>NC_139000.1:33529082-34892731 GCF_964374135.1 Grampus griseus
GCAGGCTCAGTAGTTGTGGCGCATGGGCTTAGTAGTTCCGCTGCATGGCTGAATCTCTCAGCTTCAGTTTCCACAGTGGTGGAGTGGGGGTACTAATACTACCACCCTCGGAGGGGTGTTGTTAGCACCCAGTGGAATAACGAAATCCTTAGGGGGGACACCCAACATCTAGTACCGTTCTATACAGTGGCAACAGTTATAATAATGCTGAGGTTAGTTTTCTGATCCCCAGTTTCCAGAGGAGGAAATTGAAGTTCAGAGAGGGTAAGTAAACTGCCTGAGGTCACATAGTTTAGCGGTGGTGAAAACTCCAATCTCCAAGACTTCAGGGCTAAGTATCCTTTGCTCTACCCATGGGGGAATCTAAGGAGGCAAAAAATGTCTGAAACGTCAAGACTTTTTGATTTTCATTAATTGGGTGAAGAAAACTAGGTTTTTGTAAAAGATCTATGCCATGGCTGTCCCCTCAGGCCTCAGCCACGTAAATGTAATCACCCACCTTTCTGAGTCAAAAAGGGGCAATGTTTAATGCTTTCTGCTGGTGTCCTGACCCCAGGACACCCAGGTGACCTTCCCCTCTGCTCTGTGCTTTCCCAGCTGCTGCAGATGTTCTATCGGCAACAAGATGAGATCCGAAGGCTCCGGGAGCTGGTGACCCAGCGTGAGGTCCAGGCCAAACAATTGGAACTGGAGATCAAAAACTTGCGGATGGGCTCAGAGAGGCTCTGAGCAGGGTCCTCTGCCCTCCTCGCCCTCAGGGACACCACTCGGCTCACGGGGAGGTCCGGAACCAAACCACAGGTCCCCCGAGAACAGCCACTATTTCTGTATTTTTTACCAGAGATGAAACTCTTGGTCGCGGAAAGATTCCAGTGGGACCTGGTGCCGATTTTCTATTTGCCTTCTTGAAACAACAGTGTCTGAATTGACTCTTTTTAGATGATACCTTGCCTTCTGTTTAATTGTTTTGAAGGGTCCACAGTAACTTCTCAAGGGGAAGAACATTGTAGAAAGTTAGAGCTGGAAGGTCCTAGGTGGTGAACCTTCCTGTGGTTTTCAAACTGTGGTCCATAGCAAGGGGGGAAGGCTAAGTCAGGAGGGCTGTGCCCGCCCCCGCCTCCATTCCTACCAGTCAGCTCCCCTTCTTTCTGTTTTATATATTAGCTTCTATGGAATACATAATTCTGCTACTAAAAAAATATTAGAAGTTTGAAAACCAGTGACGTGGCCCAACTTCCTTATTTTACAGGTGAAGAAACTGAGGCCCAGAGAGAGGCAAGTAATCAAGGTCCCCAGAGAGTTCATGGCCGGGCTGGGCTGAGCTCCTGGTCTCCTGGGTCTGCCTTTCTGCGGTTTATGATGCAGCAGATGTGCAGTTCTCAGCCCACAAGGCAGGAATCTGTTGGTTCTGGCCTCAGCTGTGCCCCTGAGTTGCTCAGTGACCTCTTGCAAATCATTACCTCTCTGGTCTCACTTTCTCCATCTGAACAAGGGGGACCCTGGAATGCACTGCCCTCTATAGGATCTGCCACCTGAGATAAGAAACCTTGGCCTTGACCTAAGGAAAACTACTTGTAGGGTGATGATCTGGGTTTGCTGCAGGAACTCCAAAGACGTTGACAAAGAGGCAGAGGAAGTTTAACTTCAGGGAAGTAAGTCAGGGTTCAGCCTAATTGTAGAACACAGACGGGAGGCCATCCTCTCTCTCTTCAACCAGAATCAGCTGAATATGGGCAGACACTATCCCTTATGTGGGGATGCAGACAGCAGAGTGGTGCCCATGGCTACTGACTGCCACCACCAAAGCCCTGAGGTCGCAGAGCCTGCCTCCTCCAGGATGATGTAGGCAGATTTCAGCCCAAAGTAATAGAAGAGGTCCCCAGGAGGTAGGGAGACCCAGCCTGGAAGTGTGCCGGCAGAGCCCCATGGCTGCCCAGCCATGAGGGTTTCTGGAGAAGGATGACTGTACTAGGCAAGGAAGCGGGACCAGATGGCCCTGACTTCCCTTGCAGCCTGAGAGTTTTTCTGTGTCCCTCCTTTGTGAATCTGTATTCTGAGCCCTTTAAGGTTCTCTCCTTCTCAGTGGTCAGTACAACAACCCAGCTAGAGACGGGGAATGTTGGAAGTTAAATGTGCCCCTCTTTACCAAGGCTATGCAGACGATGAGTTTGTCCATTGCACAGGGCGATCCTGGAGCTAAGATGGGAACTGCAGGAGGCCACCTAGCCTGGTAGGTTTCAACCCAGGCTAGAATCCCCTTAGAATCCCCTTAGAATCCCCTTGGGAGCCTTCAGGAAATACAGATACCCAGGCCCAACCTCAGACCAACTGGAGCCGAATCTCCAGAGTAGGGCCTGACCTTGTGTATGTTTTTATAAGTTCCCAGGTAATTCTGCAATACAGAGAGGACAGAGACCCGCTGGGCTAGTCCCTCTGTACCTATTTGCAGTAAAGATGAGGACAGTGAGTGCAGACAGGATCTGGGACTTCAACCCTGTCTTCTAAGTCCATGCTAGAAACTCCTAAAAAAAGTCAAGAAGCATTGTCCTGGGTGTCTCTGGGACCCAGACTGCAGCACAGTGAGGGCTCTGTGCTCCCGACTGCCCCCTCCCCGAGCCATGGCTGCGTCCCCTTGTTTGCCCACACACACCAGGTGCCCATGTTCCTTGTCGGGTTTACTCAGTCACTGGGGCCTGCCAAGCTTGCCAAAGGCCAAATCCCAGGCATTGTCAGGGGAGCAGAGCTCCACTGGATGGGGTTACCTTTCCCACCTCATTTGCGGCCAGCATGTCACAGTTTACAAAGCACTCCCACCCTCAATCACTGACACATTCTACTCTAATACGGGTCAGCTAGGTGTTATTATCCCCAAGTTCAGAAGAGAAGACCTAACCTCAGAGAATGAAGAATCATCAAGCCCAAAAGGCACTGGCTGCAAGGCATGGAGGTGGGGCCAGTCTGGAGAGCTTCCCACATGCCTCCTCGACACAGAGACATCCCTTCCTTCTCAAGCTTTCCCCACCCCTGAGGGACCCAGACCTCGTGCTTAAAAACAATACGAAGGCATCCATGAACAAACTTCTTTCTCCTTCTTTTTTTTTTTTTTTACATCTACAATAAATTATTTAAATTATTTCACAGCAAGGGAGAGGGATAGGTAATTTTTATCAGATATTTTTTTAAGACATTTTTTAAAATTACATTTTTGTTCTTGACTGATGAAGTGGAACTCGCCCAGCATTTGCAGGGCCTTCAAGCTCAGGGCAAGCGGAATGTGTACTCATCTCCTTACTCCATACCCTAGGAACCCCCTGACTGTTGACTCAGGAACTTTCTGAGAATGAAGACAGCACTGGGAGATGAGCTTTGGGGTGTATCCACCTTAGCTCTACAGTCATTGAGATTGTATCATAGAGGGAAGCAGGAAGTCAGAAATCAATCTATGCTTTTCATATGAAACCGTGCCTGAAACAGTTTGATTGTTTTAATATTGTTTCTGAAATTCCTTGTACCTTTGTAAAAAAAAAAAAAAGTGAAAATAAATAGATGTGGAATAGTGCAATGGAAAGAATGGAACAAAATAATAAACAACATCTTCCTAGACATTTTAATGCATGGAGCTTACCTTGATTTGTTTCACAAATACCAATGACAGGTTCCCCTCGATATATGAAAGTAGAGGGTTCTTATGAAACCTTTTGCAAGCCAAAATGGCTAAAGTGAAGAATCAGTTACCTTAACACAACTTGCTAACGGACACACAAAATAAGTCCAGATAAAGCACAAATGCTCACAGGCACAGTTCAAAGCTAAGACTGCTTAATGTTGAGATGCTGAGTGTAGTTCCTGGGGAAGGAGCTTGGTGGTGCCACTCCCACTGCTTGGGGTGCTAGGGGGTGCACCAATGCCTCTATAATAGCTTGCTGTAAAACAAACGCTGAACCTATTTTCACTTTTTGTCTTTTCTCATAAAAGCGAAAATCCTCTTCAGATTTCTTTCCATTAGTGAAAGCAAGTACTAATGTATGTCTTTTGTGAAAGCAAGGTGGCAGAAAGTGAACTTTTGGAAATACCCACTTGTTTGGGCCAGAATCCAAGCTGGGAAACAGGCAAGAAAGACTTGGTTCCTACCCTCCAAAGAGTTTTTAGTCGTGGTTGGAAGGAAGGGGACATTCAGGCTGCTCTTGGAGGAGAAGCAAGGAAGGCTTCTTGGAGGAAATGATACTTAGGCAGAAACCTGAAGGATACATAGGAGTAAACAAGGCAAAGGGCATCTGGGGAAAAGAGTGTTCCAAGCAGAGAAAACCAGCTGTTCCATAGTCTGGAAACAAGCAAAGGGTGGAGCATAGACAGGGCAGAGATCATGAGTATTAAGGGCCAAGGGCAGACTTCCCTAGTTGTCCAGGGGTTAAAACTCCATGCTTCTACTGCAGGGAGCGTGGGTTCAATCCCTGCTAGGGGAAGTTCCACATGCGAGCGGTGGGCCAAAAAAAAAGAAAGGAAAGAGCCAACGGCTTTGTAGGTAGGAGCTGAAGCTTTTTTCCCTAGCTTTATTGAGGTATGATTGACAAAAATTGTATATATTTATGTTGTTTGTGATTTCTTGAGGTGTATGTGGTAATGATTACGATATGAATACATTGTGAAATGATCACCACAATCAAGTTGATTAACACATCCATTACCTCACGTCCTTACCATTTTTTGTGTATGGTTGAGAACATTTGAGATCCAATCTCAACAAATCTCAAGTGTACAATACAGTATTATTAACTATAGTCACCATGCTGTACATTAGATCCCCAGAACTTATGGGTTCTGTAACTTAAAGTTTGTACCCTTTTCCCCCACCCTACCCTTTTCTGTGAGCCCCTGGCAACCACCTTTCTACTCTATCAGTTTGACTTTTTTTTTTTTTTTAGATTCCACATATTTAGGTATCATACAGTATTTGTCCTTCTCCGTCTGGCTTATTTCACTTAGCATAATGTCTTCCTGGCTCATTCATTTAGAAAATGGCAGGATTTCCTCTTTTAAGTCTGAATAACATTTCACTATATATACGTGCATATACCACATCTTCTTTATCCATTCATCCACTGATGGACACTTGGGTTGTTTCCATATTTTGGCTATTGTAAATAATGCTGCAATGAACATGGGAGTGCAGATAGCTCTGATATACTGACTTCATATTCTTTGGATATACACCCAGAAGTAAGATTGCTGGATCATATGGTAGCTCTATTTTTAATTTTTTGAGGAACCTCCATAATGCCTGTACCACCGTGGATGCTGAGACTTTAGCGTGGGGGCAGGTGGAGTTTCCAGAATGTTTCTCACAATTGCGGGAATCGTTATTTCTCTTGGGGATAGGGCAAGAGAGAATTAAGGGAAAATGAAAAGTCTAGGTAATGCATAGCATCCCGGAAGGCCACAGCCAACTTTGGTCCCATCCACAGGGCTGCAGTTTTCTGATCATGACTGGACGAGCGTCACTCAGCGGGGAAGCCCACCTCCTTGCAGTTAGTTAGCCCATTCGAAGTGAGCCCCCATTTGTGCTGCGGCCGCCTCTGGGCTAGACACAGAGCCGGGAGACCAGGCCTGAGCATTCACTGCCCCGGCGGATGGGCGGGAGAGCACCGTGCTGTCCGCAGGGTGATGATGCTGCGGCTGTGCCCTGGCCTGCAGGCGGCGCCCTGCCATATATCTGTCTTTCCCTGCCGGAACTGGGACGGCCCGGAGCGCCCCGCCCCACCGCGCAGGTTTCTATTTCCCCGCCGGCCCCTCTCTGCGCGGCGGCCGCAAAACTTGCGGGTGAATGGCGGGCGCGGCGGCGCCAAAGTGAGACTCCTGGGGGGCTGGGCCCAGCGGAGCCCGAAGACGCGCGCGGCTGGCGCTGCCCGGAGCACGGCGACCGCGTGGCTGAGCTCTTCTGTCGCCGCTGCCGCCGCTGCGTGTGCGCGCTTTGCCTGGTGCTGGGCTCGCACCGCGGCCACCCGGTTGGTCTGGCGCTGGAGGAGGCGGTGCGCGTGCAGGTGGGGACGCGGGGGCGTGAGCCCGGGAGCAGCGGGCGGGGAGGGGCGTACTGGGTTCCACTGACAGTTCCCGGTTGGGACCAGGACCCCCAAGGCGGCCCAGAGAGCATCTAGGAGGCCGACCTGTTGTTCAGAAAAAGAAACAAGCCCAAGGAAAGGCAAGGCCATCATTTAAGCATAAGAAGAGGTGGGTTTGGGAGTGAGAACTTGGGCGCCCCGGCCGGCACCGGATATCCCGGACCTCACCCACCAAGGCGGGTCCACCACACTGCCTTTGGGCCGGGAGAAATTCTGCCTTTTAACAAAGATGAAAAAACCCCTCCCGCTTCGAAAACATCTGTGTTTCCGGAAAGCCACACAAACACCTCCTCTGGTTTTCCCTCCTGGAATTCAGAGAGGGGCTGAGGACCGCCTGATCGCCCTGGGAGCGGACAACCCTCATAACAGCCTGGTGAGAGCTAGGCCAGACGGTTCGTGGCCAAGAAGAGGAGGGTTCTGGAGGCCGAGGCGGGCCTTGAACCCAGGACTGCCTCCCACGGGCCCATTCTCACCTTGGAGCTCTCACCCATGCTTATTCTTAATAGTGGAAGGGGGCTCTGGACTCTTGTTCCAACCTTGTGACCAACTTGTCCAGTGACTCTAGTCAGACCCCTCCAACCTCTCTGGGCTAGGCAGGCCCTCCTGTCACAGACAGATGTTGATTCTACCACTTCACCTTCAAGAAGTCGTCTGTGGTTACTCCAGCCCCACAATGACCTGTTCCCTGCACAGCATGACTTAACACCATCATGGTGACAATCTTGGAGCTCCACTGTGAGAACGGGCCACGTGGGGGCCAATCTAGCAGGTAGAGTCCAGGATTCAAGGCTTGCCTCTGCCTCCAAGATCTTCTTCTTATCTATAAAATGATTATAATAATAATTTAGTTCCTCAAAATGCTGTTTTCAGAGTTAACAAGGCTGCTTTCAGAGATACAGCTTCTAATAGGCAGGTCCATCCACCTACCCCTTTTGCATCCACACACCCACCCACTCACCTGTCCGTTCATGCATCATCCATCTGCCCATTCATTCATTCATTAGACATCCATTCAACTCATACCTGGTGCCATGAGTCAGGGAATAGACCAATTCTTCCCTGACCTGGAGGAGTTCCTTGGCTAGTGGGGGAAGAACAAACAGTGACAACACAGTATGATAAGTATTGTAATTGGGGAGTCTGAGGCAGTGGTCAGTGGGAGCCAAAGAGAGGACAATGTGAACTAGGGACAGGAAGCCCAGCAAGACTTCCTGGAGGAGGAGCCATTGGAACTGGCCGTGAAGAATAAGTGGGGTTTCACCAGGTACTAGACGGGAGAAGCACCCTGTGACTGGAGGTTTCAAGCACCAGGAAGCTGGGTTATCCTTGGCTGATAGCCAGGGGCTGGACTTGAAGGCTTAGAAATCACAGTGGGGTATGAATGTGCTCCTGGAAGTTGAGGCTGTGGCTTATACTTGGGTTTCTATTGTGTTCCCAGCCGCACCACTCACTCCCAGACCCCCAGCTAGAATAAAACTGCACACCATAGCAAATTCTTGTTGGATATTAAAATAACAATACAAGCTATGTCTATTGAGCACTTACTGTGTGCCAAGCACTATACCAAGCACTCTGTGTACTTCTTATTCTTTCCAGCAACTCTGTAGGGGTGTCCCCTTTTTTTGTAGCTGAGGAAACCGAGGTTCAGAAAGGTGAGATCACTTGCCCAGGTCATGTGGAAGGAGAGCTGGGACTCAGACCTAGGAGGTCCCATCTGAGTCTGGGGCTTAGGCTCATAACTTGCTCCAGCTCTCCACTTGAATTTGGCAGCCCCTGGTAATTCTGTTCAATTCAGCAAACACTTCTGGGTCACCCCCTGGTCCCTATGGGGGATCAGGAACCAAGAATGGAGCAGACCTGCCCTCAGGAAGCTCCCAGTTGGTCCAGCAGCTGAGTGTAAGGTGAGCCATAAGAAGGTAAGATGGAGGTAAGGCCTTTGGAGAAGTGGCAGTTGCGAAAAGCAGAGATAAGGAAGGGAGCCATCTTAGGTGGGAGAGGGGACCTCTTACCCATGCAGGTCCTCTGAACTCCAGACAAGGCCAGAGGACCACAGACCAATCCTGGATGCAAGTTCCATGAGAGCAGCTCCGAGAACAGGCGCCAGCACATTATAGGTACTCAGTATTCACTCTAGAAGTGAAGGCTCTTCCCCTGACCCCAAGCTGCTTCCCTAAAGTCCTATTTGAGGGCCTGGAAAAGCAGGTCACAAGCAGGACTGTCCTAGAAAAAAAGGGGGCACCTCGAGGTTTGGAGAATACCTCATGTGGGCCTCTGAGGATCAGAGTGGCCCTACTTCCAGCTCATCTTCCAACTTGCCTCATGACTTTGGGCAAGTCAGCTCACCTTTTGAGTCTCAGCTCAGCTGAAAAAAAATACAGGAGTGAGAGGACATGACCCCTGGGGTGACTTGTTATCTCAAAAGTGACAACATTAAGACTTCTCTCCTAATACTTTCACATACAGAAACTCACCCAAGAATGTTTAAAGAATTTGACAACCAAGAAGCAGCAGCAAGTTGGCAACATAACCCAGACAAGATGCTGCTGAGAAGCTCAAGGCAAGTGGGGGATTCTTCCTTATTCCAGATGAGATGTCCACCTTTGCCCTTGGACACACAGTTCTCCCCAATATGGAGCCAAGGGACAATGACAAACAGCCTCAAAGGGGCAGGTCAGGTTTGGTGAGACCTGGGGCTTCTGTAATTTAGGGGGCCCTTTTGGAGAAAAAGAACACAAAATTAGTTGCAAGATCATGAAGGGGCCATGCCAGGGAGGGACCTGGGGCTCCTGTTTCATTAGCTTTGTGGTGAATCTGCCTCTGCCCAGAGCCCTAGCCTTGTCCCATAATGCCTGACAAATTGCAGGAACGGCCTTTCCTCCCGCCATGGCCAAAGCCATTCTCTTGGACAGACTAGTCCTCCAAACCCAGCACCCCAGACTGCCTTAAGCAAAGCAGAACACAAGGTAAGGAACACACAAATCGCTCTTTAGGTTTCACTGTTGAAAAAAAGTAAATAGGTATAAATGTATTCCATAAGTATGTACTTTCTTCAGGCTTCTCCTTGTATAACACTGTTTATTTAAGTGGATTCTTTTGTGGGTTTTAAGTGGGAAGTTGGGGCTGACATTATCCCAGCTGCTGTTTTGACTGTGAGAATGGTGTTGCTCTTAAAGGAGCGTTTTAGGTGAACTTGGCCAATCCCTTCCCTTCTCACCCTCAGCTGCCACCGCCTCAAAGTGAGGGCTGGAGTGGGTTGCCCTCCCAGGGTCTGTCTCACTGAGGGCCCTGTGAACCTCAGACTGACCACCCCAAGTCAGGCAGGGAGATTGGCTCTGACGACCGCAGGAGTAGCTGGCACCCAGACCAGGCCACAGAGTTGGCCCCCTGTTTGCCCAACATCCATTATCTTTCAGGCGACGGCATGCCCCAGTTTACTGGGGACAGTTGTAGTTTACATCTGTGGCCCTGGGTTAATTATTAATCATGTCATGTCTTCAAGAGCAAGACTCTGGGTATAGGCAACTACATCAGCTCAAAAGGATTTGGGAACTGAAAGCTGGCACACCTGAAGGGATGGCAGAGGTGCTTTGGGCTGTTCAGCCAGAAGAACAGAGTCAGGGCACAGTCTCACTGTCTGTAAATCTCTAAGCAGATATGGTTTGGGGGTCCCCGAGGAAAGAGTTAGGATCCGTGTGGAAAGTCTAAGGGGGCAGGTTTCAGCTTCAACTAAGGAATGGTTTTCTTTTTTGAAGCTTTTCCCCAACTTTTAAACTTTATTTTGAAGTAATTACAGATTTATAGGAAGTTGCAAAAGTAGTGCATGACCCTGGATGGATGACAAGATTCCTTGCCCTTCCCCCAGGCCCGTGGGTGGGCTTTTACTGGTGCCTAGTTCATGGATGGAGCGGCTCTCTGTGAATCTGGTTTGATGCGGGTCACGTGGCCCCCTTCCCGCTCCCAGGACGCCAGGTGCCCAGGGCGCCCTCCTAGATGACACGGCCCCAGCATGGTGTGGCTCTCATACACCCCTCCACCCCCACCCCACCGGGGTCCCTCACTCAGCTCCTGCCCATGGTTCTGACGCCAAGTTCCCTCTTTGTTTTTGGCACTGAGGATTTCCCTTTTGTTGTTGTTGTTTGTTTGATTGTGGGTTGGTTTTGGGGGTCTTGTGGGGTTTTTTTTCAGCTTGATCGCGTAATTTTAAAATTTACTCATCTTATCAGCATTTCCGTGCGTTTGAAGTAGGAAGGGGGATTTCCATGTCAGCTCCTTCTCCCTTTTTGACCAAAACTATATGTCATCTTACATATGGGGGGTTTTGTGGTTGTTCGTTTAAGACCCTAACCCTTCCCTGTGTCATTAAAAGTTCTTTGTCAGTGTCAGTATTAGAGGCTGTATATTCCATTATAGGGATCGACCATGATTCATGAAGCCGTTTTCCTAATGTTGAACATTTAGATCACATCCAGGCTTTCACTCAAGTAAAACAACGCTGCAGTGATATTTGGCACCTTGATTTATTTTCTTTGAGACACGTTCCTAGAAGTGAGTCGCCTGGCTCAATAGGCACAGACGTTTGTAGGGAGTCTGGTGCGTTCCGCTGAACTGTGGCAGGCGTAGTTGTGGCACAGAGGTCTGGGGCAACCATGCCTCTCCGTCCTTGCTTACTCAGAGGCAGTACTAGGGAAAAGGCCATTTGCCTGAAAATTAATCCATTAAACAGCTTGGTAAACAAATTAAAACCAGTAAAGTTCATAATTGACCAACGTCTACTGTTCAGAAGCCAACAACCAGGCCTACCCATCCACGCCTTTCCAGAGAGCAATCACGAAGGACTTGATCATGAATCCCCAGCCAATACCCATTAAATGATTTTTCTCTGACATCCTTGTTAATAGGCTGTTTGCTTCCCCATCATGGCTTTTCAGCACGCTCATACATGCCAGGTGTAGGGAAAATCAACACTTGCCTGCTGCCCTAACTTTTTACTCAAACTGGGATGAGTTGACAATATACAGCAGAGTAGTTATAGTTTTCTTTCAAATCTTCCAAATTTTCCACAGTGAGCTTTTGTTACTTTTGTGAACAACAACAGAAGAGTATATAAATACATGATATATATAGATATATATTAGCTCATTTTGAACCAATGTGGCCCAGTGTACTTCCTTGTTTCATTTCCAGAATTTTCTCTCTCAGTCTTTTTTTTTTACCATATTGCATAATCAGCCTCATCTTGCCTATACTTAAGTTTTCTACGCTGAGATTCATAACAAAGTGTAGTGTCATTAAGCTTATTTTGTATATTCTTCTTTAAAAAGTGGATCTGTAGAAACTGCTTGGAGCCCAGTTGGTTGGGAGAAGATATTTGCTCTCAGTTTCTGTAGAAAGGTCCTCCGTGTGCATATGTTGCCTCCAAAATGTGTGGATATATCAAGCGTTTAGAACACATTTTCTTTCCTTCGTTTAGTCATTCAACAAAGATATATTTCTGTCCAGGTTCACTGACTCATAGAAACCATGTTGTAAGTGTGGACTAATTCCCAAGCTAGCTCAAAGCCAATTTAGTCAATATGAGGCTCTAAACTCAGAGCCTCACCACTGCCTGGAACATTGCATGGGAAACACAGACTTTGGGAGCCCATCCCGTAGATCCTGCCAAACCACACATTCCTGCCCCTCTAAGGAGAGAACATGGCACACAGGGGAGCCTGCCCACCCCCATGCCTGCCTGGGTACCAAGGATCTTTCTGCTGTGTGGGCTGTACAGACATTTGGGCTGAGGAAAGAAGCTGGCCTGATTTTTTTGTTGTTATGATTTTATATTTTAATTGTACTGGTAATACATGAACACATCTCAGTTTTTAAAATTTAAATAGTTTATTAGAATACAGTGTACAGCTATGGAAAGTACAGAGTGAGAGTCCCTCTTGACCATCTCCCCAATCCCACACCTCTTCCCAAACATGACCAAACTAACAGACATTTTATTTTTTTAAATTTTTGATTAATTTATTTATTTTGGCTGCGTTGGGTCTTCTTGCTCCGTGCAGGCTTTCTCTAGTTGCGGTGAGCAGGGGCTGCTCTTCGTTGCGGTGCGCGGGCTTCTCATTGCGGTGGCTTCTCTTGTTGGGGAGCACGGGCTCTAGGCGCGTGGGCTTCAGTAGTTGTGGCTCATGGGCTCTAGAGTGCAGGCTCAGTAGTTGTGGCACATGGGCTTAGTTGCTCCGCGGCATGTGGGATCTTCCCGGACCAGGGCTCGAACCCATGTCCCCTGAACTGAGAGGCGGATTCTTATCCACTGCACCACCAGGGAAGTCCCCAGACATTTTAAATGCACTTGCAAACATGCAGATGCGTATATACATGTACACTTTTAATTTTGTTATCTTTTACATAAATGGGATCATCCTATATATATTATTCTGCAACTTGCCCTTTTTCACACGGTGTCTTGAAGAGCTTTCCACGACAGGACATATAGGTCCACTGCATTCTTTGTGTGTGTGTGTGTGTGTGGGTGTGTGTGGCAAAATACACGTAACATAAAAGTTACCATTTTAACCATTTTTAAGCATATAATTCAGTGGCATTAATTATGTTCACAGTGTTGTACAATCATCAGCACTCTTTCCAAAAGTTTTTCATTACCCTAAATATAAACTCTGTAATCATTAAGCAATTACTTCCCATTCCCCTCCCACCAGCTCCTGGTAACCTCTAATCTACTTCCTGTCTCTATGAATTTGCCTACTCTAGATATTTCATATAAGTGGAATCATACAATATTTGTCCTTCTCTGTCTGGCTTATTTAATTTAGCATCATGTCTTCAAGGTTCATCCGTATTATAGCATGTGTCAGAACACTGCATTCGTTTTAATCACTGAATATTATTATTTCATTGTATGAATGCAGCATAATTTGTACAATGAACATACATATATACTTCCCATGTTGAAAATTTTGTCCAACTTTTCTCTATCTCCAACAATACTATAGTGAGCTTCTTGGTACACAAATCTTTGTGCACATGTGAAAACATTTTCTAGGATCAATTCCTGCAAGAGGAGCTGCTGCATCAAAGGATTTAAGCGTTTAAAATTTTGATATTATCATATCACCCTCTAAAAATGCAATACTGATGGACACTACCACCTGCAGTGTATGTAAGTGCCTATTCCACACACCCTTATGGACTCTTGGTATTATCCATCAGTTAGCATTCTTCCAGTCTGATGGCCTATATATATATATATATATTTTTTTTTTTTTTTTCTGATTATGCTGCTCACTTCCTTGATTGTTTGGGACGCAGAGACACCTGTTCATATGTCTCTTGGCATTTGTATATCTCTGGTCCATTTTTAAATTGAATGATTTCTTTTTTCACTATATGTTATGGATAGTAAGCCTGTGTAGTTTGTTACTTGTCATGTGGCTTTGTTTACAGTGCCTTACCTCTTGGGAAGAGTTTCTTTTTTTATGTAGTCCAACCTGTCATGACTCCCGTTTTGCTATCTGAGTTTTGGGTTCCTCTTACAGAGGTCTTCCCTTCTCAAGTTTTTAAAAATAAAATTGTTTTGTATTTTATTCTAGTAGGTTTATTATTCTTTTAATGTATAGTGCTTTGACCTATTTAGAATTGTTTGTTTGTTTAGCTTTTATCGTGGAAAACCTCAAGCATACATATGTGTTTTGAAGCAAATCGCAGACATTCAATTTCATCTGTAAAACTCTGAGCATATTACCTCTATAAGATAAGTACTCATTTTTAAAAATATATAACCATGGTATCATCATCACACCTATGAAAATTAACAATGGTTCCTTAATATTATCAAATATCCAACCAGTAGTCACATTCCCAATTGTCTTATAAGTGTCACATTTTATTTGTTTATTTGAATTAGGAGTGAAAGTTTTCAAAATGCTATTGGTTGATGTATTTTTTAAGTTGATGGTTAACATGCTCCTCTGTCCTCTATGTGTCTTCTAAATTGTATCTTTAAGTTAGATCTAGAGGCTTAATCAGATTCAGATTCACATTTTTCACAAGAGTACTTCATAGGTGGGGTTCTGTCTGAATTTGTTTTTGTATACAGAATAAGATAAGAATCTAACTTAGTTTTTTTTTAAATACATGATTAATTGCATGCTGTACCAATACCATTTGTTGAATTATATATATAATTATATTAATTATATATATGTATATACATACTTTTCTAAGCTATTCTTTGCTCTTGATCTTTTTGTCTATGCCTAAGCCACATAGTTTTAAACCCTGTACCTTTACAGTTTGTTTTGATATCTAATAAGGCAGCTCATCCTTCACTGATTTTTTTTTTTCGGCCATGCCACACAGCTTGCAGGATCTTAGTTCTCCGACCAGGAATTGAACCAGTGCCCTCAGCAGTGAAAGCCTGGCGTCCTAACCACTGGACCGCCAGGGAATTCCCCTTCACTGATCCTTTAAAAGAAATTTTTGGCTTTTCCTGTGCTTATTCTCCCCCATGGTAATTTAACATTTGGTTAATCTGTATGTTAAGACTTTGATTGGGATTACATCCAATTTATAGACTAATTTGGAGACAAATGGCATCTTTATAGTATTCAATCTTCCTAGCCAGGGGTATGGTTTTTCTTCCATGCATTCAGATTATTTTATGTCTTTCAGTACAATTTTATGCTTTTCTTTATCTAGGCCCTTACAGTTTTTGTTAGGTCTAGTTTTAAATATTTTGCTATTTTTTCCTACTGTTTTAAGAATGATCTTTATTTCTCCATTCATTTTCCAATTGGTTATAGCTGGTACTTAGGAAAGCTTTTTATAAGTGCTGAACTCACTTTTTAGAAGTTATAATAATTTTTTTCGTGTTGATGCTTTTGGATTTCCTGGTTGGCAATCATATCGTCTGCATCTGGTTTTGTACTGTTCGGGGTTTTCTTTAGGCTCATGCAGAGTCAAGTAAAACCTGGCTGACAAGGAAATTTACTGAACTCAGATTACTACTTGATGAAGAGGAAACTCTGACCAAGAAATTCATTGAGAAAAACACGCAGCTTGCCCTGCAGGCGTACAGGGAGCAAATCGAGTCTTGTGGGGAGCAAATCGATGTTATGAACAATCTCTCCAACAGGGTCTGGAATACCAGCCGGGAACCCAGTCCTGTACAGCTGCTGCAGGTAATGCTGGGTTTCTGCCCTCACAGTGGCCACCAGCCGCCACATTTCATCTTGGTTAATGTGGCACTGAACACAGTATTCACACACTGAGTAAATACACAGAGAACTGCCTTGTCAGCAGGTAGACTGATTACATTGTTAGGAAGATAATATACATCTTGGACTAATTAAATGACATGAACAGCCACCATTTTTGAGGGCCTCTGTGTTCCAAGCACCGCAGGTATCTTAGCTCTAATATTTACTAGAACTCTGCAAATTGGATATTCTCACCCCATTTTACTAATGAGAAATGGAGCCTCAAGGAGATGAAGGGACTCATCCAAGGTTATACAGCTGGTAGGTGGCAGATCTGGGATCAGGTCTGTCTGACTCTAAAGCCACAAGGCATCACTGCCCAGTCCTCTGACGGTACAGTCTTAATGGAAACATCACTCCTGGAAAGGCAGGCACCTTTGCAAAAGCTACTAAGCAGACTTCAAGAGTGGAGTCACAGTTTGCTCAAAGGGGAGAGAAGGACGGGACTCCTTGGCCAGTGGGCTCTGTTGAAGGCTATTATCCTGAAGGAGAATCTAAAAACTAGCCCCTATAATATTCACTACTACAGTTAGTGAAAGCATGTTGTTGAGGGTCATGTTCCCGTCTTCAGGGAACCATGGGAGAAACTCCTCTCTTGTGTCAGTACTCCTGTGCAGTCACCTGTGCACTTGGATTGCTTTTCTACTCATCTAACTCTTCCTCTTTCTTTCTTTGCCATAGCTTCTGGGAAGCTCAGAGCCAAATATGTTTCAAATAGCTGGGATGAGACTTTGTGGCATACAGTTTATGCCTCATCTCACTCTGGCTTCCAGCTTCCAGTCTTATCCTGGTTTTCTCTTGGCTTCATTTTTCTCACTGTAAAGGAAAATCTTGCAGCATTAGATAACTTTTGTAAGATGCTTTAAAGGTTTGTGGGATGAAGCAAGGTACAACTAAGTAAAGATGGCACTGAGTTGAACCACAGATTAGCCTGGGCTCTGGCTGCAAAATAAGACAGACAAATAAATAAGTCAGTACAAGACTAGTCAAGCCAGTCCCTGGAGGCTATTTCCCCTCCTGTGCCTTTATGTGGCCTTGGTCAATTCAGCCTGTGTCTCATTGTTAAATAACAACTACAACAAAATACCCTAACAAAATATTCTGGGTGAGGTGCTCTCCTAGGCACTTTAGACGTTGTACTTTAAGAGAGGCAAGATGCACAGAGGGGCACGTTTTTTTTCTTTTAAAATAATGGTACATTTTAGGAATATCTGATTCAAAGGGAGGCTTCCATGGAGAAGAATGCTATTCTTCCATCATAGATACAGTTTCAGGGCTTTCTCATCTCTCTCTCTTTTTTTTTTTTAATTCTCTGGTGCCCAAGCTACTGATTTTCATCATTCATCGTTCCTTCCATTTGTTCACTCATATTTTCATCAAATATACACTGAGCAACCTGATTGCAACAGGCCCCTGCTTCACATTAGGAGCTCATGGGTGGGGAGACATGCTCAGAAAGTTACTCACAACACAGCACAGCTAAGTGAGCTAGCAAAAGTGTGTCCAAGAGAAGTCCAACTCTGTATGGGGAATCAGGGAAGGCTTCCAGGAGGAAGTGACAGTGGAGCTGGTATGGGAGAATAAGGAGGAGCTCACTGGGTATATACAGAGGAAAAAAGCAGAGAGGACATCCCAGGCAGAAAGGAAGTATGTGCGTGTGAGAGCTTGGCAGGCTGGAGAACTGCCAGGGTTCAGCCTGAGTGGAGGCGGGGCAAGGGTACAAGGGAGGGGGGCATGTTGGGAGATGTAGGGATGCCAGGGTTACTTGATGAAGGGTCTTATATGCCTGGTTATGAAGTTTAGACTTTGTCCTGTAAAGAGAACCG
This sequence comes from Grampus griseus, assembly GCF_964374135.1. Lineage (NCBI taxonomy): Eukaryota > Metazoa > Chordata > Mammalia > Artiodactyla > Delphinidae > Grampus > Grampus griseus. Next base: position 33,546,291 of record NC_139000.1, read on the forward strand.
GGGCCAGGGGAGTGTTTTGCAGCGAGGAATGACATGGTCAGATTAATGCTTTAGAAAGGTCACTTTAGTGACAGGCTGGACGATGGACTGGACAGGCAGGAATGGAGCCTGGAAGGAAAGTTGGGAGGAGACCACAGTATCCAGGAGAGAGATGATGGTGGGCTGGACCAGTGAAGGGTCAGTGGGGATGGGGAGAAGCAGGCGAGTTTGATAGATGTGACAGGATTGGTGACTGGGGGAATCCAAGATGACAGCTGGTTTCTGGCTTGAGAGATGGGTGGTTATGTGGCTGTTCCCTGAGTCTGCAAAGGCAAGAAGTAGATGTGCTCAGTTTCATTCATTCATTTATTGCATTGTGAACATTTATCGAGAACCTCCTATGTGTCAGTCCCTGTGCTAGATGCTGGAGTTTGGGGTTACCAGGTGGTTGCATTTGTTCCTCATCCCCTTCCCCAGTCCCACCCCACCCATCTGCCCTCTGGGCCACCCCGGAGCCGCTCCCTGCCCTCCCTGCTAATGATCTGACTCCCTGGCCAGCCCTCTGAGTGTGACCTTAGCCCTCTTTCTCCACAAATTACCTTCTTCCCACCCAAATGAGGATGGGCTCTAGACCTGCAGCTTCCTAGGTAGACAGGGCTTGGAGACCGTCCCTCAGCCCTTCCAAGGCCCAGCATCCTTCCTGCCAAGCGTTGGGCCACCTTCCCTCCCTCCTGAGGCATCCACCCGCCCCTCCCATCTTGGGCAGCACCGCCCACCAGCCAGGGCCTGCTCTCCTAAGGAAATCTGTTGTCTTCTAAATCCCTGCCCAGGACAACCCTCCAGAAAGTGCAGACAGGGATCTTAGGTGCAAACAAGAGAATCCACTGTAACTGTTTTAAGCAAGAAAGGAGTTTATGAAAGAGTATTAGGCAGCACATCTGATCTCCAGGAAGGGCAGAAAGTCGTGATGAAGACCAGGCCGCAGGAGTGAAGTCAGGGCCATGGCACAGACTTGCTCCAGTGTAGACCCACCCTCCTCCGCTGGGCAGATGTCACAGCTCACACCCCTGACCCAGAGCACGTCCCCTGCAACCTCCACCACTGCTGTCCCTGACAGCTACACGCCACTGTCACCAGCCCACCCTCACTTCCACATCCAAGTCTTGGAGTGGAGACTCCTCGTCACATGCCTACACCGGGGACTGGGACAGTTTTCTTGCTTGTACTTAGCAAAGCCACACTTAACACAGGAAGGGTATTTAAAAGGTGCTGTCCAGGCAGAAAATAGGACAGGCCCCCACTGTGGTGGGCACACCCCCTTGGTCAGCATTCCAGCTGAGCTTCCAGAGTCTTTGGCTTCCCCTTTGGGATATGGTTTCCTGTTCCCCCCGTTTGGACATGCCCCAGGAGCGCCTTCCCCAGGAAAACTGGCCCCTCGCTCTTTTCGTCCCCTGTACCTCAGGCCGACCTCTGTCACAGTGTCTGTAAAGCTTCGGGGTCCCTTTCGAGGTGGTGAGCAACTTCAGGGCAGGGGCAGTCAGCTTGCCTTCTTCCTCGAGGCGGGGGGGGGGGGACTGCCAAAGCTGTGGTCCTCGGGGCTCTGCTCCCAGGGGCAGGGCCTGGGGTGGCAGCAGGTGCCACGGCCAGGTGGGGCCAGTGCTTGCTGGCTGGGTTTGTTCCTGGGCACAGTGGTGGAGGCTGGGACGCGGCTCCAAGCCACCCAGAGCCCCACGTGCCCTCGCGCGTACACGGCCGCTGAGCAGCAGATGCAGCAGCAGATGAGCCTGGGGGAGTCATGCCACCCCGTGCCCCACTCCTTTGAGCCCGTCAAGAGCTTCTTTAAGGGCCTTGTGGAAGCCACGCAGAGTCCGCTGCAGACGCCACTGGACGTCCGCCTTAAGGCGAGTAAGTCACCGTGTGACCAAACTTGGGTCCTTTACTCCCCTGAGCCCTGTGATTAGAGACAACTGTGAAGATCGCCACCTAAATCATGTGTCTCCTGCACAGAGGCCCTAGGCTGGGTGGTCAAGGTCTCCTGGGCCTGGGCCCAACCCTCCCTTCCAACCTCACCTCCTACCCATTCGGAGACCAGGTCCTGCTTCTCGCAGCTGCCCTACTCTGCTCCTGCCCCTCAGTTGCTCCCGAGGTTCTGCCACACCTCAGCTTTGCCTGCGCTGGGCTCCCAGCTGGAAGGGCCAACTCCCCCTCCTCTTCCTCTGCCTGGTCAGGACCCACAGCTATGCTCACCTGGGAAGCCTTTCCAAGAAACCCTGGGCTCGCTCGCTCTCCCGGCCGTCTCCCCCCTCTGCCCTGGGCCTGCTCCATCTTCTGCCTGGGGGTGTTTGTCAGCTGATTACATGGACCCCTCCCTTCCTCTCTTAAATGCCTGGAAGGCAAGAACCACTTTGGGTCCAGCTCTGAGGTCACTGCAGGGCCTGACACAAAGCAGGTGCTCAGAAATATCCATTTTATTCATCTCTGCTGTTAGGATTCATTCAGACCATTTACTGAGCCCCTGTTATGTGCTGGGCACAGTGGGGTACAAAACAAAGCTCCTGCCTTTGTGGTGCTCAGTCTTTTGAAGATGGACAACAAATGAATATATGTCAGCGATAAGAAGTGCTTTGGGGGACTTCCCTCATGGCACAGTGGTTAAGAATCCGCCTGCCAATGCAGGGGACAAGGGTTTGAGCCCTGGTCCGGGAAGATCCCACATGCCGTGGAGCAACTAAGCCCATGCGCCACAAGTACTGAGCCTGCGCTCAAGAGCCCGCGAACCATAACTACTGAAGCCCGCGTGCCTACAGCCCGTGCTCCACAACAAGAGAAGCCACCGCACTGAGATACCCGTGCACCGCAACGACACTCGCCGCAACTAGAGAAAAGCCCGCGCGCAGCAACGAAGACCCAACGCAGCCAAATAAATAAATTTATTTATTTTATTTTTTTTAAAAAAGAAGTGCTTTGAAAAAAAATAATAAAGCTGAGTAAGGAGAATGGAGGGTGACCAGGAGGAAGAGCTATTCTCTATGGGAAGTGGGAAAGGCCTCTTTGAGAAGGGGATGTGTGAGCTGACCTGAAGGATGGGCTGGAGATCATTGTGGTCACATGCATGGACTCTGGAGCCAGACTGCCCGGGTTCCTATCCCAGGCCCACCACTTCCTAACCCTGCCATCTTGAGCAGGGCACCTAACTTTTCTATGCCTCTGTTTCCATATCCATAAAATGGAGATGATAATATATTCCTGTCTCATAGAGTTGTTGTAAGGATTAAATGAGTTCTTACATGTAAAGCGCTCAGAATGGCGCTCAGGCATAATAAGCACCATGTGAGTGTTAGCTGTTATTGTTGCTGCTGATGATATATCTGGGGGAAATGTCTCCTAGGCAGAGGGAAAAGCAAGTGCAAAGGTCCCGAGGCACAAGGGAAGAGTAAGTTTGGCATGTTGAAGGAACAGCAAAGGGCAGGTGGGGGGAGTCAACAGGAGTAGATGTGGGCGCAGGAAGGGAAGAAGAGAGAAAGAGATACCAAGGAGACTCCACAAATTTTTACTGGAACAACTAGAAGGAAGTTGTCATATTCTGAGATGGAAAAGAGCATTTAGACTTGAAGAGAATGGCCCTTTTGGCTCTCTGAGCAGCACCATGGTGGTTTGCAAGAGCAAATGCCTGACGAAAGGCAGTTAAAAGGGAGCCAAGAAGAAAATGGTTGATCTGTTTTCTAAGGAAGGTTGGTACGATGTGAAAGCACCAACTACGTTCCATATAAGAAATATTGGAAAAACCCTAGTCATGAGAACTCTAGGAACCAAAATTGCTTTTGATGGTCTCAAGGGTTAACTTTTGAAAATGAGCCTTGCTGACCTGCAGAATGATGAAGCTGCATTTAGAGAATTAAAGCTAATTCTTGAAGATGTTCAGGGCAAGAACTGCCTAACTTTCGTGGCATGGATCTTATCCATGACAAAATGTGCTCCATGGTCAAAAAATGGCAGACCATGATTGAAGCTCATGTTGATGTCAAGATTACTAATGGTTATTTGCTTCATGTGTTCTGTGTTGATTTTGCTAAAAAATGCAACAATCAGCATTACACTGTGTGGTAGACATCTTCATTATCCCCCATTTTACGGATGAGGAAGCTGAGGGTCAGAGAGGTTAACTGACTTGCCCTAGGTCACACAGCTGGTAGGGGTAGAGGCAGAATTCAAACAGACTCTGGTCCCAAGGTTTGTTTTCTGATCCCCTGGAGTCTGCTTCCTCTCAGGCCATCACCCCTCATCCACCACCAGATAAGGCCATCATTCTTACTATCACAGGTAATACTGAGAGGTACTGACTCCCAGGAAGGCCACAGGGAGATGGGGGTCTTGCAGCACCACTGCCCTTCCAGTGTCCCGCCTCACCTCCCTACCTGTGAGTCCAACAGGCATTGCAGGCTCAAAAGGCTGAAATGGAATCCGGCATCTTCCATGCCTCAACCCCCAATCCTCTGCTTCTTGACTCCAATCTACTCTTCATTCTCCACTCCCATTAGAGTTAAGCCTTGGTACTTGTACCACTGCAGTATATCCTGAACCCAGCCCCTTTTCCATCCCTGCTGCCCCAGGTCAGGCCTGAGCCTACCAACAGGGCCTCTGCCTCCACACTCACCCTGCCCCATCCACTCCCCACCAGAGAGAGCTCTGGAAATTCTTCTGCTCATATCTACGCTCCTTCAAACACCTTCCATGGCTCCTCAGTTTTTACACGACGCTCCTAGCACCTGTCCTTAATATCTTTGCTCCTGCTGTATCCTGGGGAAAGGCTCCCATCCTTTTTCTGGGTGTCCAAATCTTCCCCATCCTTTAAGGGCCAGCTGAGGTGCTTCCTCCTCCATGAAGCCTTCACTGACCCCTCCAGGCCCTGGAGCCCTTTCACGTCTCCTCTTCGATCTAGAGCACTCTCTGCCTTGAGCGGTATGGCTCGAGCAAGCCCATTTCTCACCTCATTTACCTGACTGAGCTGTTGGAGACAGGGACCATGACTTGGGTTTCCCCTGAACTCCCTCTTACCTGGATGAGACCGGAACACGACCTTCCTAAGGGTTCAGCTTTGATTTCTTGTTTTCGATCTTTATCCTAGAATTTGCATGTCTGCCATGAAATTGCCCCCTTCCTTGACTGCTGAATACATGGTTGACTCTCAGGATGGTCCTGGAGCCTGCTGTCTCCTCCCCATGTCCAGGCCTCACTCACACTGGCCTGTCATTGCTCAGTTTGCTTCGGATCCTGGAAAGTGCGTTTCTGTATAGATCTGAGCCTTGTCCTGAAGTTTTCTTGTTACTGTGAATTTGCATTTCCTACTTAAATTTGCATGCAATTCTTGGGGAGAGATTATGCGAATCCCCAGTTCTGTAATATTTTTAGTATGTTTTGTAATTTGTGCTGCTTGCATGAACACCAGGCACTCATTTCTCACAATTCATTACAGACGTGAACTGCCAGCTCTCGGGCTCCTCCGGCGCCCAGCCGGGTTCCCTGCTGAAAACAAGCCCCTCACCAGAGCGATCACTCTTCTTAAAATGTAAGACCCCAGGAGCGGGGAGAGGGTGAAGAGGGCGTGGGGTGTACTGGTGGGAGGGAGGGTCACTGAAGTAGAGGCCCCCCTTTTTCCCTAAGAAACCCAACTTCAGTTTTCTTAACCCTTATTATCAGTTTTTTAAAAACCACAGAAATAATACACGTTCACTGTAGAAAAATTAGAAAACAAAGAAAAGTTTTTTAAAAGAAAATCACTCATAAATCACTGAAGAGCTTTGGAAATGTTTCTGCTCACATACCCAAGCAGACACGTAGTAGTAGATAACTACTATTATTTGCCCTTTTAACTTCCTTTGGCATATCTATATACATACTGTGATAAGTATTTAATATATATATTTTGTACAAACATGGTGTCATACTCTACATCCTGTTTTGTAATCTGTGTTTTCATCTACTGATATATTATGAACATCTTTGTTCCCTTAAAAAATTATACAGGTAATGTGTGCTTCTTGTAGAGAATTCGAAATTACATATACTAAAAGAAAACAATTGGCTGCCCCGGAGTTAAATGATGTTAATGTTTGTCATATATTCTTTCAGACATTTAAAAAATATATATGTCTACAGATTTTTAAAAATGGGATATTATAGATATTCTTTTGTAATTTTATTTATTTATTTATTTATTTATTTGTGGCTCCACCACGAGGCTTGCAGGATCTTAATTCCCCAATCAGGGGTCGAACTCTGGCCCCCAGCAGTGGAAGTACGGAGTCCTAACCACTGGACCACCAGGGAATTGCCTTCTTTTGTAATTTTAAAAATTTAGGGCTTCCCTGGTGGCTCAGTGGTTGAGAGTCCGCCTGCCGATGCAGGGGACACGGGTTTGTGCGCCGGTCCGGGAGGATCCCACATGCCGCGGAGCAGCTGGGCCCGTAAGCCGTGGCCACTGAGCCTGTGTGTCCGGAGCCTGTGCTCCACAACGGGAGAGGCCACAGCAGCGAGAGGCCTGCGTACCGCAAAATAAATAAATAAATATATAAATAAATTTAATAGTATAGATTGAACAATTTTCTATTTTAATAAACACAGATATTATAGTTATTTTTAAAGGATACATGGTATTCCATTGAATATGCCGTGTTTAAATCAATCTCATATCATACTATTGGACATTTAGGCTGCTTTACATTTTCATTTCTATAAACAGTGCTGCAGTAAACATCCATTCTTGTACCTCTTTGTTGAATTAATTAGTGACTGAATACACCTTAGCTCATTTTTGTATTTTTTTAGGAGTAATTTCTCAAAATGGAATTACTAGGCATGCATTTTTTTAAACTAAACTTTAACAAATATAAAATACATAAAGTGCACAAGTCAAAGGGCTGTAGCTCAATGATTTTTTAAAAGTGAACACATTCAATAACTTCCTTCAGACCATGAAATGGAAACTTCTAGCTCCCCAGAATCCTTCCTCATGCCAGTTCACTATCCCGAAGGGTAACTACTCTCCTGACTTCTCACAGTAAAGATTACTTTTGCCTGTCTTTGACCTTTATATAATGAGATCACTCAGACTACTCTTTTGTGTCTTGCTTCGACAGAACAACATGACATTTGTGAGATTTACCCATATGATTGTGTGTAGCAGTAGTTTGTTGATTTTCACTGTGGTGTAGTATTCCATTGTATGAATGTAGCACACTTAATATATTGATGGACATTTTGGATTGTTTAGCTTTTGCCTATAGTGAATAATGTTGCTTTGAATATCCCTGTACATGTCTTTTGATGCATCTATGTATGCACTTCTGTTGGATATTTACCCAGGAGTGGGAGAAAAGGATGCCCAGTATAAACACTTCTATGCAACATTGTTCTAGATGTCCTAGAGAGTGCCTTGAGGCCAAAAAAAAAAAAAAAAAAAAAAAGTAACGTATAAGGATGGGAAAAGGGAAAAAAAGATCATTATTCAAAGGTGACATTATTATTTACAGAAAATCCAAAATAATCTATAAATAAATTAGTTACCAAATGAATTTAGAACAGCTGCTGGATGTAATGTCAGCATACAAAAATCAATTGTATTTCTATGTATTGGCAATAAACAATTAGAAAATGAAATTTTAAAAACATTATTTTCAGTAACACTTTTAAAAAGCTAGGAATAAATCTAACAAAAGACATACAAAACCTCTCTACAGAAAACTCCAAAATATTACCGAGAAAACTATCCAGCAGTATCTACTAAAGCTAAACATCCACATGCCCTAAGATCTAGACTTTTCTCTAACTTCATGTCTACAGAGGTGTATAATGCAGCAAGAACTGTTATTGGGAGTTTAAATCACCACCACCCTTCTGGAGGACAGTTTGGCAATATTTACCAAAGGCCTTAAAATCACAATCATCCCCGTCGACCGAGCAATTCTTCTTCTTCTAGGAATATATTCTAAATAACTAATCAGATACATAAAGATGTATTCATATTAGTATTTTCAAAACCTTTTTAAAAAGCGTATTTTTTAAGGCGGGGGGAGGGAATACGTTAAATTATAATTCATCTATACATCAAAATCTTAAGGTTGCCATTAAAATGCTTTTTTTTTTTTTTTTTTTTTTTTGCGGTACACGAGCCTCTCACTGTTGTGGCCTCTCCCGTTGCGGAGCACAGGCTCCTCGGCCATGGCTCACGCGCCTAGCCGCTCCGCGGCATGTGAGATCTTCCTGGACCGGGGCACGAACCCGTGTCCCCTGCATCGGCAGGCAGACTCTCAACCACTGCGCCACCAGGGAAGCCCCTTTGCTCATTTTTTAGTTGGGTTATTCTTTTTTTTGTTTTTGTTTTTTTTGATACTGAGTGGTACCAGTTCCTTATATACTCTGGACATTAATCTCTTAACAATTATGTGCAAATACACTCAGCTCCCTGTATCCATGGATTCTGCATGCACAGATCCAACAGCCCATCAAAATTTGATCAGAGGTTTGTTGAATCCACAGATGAAATTGATGTGGTAAAATGTTCATAAATACTTCAATAAATTTCAAAAGCAGATTACCCAAGAGCCTGTATAGTATGACACCAACGTTAAGAAAAAAACTATAAAGGGGCAAGTAAAGAAAAAATTGGAAGCATGTACACCCAAGTGTTAACAGTGATAGGATTATTTTTTTTTTATTTTTATATAATTTAAATTTATTTATTTTTTTATTTTTGATGGTGTTGGGTCTTCGTTTCTGTGCAAGGGCTTTCTCTAGTTGCAGCGAGCAGGGGCCACTCTTCATTGCGGTGCGCGGGCCTCTCACTATCGCGGCCTCTCTTGTTGCGGAGCACAGGCTCCAGACGCACAGGCTCAGTAGTTGTGGCTCACGGGCCTAGCTGCTCCGCGGCATGTGGGATCTTCCCAGACTAGGGCTCGAACCCGTGTCCCCTGCATTGGCAGGCAGACTCTCAACCACTGCGCCACCAGGGAAGCCCCGATAGGATTATTTTTTATTAACTTTTTAGAAATTGGCAACAAATTCCATGGTACAAAATTCAAGCCGTACAACGGGTGTGCACTAAAATGTTTTCTCCTGCCCGTGCTCCCCAGCCACCGCCCCACTCGTGATTTCCGTGTTTCCCTGTATTCTACCCTGAACACTTGCGGGACAACGGGTACCAGCAGGGTCGGTTTCCAGGGGGCGGGGCAGGGGCACTGGCCCCGCCCATCGGGCCTGGCCCGGTGTCCCCGCCCTCCGCAGACGCGCGTACGCTCACGCTGGAGGCAGACACGCTGCACTCGCGCGTGCGTCTCTCGGCAGACTGCTTGAAGATGAGTTGTGGCCACCACGGCAACCTGGGGCTCAATCCTGCGCTGCGTTTCGACGCGCTGTGGCAGGTGCTGGGCCGCGACTGCTTCGACGCCGGCCGCCACTACTGGGAAGTGGACGTGCTGGAGGCGGGCGTCGGCTGGTGGGTGGGCGCGGCCCACGGCTCCCTGCGGCGCCTCTGCCGCAGCCCGCTTGGGCTGCAACCGCCAGTCCTGGTGCCTCGAACTATATGACCTCGAGTACTGGGCCTTCCACGACGGCCAGCGCAGCCGTCTGCGGCGCCGCGACGACCCCGACCGGCTCGGCGTCTTCCTGGACTACGAGGTCGGCGTCTTCACCTTTTACGACGTGACGGCATGACCCACCTGCACACCTTCCGTGCCGCCTTCCAGGAGCTGCTCTACCCGGCCCTGCGGCTCTGGGAAGGGGCCATCAGCATCTCCCGACTGCCCTAGGGGCCGACACCTGAGTGGCCGCCCTAGGCTCTCCGCGGCTCTGGTCTCATCCGATCCAGACATGGCTGGTCTACTGCCGCCTCTGTAAGCATTCCCATCCTCTCCCCTACCGGTCATGCCCTGTGCTTTGAACAGTTCCTCTCCTAGGTACGCTAGTTTCAAACTAGCGTTTAGGGCCCTAAACACAGGTCCTCTGCTGCTGCTCTCTCATCCGAATTCCCCACCGCTACCAGGGCCCTTCTTCTACACTGCTTTTAGTCCAGGTTCCTGAAAGGACACACCCATGGGTGAGCCCTAAGCATCCTCACCATGTCAGAATACATGATCCTCAGCCTCAGAACATTCTCCCTCGTACAGCACTCAGAACCGCCTGGCACATAGTAGGCGCACAGTAAATATGTGAATAAGAGTCGCTAAGACTCTTCTGTCCCTTAATGTCCCTTGGATCTGCTTCCTCCTCTCCACTCTCCTTCAGCTTGTCCATGTCACTTCCTTAAGAGCAGCTGCAAGAGCTTCTTAACACCTGGCCTGAACCCTTTCCCATCTCATCCTCCACCCTACAGCTAGAGTGATCTGCGTGAAACCACTTAACCTCTTAGAACTATGAGAAGGTTCCCAAGGAGACTATGGGGGGGGAGGGGAGCACTTTACCTTAGCAGTCAAGGCTTTTCTAGTCTGCCCCAAACTACACATCCTCATCTAGCTCCTACTGCTCTTTTCAGAGACTCTCCAATCAGAACTGTGTGTCGCATAGTTCCACCTCTATACCCTTGCCCTTGCCATTTCCCATATAAACACATTTATACAGGAAAGCCCCTTCTTTTTGCCTGTCTGTTTTCCCCAGGCTTAACTGCCCCCAGGAAGTCTCCCCAAGCTACAAGAATCTCTCTGTATCAGATCCACAGTCTGGGACCTGTCTTTCCAATTAGATTGGAAGATTCCTAAGGGCAGCCATGTCCTACACCTTACCCACCCTGAAAAGTTCAGAAAGTCCCTTCTCTCCAAGGCAGCAAGTGAATGACCACTAGCTGGCTGCTATTGAATCAGAACAGCTGAGCTGGGAGGGTCTCACAGATCACTCAGCCTGACCCCACTGTACATTTGGGGAGAATAAGGTCCTGAAAGAAAGTTGCCTGAAGTCACCCATGGTGATTAAGGGCTCGGCCACCTCCCAGCCCTCAGGCATGTCTCTCACTTGCCCCCTGGCCCAGCCCTTCAGGCCCAGCTTTCAACCTGGAAGATTTTACTGCTTATTCATTTCTTAGGGAATGTTGGGAAGAAATCAGCAGGTGACTGTTGCTAAGCAACCACAGGCAGTTTTCCCAACAGTCTTGGAATCAAAAGGAGAGGAACTAACTATGAGTGGGGTTTGGGCAGCTCAGGCATCCCTATGCTCCTCAGATCCAAAATGTTGCCAAGGAAACCCAGAGAGCCCCTGCTTTCCAGAAGGTAATGATGGAAATACAGAAGGCCAAATCAGCAGGGCTTCCCAGGGAGATCATCCCCTCTAGTAGGAAGGGAAAGGCCTCTTTCCAGGGTCTGTACCTCAGTTCTGAAGGTTCAGCATCCTGTCGGTCAAATTCCTTATATGGTTTTGAAGTGGTACTATGTAAAAGTATCTTCTTAGGTGCTTGGCAGGAGGGCAGTGGTAGGGTGAGGAAAACGCAAAGCAATCTCCCTCAGGGTTTAAACAGACTCAGTGCGTTAATTGGTTTGAACCATATAAAACTGGCAATTTCCAATAGTTTTTTTTTAACCTAAAAACGGTACTTTCATATGGGGCAATGTAATGTAAGTAGAATACAAGGCAGAAGGAACCTCAAAAGTGGCTTTAGTCCTAACCAAATCATTTAAAACTCTAGCTTGGATAGATGTCTTCAGCACTATGCTCCAGGAATGCCGAGAAGAGGGAAATTAATTCTACTGGGGATGGCCCAGAGCAGAATTCTGACAGGCAGAGGGCATTCCTGACAGAGGAAGATGCATGCACTTGACCCCATATCTCTGTTCATCCCTGCAAACCAATATTTATTCCCAGACCCACGGCCGCAGGGTCCAAGTAAAAGTACTTGCTATTTTGTCAGGCACTGTTCTAATGCTTTACAGCTATTAACTCATTTGATCCTTACATCACCCCTAGGAGGTAGAAAGTTATCCCAATTGTACACATGGCAAAATTGAGACACAGAATGAGTAACTTGCCCAAGGTCACACAGCTGATGGTGGAACTGGGGTCTGTACTCATCCACCATGTTCAGGTGAATGCAGTCGGTCTCTAGCCAGTGCCTACTCGCTCTGGCTCCTCTTTTTTCTTTTTTTTTCTTTTTTAACATCTTTATTGGAGTATAATTGCTTTACAATGGTGTGTTAGTTTCTGCTTTATAACAAAGTGAATCAGTTATACATATACATATATTCCCAATCTCCTCCCTCTTGCGTCTCCCTCCCACCCTTCCTATCCCACCCCTCTAGGTGGTCACAAACCACCGAGCTGATCTCCCTGTGCTATGCGGCTGCTTCCCACTAGCTATCTATTTTACATTTGGTAGTGTATATATGTCCATGCCACTCTCTCACTTTGTCACTTCCCTTCCCCTTCCCCGTATCCTCAAGTCCATTCTCTAGTAGGTCTGTCTTTACTCCCGTCTTACCCCTAGGTTCTTCATGACCTTTTTTTTTTCCTTAGATTCCATATATATGTGTTAGCATACGCTATTTGTTTTCTCTTTCTGACTTACTTCACTCTGTATGACAGACTCTAGGTTCATCCACCTCACTACAAATAACTCAATTTCATTTCTTTTTATGGCTGAGTAATATTCCATTGTATATATGTGCCACATCTTCTTTATCCATTCATCTGTTGGTGGACACTTAGGTTGCTTCCATGTCCTGGCTATTGTAAATAGAGCTGCAATGAACATTTTGGTACATGACTCTTTTTGAGTTATAGTTTTCTCAGTGTATATGCCCACTAATGGGATTGCTGGGTCATATGGTAATTCTATTTTTAGTTTTTTAAGGAACCTCCATACTGTTCTCCATAGTGGCTGTATCAATTTGCATTCCCACCAACAGTGCAAGAGTGTTCCCTTTTCTCCACACCCTCCTCCAGCATTTATTGTTTGTAGATTTTTTGATGAGGGCCATTCTGACCGGTGTGAGATGGTATCTCATTGTAGTTTTGATTTGCATTTCTCTAATGATTAGTGATGTTGAGCATCCTTTCATGTGTTTGTTGGCAATCTGTATATCTTCTTTGGAGATGGCCCCTCTCTTATTAGGCCTGTGATGCTTTGCTTTTGCTCGGTTTCTCTGTGGGACTTAAGTCTCCCTTTGGATTACCTTCCATGGGCTCTGAGATGAGGTCTTACACCCAGAGGGAGGTTTGAGAGTTTGGGATTCATGTAGCAGAGTCAGAGCTGGACTATAAAGGATGAAAACTGCAGTTTTGGTCCACAATCAATTGTGACCTCAAGCTAGTCACTGTACTCTTTGGGGCATCATCTGTAAAATGAGGTTAATGACCCCACCTGCAAGTGCTGTGAGGCTCAGATGAGCCCACAGGATATGAACTTGCCTTAAAAACTGTACAGTACTGTACCATGCCAGGACCTATCTGCATCCGCAGTGGAGTTCCTGTTGTGCCTGACACGGTGCTGAGACAGCCGATACTCCTAGCTGCCATCTGGCAGTAGCAGGAGCCTCCGTGAATACTCAGCACAGGACTGAGCTTCCTTGGGGTCCATGTCTGTAACGGTACTGATCACTTATTCTCTTTCAGACTTGAATTTATAGAAATTTCCTTATTGATAAGAGCAAATTGCTTGCAGATGTGGTTTTAATAAAATGAGTACCGTCCCTTTTTTTTTTTTTTTTTTTTTGGTACACGGGCCTCTCACCGTTGTGGCCTCTCCCGTTGCGGAGCACAGGCTCCGGACGCGCGGGCTCAGCGGCCATGGCTCACGGGCCCAGCCGCTCCGCGGCGTGTGGGATCTTCCCGGACCGGGACACGAACCCGTGCCCCCTGCATCGGCAGGCGGACTCTCTACCACTGCGCCACCGGGGAAGCCCGTACCGTCCCTTTTAACCGTGTTCTTCATTGGGAGTTTGTGTTGCTTCAAGGACACGGCACCCAGGCCTGGATGGGGCCTTGCTCATTTCCCACCCCCTCCACAACTTTCTTGCTCTAGTCAGCTGGTCCTTGATGGAATATCTCTAGTAATGGGGGGAGTTCACTATTTCTGAAGGTAATTCACGTTAGAACTTCTTGCTTATGTGGCAACAAATTCTGCCTCCCAGCAGTTCCTATCCAAGATAATATTATGCAACTTTGGGCAACTTTTGATCAACATTGAAGCCATTTGTGGTCACTTACTAATTTTTAGAGATTTCAGGGACCCTTTCTTGTCTACTGAATGATATCTTCTGTTTCTGCAGTTCCTTTTTGCCAGGGAGAAGGGTGATGATAGCCTGGTGGAGGAGACGCAGCCTAGCAGAGGGCACACAGAGGTGGCCCAGCGCAGCCAGGGCATGGTGAGCAGGAGTCCATACCACGAGGAGGGAACAGGCTGCCCAAGAAGCCAAGCTGCATACGAGGTGGGACGGTAAGCATAAGAGGGGTGGGGCCCAAGGTTGAGTCCGCCATGTCCTGCTCTGAAGCCTTCCATGGCTTCCCATTGCCTTTTGAACACAGTCCAAAGTCAGCAGGCTTTTAAGCCCTTGCTTCCTTCCTGACAACCTTCCAAATCCCTTCCTTCCTCTCCATGTGGCCATTCCCTGCCCAACTTTCACCTGGACATACAGGGTACTTCCCATGCCCCAGATTCCACAATTCCTCCCTCAGTCACTTCTCAACATGCACAGTTGAACTAAAGTGCCACCTCCTCCAGGAGAGCTTCCCTGGCCAACGCCTCCTCTCCCATCCCCACTCCCATAGCTCTCATGACTCTTGGAAAACATTTCCGCAATTCACACATGCAGGGCACTATTTGTGGACGTAACTGCACCCAATAGGCTGTGAATTCTCCAACAGGGACCGTCTGCTGCCTCACTGTGGTCCCAGCACTGGATCGCCTTCCTGGCAGGAGCTCAGGGACGTACGAATAGGCCAGAGCTGTGCCCAGAGATCCATCCTCCTGCCCTCAGGGCCTGGCACAGCATGAGGTGGCCAGCTGCTCCTGGCTGCAGGCAGCCCCATACTTTACCTACACACGGCATTCACAGGCTATGATTTTCTCTATGTGCCCTAATGGGAAGCGGGTTCTAGACGATGGCCCTTCTTCACAGTTCTCTCCAACACATTACCCAGTCCTCTACCCAAAGGGCAGAGTTAGGCCCTGTGCCCTCACTGGCTCTTCCAGGTGTGAGCCTCACTGGCTTCTGCCCTCTGGGGGAATCCAGCTGAGGTCTACAGAGCAGCCTGGGCCCTTCTCACATTCCAGTCTGACAGGACCTGGAAGCAACTGACAGGTTCCCTGCTAGAAACCGCCTGCTGTACATTCTCAGCCAGAGCCCCAGCTAGGCTCTTCCCTCCTTTCCTTTCAGACCCACCTCCTCTTCCCAGGCCCTGGAACACATCCGTCTACTACCATACTAAGTCTCTTCTTGTTAGGAGGTCTCAGATATTTAATGTCATCTCTGCTCTTGTAGAAAAAAAAAAAAAAAGGCTATGGAATCAGAAATTTTGATTGTCTGCTCATGACTGTTTGTAGGGAGAAGTGAAAGGGAGTAAACAGCAGCCAGAAATGGATGCCGTCACAATCCAGCTCCTAGCACGTCAATCTTATGGATTCTTGTGAGTACAACCCCGGATTCCCACCCCACCCCACCCACACATACAAACGCGAGTCTCCTTCCAGAAACTGTTTTGGGATCCCCAGGAGAGGGAGGCCCTATCCTCACAAGTAAAGAAACTTCAAAGAGCAATTTACGCATTTGAAAAGAGACTCCAAGATACACTTTTTTTTTTTTTTTTTTTTGCGGTACGCGGGCCTCTCACTGTTGTGGCCTCTCCCGTCGTGGAGCACAGGCTCCGGATGCGCAGGCTCAGCGGCCATGGCTCACGGGCCCAGCTGCTCCGCGGCATGTGGGATCTTCCCAGACCGGGGCACGAACCCGTGTCCCCTGTGTCGGCAGGTGGACTCTCAACCACTGCGCCACTCGGGAAGTCCCCCAAGACACACTTTGAGTCAAGAGGAATTAAAGTAACCAGGTCAAATAGATATGAACAAAGATTAAGAATTTGAAAGTACATTTGAAAATAATCATTAATCTCAGTATTGGTTCAAAAGAACAAAGAGGACTATGATAGGGAATCTCTGTGAAGGGTTCATGCTTCAGTTCAAGGAAGTCCAACAGTGAGGATCTTTTGTTAGCTGGGTTTGTAATTTCACGACGGATCATGGAAGGGCTGATTTCAGCATCGCCAGCATACTTACAAGTCACCACAAGCTGCAAATACGCCAAGCCCCACACTCCCCAGCTCCCTCACGTGCCCCACTGCACGTGTCACCTTCTGTGGTTTACTTTACTGTGCTCCTGGTTTATGGAGCATCTGTCCCCATCTGAACGGAAGTCCCATAAGGAGGGGATTCACTGCAGTATCCTCAGGCCCCAAAGCAGGGCCTGGCACATAGTAGGCCCTCCATATTTGTTTAAAGAAGGAATAAATGCCATTTCCCTCTCTTTGCTCAGAGCTGTGAGTGCTTTGGCATCCTCTGCCTGCAAAACACTTTGGCCAACCCCTTCTCTAATGCCTAGTGATGGCTATACAGCTAACTAGACTCAACCCCAGGGCGGGCAGGGGATAAGGAGAGAGAGCTGGAAGGAAGAGATATTTGGGGTCATTAGGGTTGGTTTTGCAGGCAGGAAGAAGGAAGGCTGAAAGGAGAGGGCCCATACAGCCAGCACTCACTCCTCTGCACCCTCACTGCCACTGGGCAGTGATGAGATGCTTCTGAGCCCACCGCCCCTTCTGGGCCAGCCAGCCTGAGGCAGAGGCCGCCCATATTTGCTCTCTGTATCCCTCCAACGGGCTTGACCCAGGGCCTGGCCCCTAAATGTCTGCTCTCTGGGTGGGGAGTGGATGAAAGCCAGATCCCCAGAGACCACCACTCCTGCCCCACGTCACCCAAATGCACCTGACGGCACCAGCATTCAGAGAATGGCACTTTATTTTAAGACTTGATTTTTTTGCCATGATTTTCTACCGATTCCTCCATGATGGTGTCGTCTTCTTCCACAGTGACCAGGACCTTCTTGCCCACCAGACTGAAGATATCTTCAGGAGGGTAGCCTTTGGGCTCACCCACCTTCACAGTGAGCATGTCCAGTGTTAGAATGGTGCCTTCCGGAATTTTCACTTTGGCCACCACAGACTTGCCCAGCTGTGGACAAAATTAAGACTCAGTGCCAGCCTCACAGAAATAGTTAGCACACGTTGCTTTATCCCCAAGGTCCCTGATCAGTTTTCTCGCACAAGGTTACCTGGATAGCAGGGACTCTGTTTTCCCCCCTCGGTGCCTAGAACAGTATCTCACACACAGCAGGGACTCGGCCAGTGTGGGGTGGACTCAGAGGAGGGGCCTTTATAATAAAGGACTCAGGTTATGTAGCCAAAGAGAGCCAGATCCGAATCCCAGGCAGCTGGGTACAAGCTGTGGCTGAGTTTCTCTGTAAAATGGGAAATAACAGTGTCTCTGCCCTGTCAGATGACTACAAGGATTCGTGATAATAATGTAGGTAACCTACCTGGAACATAGACTGCTCTCAGTAAATTAAAATTATGATTGCTTTTGTCATCGTCCAGTTCAGCATCACATTTTAAACATGGGGAAACGGAGGTCCACGGAGGGCGGGTAAGCTGGCCAAGGTTGCGAGGAGCCAAGATGAGAACCTGGGGTTCCTGACTCCTGGCCCACTGCTCGAGGGACACAAACCTTGTGTCCTCCTTGCTCAGTACAGTAGCAGTACAGAGGGCGCACAGACACTGAGTATGGAAGGGAGCCTCTTAGGAAGAGGCAGATAGGCTGGGCAGGTGAGGGGAACAAAGGAGACCTGAAGCTCATGACCAGTGTTTCTAGGTCTTGCCCATAGATGCTTTTCAACAAAATATCTAGTCCAATACTCTGCATCTTCCAGGTAAGGGCCAAGGAATCAGTTCTGGAATTTATGCCAGGACAAAAGGTCTTTCGGCGGATGATTATCAGATTCTGCATCCTCTGGTACCTCACTGTTTGCCCAGGGAGCCAGGAGGCTCAGAACCAAATTAAGTGCTCAACTGCTATAACTCTCATTCCAGTTTCTGGGCCAATTCTCTCCCCTTTTCTTGTATAAGGTAGTTTGTTTCTTTTTACTGTTATTTTAATTTCCTGGTGTATATGCATCTTTAATTTGAGGGCAGCAAGTAGGCCCCACTGGGATAAAAGAGCACTCCTCTAGCAGGCCTGGTGTTAGATCTTTGTTCTGGCCCAGACAGCCCGCAGCGTTTGAGGAGTGTCTGCTTCCCTGGCAGCCCCGGGACGCCTGGCTCTAGACTCAGAGGCCGAGCCAGGTATAGGCCATGGCTTCCGGGAAGCCCAGATAGTCAGTGTGCCAGGCAGGGCTCGCGGGCCTCCCCATCCCCTCTGTCTGAAGGTTAATGCTGCACAGCTCAAACTGCTCCTGAGGGAACGTTTGCGTCATCCCCCACCAACCCCGTGACAAGCCCCACCCCCATCCATCCATTGCCTCCCACGCTTAGGGATGCCTTGACATAGCACAGGCCCTCCTCCCACTGCCTCATGGGGCCCCTCTGCCTGGATGTCCCTCAAGGATTACCTACTCCACGGGACCCCAGACTTGACCTACCCGCATGCCTCACGAGGGACCCCGGACACCACCCCCCTTTACCCGGGGTCTAGAGCGCTGGGGCCAGAGGCTTCAGAGACTTAATGGAGAACTGTAATATGCCAGGGAACCAGAGAAACAGCTGAAGTTCCTTAAATAACCAGTTCCTCCCGCTGCTAATATGAACTCCAAAAAACTCATAGGCTCCGAGCGACATCCCTGCATCATTCCACTGGCCTGGGCTCAGGTAGGGCTGGTACCAACTACCTCTCAGGTAAGTGCACGCAGCCCCCTCTCAACAGTGGCACCCGGCAGGACAGAAGAACCCACCTTCTCGTTGCAGGCCATCTCACAGGGCAGCAGCTGCTTGGTCGGGGAGCCCAGGGCCCTCTCCACGAGGCGCACGGACCTCACTAGCTCGGCCAGCTCCGCAGGCTCCAGCGAGGCCGAGTGGTCACTCCCCTTCCAGGTCTTGTCCAAAGTTATGTGACGCTCCAAGACCTTGGCCCCCAGAGCCACTGCGGCCACAGATATCACTATACCTGTTTCATGCCCAGAATACCCTATGGGAATGTCAGGAAAGAGCTTCTGATATTCCTTTAAAATAGAAAAAGGGAGGGAAAAAAAAGTTAAATAGTGTGGTACTTTCCGCATACATTCTAGAGTCAGGCAGATCTGAGTTTGAGGCCCAGGAAGCCTCCGAGGCTCTCTGAGTCTCTCCTTCCCAGGGATAGCAGTACCTGGTGGGAGCTGCTATGAACTTGTGGAGGGCACTCAGTACACTGTAAATGCTCAAAAATAATGGCTGCTGTTACCAGGAACACATCTGAAGAATGTTACACACTGCGCAAACCACGAAGAATAATAACAGAACTATAACCAAATGCCTAAACCCATTCAAAAAGCATCTGTCACATTTAATTAGCCTGAGCTGCTGAAAGCAAGTATGCTATATGCACAAATATCACCATCAATAATACATACAGCCCAATCTCGAAACAATCCTTTGGTGGGAATGCTAAATAATTAATTGGTTATCTATAATTCACTGGATGTGACGAAAGACATTCTAAGTGGAGTGAGCCTCGTCAGTGAGGGTGACCAGAAAGCTTAAGTACAGCAGAAAGACCCAGATGGGAATTAATAGAAGATAAGGATGGCTGAGTGGCAAAGGCCTTGAAAACCAGGCTTAAGGGTGTGTGATGGACAAAGAAGTGCAGGTTGCTAGGTCAGAGGACTCACCCTGCTGTGACAGGGGTGGGCTGGGCCTGGGGGGCAGGCTGGCAATTTAACTCTGATGGTGCCCTGCTCTAAAGAGAGAGGATGTGAGCATACCTCAGGTGGGGATGGAAGGGATATGGGGACCACACTTCACAAAGGAAGAAAACTGAGGAAAATATTTGGCGTCAGACACACTAAATTGTTAATTACGGTAATCTCTGTGGGATGGGATTACAGAGGATGTTCATTTTGTATGTTATATATTTCAGGGCTGAATTTTTTTTTAAACCATGTTTAAATTTAAAAAATAACATGATTTAGAGATGAGCTAGAAATGGAGAAAAGACTACAGAACTGGGAGAGACAGAAACTTTAGTTAAAAAGAGAGTAGTGTCATTTCAAAAAAGGTTAATTTTTTTTTTTAAGTTAAACATGAAGACTAAAAAAATGTATAAGAGCTTATATAATCATGGGGGGAAAAAAACCCGCAGAATGTCATATACGGTAATGAAAGAAAAATATAAAAGGAAAACTGGTTAATTGCAGTATCAGGATTGTGTGTGTGTATATTTAGAATTCCACTACTCTTACTATGATGTTTTTTGTACGATAATTACACACCTATATATTTCCAATTAATTATGTTTCGGGAGCTACCAGGAGGAATTGATAGAGATGGCCCGAAACAATAAGGGACAAAGAATTCTACTCCAGCTTTGCCACCAGGATGCTGTGAGATCTCAGGCCAGGTAAGGACTGGACCTCGTCACCTGTAAACCGACTGAAGTGGAACAGACAAAATGCTGGGGGAGAGAGAGCTCTCTCAAGGTTGTCACTGTAACAACTTTGACCCTCAAGGATACTCAGAATCAGAGAGCTGGTAAATAACAGAGTTGGAAGTAGGAAAAGCCAGAAGTTTCAAGAAGGTCTCCTACAACTCAATATGAAGAAAAACGGATTTCTATACACCGGTCTTCATATCTGCATTATTCACAATAGCCAAAAGGTGGAACCATCCCAAAATGGTTTTGTTGTGCTACCATCGCCACCATCCATCTCCAGGACTTTTTCATCATCTCAGAGTCAAACTCTATACTCATTAACACTAACTGCCCATTTCCCCCTCTCCCACTGACAGACAAAATGGGTATTTTGTTTGTCAATATGGAGAAAAATGGTGTATTTGTACACCAATGTTCATATCAGCATTATTCACAATAGCCAAAATGTGGAACCATGCCAAATGTCCATCAACGGATGACTGGATAAACAAAATGTGGTACATATATACAATGGAATATTTTTCAGCCTTAAAAAGGAATGAAATGCTAACACATGCTACAACATGGATGAACCCTAAAGACATTATGCTAAGTGAAAGCAGACACACAGAAGGACAAGTACTGTACGGTTCCATTTATTTGAGATACCTAGAGTAGTCAAATTCATAGAGACAAAATAGAATGACTGTTGCCAGGGGCTCGGGGAGGGGAAATGGGCAGTTAGTGTTTAATGAGTATAGAGTTTGACTCTGAGATGATGAAAAAGTCCTGGAGATGGATGGTGGCGATGGTAGCACAACAGTGTGAAAGCACTTAATGCCACTGAACTGGACGCCAAAAAATGGTTAAGATGGTAAATCATATGTATATTTTACAAACACAAACCCACAACTCACTAAGAAAGCCAGCGATTCACAGAAGACGGACCGCTGATGGCCATTACACACAGGTAAAGAAAATGTATATGGACAATTATGAAGACTCCCCCTTAAATTTTACGAGAGAAATTAAGGTTGGTTTTAAGAAAACGTAATTTGTAATCTTTAGAATGTATCTGACTCCTTAACTGCATAGTTGATTCTAATTTGATTCTGCAACAGCAAGATCGTCAAAGGATGTTCGAATTACGAAGCATGTCAAGACTGGTTAGAATTTGGGCTGCATCTTCCCCACAGCAAACGGCCCAATCAGACAAGGGCCCTCCCTCAGGCTCACCGAGATGACGCACAGGTTGACGTCCTCGGGCTGGAGCGGGTACGCACTGGTGCACTGGAGGAAACAGAAGTTGGGGTTGAGGGGCTTCACAATCTGATAGACTTGCTTCATGGTGTCCATGGACTGCATCCCACTGGAGATGACCATTGGGCGGCCTGAGGGACCCAACACCAACACCATCATCACTTTCTTTTTAGGGGTTCTGACTCTCCCTTAAGCACACGCAGGGGTTTCATCATTCTACTGAACCCCGCAAACATCTCTTAAGCACTGTGCCAGCCACAGTGGGGGAACAGAGGTGAGCCTGGTGGGTTCCTGTTCTCAACCACGGGAAACGTAGACTCCCCTCACCCCCATAACATTATTGTTCAGCAAAGTGAACCCAATTAAGAGGAATTTCATACTCTTTAGAGAGAGATGAGCATCTCATTGGATTAAGAGGTTGCATGGTGTGGTAGGGTGAGCACTGCCCCAGGCTCAAGAGTGTGAGGCCCGGGGCGGCCAACGTCCTAGCTGTGTGTTCTCAGATGCCTCGTCAGTGAAGTAAGTAGAAAGCAGCAGCATCATATGACCTGCGTCAGTCCCAGGATTGTCACGAGGATCAAATGAGATCACTCATGTTGTAAAACCACTTCACAAACTGTGATGTGTGGAGGTTGGATATTATACCTACAGAATACTTCTCAAAGTCAGAGCTTCCTCTAAGAAGTTTGACACATACTGTCATATCCTTAATTTTATATAAATATTTTCTTAGAAATTAAAAATAATTTAAAAATTCTTTTAAAAAACTGTCTTATTTTTCATTTCTTTCCTTGCAAGTCAGCACATGAAAAAGTGGGAGTATAGGCTGACTGGAAAATCTGTCTTCAGGAGACTCCGGGGTGAAATTACTAGCGGGGTGAAAACATGAAGGTCTGGACTCAGATGTATGACAAAAATTAAACACTCACCTTTTCTGGCTGTCTTTTCCAGATAAGGGAAGTTGTTAGTGTCCCCAGATCCAACTTTGAAAAATGGAACATTCAGTTCATGCAGAAACTCAACTGCCATCTACAAAAATCCGAGAGGGAGCTCCTTTTCACGACTGCTCAGAAGCACTGTCCTGAAGACAGGCGAGGAGCCACATACGAAGAGAAAAACCCCTCTTGCCCAGCAAGAGGGACTCTCTCAACAACTTGAAAGCAGACACAGATTTGTTATGTCATGTCATTCAAATTCAAACATTCCGTCATTCATATCCACCCATCCATTTGTCCAACAAACATTGCGTGCTGGCACACACTGGCTATGAGCAACTGGAAAAGAATCGGAACCCTGGCCAGACCTTCCTTCCCCAGGGGCCTGGAGCCCCAGTAAACAAACGAAAAAGGGTCATGACCTAATCCTGACCCAGCAAAGCAGGCAGTGAGCAAGTGAAAGTCCCTCAAAGGCCTCATCCTTTCCTCAAGACCAAACAGCCGGAAGAGAGGCCATTTCAATCCTTGCCAAAAATGGAGCGTTTGATGGCCTAGCCCTGACACACTGATCCACAGCTGGCGGGGCCCATCAAACCCAAGCCCTTTCAGACCTCAAACTATGCTGCCCACAGAAAAAACGAACCTCAGTCACTTTTTTGGACACAACGTCACTGTTTGAGGTTACCTCTCTAGGGCCCTTCACCATCCTTACCTGGGATTCATCAATAACACTCAGGAAATTGGCAAATGTCAGCAAATGCTTGCTGAAGGAATCAGTGGAGCACAAGTTTTAAGAATAAAATCTCAATTTGCTGTAAAATTACAATTTTACATTACTATTACTGTTTTCATTACTATTTTTTTTAAACTGAAGTTGAAAATCAGAAGTAGGGCGAATCAATGTCTTGGAACGTTTCCCAATATCTAAGTTCCATCTATTAAAATGCTGGCTGAGTCTCAGAAGTAACTTTGGAAGACTTGATTAGCTAGGTCAGTGCTTCTCACGCTTTATTACGGGCACACGAACCTGCCATGGATCTTGCCCAAATGAAATGCAAATTCTGATTCTGTTGGTCTAGAGTGGGGCCTGAGAGTCTGCATTTCTTGTAAGTTCCTGGGTAACACTGCTGTTACTGCTCCGTGAATCATACTCTGAGTAGCAAGTAGCAAGGTTACCAGCATGAAAATCCAAAGGGCTCGGGGGTGGTAAGGAACAATATGAGAAGGCAATTCTGCAGCAGGTTCTTTAAATCAACCCACTACTGCCTGAGCTCCCTTCCTTCTTCCCAGCAGGTGACGAGGTACTCCAATCATTGGTCTCACTCAGAGAATCACCTTCCTCATATGTTAATCCTCTAATAATGTAGGGGTTAGAGCTGCTGGTGATTCATACAGAGTGACCAACCAGCCAGTGAACAGTTCAAAGGCAGAAGGCAACCCCCTCGGTCTAAGAGACACCTCTCAGGATGGCCCAGGCGCCACTCCCCTCCAAGGTGCTAAGCCACCACTGCCTTCCCCCACTCTGCTTTATGTCTTCCTCGTCTCTCTCTTCCCTTCCACAGTTTTCTATGTCACTCTCTCCTGTGTACGTATCTCTCGTACTGTTAACCAGCCCTAAGGTGGAACTGAAAACCATTTGTTTTTAATATATTTCTTGAACAAAGTCTAATGTTCCCACCCTTCTCACTCCATCTGGCAGATGAAGAGTGTTTTCTATTTTAAGAGGGAAAACCCTATGCTAAGTTTTCGTCTGTAAAATGCTCTATTTGTGAGAGCATGGCTCATGATGAAAAAGTCCCCAAGGGCATAAAGAGATGGATGAGCCCACTCAGGAGAGGTGCAGAGCGCGCAGGGGCAAGGAGGGGCCAAATGCAGAAAACACACTTTGCAAAAGCTTACCTACACTACTGTATAGCCCAGGGAACTCTACTCAATGCTCTGTGGTGACCTAAATGAGAAGGAAATCCAAAAAAGAGGGGATATATGTATATGTCCAGCTGATTCACTTTGCTGTACAGTAGAAACTAACGCAATATTATAAAGCAACTACACTCCAATAAAAATTTTTTTAAAAGCTTACCTACACTGATTGTAAAATCTGCATGGAGCTCTACAATTTTCAAGTGAGGAAAAGGGGAAATTCCTGCCGGAGGAGAAAGGTGCATCTCGTTTTGCAGCCCTCCTGGGGAGCCAGCCCCATCTAGTGGCCATTTAGAAAACTGCCATTTTCTCAATCCTTGGTCCAGGAAGATCCCACATGCCACGGAGCAACTAAGCCCAGGAGCCACAACTACTGAGCCTGCGCTCTAGAGCTCGCGAGCCACAACTACTGAGCTCGCATGCCACAACTACTGAAGCCCACGCACCTAGAGCCCGTGCTCCGCAACAAGAGAAACCACCACAATGAGAAGCCCGCACACCTCAGCAAAGAGTAGCGCCTGCTCGCTGCAACTAGAGAAAGCTCGCGCACAGCAACAAAGACCCAATGCAGCCAAAAATTAATAAAATTTTAAAAATAAATAAGTAGAGAAAGCATTCTTTAAACATTAAAAAAAGAAAAAGAAAACTGCCATTTTGGATTAATCCCTGCAAACGGTGCCAACTTCCGTAGTAATCTGGAAGATACTAGCCTTCCATCCTGAGGCAATATTACTGTGCCCAGGGCCCCTCAGTCTAGGTCAGCGCCAGTGGCTGCCTTCTCTCTGTGGACTCCCTGGCTTCCTCTAGCCCTGCCCACGCTGCTGTCTGTCCTCCTTCCATCTAGGGGTACAATGCAGCCAGGCAGTCTCACAACTTCTCCTCCCTCCCACCCCACACATCATAAAGGCTTTCTGAGTCTGTCTGAAAGGAACTCGACTGAGTATGACCCTCCCTGGGCATCCAACTGGGTTAAACACACAGAAAACAGTCCCACTAGCAAACTGGTTTGGGTAAAATGCTGCATTGTTAGGCTCTCCCTTAGAGGGTCCCAGTAAATACAATTGTCTAGCTATTTTACAGTGTTTCCCACACTTATTCTACTCAGAACCCTTATTTATTTGGGGAAGGGGCTTTGATTCTAAATTAATGAATTAATGAGGAACCCCCTTCCCACAACGTGTGCCCACAGAACCCCCTTTCCACATCATGTCCCATGAGAAATTTGGGGGCCCGCTGATCTAAGGGGTAACAGAAATGACAGGAGTGGAGCTGGGATTTTTCTAGAGCTGCTTCCACTCCCCTTGGTTTCTGGATCCATGGTGATGAGCTGGGGAGAACAGGGGGTGCTGGAGAGCTGCCCAGGGTGAGGAAATGATGAGGGGGGAAGCACGGAGCCATAAAGGCTGGGCCTGCCCTCAGCCCGGTGGCCCTGTCAGAGTGCACCACGACGTAGGCAGGGGGTGCCCTGTGGCAGAGGTGGTGGAGGAAAGAGGGCACCGTGGAGGCAGGCGCTGGGAGGGAAGGGCAGCTCTGCCGGAATGGGTCTCCAGGGGCCACCTCTATGTCACGGCTCCCATTTGCTTTCTCAACAGAACCCTCCATTTTGACCAGACACTGCTCATTTCAGTCAAGTTCCACATGCCTCCGTGCAGTTTTGACCGTGTGCCCTGGCAGTTTTCTTGGTCTTCACAAAGTTCGTTCCACCATGCCTTAACCTTTCCTCAGCACACAAAGACTGCCCTAGGACAGCACACAGAGTGGAGAAAATCGGGACTCAATAAATGCCTACTATCCATGAGGAAGTTTGGGTGGGTAAATACTCAGAGATACTTGCCAGGTAAACACAGAACAAGGAACCAACCCACCTCCAACAGCCGGGTAGACAGGACTTGCTGGTTTGGCAAAGGGACCTGGCCGGCAAAGAAAATTAACTCTTGCAAAGGCTCTTAAGAATGCATTTCTCCTTACTGCCTATGCCCAGGTCAGTCAGGAGACTAGTGGGGAACAAACAGCATTCTTAGGAGAGAGGAGCCTCCCTGCCCTGTTAGTGTGAAGCAGAGAAAAGTGTTCTGAGCAACAGAACAGCTGTCATTCAGTGGGTGCAGATCTTGCACCTCCTAGACTCACCTCACTGGGTCCTCACTGCAGCCTCTGGGGTGGGCATCTTGATTACCCCGTTTTTACAGATTGGACACGTGTGGCTCAAAGAGGCTACATGACCAGCCCAAGCCCACCGATCAAGTGCTAGTACCAGGACCTGAACTCAGAGGGTGTCCGCAGAGCACGCGTTTATACACCAAAGAGAAGTGCTTCCTGGGAAACCAAGAGGGTACCTGCGGAGAGTCAGCCCCAGCTACCAACACCCAGCCAGGTTCCTCTCCTTCTCCCACCTGCTCCTGATTCCCACCTCGAAGCCACCGGGGAGTGAAAGACCTAAAGAAGTGACTTCCTGAGCAGATGCAAGGAGATGCACCCCCTTCAGAGTCCACAACCGGGAGCTCCGGTGCCTGGAAACGTGTACTGGACAGGAAAGTTCTCATCCCAAATCCAACTCACCTTAGTGACACTATCTCTGATTCTATGCTGGCTCAGGACAACAGAGCAGGGAGAGCCTTTGGATAGCAGCTTGTTCACACACAAAAGGAAATGGAGGCCCACAGCAGGGAAGGGACTCTTCCAAGCTCACACTCAGAGCAGAGCAGGGCAAGGACCCGGATGTCCCGATCCTCAGCCCAGGCTGTTTCCTGAACCGTAACTAACATCGCTAAGCGCTGGCTGTGTGCTGCGCTTTACATGGGTGATCACATTTAATCCTCATAACAACCCTACGAGATGGGTTCAGCTGAAGAAACAGAAGCACAAAGAAGGTAAATAACCTCCACCTGGACTCAGCAGGCATGACGGGCAAAACCATATTCAAACTCAAAATGTGACCCCAGAGTCTGTACACTTAACCACGGGCCCATCCAGCCAGAGTCTGCGCTAGAGAGCACTCTTAGTACTGAGGACTCTACTGAGTTTCTGTTTATGCAGGTTCTACCTATTCATATTTACTGAATTAAAATATGTTAAGGGACTTTCCTGGTGGCACAGTGGTTAAGAACCCGCCTGCCAATGCAGGGGACACAGGTTCGAGCCCTGGTCCGGGAAGATCCCACATGCTGCGAAGCAACTGAGCCCGTGCGCCACAACTACTGAGCCTGCGCTCTAGACCCGCGAGCCACAACTACTGAAGCCTGTGCACCTAAAGCCCGTGCTCTGCAACAAGAGAAGCCATGCAATGAGAAGCCCACGTGCAGCAACAAAGACCCAATGCAACAACAACAACAAAAAATTTTTTTAAACCAAGGATTTTTTTTTTAGATTTTAAACTTTTTATTTTGAGATAATTAATAGCTTCACATGTAGCTGTAAGAAATAATACAGAAAGAACCTATGTACACTTTACAGTTCCCCCCAGTGGTAACATCTTGCAAAACTACAGTGTAATATCACAACTGGGAGGGTAAGGTTGATAGAGGCCACCGATCTCATTCAGATTTCACCATTTTCAAATGTACCCATCTGAGTGTGCTCATATCTAATTCTCTGCAATTTTACCACGTGCCCAGACTCACGCGGACCACCACCACAGCCCGATACGGAGTTATGCCACCACTACAAGGCTCCCGTCATGTTACCCCTCTATAGCCACATCAACCTCCAAGCCCTCCCCTCCCTAACTCCTG
This sequence comes from Grampus griseus, assembly GCF_964374135.1. NCBI lineage: Eukaryota > Metazoa > Chordata > Mammalia > Artiodactyla > Delphinidae > Grampus > Grampus griseus. The sequence goes on from NC_139000.1 coordinate 33,574,727, forward strand.
ACGACCACTAATCTGCTCTCCAGCTCTATAATTCTGTTATTCCGAGAATGTTAAATAAGCAGAGCCGTACGGTATGCAACCTTCTGAGAGAAGCTTTTTCACTCAGCACAATATCCCTGAGATCCATCCAAGCTGTGGCAGCCATCAGTTTTCACTCCTTTTTATTGCTGAGTAGTATTCCGTGGTGTGGATACGCTACAGTTTATTTAATGATTCATCCCCTAAAGAAAGTTTGGGTTCTAGTTTGGGGCTACCACAAAAAAAGTTGCTATGGACACTCATATACAGATTTTTGGGTGAACATAGGTTTTCATTTCTTTGGGGATAAATTACCAAATGACAACTGGTGGGTCACATGATGAGCACATGTCTAGTTTTATAAGAAACTACCAGTATACGTCAAGTGGGTGAATCGTACAGTATATGAATTATATCTTGATAAAGTTGTTTTTAAAAAAGGAAAGAATTTTCTAGAATGTACCGTTCTACATTCCCACCAGCAATGCACGAGAGGTCCATTTTCTCTGCATCCTTGCCACAATTTGGTGTTATCATCACTTTTTTTTTTAAGATTTAATTTTATTTATTTTTGGCTACGTTGGGTCTTCGTTGCTGCGCGCGGGCTTTCTCTAGTTGTGGCAAGCGGGGGCTACTCTTGGTTGTGGTGCTCTGGCTTTTCCTTGCTGTGGCTTCTCTTGCTGTAGAGCACTGGCTCTAGGCGCACGTGGGCTTCGGTAGTTGTGGCGTGCGGGCTTAGTTGTTCCACGGCATGTGGGATCTTCCCGGACCAGAGATCGAACCCGTGTCCCCTGCATTAGCAGGCGGACTCCTGTCTATTGCGCCACCAGGGAAGTCCCATCACTTTTTATTTTAGCCTTTAGCCATACTGATAGTTGTGCAGTGATATCACATTGTGGTTTAAAACTGAGAAATGTTTAAATTACAAGAATAGACAAGCATAAAAGAAAAAACTAAAAAATTGGACATCATCAAAATTAAAGATGTTCGTGCTTCAAAGGACACCATCAAGAAGTGAAAAGATACCCCACAGAATGGGAAAATTTTTTGCAAATCATGTTTCTGATTAGGGACTTGTATCAGGAATATGTAAAGATAAATAACCCAATTTTAAAACTGGCAAAGGATCTGAATAGATATTCCTCCAAAGAAGACACACAAATGGCCAATATGCATACGAAAAGATGCTCAACATCATTAGCCATCGGATAAATGCAAGTCAAAACCACAATAAGATATCACTTCACACTCACTAGGATGTCTAGAATCAGAAAGACATGTAACAACAAATGTTGGTGAGGATGTAGAGAAATTGGAACCCTCATACATTGCTGGTGGGAATGTAAAATGGTGCAGCCACTTTGAAAAACAGTCTGACAGTTTCTCGAAAAAAATTAAACATGAGCTACCGTATATACACCCAAGAGAAATGAAAATATGTTCATATAAAACATGTACATGGATGTTTGTGACAGCATTGCTCATACTATTCATACTAGCCAAAAAGTGGAAACAATCCAAATGTCCATCAACTGAGATGTGGATAAATAAAATGTAGTCTAGCCATAAAATTGAATGGTATTCAGCAACAAAAAGGAATGAAATACTGACACATGCTATCACATAGATGAACCTTGAAAAAATGTTGCCATGTGAAAGAAGCCAGACACAAAGGACCACATATTATCTGATTCTATTTACATGCAATGTCCAAAAGAGGCAAAACTATAGAGATAGACAGGAGATTAGAGGTTGCCTAGGGTTGGGAGAATTGAGGGAATTGAGCAATGACTGCTAATGGGTATAGTTCTTCCTCTTGGGGTGATAAAAATGTTCTAAATTGATTGTGGTGATGGTCGCACAACTCTGTGAATATACTAAAAACCACTGAACTGTGCAATTTAATTGATTGAACTGTATAGTATGTCAATAAAGCTGTTAATTAAACACTGGGAAACCAAAAAATTCATTTGACTTGCTCTATTGATATATTCACTTTATTGCGGTGGTCTGGAATTGAACCCACAATATCTTCGAGATATGCCTGAATGCTTATTCCAAAGACAGTACTAGGGATCCAAAATACATCTGTACACTTCCTTGGAAATTCTCTCCAGAGCCTGTTTATGGGCCCTGCAAAAACTAATCTGCCTCAAAATGAACCTCCAGGGACTTCCCTGGTAGTCCAGTGGTTAAGACTCTGTGCTTCCACTTCAGGGGGCACGGGTTTGATCCCTGGTTGGGGAACTAAGATCCCGCATGCCGAGAGGTGTGGCCAAAAATTAAAAACAAAAAAACGAATCTGCCTCATTACTGACTTGTTACCAAGTTGGTCAGATCAAAAGTTTCACCCAGGAATTTTAAGTCTATTCACATTTGACCCAAGAACAATCAGTTTCTTGAACCCAAACCAGCCCTCTCCAAGGACTAAGATTTAGCTGTCCCTGAGTGAATGAGCCCTACAGGCAGTTACCAAAGAGCAATCCCCAAAGGTTCTGAACCCACAGTACATGAAACAAGCACGGAATGAAAACTGTCATTTCTTGGGCATGACCTTCCTATCAAGCTATTTCCTAAGCATGGACTATGGGTCAACACTATGCCAGGACCTGGGTTCATGAGGGTGTCCATGCTCCTCAGGTCAAGCCTACCTCCTGGGTATTTTTACTTTTATTTATTTATTTTAAAAATAAATTTATTTATTTATTTTTGGCTGCATTGGGTCTTCGTTGGTGCACGCGGGCTTTCTCTAGTTGTAGTGGACTGGGGCTACGCTTCGTTGCGGTGCGTGGGCTTCTCAGTGTGGTGGCTTCTCTTGTTGCAGAGCACGGGCTCTAGGCACGTGGGCTTCAGTAGTTGTGGCATGCAGGCTCGGTAGTTGTGGCTCGCGAGCTCTAGAGCGCAGGCTCAGTAGTTGTGGCGCATGAGCTTAGTTGCTCCGCGGCATGTGGGATCTTCCCGGACCAAGGCTCAAACCCGTGTCCCCTGCATGGGCAGGCGGATTCTTAACCGCTGCGCCACCAGGAAAGTCGACTTCTGGGGATTTTTAATCCACCCCCTTGCCCTTTACCTATGAGGAAACAGGCCCGAGAGATGCAAGAAGAGTATGGTCAGGAGGGCAGGCTCTGGAGTCGCCTAGGTTGGAATCAGCCTCTGCTGATCAACAGCTACTGACAGCTAACCCGCTCCGTGCTCTAGCGTCCTCATCTGTAAAGTGGGAATAATAACTGTCCTATCTCAAGGGGTTGTTAAGAGGAGTAAATGAGCTGATACATTTAAAATACCTAGCATAGAACCTGGCAGATCATAAACACTCAAGAAACGTTGAAGATTCTTACTTTTAATCACTCAGCTAGTTAATAGCAAGACCAGAAAAAACACCCAAGTCTTTCAGATCCCAAAGCCCACAATCTTTTTTGTCTAACATTTTTGATTTACAGATCCTTTAAGGATCTGATAAAAACCATCAACGCTCTCTTTTGTTTGGCTCACTTATTTACTTATTCACTCAACAAACATCTCCTGAGCACCTACTACGTTCCAGGCACTGGGGATGCTGTGGTGTTAACAGCCTAGTGGAAAGGAGCAATAGTTAGCGGTAATTACAGAAGTAAAGAAAATCGGGAGACAGGACTTCCCTGGTGGTGCAGTGGTTCGGAGTCTGCCAGCCAATGCAGGGGACATAGGTTCGAGCCCTGGTCCGAGAAGATCCCACATGCCGCGGAGCAACTAAGCCCGTGCGCCCCAACTACTGAGCCTGTACTCTGGAGTCTGCGAGCCACAACTACTGAAGCCCGTGTGCCTAGAGCCCGTGCTCTGCAACAAGAGAAGCCACCACAATGAGAACGAAGAGTAGCCCCTGCTCACCGCAACTAGAGAAAGCCCGCACGCAGCAACGAAGACCCAATGCAGCCAAAAATAAATAAATAAATTAATTAATTAATTTAAAAAAAAGAAAACCAAGAGAACACAACAGAAGGACGGGCCTGAAACAAGCAGGGGCACAGGAAGAATTTCCTGAGGAGGTACTATTTAAGATGGGATCAGAAAAATGCCCAGTAACCACTTTAGATAGGTTTTCCTAAAAATATGTCCCCTTTTCCCCAGGGCATCTCTTGGGCCCAAAGACTCTCCAGCCACCAACATCGAGAGTGGTGAAGAGCAGGGGGGAAGCCCAAAGGCTCTCCTGAGCTTTGGGAAGCCACACACACCCAGACGGACGGCCAGGTGGCAGCTGAGGGACTGCAGAAAGCACACTGCACTAGGCGTCAGATCTGCCCTCAAGACCCATTTCCCAGCTGTGTGACACTGTACAAACTTCCTGGCCCCTCTGAGTCTCCATTTCTTCATCTGCAAAATGGGGCATAGTAGGGATAAGATATATTACTATAAGCGGGCTACGGAACTGAAGCCTGGACTTGTCAAGTTTCACAGACACCTAGGTTCTCTGCTTCCCCCCCTTTTTTAAACTACCAATGGTTTAGGCTAGAGTTATGTTTCTTTCGACTCAATTTACAGACATATCTTAGGGTTGGAATAGTGACACAAAAGGTCAGAGGCCTAGCGAAGGAACTGGGCTCCCTTCAAATATTCTAGTTGACTAAAAGAATCCTAAGTGTTTCAAGAGCCTTTAAAATGTTGTTTCATCTAATGATCCATTACTGCAAAGCTATCCTAAGGAAACAATTCAAACCACAGAAAAGAAGATGGTCATCTCAGCATTATTTATAAGCACAAAAAACTGAAAGTAGAAACATAACCTCATGTTCAAACATAAAGAAATGGTTACATACATTATAAATCCTCAAAAGAAATACTACACCATCATTAATAACTTTCAGCACAAGATATGGAGAGCTACATGTCAATTATATCTCAATAAAGCTGAGAAAAAAAAACAAGATATGGGTAAAAGCTGTAGATAATGTTAACTGGGAAAAGCATGCACGGAACTCAACATTCACAAATATAACAACTAGGAAATAAAATATGCACATAAAACAACTTCAGGAGGAAATATATAAAGAGAGCTGCCAGGGACTTCCCTGGTGGCACAGTGGTTAAGAAACTGCCTGCCAATGCAGGGGACACGGGTTCCAGCCCTGGTCCGGGAAGATCCCACATGCCACGGAGCAAATAAGCCCGTGCGCCACAACTACTGAGCCTGCGCTCTAGAGCCCGCGAGCCACAACTACTGAGCCTGTGTGCCACAACTACTGAAGCCTGCGTGCCTAGAGCCAGTGCTCCGCAACAAGAGAAGCCACCGCAATGTGAAGCCTGCGCGCCGCAACAAGAGTAGCCCCCACTCGCCGCAACTAGAGAAAGCCCGCCTGCAGCAACAAAGACCCAACGCAGCCAAAAATAAATTAATTAACTGATTAAAAAAAAAAAAAAGAGCTGCCATATAGAGATTATGGGTCAGTTTTTCTCCCTTTTTCCTGTTTTCTAAACTTTCTGTGACATTGTATAACATTGTATAATTTTTATAATTATAAAAATTTTTTATATTTGAAAAAAGAGCACGTAAAGGAGTCTTGAGGCAGGTTACAGAGCAGATGGGACCCAAGACCTGGCACCAGCTGGACTCGTCCAGTATGTCAGCATGGCCATCCTGTGTGCTACTGCCTTCTGAATCATGCAATGCCACCTCACCCAGATAAGCCACGGCCACTCAGCAAGGGGAGGACTCCTGTCAGAACTGAGGTTTCCTGAGTCCAGGCCACTTTCCACTGGGAGAAAACTGGCCCAGTGTGGCATCTTCCACAGGCTTGAGGGACTCTGGGGTTCCAGGGTGGCTGGCCCCTACTCCCAGAGACAGCCTGCTTTGAAAACTATGGTTCCCTGCATCACTGGCCCTCTGATCCCCCTGGCCTCCTGTTTAGTTGGGCATTTATCTTGTTAATGCTATGGGGAACTCTAGGTCCAGAAAGCACAAAAAAGTCTAAAGTGAGCAAGGGCTGGAGCTGGCTCTAAGCCAAAGCCACAGGGCTACCTGATGTCCCCTAGGTCTGCTAAAATGACAAATAGCAGCGTGGCAGAGGGCTCACCTCATCCATGCCGGAGGCAGTGAAGAAGATGCCAACCTCCTCGGCATATTTCTGCAGCTCCTTGTACTGGGCGTGGCTGAATTCCAGGTGGCGTTTGTGCTCCCCGTACGTCTTCCCCCAGGAATGCTTCGAAGTATACGGCCTCTCCAAGGCTTTCCGATTAAACTTATACTCCAGCTCACTCTTCTGGAACTTGGCACAGTCAGCGCCACACTCCTGCAACACACATTAGGGCTCCTTTAATGACCCTGCACAGATTCTGAGAGACAAGAGAAGTGTTGGGGCAACTGCTATGAAATTATTATCTTTAAAAATAACATCGGGGGGCTTCCCTGGTGGTGCAGTGGTTGAGAGTCTGCCCGCCGATGCAGAGGACACGAGTTCGTGCCCCAGTCCGAGAGGATCCCACATGCCGCGGAGCGGCTGGGCCCATAAGCCATGGCCGCTGAGCCTGCGCGTCCGGAGCCTGTGCTCCGCAACGGGAGAGGCCACAACAGTGAGAGGCCCGCGTACCGCAAAAAAAAATAAGAATAAAAAAAAATAACATGAATTGACAGATGCATTAAGAACTCCCAAAGAAGAGAAACAGGAAAAGCAAGGAAGTCTCACAGGAATAAAAGGGTGGCGATGGGGGTTCTGCTGTATTTTTCCCTCTTAAAATGTATAAAAAAAAAAGGGGGGGCTGCTTTGTTTTGTATTATAATATTAAAAATAATTAATCAAACAGTCAAAGAAGATTTTAAGTTGTGTAACTCGGCAGAGGCTATGAAAACTGGGCCAGAATTTAGGGGAAAAAGTCAGAATCTGACTTAACTCTGACTCTCTTGGATAAGTCACTTCCTATCTCTGGACTCAGTTTCTCCATCTATACAAATGGCCATTTGGACTAGCTCTAGGACCTGTAACTTGCTGAGGAGCCCCTGATGGGGGTGGGAAACAAAGGAACAACTGTGTTTTTAGCTGTTCTGCACATCTGCTTTTCTGCATGGCATCTCGTTTGAACAAGAGGTTCTGGGGCAAAAGCAAGCAAACTTAGAAATGCCCCAGCTTTACTTAACAGAAGCTATAATATAAAAGCTGGATTGTCTGACTATAAAAGCTGTAATTTTATTGCCAGTCAGCCTCCAATCTTTCAAAATTGTTTTTTAAAACCACTCAACAGATAGATTAAGCAAAGCTCTCTAAAGTCTCAGCTCGCTGACATTTCTGTAGACACAGAGGTCTTCATGCTGCTGGAAACCTCAGCTCCAGAAATGCCTGTGCTGAGAGTGCTGCTTCTACTCCTGGAAAAATCAAAAGATGGCACAGTCAGGACTTGATGCTGGATAGAAGTTCAGAGAACATTAGACCTGAAAGTGACCTTGGGCAACAGAGTCCTCATTGTCTAGATGAAGATCCCAAGGCCTAGAGTGACCTGACCAAAGCTGCACAGTGAGTCTCTGGCAGAGCTGGCCAGAGGGCTTTCCTGAACGCTGCAGAACATGATCTTCACAGAACACTGCTTCCTTCCCTTTGCTTCTCACCTCCGTGTGAAGAAGTAGACTTACCGGCAAGAAGTTAAAAAGCTTGTCTCCACCTAGGCAAGTAGTAAAGTGAAGTAAAACAGCAGAAAGTACTAATGATAAGAGATAAGATAAAGTTCTAACACATTCCACCTGACAGCAGTTGTATGGGGAGGACAGCAGGTTCCTCCTCTTCTTTTCTCAGCTTCTTTCCTAAATATGACAAATTTCTCTATCTGTTTAATGCTATGGTCAACTCTTGGTTCAGAAAACACAACCACTGTCACTATTTTACCATAATGCTGATGGTTTCTTTGCTCAAGCTTTTATTGCTTCTCTACTGGCAAAAAGCAAGCTACAGAATGAGCCAAGGTGTGATGTGCCCTTTGCATCAAAATTTGAGAGTTAAAAGTATATTCAATCAGCAAATTTCTAATTGTAACACAGTTATATTTTTATACATATTATATAATTATAATAAAATTTTATTGTAATAAAATAAAAATAATTGGGTGAACAAAGAAAAGAACAAAGGGTGTCACTCATCATCCAATTATACAAAAGCTTAAGTTGCAACCCACTGTAGTCACCCAGAGAGTGAGTCCTAAGAGGAACTCAGCATAGGAAAAACAGGATGAGGGATTCTGTGCTTTGGATAAAAAGCCCCCAGAGGAGCTTCTGGGTTGGCGAACACGTGGAGGTGATGGGAGAGTGGTGCGCCTGGAGAAGTCATGGGAAGTCTGCTCCCATTCCCCGTGCCTTGCCCTATGCATCCCTTTCATCTGGCTGTCCCTGAGTTATATCATTTTATGATCCACTGCAGATCTACTGTGTGGCTGACAGGGTCTTGGTGCTCCAGCCGGGTGTCAGGCCTGAGCCTCTGAGGTGGGAGAGCTGAGTTCAGGACATTGTCCACCAGAGACCTCCTGGCCCCATGTAATATCAAATGGTGAAAGCTCTCTCAGAGATCTCCATCTCAACGCTAAGACCCAGCTCCACTCAACAACCAGCAAGCTACAGTGTTGGACACCCCATGCCAAACAACTAGCAAGACAGGAACACAACCCCATCCATTAGCAGAGAGGCTGCCTAAAGTCATACTAAGTTCACAGATACCCCAAAACACACCACCAGATGCAGTCCTGCCCATCAGAAATACAAGATCCAGCCTCATCCACCAGAACACAGGCACCAGTCCCCTCCACCAGGAAGCCTACACAACCTACTGAACCAACCTTACCCACTGGCGGCAAACATCAAAAACAACAGGAACTACGAACCTGCAGCCTGTGAAAAGGAGACCTCAAACACAGTAAGTTAAGCAAAATGAGAAGACAGAGAATTACACAGCAGATGAAGGAGCAAGGTAAAAACCCACTAGACCAAACAAATGAAGAGGAAATAGGCAGTCTACCTGAAAAATAATTCAGAATAATGAGAGTAAAGATCAAAAATCTTGGAAATAGAATGGAGAAAATACAAGAAATGTTTAACAAGGACCTAGAAGAACTAAAGAGCAAACAATGATGAACAACACAATAAATGAAATTAAAAATTCTCCAGAAGGAATCAATAGCAGAATAACTGAGGCAGAAGAACAGATAAGTGACCTGGAAGATAAAATAGTGGAAATAACTACCACAGAGCTGAATAAAGAAAAAAGAATGAAAAGAATTGAGGACAGTTTCAGAGACCTCTGGGAGAACATTAAACACACCAACATTCGAATTATAGGGGTCCCAGAAGAAGAAGAGAATAAAAAAAGGGACTGAGAAAATATTTGAAGAGATTATAGTTGAAAACTTCCCTAATATGGGAAAGGAAATAGTCAATCAAGTCCAGGAAGCACAGAGAGTCCCATACAGGATAAATCCAAGGAGAAACACACCAAGGCACATACTAATCAAACTATCAAAAATTAAATACAGGGCTTCCCTGGTGGCGCAGTGGTTGAGAGTCCGCCTGCCGATGCAGGGGACAGGGTTCGTGCCCCGGTACGGGAGGATCCCACGTGCCGCGGAGCGGCTGGGCCCGTGAGCCATGGCCGCTGAGCCTGCGCGTCCGGAGCCTGTGCTCCGCAACAGGAGAGGCCACAACGGTGAGAGGCCCGCGTACCACCAAAAAAAAAAAAAAAAAAAAAAAAAAATTAAATACAAAGGAAAAATATTAAAAGCAGCAAGGGAAAAGCAACAAATAACATACAAGGGAATCTCCATAAGGTTAACAGCTGATCTTTCACCAGAAACTCTGCAAACCAGCAGGGAGTGGCAGGACATATTTAAAGTGACGAAAGAGAAAAACATACAACCAAGATTACTCAACCCAGCAAGAATCTCATTCAGATTCAACAGAGAAATTAAAACCTTTACAGACAAGCAAAAGCTAAGAGAATTCAGCACCACCAAACCAGCTTTACAACAAATCCTAAAGGAAGTTTTCTAGGCAGGAAACACAAGAGAAGAAAAGGACCTACAATAATAAACCCAAAACAGTTAAGAAAATGGTAATAGGAACACACATATCGATAACTACCTTGAATGTAAATGGATTAAATGCTCTAACCAAAAGACATAGACTGGCTGAATGGATACAAAAACAACACCTGTATATTTGCTGTCTACAAGGGACCCACTTCAGACCTAGGGACACATACAGACTGAAAGTGAGGGGATGGCAAAAGATATTCCATGCAAATGGAAATCAAAAGAAAGCTGGAGTAGCAATTCTCATATCAGACAAAATGGACTTTAAAATAAAGACTATTACAAGAGACAAAGAAGGACACTACATAATCATCAAGGGATCAATCCAAGAAGAAGATATAACAATTGTAAATATTTATGCACCCAACATAGGAGCACCTCAATACATAAGGCAAATGCTAACAGCCATAAAAGGGGAAATCGACAGTAACACAATCATACTAGGGGACTTTAACACCCCACTTTCACCAATGGACAGATCATCCAAAATGAAAATAAATAAGGAAACACAAGCCTTAAATGATACATTAAACAAAATGGACTTAATTGATATTTATAGGACATTCCATCCGAACACAACAGAATACACTTTCTTCTCAAGTGCTCATGGAACATTCTCCAGGATAGATCATATCTTGGGTCACAAATCAAGCCTTGGTAAATTTAAGAAAATTGAAATCATATCAAGTATCTTTTCCAACCACAACACTATGAGGCTAGATATCAATTACAGGAAAAAATCTGTAAAAAATACAAACACATGGAGGCTAAACAATACACTACTTAATAACGAAGTGATCACTGAAGAAATCAAAGAGGAAATCAAAAAATACCTAGAAACAAATGACAATTAAAACACGATGACCTAAAAGCTATGGGATGCAGCAAAAGCAATTCTAAGAGGGACGTTTATAGCAATACAATCCTACCTCAAGAAACAAGAAACATCTCAAATAAACAACCTAACCTTATACCTAAAGCAATTAGAGAAAGAAGAACAAAAAAAAACCCGAAGTTAGCAGAAGGAAAGAAATCATAAAGATCAGATCAGAAATATATGAAAAAGAAATGAAGGAAATAATAGCTAAGATCAATAAAACTAAAAGCTGGTTCTTTGAGAAGATAAACAAAATTGATAAACCACTAGCCAGACTCATCAAGAAAAAAAGGGAGAAGACTCAAATCAACAGAATTAGAAATGAAAAAGGAGAAGTAACAACTGGCACTACAGAAATACAAAGGATCAGAAGAGATTACTACAAGCAACTCTATGCCAATAAAATGGACAAACTGGAAGAAATGAACACATTCTTAGAAAAGCACAACCTCCTGAGACTGAACCAGGAAGAAATAGAAAATATAAACAGACCAGTCACAAGCACAGAAATTGAGACTGTGATTAAAAATCTTCCAGGGCTTCCCTGGTGGCGCAGTGGTTGAGAGTCCACCTGCCGATGCAGGGGACACGGGTTCGTGCCCCGGTTCGGGAAGACCCCACATACTGCGGAGCGGCTGGGCCCGTGAGCCATGGCCGCTGAGCCTGCGCGTCTGGAGCCTGTGCTCCGGAACGGGAGAGGCCACAACAGTGAGAGGCCCACGTACCGAAAAAAAAAAAAATCTTCCAAAAAAAAGGCCAGGACCAGATGGCTTCACAGGCAAATTCTATCAAACATTTAGAGAAGAGCTAACACCTATCCTCTCAAACTCTTCCAAAATATAGCAGAGGGAGGAACACTCCCAAACTCATTCTACGAGGCCACCATCACCCTGATACCAAACCAGACAAAGATGTCACAAAGAAAGAAAATAACAGGTCAATATTACTGATGAACATAGATGCAAAAATCCTCAACAAAGTACTAGCAAACAGAATCCAACAGCACATCAAAAGGATCATACACCATGATTAAGTGGGGTTTACCCCAGGGATGCAAGGATTCTTCAATATATACAAATCAATCAATGTGATAAACCATATTAACAAATTGAAGGAGAAAAACCGTATGATCTTCTCAATAGATGCAGAAAAAGCTTTTGACAAAATTCAACACCCATTTATGATAAAAACTCTCCCGAAAGTAGGCATAGAGGGAACTTACCTCAACATAATAAAGGCCGTATATGACAACCCCACAGCCAACATCATTCTCAATGGTGAAACATTGAAACCATTTCCACTAAGATCAGGTACAAGACAAGGTTGCCCACTCTCACCACTATTATTCAACATAGTTTTGGAAGTTTCAGCCACAGAACTCAGAGAAGAAAAAGAAATAAAAGGAATCCAAATTGGAAAAGAAGAAGTAAAACTGTCACTGTTTGCAGATGACATGATACTATACATAGAGGATCCCAAAGATGCTACCAGAAAACTACTAGAGCTAATCAATGAATTTGGTAAGGTAGCAGGATACAAAATTAATGCACAGAAATCTCTTGCATTCCTATACACTAATGACGAAAAATCTGAAAGAGAAATTAAGGAAACACTTCAATTTACCATTGCAACAAAAAGAATTAAATACCTAGGTATAAACCTACCTAAGGAGACAAAAGACCTGTATGTGGTAAAGTATAAGACACTGATGAAAGAAATTAAAGATGATACAAACAGATGGAGAGATATACCATGTTCTTGGATTGGAAGAGTCAACATTGTGAAAATGACTATACTACCCAAAGCAATCTACAGATTCAATGCAATCCCTATCAAATTACCAATGGCATTTTTCACAGAACTAGAACAAAAAATTTCACAATTTGTATGGAAACACAAAAGACCCCGAATAGCCAAAGCAATCTTGAGAAAGAAAAACAGAGCTGGAGGAATCAGGCTCCCTGACTTCAGACTATACTACAAAGCTACAGTAATCAAGACAATATGGTACTGGCACAAAAACAGAAATATAGATCAATGGAACAGGATAGAAAGCCCAGAGATAAACCCACACACATATGGTCACCTTATCTTTGATAAAGCAGGCAAGAATATACAATGAAGAAAAGACAGCCTCTTCAATAAGTGGTGCTGGGAAAACTGGACAGCTACATGTAAAAGAATGAAATTAGAACACTCCCTAATTCCATACACAAAAATAAATTCAAAATGGATTAAAGGCCTAAATGTAAGGCCAGACACTATAAAACTCTTAGAGGAAAACATAGGCAGAACACTCTATTACATACATCACAGCAAGATCCTTTTTGACCCACCTCCTAGAGAAATGAAAATAAAAACAAAAATAAACAAATGGGACCTAATGAAACTTAAAAGCTTTTGCACAGCAAAGGAAACCATAAACAAGATGAAAAGACAACCCTCAGAATGGGAGAAAATAGCTGCAAACAAAGCAACTGACAAAGGATTAATCTCTAAAATTTACAAGCAGCTCATGCAGCTCAGTATCAAAAAAACAAACAACCCAGTCCAAAAATGGGCAGAAGACCTAAATAGACATTTCTCCAAAGAAGATATACAGATTGCCAACAAACACATGAAAGGATGCTCAACATCACTAATCATTAGAGAAATGCAAATCGAAACTACAATGAGGCATCACCTCACACCAGTCAGAATGGGCATCATCAAAATATCTACAAACAACAAATGCTGGAGAGGGTGTGGAGAAAAGGGAACCCTCTTGCACTGTTGGTGGGAATGTAAATTGATACAGCGACTATGGAGAACAGTATGGAGGTTCCTTAGAAAACTAAAAATAGAACTACCATATGACCCAGCGATCCCACTACTGGGCATATACCCTGAGAAAACCATAATTCAAAAAGCGTCATGTACCACAGTGTTCATTGCAGCTCTATTTACAATAGCCAGGACATGGAAGCAACCTATGTGTCCATCAACAGATGAATGCATAAAGAAGATGTGGCACATATATACAATGGAATATTACTCAGCCATAAAAAGAAATGAAATTGAGTTATTTGTAGTAAGGTGGATGGACCTAGAGACTGTCAAACAGAGTGAAGTAAATCAGAAAGAGAAAAACAAATACCATATGCTAACACATATATACAGAATATAAAAAAAAAATTGGTTCTAAAGAACCTAAGGGCAGGACGGGAATAAAGACACAGATGTAGAGAATGGACTTGAGGACATGGGGAGGGGGAAGGGTAAGCTGGGATGAAGTGAGAGCGTGCTGTGGACCTATATACACTACCAAATGTAAATAGATAGCTAGTGGGAAGCAGCCACATAGCACAGGGAGATCAGCTCAGTGTTTTGTGTCCACCTAGAGGGGTGGGATAGGGAAGGTGGGAGGGAGACGCAAGAGGGAGGAGATATGGGGATATATGTTTGTGTATAGCTGATTCACTTTGTTATACAGCAGAAACTAACACACGACTGTAAAGCAATTATACTCCAATAAAGATGTTAAAAAAAAAAAAAAGCCCCCAGATAGCTAACATGCATGTCTCAGGAAAAATTTTAATGATCCCAGATTCTTGCATTTGCCCATATATAGAAAAGCACTAAAATCATTAACTTGAGATACTTGTTCTTTGTGATTAGCAGTACTTTTTTTTACCAAGATTCATGCTTGATTACATGTATTTCCTAGCCAAAAAATCCATATATATACTGGCTTCTCCCCTACCTCTTTGGAGCAGTTTCTCAGATCTACTGAGAGACTGTATCCTGGGCTATAGTCCTCATTATAAAACTTAGCTCACAACTCTTCTGTTGCGCATTTTTATTTTGGTCAACAATTGAATGAACTGCCAATTAAAGAAGGTCACTTGCCACCTGGTTCTACAAGAATTAACTCACTACCCACTGCAGCTGCTGACCTTCAACATATCCTGAAAGTAATTTAGGGTAGAGATCAGGAATGAGGCTCTCTGTGCTCCAGGAAAACTGGCAGAACAGGCCTTTAGACAGTTAAGTATTTGTAGGAGAAATTTTTTATGAACCTGGATTCTTGAATCTTCCCATACTTAGAAAAGCACTAAAACCATTAACTAAGATATCTGTTCCTCGTGACTAGCAGCAACCTTCCACAGAGATGTGTGGTTGATTACAGGTTCCCTTCATCAAAATCACATATATACTTACCTCCCTCCTCACTGCTTCAGAACAGTTTCTCAGAGGCTGTCTCCCTGGTTATGACACTGAATAAACTCAGTATGACACTGAATAAACTCAACTCACAGCTCTTATACTATGTGATTTTTTCCAAGTTGACAGAACTCAACTTTTAATATTGTAAACAGATTTGGTACATGAACAAGCCAGCTTGTACATAATATACTCTGGATAACTAAACTTGGAAATGTGACTCCATCTGGCAAGAAAAAAAATCCTAAAATGTAAGGATTTCAAAAGATTCCATTGCTTTAAGTTTAAAAATAAAGATACATACATATTATAAAACAAGTGAAACTGAAGCTTAGAGAGGAAAAGTCCAAGATTATCCAGCTGCCCAAGATTATTCAGCTAGTAAATGGTATCATGACTCCAGTCCAGCGCTCTTTCCACTATAACACAACCTCAAACTCTTCATTCTCCTCCCCCGGAGAAAACTATCCTTCACAATTAAAACAGGAAGAAGAAAAAAAACCACTATAACTTTGTTTCTATGGCTTCACTATTTCTAGGTATTTTTACAACTTCAGCATTCAGAGTTGACACCTCCAAAATAAGGTTGTTTCCTAAATTAAGAGCCGAAGTCTCCCCCTAGAAAACAATGTTACAGTACAAAGGCTGGAGCCCTGTGTCTAAGAGCAAAGCTCTGAAATACATGAATTACTAGCTGTGGGCCCTCAGATAAGCCACTGATCTTCTCTGAGCCTTTAAAATGAAACCAACAGCATCTATTCCACTGTGTTGTTGTAGGAATTAAATGAGATGGTGCATTTAAAGCACTTGGCCCAGAAAGCATTCAAAAATGTTAGCAATTGTTACTCTTTAAAGGTATTTTAATTTTTAGATTTCATAAGTGATAACATAGAGTATTTGTTTTTCTCTGACTTATTTCACTAAGCATAATATCCTCCAGGTCCACCCACATTGTTGTAAATGGCAGAATTTCATTCTTTTTTATGCTTGAATAATATTCCATTGTGTATATCAACCACATCTTCTTTATCCATTCGTCTGTTGACGGACACTTAGGTTGCAAATAGACTCACAGATCTAGAGAACAAACTAATGGTTACCAGTGGGGAGAAGTAAGGGGGAGAGGTAAGATAGGAGTGGGGGATTAAGAAGCACCATCTACTATGTATAAAATAAATAAGCAACAAGGATGTATTGTACAGCACAGGGAAATATAGCCATTATTTTGCAATAACTTTAAATGGAGTATAATCTATAAAAACATTGAATCAGGGCTTCCCTGGTGGCGCAGTGGTTGAGAGTCCGCCTGCCGATGCAGGGGACGCAGGTTCGTGCCCCGGTCCAGGAGGATCCCACATGCTGCGGAGCGGCTGGGCCCGTGAGCCATGGCCGCTGAGCCTGCGCGTCTGGAGCCTGTGCTCCGCAACGTGAGAGGCCACAACAGTGAGAGGCCCACGTACCGCAAAAAAAAAAAAAAAAAAAAAAAAAAATTGAATCATTATGTTGTACACCTGAAACCAATGTTATTGCAAATCAATTATACTTCAATGAAAAAGTAAATAAAATTTAAAATAAAAGTATTTTTATGATTCAGTAGGCTTCCATAAAAGCTAGTCCTGAAGCAGTAATAAGAGTTAGTCCTGAAGGAGTAACAGAAAACCTAATCATGAATGACTGAGTGAACAGCACTGACTGAAGGGAAGTGAAAGGAAAAAAGATGGAGTGAGCTATCGCTAAACCAAGGAATCACAGCGCAGACTTATTGTGGGGCCCGGGGTCACAATGAAGAACGTGACAGGCCTCCCCTTCAGAGGGCTCACAGTCTAACAAAGAGAGAAGTTTAAACAGACAGTGACAATACAATTCGATGGGAACAATTACAGGAGCCCAGCTTTGCAGGCAGGGATTGGAGAAAGTATCCAAAGAGGGATCATAAATGTTCATTAACATCATATCACTAATAACCAACATGTATTGAGTCCTATTTGCCAAGTACTCTACTAAGAGCTTTACACGAGTTATCTCATTTGATCCTCACAACTCTATGAGGTAGGTAAGTACAAGGAATGGCAGGTGAGAGAGACAACAGCAAATTTCAGGAACTTCCTGGAAGTAATTCACTGTCGCTGGAAGATGTCAGAGATTAAAAAAAAAAAAAAAAAAAGGCAAGAAGGGGCCAGGTCATTAAGGTCTTGAAGGCTTTATTAAAGGGTTTCGACTCTACCCGCTGGCAGTGGGAAGCCACCGAAGGTGCCAGGCGGCTGATCAAATCTGTGTTTCAGAAAGATCATTCTGCCACCAGAAGGGAGCGAGAGAGCTGGGAGTAAGGCGGGGGGGGCGCAGATGCAGTAATGCAAACAAATCAGGATGGTGGCGGAGGGCTGAAGAGGATTCGAAACGTTTGGAAATGGATCCGGCGAGCTGGACGGCAGGCCGGACGTAGGGCACCGAGAGGCAGAGGAAGGATGGCCCCAGCTCTGCGCAGCCCTGCCCCACCCTTGCCCAGGCCGGTCTTCCCCAGGCCCCGCCCCCTGCTCGGCGCCCGAGTACTCTAGACAGTCCCCTCACCTTGGCCATGCGGATCATGCGCTTGGCCACGTCCAGGTCGCCCTGGTGGTTCTGGCCGATCTCGGCAATGATGAAGCATGGGTGCTGCCCGCCCACCCAGCGCCCGGGACACAGCTCCAGCTCCAGCGGCATGGCAGCGGCTCGCGCTTCCGCGCCACACCACCCGTCACGGTGCCGCCGCCGCCGCCTTGGTCGTTTCGGTCAGCAGCCCAGCAGAGCCCACACGCCGGCCCCGCCACGTCAGCCCGCGACCACCGCGCAGCCAATCCTCGAGCGCCGCCTCGCTCCAGACAGCCAATCAGGTCAGGGGGCGGAGCCACCCTCTAGGGGAGAGGTGCGGCGGGAAGAGGAAGCCGCGCGCACTTCTCCGGAGCTGAGCTTGTGGCTCACGGGGTCTGGTGGTCGTGGGGTCCCTGCGTTTACCCGTGAGCAGACATTCCCCGAAGGAGGCTGACGGCTGGGTGCCTTCGGCGTGGAGAGAGTGCGCGCCCTACAGTGTAATGGAAATACAGATTCTGGAGTTAGAATTACAGAGCTGGTTCGAGCCCAGCCCATGCCACTAACCAGCTCTTGATCCTGAATACCTTAGTCTTTCTGAGTTTTATTTTCCTTTTTCTCTGAAATGGGAAAATTATAAAGACCCCACCTCTTAAGGTTCGTGAGATGATGTATAGAACACCCTAATCACAGTACTTGGACTGTAGTAAGCTTTCAATAAGTGGTTGCCAGGCTTCCCTGGTGGCCCAGTGGTTGGGGTTCGCCTGACGGTGCAGGGGACGCGAGTTCGTGCCCCGGTCCCGGAGGATCCCACGTGCCGCGGAGCGGCTGGGCCCGTGAGCCATGGCCGTTGGGCCGGCACGTTTGGAGCCCGTGCTCCGCAGCGGAAGAGGCCGCAGCAGTGAGAGGCCCACATACTGCAAAAAAAAAAAAAAAAGTGGTTGCCAGTCCTATTACACGAGAGGCAACAAGTTCAAAAAGGTCACTGAGGGCTTCCCTGGAACGGCTAGGCCCGTGAGCCATGGACGCTGAGCCTGCGTGTCCAGAGAGAGGCCCGCATACCGCAAAAAAAAAAAAAGTTCACTGACTTGTCCAAAGCCGTCCAGGAAGCTGTGGTGGAGCTGGGATTAGGACCCTGGACTGCCTCCTAGCCTAGGGCTCTTGCAATACACTATACTGGGTTACAGACAAAGCTGAGAAATAACCAGTTTGAAGGAAGAAATAACACTTGATTCCCTGCTTGACTTTCAGAACTAATGAGCAAAGTAACAACAGAAAGGAGAGGAGGAGGCACTTCTGGGTGGAAGGGAGAAGGGTAGGTTTGGAACACGTTGGTGTAAATATGCAGGTAAAACTGCCCACCAGGCAGGAGGAGAGGCAGGTCTGAAGCTCTGAGTGGAGGTCTGGGCTGGAGAGAGAGATGTGGGAGCCATTTTGAGGAAAACCTGAGGATGGGTTTGACTCCTGAAGGAGAGAGTGTGCAGAGGGATGAGCAGTGGAGAGGTGAGCCTTGTGCAGCCGTCCTGGAAGGACAGAGAACTAGGGTGTGTGTCCTGAGGAGGAGAGACCCACAGATTCAAAGGCCCAGAGCAGTGCAGGAGAATGAGGAGCCAGAACTTGGTGGGAACATGGGGGCAGGGGGACCACTGGAGACAGCAGATTTGGTGGTAAAATGGATTTGGTGGCCAAAGGAAGATGAAGAAACACCGGAGGCAAAAATAGACTTTTCCTTGGAAAAGTTCAGTTGTTAAAAACAGACGGAAAATGGACCATGGGCTAGAGGGGGGTCCCAAAGTTGAGCGGTTCTGAAGAAGTGCAAGTTTGGAGGCCAGGAGGAAGCAACCAAAGGACAAGGAGATTGCAGCAGTGTTCATTCGTCTGCGATATGTCTAGACTAGATGCCATGTGCTTTATGTCTCTCAAGTTTAAATGGTCTTTCACACCTGGGTAAGGCTGAGCAACAGGACCTGATTACAGAGAAAATTAAACCCAGCACTAAAGTAACTCAGTCACTTGGGGCTAAAGAAAACCATCATGGTTTTGCATAGTTCATAAATAAGTGGAAATTAAGTTTAAAGGAAAAAAAAAGAAATCACATTTAAAAATATGATCATCCCACAAAAGCAAATTAGGCTGTTGTTATCTGTGGTTAAATAAGGACTTTCAATAAATTAAAGTAGGTACTTATTTAGTACCTACCACGAATAAGGAGGAAAGTATACAATTTTTCTTCTACTCTTGTTCTTGTTTTTTTGGGTTTTTTTTTTTGCGGTACGTGGGCCTCTCACTGCTGTGTTCTCTCCCATTGCGGAGCACAGGCTCTGGACACGCAGGCTCAGCGGCCATGGCTCACGGGCCCAGCCGCTCCGCGGCATGTGGGATCTTCCCGGACTGGGGCACGAACCTGTGTCCCCTGCATTGGCAGGCAGACTCTCAACCACTGCGCCACCAGGGAAGCCCTCGTTCTTGTTTTTAAAGCCAGTTTCCAGTGCTTTCTGTTGCTTTTTCTGCTTGGATAATGAATCAGTGTTCAATCTGTCAAAATGGACGAGAACATATGGGAAGGTCTTTAAAAACAAATTAAAACCAATGAGGGGTCTTTTCTTTTCTTTTTTGGCAGGAGAGGGCAAGGAAGAACTTAATTTTGGAGAAACTAGGGTACCCAGAGTGCTGGGTCATGAGGGTCAAGGTCAAGGATTGGACCCAGTTCCTAGAGCTCAGACCCTGGGGCCTGGGACCCCAGTGGCTAGTTTGACTGTGCTCATCAGCCCCTCCTGCAGCTGATTCCCGCAAAGCCTCCTCCAGCCTAGGACTCCTGCCTAATTTTTTTGCCACTCTGTGCTCTAGTTACACTGAACTATTTTTGAGTTCCCCTAAAGGATCATGTTCTCTCTCCTCCAGGCCTTGGCACAGGCAGTTTCCTAAGCCTGCACACTCCCTCCTCCCCTACACCCACCACGCTGAGCCTTGCCTTCTACAGGTCCTTCTGCAAGTCCTTCAGGGTAGAAGTCACCTCCTCTCAGGACCTTCTCTGATCTCCCCACCGACCTTCTCTGGGCTCCCATAGGACCCTCTTTTGGCCCACTTACTACCCTTCATGGTGACTCCCTCTTTTCTTGTCTGTTATTCTCTCTAGACTGTGAGCTCCTCTGGGTTGGAACCATCTGGAGCACCTACTCAGCACTAAACCCAGGGCAAAGCCCTAGGGACACCATGGTGAACAAACAAGAAGTCCAGGCCTCTGCCCTTATGTGGCTTAGAGCCTTATATTATAACTGTGTCCTCCAGGACAAAGACCTCCTTGAGAGCAGGGCCTGAACTGTTTCCTACTATATCCGTAGCACCAAGCACAGAACTTAACACTTCGTAGGTGCCAATAAACATTTTCTGAACGGCCAAGTGCAGAAAAGGAAAGATGACAGCAAGGACTGAGGCATAACTGACTTCATACGTTTACTCCTCAGGCCACATTCAGCCTCTTAGGTGAACATGACTGTTCCCTGAAGTCAGCTTTCTGGAAAGTTCCTCTGAGGAAGAAGTGAAGTATTAATGCACCCAAGTTCCCCGACCCCAGCCGCCGAGGACCTGTCCTGGTGTCAAGTGCCCCAGGTTCTCAGTTGTTCCATTTATAGGCACGCTTGATGGTCACACCCTGACCTACACCCACGTCCTGCTTCCTCAAACTTGGTCCTCATTCCTGGAATATAAGCATCATTTTTATACTGTCCCTGAGCGAACAAGCCCACCATCACACCTGGGGCAGTCTGGGAGGTGAAAGTCACCTCATACTGTCTCTGTGGAAGGATTTTTGACCTGGGATACACAACTTACCTGCCTCCATTTTCCAAATGCTACCTCACTCACCCATCCAGCAAATAATTCCTGCATGCTAGGCACCCCGCCAAGCACGAGGAATAGAAAGGGGAATGAAGAGTGTGGCCCTCTTTCTGTAAACTGTATTTTACAGTAAATGTAGTTTACGACAAAAGTAAACTATGTTCACGCACTGCTGTAAAATCATGGACTATGATAACGAGGGCAACGAAGGAAACAAATTGAGTGCTGTGTGTGACTAACAAGGGGACCTTCTTTACACGGGTGGTCAGGAAGTGTCTTTCTGAAGAGTCGACACTGAAGCTGAGACCCCTATCCCAAATTCCTTCCAAATGATAATAATCTATTCCCACACTGGGCCCCCACAGGAGGTTGAAACAGTATAGTGTCCTGAAAAAATCACAGGGTTTGGAATAAGTCAGGCCTGGGTTCCACTCCCAGCTGTGTTCCTTCCTGCTAAGGAACTTCTCAACTTCCAGCCAATGGAAACAACCACCACCAGAGGCCGTAGTGAGGACCATAGGAGATGAGAGGTGTGAGACCTCTAACAGCCTGGACCTGCGGCCCAAGGTTCTTACCCCAGATACTTAGGGAGAAAGAAGTCTCATCCTGAGCTCTGGCTCCCTGGCCTGCTTCCACTGCCTGTGGCTTGGAGGACCTTCCCTATCCTCATACCTCATCTTGACAGTCTCTGCCTGTCACCAGCCTCATCTCCTCTTCATCCCCCACTACAACCCCCTGTCTGGCAGGTCCTGCCCATCCCCTCTCCCCAGTTAAGACAGTGGGTCTAGGGAATTCCCTGGCGGTCCAGTGGTTAGGACTCGGTGCTCTCACTGTGGTGGCCTGGGTTCAATCCCTGGTCGGGGAACTAAGATCCCTCAAGCTGTGCGGTGTGGCCAAAATAAAGACAGTGAGTCTACGTTGTCTCACCTCCTCATATCACTCTTTTTTTAAATTTATTTTTATTTTTTTATTTTTTATTTTTTTTCCTCCTATCACTCTTAACTTCCAAGAGTCTCCAAAGCTTTAACAACTTTCACTCTTCTCCCTTACGCTGTCCTTGGGAATATCGTCCGTTCACAGAGCTTCGAGATGTATGTTTTCATGGGTGACTCCCAGATATTCATCACCAACCCCAGTCTGACTGCTCTCCTGGTTGCCTGCTCAGCTCACAACCATCTCTAGAAACAGCCCCAGTACACCAGAACGCCCCATAGCAACCTGGTCTCAAACATGTGATACTGCCAACCCGAGGCCAACCAGATTGATGCAGATGTGTATTAAAAGATAATATTCCAACCGATAAGCACATGAAAAGATGCTCAACATCATTAACCATCAGGAAAATGCAAATCAAAGCTACAATGAGATTCCACCTCACACTCAATAGGGTATCTACAATTAGAAAGACAGATAATAACAAGGATGTGGAGAGACTGGAAACCTCATACACTGCTGATGGGATATAAAATGGTGCAGCCGCTTTGGGAAACAATCTGGCAGCTCTTCAAAAGGTTAAACACGGCATTACCATATGACTCAGCAATTCCACTCCTAGATATATCCCCAAGAGAAATAAAAACACGTGTCCACACAAAAACTTGTACACAGATGTTCACAGCAATATTATTCATAAAAGCCAAAAAGTAGAAACAACCCAAATGTCCATCAACTAATCAACAGATAAAGTATAATATAGCCACTCAGTGGACTATTACTTGGCAACAAAAAGGAATGAAGCACTGATGCATGCTACAACATGGAAGAACCCAATACTGGAACCTTGTCACATGAGTATTCAATAGGTGAAACTTTCAAGAGTATTCATCTGAGATAAATTGTGAAGAAGAGAGTCTGGGGGTTAGGGGAGCCATGATGGACATTGTCAAATATTTGCAAGACTCCATTTAAAAAGCTAAATTGGATTTTTCCCTTCTGCAGCTCCATGGGGCAAAATTAGAGCCAAGAGTGTTATAGGAAATTAGATAAGTAAGAGCTTTTTAAGTAGACTGCTTATCGAGTTAACAACACCCATGATAATAAAAAATAAAGCTGCCTTACTATTGCGGAGATAAAGAACTTTCTGTCTTTCTAAGATGGTAAATACATTGCCTTATAAAGTGTGAGGTCCCCATCACCAAGGTATCCAACAAAAGTCAGGTAGGCATGTTGCTGAGGGATTTCCAACATCAGTAGAGGAATTTGACTAGATGAGATCTGGTTTCTTCCTGCCTGGGGATCCTGGATTTCATTGCATTTTAGAAGTTTCCATGGGTGTCTGGAGATACAACTTTGTTAGCTCCAGATTGGTGGGTTCTGATTTTTGGGACTCTAGACTCCCTTCTGTAAACTTGTATCATCCACTGCCATTTTAGCCTTCTGCTCCTCAAAATAAAATAATTTTTCCCAGTTCCAAGTTCAAAGGGGGTGGGGATAATTAATGTGAATTAGTGTAGTTTGAAACAGCAGTAAAGTTTGGGATAACTGACTTACACAAGATCACAAAACTGGTAGGAAGAGGCAAATCAGGATTTGACTCTCCTCTCCGAATCTGTATTCCTGGGTTCGACTTTTAATCACATTTATGTCCAAACACCCAACTGTGGGGCCTTTTAAGCTCCTGACTGCCATTCTCTGCCCAGAGGTTTTCACAATTCACGTGTTTGGCGTTCTGAGTTGAATTGTGTCCCCACAAAATGCATATGTTGAAGTCCTAATGCCCAGTCCCTCAGAATGTGACCTTACTTGGAAACAGTGTTGTTGCAGATGAATTAGTTGAGTTCATTAGGGTGGGCCCTAACCCAAGATGATTAGGTGTCCTTATAGAAAAGGGAAATTTGTGCACAGACGCATACACAAGAACCCCACATGAAAGACACAGGGAGAAGATGGCCATCTATAAGCCAGGGAGAGAGGCCTGGAACACAACCTTCCCTTGCAGCCCTCAGGAGGAACCAACCCTGCCAACACCTTGACCTTGGACTTCTAGCCTCCAGAACTGTAAAACGATAAACTTCTGTTGTTTATGTTACCCAGTCTATGGTACTTTGTTATGGCAGCCCCAGGAAGTTAATACACGTGAGGAAATGTCATTGAGGAAATATGCACTGAGGGCTGGTGGGTGAGGCACAGCAAAGGGCCTCAGGCCCATGGCCCTGAGCACTCACTCTCTAGCAGGGGAGACAAGACAGGGAGCAGAGTAGCCAGTGCCAGGGCCATGAGAACAAGTTATCAAAGTCACTGAATGAGAAACCCAGGGAGGGAAGTTTCCTGTCTGCTGGCCTGCTGGGGAGGCTAATGCCTTTGCACTGGTTCTTGAAGACTGGGATGGTTGGCTTATGCAGGTGGAGGAAGAGTGCAGACAGAGGAGGCAGCATGAGCAAGGTGAAACACACAGGAATGTTCGGATGGCCAGGTAGGGCATATGGAGATTAGGTGCAGGAAGTAAGGCTGATAGGGTGATTTGGGATGTTGTGTGTGTGTGCACTTGGGGGGTGTGTGGCACTGGGAAGTCACTGAAAGTTCCTGAGCTGCATCAGGAGAACCAGGCTGTGGGGAGATCCCTTGAGCAACATAGGGAGGACAGGTCCTGGGTGAAACACTGAGGGGCCTCAAGTGGCCTATGATGTGGGAACTTGGATTTCCTCAGCCTCATTTCTTCCATTTCCCTCTTCCTCCTGCCGAAGCACCCACACTGTGGAGTGCTCTGGGTATCAGAAGTTCCCATCCACAGAGGGATCCTCTGAGATGAGCTTCTCCCAAGTCCAGTGGAATAGTCTACTGTTACTAGCTCATCCCTGGCCTTTACCCTGGGATTAGCACAAGGCAGGGAGAGAAGTCGACCTTGCTCTGCACTCTGGGGCCTTGCAACAGTCATCCTGAGCCCCAATTCCCTCATTTGAAAGATGGGGTCAGAATCCTCACACTGCCTCCCTTGAACAAGATAATGGATGTGAGCTATGCGAACTGTAGCATGGTATGGACGCATTGGGGGCCATCATTCTTTTGTCAGAAGTGGGGCTCAGGACGGGTCAGACTGGAGCCGGTCAGGCCTGAGCTTGGCAGAGTGGATGTAGGTAGGATTTGGACAGGTAGCTGTGGGAAGCACCAGGTGGCTACAGAAACAGGAAAGCAATGGGCTGATGTGCCAGCAGGAGTGAAACCTAATGGCAGATCAGGGACAAGGTAGGGCCCTGACCCAGCACTGGTATGGACAAAGCCAAGGGCCTGACAGGAATTCCTATCACCAGGGGCTGGCTGGGATCCTGCACACTACTCACTTCCCTAGAGTCCATGTCACCCACTCCCAGACTCCCCCAGTGCCAGGTCACCCACTCTGCTCAGATGCCCACCTCTCACCCACCTGCTGCTGCTGCTGCTGCAGCTACCAGGTGCACAGCTGTGCAGAACCCCCGCTGCATGCGTGCTAGCCTAGTTGGCCACTAAGAGAAGCCCATGGTGTAGGCTGTTCCCAGCAGTTCTCCACATCACCCCTCACAGTGTCCAGCACTCTCACATTCATTAGCTTACCACAGCGTGCTCAGGGCACCCCCAATTTTTAAGTGGAAAACTGAGTCCCAAGAAGCAAATGGTCTTTTGCCAGTTCACTAAGATGGTATATGGCAGGGCTGCCGCTCACAATGTGAAATTATTATGATTAAGAGTGGTAGTTGTATTTATAGAGTGCCCACTGTTTGCCTGCACCCCTAAAGCATTTCATGGTTCTAATTCTAAAAACTAGCTCTGTTCGCACTCTGTCTTCACTCTGTCCTGAGCCTCAGGGTCTTGTGAGCCAACATCTACTTTGCTCCGGAGAAGAAAGAAATAGGTCCACTAACTTTCTCATTAGAACAGAGCCAGGAGCCAGACAGCCCTACGGAGGAGCATTTGGCAAACAGCAGAAACTGAATTCGGGCAGAGCTGGGTTGGAATAGGCTGGCTATTCACCGGCTACGTGACTTTAGAAGCACTTCACCTCTAAATCCTTCAGTTTTCATACCCGTGAAATGAGGATTACGGTTTAGCTCCCTCCCTCTGATTCAGAGCATTAGTGCCCCGCTAGGGGCAGATATACATCCTGCTCATGCTAAGGCAAGTCTGTAATTCTGTCTTCCAGTCTGATTAGTCTGACTAGTAAAACAGATTTACTAGTATTCCTGTTGCAGTTTTTGGATGACACCTCATTCACCGTCAGTCTTGGGGGTGCAGCCCTCATCCAGCCTTGTCCAGGTAACTGTAACAGCCTCCTCAATGATCTCTTGCTACAGGTCTACCCCTTTCTACTCCACCAGCCTAAGGCACAGCTCTGACATTTCCCACTAGCCCAAACCCTTACCTAACTCCTCAGGAGGGTGGGGTAAGTGGAAGTAACGGCATGTAATTAACTACTAGCATGTCTACTGCTGGTTAGCACTTGGAATATATACCCCCATTCCGATTTGTATAGCTGGATCAGAGCTGCAAGCTTGCTTAAGCTTGGGCCCCATATTTTCAGCCAAGGAACTGAAGGTTCACAGAAGGGAGGTGACTCAGGAGGGTCAAATACCAGCTAGTGGCCAGGCTGGGGCTAGAACAGGTCTCTGGGTTCTCTCTGAGGCCTCCCTCACCACACCTCCACTCCTCTTCCCCCGGGCTGGGGTGGGGTGACGTTGTAACGAATACACATGCTGACCTGGGTCAAGACTCCTTAATCAGAGTAACTCTAGGGTCATTTTCTTTTCTCTATATGCCCTTCTGACACCTCTGGGACAAGTTATAAAATACTTGGTCAGAGATTACGAAGCTGACCTAATTGGCTCTAGGAAGAACTTCAACACTTGCTTCAATCTTGGTGGCTTTCCTGCAGAGCAACTGTTTGGCAGCTGAAGCTTAAGTCAGCTGGTAACTTGACTCCCTTTCAAACTGTCAACACAGTGGTATCACCAGTCTCATTAAAATTGATGTCAGCACAACTTGACAGGGCTGGAGAAAAGGGAAGGTCATAGCCTAGGGATAGAACCACCTCTGCGGTTCTGTCTCACCCTTCTCTGATGGGAGGGTGGTGTAGCCCAAACAGGAATGCCAGAAATGGAAACCATTGACTCTGCTGTAACTCTGCTCACATGTGTCCTAGTTAGGAGTCCTGGTAGTGATGATGAGTGGGGGCTAGCGTCTTACACAAGGTGCTCTGCATTTCCATCAGAAGTGTCAGTCACTCTTCAGGGCCTGGATGCCTAAAGCAGGAATAAACTAAAGGTAAGAGCAAAGTTGAAAGCAGGGCCAGGTTCTTTCACTACTTCACCAGGAAACCTTGGGCCAGTCCTTGACGCTTTCCTGTGCCTCAGTTTCCCCATAACTACAATGAGCAATAGTTCTAAGCCCTTTTATTTTTAAGAGACGAATGCTTCAAATGCATGCCAACATATCACACAGGAACAGGGCCATTGCTCTGGATGTAGGGCAGGCGTGTGTGGAAGAGACCCCTCTCCCCACCCTGCAGGAAGGAGCAAGTAGGAACCAGTTATCCAGCCCATCACAGCTCCCATCCAGCTCAGACATTTATAACTTAAACATTCACTGCAAAAGCTGGGAGCAAACCCACTCAATGAACATCTCCTTCAGATGGGAATTAACTCCAGAAATATGGTCTGCTCTGTGACCTCATCACCAAAAATCCTGTTCCTCAAGAAGTTTAAAATAGTCTTTAGTCAAGAGCAGCTAAGCCAGGGAATTCCCTAGTGGCACAGTGGTTAAGAATCCGCCTGCCAATGCAGGGGACATGGGTTTAAGTCCTGGTCCGGGAAGATCCCACATGCCACGGAGCAACTAAGCCATGTGTGCCGCAACTACCAAGCCTGTACCCTAGAGCCCATAAGCCACAACTACTGAGCCCGCGTGGTGCAACTACTGAAGCCAACGCGCCTAAAGCTCATGCTCCGCAACGAGAAGCCACTGCAATGAGAAGCCCACGCACCGCAACAAAGAGTAGCCCCTGCTCGCCATAACTAGAGAAAGCGCACGCGCAGCAACGAAGACCCAACACCGCCATAAATAAGTAAGTAAATAAATAAATATTAAGAGCAGCTAAGCCTCAAGGCCCTCCCAGAGGTCTGAATGTCACAGGCTTCTGGAAAACCTAATTTTAAAACAAGAAAAAGGGCTTCCTTGGTGGCGCAGTGGTTGAGAGTCCGCCTGCCGATGCAGGGGACACGGGTTCGTGCCCCGGTCCAGGAAGATCCCGCGTGCTGCGGAGTGGCTGGGCCCATGAGCCGTGGCTGCTGAGCCTGCGCTCCGCAACGGGAGAGGCCACAACAGTGAGAGGCCCGCGTACCGCCAAAAAAAAAAAAAAAAAAAAAAGAAAAAGAAAAAGCATGATAGAAATGAAAAGCTGGTTTGATAGTTCCCTAGAATCCTCACTGGCCACAGGTAGTAGATCAAACTGACATTTTTGCAAAGTGAATGCAAAAGAAAGGTCTGCCGTTCAAGCCCCCTTGGGATAAGGTCCCAAATCACTGCTCCAGTCTCACCTGCCATTCCTCTTCTTCCTCTTCATTCTCTAGTCAAACTTGCCTATTTGAAGCCAAGCGTACACAACTCCCTACCTCTGACCTCTGTCTATCATGTTCCTCCCTACTTTCTCCATTTCTATTTCTAAACTCTACTCACATCCGCATGTGCGCCTCAAATACTTTCCTTTCTAGGAAACTTCCCTAATCCTCCCAGTTAAAAGCTACCTTTCCTACCTCTAAATTACTCTTAACACTTACTGGACCACTGGTACTAGGTCTTGGTAAACATCATTCCCATGTGTCTTCTCTTCCCTACTAGTTCCTATGAGCACCCAAGGGCTGGTTTGTCTTTTTTGCTGTTTGCAAAAAGCAAACTCCGCTTTAAAGCCTAGAGGGGACTTTAATGTAAAGTACATGATTGGGGGCTCCACTGACACTAAAATGACAAATTCAGATGTTTCCAATCTTTAACATTGCTTTTACATGTGTAAAAACACACTCACTCCAGTAGCTTATAGCTAAGAGTTACCAAAACAATCCTCAAGTCTTCCACTACAAAAATTGACAATGTAGTCGCACATGTATTAAATTGTTGAGACACTGCATAAAGACCGCAGAATCTTACCCCTCCCCCAAGTCCTTTTAAGATCCATAAGAACAAATTTCCATCTTCCGCAAAAAAAGCTGAGCTGAGGCAGTGTGTACCCACGCCCCTCCCCCACCCCAGCCAAGCTTTTCACATGTCATTCCTCCTTAGCTCGCCTGTCTTGATAACAAACTATACCCTGTTCACCTGGTCAGTCGAACCCTACATGTTTCAGCCTTCGTGCAAAGCCCATTTTTTTCTTCAGACCTTCCTGTCAGAAGCCATTTGGTCACACCCCCTCAACTTTACAGACTGGGAGGTAGTCCAGAGGGCAACACAAGGTCACACAGGAAATCAGTGGCAGAGCCAGAACTAGAATTCAGATCTCCTGGGACTCAGAGTAAGGCCTTCTCCTTTATACTACCTCCTTTACTTAATTCATCTATTATTTGAATCTAGCATTATTTTTACTGGCTTTCAGGGGCTCCAGAGCATTGAATTTCACACATTATTTTTCAAAAGTCTACCTCATTACTCTCAGTCATCAAGAATGAGGATTAGAGTTAAATGCTCAAAGATCCTACATACTTGTGTATTTCCCCTCAACAACCACTAATATAAAAACACCAAAGAAACCAGTTCTTTAGTGTGTTTCAACACAGGCTTACAATCAAAGTCTTAAATTACAAATGTAAGCATACAACTAGGCTTTACCAAAGACGAATGTGTTTATTTCACTTAAATTCTTAAAAATACTTTTTTGGCAGTTGTCACATAAAATGTCCTAATGTAAAAAAATTTTCATTAAAAAGAAAAGAAAAGCATGAAAAAACAGACCCAAAATGTTAAGATTTTATTTACAAAGCTTCTTTGTTGTACAGAAAGTAAAAATGCTGTTACAATCTCAGTGTAACTGGCAGCCACGGACCGTTGACTCACCAATCATAGCTATCCACACTACAGCAAGAGTCTTACACGAAAACCTAACAATGCTTACAATTTTGTTGGGGTGAAGTCCCCAAGCTTGGTGGTGGATTTCCAAGAGGGACTAAATGGAGGAAGGCGGAATGTCACAGGAACTATTCTTTGGCTCTTTGGGTGGGTGGGTGTCCTGGGGTTTGTATCACAGCTACTTTTTTTTTTTTTTTAAACAGCTACCAAATCCATGTGAGCAGTCCAACCAATACTGAACAGTTCTTTTTTTGCAGGTTATTTGGGGTCTTAATCATCTTCTCCTTCATCATCTGTTTCTCTCTTCCTCTTTTCACCTTTCCCGCTTTCTTCCTCTTCTGTACAATAATAAAAATTCATTTTGAGACAACTGGAAAGGCATTTACTTTGCCTAATTATTGCTAACAGAGGTAACAACAATGCATTTTTTAAGGGTTGGGAGATAAAAAATGATGTAAGCTTGATCAAATCAACAGGTTGTTAATTAAGAAGTTTTAATTCTAAGAAGCATAAACAGTAGCCACGGAACCAAGAAGGGTAAAATGCACAGCAGCACCTCAAATCACAGCAAAGTTAACTCAGTTTTCTCAAGTTAAGTTGCTGTCTAACCAAATGTTTATTTTTCTTACACTTGTTGGTCACCAAAATCAGACATTAGCAGTTATTAAGATAAATAGCAAGGACTCTGGAGCTCCTTAAGCCTATTTCCTCATTTGTAAAATGGGGACAATGGCACTGACTCCATAGGGTTATTCTGAGGATTAAATGAAATAGCACAAGTATTTAGCCTAGAACATGGCAAGACTCAAACTGTTGCAAGTTTACATTAACTAAAAAGAGATTTCTCAGACTCCTTAAGTATTTGAGACACAGAGACCTACACGTCGTTCTGTCTTTTCAACTAGTAAAAACTCACTGCTACTTTAATGAAATTAGCTAAATCTGCACTAAATTGTGTTCCAAAAAGCTCCCTGAAGGCAGAGACCAGGTCCTAATCATTGCTGTATCCAAAGTAATTTTAGTCCTGTGACTTGCACAGAGAGAAGATGCTGCTGAGAAAGTATGAACCAACAGAAAGCACAGCAACCAACCCAGTACTCTGAAACTTACACAAGCGTTAGAATCTACTTTCTAATAAATAAACAGATGTTTCACTGGTTTTGGTTGTGGTGGGGAAAGGAATAACACCAATAAAAACTAGACAGGTGCTATTTATCTACCCTGCAAAGATTACAATCCAATTAAGATTTTTTTTTAATGAAAAAATTCCAAACACAGAAATCTCATGCCTAACAGTAACACAAACGATGGGGTCTAAAAACACATGTGGGGACTGAGGCCGGGGCCGCCCATCCTCATACAGGCACTACTAACTGCTGTAGAGCAAGTGGGTGAACCAGTACACACACACTAATGGGGCTTTACAAGTGCTTCTGAAGACCACCAGGGCCAAAGGCATTTTATTTTCTTCTCAGTGATTTCAAATTCTAAATTAACAGACATTTCCCTTGATCTTTAACTGAGAGGGACCAAAGTGCATGCAGTAACCCACCTTCATCCTCATCCTCATCTTCATCCTCATCGTCTTCATCTTCATCAACTTCTCCATCATGTCCAAATTCTTCTTCCTAAAGAATGGTAAATAGCATATCATTATTAGATTAATTCTGCCAAGTTAAGAAGTACGAAGAGAAACAAAAACTGTCAATTAAATTTAACAGTTCATTCAAAGAGAAAACTGTAATGTTACTTTTATCTACTTTAATATAGTGAGAACTGCTGGATTTTCTTAAATTAATGAGCTTAATTAAAAATTTTCTTTAAAAATTGCTTTTCAGAAGTAAGCATTAATTAAAGACATCTTTAATTAGTATACAACTTACGATGGGTAACTCCAGAAATAATTTTAAAAACTTCAAAGCATGTTTGGACAAAGACTTCCATATTCCCTTTCCTATAAAAAGCTTCTTTCAGAAACTTAATTTCATTAGACACCTCTGAGATTATACAAATGCTCAGCCTTACGTTTGTACTACAAAAGAACATTTTTTTTTTTTTTTGATGATGTCTAATTTTCTTGGCCTGTATTCACAAGTCCCCTTTAGGGTCAAAGTCACTCCTTTCTCCTATCCTTCTATGGTATTCAGCTCCTCAGAGATAACTGTTATTACTGCCTGTCCCATAAATTAGACTACCTGCCTCTTTCAGAGCAGGACCACATTTTTCTTCAACTTTTCATCCTCAACTCTTTAACACAGCAGGTACATAATGCATTTACTGCATTAAGCTGGATATACAAGAAGTTCAGACTTGGTAAACATACCCTTCACTTCAGTACAACAAAGGGGAGGACATCCCATCAGTTCTCAATGTTTCCAGTTTCCTCACCATACTGAATGAATACTCAACTTGCTGCTGCCTCCCAAAGTTAAAGGGTCAAAACTTACTCTGCAGAGCCAAGCACTGCCTAGTTAGCATTCAGTAAGTATTCTATTTAGTATTTACTAAAAGGGGGACAAGAGCTAAATTAATCAGATTGCCATTAGTCTATTTACAAGCATACTAATTTCTTCAGAAGACTTTTCTTTTTTAAACAATCCACTTTTATTTCAATTACAAATGGGAAGCAGGGCAGCAAGAGGTGCACTGACCTCCCCACTGACTTCATCTTCATCCTCCTCCCCTTCTACATCTTCGTCTTCATCTTCATCCTCTTCATCATCAAACTCTTCTTCCTCACCATCCTCATCCTCCTCCTTGTCCTCATCTTCTCCTTCTGAAAACCGTCCAAAAGGAATACATCAAATACCCCGTGTGTCTCACAAGGTACACCTACTCAGGTGGTGGGGAGCTTTGGGTTGGTCCACAGGACAAATGCTGGGCCACACCAATGTCAGGGAAAACCACGAACCACAGTCACCTCCTTTCTTGCAAGTTGCTGAGGCTCAGTCCCTTTGACCTGAGCCCCATAAAATCCAGAGGCCAGGAGTCCTGGCGGACCAAGTGTACACTACAACACTTACCGATGAAATGATACAATGCCTAGGATTTGCTTCAAAATAAGGAAGGGGAGAAGTGGGTGGGAGTGTGTGTGTCTATAAAATAATATCAGGCGTGAACAGACCACAGCTGAAACTCAGTAATGGGAACATGAAAGTTAAAGTTAGTTTTACTGTTATTTCTACCTTTGTCTATGTCTGAAATTCTCCATAGTAAAAAGTCACACACACACACACACACACAAAAAACAAAAAAGACCCACCAACCTCCTCTGGGGTAAGGGTACCAGCACAAACCAGCTGTGCAAATCAGGAACCTGGGAAACACCCATAATAACCCCATAATGGGGATGGGGGTGGGGGCAGTGGTGGTAGCCAGGCAGGCTGAAAGGCACCTGTGTCCTGTGTTTCTACTCCATTTGGTGCAGGCCTCTCATCAACTAGTTCTTACCTCTCCAGGTCCTGGAGCTCGCTGTGCTCTCTCCTGCCTCCGGACCCCACATGCTCTTCCCTTTCTTTTCTGTGTGGCTAACACTGGCTCAACCTTTGAGTCTCAGTTAAACATCACTTCCTCAGGCCAACTTGCCAGACCCCCAGTCTCAGCTCCTATGCTCTCACACACCTGGTGCTTCTCCATTACCACACACTTTGCTCACTTGTGATTAGTTATTTAGTTATGATTACGTAACATTTCTCTTCTTAGTAGACAGTAAGCTCCAAGGGACAGGAACCGTGTTTGTTTTTTCTTAAAACTATTTTTAGTCTAGTTTTTAGATAGTTTTAAAAGCCTGGCACATAGGAAATTCTCAAATACTTGTTGCCTGACTGATGTTGCTCTCAAGAACTGCCTTCCACTCTCCAAGGAATTTTCTTTACAGGCTCCTGCACATGGGTGGCTGCTCAACCCATTTAAGGTGGACTTAAATATGGACAACCAGACTGGTTTTTAAGAAAAACTGAGAACAAGCAATGAAGGGACTAAGTGATGTAAACATTTGGAACAAGATGAAACATCCTATTCAGCGTCCACTTTACCATCTAACATCCCATCTCTTTTTGCCTTGTCTCAAACCTGCTGCAAAACAAAACTGTAAAATGCTTCCAGAGTACTACCCCACTAACTGCAACCAAGGTGCCTGATGATGTTCTCCACTTTTCTTAACCATTTCTGTCTTATAAACTTTCATCTTTAAAGATATTTAAAATAATACTTTAAATACAGTAATGCTGCAAATTCTAGCAACATCAGGAATTCTCGGAGAATAAGTTTTCTTCATGCTGATTGATGTGATCACTCATAGCTCTGCTTCCTCTAAGCCACTCAGGTGAGAAATCTTTTATCCTAAGAGTGACTCAGAGTAAACAAGTCACTGTGCAAGGAAAGCACAAGCTAATCAGGAGGGATAGTTTAGGTAGAAAATATACAAAGATTCTTAAAGATAACAGGATGGGGCTTCCCTGGTGGCGCAGTGGTTGGGAGTCTGCCTGCTGATGCAGGGGATACGGGTTCATGCCCGGGTCTGGGAGGATCCCACATGCTGCGAAGCGCCTGGGCCCGTGAGCCATGGCCGCTGAGCCTGCGCGTCCAGGGCCTGTGCTCCGCAACGGGAGAGGCCACAAGAGTGAGAGGCCCGCGTACCGCAAAAAAAAAAAAAAAAAAAAAAAAAGATAACAGGATGTAAAAAAGACTTGATCAAATGTCAAAAATAGGGGCTTCCCTGGTGGCGCAGTGGTTAAGAATCTGCCTGCCAACACAGGGCACAAGGGTTCAAGGCCTGGTCCGGGAAGATCCCACATGCCGCGGAGCAGCTGAGCCTGCGTGCCTAGAGCCCGTGCTCCGCAACGAGGGAGGCCACCGCAATGCGAGGCCCGCGCTCCACGGCGAAGAGTGGCCCCCACTCGCCTCAACTAGAGAGAGCCCACGCGCAGCAACGAAGACCCAATGCAGCCAAAAATAAATAAATTTATATATTAAAAAAAGTCAAAAATAAAAAGTATATTCTAATTCCATGTTATAGCTAGAAATTATTTCCTTTATTAATGAAAAATGGAATCCAACACATAGTGCTTTCAAATCATTACCTTTTAAAACTCTATAGTCATATATCAAAGCAGGAAAGATATTTATATTTGAATGTAAAAAACATGTACCAAGTGCTAGGCCCTGTGAATAAAGAGATAAGAAGATAATCATAGGGACTGCCCTAGTGGTCCAGTGGTTAAGAACCCACCTTCCAATGTGGGGGACGAGGGTTCGATCCCTGATCGGGGAACTAAGATCCCACGCGACGCGGGACAACTAAGCCACAGCTAGAGAGCTGGCATGCCACAATGAAAGATCCTGCGTGCGGCAACTAAGACCTGATGCGGCTAAATAAATTAATTAAAAAAAAAAAGAAGGTAATCATAGCATAGTTGGAAGGGACAAGAATAGCAGAGTGACAAGTGCTACGAAAGAGGTAAGCGAGGGGATGCTCTGGCACATACAAGGACCTAGGTCTCCAGCATCATAAAATGCTTCCTGGAAGTGCTGACAAAGCTGAGTTGGTAAGGATAAGCTGGCATTAGCCAAGAAAGGGAAACAGCTAGGAGAAAGGCAGGAGACCTGAGGCAATGGTCCTTTTAGTAAACCATAAACCACAAGTACTTCAAAAAATGGACTGAAGCAGTCTATGATCTCTAGGCTCCAAATTCAAGACTAATTAGCTAACAAACCATTTTCTATTTTGATCATTTGAAGACTTCAATGCCCTAAGAGTTTCAAATTTAACAGAACGCCTACATGCATGGATATAAATTATTTTTCTCAATAGCAAGAGCATTCAGTGGCCTAATCAGGACCTTTGGAAAGCAGAAATTAAGTTCACTGCACGTTGCTTTGTGCCCACTCACCTTCATCGTCCTCTTCTTCATCCACACCATCCACCTCGGCATCTGAGTCAGGGGCTTCACGATCCTCTCGGTCATAGCCATCCAGGTAGGTCAGCTGGGGAAGGAGCTTGAAGACACTCTCTCGGTAGTCATTCAGGTTCGTAACCTCACAGTTAAACAGATCCAGGCTTTTCAGACATTCCAACTTTTTCTGAGGAAAAGGATCAAGAAACATACCTACTAAACCAAAGGAACATAAGCAACAAAACCCATCTCCTAAAGAGGTAAAATTCTAGGCTCTGAATTCAATTAGCTGCTACCTACTCAGCCTTGTACATAGGAAAACATTTCAAGTCCTTTGCAACCTTTATATTAGGTCACTAGATTTTTAATTAGTCCTTCCCTTCTACCTCTATCCTCTCAGAGAACTGTTTTCTTTTGGCAGTATGAACAGTCTTAAGAAATATGAATTTGAAATATTTATTAAAACTGGACCTTTTTACAATATGAGACAAAACAGAGACTTCAACAAATTTGGTTCAAAACTAGGTTTTAATGTTTGAGTAATCAAATGACCAATAAGAACTTGCTGGGTTATCAAGCAGTCAGTCTTCAGTGCTCTGGGGTGGTAGAATAGGAAGGGAAAAAAATTTTCAATGAAATCAATCAACATCAAGATCCTTGACGTTTCTACTTGGGGACACAGATGGGAAACACTCGAGAACAGAACCTAGTAAAGCACAAAGTGTGGTGATGCAGATATTTTCTGGGAAGAAAGGAGTCAGCGCAAGCTGGGGGAAAAGAAGGGGGACTCAGAGTTGAAACTTCACAAGTAGAGAAACTTTACACTCTTTTCTTCTTTTTTAATTTTGGGGGAAAAGATTGCCACTATTACCAAACTTTCTGAAGTAAAATTCTTCTGATTTTACCATACCTTGAAGTTTTGTTGTAATACCTTTGTTTGAAACCTCTGTTTCATCTATCTAAAACAGTTAAGATCTAAAAACTTGGCCCAAGAAGTTTTCTGAGCAGCCAAAGCGAATAGGAAAATGTCCACGTATTCTACTCAGATCTTCATTTGTTATTACATCAGTGTACTAGTATTTCAATACCAGGTCTATTAAGTTTTGATTAAGGGTGAATTAAGAGATTGGGAGGGCAGAGTTAGTATTACAGGCAAGTAAGGAGACAGCAACAGAAAGTGACAATAGACCCTCATGGGGAGCAGAAGAGGGGGCAAACCGATAAACAGTAAACACAAAATGTGAAGTACTGTGAGGCCTGGTGCCTTTTAAAATAGGGGCTTGGGGGGCATATGGATATACGGCTTCATAAATTTAACTTTTAATGGTTCTGAGTCAAGAGAAAAGTTTGCCATTCTCTAAAAAATTACTGAGAGGATCTCTGTATGAAGCAAGTTGTAAAAAAATAAACGTTGATGTTTAAAGACTTCGATGCTTTATTGGGAAATCTATTTCAACATTCACAAGGACCTGGGAAGAAACAAAGATGGAACAAAACCTTGTCTGCAGGACTTGAGGTATCTGTGTAGTTCTTGGGAGTTACAAAATCATTTGAAAATCTGTGCTCTAAAGCAGGCCTTGGCAAATGACAGCTGGCTGGCCCACTCCGGCCTGCCTCCCGTAGTTGTAAACCAAGTTTTACTGGAACACAGCCACACTCACTTGTTTATGTATTATGTATGGCTTCTTTTATGCTACAATGGCAAAGTGGAGTAGTTGTGACAGAGACTGCATGGCCTACAAAGCCTAGAAGATCTATTATCTGGTCCTTTAGAGGAAGGGGTTGATGATCCCTGCACTCACAAATCTTCGTCTTCCTGATCAAAGAGGTTCCCACACTGGTTTTATTCTCACTGAACAGCCCTTGGGAACATGGAGCCAAGCATGGAACACAGAACAGTGTTACAGCAACAGACAAATGTACTCCTCAAAACACCAAGGTACAGAGATCCAAGAGTTTTGTGGATCCAATAATGTGCTTATGTAAGTCAGTACACTGAGGTCTTAAGAAAGCTGTCCCCAGCCCTTCTGATCATAGGGAGAACTGCTTTTCTGTCATGTAGCTTTCAGATTAGGTTCCCTACTGGACAGCCCCTGACCCCCAGAAGCCCAGGTATGACTTCTTGACAAAGAGGAAAAAAAATGCTGAAATACCACCCCAGACAACTGTAGAACTCTTTTCTCTTCACAGAAAGGTTGACTCTATACCAGCTAAGATAGAACCATGAATATATTTAGGCAGCTTTCCCAGAGGCTCAGTATAAATTCTTCACTCAAAGGAATGAGCCATTTACTGTTCAACATTATTTCCTAGGAATGGATGTGCAAAAATACATACAACTCCAGATCTTTAATGCTCAAAAGTGCCCCAAGCCCGTTTTCTAATTCTATCAACTAGCCTAGTACACAGGGCCTCCAAGGCTTTCCTGTTTCTGCAACTCTGAATCTGTGACATTTTTTGCTACTTCTTCAGAAAGGACCCATTATGAATAATTCGGACATGTCAAACAGTATGCTAGAAAACAAAGTGAAAGCAAATAACAAAATCCCCAATAACTGTAGGACTCTAGAATTGTTTAAAGCAGTAAAATTGTGCTTTAAGGCCCAAAATACACTACACACAGATTATTCAGGATCCCAATGTAATGTGTAAATACTGCTTAAAAAACAAAAAAAAAACCCCCACAACTCTACCATTTCAGAAATTTGGCCTAAAACTAATAGGCTAGCCATAATAAACATTAAACATTTTATTAACAATAATTTTGCTTGCCTTCTTAGAATTTAGAAGGGCTTTGGGGGATGGTTTGGATGGCCCAGGTCTCTTAAAAAAGGTGTCCAAGGAAGTTTGAATTGATGCCTTCTTTGTCTCTCGATTAATGTCCCTGTAGTAAGCAGAGGCATTCACAATCATTGCATTGACTGTAAGAACTGGGCTCAACGTAGACGGAGTTCAAAATGTATGTGGTTGATGAGGATGAGGATGGTGTTTTCCCCACTGAAGAATACTTTCAGAAGTCAAAATGGACCCAACATTTCCCCCCTTCACCTTCTCCTACAGTTTTATTTATCCTGAAGTTATAACGTCAGGAGACCCACCTAGCGCCCCCAGGAATCTGAATAGAAAGTTCAGGAGAATGGCAGCTCAGCCTTTCCCAGACAGCCCTGGGTGTGTGGCACTGTGGCTCTGTCAACTCCCTAGCCAAGTGTGTGACTCTGGACAAGGGATTCAGCCTCTCCTAAGCCTCAGCTTCCTCATGTGTAAAATGAGGGCCATGCTATTTCTATCCATTTTATAGAAATGTTGAGGATTACTAATGGGATAACATACATAAAGCAACCACTACAGTGTATGGTACATAGCAGATCCTCCAAAAATGGTAAATATTATAATGATTATTTTTCTCATACTTCATTGCCCCAGGGGATTGAGACTTTCATAGCCACCAAAGGGCCCTAATAAATCACTGACCAGGTCAGGAACAACTCCCACACAATGTCTGCTTCTGCTCTGCCTCTGAATGCTAGGACACTGACAAAAGCTTCTGATGAAACATCAAAGAAGACTAAGGCTGCTAGGAGAATTAGGCAATGGCCAGTGATTTAGCATGGAAAGGTACTGCCTGGTGCTCTGTTCTAGAGAGAAGGGGTTCCTGTGCTTACAATGACCCTAAATTGATAGCCTGTCATTAACACAAACAATAAAGGCTTAGAGTGCCCCATGGGACTGGGAGACCATCAGCACTTAATTTAGTGCTCCTTTTGGAACTCTCAGCTTAGGTCAATTTGGGTATGGGATAAATTTATAGGTTAAAAAGAGAAGAACAGGTCCCAAGGGCAGTGGAAAGAAGGATGGACTTGGATTTGAATCCCTACTCGCCATTTATTCTGCAGCTGCTGAGTAATTAAACTTGGTTTCCTCATTTCTAAAAGGAGGACATTCCCTCTTCTTTGCATTACATGAGGATACATGGGCAAATGTTAACATCCTTGAATAAAGCAAACTGCAATAAATGTTTGCTTAAACATTGGAAATGGGGATTGATTTGGAGGAAAACAGAACTAGTGAAAAAGTAGGGAGCCCAAGTATCTGAGTGAACTGGTAACAGAAAAAAGGGGACAAAATTCATGGAGCAAAGGTGAACAACAGGCTCGCAACATTTATGAGAAATGAGCTAAATGTGGTCTACTTAATGAAACATAAAAACAAAGGGACTCGGTAAACAGTGACTAAATCTATATTGGAACAGACCCTCAATTACTATTAGGAGGGAAAAGACCCTATAGTTTTAGCAGGAAATCCTCTTTATTAAGAGTCATAATTTAACTCTATCTTCTCTTGAAATATCAACAGCACATTCTGTACAAATGATATGAAGTGCAAATATTTTAATATATTGTGATATCAGAAAAGATAGAGATAGCAGAAGGATGCCTTATCCTCTTGGGTTCTGCTGTGCTGGATCCTGAAAGACAGCTCCTATCTGCTGTATAGCCCCTCTCCCAATTAATGTTTGCAAGTTAAGTCATATGGAAATACTGACTTTATGTACAACAGAAAAAAAAAAAAAAAAAAAAAACCCAGAAAGCTGCCACAAACTTCTTTGGGTGATATGAAACAAGTTTGAGTTCATTAGCCTTATTAAAATAGAATTCTACTTCTATGAATAGAATGTCATATTTAGGGGAAAAAAGTCGTTTAACAATCTTGAATTGTTGAATGGAATAGGAATTTCCAGGTGGCAGCCAAAGAGAACAGGCTGTGGGGCTACCCCTACCCTGCATTAATCCCTGCCTCCAGAAGCTCTTTTCTGGTCACTACAAGTTCCACTAGACTGGACCCCCATTAACACAGCTTCCCAACTTACAAAGCAAAGTAAGTGCATTACCTTATTTTATTCTCAGAACTCCTAAGTGAGGTAAGTTAGGCAGGGATTATTATCCTTCCTGCTTCATAAATGAGGAAACTGAGGCCCAGAGAGAAGAAGCAATTTGCCCAAGGTCACACAGCAAGTCTATAACCCAACTGGCATTTAACTTTCCATAGCTTATCCCAGTATGTAAGACTGAGGAGAATCTGGGGGTTCCCATGCAAAACTTTAGGCAACAGTGATCCAGCTACAACACAAGATCATGAATTAGAAGACCTAAAACTCAGTGGAGCTGCCCTTGGCCTGTTCCATCTACAGATCAGATATGTCACCCAATATAAACAGCCTTTTCTGTAAAAGTATAATACAGAACAGTCTGGCCAGTCTGGGGAAACAATTTTAAGATAAATGTTTAAGGCTATAGTTAATATATGACATTTAAAAAGGACAAAAAAGAAAAGAATTCCCCTTTGAAGGAAGCTACCACAATAATAAGGGAGGGAGAGCAAAGTCACAGGAACACGTGTAACTAAAGAGGCCCTGATTCTTTAAAACTGGACTCTTTCTATAAGAAGTACTATAAAAAAACACCATTTTCTCAGTCAATTATTATTTCCAATTATTTCCCTCACAATAAAGAAATATGAAAATGAAAATGACCAATAAGTCCTGGTTTTCAAATTCTTGATTACTTACCAAAGGTTCCAGGGTGCTGATATCTTTCAGTTTATTTCCACTTAAGTTTAGATGTGTAAGATTTGGAAGTTTTTCTGCTAACATATCCAGACCTCCAAAGATTCTATTGTCACTGAGCTCAAGCTGTTAAGAGAAAATGCACACAGCACACAAATACACACAGAGAAACACATATCATTGAAGTGTTATAAATAATGAATACAGTTCTCAAACACCAAGATCAAATGATCTCTATTTTTTATTAGGGCAGGTGTGTTCATTTTGTTTGATTAAACCCAAATAAGTAGTTTGCAGATCCCAGGAACACTTCTGGGAAGGAGAGACATGTAAGGATTAGAAGAGTTGTATTTTCTTAACCAGCTGCTAATTATAACGGTTTGCTGGCCCCTAACATCAGCAAATACATTTTCTAACCTAAAAAGTGGGTCAAAGCAAATGAGAATTCTTTGAGAAGTTGTAATACTCTATACCTGCCAGGAAGGGTAAATGGTCTGTGCATTCTAAGCAGCTATTCTGTGTGCCAAGCAAAGCTCACAATGCCCACTTGAAACCTAATCTGGTTCTGTTCAGTGTTGGCTCACCATGGAGTTCTACATCTGGAAGCCACCAGGGGATGTTGCTCTGAAGGCTACAGGAATGGTACAAGCCCTTAAAGAAGCTCCATGACTTTGGAAAAAGGGACTGGGGCAACGGCTTCGAAAGGGCTGACGAAACCAACTCCCCAGAGGACACTTCTTACACAAACCTGGCACTAGCCTTTGTAAGAACCCACTCTAATTTCTTAGCTGCAGGTCAAGTAGCACAGCAAGTGGTATGCCAATGAAGGAACGAGCCTTCACCAAGGAATATTGGACTCTTAGAGTGAAAGAAATTGGAGCCTGGAAAAATAAGATGGTTGAGAGCATCTAATTCAAACTCTTCATTTTGCAGATGAAGAAAACTAAAGCCAGACAGCTAGTTTCAATTCTCTTTTAACTGCCAACAACAATGGTAACTGTATCTAACCCTTACACAGTACTTCAGGCACTGTTCAAAGCACTAGAAATCCATGAACTCATTTGATCTCACAATCACCCTATGGGGTAGGTAGAATTATTACCCCCATTTACAGATGACAAAAATGAACTATGAAGAGACGACATAAGTGCCCATAGATCACACAGCTGTTACATCGGTGAACCTATGATTTGAAGCCAGGCAGGCTAGCTTCAATGTGCTCCCCGCTATGCTATGTACCTAGAACAGCATGACAACTTATGCAATTTAGTCTGGCATGCAATGAAATGAAGGACATGATGCAGAATAGAGGAACTTTTAAAAATTTAAATATTCGTTGAAAGAATGAGTTTAAAAAACAGTAAGTCTGCTGCTTTGGTGTTATTAAGCATTTTGGAAGAGAAAAATGCAACATTTCAATACATTTTTTTCCTTCTGATGGGACAGTCCAGTAAAATATCTAAAATTTCTCTTGGTTGGTTAGAATATCGACACATGTAGTATTCACATCCTTTCAACATGAGCATCTTAGGGAGTAGAGCTAACAAGGCAATCTGCCAAAGCATTTAGTGGCATATTTATTTTGAAATGAAATCAATGTGTAAATTTAGGAAACCTGTGACATTTATACACCAAAATTTCTTTCAGAACCTGTTTCTTGTTTAAAAAAAAAAAAACAATCTGTGCTCTAGGGTAGGAAGAAAATCAGCTGTGAGAACACGCAATGTGCCTTTAAGTTTGGTTTACAGATATCTCTATTCCTCCCTCTCTGACCCTACAAGGTAAGTGATTAATAGGACTTCAGAAGGACTTGATACACTGATACACTGACTTTCTGAATAAGTGTGATAGTACACAGACCATGGTAATTCAGGAAAATGTACCAGGATGCTAGAAAAGCAGAACAGAACACAAAACACACAGTAGGGACCTGCTAGCATCAAGTTTATGTAGATACAGGCTAAAAAGCCATCAGTTTTTTATAGGCTTATCAGAGCTTCCAATGTCACAACAAACTATGCAAACATAAAAGGATTACACTTGAACCTCTAAAGGAAATGACTGTCAGAAAAAAGAAAAAAAATTTACAAATTTAAACATAACAGAATTCTTTCTGACAGGAGGGTTGCCCTGAAACTTATGAGGACTTCCTGAGCATTTATTACCTAAAAAAGGCAAATAAATAAAAAGCACTTCTGGATTTTAATTCACGTACTTAACCAAAAAACAAGTCCCTCTCAGAATTCAAGCAAGCAAGTTACAGGAACAGCCTACTTGTCCTTTGCCTCAATTTGATTTGTTTTCTATGTGTATCTTTTCTAGATGAAGGTTCAACTTAAACTCCCTAATAAAGAGATTAGGTAAACAGTGGAGAATTC
Organism: Grampus griseus; assembly: GCF_964374135.1. Classification (NCBI taxonomy): domain Eukaryota; kingdom Metazoa; phylum Chordata; class Mammalia; order Artiodactyla; family Delphinidae; genus Grampus; species Grampus griseus. The sequence goes on from NC_139000.1 coordinate 33,619,115, forward strand.
TGCAACACTGCCATGACCACAAACATTTTCGTATGTAATGGAAAAGATACTGGATTAGCAAACAGGAAGATATGGGTTCTAGCTTTGGTTCCAGTACTAACCACTTCTGTGGGTGGCTTTAGGCAAATTACTGTACCTTTCTGTATTTTCTGGGTCTACTGCTGTGCCTGTAAAACAAGGCTAGAAGATCTAAGTTTCTTCCAGTTCTGACATTCTGGGGCTTTGTGACAGGGCAACGTGTAAGGACATGAAAAAAACATTTTTCTTGAGGTTTTTTTGTTTGTTGTTTTTTTTGGGGGGGGTTGTTAGGGGGGATAGCGATTGGTTTATAATTAGACCAATAAAGCCCTAACAATGGGCCGTCAACTAGGATAGGGAAGTACAGCAGTTTTGTTAAAATGAACTCTTGCAGTCAATCACAACACATTTTAAACTTCCTAGTCATTAAGAATTACATAATGGGTTTGAAATAACATAGACTACAAATTTGAAAGGTCTATACTTCAATTCTCCCTTAACATAAAACACGGAGAATGGGAGGCACCTGTGGTTCTTAAACCAGAGCATACTAAGAACAATGAGTTAACATCATAGCAACAGATTCATAACAAGTAATAAATTATTCACAAAGTAATTATTCTTCATAACTACTATTTATTCAGCACCCAACATGTATTATTTCCAAACATCACAGCAATTCTGCAAGGTCAGGTGGTATTACAAGTTTACAGATGAGGAAACTGAGTCTTAGAGAAATTAAGTAACCTGAGGAAGATTTACCCATCAGGGAAACGTTAGAGCTGGAATTCAATCCCAGATCTGCCCAGTTCCAAAGGCCATATGCTTTCTGCTACACTAAACGCTTCCTTACAGATAGAATCATATATTTTTCCCTTCCGCAGGATGGTTCTCTCTTCTACTGTTAAAGAAAAAGCACTTACCTTTTTCAATTTAGGTAGTTTGGGGAGATTTGAAACTGAAATCAAGCCTACATTTATTAAACTGAGGAACTCTAAGTTCACAAATTCAGCTGTTAGGCCCTCAATTTTCCCATCATTTGATTTGCAATTGTCCAGGACAAGTTCTCGAACCTGTGGGTGACAAAGTGGGGAAGAAAAGCTTTAAAAAACATGCAGAAAACAATGCAAAAACTCCAATCATAAATACCCACCAAACCACCCACATATAGTGGCAGCCTCAACTTAGACCTAGGTCACAGTTATAAATAAATGAAAAATGATTAAGCCTTTAGTAACAATATTCTAATAGATATCAAGGGTGGAATGTCACACCATGATACAAATAAAGATTTAAACCCTTTATTTTCCAGAGACAGAAACTACAGTTCTTACAAGGTAAGTGAAGAAATGATACCCCCCTTATTCCTTTTCCCAAGTCTCTTCCGCAAGGGGCAGCTTTAACTACAAATGTGGAGTGAAGATACCCCACCACAACCCCTGCAACCTCTTTAGGCTGAGTCCACAACCCCTACAACCCCTTTAGGCCGAGTCTTCCTCAAGGCCCAGGAGACTGACACAAGGAAAAGAGGAAAGCTTCACTTTTCCCATCAAGGTCACTAAGAGATTGTGTCTACAGGTTTCTGGACTATACATTTCTACTTTTGGTCTTATTAATCTTTACTAAGATTATTCTAACACTAGGAAAAGATCAAGATGCAAGAGGCCTTAATTCAAAACAAAGATCATTTTGTGTTACATGTAAGAAAGTATTTCTAGGGGAGAGAACTGTTAGATATTAGGTTCCTTTTTCAGGCAACAAAATCTCCTTATTTGGAGGTCCTGAAATTCAGAATTCAAATCCATCCAAAGGTATCACATCTGAAGACTGTGAATACTGATTATTTAATAAAGTCTACTGTGTGAATATCTATCGTGATAATTCCTACTGCCATTCTTGCTCTGTGGTTGACTCTGAAACTTGCAAGTTTTAAACACATTTTGATAAATTTACACTGATGCAAATTAGTTTTAACTGCCAAAGGCATTCTTGCAGTGAATCTAACACGTTTAATAGCATTAATCAAGCATGTATGAAGAGATGCTGATAGTTCTAAAATGAAAATAGGGGCTAGTAGTATCTTTATTCTCTCATACAAAATCCAAGGATACTACTCTAGCAATTGCTAACATTTATGGAGAATTTACTCATTTTTCTTTGTACCACCATACCCTTCCCTCAGTTACAGAGAAGGAAACTGATTTAGAGTCTGTGACACCCACAACACCACAACTTCTTGCTCGCTTCTTCACTACTTCTCACTACTCTACTTCCTCTTCAGAAGCCTTGCTTTCAGGATGCATACAGGCCCATTATATCTTTTGTTTCTTTCTTCCCTTCCCTCCACTTTTCTCTAGCTACCTCGGATATTCTTTCCTCTTCTGATGAAAATTAGCATATCTGAAAACTTAAGGTAGACTGAGGAGAGCTGGGCTCCAGAGACAGATGCTTAGAGTTGAATTCTGGCTTTGCCACTCACAACCTGTGTGACCTTAGGCAAGTCACTTAACCTATCTGTGCCTCAGTTTCCTCATCTGTGAAGTAGAACTGTTATAGAAAGTAGTGCTTGGGGCATAGTGAATACTGGGAAAGGCTGCAGGAGAATGACAAAGACCTTTGCTATTTACTTTATTCCTATCTGTACTAAGTTTTCTACAAGCATGTATTTCTTTTGTATTAAAAAAAAAAAAGTAGGACTTCCCTTGGTTGCACAGTGGTTGGGAATCCGCCTGCCGACGCAGGGGACACGGGTTCGATCCCTGGTCCGGGAAGATCCCACATGCCACGGAGCAATTAAGCCCATGCACCACAACTACTGAGCCTGTGCTCTAAAGCCTGTGAGCCACAACTACTGAGCCTGCGTGCCACAACTACGGAAGCCCATGCACCTAGAGCCCGTGCCCCGCAACCAAAGAAGCCACCACAATGGTAAGCCCGCACACTGCAACAAAGAGTAGCCCCCATTGCCGCAACTAGAGAAAGCCCAGGCGCTGCAACAAAGACCCAACACAGCCAAAAATAAATAAATAAAAAATAAATACATTTATTAAAAAGAGTAAAACCAGCAAATCATTTTTTTTTAAAAAAAGGTCAACTGTAATCCCCCACCAACCTAAGTAGTATACTGCACTACAAATAAATGTTTCTATTTGATTTGGGGGGTTTTCTATGACTATATCTGACAGAGAATCCAAAAACGTTATACAGGATGACACCAATATGCCAAAAGCCAAGTAAGGAGGAATTTAGATAGCCATTTTGCCTCCCAGCCCACGGGTGTACCTCTTGGACATTTCTCTCAACTGGTAAAATTCTGCTTTAACTAGAGTCATCAAAGAGTTAGAACAAGTCTGCTGAACCAAATAGCCGAATAGGAATCAAGGAGAAATTGGGAGGGAAAAAAAGATGTTAAAGTGGTCCAAATCTGCAAATCTAACTGCTGAGTATGAAAGATGATGGAGAGGAATTGAGGTTCTGGTTTAAAGAAATGGGAACTACGTAGCTGGATGGAAATAGGAAGGAACTGCTTTGGGGATGGGGTCGGGGTAGGGGGGGAGCAGGTATACAATGAATACCACAAATAATACCAAGTTTAAAGTTCTCATGAGAAGTCCAGGTGAAAGCATCCCCAGGCAGCTGGACATGAGGGTCTGGAGTTCATGGGAGTTCTAGTTTTAAGTTCTGATTTGGAAGTCATCAGGGTAGAGACAGCAGTGAAAAGATGGAATTCCTAGGAAGAGAACCAAGGATGGAACCTGGGGGATCCTGCAAAGGTGACTTGAGAAGAATCAGTAGTACCCAAAGGTGAAGCATTAGTTTCAAACACCCAGAAAGGTTTATGAAATAAGGCATAAGAAGTTACTGAGGGGGGGGGGGAAGGATTGAAAAAAATTAGATAACAATACAACTGTCCATCAACAAAGGACTCACTTCCAGGATACAGTGTATGATGAAAAAGGCACAAAATGTATAAAATGTTTTCATTTATGTCACATATCACACATTCACTTTCTTATATTCTTCTCAGGGAGAGAAAGTGACTGGCTGGGGGACTTTTCCATAACCTTATTTAACATTTCTATGATGAGATTAATCTATTATAAAAAATAAAGGTTAAAAAAAAGGTCACTCCTAGGGACTTCGCTGGTGGTCCAGTGACTAAGGCTCCACGCTCCCAATGCAGGGAGCCCAGGTTCCATCCCTGGTCAGGGAACTAGATCCCCCATGACACAACTAAGACCTAGCGGGGTCAAATAAAGAAATAAATATTAAAAATAAAATAATTTTTTAAAAAGGTCACCGCTAGCCTTGAAATTTCATCAAGCTTCATGATGGCAGGGTCATGTCTATTTTAGTTACCACCATACCTCAGTATGAGAAGGAGCCTTCACAACTGTCAAATGCAGAAAAAGTGGCATTGGGGTTTGTGTCCGGATTGTAGGGGAATGAGCAGATGATGAAACAGAGGAAACCTGGGTATGAAGAGAACCTACTTTCTGATCTTAAGCATAATCACATTAATGCTGCTTAAAGCATATTGCTGTTTGTCACTTAATACTTTGGGTTTTTTTTTTCAGTCTTTGTATATTTTAAACACAGCAAGATGAAACAATATTACTTAGCATATTTTAACAATTATAAATATTTTTTAATGGCTAAAGAAATTAAAGTGTATGGATGCACCATAAATTACAATCCTCCCTATTGAACATGTTTCCAAGTTTATTATATATAATGCCATGCTATCTTTTTATGTGAAATTTCTTTTGTAATAAGGATTGTTTCCTCACAATCTATTGCTAGGTGAAAAAAAATATAAACGTTAGAGTCTCTGAGTTTTGAGTTCTTTATTTAAAACGGCAACCAATCCCTCTTAACACTTTTTTGGTGACCTTTCTTGACATATGGAAATTCTAGGTATTTGCATATAGTTATCTTTTTCTTGAGGATACTGTTTTTACCCTAAGTGAGGAAAAAACCAAACACCTCAAAAGAAATGACAAAAAAGCAGACAAGCCATAAAAATATAAATCATCAGTAAACAAAAAAATCATTCAACAACAACAAATTATAAAAGATACATATTTAAAAATGAGATGTTATTCTACTCCTATTGAGGATGGGGCAGCTCTTTCATGGAGAAGAGATGGCTAGGATGGGTACAGGTGCAGGTAAGTTTGTAAGTGGGAGAGTGAGAAGTCAGGGAACGCACACCTGAGACCTTTAATTTTCTCCTTGAGTAGGAGGCAACAGAATGTATTGGGGTGAGTACAGGGAAGGGCTGGGCTGTATGGCTCAGCAGTGAAATCATGTCCCTAGACTTTTCCAGGAAGACTAAGCACGTAGTAAAGAAATGGGCTAACCCCAGAACAAAGTTCCAGAGGCACAGTAAGAAGATGAGCCACAAACAAGCACAGAGCAGAGTGAGAAATTACTGCAGAAAGCAGAGACCAAAGGAGGGTCCACTTAGGGCTGTGCCCAAGGATGACAGGTCTGGAAAGCCTGCCATAAGCAGCATTCTAGCCAGTCTAAAGTTCTAAACAGGACCCTGGTGAAAAGGTGTCTGCTCTCAGGCATTGTGTCAGCAGCACTTGAGATAACTAAGCCTCCCCTCTCCCCCAATTCCTTCTTGAGGGTGAAGGGATCCAGACTGCCTTACAAAGGAAGGTACATGGGGTGGGGGACATACAATGCCATGGCATCCCAATCTAGACCCAGAATAAATGGGAGGCTCTAATCAAGAAAAAGCAGCCCTAGTTTTTCCTCGTTATGTCCCAAATCCTCCCAGGAGGGAAGGTTGGGCAGGCACTTGTACATTTGTGGGCACAACTCAGGGAGCTATTTGATCCAAGGCAGAGTTACCAGGCTTTCTGATTGAAGAAAGATGACTTAACTTTGGGGGGCCAAATTCACTCTTCTTCATTCCTCATCTTCCAACTAAACTAGTTTTTTCTCAAACGTTAATTTAAGGTAAACACTTAAGAGCTAAAGACAAAAATCCAAACTGTTTCCTATTCAACTTTTGTTTTTGATAGTTATCAGCAAAGCTGATACTCTAGTTTTTCAATGCAAATTTTGAAATATATTGCAACCAAGTTACAGGGATTGGGGCTAGGAGCCCCATAGGAGATCAAGGAATTTTCCTTTCATCCTCTCCAACTTGCTCTCATTTCCTACTTCCCTAGCTACTCTTTTTAAATTTATTTATTTTTGGCTGCTCTGGGTCTTCATTGCTGCACGCGGGCTTTCTCTAGTTGTGGTGAGCAGAGGCTACTCTGTTGCGGTGCGCGGGCTTCTCATTGAAGTGGCTTCTCTTGTTGCGGAGCAGGGCTCTAGGCACATGGGCTTCAGCAGTTGTGGCACGTGGGCTCTAGAGCTTAGGCTCAATAGTTGTGGCACATGGGCTTAGCTGCTCTGTGGCATGTGGGGTCTTCCTGGACCAGGGCTCGAACCCGTGTCTCCTGCATTGGCAGGCAATTCTTAACCACTGCGCCACCAGGGAAGCCCCCCTAGCTACTCTTTAAAAAAAAAGAAAATAAATTTTCCATAACTGGTTGAGTGACCTTCCCCAATAATCAATTATAATTGTTATAAGAGGGGAAAAGAAGATACAGAGAATTAAAAATCATTGAGTTATCAATTTTTTTGTTAGAAAATACATGATTATTATAGTAAGCGAAATATGTGGAAATATGTCCAAAAATGTAGAAAGTAACTCTTTCTGAGTTAACCAGTCTTCAAACCTTCCACCCTACTATTATTTTAAAATAATGTTTGCAAAATGACAGTAGAATAGAACATTAGCAGTTCTCAAATGTGTTTGGATGGCAGAACTGTTGGTATGAAGGAAGGAAACACTCATACCCTACTGGTGGGGAGAACCATTCTAGAAAGCAATTTGACAGAGATTCACATTACAAAATGTTCATTTCAATACTACTTAAAACAGTAAAAAACCTTCTAACCACCTAATGGGGATGGTTAAATTATGGCCTATGCAGGGCTTCCCTGGTGGCACAGTGGTTGAGAGTCCGCCTGCTAATGCAGGGGACACGGGTTTGTGCCTCGGTCCGGGAAGATCTCACATGCCGTGGAGCGGCTGGGCCCGTGAGCCATGGCCGCTGAGCCTGCGCGTCCGGCGCCTGTGCTCTGCAATGGGAGAGGCCACAACAGTGAGAGGCCCGAGTACCGCAAAAAAAAAAAAAAAAATTATGACCTATGCAGACGTTAACAATGAGGCTGTAAAATAATAAACTGTGCCAGAGAAAGATAAAGATGTTTACTATATTTTAACAAGATATTATATGCATTAATAGCATGATCTGAGTTTAGAAAAAAACATTCTCGTGGACTATACACCAGAATGTCTAGATGGTAGGATGGGTGTGTATGAGATTTCTGAGTTTTTAAATTTTTCCTTATCTATATCTACTATTTTTTTTAGCTTATCTGTATCAAATTTTTCTTCAATGAAGACTGTATTCCTTATACAAGGAAAAGAACCCAATTAGCTGCTATGCAACCAATTAGAATATTCCACGGAGCTCAAAATCACATCACAACAGACAAAACAATAAATGCCAAAAGTTGGGGGAAAGGTTCTTCTCACGTTGTCTTTTTTTTCCTTTTTTTTTTTTTTTAAGGCTGTACCATGCGGCATGTGGGATCTTAGTTCCCCAGTCACGGATCAAACCCGTGCCCCATGCATTGGGGCAGTGAAGCGTTAACCACTGGAACGCCAGGGAAGTCCCCTCACGTTATTTATTTTTAAAAGTAATTTTTTTTAGTAAATTGGGACTAAGGAAAAACTACTCTTATTTGTGGGATATGAAATGTCTCAGTCTAGCATACAGCCCACCAGTGTTCCACAGGGGCATTGATTGTAAACCACAGGAACTGCATGACTTTCTAACTTTGAACACAAGACTGGAACAGAGCTAACATCAAGGCTAGATACCCCTAGATTCATAGTTAATGAGGTGCTCGTATCAGTGGCATGTTTGGCATAATAGAAAGATCAGGGCCTCACATAAAGAACACATATTTTCTCAAATTCTGGAATATATCTAAATTACAAATTTAGATATAGATAATATCTATATCTCGCTACTGCATGTCTCTTCTCACATCTGACAACACCACCAATTTCTGTGGTATACATGGTATGTTCTAGTACTATACAATTTCCTCTCAGTGAAATAACTGACAACACCAATAATGTTTTGTATAAAGTATTTCCTATCCTTGCCTATATTTAAAAACAGTGATCACTGTTCTTTTTGAAGATTATTTTAAAATGCCATCTTAAGCCATTTTTTCCACTATGAGAACAAACCTCTGATATAAAGAGGTGCTTTAGACTAAGAAAAAACTTAATTATTATAGTTCTTTATAAGTCACCCCCTTAGGGAAATGAGCATACCGGTTTATAACAGGTGAAATGGAACCTATTATCTTGGTCTGTCTCATGTACTTTGGCTAAAGAACACAAGAAGTAAAGTGTTACCAGGGTCTTCTTCAAACCCCAAATAAAATAAAAACAAAAAAGCCACACTCACAATAAAAGTCCATCTGGGGATTTCCCTGGTGGTTCAGTGGTTAAGAATCCACCTGCCAATGTAGAGGACACAGGTTCGAGCCCTGGTCCAGGAAGATCCCACATAGCGCGGAGCAACTAAGCCCGTGCACCACAACTACTGAGCCTGTGTGCCACAACTACTGAAGGCCGTGTGCCTAGAGCCCGTGCTCCACAACAAGAGAAGCCACCGCAATGAGAAGCCCGCGCACCGCAACGAAGAGTAGCCCTCGCTCGCTGCAACTAGAGAAAGCCCGCGTGCAGCAACGAAAACCCAACACAGCCAAAAATAAATAAATTTATTAAAAAAAATTCCATTGAAGAAAAAAAAGCCCATCTGGTCTTTAAACAAAAACACTGATGATCAAGCCTCCACTTACCCTCCTCAAACAGTCTTAAAGCTCGCTTGATGACATCAAGGTCAACCAAGGAACACACTGTGCTGTGCATTTAAGAGCCTCCTGTCATTATACCAATACATTCAATAAAGACAGGGTTCTTCTTCTTCCCCCAAATAACAAGAGTCTGCAGGATTCCAGAGGTCAAGGCTACTCTTTAACAGTTGGCTCCACAACATATGGAGCCATGTGACTATCTGACTTAGAATCATCTTGGAACTTCTCACTTACCTTAAAGATGATGCTTTTGTGCAAAACATTTTTAAACTCTTATTTTAAAATTTCCTACAGCTTCCCCTCACCCCCCAAAGCCTTCAGTTTAAGGTCAAAGCTTTCCCCTCTTAAGAACCTAACTCCTACTCAGTCTCCCTGTAAGAGTTCCTAGGGGAGCCATTCTTTTTTTTTTTTTTTTTTTTTTTTTTTTTGCGGTACGCAGGCCTCTCACTGTTGTGGCCTCTCCCGTTGCGGAGCACAGGCTCCGGACGCGCAGGCTCAGCGGCCATGGCTCACGAGCCCAGCCACTCTGCGGCATGTCGGATCCTCCTGGACCGGGGCACGAACCCACGTCCCCCGCATCGGCAGGTGGACCCTCAACCACTGCGCCACCAGGGAAGCCCAAGGTGAGCCATTCTTTACCCCACAATCCTGGCTGGCTCCCACGACACTCTCCCAAGGGCCCCTTACTTGCACAGTGCAACGGCACCACTAGGTTCTGAGGCTTCAGGACGGAAGGGGCTGCTCTCTGCGTTGTTCACACTGCTTTTCCAGGCCCTGCCATACTGTTGGTACTCAAATATTTATTTAATAAAACCAGTGGATTACGGACTTCTCTGGTGGCAGTGTGGTTAGAAATTCGCCTGCCAATGCAGGGGACACAGGTGCGAGCCCAGGTCTGGGAAGATCCCACATGCCGCGGAGCAACTAAGCCCATGCGCCACAACTACTGAGCCAGCAAGCCAAACTGCTGAAGCCTGCATGCCTAGAGCCTGTGATCCACAACAGGAAAGGCCACCACAGCTAGAGGCCTGCACACCGCAACAAAGAGTAGACCCCCCCACCCCCGCAAGTAGAGAAAACCCGCGTGCAGCAAGGAAGACCCAACACAGCCAAAAATAAATTAATTTTTAAAAAAGTCAAGGGCTTCCCTGGTGGCGCAGTGGTTGAGAATCTGCCAGCCAAAGCAGGGGACATGGTTTCGAGCCCTGGTCTGGGAAAATCCCACATGCCACGGAGCAACTAGGCCCATGAGCCACAACTACTGAGCCTGCGTGTCTGGAGCCTGTGCTCCACAACAAGAGAGGCCGCGATAGTGAGACGCCCGCGCACCGTGATGAAGAGTGGCCCCCGCTTGCCGCAACTAGAGAAAGCCCTCGCACAGAAACGAAGACCCAACACAGCCAAAAATAAATAAATAAATTTTTAAAAACGTCAAGATATTTTTTTTAAAAAGGTCATATATTAAAAAACAAAAACCAGTGGATTACAGTAGGAGAGTGCAGCCCAATACAGTAGCCACTAGTCACCTGTGGCTTTTGAGTTCCTGATATGTGAATACTGCAACTGACAAACTGACTTTTCAGTATAAGTTAAATAGCCTCACGACTCTAGCCTGTTTTGGGCAAAAGGGCAAGGCTTAAGCTGATTTCTTGAAAAATTAACGGTTGCACATATATATGTTCTTAAAAAGCAATATATTAGTTATTTCATATAAGAACAAATTCCACATACAACTAGCCCAGCTGTACTTCCCAGAAGGAGCAACAGTGCTCTTAGCTGAGTATTTTAAGAGTACTTCATGCACCCTCAAAGAACTCAAATTCCAGATTTTAAGGCACTATGAAGACCCATGTGTACCTTTCTTTTGGAAAATTTGGCTAAATCTAATTCCTCCACATTCTCCTCATTTGGAACTACGCAGTAATAATTCAGACGTCTTAAATTAACAACTCCTCAAAATGAGATCACAACTCTACAAGGTTTACAGTATGAAGAAGCTTAACGGTTCAATATACTAGCACGTGGCCGACACAAAATGTCTGACTGATGGACCGAAGGGACCACTGAGGTCAAACCTCAACCTTAAAAACCCAGAGCACCGAGTCGAGACGCCCACCCCCCGAGGTCCTCAGGGACAAACGGGGAGGCTATGAGGTGCAGCGACCCGGCACCTCATTTGTGAAGACCTCAGGAATTCAAAACCTCATGCACACAAGGGAAAGCCGGTTGACGAATTCCCACAAGTTGGCAACTTGTTACCCATAGCTCCCTGACTGCACGAAACGCGCCCATCGCCAGCATCGGTTGCCCCAGGGCCAAAAGACGCCACTCACCCGAAGAAGGGGTCTGGCAGAGGCACGGCCTCCCCGCGCGGCGGCCAGGAAACATGGCCCCGCGCCCGGCCACGGGAAGGCGCTCTAGTTCGCGGGGAGGGCCAGGGGAGAAAAGAAAGCCGATTCTTAAACGTCCACCCGCCGCTCACGCAGCCGCGGCGGGCGAGTGCCGGCCTGGGTCGGCGGCCCTGGAGCACGTGCGAGGACAGAGGCCGCCCGGCCCGCGAGCCCAGCCGAGGCCCGCCCGTGCCCCCGACGCTCGACCAGGGCGGAGGCGGTCGCCTGGCGTTGCCCTTTTAAGAAGGGGGGAGGGAGACGGCAGCGCGCCCAAGAGATGAGTCGGCGGCGGCCGCAGCGCGCGGCTCCAGCCAGAGCGAGCCAAGCCCTGGCGAGGCGGGCACCATACAAGCCGCAGGCTCGGCCCGGGGAGCGGCGGCCCACAGCCACCGCCGGTGCGGACGGGCAGGGCCCGGCTGGCCGAGCCAGCAGGCCGGCTCACGCGGCGGAGGGAGACGAGAGCTCGCCAACATGGCGCTGTGTCGGCCTGTGGCGCGCCCCGGCTGACGCGAGGAGCCGCCGCCGCCCGCCCACACCGAGGGGCCAGCCTCTCAGGCAGGGGCCCCAGGGCTACGCTGCGGCGGCACGGGGGAAGGGAGAAGCCGCCTACGCCACACCGGCGGCCCCGGGCTGAGCAAGGCCCGCCCTGGGAGGCCGGGACTGGGGAAGGCCCGGGGGGCAAAAAGGGAGCGAGAGAAATGCCGGAGAAAGTTTTATTTTTAGGCTTGAAAAATGGCGGGAACCGCATCCTTTTTTCAAACTTGGCCTGGGGAGGGGCGGCGGTTGCGCCACCGACGCCGCCCGAGCTCGCCCCTCCCCCGCTCCGCGCGCGCCAAGCCATGCCCGCTCAAGCCCCCCAGCGCCCGAGGGGACCTCCCGTCCCCCTCAGAGGCCAAGAGCCCCCTATTCGCCCCTCGGCCCCTGCCCTAGCCGGGCCGGCGCCAACCGCGAGGCCTGGCCGGAGGAGCCCCCCCACCCCGCCCAAGCCCCTTCCCCGGCCGGCCCGGGGCGCGCGGAGCACGGCCTGGCCCGCAATGGGCCCAGCCCCGGCTGGCCGCGCGGCTCCTCGGCAGGCCGGGCCTCCGCCCGGCCGCGCGTCCCGGGAGGCTGCAAACATGGCTCCCAGCGTTACACAACCCCTTCCTCCCTCCCTTGCCGCCGGCCACACGCACACGCGCTCCTCCGGGAAAGGACCCCGGCGGGTGAGGAGCTCAAAGTTTGCTTTCCCCACCCCACCGCCTTCCCCGGACGGCCGCGGGGGCCCGTGGGCGCCAAAGAGTTAATCCCCGCGCGCTCGCTGCCCCCTCCGCGCTCGCCCGCCTTCCCAGTCCGAGCCCGCGAGCTGCGCTCTTCCCCGCGCCGGGCCGGCGAACCCGCGGTCGGGGCCCCGCAGGTGGCCACCATTACATGCAAGTCATCGGGGGAGAGGGCGCCCGAAGGGGGCTCTGCTTACAGCTGCCGGGGTCCGGTTCCTCAGCTCCAGGTGGATCCTCCTCTTCATGTCCATGTTTCTCTCTTCCCCCCTCTCCAAACTTAACTTTCCGCGGCGGTGGCGGAGGGGGGAGAGGCGTCCCAGCCTGCGCAGCGAGGGCCGTCAGAAGGGGTCTGCTAGCAGCAGAGGCCGGCGGCGCGGTCCCGGGCGGTGGGCGGCGTGCGGGCAGGCGAGCGGAGCCCCCGGAGCCAAGTTACTCACGGGAGCGGAGAGAAACCATGGAGGGAAAAGGGGGCTGGAGCGCAGCGCTGTTCTCACTACCGCCGCCCCCGGCCGCGGCCCCGCACTGCGCTTAAACCGGCGACGCGTCGCGGGTGGCTGCTCGGCTCGACTCGGCCCCGCGCGGCGCCGCTCGGCTCGGCGGCCGCGGTGCACCAAGGACGGGGCGGGGAGAGGCGCGGCGGGAGAGGCGGAGGCTGGGGGGAAAAAGCGCAGACGGGTGGACGGGAGTGACTTACTCCCGCCCTCAGATCGCACGTGGGGGTGGCTGATGTAAGACCCGCCTCGGGAGCTTCCCCGCCAGCAGCTAAGCTGAGACCCCGGGGTCCCTCCTCGACGCGCCCGGAGACGGGTCTCCAGACCGCGCTTGGACGTTTGCCGGGAGGGCTGAGGGGGGACTTTACAGCCTGGCTGAGGGGGTACCTAAGGCCAAGTCCTTCCGCGGAGGCTCGGCCTGGCCCTCCCGACACCCGCGAAGGCGGGAGACTTGTAGAGAGCGCGGGACGAGGGCTTTCGGGTTCACCTCCCGCTCCTCCGCACCGTGTGGGGCCAACAGCCCGAGCCCCGCGTCCCCTTGACCGTGTGGGGCTGGAAGTGCTGCGAGGATCCTCGTCGGGGGCAGAATCGCGGCGGGCCCGCGTTCTACCGCGTGGCACCGGGCGGAGTCGGCCTTCGTGGCCGGCGGGGACACGGCAGACGCGGCCGCTTGCCCAAGCCACAGGGGAGCCGAGCATCCCCAAGTCCGGGAGAATCTCCCTGGGTTTTCTAACATTTAAATATAGGCTAGCGAAGGCAGCAATTAGCATCTCTAATGGGGCCTCGGAGTTTACAGTTTCTTCGAAGACTTTTATCTCGTTTATTTTTAAGGGCACCCCTGTGAGGTGTGTGGATTCTAGATGGTCTCCATTTCGGGGATTGGCAGGTAGCCTTTGTAATGGGCTGGCTCAGAGAGCTCCCTGAGAGACAGGGTTAGAGCACTAAGTCGGCTTTGCAGACCTCAGAGAAATAATGTTACATTCAGCTTAAAATAAGTAAATACGTCACGTGTCAAATCAGATACCATCTTAATTCTAGTATGGACAAGAAGCTCCAAGATTGAGAACAATTTATGAAGAGAGAAAAACTTACAATTCTATGCATTAACCTAAGGTTTTCTTCAAGTTAAGAAAGACTGCACTCTTCCATTTCACCTAAGTTCATTTAGTGGCAAACAAAACTACCTATATCAATTTTTAAAATATCAGATGCATTAAAATGTCAAAACAAAAAAGTTTTAGAAGGATTATGGAAAAAGGCAAAAAAGAACCTTTCTAGTATGTTGTTTCCTGAGTCTTGTATTTAAAAGGTTAGTCTCAGCAGTCATCTCTGACGGGAAAATGATGAGGGAAGTGCTCCTCGGGATGTTACACTAGGTCTGTAACTGTAAGGTTATGAGAACCGCAGGGCCATGAGATGAAGGCTTTTACAAAAAAACTAGCAAATTAGTTCCATGAGCTAACAAGCAATGATTGAGCATCCACTTTTAGGGCTTAATACGTTCTTTCTAATTTAATGCTCAGACGACCCTGTGAAGTAGATTGTATTTTAGTCGTTTTACAGATGAGGAACTGAAGCTGTGTGGCCAACAAGAGGTGGAGCTAGGGTTTAAACCCAGATGGGTCTGACTCCAAGGCCTGTGTCTCTTCTGCTACACTATCGGTCTGTGTGGAATGAAATCGTAGCATGGGGGTCTGCTTTGAAACAGTAGGTTGGGAACAATTGTAGAGAGGCTTTAATACCAAACAGAGGCTGCAGGCGCCATCTTGTAGGTAAAGGGGAGATGCTGAAGGAGACTGGGCCGTGGTAGCTCTGTGCTAGAGAAAGTGGGAACCTGGTGGCTTGTGGGGGAGGTGATATCAATCCTTAGGGAGAAAGAGGGCAGAATCTTGGGATCCTGTCCTCTCTTTATGACCAACTCAACGGTATGAGAACTCACAAGATGTGTGTTTTATAAGATTAAGCTACAAAGTAATTAATAAACATAGCCACAATGTGCAGCAAATAAAAAGAAAGCAAAAGAGCCAGAAGAGAGACTACAGACCCGGCACTGTCCCTTCTGACACAGCCGGTGCTGGCATGCACCTCTGTGAACAAAGAGCATGTGTTCCAGTGACATGCTTCTTTGTCAGGGGCTTCACTGCCAAAGGCATAAATAACACAGGCAGAACAGGGTGTGTCTCACTGCCCTGCCAACATCTTCCACTGGACTGTCAGTCCACAGGCCTGAAGGGGCTGTTGTCACAACTGTCCTGGTTGTGAATATTGCTGTACTTAACATCATTCTGTGTATGCATCTGGGTGTGAGAAAGAAGTAGAATATTGAACTGTATCTAAGCTGCAATCATTATCATGATTTTGGATTTATGGATTTGAAGGACTGGAAGGGAATAAGGAAAAGCGAAAACATCTTAGTTTGTGAGGGAGTCTGAACTATGGGTAAATCTCTTTTACTTCCATTGATGTTAATGTTTACCTAATAAGTAATACAGATATCAAACAATGCCTGGTTTTGGCACTCCTTTGACCCTTAAAACTGCTTGTTAATCAGAATGTGTGTATTCCAGTAAGCTCCAAAATGTCTGAGAACACTCGGAGCTAGTTTGTAACTCCTTGGATCTGCTCTCCACCCCACTGCCTCAGCAACGTCATCAGATGATCAGAGCCTTCCACAAACTTTGTGTCTGTGAACAGACTTCAGCAAATCTGAAGATGAAACAGGCCCACTCAGGCATTGGCTTAACTGGTCTTGAAACCAGTTTACCAGAATCGGCACCTTTTCTCTTTAAGAAAGACAGTCTGAAGGTGATGCATAAGATGGGGTGAAGAAATCATTACTCTAAATATTAAACACTTCCATTCTTTCCCTCCTCTCCCATACACATTTGCATACACTGGTAAATCCGTCCGCTGAGTCTCCACAGTATGGTCTGTGTGCCTGTTATAGCAGCTAGGCAACACGTGGGAGTTGTTGAAGGATCTAAATTCTCAGCGAGACTGAGCTCATACAAATATTTCTGGATGATATGAATGGAGAGCAGGAGCCTGGGGCCATCTTTAGAACATAGGTGCCCTGCAAATGTGTTATGTTGAAATAATGTCACGTGTACTCAAAAATATTACCTAGAAACAGCTGAGACACTGAGACAAACGGAGAGAGGAAGGCAAGTAGTTGGGTGAAAATGGGTTAAGGAATAAGATCCTGTTAGTCACCAGATGGTAAAAAAAAAATGAGGAGGGGAAAGTGTCAGGTGTGCAGGCAGCTGCAGGTCCAGTAAGGGGCCCCTGCCAAGACAGCCAGATTCCGTTCTGCTCTCTGAAACAGCTGTAGGTGCGTGGCCTTCCTGGGGCAGCAAGGAAGAGCTATGACCACCAAGAGTCGGGTTTAACATTTATTAAACACTATCCTTATGCAAAGTACTGTGCTTGGGACTTTTGTGTACATTGCATCTCAGTTAATCCTGGCACCAGCTCACGGGGACAAGACTATAATTCCCTTTTATTGTTTAGCAAACAGGCTTAGCAAAGCCAAGTAGAACTCACATAGCTAGTAAGAACCTGGATTTCTCTGTCATTAAAATCTCACTGTAATTCATTCTCATTACTTTGATCCACTAGTCTTCACAACTGCTTCTGAAAACTTTGATCCACTAGTCCTCACAACTGCTTCTGAAAAGCCTTTTTGTTTTCTCTGCTTTAAGAAGATTTACATGCTCAAGGAGGGGGTGCAGAGGAAGTTAAAAAAAAGAAAAAACTAAAGAAAATATTAAATTTTAAAATTAGATTCCTACTATTGAAACATATCCACCATTAAGGTGTATATCCTTGCAGCTTTTTTTTTTCTATATTATACATAGTTTTTAAGAAAACAATATTGGGGGGACTTCGCTGGCAGTCCAGGGGTTAAGACTCTGCGCTTCCACTGCAGGGGGCGCGGGTTCCATCCCTGGTTGGCGAACTAAGACCCGCATGCCACGTGACGCAGCCACAAAATTTAAAAAGAAAATTATGTTTCACGATTAAAAAAAAACAATATTGGGATCAGATTGAAGATTTTTGCTTGAAACTTGTTTTTCCAGCTAACACTATGGTAAGTAATGAGTTAATACTCATGACAAATATGAGTGTTAACTTTGCTCAATATTTTTCCCTTTTTAGAGATGGACTCTAGTAACGTGGGAATCCACTCCATCACTTACAGGCTGTGTGCTTTGGGACAAACCACATAACCTCTAGGAGCCTCAGGCTGCTTATTTTGGGGGACTGTTATGAGGATTAGACATGATCCTGTGGGTGAAGCTCCTACCTGGCGCTGTGCCTGGCACTGTCTCTGTGCCCCAGTCACAGTTGCTGCAAGGCAGAGTCCCTCCCTTCTAAGCAGAGGCCCAGAGCTTGCTAGCCTCCTCAGGGGTTATCGAAGTTCTGCTGTGGCCATTAGTCTTCCACTTCTGCTCCATGCCCTTCATCTCCTGTAGTTACCTTGCCCTTTTGGCTGAGGTATGGGCTCACCTCAAACCAATGTAAGTTGTTTTATTTATTTATTTATTTATTTATTTATTTATTGGTTGCACAGAGTTGCTGGCGGGATCTTAGTTCCCCGACCAGGGATTGAACCCAGGCCACCACAGTGAAAGTGCTGAGTCCTAACCACTGGACCGCCAGGGAATTCTCTAATCAATGTAAGTTTTGACTTTCAAAAAGGGTGGACTCATTTTCTGTTTCATGCAGGACTTGGTCTCTCTTGAGTAACTGAGAACATACTCCTGGAAAATATCTGTGTGGCCCCGCGGTGTTGGACATCCCTCTCCTCCATAATTAGCCAGCATCCCCGCCATCTGGACTCACTCATACCTCACAGGGATTTCCTTGTCCACACAGAACTAAGATTGATCCAAGAGCCCTGCTCCCGCTGACCGAACTCTACCATCTGTTCTCAAGCTTGCTTTGCCAGCTCCTGCCCAGCCAGGGGCCCCTCAGTGGGCATGCAAGGTGGTTTGTGTGCACCCTAATTTGCTAGTCTCTTATTTTGGTAAAGGCCCAAAGTCCCAAATACCCTCACACTCTGCTTCTTCCTTGAAAAGCAGGGCAGCCGGTTTCCTGATTTCTTTATGTTTATTTATGCACGTACTACAGAAAACTTGGAAACTATACTTAACCAGAAAAAAAAAAAAAAGAAAAAGAAGAAGAAAGAAAAAGAAAAGAAAAATCTCAGTTCAGAGCTAAACACTGCTCACGTTTTGGTGTCTATTCTTCCAGTCTTTTCTCTACACACATATGGCACTTTCTCAAGTCTCAGATTGCCAGAAGCCTCATCTCATTAATAACAGCTTTTCAGGCAGGCCGGGAGGGGGGAACCACTACATTAAATATTCATATTGATTGTAAGAGACATTTTTATTTCAGAAATAGTAAGTGGTGGAAAAAAAGTATCACAGTACCTAGGAAATATGGTGTCTATTACATTAAAAAATTTTTAAGTGGGATACTATAACCTGCTTTTTTCAGTTAACATATTATGAAAATATTTCCATACCATTGAATAGTCTTTTACAATATATATTCCTTGAGGACATTCTTCTACAAAATGAAAATAGCTTTTCTTTTTCTGAATATAAAGACAATATATATTCATGTAGCAAATACATAAAATGCACCAAAAGTATAAAGAAGAAAATACAAGCCAGCCAAAATCCCATTACCTAGCAGCAACCACTGTTAACATTTTTGTTAACAGTGAGCTATTTCTATGAATCTAGATGCATAAGTAAAATATATTATAAAGTGGAATACTACTATAAAGAGCACTTTGTAACATGCTTTTATTTTTCACTTAGCAGTAGGTCACAGGAATTGCTCCAAGTCAATAAATCATTTCATCATTTTTAAAGTCTGCATCATATTTCAGTGTACAGATGAAATGATAGCACAATTTATTCACCTAGTCTTCTACTGATAGACATTTAGGTTACTTCCAGTTGTTCACCATTATACGTAACATCTTCCTTGAAATAAATGCCTAGAAGTACAACTCCTGAATCAGAGTACATATTTTTCAAATCGGATATACATGGCAAATTGCCCTTCAGATGCTGTTCCTCTTTTATGCTCCCATTAGCAGTGTGTAAGACTTCCCCTCAGTCTTGCCTAAACTGGGTATTATCTTTTAAAAATCTTTGTCAATCATTTTTCAACTAATGTCAAGGTTGAAAACCTAAGGGTGCCAAGACAATTCAATGTGAAAGAATAGTCTTTTAAACAAAATGTGCTTGGACTCATATAGCCATATGCAAAAGAAAGACATTGAACCTCTGCCTCACACCATATATAAAAATTAACTCAAAATGGACCATAGACTTAAATACAAGAGCTGGAACTATAAGACTCAGGAAACCTAGGAGTAAATCTTCATGACCTTGTATTAGGCAAAGCTTTCTTAGATATGACACCAAAAGCACAAGAAGCCAAAGAAGAAAGAGATAAATTGGACTTAATCAAAATTTAAAACTTTTGTGCTTCAAATGATACCATCAAGAAAGTGAAAAGACAATGCATGGAATGAGAGAAAATATTTGTGAATCATATATCTAATAAGGGACTTGTATCCAGAATAGATAAAGAACTATTAGAGCTCAACAACAAAAAGACAAATAACCCAATTAAAAATGGGCAGAGAATTTGAATAGACATTTCTCCAAAGAAGATATACAAATGGCCAATAAGCACAAAAAGAAGCTTAATGTTATTAGGCATTTGGGAAATGATAATCAAAACCACAATGAGATACCACTTTGCACTTACTAGGATGTCTATAATTAAAATGATGGACAACAAGTGTTGGTGAGGATGTGGAAAAATTGGAACCCTTGTGCATTGCTTGTGAGAATGTAAAATGGTGCAGCTGCTGTGGAAAACAGCTTGGCAGTTCCTCAAAAAGTTAAACATAGAGCCAGCAGTTTCACTGTTAGTTATATACCCAAGAGAATAAAAATGTATGTCCATATGAAATTTGTACATGAATGTTTATAGCAGCATTATTCATAATTGTCATAAATTGGAAACAACCGAAATGTCCATAAACTGGACATTTTGGTTGTTTATCCATAACAGAATAGATAAACAAAATGTAGTATATACATACAATGGAATTTTTTTCAGACATGAGAAGGAATAAAGTACTGATATGTGCTTCAACATGGATGAACCTTAAAAATATTATGTTAGCTGAAAGAAGTCAGGCAAGATGACCACATAGTGTATGACTCCATTTATATGGAATGTCTAAAAAAAGCAAATCCATAGAGACAAAATAGATTAGTGGTCGCCAAGGGCTGGGAGTAATAGGGAGTGACTTCTAATGAGTATGGGGTTTCTTTTTGGGATAACAGGAATGCTCTGGAATTTGATAGTAGTGATGGTTGCACAACTCTCTGAACATACTAAAAACTACTGAATTGTACACTTTAGAAGTGAACTTTATGGTAACTGAGTTACATCTCAATAAAACTGTAAAAAATGTTTATCAATTAGGTAAGATGACAATGATATCTCTAATTTGTACTTGTTTATATAACTAATGGGGCTGAATATTTTTTCAGGTATTTATAAGGAATTTGTTTTCCTTTATAAGTTACCTGTTTATGTCCTGTTGGTATTTTAAAATTATTTATTAATAAGTGCTCTGTATATATTAAGAATATTAACCCTTAGTCTGACATTCATGTTCAAACTATTTTTCCCACTTGTTGTTTGCCTTTAAAATTTTATTTATGTATGTATATATACATACACAAACACACATACAGGGGAGGGTGATGAAGAAAAATTTCAAATTTTTATTTAGGATAAAATTGATCTTTATGTTTATTGCTCTCATGTCATGAGAGCCTTCCCCACCCCAAGACTATATCAATATTCACCTATATTTTCATCTGATACTTCTGGTTTCACTTTTATGTGAAATCGATAATCTATATAGATTAATATTTTAATGTATGCCTTGAAGTAAAGGTCTAATTTTCTTTATTTTTAATGGTTAGCTACTTGTCCCAACACCATGTGTTAAGTAATCATCTTTCCCCCAATGAACATGAAATGTGACCCTTAACACATACTAAGTTCTTACATATTCTTAAGTCTATTTCTGGACCTCCTTCTCTGTTCACTTATTTTTCTATCTCACCAGTACCCCTCTGGGAGAGTTTAGCAAATGGAAAGCCAGTGGACAAATGACAGAAGACCAGAAGTTTATTCTCTGGAGACATGGGCTCAGAGCGGCACTGGACTTGGGGACACCAGGCCCAGGTGAGAGTGCATCTCCATTAACCATGTAGGTAAGTAGAGAACATACCTTTCAGAATGCACAGTGCCACCACTAGTCCTATGCTACCCTCCATATTATCTCCCTCCCTATTTATTATCATTCTTCCCCGGAAGAATACACAGTTGACCCTTGTTTTTTTGGCCTCATTATGCGGCGTGTGGGATCTTAGTTCCCTGACCAGGGGTTGAAACTGTGCCCCCTGCAGTGGAAGTGTGGAGTCTTAACCACTGGACAGCCAGGGAAATCCCCATGCTTGACCCTTGAACAATGCAGGTTCGTACTGTGGGGGACCACTTATACGTGAATTTTTTTCAATAAATACAAATTACAGTCCTATACAATATAAGGTTCATTGAATCTGTGGATGCAGATTGGATGTGGAGGGCCAACTGTAAAGTTATACATGGATTTTCAACTTCAGGGAGGATTGGCAACCCTAACCCTTGTGTTGTTCAAGAGTCAGCTGTACCATCAGTCAAGATGTAAAATGATATCAGAAGGATTTCTGGTTAGTCATGATGGATTTAAGTCATATGCTTATCTCCACATCCTCCCAAATCCTTAAAAGGATTTAAAGATAAAGTTGAGGAAATTTTCCCAGAAAGTAGAACAAAAAGGTAATGAAATATACTAAATGACGAATAAAATCAAAGGATCAGTCCCGGAGGTCCAATATCCGACTAATCAGAGTTCAAGAAAGAGAGAAAAAATAAAATGGAGGGAATTAAGTGGAAGTCTACATCCCAAATGGCGAGATACCCCTCCAACTCCCCTTTCCCCACTTAGTTCCAGAATGCTAATAGCTAATCTCCAAAGGCAGGAGATTGGAGGATTCTTTTCTGAGGAAAGTGACTGGTTTATTTTTTATTTTTTAAAAATATTTATTTTTGGCTGCGTTGGGTCTTCGTTGCTGTGCGTGGGCTTTCTCTAGTTGCGGTGAGCGGGGGCTACTTTTCGTTGATGTATACGGGCTTCTCATTGCGGTGGCTTCTCTTGTTGCAGAGCACGGGCTCTAGGCACGCAGGCTTCAGTAGTTGTGGCTCGCAGGCTCTAGAGCGCAGGCTTAGTAATTGTGGTGCATGAGCTTAGTTGCTCCGCGGCATGTGGGATATTCCCGGCCCAGGGATTGAACCCATGTCCCCTGCATTGGCAGGCAGATTCTTAACCACTGTGCCACGAGGGAAGTCCAAAGTGACTGGTTTAAGAGTGAACATCTAAGATAACCAAATTTCTTTTATTTTAGCTATAATTTCCAAGGGCACTTTTTTGTCTCTATAATTATTCATTTTTCATAGCATCCTGTTTTTATTTCATTGATGTAACATCTCTTCTCTTTGAGAAGATAAAGTTTTATTCTGATATCTGAATTGTCTCCATTTTCTCCAAGTTCCTTTTTACTAACTCAGATTTCTGGCTCTAGTGTTAGAGTCTGTTAACCCAAAACAATAAAACAGCAAAACGAGTTTATTTGGGAGCAGCAAAGAATTGCACCTCAGGACACACAACTACGGTGAACCACATGCAAGTCTAGTTAAGAAAAAGAAAGGAGACGCTTTTATAGAGAAGGGGAAATTGGGAGTGGCTGTTAAAAACAAAAAGTCCATTGGAGGAAACTGGGACTTTGAAGTATAGTGGCCTTTCACTGGCTGAGCTGTTGCCAGGCAAGGAGAAATCTTTCTTCCTCCCAAGGTGGTATAGTAGTGTCACTTCTTGCTAGAGATGCAAGGTAGGTCTCTACCTGTCAGGATCTCTATGGATGTTGCGTGGTATGTACATGAGAGCTCCCCCTCTGGCCTCCCAGCTCCATTTTAGTGAGGTTTCCTTTTGTTAATTTTCACAAGTCTTTCCTGAGTATCTGACCATCCTTGAATGTCCGTTCATATTTACGAGAGAGGGGCTAAACAGATGACTGGAAGCGCTGATGTACTGATAGGTCTTAGAAACTTGTGGGTATCACTCCATGGTGATCAGGAAGCAAGCAGGCATTTCCATTGAGAGACCTCCAAATGCCAGTATTTTCAGTACCTACGGCTGTAAAGGATGAAATTATCAAGCAATAATACAACACAATTCCTTTGGATTTCCAGGTTGAAATGGCCCATCAAGGCATATTATAATGAAAATCAGAAAACCAGAGATCCTGAAAGTGTCCTAAGAGAGAAAAAAGTCATAATGAGGGCTTCCCTGGTGGCACAGTGGTTGAGAGTCCGCCTGCCGATGCAGGGGACACGGGTTTGTGCCCCGGTCCGGGAAGATCCCACATGCCGCGGAGCGGCTGTGCCCGTGAGCCGTGGCCGCTGAGCCTGTGCGTCCGGAGCCTGTGCTCCGCAACGGGAGAGGCCACGACAGTGAGAGGCCCGCGTACCGCAAAAAAAAAAAAAAAAAAAAAGTCATAATGAAAGAATCAAAAATCAAAATGATGTGAGACTTAATAGACCACGGGGAACTAGAAGACAGTGGAGGTGATGGCTTCTGAGGAAAAGGATCCTCCTCTTAGAACCTAACACACAGCCAAACTGTCATTCAAGAGTGAGAGAAGAATAAAAATATTTTCAGACATTCAAGATCTCAAAATATTAACCCTCCACGCACCCTTTCTCAGGAAGCTACTGGAGGATACCCTCCCTTAAGGGTAGCTGTAGTGGGCCTCAAGGACAACCCAATACAGATGGAAACAGAGGACAAGGGCTCCAGGAGGTATGCTGGAAAATAAACATGAAGATTACCTCCTGTGCAGCCGCATTGAGAGGTGACTTTGCAGCTTTGACAGAGAAATGAAAACAATAAAAAGAGGTCATTCTTAACTCCAGGAAAAATAAAAAGTTGTACAAGAAATATAATTACAATATGTTATATGGCTCATCTGTAAACATTATGTAGTCACATAACATAAATAACCAACACTGAAAGGAGGTGGGAAGTCAAAGCTGTGTGGGAGTGAGGACCTGAGAGCTAAATCCTTATTTTTCATAGTAGGAAGTCAATATTTAATGTTCAAAAAACATTGGATGTAATATAACCACATTATTTATATAAAAGAAGGCAGACACCAGAGACGACAGCTAAAAGAATTGAAGTTGCTGTCTCTGGAGAAGAGGGAGGAAAGTGGGAGGGGCCAGGCAGGAGCATGCTGTTTTGGTAACAAGCTCCGTAGTAGTCTATTTCTGCGTTTAAAACGCTCTACTTGTATTACTCGGAAACAAATGAAATTTAAATCAAAAAGCTTGCGAGCTGTTAGAGGTGGCCCCTGACAGTGGATGTGGATGCTGGGAAAAGGTGTTCTGCCTGCCTGAGATCTATTCCGAAAGGGCTGGAGGTCCCCAGAGCCCAGAGGACAGACGGTGTGGGAGGGGCCAAGGGCCTTCACGCCTTTTCTGGGGCACTCTGCTCCTGGGATGGATGTGGGTGTGATAGGGGCTCAAAATTGGGTTGGATTTTCTTCATACAGCTGCAACGTGCACTTTATAAGGGTAGAGATGTTGCCAAGACTCTGACATTACATTTCTGTCAGATTTTGTACAGTGTTGGGGGATTCCTAATTTCCCGATGTCTTCAAATGTGTTTTATTTTTTTAACATCTTTATTGGAGTATAATTGCTTTACAATGGTGTGTTAGTTTCTGCTTTATAACAAAGTGAATCAGCTATACATATATCCCCATATCTCTTCCCTCTTGCGCCTCCCTCCCTCCCACCCCTCTGATGTGTTTTAGAGAGAAGTTGAGAGAGTGCAGGGGGCCACTCAGAAGCCACTGTGTTTGGACATCTGGGTTCTTCTTTCTACAACAGCCTGAGCAGGTCGGCCTCCCTCTCACTCTCTTTTTCTCCTCTCTCTTTCTCTCTCTTTTAAATTGAGGAATAATTATAGTAAAATGCACAGATGTTAAGCATATAGTTGGTGAGTTTTAACAAAGGTGTTCACCAACACCCCATTCAAGATAGAAAGCACTGCTATCGCATCCCCCTGTATCCCTTCCAGTGCCCCATCAGAGGCAACACTTGTTCTAAATTATATCCCCAAGAGACGATTTTGCGCGTTCTTGGACTTCGTATGAATGAAATCATACACCTGTACTCTCGTGTGTCCGACTTCTTTCCCTCAACATATTTTTGAGATTCATCTGGGTTGTTGAATGCATCAGTAACTCATTTCTTTTTATTGATGAGTACGATTCCAGTGTATGAATAACATGGCTATTTATTCATTTTCTTAACAAGTCTCTTCTTTCTCAAGACCGGCCTTGTTTCTGAGCTGGAGCAAGACTTCTTTACATGACCCTTTTTACTAACACACTAATGAGGTTGTTTCCACTGAGTGGAGTTGAAAGATTAAAATTTAGGCTTTATGAAGGACCAGCATCATTTACCCACATGTTATAAATGGAAATTGGATGTAATACATGCTCATTTAGGTTGAAGCTATTTGTGCACCAGGAGACCAATTAAAAGCCTGTGACAATAACCCAATGTGAGGTAACTGAAGTTTGCACCAGAGTTTTTGCTGTGAAAAGAGAAAAGGAGGAACAGATGGGATAAATATTTCACAGGAAAACTTGACAGGGCTTTGTGACAGATGAGGTGTATGGGATGAAGGGGCAGGATGAAACAAATGCTATTTCCGGGTGGACATCTGCCTGGTGGGTCCCTCTTCTCTTTCACCTTGGGCCAGTCACTCCTTCTGCAAGCTCTGTCCTGTTGGGAATTTTAAGGAGCTCTGATTCAGTGGCTCAGCCTGCCTTCCATGCCCACTTGTACCTTTTATATACACCTCGCAGCTATTGAAAGGCATAGTGAAATTGCGGAAAGAACACTGAGTTTGGACTTGCTTAGTCTATCATTCTTTCACTTGCTTAGGCTCCCTAAGTCTCAGTTTCCTCATAGGTGAAATGAAGGTGAGTAAATATCCCCACCCTACCAGATCGTTTTGAGAATCAAGGGAAGTGACTTCAAATTTCTTATAATGGTTCACAAGAAACTAATAAGAGAAATCACCTGTAGGAGGGGTATGAGGGATGGGGGAAGAAGTGGGAGTTAAACTTTTAGTGAACACCTTTTTTTTTTTAACCATGTGAGCATATTACCTTTTAAAAAGAAAATCCTAAACAGAATCAAATAAGCTATCTCTACAAATGATTAGGCATTCTAGACTGCTGAAAAGGACAGAGCCTGGCTACCTCCTGTCTGTGAGAATCTTGAGGTCCATTAGCCCAGAAGTCCTATCACTCCAGGATAGCTGACAATAGCAAATTATTTCACTTTAATGACAAAAAATGGGTTTTGGGTTGCAGTGAGAGGACTCTGCTCCGAGAGTAAAGAGATCTGGATCCTGGTCCTGGCTTTTCTGTGTCATTCAGGTGTGTTCCTTCTCTTCTCTGTGTCTTCTATTGAATGAAAGAGTTAGACTGCATGATCTTTGAGATGCTTCCAGCTCTGACATGCTAGAATATAATGCTAACTTCTAAGCAACAGAGGGTCTCATAATGTGATATCTGTAAAGGATTTGCTGGCGACATTTTTGTATCTAAGACAGGAGCAGGGCAAAGAATCACATGCTTCTCTTTTCACCTTTTATTTCCTTTGATACTGAAGTACCCAGAAGCAATGAGTCAAATGGAGTGTGTTTTCCAGAAAAGAAAATTGAGCTGTGTTTCAGTAGAACCACTGGTGCAATCCCATTGCTGTTTGCTACTGACATTAGCCAAAGGGTGTATCAGTGGTATTTTATGTATACACGGCACTTTATATGGATAAAGTTATATCCACTCTATATGGATAAAGTGGATCCACTTTATATGGATATCTACTTTTTATGGATAAAGTTCCTATTCAATGAATAGGAACTCAAAGATCATATAGTTCAAATTCTAACAAGACTCAAACAATGGCCTTTGGGGCTTCCCTGGTGGCTCAGTGGTTGAGAATCCGCCTGCCAATGCAAGGGACACGGGTTCGAGCCCTGGCCTGGGAAGATCCCACATGCCGTGGAGCAACTAGGCCCGTGAGCCACAACTACTGAGCCTGTGCATCTGGAGCTTGTGCTCCGCAACAAGAGAGGCCGTGACAGTGAGAGGCCTGTGCACCGCGATGAAGAGTGACCCCCGCTCGCCGCAACTAGAGAAAGCCCTCGCACAGAAACGAAGACCCAACACAGCCAAAAATAATAAATAAATTAAAAAACAAAAAAACAAAAAAACAATGGCCTTTGTTGCCAAGGAACTCATCTCCTGAGGTGCTTCATTCCGTTTTCATCTTGCTCAAATCATTAGGAAACTGTTCCTTAGGTTGAGCTGAAATCTTGACTTCATGATCACTATTAGTGCCAGCTTAGCTCTCTGGGGCTACAAACTACACCTATGTTCTCTCTGGCCAAGGTTGCAAACTGCTGAAATGCAGGCAGTATTAGACCATGACTTGTTAGCTCTTAATAGTGTTTAAAAATATCTCAATTAGTTTTTGACATTAAAACATCATGAGTTTTTTGTTTGTTTGTTTACATAAACTGTTTCTGACTTTTCTGGAAAGATCAAAAGGTCTGTGCAGCTGCCTCCCCAATATGATTCTTCCCTTTTTAGTAAACAATTCAAGGCTTTGTTCCAGTCCCTATCCTCTCTGGCTCAGCCTATGTGCTGTTGGGAGAGGCTGATCCCACCCCTGGTTCTAGAGCAGGGCATGCAAACTAGTCCTAATTCATCAGCATAGCCCTACCTTTTGTCACCTTTGTTGATTCAGAAACAAGCACTGCTTAAAGACTGGGTTCCTTGGAAACAGAATCCAAGATGGAGAGCTGCATGCAGAAGGCTTACTGAGGAGTGTCCTTAGGACACACACCTATGGGGACCTGAAGAAGACAAGGTTGGGGGTGGAGAGAAGCCGACCAGCAAAGTAGGTGCAATGTAGTTACAACCAAAGCCTCAGCTGATCCCAGGAACTCAGAAATGGGGATGGCCCTTCAGAGTTGTCCCAAACTGAAGTAAGGGGGCCAGACATTTGTATTCCCACATCAGCCAGTCACAGGCCTCAGGCTGCACCCTGGAAGGGGGTGTAAAACCTTGGGGGAAGTGGTTTCCTAAGGCTCAGAGCAAGACTATTCCCAGCAGCTGAGGGATGGATGTGTTGCCCCAGAAGAGGGGACCTGGGCTGAGCCCCATAGTATCTCCTACCGGCATAAGACTCAATCCAGATTAATAGAGATTTGCTAGGACTCCTGAGAAAGAGACTTCCAGAAGTGACCTGTATCTCTCTGGATATGGACAAGGAGCTCTGGGACTTGTCCTTAGCCATCTCACATCAAGGTCAGCTTTGATAACACTGGTGCTCTGCTGAATCAAACCAACCCTGAAGCTTAAATTACCTGGACTTTTAGTGTGAGCTTCATCGTTAAGTCAGTTTTCTGGTTGTTTTAATTACTTACAAATGAACATACTTTGACACATTCTGCATCGCAGAGCTACATTCCCTGGCAATAACCCGCCAAATAGCAGCTGCCTCCCTTTAAGATGGGTCACTTGGTTTCCAGTTTACTAGTGCCCACTTGGCTTTCAGAGGTGGTAGCCGAGAGCTAAATCCTAGTCTTCTAATAATATGAAGTCAATAGATAATGTCTAAAGTGGAAAAACCAAGACATAGAACAGAGCATGTGTCTATAAATATGAGGTAACATCAGAAGAAATAGCTAAAAGTGTTGGCAGTAGTTGCCTCTGGGGAGCTCTGTCAGGGTGGGATGGGACAAGGCACTGCAACTGGTTTTTGTGGGAAGCTTTGAAGTGCGCTTTAATTTGAAACTCTGTGTATCCCCGTTTGCTAATGCATGCCCTGGGGCATCTTGCCCTGCTCTGGGACTCTCCCATCTCCTAGTTCTCTTGCCTTCCTCTGGCCTTTCTTCTGGGTAGGGGGTTTCCTAAATGCTGGTTGATAATCATCTTAAGCTACCCTTTCTCTCTTTATTATCTTATGCATTCTATCCGCTCCTGGGAGACTTTGTTCCCTACTCCTGATCTCTCCTCTTTAGCTCCTGATCCCTATTTCTTCCACAGGATCACCTTGGAATTCCCCTGCCCTATTTCCAACTTGCATGAGGAGGTAACCAAGGTCTCTCCTAGCCCTAACATGCTATGAGGTCTGAAAAATTATATGGAAACATTTAACAAGTCATAAGAATGGATCTCTTTCATTTACTTAATATCATTAGCCATTTTTTTCTTTTGTCATGTTGACTGAAGAAATGCACAACCTAAAAGTTGAGAATTATGTTTTATTTGGCTAACAAAACTGAGGATGAAAGCCCAGGACGAAACCTCTCAGATAGCTCTGAGAGACTGTTCTGAGGAGGTAAGGGAGGAGCCGGGATATAGAGGAGTATTTGTAGCAAAGAGCAGGTAGTCAGAACTCCAAAAGATTACTGTTTTTCGTTTTAATGCTTTATTTATTTATTTTTGGACTGTTTTTTACTGTGGTAAAATTTATATAACATAAAGTTCACCATTTTAACCATTTAAAATTATACAGTCCAGTAGCATTTAGTTATGAAACCACCACCACTACTTAGTTCCAGAACATTTTCATCACCCCGAGGGAAACCCTGTACCCATTAAGCAGTCGCTCCACCTTCTGGCCTCCCCTCACCCTGGGCAGCTCCTTATCTGCTTTCTGTCTCTATAGATTTGCCTATTTTGGACATTTCATATAAGTTGAGTCATATAATTTGAAGTCTTTCAATACTGTGAAAAAGCCAAGTAACATCTTAATATTATTAGGAAAATAATTTTGATCTTATGGACCTCCTGGAAGAGTCTCAGGATCCCCCAGAGGTCTGCAGAGCAGACTTTGAGAACTGCTGGTCTAGGTCATCCAAGTTGTGGGGCACCAGCCAGCTCCCCATTACAGCTTCTCTCCCAGCACAAGGTGATTGTCATGTCCCCACGTCCAACCTGAGGCCTCTACACCTCAGCTTCTCATTTCCCGTGAAAACTCGGTCCGCCACTTCCTGCAAAGTTGAGATTACAATGGATTCACATTCAAACTGCCCAGAGGAACCAAACAACCAAATGGGGACACGTTTTTATAAGTTATAAATCTGACTGTGGTAAGAAACTATACCACAAACTGGTTTCCGGTAAAATTCTGATCACTTCCTGCCACTGTCATTACATTTTATCATCACAGTAGTTACCTTTTACCTGTGATGAGAGCTGTCATGTACTTTTGAATATCAAGCAGCAGCCATGCCATAAATTGCTAGCCGCTTTTTCCTCTAATGATCACAGCTTATTTTATTCTTCAAGTATTCTTCTCAGAGTAATCAGCACGCTTATTATACAGCATATTCAAATGTTAATGCATACATTGAACTCATGCTATTGTGAGACCCATTTGCTCCGGAGCTAAAATTATGTTGCCATTCTGCTTGGTGCTAGAGGTTCTGTGCTCGAAATCGGTTTTCCACATACAAGGAGCCCAGGTTATTTAACAAGAATGTGAGCTAGAATGAGACCTTCTCAACAATGACTTCACCAAGAGAAGCCACTGCAATGAGAAGCCTGCGCACCGCAACGAAGAGTAGCCACCACTCGCTGAAACTAGAGAAAGCCCGCACAGGGCAACAAAGACCCAACACAGCCAAAAATAAATAAATGAATGAATGAATGAATGAATAAATAAATAAATAAATAAATAATTTTAAAATAACATTAAAAAAAATCAGTTCCTCCGTCACATTAGCCACATTTACAGTGTTCCATAGTCACATGTGACTAGTGGCTACCATATTGGATCATACAGAAGAAGATTCCCATCATTGTGGAAAGTTCTATTGGACAGCTCTGCTCTAGAACATTCTAGGTGTACTTCTAAAAAAGGGCCAAACCAGGTAGGATATCATTTTAATGTGCTTATTTTTCCTTTGCTTTCTTCAAGACCCAGCTCATATATCAATTCTTCTGGGAATTTGCCACATGTGTGGTCTGTGACTGTATGCTATAGGCAGCCAAGCATTCTGAGCTATGCAGTTCTTTGTGGTAATGCGTGGATCTAGCTAGAACTTAGTATGGAGATCCTGGCATAGCTATTTGTCAATCCTTAACCAAAATGTGGCCTTTCTCTATCTGGGGAAGGCATCCTCCTTGACAAAGCAATTAGCTTTGGGGCAGGAGGGGAAGGAGGGAAACACTGGCCTAGCCAGCCAGATCTGCTGAATCCACTTCTGTAGCTATAAAAATAACTTGTAATAAAAGCTTTTGACCTCCTGTCCATAAACATTACATAGGCCATCTCGGCCAGGCCATCAAGAAATGGAAGTCAGGGTGTGATTTGCTTGATACAAGATATCTTGTCATCTTACCTGTGGACCCTCACTAAATTTTTAGTCTGCTGTCTTTCTCTTTCAGTTTTCTGTGCTGGAGCTCTTAGAATTTCTCATAATAAGATCTGTCATTTCTACCTTCTAAATCTCTCTAGAATCTGTGCTTTCCTTTAATACCCTCAGTGAATTTATCTTCTCTCTCCTTTCCCACCCAGCCCCCTTATTGTCACCTAAATGCTCTAAGAACATTACCTGATTATGGCATTCTCCACCCTAAAACCCCTCAGTGGCTCCCCATGACATCATAAAAGCCTCTCCTTGGGCCCCCAGCTACCTCTCTGGTTTCAGATCTTTCCATTCCCTGGTGTGTAGCACACATTCCAGCTTCTCTGTTACTGTGCCCAGAACCAAGATGCCTTTTCACATCTCTGTGCCTTTGTATACTCACACCTCCCTCTGTCTGAAATGAGCCCCCCACCACCTTTAATCCCCCTGGAGAATTTCTACCCCCTTGTTAAGGTAACATTTAAATCTTATCTCTTCTGAGAAGCCCAGCCTGAGCCCTCAGACAGACTTAAGTGATCCATCAACTGTGCCCAAACGCTGTGTGGGCTTTGGTCATAACCCAGTCTGTATATGACACTCATGAGTCTGTTTCTCCTACTAAACTGTGAAGTCTCAAGGGCAGGCAGCACATCTGACTCATCTCTTACCCACTGTGGCAAGCACAGGACCTGACTCACAACAAACGCTTACTAAATGCCTGTTAGAATGAACAATAATCTGTGCCATTATGAGGTTCTGCTATGAGGGTCCTCTGTGTGGAGCTGCTGGGCTCCTTAGGGTTCACCCTTGCTGATAGAGGCCTAGGGCCAAGTGGCACTGGTAGCTGAGGATGTGCAGAAAAGCAAAAGGCCTACAGCTGCTCCCACTGAAAGCCTCCCTGTATGCGTGCAGCTCGTTCCCTCTCAGACTTTGCTACTCGCACAAGCCCATTCCTTGTCTTTCATGAAAAAAACACAGGACCCCTTGGAGAATGTTCCTGTAGGGACCCATCTGTGGGTGATTCTATGGGGGAGAATTATGGGCAAGGGGGAGAAACATCTTAATAGAATGGAGAGGGGTGAAACATTGCTACTCTTGCTTAGCATTGGGATGTCGCTCGAGGGGGAATGTAGGAGCTGGTAGCAACACTTCTTATGTTTTAGAAAGTACCCTGTGATTACCAAAACCTTCCACTTTTATCATCTTCTTGAGCCTGTTATCCACCCTGAGGGGCAGGCAAGACAGAGCTGGGGTTATTTGTAGATAAGGAAACTAATATCCAGAGAGGTGAAGTGACTTGCCCAAGGTCATGTTTTGAGCAAAGGCCCACAAAAATGAAGTGACTTTCCCAGGGTTGTGAAGTAATATTCAGAACTATAACATATGGGGCTACTTGTAAAAATTTCTGCGGGTTTTAAACTATTTATTTATTTATTTTTGGCTGCGTTGGGTCTTCGTTGCTGCACGTGGGCTTTCTCTAGTTGAGGCAAGCGGGGGCTACTCTTCGTTGTGGTGCGCGGGCTTCTCATTGCGGTGGCTTCTCTTGCTGCAGGTCACGGGCTCTAGGAGCATGGGCTTCAGTAGTTGTGTCATGCAGGCTCAGTAGTTGTGGCTCGTGGGCTTAGTTACTCCACGGCATGTGGGATCTTCCCGGACCAGGAAGAACCCATGTTCCCCTGCATCGGCAGGCGGATTCTTAACCACTGCGCCACCAGGGAAGTCCCTCTGTGGGGTTTTCTTTAATAAAATTTTTGAAATCAGAAACATTTTCTGGTAAATTGAGTCCACACAGGGCTTTCAGACATCTCTTGGGAAATTTGACTACATGACATTGAAGATTTATTCCAGCGGTGAAATTCTATGAAATTTAGTGTTTACTGTGTCCCAGGTTCACGTAACTCCATAAAGTACAATTACCAGTTTGCAAGTAATTTACAAAACAAAGAGCTCTCCTGCCCAGTCAAGCATCACTGTCTGACTTACTAGAAAGTCTCAAGCCCATTACTTACATATTGTATCACCTACTCATCAATCTCTTCTTTCCACTCCTACTTCCTACACTGTAGCAACTCCATTACTTGATCAATTGTTCACTTCCTCTGTCAGAGATAACTAGGATTTAGAGCTAAAGGCATAATTTCTATATAAGACTAGAAAGCAGAACTGTTGTGTCTTATTGAGATCTTAATTTAATTCCCATTAAAGGGGAATTGAATTGACTAGATTAGTGAAGTTTCATTCTACTCATTCCTCCTCAGAGAGACGACTGAATCCATGTGGGTGCCATATTTGGTAGTGGGATATGGGAATGGAGTTTTCCATAGATCAGGGTAGGGGTAGGATTTTCTAGAAAGGAAAATCTGTCTTGGTTGGATGGACCAAGTTATTTAAATTCTGCCTGATAATTCTGTCCAGTCTCTTTGCATGAGCACAAAGTATTGTACACCCATCTGAACTGGGTAAAAACAGAAGTTAATAGCAGCTCTGTGGAAATAGATACCCTACTTATCTTCTGATCCAAGAGTCCAGGCTCTTCAGGGTGATAATTGCTCCTATTAGTTAGTGTTTCCTGAGAAGTGAAGCATAGTATCCAATTTTAATAATGAAGGCTATGGCAGTAATAACATGAAACATCCTATTTTATTTTCATCAAGAAGACCAAACCCATCAGATAGAAGGATTATGGGTAATTCTGGGTATTGCTGGCAGTCTCTGAAGATGACAATTCTGTCTGGGTTTAATTTCTCTCTTGATTACCAAGAACATTTTGATACTTAAGAATAGATGTGCTTGTTGCTGACGGGGAGGGGAGGGCTCATTACAAAGTGCTGGGGCAGACCTGCACCCTCTTTTCTTCCAGTGGAACATCAGACTTTGCTACATGACTCCCACACAGGTGTCTATCACAGCTGAGCAACTCTGGCTTCCCTAAAATGAGAGTGCTAACAATAAAGGGTGACAATACAGAACATAAAGAAGCACAAAGGAAGTCTTCATCCTCATGTTGAACTTGCCCAGGATATATGCTGATGAAATCAGATCTGATCACATCCTGAGCTCCATCTGTTAAAGGTGCTCACAGCCACTTAGGAGAATGCCAGGGAAGAAAGACCTGACAATACATTTTCTGCCTGCTAAAGTAAGTCCTTCTCTTCTCTCTGGCTAAAAATACAACCAAAGTGTCACTAAAACACACACACACACACACACACACACACACACACACACACACACACACACACACACACACACACACACACACACACACCACACAAACCCAAAATACAAGAAAGCCTAACATTTGTTGAACAGATTGTGTTAGAATATCAATTAGCTAAGTGTTTGGTATGCAAACATCCCCGATGCAAACTCACCCAGAGGAGGACTTGCAGGGAGGGGGAATGGAGAGTGTCAGAGAATTAGGGAGCAAGGCAGGCTGCCTCCAAGGGAAAGTGCTTGGAACCAAAGCTCAAGACCTAGTTGACAGGTGAGAATGGTGTAATTGCCTTTTACGTCCACCTAGTGGCAGAGTTCTAGCCAGAGTCATCTCTACCTCAACTGGTTCAGGTGACGACCATTTACTTGGACGTATAATATAACATTCAGCACTGGCGCTGAACCATTTGGAAGGCTGCAATTCTTCAGCAGTGTTCACTTTTGGGCAGGGACTCATCTAGGTTATGCTAACTCTAAACTTCAAGCCCAGGGGATAGAATCTGCTGGAAGCAGGGAGTTGAAGTTTCCAAATTAATAAGACTAAAGCATCATGTTAGGTTCTAGTACATATTCTATGCCCGAGTAGCTAAAACTCCAAGGAGTGAATAAAGAGCAAAAATAGGAGAGGCTAGCGTTCGAATAGAGACCCCTTGGAGAGTAGCTGATATGAATAACAGTGGGTCAGTGGCAGGCCAGGGAATGAATGGAGTCTTTTGCTCTGTCCCTTTTGAATTATAAAACAGTTCCTGCAAAGGGCAGTTTGGTTTTAGGATAATTTGGACATGATCTAGAAATTCTGTGAAATGAAAAGAATTCACTGATTAATTACATAGGCCAGCATTTTCCAAGAGGTGATATGCATTCATTCCACTTGGGGCAGTGCAGATAATTTCAGATGAAACATCTTTTACTTTAATAGTTCAGTATTTATTTTAATGTACCTTAGAAGAATTATAATTTGTTATACCACAAACCTGTGATTTCACAGGTGATATTGTTGGTTTTCCATTTACATTGGTGATATAAAATTTCCATTTTAAATACTTTTAGGAAAAATGTTTATTTGAAGGAAAACATTAAGTAAATAATAATACAGAAGATGTTATTACAAGAATATGGCAAAAATCATGAAGAGAGAATGTAACAATTGGAAAGTTTGGGAAATACTTCATCAAACCAGGGGATAAGGTAGATTGACTTGTAGACAGAAGAGTTCGGAATAGCAGGCAGGTAAAGGGAAAATGATAAAACTCTCAGAGGATCTGGATTCCGGTTCCAGCTGCCACTAGGCCTGTGTGACATTGGCCCCCTCTGGATCTCCTCATCTATAAAATAACTCTCATGCCTTGCTTAGCTTTATTATTTGGCAGTTCTATTTCACTTACTGTTATTGAGATTATGAACAATCATAATGACAGCCAGAGCAGTAAGATCTGCTATGTGCCAGATTCTTTCCAATAGTCATCATTCTTAATCCTCATAATAGTCATGAAAGGTAGGTGTTATAATACCCATTCCATATATGAGGGAATTGAGGGTGGAAGATCCTGGCCACACAGAACCTGATTTGAATGAACTTAGGTCTGACTCTGGAGCCTGTGTTTGTTCCTCTGAGCCTGGTTGCATCATAGTAGTTAATTCCTATTCACTCTCAAAACTAAGCTCGAGATCACCTATTCCAGTAAGACTGCTTTGACCTTATCTCTTCATCTGGGTTAGATGTCCCTCCTCTGTGTTCCCTTAATTTTCTATGTATGCTGTTTTTCCTATTTGCCTTTATATTCCCAGCACCCTACACACTTTTGGGACACAGATTATATAGTCAACAAATTGCAG
The DNA here is from genome assembly GCF_964374135.1 of Grampus griseus. Classification (NCBI taxonomy): domain Eukaryota; kingdom Metazoa; phylum Chordata; class Mammalia; order Artiodactyla; family Delphinidae; genus Grampus; species Grampus griseus. The sequence goes on from NC_139000.1 coordinate 33,655,953, forward strand.
AAAGAGGGAGAAGATGAGGGAGAGGGAAATGGGAAAGAAAGGAGGGAGAGAGGATCAAAAAAGAATATATATTGCTGCCTTATTTTATTAAATATGAAAGAAGTAGAATTGAGAGGCAGGAGAGCAAGGTGGTTAAGCATACGGCCTCCTAGATCCAAACCACCCAGCTTTGCCACTTACTGGGTGTTTGACTTAGGGCGCAGGTTCAATACCTGTGCTTCAGTTTCTTCATCTACAAAATAGGGATATTAGTAATACCTACCTTAAAAGCTGTTGTAAAGACTAAATGAACTATCATATATAAAGTACTTAGAAGACCGCCTGGAATATGATAAGCAGGTGCTCAATAAATATTGGCTATCATTATTATTTCTGTGAAATTAATAAAAGGGGAAAAGCTTAACACTAGTGTAAAGTGAAAAAACCACATAATACTATTACACACATAGAGCCTCATCATTTTTCCAATTCTACGTGTTGACCAATGCAGAGTGATTTCAAGGCAGTTATGAATAAAGAGGATTATAGCTAAAGGATACACAATATAATATCTTTATCTTTCTGCTTCTGTGACAGCAGAATTAAGCACTCCACCTCTACTCTTAGAACATTTGGAAATATTGATGTTAAAATTATCATACTGTATTCTAAATTCAGATTTACTTATTGTCTATCACCCTCAATTAGACTGAGTTCCTTGGAGGAAAGGACTCCTGTTTGATTCTTCTCTATGTCTCCAATTCTTAGTAAAGGGGCTGGCAAGAAATAAATGTTCAATAATGTTTGCTGAATGAACATTATAGAAAAGAAGTGTACATGTCAACAATAAAATAAATATTATGTGATATTTATCATACAAGAGGCTCAGGTCAAGTGACACTATAGCTCAAAAAGGAGAGATCACCTCTAGGTAGGAAAAGGTAGTAAAAAGAATGGTTAAATCTGTGAACTTTAGAGTCAGACTGCTTTGGTTTTGAGCTCTAACTACGGCACCTGTGAGCTTATGTGACCTTGGGATGTAACCTAACTTCTTTAAACCTTAATTTCCTTATCAGTGAAATGGGGATAATATTAGTTAGAAGAACTCAATGAGATAATGTTTGTAACATGTCAGGTACCTATTATGTGTTTGTAGAGTAGCTAATATATCATCATCATTATCACCAAAGGCTTTGTGATGGGGGCACTCACCATCTGGATGGGCAGACACAAGTGAAGAGCACTGAAGAGCAAGAAGGTGTGAATAAAGGTACTGTGGGTGTTAGAAAGAATCAAAGCCAAACAGGGAGGGCAAGTGGCACTATTTAATTGGAATATTGGGTATTTTCAGGAAAGGAATGGGAGACAAGATTGGGAAGTTGGCTTTAAATGCCAGACTGACAAGTTTAGTCTTCATTCTACACATAATACTGAGACTTTATGGGATTCTAAGTGGGGTAGAGACCAGTTCTGAGCCAGTTTTATGGGGAATGTTCTGGCTGTTTGTGCAGGACAATCTGGGGAAGGTGAGGGGAGATAGAAGAAAATAAACCACTTGGGAAGCTTCTCCAATACTTCCAATGAGAAGTTGAGGTCCCCCTCTGGGATGGTGGTATGGGAAAGGAAAAGAGGGAATAAGCATGTGGGACATTGGGAAGAATAAACTCAGAACTGTGTCCAACTGGATGTGAGAAGCAAAGTGAGGAGGCAGAGGCAAAGACAATTCTGAACTGGATTGCCAATTAGAACTGGATGTCCAGGAACAAGGTGCCACTCTTCTATAGTAGAATAGTTAAGAGTGGCAGAAATAAAGCGTAGGAGAGACTGGTTTTAGGGGGAAGATATATTTGCTTTTTTTTTTTTTTTTTTTTCCGCTCCGCGGCATGTGGGATCCTCCCGGACCGGGGCACGAACCCGTGTCCCCTGCATCGCCAGGCGGACTCTCAACCACTGTGCCACCAGGGAAACCCTATATTTGCTTTTTGCTATGCTAAATTTAAGGTGCAGTGGGATATTCAGGTAAAGAATGATATTCAAGAGACACTTGAAAATGTGATTTTTCAACTCAGACTGGTAATTATTTAGAAGATATCTGCATAAAGGTAATAGCTAAAGGTATACAGTTGGATTGACTGTCTAAGAGTGAGAGAGAAAAGACTCAGAGGAGTCATCCTTGGGAAGTACTTCTCATAGCTAGAGGAGTAAAAGAGAAGTGTGTGGAGGAGCGGGGGGGAGAGGAAGGAGGGATGAAGAACACATTACTAGAGAAGCCAAGAACAGAGCGACAGAAGTGCTCAGAGGAGCCATGAGCTACAGTGAAGTCACAGAGAGAGAGAAGTGAGAAGGGACCACTGGACTTGGCCATTAGGAATCATTGCTGACTTATGAGAGAACAATATGTGGAAGAGAAAACTAGATTGTGGATGCAAAGGAAAGAAGAAGTTATGTGGGGAAAGGAAGCAGTCGACTTGAGAGTACACTGTTAGTTCCGGAAGTTCAGGAAAGTGAGGACAGAGATGTGATGGGGGCTCAAGGTGGGAGCAGACTTGTTCTTCCCCAGCTAAATGACCACACATCAATGTTTATTCAGAGATGCTTATTGTCTATTCATTAAGAAATAGAAAGCAATATTGGTGGAGGAGGCCGGAGGAGGGACTTTGGAACAAACTAAATTGAAAGTCAGGTTACAGCCATTCTAAAGTCATAGACCGTGTTATCTGTATGTGTACAGTAGCATCTGTTTCAGCAGAGACAGAACTTATTTATCATGCATCAACAGGCTGTGAGAGAGAGGGAAACCAGAAACTCTCCTTCTCCACTAAGGAAAACAAAGCATGATCAACTCTTTGAAAATAATTTAAAAGGTTTGAAAAAGTATTTTAGCAAGGAAAGAACACTAAGAAAAAAAAGTGTATGATAGCTTCCCTTTCTTGACTTTTCCACCCAAATGCACTCCAGGACAATGCCCAGGTGCATAATTAGAACACTTCTAATAATACTGTTAACACTGCCCGAGTTTATGGCATGTCTATCTGCACAGTGCTTTTTATTTTATAGAAAGCTCTCATGATCTCTTTTATCCTCCCAGAATCCCTGGGAGGTATTACTTTTTCTCTGTTTTATAAGGGAAGAAAATGAGAATCAGAAAGAATTGAGAGATTTTCCCCCAAATTACACAGCCAGGAAATGGTAGAGTCCCAAATCCCTTGCTCTTTTTTTCTACACGTTTTCAAATTCCATTCACACGGTCTTCACAGCATAACACTCCATGTATGGGATGACAAACCAAAGTGTAGCAAAGTGAGCGCCCTCTTTTCTATAATTCTATCAATATGGCCTAAAACTACGTCAGTTTGGGGGCACTTTTATTAGGTCAAGTTTCTCACTGAATAGTATCCAGTGCTCCCTTTTCACCCCCATCATAAAGAGCCCCAGGGCAGAAGTTCTTAGGAATGTTTTTCCCTCCCTCCCACATCTGCCCAGTTCAACCAGGCCTCTGAAATGCATGAACAAGGCCTCAATACTAACTTAAATGTGCTCCAGATGGGTCAGGAGGCAGGAAAGCAATTCTCTCCCTCAATATCTAGTTTGGTCTAGTAGGAAGAAGGCCAGACTTGGAGGCTGCAGGCTCAGGTTTCATGCTCAAACTACCAGTCTAGCTCTGTGACCCTAGTAAAATCACTTTACACCCTGAGCACCAGTGCCTTGATCTGAAAAGTGAGGATACTAATAGCTATTTTATAAGTTTGCCACAAAGATTCAGGGAAGCACTTGTGAAAGTGACCCTGTGATGGGTTTGACATTCTGATATTCTGCTGTAGCTATCTTGAAATTCTTAATAGTTTTTGAAGGAGGAGCTCTGTATTTTCATTTTGGACTGGGCCCTGCAAATTATATTGCTGGTCCTGCCTGTATGTTCTTGGCCAAGTCACTTAACCTTTCTGGGCTCCAGTCCATAATTAATTAAATTCTCAGGAAAGAAATTGTTAGGAAAATTCTCAATCCTCCTTCTATCTACCTATTAGCAAAATTTGACAGGTTGATCACTCCCTCCTCCTTGAAACATTTTTTCCACTTGACGTCCAAAACACTACACTTTCCTCTGCCTCACTGGCTGCTCCTTTGCTGTTTTATCCCTAATCTATTAGCATGTCCAAAACTAAACTCCTGATCATCTCCTGCAAGCCTGCTCCCCCCAGTCTTCTTTGTCTATTAATGGTATCTCCATCTTTCCAGTTGCTCAGACCAGAACCCTTGTCATACTCTTTGATTCTTTATCACTCACTGCATATCCAGTTTGTAAGCTACTCCAGAGTCTGACCACTTCTTCATCACTCCCATCACAGTCCAAGCCTTAATCATCTGTATTCTGCAGGATCCTTCTAACTGGTCTCCTTGCTTCCACCTCCTCCCCTGTCCCCATGGTCTGTTCTTTATATAGAATAATCCTTGAAAAATATGCCAGGGACTTCCTTGGAGGTCCAGTGGTTAAGACTTCATGCTTCCACTGCAGCGGGCGCAGGTTTGATCCCTGCTTGGGGAACTAAGATCCCGCATGCCAAGCAGCGTTGCCAAAAATTAAAAAAAAAAAAAGTCAGATGGCATCAATCCTCTGTTCAAAACCATCCCATGACTATCCATCTCAATCAGAGTAGACATGCCTACAAGGGGCAATAAGCTACCTCTCTGAACCCACCTCCTACCACTCTCTCACCTCAGGCCATTTGCCAGTGCCTCTCAGCCTACAGTGCCCTCCCAGATGGCAGCCTGGTTGGCCCCTCACCTCCTTCAGTCCCGAACAACTGTCACCCTGTTTAAAATAGCATCCACCATCAACTCTCCCCCCTTGTTCCTTATCCTATCATTCCATGCTCACTTTTCTTTCTTCTTTTCAAAAAATTAATTAATTAATTAATTTTTGGCTGCATTGGGTCTTCATTGCTGCGCAGTCTTTCTCTGGTTGCGGTGAGCGGGGGCTGCTCTTTGTTGTGGTGTGTGGGCTTCTCATTGCGGTGGCTTCTCGTTGCAGAGCATGGGCTGTAGGCACGAGGGCTTCAGTAGTTGTGGCACGTGGGCTCAGTAGTTGTGGCTCACGGGCTCTAGAGCACAGGCTCAGTAGTTGTGGTGCACGGGCTTAGTTGCTCCTCAGCATGTGGGATCTTCCCGGACCAGGGCTCAAACCCGTGTTCCCTGCATTGGCAGGAGGATTCTTAACTACTGTGCCGCCAGGGAAATTCTAACTGCTATATCTTCAGCACAGAGGTCAGTGCCAGTGAATGACAGTAGAAAGAGCTCTGGAACAGATGATGGTATTACTAAGTGACAGCAGCATCAGCCCCTCTGAGTGTATAAAGTACTTTCACAGGCTGCACACCGATGAGGCTGGCCCTGCATACAAGAGTGAGGGCGTTTATGGGGACTGCTCTGGGCTAAGCCTCCTACTAGATTATACTGTGGGGATAGAAAGGTGAATCAGGAGTGGTAACCACGCTCAAAGGGTTTGTGGCCTAGAGAGAGGTATTATGTATATATGCAAATAACTCTAGAACAAGGCAGCTTTTGTTAAAAATATCTGGCCTTTAATGCCTAGCATCTCACATACTGCTATGGACTCTAGACTTCACTACAGAGGGAAAGGACAATGAACTATGGCTTGTGAATTTACTGACTGGCTATTTTTGTCCCAGACAAGTTCCTGCTGTGGCCTGCTTATCACAGCAGAGACACCTTGCCTGACTTCCAATCTAGTTTGCTCCAAACTCCCTCCACCTGCCCCCTCCACCCAATATTGCTCCCTAATTACTGTTAACTTGAGACCCCACCCTCATATAGTCCCTCCACATTCTGCTCCTAGATATCAGAACATGGGGTGGAATCAACTTAGGCAGGCTGCAGCAGGGTGTAAAGGGTCTAAATATTATTTCCCTCCAATAAAGATGTACATATCTCAATGGGCCTACAGTACACAGAACTCAGGGACTAACATCTGTCCACCTTCGTCCACCTTTGTAGTCTGACAGCCTTGCTCAGTACATGGCACAGAGGAGGCATTCAGTAAGGTTTGCTGAATCGTTGAACTGGGTCTTATAAGCTTGAAGGATAATTGTATTTAAGAAGTAATTCTGCATCTTCTGTAAGGCATCCTAGAAGTATTCTAAAAGGTTATCTCATTTCATTATCATAAGAAATAACCTAATCAGTAAGAATTAAAACATATCAAATAAAGCGACTAATTTAAAATGCCAGTTTAAATTATAAAACACTCCTGTTTTATAATTTTCAAAGCTACTTTAGTTTGTATTGGAGTTTTTAAAACGCTGTATCTGAAAATCCAAAAATTATCATGAGATAAATTGCAAGTTACACTTTCCATTCCCTATAGGACTTCTTGGAATAGGGACTCCCTGGAGTTATCTGAATTTTTAGGTAGAGATTAACTTACAAGAAAGACTGGGGAACCGAGAAACTTAAAGCTAGAGCTTAGGATCTAGTAATTAAATACCGCATTGAGTTTTGGTGGTAAGCGCTTGAGTGCTTGTTATATAATTCTCAATATTTTTCAGTGTGTTTGAAAAAGCTGCTTCTCTCATATGTTCACGTCACACATACATTTTCATACCCAGGTAAGATCAAGCATAACAAGATGACCCATCTTGTCATTAGTAAGATGTGGTGCCACCAGTAAGTAAGAAAATTTGGGGCAGGTAAATCTTTCCCCTCCTTGGTTCTCAATTTCTCTGTGTATAAAATAGGGGGAGGGACTAGATGGTTTAGGAGGAGATGCTAATGCCTTAAGAGTCTATGGAAGTAGAGGGCATCTATTCACATTATAAAGGTTTTCTCTTTATAAAGGATTCCCTTCAGGTTTTCTCTGAGTTCCTTAGTGCATTTAAACTGTGACTTGACTTACCAAAATCTTGTCACTATACTTTTATTACTAATAAAGCAACTAACACTTACTAAGCATGTTGAATATGCTAGGCACCATGTAGTCAATATGACAGGCACATATGAAATGCATTATTTGATTGAGTCATCCCAATAACCTCATGAGGTACATACCAATATTGTCCCATATTGTAGGTAGGTAAACTGGCTCCAAGACTAAGTGGCCTAAGGTGACTGAATTAGGGAATGTGGCAACTCTGGAATTCAAACTCTCTTCACCTCAGTATCTGACTCCAGATATAGTGTTAACCCTGCATCTCACAGACTGTTTGCCTGTAATAGGAGGTGGTCAGTGTTCCTTTCCTTGGTGAACAATCCTGATTCTCTGTACCTCTTTGCCTTCACAAATCGGGTGACCGATTGAAGATGGGTGATTCCTTTGGTTTCAACTTAATTTCTGTGACATAATGTGCTGATATTTTCATTGAGAAATGATTTTAGGGGCTTCCCTGGTGGCGCAGTGGTTGAGAGTCCGCCTGCTGATGCAGGGACACGGGTTTGTGCCCCGGTCCGGGAAGATCCCACATGCCGCAGGGCGGCTGGGCCCGTGAGCCATGGCCGCTGGGCCTGCGCTTCTGGAGCCTGTGCTCTGCGGCGGCAGAGGCCGCAGCGGTGAGGGGCCCTCGTACCACAAAAAAAAAAAAAAAAAGAAATGCTTTTTGACCTTCCCTGGATGAGTCACAGTGGATTTCACTAGCTATCTTGAGTCAATTGTGAATGATCAGGTGAGCAGAAGAGGGTTCAAATTTGCTTTGAATTCCTAATTTAGTTCTTTATGTCTATTATCTAACAGCAAGACTTTCCATTACTTTGCATCAGGTTAAGATGAAAAAATGCCACATGCAGGAAAACAATATAAGATTAATTTCATATCTTCATAATTTTCACATTCATAATATTCACTTTCACAAGAACTGTGTGAGGTGGGCAAGTCAGGAATTATTCACCCACTTTGCAAATGAGGAAGGATAGTCACGAAAAGCGGAAGTGATTTGTTCAAGGACATCGAGCTGGTTAGGTGCTAGACTTGGTGTTCTTCCTATACTATGCCACCTCTGTATGTAAAAAGTAACATCGGACTCAGGTACTTCTTAGCAGACCCAAATGACTGCCATACTGGAGACTGTGACATACCAGCCTGTGGCTGCAGGGCTGCCTGTATAACTAGCCACTATGGTGGAGGAGGACATAGCACCAGCTGTGCCCCCTGCTCACACCTGTGCAGTATGATAAAGAAAGTAGAAGTAGCCAGCAGCTGTGGTCCAACTAGATAAAACTTCTAGGCAGGAAGTCAAGTGACAAGTGAACTCGGGTTTGTGTGTGTTTTTAACTGTTAGTTACTTTTGACATTTTAAAAAAGGGTTCTTGTGGAAGTCAGACCAAACAGCAGGAAGGTATTGCAGCAAGATGGATTTGGGAAAGGACCAGTCTCACTTGATGCTCCATCAGATACCTGATCCTCATCAAGAAGAGAACCATGTTCCAGGTAATGAAAGAGTCCTTAAGAGGTAGTGACTGTTGGGAAGGATTGGACTATGATTATTTTCCTCTTTTTATGGCTCTGGCAAAAAAGGGGCATAATTGGATACGTTCATATATTAGAATGGAAGAATTGGGGCTATATAACTTTCTGAGGTGCCTTCTAGCACTAAGATTCTAATAAGCCAGAGAAACACAAGGAAATAATGAATAAATTATTAATAATATATATAAATGAAAGATAACGAAAATACCCAATACCAGATAGTTGTGGTAAAACAAATACAACCATATACTTCTTTGGTAACGTAAATATAGTGAAACTTTTGGAAAGGGATCTGGCAATAAGTAGCCAGATAATAAGAACTATAATAAGAACTATAATAGTGTTTATTCTTTTGACTCACTAATCTTAGTCTTTGGATCTATCCTAAAGCAGCATTTCTGCTGCTTTTGCAGAACCCTAGGCCTTGAGGCAGTGATTTAAAACTTTTTAATGCCATGGATCCCTTTGGCATTCTGATGAACCTCTAGACCCCTTCTTAGACTAAGAAGTCTGAATACATAAAATTAAATACATAGGATTATAAAGAAAGCAATTATATTAAGATAAGTTGTCAAAATAAAAAACTATGATATAATAATATATGTGCTTATTTACAGATGCATTAAATAACAAGGTCCAGTGGTGGATCTAATTACCACTGTATCAAATCAAATATATCATCTCAAATAAATGATATTTTAAGGTATCTGCAATAACTGTCATGTTATATGAAGAAAATCTGTAATTTCTTTTTGTGACAAAATCACACACTGCTAAAACTACTGTGGTTTGCTACCTACATTCATAATTGAAGGAAATGGTCATTTAAATTAAAGATTGGTAAAAATAAAAGTATAATTTTCCTCCATCCATGTTCACCATTAAGGACTTCTGTCCTAAAAACAAAAGGTGCCATGGTCCAAGGGACATTTTCTCTTTTGGGGGTCCCCGTGCAAATTTGAAATCATTCTATAGTCTCTAAGAAGTTCTACATCAAAGACCCAACGTTAACTTTTCACAAACTTGGATGGCAATAGAACCTTTCTTGATAATAACTTTAATATTCCAAAGAACTTGGAGAAACGTCATCCAAAGGAAAAATGTACAAAAGAAAAAAAGCTGTTGTGTACATGAAATATTTATTATAATTTGATCTACAATGGCAAAAAAAAATAACTGGCAACAACCTAAATGTTCAATACGAGTGGAATGAGTGGATAAATGAGAATACATCAACTCGGTTAAGTATCATGTAGCTGCTAAAGTTATAATTATGAGGACGAGATGATGGAATATATATTTTTTTTAATTTTTATTTTATTTATTTATGGCTGTGTCGGGTCTTCGTTTCTGTGCGAGGGCTTTCTCTAGTTGCGGCAAGTGGGGACCACTCCTCATCGCGGTGCACGGGCCTCTCATTATCACGGCCTCTGTTGTTGTGGAGCACGGGCTCCAGACGCGCAGGCTCAGTAATTGTGGCTCACGGGGCTAGTTGCTCCACGGCATGTGGGATCTTCCCAGACCAGGGCTCGAACCCGTGTCCCCTGCATTGGCAGGCAGATTCTCAACCACTGTGCCACCAGGGAAGCCCAGAATATATTTTTGATGTATCAGGTTAATAAATGATAAAACTGTGGTATGCCATCATTACAACTTTGTTTAATATAGGGACTAGATGAATACGAGGAATAAAATGAAAACAGGTTATAGGATGGCAGAACATGGCTGATTTTTTTCTTTTATGTTTGTACAATATGTACACTATTTTGAAAAAATTAATAGGTTGGTAGCACACTTATGTACAAATACTGACCTTTTCACTTAAAAAATGTCGACTGAATGTTTGCACCCAGGCATTCTTCAGAGGTACAAGAATAAATAAGATATAGTTCTTGTCCTCAAAAGGCTAAGAGAAAAACTTACACACCCAGTAAAGGGATTCTACCATTTTTTCTATAGGACTCTTTTCCTGTTAATGCCACAACTCATCACTGTCTCCCATAACTTTCATTTTGATCCTACAGAAGTCATTGGAACTTGGAGTTTAAGAAACAGAGAGCAACTCAGAAAAAGAAAAGCTGAAGCACAAGAAAAGCAAACTTCACAATGGCAATTTGGGTATGGTATTGCTGCAAGGGGAAAGGAACTGATGTTTATCTAGCGTATGCTACTTGTCAAGTGGTGCTGAGCACTTTTACGTACTATATTTCATCTTTCCAAAAATCCCATGAATTGGGAGCTGTTATCCTCATTTTACAAAAAAGAAACCAAGTCTCTGAAGGTTAAATCTCTTGCCTAAAGTCACCCATCTAGTAAAGTGATGGGAACAGAATCTTATTTATGGTCTCTTTTAATTACAGTACCAGTTGATCAAATTATGTATATTGTAGAGAGGACTGGTGTTCAACCACCCTAGTAATATAACCATAGAAGTATCTGTTGGGAGCGGGAGACACCATTGAGAAGACCCCCAAGCTTGTTCTCCAAGCTTTCTATTAGTGAAATTCTTCTTGAATGAGTGTAGTTAACTCTCCATGGAGTAAACCAAAGCACTGTCTGTAAATGAGTGATGGAAGAGTTTGAGAGTTCCTAAGTGTCCAAAGTCAGCTGTATGTAATCTCAGGAAGGGAGTACATGAACATGACTATAAATTAGGCAGCATCTAACTGCACCATTTAGAATATAACTGTGAAAACAGAGGTATTGCCTGCTTGGAAATAGAAAAGGGGAGCCCAAGGAGCCAAAGTACAGCATCCATCTGAGCCAGGGTTTCTCAACGCTGGTGTTATTAGTGCTGTGGATAGGCGACTTCTTTGTGTGGGAGGCTGTCCTGTGTATTGAAGATGTTTCGCAGCACCACTGGCCTCTGGAAACCCACAGGACTCTCCCCTCCCCATCGTGACAACCAAAAATGTCTCCAGACCTTGTTAAATGTCTCCTGGGGTCAGGGGAGAGGAGGTAAAATGCTCCCAGTTGAGAACCACTGATCTAAGCACTCTTCTTCTTTAAAATTTTTTTGATTAAGATTTAGATGTGCATTTCTTCTTTACTGTAAAAATGTTTCCTTCAATGGCAAAAATAACATAGGTATACATTTTTCACAGGGCTGGGCTCTGCTTTGTGAAAAAAACCCAAAAAAACATAGGTAAACATTTTTCTAGGCATCATTTTTTTAGAAAACATACAGTGCAGATGTTTTAAGTACCTATTCCCACTGTGGACTGAGTGTCGTCTGTTCTGCAACAACACATGTTTCTACAACACCAGTTAGCTCACATATGATTGGTAAATATGAGAATGATGTCAGTATAATGTGGAAGTTGTGTTAGTTCATAATTTTTCCTACTCAAAAGAAGCCAGAATAGTGGGAATAGAGTTAAAACCTTCACAGGAAAGGGAAAAGCCTTCAGCTTGGCTGATGTATAGACAGGGTCCTTTTCAGCCTTCATCCGGGGCTTCTTCCCCAGAGAAGGACATTGGTAGCCTTGCAAAGATCTCCACATATAGCAGGTTGCACTTCCTCCTGTGCTCAACTTAGCGGCAGCCCTGCTGTCTCAGAGCACCCTTATTTGCATGATCTCAGCACTGAAAGCCTGCATTTACACTCTTGCTTTTGTGCATTTTTACCATCCCCGAGGCAGCCTCCAGCCATAGTAAGCTGCCTGTCTGGACTATCCAAGTTATCTCACCCTTGTCCCAATTACTGTTTATGCTAGTGTTAAAAAGTTGCATAGGATTTGAATCATTTGCCCCAACTTTATTTTTTCCCCATAAGCACTGTCACTTTTAGTGCATGATTTTGCAGAAAGTGAGGTTTTTCAGGAATGCATATATGTTATAGCAGAAACTTCTGTACTCAAGTCCTCTGACAGGTGACTCTGTTGAAGAACACACAATTAGTTCCCCTAATTCCTTACTCACCAAGCAACCTTCTGATCATTCCTTGCCTTCCCAAGTCTTTGCATTTCTCACTGTTCATTTAAAAATTGGTCTTTAGGTTTACATATCAATCTCTTTGAGCTGGTTGATGAGCTCTGACCCTAGAAATGGAGCTGGTTTCAGTGTGCTCATAGAATTGGGCTTCTGTGCTCATTGTTTTGGGGGGGGGCAAGGCTGAAGAAGTCACTGGAGTAGGTGGAACCTTAGTGAGCCTCTTGGCAGCTGGCCGGCCTTGCTGTTGTGACATATATCTATACTACTGAGGGCTGTCCTCACTACAACATTCTAAACAGTGAAACCTTAGTTCCAGAGAGAAGCGGTAGAGTGTAATAGTTAAGAGCCTGGCTGCTAAAGCCAGATGGCTAAATGACTAGATTTGAAGAGTGGCTCCCTTACTTCTTAGCCATTTCACCTTGGACAAGTTATTCAACCTCTCTGTGCTTTAGTTTTTTCATCTGCAAAATGGAAATAATAATAGTATCTACCACATAAGTTGATGTGAAGACTATATGAGATAACAGAATAAGTAAATTACTTAAAACAGTGCCTGGCACATAGGAAGCACCATGTGTGTGTATATATATATATATATATATATATATATATATATTTCTGATATTTATATAAGAGTACTAGTTTCTATCTGGATGATTCATTCATATAAGTTATTACATGCAATTCTTAGGACAACCACATGAGGTTGGGCAGATACTATTTACTCCATTTTACCTGTGAAGAAATCAAGGCATAGAGAGTTTAAGTGACTTGCCCATGATCACATAGCTTATAAGTGACAGAGTACAGATTAAATTTTAGGCCACACAGATATATTTGTATCTTTTGAGAAACTACCAGGAAGAACATGGAACATTACTCACATTTCCGTCATATAGAGATCTACATAACAAATTATTTAGGATTTAATTTCTAGGATAATAATGTTGCCTGAAGAATTCACATACATCATCTTTTTAAAATCTGACAATAAGGACTTTATAATTTATCTTGTTACCTTGGTTACTTGGAATTAAACTTCCAAATGCTGAGGTACCATATCATTTTTACCTTCTATATTATTTTTAATATTTATTTTAAACTGTACTATTACAATATGTACCTTTTTAATATTGACTTCAAACTGGTTTTGATGAGACAACCTTTAAAAAAATTTAATTATGGAAATTTTTAAACATGCAAAAGTAGAATAGGGTATACATTTTTTAAGTGTACAAGGAACTGCAAGCATTGCATAGGTGTAAAAAACACTGGTTTTATCTCCAAAGACTGTCTTGTTTACTAAAAGAAATAGGGTTTCTCCAGAAATAACTACAGGATGAGGCAGCCTATGTTCTTTACCTTAAGCATAATCCTCATAATAAATCCTATAGGAGTGGTAAGCAGGGAGAGCATTTCAGCCCTGTGGTCTGTTGGAGAAGGCTCCACGGGGCAGGTAGCATGAAACAGAATTTCAATAGGTTTAGAAAAATGATGAAATGCTTTTTTATAGTATCTTTTTCTTCCCCCAAGTCCATCTATATTAGCCATCTGTGTTTGGTTATATTTGCAGTACCTAACAATTTGTCATTGGTTGCAATACCCATGCATATCCTTTCATCTTCTAGATCTTTAGCGATTGGTTCAGAGTAGGTATAATATGACCACTCATGCCTTTCCACCAAGCTGCTTTACCTCAAGGAAGTGTTTTTGCAGCTTTGGAGCTGTGGACCCAGCTTTGGCCACTCAGCCTGCTTTACACAAGACACTGTATTAGATAAGCAAGCCACATACATCATTCACCTGCAGGCTGCGCAGATGAGGAGCAGACCTGCACTGCAGATCTAGGAACACAATCATATCAGTTTACCCAGGGTATAGAGAAATGAACTCACATAGACTAAACCCAGAGAGACTAGCATATAAACAAGAATGCCAGTCTATTAATGTATAACATCAACAATACATTTTCCATAACCAAACTTTAAGTATATGCTCTCAAACGTGTGCACACCACACACACACACACACACACACACACACACACACACACATACACACACACACGCTACACTCACCAAGAAGATTCCTGTAGAGCAAGGCATCAGAGACAAAAAGTCCTGAGGGTCATTTCCTCTCCCGACAATTGAGAGCATCTAGAACTGCTTCTTCATTTTACAAACAAGGAGACTGAGGCCCAGAGAGAGATTAAGTGCTTTGTTCAAGGTCGTGCAACAAGGCAGTGGGAGTCCTGGGACTGTTATTGCCAAATGTTTATTTGAATTCTGGAGCCCTGTTGCTGACACTAATTCTGATTTCTCTATAGAGAGAAAAAACATAAGCGGCAGAGAACAGGAAAAAGAAGTGAAAGAGGCAGAAAGAGACAACAAAATACAGAAACGAAGGTGGAGCCTCTGTCACAATTAGAAAAGGAAATGATGGAGAAAGCACCAGCACCTACAGAGAAAGAAACTGAACCACCCAGGAGTGTGACCGAAGCTCTCCTTCCGGTAGCCTCCACGCAAAGAGTTGTGCCCAAGAAACATTTTTCTGAAATAGGTCAAGAAAGCATTATCCATCAGGAAAATTCTTCTGAATACCAAGAAACAGCAGTACAAAACCACCCTTCTGAAGTACTCCAAGATATGGCTGAATCTGGAGACCTCTCTCCTAAAATGTACCAAGAAATAGCTGTATTTCAAGACCATCCTTCCCAAATGCGCCATGATATGGCTCAACCTGAAGACCTCTCTCTTAAAATGTGCCAAGAAACCGCTGCAGCCAAAGCCCTTTCTTCTAAAACATCTGAAGATGTAGCTGACCTGGAAGGATGCCCTCTTGAAGCATACCCCAAACCAGATGTGCCTAAAGGCTACGCCCTTGAAACATACCAAAAAAGAGCTGAACCTGAGCAACACAATTCTGAACTAGGTCAAGGAATAGCTGAGACTGAAAATTTTGTTCCTAAAGCACAAGAAATAGCTGTGCCTAAAGAGCTTTCTATAAAAACATACCAAGAAACAGTTGAACCTGAACACTTTTCTCATAAAACATATAAAGAAATCGCTGTGTCTAAAGCCCCCTCTCATAAAACAATCCAAGAAACACCTGCTCCTGAAAAATATTCACCTGAAATATACCAAGAAACAGCTGGGCCTGAAGACTATGCACCTGAAATATACCAAGAAATACCTGGGCCTGAAGACCTCTCTACTAAGACATATAAAGATAAGGATGTGCCTGAAGAATGCTTTCCAGAGCTGTACCAAGAAAGAGGTGGGCCCCAAGACCAGGATCCTAAAGCACACCAGGAAGATGCTAAGGATGTTTATATTTCTCCTTGAGGTAGGTTTGTTTTTTTTTATTGGGGTCAAGCTAGTGACATGCCCCTTATTTGTGTTCCCTGTTCATAATCAGAGTACCAGATAGGTTTATCTCCCTTGGAGCGGTGATTTATTGCCTTCTTTGACAATCCTGGGTTATCCCAGTTATCTCAGTGGGTATCATCAATGTCTTTGGCTAGTTTCAAGTGAAAAATGTTTTTCATTCAACCAATATCTGTTGGTATATTACCATATAATTAAAAGAAAATCATTGAAACTATAAGTGTGTATAGTGGGTACTTGTACATACTATCCATTTAGGGAAGCTTTAGCCAGTGAAGAAAAATGAACCCCATATAGAGTGAATTATGTGCAAAATATTTTAAAGGACAATTACATTTAGATTAACAAGAAAACTTGGTGAATAAAGTTTTTTTCTAGAAAATTAAAATTTCCTGGAAAACTAAAGGTAAGTAAATTCATGGTACAAGCTACTGAGGGAGATACAAAGACATAAAATATGATCCTGGTAATAGGGAACTCGTTCTTGTAGGACTTACCAGGCTTACCCCAAACCCTTTCTATTTAAATATTTGCTCCTGAAAAGCTTTCTCCTCTGCATAGCATTTAAGAAATAATGTGACCTTTCTTCAGTTTGACTTGTCTCGGGGACATAACTGAGAGCCTTGATTCTCTTTGTGCACTATTGTACACAGTATAAGAAATGGGCTGTCTAGTGGACCATAGCTATCCCCAGGGAATTGTGTTCTAAAGAAATCCTTTTGGTAGCTTATTTTCTCTTTCTCCTAAAGTATGAATGCAACAAAAACCTGGGGTTATTGTATTCCAAGTAATACAGGTTTTGAGGAAATACCTTTTAAAAAATTACAGTAAAAGCAGACATATGAAGCACTACTTGTACTGACAGGAGTCCCCTGATGGAGAAGCAGCTCTAATCAACACAGTGCCCGATTCTAAGAGTTTCATTTTAAACCCAGCAAGGTTAAGATGGGCAATTAATTAATGCTTATTTTGTTTTGGGCTTTGTCTTACCAAACAAGTGGAAATATCTACTTTTTGCTGATTATAAAATTGTCATAATAATAAATTATAATGTTTATTATAATAAATTAAAGCAATATATAAGTGACTGTAGAGTAAAAGTCCCCTATAATACCATCTCCTATCTCTGATCCCCAAGGTCAAGTTTTTGTTTTGCTTTAACAAATGAGATGGTATCAATACAATACAATACATTTTATAACCTGCTTTTTTTCACATACAATATATATTGTGGTCATCTTAATGACATCTTTTGTAACAATTGTACAGTATTATACGTACAATAATTTATTCAACCAATCCCTATAATGATGAACACTTAGATTACTGCCAAGTTTTACTATTACAGCAACGTTCAATGAAATCATTGGAAGTAACATTTATTTAAATAACATTTATTTGGTACTTTCTATCTGCCAGACACTGTATTAAACATTTCATGTGAATCACTTTATTCAGTGTTAAAAACCCTAGTGGATGAATAATATTATCCTTATTTTATAGATAAGGAAACTAAGGCACTGGAAGCTTAAGTTGGTCTGATTACTTCCTTTGGACAAATCCCTAGAAGTTGAATTGCTGGGCCAAAGGGTACCAGCATTTAAAGTCTGGATACATTCTGTCAGAGTAGCCTCCAAAAATGTTGTAGCAATACACAGAAACCAAGAATTTATGTAAGTGCCTGTTGCCCATGCCCTTGACAACACTGCACATGATTGTTTTAATAATCTACGCCTATTATGCTAGGTTAAAAAAAAAACCTAATTGTTTTAATTCCCACTTTTTTATGACTAATGCTGCTAGGCATATTTTTATGATTATTATGAATTCAGTTTTTTTCTTTTGAGAATTGCCTGTTTGAATCCTTGTTCCATTTTATATTTGGAATATCTACCTTTTTGATTGATTTAAAAAATCTCTTTAAATAATAGTTATTAAATCTTTACCTACATATAAGTTGTAAATATTTTTCTAGTTGTTGTTTGTGGTTTAACTTTGTTTATAGTAGTTTGGCATTCTATATGACAAAATTTTAATGTTAGTTTTTAGTTATTCAAACCTGTCACGATTTTAAGTCTTAATGATTCAAACCTGTCAGTCTTTTCCCTTATGGCTTCTGGTCTGTGGTCTGCTTAGAAAGGCCTTTATAATCTTAAGATTACAGGAATATTCTATTGTTTCTACAACATTTACTGTATCTTAATATTTAAATCTTTAATTCATCTGAGATTTGTTTTTGTGCAAAGTGTTAGGTAGAGTTTTTTTTCTCCAAGTGGATAGCCAATCATCCCAATACCATTTATTAAATGTATTTTCGTATTTTATTTTATTTTACAGAAATGAAGGAAAAACCCAAAGCAGAGGAACCAGAGATACCAGCAATTCCAAACGTTCCTCAAGAGATTCAACCAGAAAATAAAATTTATAGTTGTTTTGTTTTAACAATGTGCAACCATCATAGTTGTCCAACAAAATTCACATCTTAGTACATTATATGTGTGATTTTTCTCAAAATATGGTAGAAATCTCTACAATATTCATTAATATTTTAACAGTGGTTTTTCCCCCATATATAGACCATATCTGAAAGAGAGAACTAATGTGATTTTTCAGGCTCTACCACATAGACAACATCCTGCTAGTGTGTGTGTGTCTGTGTGCACGCCCACGCGTGCGCATGCGTATGTATATGTAGGTATATTAGGGAGAGGATAGTGGTGGGAACAGACTTAACAATTTTCCTGCCCTTAAGAATTAGTCAAATAAATGTTTGTTTTCAGGGGAAAATTACTGAGCCCTCCCTTTTCCCATTTTTAAGTCTGAACAATTAAAATTTGAGGAAGTATATAGTTTTCTTATAAACTTTGTTCAATTACTAATGTAACAATAGCATCAAAATCTTTTTTTGTGTGTGGTACACGGGCCTCTCACTGCTGTGGCCTCTCCTGTTGCGGAGCACAGGCTCCGGACGCGCAGGCCCAACAGCCATGGCTCACGGGTTCAGCTGCTCCGCGGCATGTGGGATCCTCCCGCACCGGGGCACGAACCCGTGTCCCCTGCATCGGCAGGCAGACTCTCAACCACTGCACCACCAGGGAAGCCCAGCATCAAAATCTTATTCAGGCTTCAGATGGCTTTTAGCAATTTAACAATTTTAACAATTCTTATTCTGGGACTCCTTCAAAGATATTTTGGAGTGATGAATGTAGTTGTGTATTTGAATTTTGATTTTCTATTTTTACTTTTTATACACTGTAATTGTGCAAAATGTATATTAAATCATTATCACGTGTTTGTGTGGACAGCATCATGGTAAGCACTGTGAGGGTTAGAAGACCTATAACACATAGTCCTTGCCCACTAGGAGTTTAATCTAGTCTCGTGGGGGAATAAAACAGAAAACAAATAATTACAAAAGAAAATAGTAATGCTAGTGCCACTTGAATTAGAAGATACAACAGAGGGAATGCTCACTTTTTTGCTGGAGTGACCCGAAAAAATTACACATGAGTGGAGCCTTGAAAGATGGAGAGGATTTGTAATATAGGTGAGGATAGCAGCATTGTTGTATGTGACAGAGAGAAGGGTGAATTAAAGACATGTTCAAGAGAACTGCATGCAATCTACAGTTAATGCAGGGTCCATGTGGAATAGCAGGCTAGCAGGCTGAAAATTATTGTATTGTTGGAGTTGTATGGAATTTTGCTTGCCAAACTAAGACGTATATTATTTACTTAGGTAATGGGGAGCTAAGTAAGACTTTTGAACAAAGAGATGGCAGTTTTAGTATTTCAGGAATATTTATCTGGTGATAATGGTCAGGATTAACTGAAAATGATGAGAGACTGGGGACAGGAGTAGAAACTATTCTGGGCAGGAACATGTCTGAAAATCTTCCCTGGTAAGATGTCACGGAAAAGCCCGAACGAACTTTTTGGCCAGCCCAATATTTTTGAGGGGAAGAGGTTTGTTTTCAGTTTTCCTTCTGTTATTACAGAGGACTCAAAATAAAGGAGATTTCTGCAAATGGTTCAGCAAGGGCACAAGTATGCAAGCTCTCCATATAGGCACTGTGCTAGGTACTAGGCTAGAGTGAAGAACACGACAGGATCCCAGTCTCTCAAGCATTCATGGTGTAGAACAGTGGTTCTTAACCCTCACCATATATTAGAACCACTGGGGAAAATTTCAAAATCACAGTTGCCCAGGCATCTCCCCAGGGATTCTGATTCACCTATCTAGGGTGACATCAAGACATATTTATATTTTACATTGTTTTTTGCTCTAAATAATTTTTGAGGAATAATTTTAGAATTATATAAAAGTTGTAAAGGTAGTACAGAAGTTCCTATATAGCTCTCACCCAGTTTACCCTAATGTTAAGATCTCATATAACCACGGTCCATTTATCAAAACTTAAACTAAAATTGTTACATTACCATTAACTAAACTACAGATATTATTGGGATTTCATTAGTTTTTCTGCTAATGTCTTTTTTCTGCTTCTGGATCCAATCTAGGCTACAACATTGCATTTGGAGCAGTGGTCCCCAACCTTTTTGGCACCAGGGATGGGTTTCATGGAAGACAATTTTTCCACGGAGGGTGGAAAGGTAATGGGAGCAATGGTTCAGGAGGTAATGGGAGCAATGGTGAGTGATGGGGAGCTGCAGATGAAGCTTCACTGGCTCGCCTGCCCACTGCTCACCTCCTGCTGTGCGGCCTGGTTCCCAACAGGCTGAGGACCAGTACCGATCCATGGCCTGGGGGTTGGGGACCCCTGATTTAGAGTATTTTAATGGCTCTCCAGATGATTCTAATGTGCAGCTAGGGTCGAGGACCACTGGTATGGTGGGAGGTTACAATGCTATTTCCCTCCTGTTTGCCACACCCTCTCCCACAATAAAATTTCCCCCCTCAGCATATATTAATTGAACAATGATTACTCATATCCCATTGTATTACTCAAGTAACAGTAGATATTGAGGACAGCACACCATATGATAGTCCCTTACATCTGGATGGCACTTCAGAACTTGTACTTTCAAATACACTTTTTAAAATTTGATCTGCACAAGAATCTTTGAAATAGGCTGGGCAGTGATTATCATTCCCATTTTACAGATGAGGGAATAACTGCAGAGAGGATGGGTACTCACCCAAAGTCTCACCTAACTTCCTCAGTGTTCTTTGTGATGGTTTTCAATCTTTGGAAATCTTGTCTCAATTTTACCTGCCAGGGTGGGTCAAGATTAGAGAAAAAAAGAGTAAACTGAAACCTCAAGTTCTAAAAGTGTTTCATTAAGATGAATCTTACGAGATTTGCATATGTACAATGTACAGGGGCACAAAGGTGAAAGAGATAAGGAAGTAGATGATATGAAGAAATATAGTACATTAGAGGAAGAGGGGTCTTCTCTTTCTACCTTTTAGGACCCTTTCTGCTTGCCTTCTTATCCCACTCCCTATATAGACATACAAACTCTGCTTTCTAACTATTCTCATTCAAACACGAGTGTGTATCTAAAAATGTTCCAGTTTTCTTCTTGGCTTAGAGCCTTGATGTCATAGAATTAAAGTTTTGCAAGAATCCATCTAGCCCTACTTTGTGCTACCCTCCACTTGTGGGTAGAATAGTTGTTCTTTAAAATCCATGAATCTTATGATATTAAATCTAATATGATGTGTGAGAAGATCCAAAGCTTTAATTGATATTCAAAGGGATCCTTCACTCAGATGAAAGATTAAGAATCATTACACTGAGAAGTGTTTCTCAAAGTGTAGACAGATGACCACCTGCCTTGAATCATTCGGGTTTTTTTTAAGGCAGATTCCTAGGTTCTAGCTCCAGAGAAAGGGTTGTCTCATAAACTAAAAATAATCGTATATAATGGTTATTTATACAATCATATATACTCTAGACAGGATAATAGAAATTTCAAATCATATAATGAAAGGGCTACATATTTAAGTTCCTGTTTTCCATAAAGAGAAATTTTTCCTTTAAATGAAGTAGCAATCTACTTCATCAGTGTCTCCAATTCTGCTTTGCATTTCAGAACTTGTCACACTTGGTAATATATTTTTGGTGTGATTATCATTATATATGTTATCTTAAGCCAGGAGGGAAAATACCTCATTTTCTACAGGAGTCTGTCCACAAATTAAGCAAGACTATCACTTTTAGCAACACCCCCATCTAGTGGCAATTTGCAGCTATTACGGCCTCAGTTTTACAACGTGTATAGTAGCTCAGTGTTTCTCAAACTTGTTCTTGTTTCATCAGCTGCCCAGAATTGTTCCCTCCTCGAAAAAGAATAATGGTATTCTTTTCCAAATTTTCACGTGGAAAGAAACTATCAGAGAACACGTAGGTGTATGAATTTTATCAATTTTTAAGGTTTTTGTTTTAAAACCTACAATCTTCTCTATTTTTCTCATGATTTTAAATACACTGACACGCTACTGTTGGTTAAATTTAAACATGTTTTACCTGCAGAAATTCTCTCACAAATAACCTGCAATAAATTGAAATGCATACACTTTTGAACACTTCCTTTTCTCATGTATAAATTAAAATGTTTGCTGAATTTTGCAAAATGTCAAAACAAAAACCCATAATCTTCTCTTTAAATCTTTGGCTCCTTATGATGGTTACTTTCTGCTAGTGGTCTGTTAGTTCATGACAAATGAACAGGTTTAGGAACAACTTTTCATGGTTGTTGAATCTTTTCAATCTGTGGAGTTTTACGGTTTTGAATAATTTATTTTTCAGGCAGTATGTCCCCCCTCTCCCCATGAAGCAACAGGATAAAATGCTCAGAAGTAGAATTATATATACAGAGGAACTTGATAAATACACAGGTGAGAGATGACGTTACAAGTAAGTGGGTAAAAGGCCAGACTAGCTGTGCAGGGATAATTGGTCATCGCATGGGATGAAAACTGACTCTTGTTGGCCCTCAACTTTTTAGAGCTGCCCAGAAACAACGACTACAATTCCCTCAATGTGTATGGCATGTTGACTCAGTTTCATTCTCGCTTCATTTCTCGTGAGATATGGAGCACAAGGAACAGTCCCCACTTCTTACCCGTTAATTTGGTGTGGGGCTACCCATCCATTAGATTTGAAATAAGGTTTACTTGGGGTTCCTTTCTGACAAAACATCGTTTTTCTTGTGGAAAAATGGGAGCATACAGAGAAGTATAAATGACCATCTGTGTATTCCCACCATTCAAGAAGAATTAACGTTTAATAACATCCGATCGTCTTGCTATGTGCTAATTGTATATACATATTGTTTTTATTTAAAAATTAGCGTCATGCACTGGATATGTAGCTTGCTTATTATTTCGAGAGAGACATCTTTATGCATAAATCTTCATCGACGTGCCCTCCCTTGGAAAGGGTGGTAACTTGGAGCTTCTGACTGCCCTGGAAAGGCGGGCAACTGCAAGGGGTCCGCGCGATACAGAAGACACACGTTCAGAAGCAGAACGAGGGATCCAGGCCCTAATCGCCACCTAGCGGTGGCCTCCGGCTCCGCCCGCCGCGCACCGCACTTCTCCTGCACTGCGCAGGCGCCATGCATGGAGACCGGAAGCGGAAGGCTTGAACGCGTTGGGTGGGCACCTGTGAGACCACTAGCCATGCGCGACTTGGAGGAGACCGGCCCTCGACCCACAGCGACCTCGTGCGGGTGCGTGAAGCCGGCTCTGGAGACAGGTAACTTATAAGAGGCTGAAGGTTCCGCACTCCGAAGAGCCCTAAGTGCAGGGAGCCGACTTCACTGCAGGGAGGGACGGCAAATGCGAGACCTAGAATGGACGTGGGTCGTTTTTCCTGGTTATTGGAAGGCACGGGTCATGTGCTTAGGAGACCACGTGATGTGTCTTAGGCGAGCGGGATGACATCATCTCTCCTGTTCTGTTCTTGGTAGCTAAGGTGGCCTGGTCTTGGCAGAACAGCCACGTGCAGTGTAGCAGCCTTTGTCTTGGGGAGTTCTCACCCATAAATGAGAGATAGGATATATACATTAGGTGTTCTGCCGATTCGGGATTAATGCCACAAGAGAGAAGCAACCTGTGCTACAGGAAGTGTAGGAAATAGTTTTAAACTGGGCATTGAAAGATGGCATGCGTTTGTTTCTCTTTATTTTCACCCCTATTTTTAGGGCAGAATATATTAACTTTAGAAATCCGAGGAAGCAAATGGAAAAAAAGATGAAAGTAGTTGGCCATTACCCAGAGAAAACCACTGTTAACATCTTGGTGTCTACTTTCCATAATAGTTTCAGTGCCTACATATTAGAAACATGAGGTGATATGTGACACCATTGTTTTATAACTTCAGAAAAAAACTTGAGGACTTCCCTGGTGGCGCAGTGGTTAAGAATCCACCTGCCAGTGCAGGGGACACGGGTTCGAGCCCTGGTCCTGGAAGATTCCTACATGTTGCAGAGTAGCTAAGCCCGTGCACCACAACTACTGAGCCTGCGCTCTAGAGCCTGCGAGCCACAACTACTGAAGCCCTCGCGCCTAGAGCCCATGCTCCGCAGCAAGAGAAGCCACCGCAATGAGAAGCCTGTGCACCGCAATGAAGAGTTGCCCCCGCTCACAGCAGCGAAGACCCAATGCAGCCAAAATTAAATAAATAAATTTAAAAGAATAAAACAAAACTTTGATTTGAATCCCAGCTCTACATTTATTAAAAACAAAACAAAACTTAAGGTTCATGAAAATCTTTCCATGGCAATTAATAATGTTAATTTTGAGAAGTTGCACACTATTTTGTTTTATAGATGTGCTCTTATTTAACCAGTTCTCTATTGTTGGGCATTTAGGTTATTGCTGGTTTTCATTGTTCTAAATGAAAGTTTTGAAACTAAAATCTTTGTGTATGTTCTAAATGTTTAACTTGAATTTCTAAAAGGTATTGTTATGTGGTCAACGGTTGTGCCTGTTAAAAAAAAATTGTTGCATACTGCCAGATTATAGGTCTGATAGTTTTTTTAAAATTAATTAATTATTTATATTTTGGGCTGCTTTGGGTCTTTGTTGTTGCACGTGGGCTTTCTCTAGTTGTGGCGAGTGGGCTACTCTTTGTTGTGGTGTGTGGACTTCTCATTGCGATGGCTTCTCTTGTTGCAGAGCACAGGCTCTAGGCACGTGGACTTCAGTAGTTGTGTCATGCAGGCTCAGTAGGTGTGGCACATGGGCTTAGTTGCTCTGTGGCATGTGGGATCTTCCTGGACCAGGACTGGAGCCCGTGCCCCTGCATTGGCAGGCAGATTCTTAATCACTGAGCCACCACGGAAGCCCCAGATCTGATATTTTGACAGGCAGGAAAGAGCAGGGCTCAGAGGTCTACAGAGCATGGGGTCCGGGAGCTGTAAGTCAGAAGTGTTGGATGGGGGACTTCCCTGGTGGCCCATTGGTTAAGACTCTGTGGTCCCAGTGCAGGGGGCCAGGGTTCGATCCCTGGCCAGGGACTAGATCCCGCATGCATGCCGCGACTAAAATCCTGCACCTGGCAACAAAGATCCTGCATGTGGCAACAAAGCTCCCACATGCCACAACTAAGACACGGCACAGCCAAATAATAAATAAATAAATAAACAAACACAAGGAAGAGTAGCCCCCACTCGCCGCAGCTAGAGAAAAGCCTGTGCGCAGCAACAAAGACCCAACCCAGCCAAAAATAAATAAATAAATAAATTTAAATAAATAAATAATAAAAATTAAAAAAAAGAAATATGACATCTGTTAATAGTGGGAAACAAAAAGTTTAGAGAGTAGCGAGACATAAGGAACTCAGAATCCGGAGGACTGGTGTAGTGTGTTTTCAGGAGGGGAGGGACTGGCAGAGGGAAGACAAATTATAACAAGGGTAATTTAATAGTCTGGGCAAGAGGTGAAAAGGACCTGGACATTTCTGTCTACACAAGACTTGTTGATAAGACTTGTGTACAGAAAGCCTCTGTGTTAATAACTTGTGGGTTTTAAAAAATTATATGGTTAGTACAGTTGTAATATTGTTAAATTGAGGGAAAAGCCTGTGTAAGGGCTTTAAAAATCTCTCCTTGCTGAGCACCTTCTGTTGTACTAGGTACTTTACATATTTTAGTCATCTTTCCAAGATAGGATGATTATCCTTGTTTTATAGCTGAGAAAACTGGATTTAGAGAGGTAGGCAGTTTTGCCCAAGGTCACACAGCTAGTGTTACGGCCCTGTGTTGTTTTTGTCCTTTTTCTCTTTTCATACCAGCCATAGGCCCCAGGGAAACTTCTCCCTCTTTCCATGTGGTTCTCATGCCAGTACTACTCTGGCATACCTGTGCTCTCCCTATTCTGCATGTATGTAAGGCAATTTGATTTAATTGTTGATTTACTTGTCCACTCTGTCAATGTACTGCACACATTGATGGTGAGAACTGGTTCTTGTTTATGCCTGTTCCCAGGCACTCAGCACAGTGCTTACCAAATGGTAGGTGCTTAATGTTTTCTTTTTGTTTGTTTTTTGAGATATGAGGCAAGAGGAAGAAGATCAGAATTCCCTTGGGTGGACGTTCTCAGGCCTCCACTTCAAGGAGAGCATTCAAGCAGAATTTATATTTGGAAATTATTGAGCATTTATATTTCATAGCATTTAATATCCCAAGAACCGGGGCACAGAGAATAAATAAGTTCCAGACGTATTAGAATATGGTTAAGTTCCGACGTTTATTAGATGGATAGTTGATATGTTGAGAGTGGTCCCAAACATTTGAGAGTGACATAGCTGAGGGACTCCTTCCAATGTAGCTCATTCAGTTCATTGCTTACCCAGTATTATCTTGCTTATGTTCTTATAGAGGTGAACAAACAGGGTTGGAATAAATCTAATTGGTTACAACTTATATTTATCATAGCATATGTATAGCCTGTGAAAAACAGGTATAGACTGATTCAATGAAGTGATAGCTCAAGTTAGTTATAAACTTGTAGACCCCCAATCAGATAGTCAAAGGCAAAAGTCTTTGATCATTACTACAGATAAGACATTTCCCATGATATTGAAGCATATTGTGAGTTCTCTCAATCAACTGTTAACTCCACTGTG
Source organism: Grampus griseus (assembly GCF_964374135.1). Classification (NCBI taxonomy): domain Eukaryota; kingdom Metazoa; phylum Chordata; class Mammalia; order Artiodactyla; family Delphinidae; genus Grampus; species Grampus griseus. Next base: position 33,682,825 of record NC_139000.1, read on the forward strand.
AAAAGAGTTCTTGTTTTGTATTTTTTCCCCCAAACTTAGCACAATGTCTGGCAATTGTAGACACTTGGAAAGTGTTTGTTAAATAAAACAGAACATAACTGACTAGGGTAGGAGCCCTTTTTGGCCATTTTTCTTCATGATATTTTTATGAACACCAGAGAAATGTTTGACTTCAGTTCCTTCATCTTTAAGATGTTTACTATATCAATTCCACAGAGCATAGGTGAAGGTTTAAAAAAAAGAGTGCCTGTAAATGTAGTTGGAAAAAAATGTAAAGTCATCAAAAATGTATGCAGTGTCGATGGATCTTAGAATCATAATATTGAGAGAGAGAAAGCAAGTCTGAGAAGATACCAGTTTTTATAGAACTCAAAGACAAAATAAATGAAACGTTGTTTAAGCATGCATATGCATGTGATAAAATCATATTTAAGAAAAGAAATGAATGATAAAGACCACGTTCAGGCTCTTGTTCAGGCACATTCAGGGAAAAGGTAGGGAGAGAGGCAACATAAAAAGATGCAAGTTGTTGGTAAAGCACTAGTTTTTGGGCTGGGTGGTGGTACACAGGATTTCATTTTAACATTATGCTTTATTATATATATGTTGCATGTAATATTTTATATGTATCACGTAATTTAGTTTTTATAAGTGAAAAGTCACGAAAGGTGCTATGAAGGACAGGCCTATAGTCTCACTGCCCACCTGTGCTGATAGGATAGATTTAATGGAAACTGGAAATAAAATGAGGTTCTAGAATGTCTTTATATCATCTCTTAAAAGAAGCTAATACAGCCTTCATGAAATGTGAAAAAAAAAGTTATCTATAAATTCAAAATGCTAGTTGCAGATACCTACTTTAAACCTATATTGATGTTGCCTGGCCAGTTTTTTCTTCTTTTGAGTTACTGGTTTAAAACATTTTAAAAATGATTTGTGATTATTGTAAAATTTTCAAATATTATAGAAATTACAGAGTTGAATAGAAAAATAATCCAACAATCCCTCCACCAGTTTTTTTTTTTAACTCACAGTTCCATCTTTATTACTTCTAACAAAAGATACTAGGATGATACTTTTGTCTCTTCCTTGGTATTTGTCTACTGTATTAACTTCGACCATCCCAATAGAAGAATGTGCCAATAAATTATTGATGACTTTTTACTGTTGCCTGTATGGTGCAGTGATACCAATATCAGAGGGATTACAACCAGCCTAAACAGAAAAGGACACAGTTTAAAGTCTCCACCAGTTTTAACCAATGTTAAAATTTTGGTGACTATCCTTCTAGATAGCTTTCTAGACATACATATGTACATGTTTAGTTAGGTAAATACATAAAATTTTCATAAATAGGATTATGTTACACACATTCTTCTTTCACTTTTTCACTTTCCATTTTAATCAGTTTAGACTTACATAATCCTTTTCTCCATGTAGCATGAATTTTTAAAGTACCTATCCTCTTGTAGGCAAGTACTAGACAATGAGAACGTAGCAATCAGTAAGACAGAAAAACTCCTGCCCACATGGAGTTTACATTCTAGTGGGGCAGAGAGCTGCTGGAGCAAGCCTAACCTGAAATCTATACTGCCTCTAGATATTTTAGTACTGTGATCCCATACACTCCCTTTATTGCTTAATTAAACTAGTTTTTTTCGTGTGTTCTGTTGTTTTCAATTGAAAGCATTTTAACCTATATACAGTCTCTGTCTCCTTATCTTTCATTATTCTTTGCCTTGTAATTTCATACTCCAGCCAATCAAAATGGCTTGTTCCCTGCTTATGCTATAAAATTTCTCATTTAACTTTGTGCAGCTTATTCCCTCTGTTTGAAATACCCTCTTAGCCCTAACCAAGGTCACATAACATAGTAATGGTTGCATAGAATTTGAATTATAGTCATAGTAGTTCTTCTAAAAATGAATTTTTCCTTTCATTCTTTCTTTCTTAGACCAATACTCTTTCCAGTTTATTATCTAAAGGGATGTATTGATAACAATGATATATGTAATGATAAGGATATTTATATGTATTTTTGAATGCTATAAGAATCTTATTTTATAGTTGTATAACATCTAATAGATTTTAAAACTATGAAATCGATGCATTAAAGAAAACATGTCTTCCTACATCTTTGCTTGACCTTTTCATTAATGATTTCTTATCTAATTTTCTTCTGTAGGGAATCTTTTAACTGAGCCAATTGGTTACTTGGAATCCTGTTTCTCGGCCAAGAATGGTACTCCAAGGCAGCCATCCATTTGTAGCCATTCACGGGCTTGTTTGAGGATTAGAAAAAGCATCTTTAATAATCCTGAACATTCCTTGATGGGCTTAGAACAGTTTTCTCATGTTTGGTAAGTTGTTTTATAGTTAGAAATGGTACTTTGGACCATAACTTGCCCTTGAGTAAAGTACTCCAATTGGAGGCAACCCTGGAGACTGCCATCCAGACCACCCTTGTCTATTGCATGGGATTTTTGTACTATATTCATGCATGTGATTGTCTGCATAACTTGGACACCCTCGGGGAAGCTTGGGATCCACTGAGGGGCACATTCCATCTGCAGTTGGTTCCAGTTTTGTTGAATGACTTCTGTTGAGCTGAAATCTGTAGACCTTCTCGATTCTGTCCGTGGGTCATTATTCTGTCCTCTAGACCACGGGTCAGCAAGCTATGGCCTGTGGACCAAGCCCATCGCATCTTCTGTTTTTGTAAGTAAGTTTATGGGAACATAACCACGTGCATTCATTTATGTGTTGGCCGTGGCTGCTTTTGTGTTACAACAGCAGAGTTGAATTATTTATAGCAGAGACTCGTTGACCTGCAAACCCTAAAATATTTACCGCCTGGTCCTTTACAGAAAAGGTTTGTGGACCCTGCTCTAGACCCATGAAATATTGTTTATTCAGGTACTTGACAAAAGCCTGTTAAGGTCCTAGCGTGTGCCAGTCATTGTGTTACGGGCAGTGGATATAGAGATAAGACTGTCTTCTTTCAAAAAACGGGAATGATATTACTCTTTTTTCCCCCACTGATTATATTTTAGTACCATTAGAAGCATTCTTTCTGTTTTAATTTGTGGGGAATTAAAGTTTTTTTCCTCGCTCAAATCATTATGATAGATTGACTGTGTTCTTTTCTTACTCAGTGGTTTGGTTTATTTTCAATAGGATTTTGTTTGTTTTTCACAAAAATGGTCATTTGAGCTGTAAGGCAAAAGTGCAGCCTCCTAGGCTGAATGGTGTGAAGACTGGCGTTTTCTCTACAAGGAGCCCACATCGTCCCAATGCAATAGGACTGACCCTAGCCAAACTGGAAAAGGTCGAAGGTAATTTGTACTTTTACCACTTTTTCCTTAACCAAAAGAAGTCTTATAAAATCAACCTAGTATTCAGCACTGGCTGTTATTGAGACAAGTACCAATGGTGTTAGCCCCTGTGAACCACCAGACATTGAGGAAAATGAAACGATTAAAAGAATGTCAGCATTAAAACACTTTGGAATAAGCTCTCATAGGATGCTCAGAGTTAGTTTATATCATTATATTTATCAGAAGTTATTAAATTATTTAAAAGTAACTCTTAAGATTTTATAATCATTAAATTAGTAACCAAATTTTTTCTGACTTGGACTGCAGTAAATATAAAATGATCTAAAAATTACTGGACACTCTCAAAATTTAACGCACAGTAACTGGTTGCACATGCATATATGGTCAGCACATTTGACCACAGTGTGGTGGATCATTTCTTCCTTGCAGCCCTGAGGAAATGAACGTGCATCGTGGCTGCAGTGCCGCTGTCCACTGTGATGTGAGGCAGAGGGTCTGGGATGAATACACCATAGGTTGAACATTTGTCAGATTGTGGGAGAACCTGTGTAGAATACCAGATTTAACTACGTGTTCATATATAAACGTGTTACTGAGCCATTCATTTCTGAAAGCCTCCCATTCTTGAATCCCTTGGACCTGATCAGCACATTTGGGTGTGCTGGGTAACACACAACTTGGGTAACAGTACTGGAACGTTTTATGGTCGTTCGTGCAACCCACACGTATTTTCTGAGCACTGAATATGTGCCAACCATTGTTCTAGGTGCTGGGGATATAGTGGCAAGCAGATTAGATAAAAATCCCAGCCCTGCAGAGGATCTTAGCATTCTAATGGGGAAGATCAAATCAGAAAGGTGAAAGGCAAACACAGTAGCGCTGTAGACACTCTTATAAATAAGCGTTATGAGGATGACTAGTGCTTGTGTGGTGCTTTGCAGTTTATAAAGAGTGTTCATGTATGGTATCTCACAGTGGCTCATGGGCTTGATAAGGTAGCAGTCTCCATGTTATGGATGAGGGCACTGAGGCTCTTTGATGTTTGATAATTTACCGAATAGCATCCAGCCAGGGGGTTGTCTGACTTCAAATCCCATGAACTCTCACCTGTGCCCCAGTGCTTTTCTTTCTTTTGCAGACATTATTAGGCATAATCCATCACTTAGAAAGTCCAAAATCTTCTTTCCAAAGTTCCAGGTTCATTCACAATAAGCATGTTTTAGAAATCAGATTCCTTTGTTAGTCATGTTTTTCTCAAATGGAGATAGGATCAAATGTGATCACATGCAGTTTTTGATTCTCACTGGGCCAGTTTTCCAAGGATCAAGTTAGTAGACTTTGCCCCAGTAGAAGGAACTGAACAGCAGCTGTATAAGTGGGACAACAGGGGACCTTTCCTTAATACTTGGTAATGGTGACTTATGTTCTGTTTAATTTTTTTTTTTTTTTTGGCTGCATTGGGTCTTTGTTGCTGTGCGCGGGCTTTCTGTAGTTGCGATGAGTGGGGTTTCTCATTGCCTCTTGTGTTGTGGAGCACGGGCTCTAGGCACGCTGGCTTCAGTAGTTGCAGCACATGGGCTCAGTAGTTGCGGCACGTGGGCTCTAGAGCGTGTGGGCTTCAGTAGTTGTGGCGTGTGGGCTCAGTAGTTGTGGCATATGGGCTCTAGGGCACGTGGGCTTCAGTAGTTGTGGCGCATGGGCTCAGTAGTTATGGCTTGTGGGTTCTAGAGTGTAGGCTCAGTAGTTGTGGCACACAGACTTGGTTGCTCAGCAGCATGTGGGATCTTCCCGGACCAGGGATCAAACCCGTGTCCCCTGCATTGGCAGGCGGGTTCTTAACCACTGCGCCACAGGGAAGTGCCCTGTTTAATTATTCAGTGGAGTATTAGATTCCTATTGCTGTGTAACAAATTACCATGCACTATCAGTTTAAACAGCACACATTTATTATGTGTTTAAAACATTACAATGTTTCTATAGGTTAGGAGTATGGGCACAGCTTAGCTGGGTCCTCACTTAAGAGTCTCACCAAGCTGCAGTGAAGTGGAATGAGTTCTTTTCTGGAGGTCTGACTGTAGAAGAATCCATTTCCAAGCCCTCTCTGGTCATAGGCAGAATTCACTTCCTTGCAGTTGTGGTTCTGAGGGTCCTGGCCTCTTGCTGGTTGTTGGCTGATGGCTGCTCCCAGCTCCTAGAGGTGGCCCCCAGTGCCTAGAGACCTCTCGCAGTGCCTTGCCACACAGGCTTTCCCAGCAAGGCAGCTTGCTTCTTCAAGCCCACAGGGGGAGTCTCTCAAGTGAACCTGCCAGCAAACACAGGAGTCTTAGATAACATAGCGTAGTCACTGAAGTGATATCAAGTCATACTCAAGAAGAGGGGATTATACACCAGGAGGTGACATCATGGGGCCACCTTAGACTCTGTTTGACACGTTGGAAACCATCATCAGTCCCACAGAGATATATTGAGGACTCTGATGTGTCTGGAACAGAGTTAGAAGCCCCCAGTGATGCAAAGGTGAGATGGCCCCACCTAGTGCTCGAGGACCTACTTACTGTCTAGGGGGAGAGACTCTAAGCAGGTCATTGCTAGACCATGTGACGAGGGCTTCAAGAGAGGTTCGGGCACAGGTACCTCTGTGGAACCCAGAGGAAAGAATGCTTATGTCTGGAAGAGCCAGAAAGGCTCTGTAAAGGAGGTGTTTCGTGAGAGCCTTGAAGAGCAAGTAGGAGTTTGACAGATAAAGAAGAGAATGGGTTTCTAGGTAGAAAGAAAACTGTATGTTGGCACCAGGTATAAGAGGGCCTGGTGCATAAGAGAATTGTGAGTAAGCTTGGTGGGCTTTAAGCAGATGTTGTTGATTCTCCAGTTGTTTGCACTGTTCTTCATTGTTAATATTTCTAAGAGGATGTTTTTCACATTACAGGTGGAGCCATATACCTTTCTGGAATTGACATGATTCATGGCACACCTGTACTAGACATAAAGCCCTACATAGCTGATTATGACTCACCACAAAATTTGATTGAGCCTTTAGGGGACGTTAATTTACAGAATAACCAATGTAAACCAAAAACCGTGTCCCAGTGTGACGGCAAGACTGATAACTGTGACCAACAGCTCTCAGGGTACGAGGAACCACAGCTCTACAGTTGTACTAAGGAGAAACCTAAATGTCCTGAAGATAGAACTTCAGGAGAAAACAACGCAAAACACGACAACTCAGCAAAAATCCAGCAAAGCTCACCTGAGCCCAGGGAGAGAGCAGCAGATTTGGGTGAAGAATCAGGAAGTGGTCCGAGTCCTAGGGTAGCAGAAGAGCAAAGTGGCCCATGTTGCCTGGAGAAGAGCGTTTCAGAGGAACAAGCAGACAGCAGGCTGAGGAGAGGGGAAGCAGCGGTGGTCGCACAAGGACACAGCACGGAGATGCCGCCCGAGGCTCTTCTCTGCCCTTCCAGGGCGGCTGGTGCAGCCCACCGCAGTGCGGTCCCCACCTGGGTGAGAGAGGCTCCCGTGGCCACCTTGGGAGTCCGGTTTACTCCTCATGCGGAGATGGACCTTGAGCACCTCAGCTCAGGTGAACCAGGTACTTTCCATTTCTTGTTTCTGAATGAGAGATGAGCTTTTACTTGGAGGTTTAGGCAAACTTGCTATTTCTGAGGGCAGTTTTTTTTTTTTTTTTTTTTTTCGGTACGCAGGTCTCTCACTGTTGAGGCCTCTCCCGTTGCGGAGCATAGGCTCCGGACGCGCAGACTCAGCAGCCATGGCTCACGGGCCTAGCCGCTCCGCGGCATATGGGATCTTCCTGGACCGGGGCACGAACCCGCGTCCCCTGCATCGGCAGGCGGACCCCCAGCCACTGTGCCACCAGGGAAACCCTGAGGGCAGTTTTATATAGAGTATTTGTGATTATGACTTGTAAAGAAACGTAGACGCATAAAATCATACTTGGGCAACGTCATCATCTGATGGCTTTCAATCAACAACTGTTTGTTCAGCACAGTGAGTGCCAGGCACTCAGTCAAGTGTTCACTGAAAACGGCTGCTGCCCAGGAATTGGGCCTCTTGTTTGCGTGTGGCAGTAGCTCTTGGAGTTCTCAAACAGCGTTCGGAAGCTAAATTGTGCTTGCTCTGTACCTGTGTAGATCGAGCTTTTTCATCTGTTTCACTATCTGAGTAGAGAAATGTCTCATCTTGTTTCACCTGTTGGGTGATGGATAGCTCGACCTCTGTCACAGAGCCCAGGAGTAAGAAGGAAAGAGTGTCTTAGCACAGAAATTGTCCCCATAAAGTCCCAGCACTAGAGGCACGCACTTCACTGCAGAAGAGAGAGGCCACAGGGCTTTTAACTTGGAGCCTGTTTACTCTAATACATGGTTGTTAAAAAACATTGTTATCTGGTTTTTCCAGCCCACAAGCAGATTCCAAGCAGCTGTCCAGAGAGAAGGAGGCCCATTAAAAAGTGGGTGCGGTAATTCCTGTAAGAAGTAGCCAGTTAGTTGCCAAGGAGATGTCAGATTTCACCTGCCCCTGGATGGTTGTTCTACTCATTCTTTCCTAAGGCTTTATGTTTAAACAGAACATTTGATTTTTAAATCAATCTCTTTATTTTCAAAGTTTTGTTAATGAAAGTTGTTTCATCACAGTGTACAGTTCATGGGAAGAGGAAGGTCAGTTTTTTTTTTTTGTGGGGAGTGGGGTGCGTCCCATACCGCTTGTGGGATCTTAGTTCACCGCCCAGGGACTGAACCCTCGCCCTCAGCAGTGAAAGCATGGAGTCGTCGCCACTGGACCGCCAGGGGAATCCCCAAGTTGTGTTCTTCTTATTGCAGGTATTGGTCAGGCTTCATTTAACTATTTTCAGTCAGCGGAGGAAGCAAGGTGTGCCATCGAGGCTGTGCTGTCAGCCGACCCTCGGTCTGTGTATCGACGGAAACTCTGCCAGGATCGTCTTTTCTACTTTACAGTAGACACAGCACATGTCACGTGCTGGTTTGGTGATGGCTTTGCAGAGGTCTTAAGGATCAAGCCAGCTTCTGAGCCTGTTCAGATGGGTGACCCTGCGGAGTCCTTGGTGCCTCTGGGATCGTGAGTAGCCTCCGTCGAGTCTTTAAGGCAGCCTAATTGACTTCGGTGTGGCTGTTGGATTTTCTGTACAAGCTAATGATGTGCCTTCTTTGCAGAAAGAAGCAACGCTTTGTGATCTCACTGCTTTGATTGATTTGGGTTGTTCAGAATATTTATTTGAAAAACATGTATTTTAATAAACTAAGAGATAAAGAATTTGGAGAAATCACCATATCATGATCGTTTTTGATCAGTTAATATTGAAGAATCCAAAGGTGATGCTTTATCACTGTTTTCTGAAAGAAGTCAATTCTTCTTGGCACTTGATAAAACTAACTGGGCAGAAGCTGGGTGGATGTGTTGAACAATTCATGTTGGTTTTTTTGTCTGAAAAAGCCTGACCTCTCTGTTTTATTCTAAATCAAACTGAGTTATGGTATCTTAAGAAACTTAACAAATCAAAACCAAGTAGTTATAAAGATCTTTAGAGATTAAACCCCTGTGTTTCAGAGACTTTGCCATACACTCACGCATGCACACACGCACACACACGTATGTGTAATATTTAATCCTGATTCCAAAATTAGAGACGCTAAGGTTTCTTTGGATGCCTTTGTATCAGAAAAGAAAGTCACTCTGAGAAGTCCAAGAAAATAACTTAATTACTGGTTTATTTCTTGTTTATTCTATGACTGTTTACTGAGAACTATTGTGAGTTAGGTTTTGGTGATAGAATGAAATGAACAGGATGCAATTCTTGTTGCAGGTCATAGTTGTGGAGGAAGAAGACACAAACACATTGTTGTATTACAGTTAGATAGAGTAATTAAGTCCATACATGATTCCTGTGTAAGCACCACACGGGAAGCAGTTGTAAGAATGTATTGCCTATAGGTGACTTTAAAGATGTGATCCCAGATAACTGAAGGTTTATGATCAGTGTAACCAAATTAGGCACCTGTCAACATGACGTAGGCTTTCCTAATCGCAACTGTAGATCTTAGTAGCTGCTTGATCATGGTTTTGAAATGAGCCCTGCTGCCTGTGGATACTTGCACAGAGTCATTTGTGGCTGATGACACTGCACTCCTGAAACAAACTGGGTTTTATTTGAGTTTACTTAGAACCTCTTGGGGAGGTATATTTAATTTGACTTTTAAAAGCTTTTTATTTCTAGATAATTACAGATTCATAGGAAGTTGCAAAAAATAGGGCAAAGGTCCCGTGTACCCTTTACCTAGCTTCTTCCCATGGTAACATCTTATATAACTATGGTAAGGAAGTTGACATTGGTACAATCCACTCTTTTGGATTTTGAATTCTTTTCTCTTAAAATTACTTTGAGACTGAGTCAGGTCTTGAAGCACAAAATGTTGATATTTAATATGGAAAAAATAACTCTTAGGATCATACCAACTGGCTTTCTAGCAAGAGGACTGTTCTGTTGTTTGGGGTTTTAATATACATTCTCAGGATTTTAAAACTAAAATCCTGAATATAATCCAGCTTAGTTCTCTGCCAGCTCACCAGTCTTTTCATTATACCCAGTGTTTGGCCCTCTCCCCCTGCTTAAACCCCTTGGTGATGACCCTTCATGCCTGCCCTGTGTAGCTCATTATTAAAGTGTTCTTCCTTTGTATGAGATCAGATCTGTTCTCTGATAACTCCACCCTCTGGCCAGGCCACATAGGGTAAAGCTGATCAGGCTTCCATGTTTTCTTCAGCTGTTTCTCATATAACGTGTTCTTGAGTCTCACCCCACCCTCAATCCTTGAGTCCCCCATGTGAGCTTTTGTCTCTAGGCAAGTGTCATATTGTGAGGAAATTTGTATCTCTGGGTTACGAACTTCCATCCCTCAGCAAGATTAATCATTTGAAGTAAATCTACTATTCCTTTTCATCTTGGAAACTTTTTCAAAAGAAAGGGACACAAATGACATCCACCTTAGAGTTTAGCCTTTGCTTTTTGGTGCCTGTTTGGGGAGCCCTGATAGCTGATTATTTTCACTAGCTTGGAGATAAACTCCAGGAGTTCAAGCTGTTTAGGTAATTCTGGCTTTCGGCCCACCTGCCCCAGCTTTCCAGAACAGTCACTTCCACAAGAAACGCTGATACTTGTCAGTCACATATAGGAAGAGATTAGAAGGATGAGTGCCATTTATTACATTTTAAAATTGTATCCTGGCTTAAGGAGGGGGATGGATTATTCCAGCATGCGGAGGCTGTGCACAACCGGGTAGACTCATTAGCTAAACCCATGAGCTCTTGTTGGTAGTTTTCTTTTTATGATACAGTCCCAAAGGAGGCAGATGAGGACTCAGTAATAATGAAATGTGCATCAGTTACTGAACTTTTAGCACATCCTGGGCACTGGGCTACATGCTCTCCCTACATTGACCAGAGGTTAAGCAACGTGTTCAGGCTCACAGAGCTGGTCAGCCAAGCATCGAGGATTTCAGCCCACCCGCCTGGTCCCAGAGTTGGCTCCCTTCTTAGCTTGGCGCTCCTGCCTCCCCCAGTGCAGGTGCAGACGCTCAGCCAACCATGCTGCTTTATTTGAAGCAACTCCATATGCTTCATAAGCACAGGATGCTTCACTTAGAGTGATGCTGATGGAAATCTAATCACTAAACGAAGAACAGGGAGAGGAATAAGGGCAGAGATGTCCATTCCCACTAGATCTGCTTGGAACCTCCTGGGAAGCAGCATGGGAGATGTAGAGAGCACTGAGGCTGGCCTCAGAAAGTTCAAGCACTCTTTCTGCTCTGCCCTGTGCTTGCTGTGTGCCCGTGGGCGAGTCACTGAGCCCATCTCCACCTCCGTGACCTTACAGAGTTGTTGTTACAAGGATAATGCCTGGGAAAGTATTTTCTAAACTCTTCCATGGTCTGTAACTTAGGTCATTTTTTTATTGTGCCTGTCGTCATCAACACCCTTTCTCTGTCACTCTGCTCTGGCTTACCTGGCTGGACAAGCAGACTCAGGAGAATCAAGGGGTCCCTAAAATCCAGTGTATGGAAGGTCTTGTTTTATTATCATTACAGAATTTTTTTTTAAAAAAGAACTTCTTTTAGCAAGTTATAGGACGTTTTACTAAGGGAGCTGTCACAAAGTGCCCCACCTTAAGGACCCAGTTGACATTTTGCCACCTGCCCCCGCCCCCCGGCTTTCCCTCCTGAGGTTGCACATGTACCAGGAACCGCCTTCACTGCCCATGCACACAGCTCCCAGCTCAGTCCCTTTCTCACGCACGATCCTCTTTAGGACCCTTTCTCTCTCACCTTCTTTCCTGATTCCAGCCCAGATATTTCAGGGTAAGTCTGCATTTCTTTTATTTATTTAGCTTTTTTTTTTTTTACATTTCTTTTATAAGAAAATAGAATTAATCGTGATGTGAAATTATTAAGGTAAGTTCTACCTCTGTGACGGAGAAGAGACAAGTTGTAAGGATTAAAAAAGCTCAATGAAATATAATAGGGATTTTTGGTCATTGCTAAAAATAAGGTTCCTCATCTGGGTAGCCACCAAACGACTCTCCAGCATCCTCTCTGATCTGCTCTCTGCCCCCTCTCTGCCTCTGTGGGTTCCAGGAAGTGGGACTCACAGAGGGCTCAAGGTTTAGGTCAGTGCATGTGACTGTGAGTGACAAGCACAAGAAAAGCCTTTCCAGTACCCACAGTGACGGCAGGGGGTGGGGGGCAAAAACTCAGCGGTACCCTCTCTCTTTTCTGATGGAGGGTGCTACTTGGCCTACGAACTCAAGCCACACAGACCAATCAACTTTGAGTCAATGTATGTTTATGTTGTGCTGACAAAAACGGTAGGGTTGGATGTAATGCAGGGTTTCCTACTTTTTCTACTTTGTAGATAACTTGAGAAGTCTATTCAGATTCTTCACTAATGCTTCATGCAGTTCAAGATGTGTAAAACTTTTTTATTCAGTGTTAACTAATTTTATTTTTAAAAATCACCACATGCTAAACACTGAAGAAGTCAAATAATTCTTCACAGTGGTATAGACGTTATAGTTTACAAAGCCATTTAAAATATGTTGACTCATGTGGTATCTTAGCAACATTTTGGGTGGATTTTGCTTCTGGGCACTAAGCTGGGAACCTAACCGCTATTTAGAACAGGGCTCAGCAGACTATAGTCTGAAGGCCAAGTTTGGCCCACAGCCTGTTTTTGTGTCACCTAGGAGCTAAGATTGGTCTTTATATTTTTAAAAGATTGTAAACAAAAGCAAACAGCCCCCAAAGCTGAACCAGTGACAGAATATGGCATGCAAAGCTGAAGATTTTACCATCTGGCCCTTTACAGAAGACGTTTATGGACCCTGATTTAGAACATTATTTCTCTGAAAAGGTGTTGTGAGTTCCAGAAAGCTTATTTATAAAATAGGTTTTTGGGTTATTGCATGCTTTTAAGTCATGGACTCTCTAAATCCTTTTGAAAGGATTTAGTCATGTAGCCATGTGAGAAAGCTCACCAATACAACATAAATAGTAAAGTATGTGTTATAATGTTCTATTCATACATGTCAAATGAAGTTATACAAATCCATGTTTATACATATGTAGAAGACTTCTAGAAGGATAAATACAAGTATGCTAACAATGGTTGCTTGGGGGTGGGGGCATGTTCTCTGGGGGCTTATTGGGGAAGGGAACTTTTCACTTTATTCTCTTCAGTATGCTGTGGATTTTTTTTCTAATCATGAGCACATGTTATTTTTGTAGGTGGAACATAAGGAGAGTTAAATGTCCTAACTTGAGTAAGTTCGATTTATATAAATATGTAACTTTGTCCTCGCGCCCCCACCCCCCCAATCTGGTAAATATAGTTAGAGATATGTTTTCCTGGAGCATCACCTGTGGATCACAAAAACAGAAATCACCCAGGTCACACATCAGCTGTGGAGCTGAGCCAGTTTGGAGCAGGTAAACTGGCTGGGCCTGGGCAGCTTGTCCCCAAGGATGCACTGACTTTTTCTCTTCTTCCCAGACAGGGTTTTGGATAAGGCATTGGGCCTCCAGGCAGAAGACAGGCGCCTGTGCGGGATGGTGTTGCTGGTAGAGGGCTGAGCTGCTGAGAGCACCTTAGCTCCGTACTTGCCAAACCTGTGCAGTTCGTCCAGGCTAGACAAAGTGATGGGTCTCTGCTTGCAGGATCATTTCACTCGTCAGCTCCTCCCACTGGGTCTCTGTCTGCTTGCATTTAGTGAGCTCACAGGCCATTTGACTGCTGGGGATTGCTCTCCCTGGATCCCCAGGGCTGGCCCTTACCCACTGTCACAATGGGAGCTCTGAGCTCAGTCAGCAGGAAAGGAGAGGCTCAGAGCTGGGGATCGACTATTCCCACTGGGTCCGGGGACTGTGCTGAGATGGAGGTGGGGCAGACTAGGAAGAAGGGCAGGCTGGCACGGTCACAGGTGGCAGAGCTGAGCTTGCGTTGGCGGTGGAGTAGGGCTGTCAACAGATTGGAGGCTCAGGCTCTGCCTGGGTTGGGGAGGAGTCAAGGTCAGAGAACTGGCAGAGCCAAGGCAGGACCGAGTCCCAGAGGGGTTATCCAGGGACCTCAGGGACTTCAAGTCAGGGACCCCCTCATATCGGAGCTGGAGATTTCTCTTCCTTAGTTCTTTGCCCAGTATCCTGTCTTTGCCAAGATAAAAGGTCACATTCAAAGATACCGTCAATCTAGGAGGACAACATGAGTAAGAAGAGCTTGCAAACAAGGCAAGGAGAAATCAAGTGACATAAAATGGATTGATTAGTGAAGCCATGCACAGAATATCCGCTGGGTCCTCAGGTGGGAGGAGCTTGGTCATCAGAGCTTGCCCTCTCTTCCTCTTGGGACTCCTACTACCACACAAACAAGCCTGAGTTAGCCTGCTTGAGATCATGGCTGAGTCTCAGCTGATACTGAACCAGTCACCAGACATATAAGTGAAGCCATCCTGTATCATCCAGCTATATCTGAGTTGGCCTAGGTGGCCAGCCAGCACAAAGAATCATGAGGGGAAAAAAATGTTTATTTTAAGCCACTAATTTTGGGATGATTTGCTATAAAACAAAAGCTAGCTTGTAACATTTAGCTACCACACTCTTGAGCAGTGGAAAGTGAGTTTATTTAACAGGAGGGGTTAACATGACAAAATCCTTAAATGATAAAGGGGTTTTTAGGGCAGGATGGATTTTTGTGATGAAAGTCATGAAAAAATAGTAATAAATAATAGCTAACATTTATTAAGCACTTCAGGTTAGGTACAGAGCTAAGAGTTTTAATTAACATGGATTATCTCATTATGAGGAAAGATACTGTTATTTCCATTATACAGTTGAGAAGCTGAGGATCAAGGACATTAAATTACTCTACAAGGTCTCATGGTTAGAAAGGGGGAAGACTTAGGATGTAAATCCTGAGTCTGTCAAACTGCAGAACCAACATTTTTTTTATATTGATTTTGAAACTTAAAAAAAAATTATTTATTGGTTGCATTGGGTCTTCGTTGCTGCAGGTGGGCTCCTTAGTTGCAGCTCGCGGGCTCCTTAGTTGCAGCTCTCAGGCTCCTTAGTTGTGGCACGCGAACTGTTAGTTGCGTCATGCATGTGGGATCTAGTTCCCTGACGGAGATTGAACCCGGGCCCCCTGCATTGGGAGCACGGAGTCTTATCCACTGCGCCACCAGGGAAGTCCCAGAACCAACATTCTTTTTTTTTTTTTGCGGTACGTGGCCCTCTCACTGTTGTGGCCTCTCCCGTTGTGGAGCACAGGCTCCGGACGCGCAGGCTCAGTGGCCGTGGCTCACGGGCCCAGCCTCTCCGCGGCATGTGGGATCTTCCCAGAGCGGGGCACGAACCTGTGTCGCCTGCATCGGCAGGCGGACTCTCAACCACTGCACCACCAGGGAAGCCCCCAGAACCAACATTCTTAAACACTAATAACTCTAGGGTTTCCAGCCTAGGAGAATCTACAAATGGCTATTCCATAAATTCAAATGGAAGAGCCATGAAGTGGAATTAAAACTGAGTTGACCAGGGAATTGAGGGGGAACTGAGTTCCCCTCAAATCACATCTCTGATTTCTGGATAAACATGGAGTGAACCCATGCATTTGTTTCTGTTGCTTGCTAAAATCCCAATAAATTGCAGCAAAAAGAGCAAATTAAACCCAAAACAGGAATCAATGAAACAGAAAATTTTAAATAAATCAATAAAACCAAAAGCTGGTTGTTTCAGATTAACTTGATAAACTTCTGGCTCAGACTGAGTAGAAAAAAAGAAAAAAACCAATTAATAGTATCAGGGAAGAGAGGTGACACCTCTATTAATTATACTAATATTTAAAAGGAATATTATGAACAACTTTGTGTCAATAAATTTTAAAAACTTAGATGAAATGAATAAAAAATATGAATATACAAATTATCAGAAGTCACTAAAGAAGAAGTAAATAACTTGAAGAGCCTTTATTAAAGAAATTGGAATTGTAGTTAAAAACCTTCTCTCACAGAAAACTTCAGGTGCAGATGCCTTCCCTGGTGAATTCTATCAAACAAGGAAGAAAAAATAATTCTAAATAAACTCTTAAAATATTGAAAAGGAGGGAATACTTTCCAGCTCATTTTATGATCGCAACATTACCATGATACCAAAACCAGACAAAAATATTACAAGAAAGAAAACTACAAACCAATATCTCTTATTTGCAAAAATTCTAAAGAAAATTATAGGAAGTTTAATCCAACAACATATTAAAGGATAATATATCATGACCAAGTATGATTTATCCCAGGAATGTGGAGTTGGTTTCACATTAAATAAATCAACATAATTCATCATATTTACAAACTGAAAAAGAAAAACGCTATGTTCATTTCAATAGATGCTGAGAAAGCATTTGACCAAATATAATATCCATTCCTGTAAAAAAAAAACCAAACAAACTCAAAACCAGGAATAGAAGGGAACTTCCTCAATCTGATAAAGGCCATCTACAAAAAAACCAGCCAGCATCATATTTAGTGGTGAAAGACTGAATACTTTGCAACCTAAGATCAAGAACAAGACAAGGATGTCTACATGTACCATTTCTATTCAATATTGTACTGGAGGTCCTAGCTAATGCAGTAAGGCAAGAAAAAGAAAGAAAAAACACATGGATTGGAAAGGGAGACGTATAATTTTCCTTGTTTACAGATGACATGTCTATGTGGAAAATCCTAAAGAGTCAACAGAAAAAGCCACTCGAACTAATAAGTTTAACAAAGTTATGGAATATAAGGTCAAAAAACAAAAATTAATTTTATCTCTATATATTAGCAATGAACAATTGGAAACTTAAAAATAGCATTCATGTAAAAATATGAAATAGGGATAAAATTTATCAAGATATGTTTATCAAGATAAATTTATCAAGATAAATCAAGATAAATTTATCAAGATATAGCTGTACAAGGAAGATTAAAGAACATTGCCAAGGGAAATTGAAGAAGGTCTAAGTACATGGAGAGATCTACAATGTTGTGAATTGAAGGGCATGGTGTTATTAAGATGTCAACTCTCCTCAAATTGATTTATAGATTTAAGGAAATGGAGTAGGCAGACTCTCTGAGGCAAGGAGCACTTCAGTGGGAAAATCCTGAGGCTGGCTCTGCATCTCTACCTCCAGTATGAGCCTCAGTCCATGAGCAAGCTGCTCTTTAAGGCTTGGCCTTTGCAGATCTTGGGCAACCAACACTCCTCAAGGGGGGAGGGAGATTCCTTGGTCACTGGATCCCTTGACCGCTCAGACAGCCATTTAGTTTCTGTGCATCTTCCAGCTCACAGGCTCTCAGAACATCTTCCAGTTGTGGCTCAGGAGCTGCAGTCATCTTGAACTTCTTCCCTGGACTTTTTGGCCTTTGAAGGAATCCCTAAATTAATCTCCAACATCCTTTTCCTAAAGTGGAAAGAAGATGCTTACCTCCAGACCCTCTCCTCCCTGTTCTCTGCCTCTGGGGTACTGCTCCTCTGTGACTAGAGTCTGTTGGGACATGACTCCACTCTCATCCCTTGGGTCATGTCCTGCCATTGTTTGACTTGGAGTGACTCTGGACTGCCTCTTTTGTCCCCCATACATTCCCACTCTGCCACAGTTTGTCCATGATGATGGGTGGGAGGAGCTAAAAAGTTTGTTCTTCTCCTCCGACTGAAGGTCTTGTGTGAACAATAACCAACATCTCAGGGCTGTCTGGCCTTCGTTGTTTACAGCTGAGGAACCGGGAGAGGACTATCCAAGATGGAGACTGAACTTTTGTCGTCAGCTTCTCTCCTGACCTGCCTAAGGGTTTCTTTCAAAGAGATAAGCAACCTCGGCTTAGCCATCCCTGAAACATGGGTGGCTGAGAGAGGAAGGTGGACTGAGGAAGGGGCCATGATTGAGTCTCTATCAGCTAAACGGTTTTATGGATTCAGGGAACTTGAGAGGTAAGCTCTACCTTTGCTGTACCCCAAACCATATAATCTGGGCTTCTAGTGCTTGTCTAATGCCTAGATCAAGGAAGGAAAGCTTCCAAGAGGTATTCAGGCAGTGTTCCTGATTCATTGAAGGTGCTGAATTTCCAGTTTTCAAGTGGCCATAAGACTCCCCAGGAGGGGGCAGTGTATAGGTGGCAACAAGCCATGAACTACACACACATACAGGGCTCCTGCTGGAGACATCTACCCAAGTTCTTGTCCAAATGAATCTTTAGGGTGTTTTCCAGTTGCCTCTGGTCTAGGTTTTCTGTTGAGCTCCCTGAGTGACATACCAGGTCACTTTTTGTCTCCTCAGAGTCAGACCCTAGACTCCTCCCAGGATAGCTTTCTAAATACCTGGGTTATTTGGGGGCTCTTCCTCAGGCTATGCACCAGACTCTTTGTGGGTCACCTTGCCTGTCCCTTCACATGGAAATTTCCTGATTGCCTCAACGTCATGTGGCCTAGATTCTTCCTTGCTGCTTTGGCCCCTACCACAGAGGGCTGTGAAGGTTCATGTTTGCCCTGTGGCCAAGAATTCCCTGCTAGTTTGCCCTGAGGCTCTATCTGTGCCAGGTGGGCCCAGTGTTGGATGAAGCTCTTTCAAAGGTGGTGCTCCAGCTGCCGCCAGATCTCATTGATAATAGGAAATTCTCTAGCAAGGATGGAGCCTGGTACTTAGGACAGAGAGGCCATGTTGCACTGCGGAATGTTGGGAGCTAGAGGATGAAAGGTTTCCTGAGCTCTTTGGACCGGAAAGAGTTGCAGCTGCTTCTAGAATAAGTGCCAGTCTCGGGGTTGAATTTCTTTTGGGATGAGAGACTGCACTTCTTCCTGGGGTTCAGAGAAGGACACTCCACAGGCCCTATCTGGGGTGACAGAATGGGAGAGAGGTTGAAGGTGGGCCTGAGTTAGGGGCTGGGATTGGGGCAGGGTTCAAGATCAGAGGGGGCTGGGGCTGGGGCTGCAATGGGGATATTTTAGCCTGAATATGGACTGGGCCCATTAGGGAATCCACTGAATAAGGCAAAGGGAGACACTAGTGGGGGTCAGCCACCCAAGACCAGGACAGTAGCCCCAGGGACTCACTATGCAGAGAGGGAACACCCTGGAAGAGCTGGCTCCACTTCTGCAAAGAGTCCCTTCAAGTTTTGGGGTTTGGGAACTGCCGAGGACTGCAGCTACTTTGGTTTGTCTATGATGCTCCACAAGGCTTGGGAGCCTGCGGTGTCCTGTGTGTCTGCAAGAGACTAAAGTAGCCCCAGCCCTGGTATGATTCCATCCTTCGCGGCTATTCTCCGGAACAGTAGTCGTTTACCTCCGTCCGCTTTCTCTCCCACCTGAGTGCATGCCACCAACCCATGGAAGATTCGATGGACATGGACATGAGTCCCCTGAGGTCCCAGAACTATCTTTTCGGTTGTGAACTAAAGGCCGACAAAGATTATCACTTTAAGGTGGATAATGATGAAAATGAGCACCAGTTATCTTTAAGAACCCTCAGTTTAGGGGCTGGTGCAAAGAATGAATTGCACATTGTTGGACCAGAGGCGATGAATTATGAAGGCAGTCCAATTCAGGTAACACTGGCAACTTCAAAGATGTCTGTACAGCCAATGGTTTCCCTTGGGGGCTTTGAAATGACACCAACTGTGGTCTGATGGTTGAAGTGTGGTTCAGGGCCTGTGCATTATTAGTGGACAGCATTTAGTAGCTGTGGAGGAAGATGCAGAGTGAGAAGATGAAGAGGAGGAGGATGTGACACTCCTAAGTATATCTGGAAAGTGTTCTGCCCCTGGAAGTGGTAGCAAGTTTCCACGGAAAAAAGTAAAACTTGCTGCTGATGAAGATGACGATGATGATGCAGATGACGATGATGATGACTTTGATGATGAGGAAGCTGAAGAAAAAGCCCCAGTAATCTGTACAAGATACTCCAGCCAAAAGTGCACAAAAATGAAACCAGAATGGAAAAGACTCAAAACCATCAACACCAAGATCAAAAGGTCAAGAATCCTTCAAAAAACAGGAAAAGACTGCTAAAACACAGAAAGGACCTAGCTCTGTAGAAGACATTAAAGTAAAAATGCAAGCAAGTATAGAAAAAGGTGGTTCCCTTCCCAGAGTGGAAGCCAAGTTCATCAGTTAAGTGAAGAATTGTTTCCGGAAGGCTATTCAAGATCTCTGGCAGTTGAGGAAGTCTCTTTAAGAAAATAGTTTAGGGACTTCCCTAGTGGTACAGTGGTTAAGAATCCGCCTGCCAATGCAGGGGACACGGGTTCAAGCCCTGGTCCGTGAAGCTCCTACATGCCGCGGACCAACTAAGCCCATGTGCCACAACTATTGAGCTCGTGCTCTAGAGCCCACGAGCCACAACTACTGAGCCTGCGTGCCTCGACTACTGAAGCCCACGCACCTAGAGCCCATGCTCTGCAACAAGAGAAGCCACCACAATGAGAAACCCATGCTCCGCAATGAAGAGTAGCCCACACTCACGACAACTAGAGAAAGCCCGCACACAGCAACAAAGACCCAACGCAGCCAAAAATAGATGATAATAGATGATAATAGATAGATAGATAGATAGATAGATAGATAGATAGATAGATAGATAGATAGAAAGAAAATAGTTGATATCTGGCTGTCCTTTTTATAATGAAGAGTGAGAACTTTCCCTACCATGTCTGATAAATATTGTCCAGGTTGCATTGCCAAGAATGTGTTGTCCAAAATGCATGTTTAGTTTTTAAAGATGGAACTCCACCCTTTGCTTGGTTTTAAGTATGTCTAGAATGTTATGATAGGACATAGTAGTAGTGGTGGTCAGACAAATGAAAATGGTGGGGAGATAAAAATATACATGTGAAATAAACTCAGTATTTTAATAAAGTAAAAAAAAAGTTCTAGAAGATTTCATTGGTAGTCTGCCTCAGTTGCTTAGGAAGTGTCCCTCCTCCTTTTCTCTCTGCTCCATAATTTGGAAATGCACTCTTTTTGTGACTTGTATCTCCTGGAGCTCCTGCAGATCAGGGCTGAGGAAGAGAAGCTACCTCCTCAGCGCACCTGCTTGCCAAGTCCCCCAGAGACAGGACTCTGAGGGAGGGGAGCGCTCAGGCGGAGGAGCTGTGGAAGGCAAAAGGACACAGAGGAAGCAGCAGCTTCCCAACCTCCCCAGACATCAGAAGATCAGCTTCTACAGTCACTCTATCATGATCCTCCCAGCAGGGATCTTGCCACAAACTGTTATCATCAAGAAGCTTGTCCAGATCGCTGCAAAAGACAGGACGTGTGCTGCAGTTGGGAGCAGAATGAGGATAGGAGGGCCCAGTAGGCCTGGCAGGAGTCACGTTCCCTACATCACTGACTTCAAGATGCTTCTTTTTTTCTTCAAGGAGGGTGCTTCTTTCAACTTCCCTTCCCTATAGGATTACCCTCTCATGTCAACCTCGGTTGCACAGGGGCCCTGCAGTCACAGAAGCCATATGCTAGGAAGAGGGGGAAGGAAAGAAGGAGAAGAGCTTCATCAATACCTGTTTTTCCAGCGAGTCAACAGGTCCCATGTCACATGTGCTCCTTTCTGGCAAACTCTCCAAGCTGGGAAAGAAGGAGACTTGGTCACATGCAGTGAAGGTAGGAGCAAAGGATCTTATAGGAGGCTGAGCAAAACTGTCCTCTGGGGGAGGCTTTTGGGAGACTAGACTTCAAGAGCCCCAAGCATTATTGTACAAGGTCAAACAGTCAGTGACAACAATAGACAGGCTCAGGGATGGAATAGCATTTTATACTTTATCCCATCTGATCCTCATAACCACGGTGTGAGGGATGAAGGTCAAATGTATCTCAAGGAGGAATCTGAACCTTAGGAAAATTAAACAATTTGTCCCAAAACAGGACCCAAAAGGTCTGCCTCCAGATATCCATTCCACCGTGTCTCACACTGCCACCTAGTGGTCAAGACCCACAGGGCCGCTCCCCCATTCTTCCATTCCCAGGGATGGACCTAGCAGGGAACTGGAGAAGTGTTCTTGGTTCTGACTCCTTCCTATGACTCTCCCTGCTGAGAGCTTTGTTTTCTAAGAGTGATGAGCTCTAGCAGCTGACATCCTTAGAGACTGTGGATGTGGACCTGGGTCTTACGGAAAGGAGAGATTAAGGTTAACCCTTGAGAGCTCTGGACTGAATAGGCAGAACCTTACCCACAAAATGCTCCCTCTTTGCTCCTCTTCTTCTCTGCACTGATGCTGCAAAACAAAAAAGGAATGAGGGGCTTGGCCTCAATTCTTATTCTCCTCTCTTTAGGCAGATCATAATTCACGACTAAATCTTTCTACTTTGCATTAACAGAGCTCTAATTTACTTCTCTTTTATTCATTTATAAAGTGGATAAAAATATTATTTTCTTGAAAACCTTGCAGAAAGGTCTTCTGTGTGGGATCCACAGTTGAATTTCTTCAGTTAGTAGACTGACCTCTCCTGAGGAAGGGGACAAAATCTCAGATAGGATTTGCTCCAGAAGGTGAGGTTCTGCTCCCTGAGGACAGCACTGGGGCTCCAGCATCTGATTAGAAGCTTTCAGAAGCTCAGCATTGCTATTCAGATCAGCCCTAACACAGAGGAAAGGCTTGGCCAAGGCACCTGGATGGGGGGTGGGGCTGGGGAATGACTGATGAACCAGTGTTGAGGACTCCGTTCTTCGTCAGTTTTTCTGAACTCTCTTAATAATCCAATCCATGGCTCCTGAATTGCGTGATTGGGTTTCTTTTTTCCCAGACCTCGCTACAACACCAAACAGATGGTCTGTGGGTATTGGATAAAGTTCCTAGACGCTATACTCTAGCCCCCCCCCCCCGCCCACAAAGATGATATTCTCTTCTTTCCTCAGAGTTCCCATCTCAGTTGTCTCTCTGGGCCAACATAACTTAATTTAGAAAACTGGGAAGAGGGGCAGGAAAAAAATAAAACTCAGTTACTGCTGGGGGCTCATCTTCAGTTTCTCTAGGGTGGTGGCTGGGGGGCTGGGGGGACAAAGAGTGTAGGTGAACTATAGCCTCTCAGCCTAGCAGGTCCCTCAATGCTTTCTAAATCCCTCTACCCTTCTCTGGGCCTTTTTTATTTTCTACTCCATCTTTTCATCATATCACATATATATCTTATGCTATTTCCTGTTTCTTCCGCCTAAAACCTAGATATTATCTGGGTCCTTCTTTACCCCTGGGAGATCTCAACTTGAATCTCACCAGTTCCACAGCTTTTGAAACTCTGAAGTTCTCCTATAATTTTTTGTTCATTTCCAGGGATTTACGCTGAAGTCTTTAGCTCCAGCTTCTCCGCATAATCTGTTTTTGCCTTGCATCAACACAGACATACAACTCATCCCTGTCCCCTTCAACATTTCCCGAAAAATCCATTTTCATATAAAAGAATTAGTGAGCAATGCAGCCTTTTTAAAAGATAGTGTGGGAGTGACCCGAGGGAGAGAGGCCCATGGCATACACCATGGTAAACAACTTAAAAATCCTCTCTGATTAATTCCTTTTCTCTCGAAGTCCCTTTTGTGTTGCTCTGCCACTGAGGGCTCTCAACTCACCCTAATGCACCCCTGCAGTGTCCCACCCTGCTGGTCCTGGTTCCTCTCTCCTCTCTCCCAGGCGCCTCCCCTTTCCCCAGCATTATAATGCTTCTCCTTTATTACACAGAGCAATTCCCCTCTCCTAAAGCCCTGCCCCAACCTGCACATTCAAACCCATCCTGGTTTGAAGAGTAGGAGAGGCCTTCTCTTTAAGCTGCTCCAGCTTTTAAAGAGAGCAGTTGGAGTTGTATATGAAAATATACTTTATTAATTTTGAATCATGCCTATGGTTACTTCTTCTGTGAAGGATTTCTTGATTTTTCTATCTACTTTTTATATTTCTACCAAACTCTCTATTGAAATCTCAGTATTTTTTTTTTATTTGAGATCAGGCATTTCACGTAACTGCTCAAATTTTCTATTTTTTTACAGCTTTACTGAGGTACAGTTGTTTAAAATGTACAATTTGATGAGTTTTAACATATAAATATACCAGTGAAACCACCACAACAATCAAGAAGTTGAGAAGATCAACCAATTTTCTATAAAACAAGTAAGTTCCAGTCAAGAAGTCCAACTGATAAGCCATAGTATATATTCCCATACTGGTGGATTCATATGAGATTGAGCAGGTGTGACCCTGCAGAGGCCAGAGGTGCAGAGATGGGAAGCACAAAGTTACACAGTGGACATTGGGACTGACGGTTAGTGGGCCCACTGCTGCTTCCACCCCTCGGTTCCCAGGCCATCTATCCTTCCTGCTGGGGCACATGCACCTATAGGGGGTCTCTGATTTAACAAATGCACTGCATCCTGAAGAATGGCACTCTATTCTTACAGAGTGCCTAGTACATTGGTTGTGCCTTTAGAAGGGCATTTCAGCATTCTGTGAGGCTGGCCGCCTCCAGGTGCATTATGTGATATCAAGCTGTGCATCCCACGACCATGGGCTATTCCCATACCTTGTTTACTGGTCATATGCTGTGCTTGGTGGGATTCCATGCCTATGGATTGGGCAAGTGTCATGACCATAGGGGGTCAAAAGTAATAGGATGAAGATAATGGGAATCGTCTTGAGAAAATAGAGGGTGTCAGTGTACAATAATAGGCAAGATGAGTGGTAAAGCAAAGGGAAAGAAAAAGGATTCTGTAGAACCAGAAAGCTAATCTTGTTCTGTCATCTTGGATAGATGCTAACTACTTCCGAAGTCTGCAAATTTTGGAAAATTCCTAAGAATCCTCAGTCTGAGGTCTAATGGAATGGATGGCTTGTAGTCCAGAGAACGTGATGTATGTCTTTTCAGTTGGCAAACACGTATCCAAGGGTTAACACTTTGGAGTTTCATGCTGTGTCAGTTGTTAATAGTGGCTGATGAGACCCTTTCTGTTGAGGCTCAAGGGCAGTTTTCCTCTGTGATGCCTTTCCCAGATATCAAACCTCCATATTTCAGATCATGCAGAGGCTACGTAGGTGGGTGTTTTGGAAATTGCTAAAAACAAAGCCAAAAAAAAAGAAGTTTCAGCTACTACCTTTCCTTCCTGTATGCCTGTTTCTTTCACAAATCTCCCCAAGGCGGCAAGTGGGGGCGAGCCATTTCTTAATTATATCTGTCTTCCTTCTTCTTCTCCAGAGATCCACAAAGGGCGGGTGCAGGTAAATATTTAGAAAAAGACGTTGAATCTCATGGCATCGTGCCCGCCTTACTAGCAGTGGGCTCGCTCTCAGCCAGCCGCTGCTCGTTCTTTCCGCGTGTCCAGCCTGGTGGATCTGTGCTGTGGCATGCACTGCCTCAGTCCTGAGAGCCTGGCCACATTCCAGGGCAGGACTCACTGCTTGATGAAGCCAGAGGAATGCCTGCAGCAGATGAGCACGTCCCCAGCCAGGGTGCGAACGGTAGTGAAATCACTGCCGCTTCCTGTGAGGGGTCAAGTGCCATGACCCCAACAGGAAGATGCTCGTGGCTACGTTAGTAGAATCAGAGTTTCCAGAATGCAGAGGCCTAGCATCTTACTCTATCCAGGGTCATCACCATTGGAGGGTCGATTTTTTCTCTTCCTTTGACTTCTAACATCGTGAGACTGCATTTGTAAGGAAAGGTTTTCTTGTAGCCTCACTCACTCAACAGTGGAATGGACCGCCATGGGGAGTTTGAATTCCCTGCCTGGGGTGCTGGATACCATCCTGGCAGAGATGTGTGGAGATGGGGAAGAGGACTCCCAGCCCCTAAGATGCTATGAGTCTCTGGTGCCCATTGTCCCTAGGGTGCTGCCAGAGGTACGCAGTCTGATGCAGATTTTGCAATGCAGCTTTGAGGTTAGTGATGCAAGTTCATTGAGTAGAAAACGTGGCTGGTGAGATGGACCCCAGGCTGCTGCTTGGGCTCCAAGGGCCTGACTCACACCTCACAGCCCCTGTGAGCGTTTCAGACTGAAGCAATGTTGTCTCTCGTTCCTCTTCCTCCGCTCATCCCGTCAAGGTGGGCGGCTGGTCTTCAGCCCTCCTCTCCTTGATTCCACACAACGCCCCTGGGAAACCTCAGCCACACCTGGCTTCAACCCCTGCCTCTGTGATGATAAATCCTAATGCTGTGTCTCCAGCCTTGACCTCATCCCTTAGCGAACAGACCCACGTAACCAGCAATTTATTGGACATCTTCATATTGTCTGTCCTACATCTCAAACTCGATGTGTCCCAAACTAAGATGTTTTCTCCTGCCTTCAAACCTGACAACCCTCACCGAGCCAGCCACCCCATACAGGAACCTTCCTCCACCTCCCTCTCAAGTCCACCTCTCCCTTGTGTCCACAGCCTATGTGTTCCACCCTACAGTGCCTCTTTTTATCAGCCTTTTTTATTCCAGTTCTGTTGCCACTGATTTCGTTATCTCTTTCCTGGGCTTTATTGCGTGGCCTCGTGGCTGGTCCCCTTGTCCCAGCTCCCTCTTTTCTAAGCACCACACTCTATGTTAGGTGGGTCTGTAAATGGACAAAACAACTTTAGAAAACTAGCACTGTCTATTCAAGTAGATATATGCATACCCTGTGACCCAACAATTCCACTCCTAGATAGGTACACAACAGATGGATAAAAGCACCCATAAAAGCACCAGAGTCATGTGCAAGAAGGTTTATAGCCCCAAACTGGAAACTAAATATTGCCCATTAATAATTGTGATACCTTCATACAATGGGATATTAACATAAAGATAACTAACAAACTACTTTTATGTATAGCAACATGGATGAGTCTTGAAAACATTGCTTTGAGTGAAAGAAGCCAAATGCAAGAAAATAGGGGAAAATAATTTATGGTGTTAAAATCAGGATAGTTCTTTCTCTTGTGATTGGGTAGTTCCTGAAAGGGGGCCAAAAGGGATTTCTGGAGTTTTTAGTAATGATTTCTTTCTTTAGCTGGGTGCTATTTACATAGGTGTGGTCAGTTAGTGAAAATGTTTGCACTTTTCTATATGTATGCTATCCTTCAATAAAAAGTTTACTAACACCCTCCCACCCACCTACACGCCGAAACAAAATTCCTTCCATGTTCCTCATAACCAGCAGAAACATTTCCAAACCCTGGCAGTACATTCAGTGTTCTCTGTGGTATGACCCAGGGCATCTCCTTCCCGTCTATGGCATGTGTGCCGTCTACACTAGTCCACGCCCCGTTTTCCTTGCACATCTCTGTGCCCTTGCTTTTGTAGTTCCTTCAGCCTGGAATTCCTCTCTCTATCTGTCCCTGTGCTGCAAGTGCCATCTCTGCGAGGCCTCCCTTGATTTCTCAGGCCAAACATCTCTCATGGGCTTGCATTCCCATGGCATGCTGCTTTTCCCTCTCTCAGGGCCCTTAGCTCTCTCTGCTTACATGTGTTTCCTTGACTGGTGGTAAACCTCCGAGGTAGTAGGAACAGTGTCTCCTTCACCTTTGTAAAATTTCCTGGAGTCAGTGCTGTGCTTGCTACAGTGCTTGAGCTGTCGAATATTGAATGCGTGCTCTGAGTTAAGCCTCAGAGCCTCAGTCTGCGTGCTCTGAGTTAAGCCTCGCTGCCAGAAAGCCAAGACATCCAGCTTGCCTGCAAAAAATATTTTGCCAAGAGCCAAGTCCCTTTGTAAGTAAGCACATCCTGCCGTCCTTTATTGGCTGCTGACAGCCGAGCAGATGTAAATGTGTTGTGCAGCGTTGTGGGCGTGTCCAATTAGACTCGGTGAGACTGAGCAGCCCCACTAACATGAATGAGCCATGCAAATATGTGGTTAATGACCATGTTGCTCCGTGTCAATTCTTAATCCCAGATAATTAGTAGATAGATAATTGGTGGAAGAATGGGAGGTGCTGATGGATGTCCCATCACTTGGGTGAAGCTAGTGATCCTCTGTGGATTAAGACCCACCCTCTGTAAGTGTTGCTGGCTCCTATTTGAAATGCTCCTTTTGAAAGGGCCTAGATCCAAGACGAGGTGTCAGGAACTCCAGAGTGGGGCATTAGCATCAGTACTAATTACCTGGGTTGCTTCCATGGAAGGTGGGTGGATGGGCCCCACGGCCACCAGCCTAGTGCAGGCAGCTCAGAGTCCTGTACTGCCCCTGACCTGTTGGGTAATCTTCAGTAGGTCCTTTCTCCTTTCTTGGTTCTGCCGTTTGTCTAATGGCAAAGGGTGGAAGGAATGGGGTGGACATGCGGACTCGAGAACCCATTGTAGACGAGAGTCTCCCTACTCTGCTCCTTCTTGGCTATGTCAGAGGCATGGTTAGTTGGTCTGGATGTCAGGGTGCTGCGAAGGGGATGTTCTGGGGGTGAAAGCAGACATCTAAGATGTGTGCTGACAGTATCTTACTGTGTGCATGGTGACCCTGGAGTTGCATATCCTGACAGCCCTGGGTTCAACAACTTTTATGTGTAACATTTAACAAACTGTTAATGCTCAAGAGAATGGAACTTAAAGGAAGCTCTGCCATGGAACTGGGTGTAGAGGAATGAGCACTTGACTATAAGTCAGGAGGCTAGTTTTGAGGCTGTTACCGAAGGTGGTTAGATCACAATCTCTCTGAGCTTCAGTTAGTAAGAAATTTATATAGATGTGGATCTAAGACTTCTGAATCCAAGTCCAGTCATCTTTAAAAACTGTTTTTGGTGAAATATATCATCCGTATAAAAGAAGGAATTGATGCACTACACATCATCATCATCATCAAATGAGCATCCTTGAAGCCACCACCCAGCCTAAGAGATCAGAATATTGCCATAGACCCCTTAGGTTCCTCTCCCCTTTTGCTTCCTAATTCCTCCCCGCCCAGGATAATCACTAACATAATTTTGTGCTAATCATCCCCATGTGTTTCTTTAGTTACAACGTGATGGTATAGAGGACTGACATTCAGCCCTTTGCTCTGGTACAGTATTTCCCATTGTTTACAGCTGGTGTCTGTTTTGATTGGCTGGGCACCCACTCTGATCGGTTGGTGCCTGGCTGAATAGTCAGCAAATATTTCTAATATCACTCCTATATGTATAGATCCCTAAACAAGAAAGGTATTGTTTAGTTTCATCCATTTAGCACTTTCTATGACTGAAATAATAAGGCATATATTCCTCTGTGACTTTTCTTTTTTTATGTTAAATATTTTGTTTTTGAGATTCACCCATGTTGATGTTTGTAACTGTAGTTCATTCATTTTCACTTGTAGTGAAATTTCACAAGTAGTATTGCATTGTATGAATAGACCACAATTTATTTATGCACTCTGATGTTGATAGACATTTGTGGGTTTTTTTCAGTTATTTACAATTGATGAACACACTGTTGTGAAAATTCTTGTACATATCTTCTGGTGCACAATGGCAAGATGTGCTGCATCTATGTTTATGTCCTCTTTTTCCATAATTAATTGTATTTATTTGAGCCTTCTCTCTCAATCTCTTTCCCTTTTGATTAATCTCATCAGAAGTTTGTCTATTTTATTAAGCTTTTCAAAAATACAGATTTTACTTTGTTGATATCTCTATATTGTATTTTTATATTTTATTAATTCTTTCTCTTATCTTTATTATCTTCTCCTTTCTTTGGATTTATTATTTTATGATTTCTAATTTCTTATGTTAGATTGCTTAGCTAATTAATTTTGAAAATGTTCTTTTTAAGGTAAATATTAAGGCTATAATTTTCCCTCTAAATAGCACTTTAGCTCTCTCCCTCAGGTTTGATATGCCGTATTTTATTTATGGTTTGATCTTAAATATCTTACTATTTCTATTAAGACTTCTTCTTTGAGTTGTTTAGAATTGTTTTAAATTTTCCAAACATGTAGGGTGCTTTAGTTTTCTTTTTTTTTATCTTTAGTTATTTTTGTTGTTGTTGTTATTGTTAACTTAAGTGCACGGTCAGAGTTTACGGTCTGACACGAATCTTTTGAGGCTTGTTTTATGGGTTAGCACCTGGTCAATACTTATAGATGTTCCATGTGTGCTAACAAAAATGTTTTCTTCTATTGCTGGGTTCCCTATTCCTTGAATGACGTTAGGCTTGTTAATTGAGCTGTTCAAATATTCCCTATGCTTATGGATATTTTTCTTTGTTTGATCTATTATTATTGAGAGAGATGTGTTTACTGTGATGGTGTATTTTATTTTATTATTTATTTATTTATTATTGAAGTATAGTTGAATTACAGTGCTGTGTTAATTACTGCTGTACAGCAAAGCGACTCAGTTATACATATATATATATATATATATACATTTGTTTTAATATTCTTTTCCATTATGGGTTATCACAGGATATTGAGTATAGTTCCCTGTGCTATACAATAGGACAGTGTTGTTTTTCCATTCTATATAAACAAGTTTGCATCTGCTAATTCCAAACTCCCTATCCAACCCTCTCCCACCCCCTCCCCCTTGGCAATCACCAGTCTATTCTCTATGTCCCTGATTCTGTTTGTTTCATAGATAGTTTCATTTGTGTCATATTTTAGATTCCACATATACATGATTATCATATGGTATTTGTCTTTCTCTTCCTGACTTACTTCGCTTAGTATGATAACCTCTAGTTGCATCCGTGTTGCTTCAAAGAGCATCATTTCATTGTTTTTTATGGCTGAGAAATGTTCCGTTGTGTGTGTGTGTGTGTGTGTGTATATATATATATATATATATATATATATATATATATATATTACGTCTTCTTCATCCATTCATCTGTCGATGGACATTTAGGTTGTTTTCATGTCTTGGCTATTGTGAATAGTGCTGCTATGAACATTGGAGTACATGTATCTTTTCAAATTATAGTTTTGTCTGGATATATACCCAGGAGTGGGATTGCTGGATCATAGGGTAATTCTATTTTTAGTTTTCTGAGGAACCGCCGTACTGTTTTCCACAGTGACTGCACCAACTGACATGCCCACCAACAGTGTAGGAGGGTTCTGATGGTGTATTTTAATTCTGCCAACTTTTGTTCTATATATATATTTTTTTATTGGAGTATAGTTGCTTTGCACTGCTGTGTCAGTTTCTGCTGTACAGCAAAGTGAATCAGCCATATGTATACATATATCCCCTCTTTTTTGGATTTCCTTCCCATTTAGGTCACCACAGAGCACCGAGTAGAGTTCCCTGTGCTATACAGTACGTTGTCATTAGTTATCTATTTTATACATACTAGTGTATATATGTCAATCACAATCTCCCAATTCATCCCACCCCTGCCCTTTCCCCCTTGGTATACATATGTTTGTTCTCTATGTCTGTGTCTCTATTTCTGCTTTGCAAATAAGATAATCTATACCATTTTTCTAGATTCCACATATATGCGTTAATATATGATATTTGTTTTTCTCTTTCTGACTTACTTCATTCTGTATGACAGTCTCTAGGTCCATCTACATCTCTGCAAATGACAAAAATTCGTTCCTTTTTATGGCTGAGTAATATTCCATTGTGTATATGTACCACATCTTCTTTATCCATTCCTCTGTTGATGGGCATTTAGGTTGCTTCCATGTCCTGGCTATTGTAAATAGAGCTACAATGAACATTGGGGTGCATATATCTTTTTAAATTATGGTTTTCTCTGGGTAAATGCCCAGTAGTGGAATTGCTGGGTCATATGTTAGTACTATTTCTAGTTTTCTAAGGAACCTCCGTATTGTTCTCCATAGTGGCTGTATCAATTTACATTCCCACCAACAGTGCAAGAGGGTTCCCTTTTCTCCACACCCTCTCCAGCATTTATTGTTTGTAGATTTTTTGATGATGGCCATTCTGACTGGTGTGAGGTGATACCTCATTGTAGTTTTGATTTGCATTTCTCTAATAATTAGTGATGTTGAGCATCTTTTCATGTGCCTCTTGGCCATCTGTATGTCTTCTTTGGAGAAGTGTCTATTTATGTCTTCTGCCCATTTTTGGATTGGGTTGTTTTTTTTTTTGACATTGAGCTGCATGAGCTGTTTGTGTATTTTGGAGATTAATCCCTTGTCAGTTGCTTCATTTGCAAATATTTTCTCCCATTCTGAGGGTTGTCTTTTCATCTTGTTTATGGTTTCCTTTGCTGTGCAAAAACTTTTAAGTTTCATTAGGTCCCATTTGTTTATTTTTGTTTTTATTTTCATTACTCTAGGAGGTGGGTCAAAAAAGATCTTGCTGCGATTTATGTCAAAGAGTGTTCTGCCTATGTTTTCCTCTAAGAGTTTTATAGTATCTGGCCTTATATTTAGGTCTTTAATCCATTTTGTATTTATTTTTGTGTATGGTGTTAGGGAGTGTTCTAATTTCATTCTTTTACATGTAGCTGTCCAGTTTTCCCGTCACTATTTATTGAAGAGGCTGTCTTTTCTCCATTGTATATCCTTGCCTCCTTTGTCATAGATTAGTTGACCATAGGTGCGTGGGTTTATCTCTGGGCCTTCTATGCTGTTCCATTGATCTATATTTCTGTTTTTGTGCCAGTACCATACTGTCTTGATTACTGTAGCTTTGTAGTATAGTCTGAAGTCAGGGAGCCTGATTGCTCCAGCTCCGTTTTTCTTTCTCAAGATTGCTTTGGCTATTTACGGTGCGCGGGCTTCTCACTGTTGTGGCCTCTCCCGTTGCGGAGCACAGGCTCTGGATGCGCAGGCCTGGCGGCCATGGCACACGGGCCAAGCCGTGCTGCGGCATGTGGGATCTTCCCAGACCGGGGCACGAACCCTTGTCTCCTGCATCGGCAGGCGGACTCTCAACCACTGCGCCACCAGGGAAGCCCCTATTCGGTGTCTTTTGTGTTTCCATACAAATTGTAAAATTTTTTATTCTTATTCTTTGAAAAATGCCATTGATAATTTGATAGGGATTGCATTGAATCTGTGGATTGCTTTGGGTAGTATAGTCATTTTCACAGTATTGATTCCTCCAATCCAAGAACATGGTGTATCGCTCCAATTCTGTGTGTCATCTTTGATTTCTGTCATCTTTGATTTCTTTTGTCAGTATCTTATAGTTTTCTGGATACAGAAAACTTTCTTTTGCCTCCGTAGGTGGGTTTATTCCTAGGTATTTTACTCTTTTTGTTGAAATGGTAAATGGGGTTGTTTCCTTAATTTCCCTTTCTGATCTTTCATTGCTAGTATATAGGAATGCAAAAGATTTCTGTGTATTAATTTTGTATACTGCAACTTTACTAAATTCATTGATTAGCTCTAGTAGTTTTCTGGTGACATCTTTAGGATTTACTATGTATAGTATCATGTCATCTGCAAACAGTGACAGTTTTACTTCCTCTTTTCCAATTTGGATTCCTTGCTCTGTATATTTTAAAGCTAAGTTGTTAGGTGCAGACAAGTTTAGAATGTTATTATGTTCTTGGTGAACTGAAAGTGTTATTATTATAAAGTGACCCACATTATCTCTAGTGAGGTTTAGTTTGTTTGTTTTGGGCCATAAAAGATTTTGTCTGATATTATCACAGCTACAGAGGGTTTATTTTATTAACCTGATTTTTTTTTTTTTTTTTGTCTCTCACTGTGGCTTATGGGATCTTAGTTCCCCAACCAGGGATTGAACCTGGGGCCACAGCAGTGAAAGCGTGGAGTCCTAACCACTGGACCACCAGGGAACTCCGTAACCTGATTTATTTTTATGTCAAAACTTAATACTTTAAAATAAGTGTAGATTCACTTTTAAGAAATACAGAATTTCCTGGTTGGAGAACTAAGATCCCACAGGGCATGAGGCACAGCCAAAAAAAAAAAAAAAAAAGACAAAGAAATAAGAGAGATCCTATGTACCCTTTACTCAATTTCCCCCAATAGTAACATCTTATAAAACAATAGTATAATAACACAACTAGGATAGCAATGTTCATATACTCAAGATACACAACATGCCAATCACCACAAGGATCTTTCCTGTTTCCTTATTTATTTATTTATTTTTGCGGTACGCGGGCCTCTCACTGCTGTGGCCTCTCCCATTGCAGAGCACAGGCTCCGGACACGCAGGCCCAGCCGCTCCGCGGCATGTGGGATCCTCCCAGACCGGGGCACAAACCCGTGTCCCCTGCATCGGCAGGCAGACTCTCAACCACTGTGCCACCAGGGAAGCCCTCCTGTTTCCTTTCATATTCACACCCACTTCACTCCCAACTGCACCCTCTCCTTAACCCTTGGCAATCTCTGAGCTGTTGTTCTCCATTACTGTATTTTTTTCATTTCAATAATGTTATATAAATGCAATCGTACAGCATGTTACCTATTGGAATTGGCTTTTTTCACTCAGCATAATTCTCTGGAGGTTATTCCAAGTTGTTGTGTGTATTGGTAGTTTATTCCTTTTTATTGCTAAGTATTATTCCATGATACAGGTGTACCAAAGTTTAACTATTTACCCATTGAAAGACATCTGTTTTTTTTTCAGAAGTTTCGCTATTACGAATAAGCTGCTATAAATATTCATACACAGGTTTTAGTGTGAACATAATCTTTATTTCTCTGGGATAAATGCCCAGGAGTGCAATTGCTGAGTCACATTGTTGTTATATGTTTAGCTTTATAAGAAACCGCCAACTGTTTTCTAGAGTGGCAGTACTATTTTACATTCCTGTCAGCATTTTATGAATGATCCAGTTTCTTTGACTCCTTGCCAACGTTTGGTGTTGTCGCTGTTTTTTTTTTTATTATAGCCGTTGTGATAGGTATGCAGTGATATTTCATTGTGGTTTTAATTTGCATTTCCCTAATGGCTAATGATGTTGAACATCTTTTCATGTGTTTATTTGTCACCTATGTATCTATCCTCTTTGGTGCAATATCTCTTTTGTCCATTTTCTAGTTGGATTGTTTTCTTACTGTTGAGTTTGAGAGTTGTATATGTACTACATATGAATCTTTTGTCAAATATGTGATTTGAAAATATTTTCTTCTGGTTTGTGGCTTGTCTTTTCTTCCTTTTAACAGGATCTTTCCTAGACAAATGTTTTTAACTTTAACAAAGTCCTATTTAGGAATTTTTTTCTCTCTTATGCATTGTGCTTTGATGTCAAGTCTAAGAACTTTTTGCTTGCCTAGTCCTACATCCCAAAGATTTTCTCTAAAAGTTCTGTAGTTTTACATTTTATGTTTAAGTCCATTATCCATTTAAAGTTAATTTTTGCATAAAGTATGAGATTTAGGTTGAGGGTTTTTTTTTTGTTTTTTGACTGTGGATGTCCAGTTGCTCCAGCACCATTTGTTGAAAAGGGTATCTTTCCTCTGTTGGATTGCTTTTTTTTTTTTTTTTGCAGTACGCGGGCCTCTCACTGTTGTGGCTTCTCCCGTTGCGGAGCACAGGCTCCGGACGCGCAGGCTCAGCGGCCATGGCTTACGGACCCAGCTGCTCTGCGGCATGTGGAATCTTCTTGGACCGGGGCACGAACCCGTGTCCCCTGCATCGGCAGATGGACTCTCAACCACTGCACCACCAAGGAAGCCCCGATATTTCTATATATTACAAAATGATGACCATGATAAGACTAGTTACCATCTGTCACTGTACAGAGTTATAATATTATTGACGCTATTATCTTTTTTCTGTTTTCTTGAGGTGGAAGCTTAGGTCATTGATTTGAGATTTTTCCTTTTTTCTAATGTATGCCTTTAGTGATATAAATTTCCCTCTTAGCAGTTCTTTTGCTATTTCCCACAAGTTTTGACATGTTGTGTTTTCATTTTCATTCACTTCCATTGGTAATTTTTTTTCCCCCTGAGACTTTCTCTTTTACCCATGGACTATTTAGAAATGTGCTGTGCAGTTTCCAAGTATTTGGAGATCTTCTTGTTATCTCTCTCAGAGAACTTTGGAGAGCTAAGTCTGTATGATATCAATTCTCTTAAATTTATTGAGGTTTGTTTTTATGGCCCAGGAGATGGTCTATTCTGGCACATCTTCCATAGGCATTTGAATAGCAGGTGTATTCTGCTGTTATTGGGTGGAGTGTTCTACAGATGTTGACTACATCCTCTTGTATGATGGTATCACTGAGTTGTTCTATATCTTTGCCAATTTTCTGTCTACTTGTTCTATCAATTATTGAGAGAGGGTTGTTGAAGTCTCCAGTTATAATCGTGAATTTGTTTCTGTCTCATTTCAGTTCTATCAGTTTTGCTTCACATATTTTGTAGCTCGGTTGTTTGGTGCATACACATTTAGGATTGCTAAGTGTTGCTGGTGGGTTTACCCTTTTGTCATTAGGTAAAGTCCTTCTCTGTTCCTAGGAATTTTCTTTGTTCTGAAGCCTACTTTACCTGATATTAATATAGCCCTCCTGTTTTGTTTGATTAATGATTTTATGATATATATTTTTGATCCTTTTACTTTCAACTTGCCTATATTAGAAGTAAGTTTCTGATAGATAGCTATGTTAACTTCCTATAGCTGCTAAAACAAATTACCACAAACTTGGTGACCTAAAACACCACATATTTATTCTCTCACAGTTCTGGAGGTCAGAAGTCCAAAATCAGTTTCACTGGGCTAAAATCAAGGTGTTGGCAAGGCTAGCACCTTCTTGAGGCTCCAGGAGAGAATCTTTTCTTTGTCTCTTCCAACTTCTAGAGGTTGCCAGTATTCCTTGGCTCATGGCCATGTCATTCCGATCTCATGCTCTCGTTGTCACATCTCCTATTTCTGTGTTAAATCTCCCTCTCCCCCTCTCTTATAAGGACATTGGTGATTACATTTAGGACCTACCTGGACAATCCAGGATAATCTCCCCATTTCAAGATCCTTAACTTAATCACATTAAAGACCCTTTTGCCATAAGGTAATATTTGCAGGTTCCAGGGATTAGGACCTGGGTGTCTTTGTGGACTGTCATTCATTTTACCACAACAGCATGTAATTGGGTCCGTGCTCCCCACTTGGCCATTGTTGGTGTGGGTGTGGGTGGGTCACAGTTTTTCTGTGGTGTTTGACTGGAGTAGTTTTCTGTCTTGCTGGGCTGCCCTTTTCCTGCTTGTTTGGCTGAGGAGAGCAGGCTTTTGGGAGGCATTTTTGTCTGTGCCCTTTGGTGTTTTCAGGTTGCCAGTTTCTTCAGCTTCAAGTCTGGGATATAAGGCAAAAAGAATATGCGTTAAAAAAAAAGAAACAAAAAAAAAAGAAACGAAAAACAAACAAAAAAGAAATAGAAAATGCATTTTATTCACCCTTATCCTGAGTATGTATACCTTTGGAAATTCCAACTTTTGTATAGTCTCCTTGTACATTCTCAACCTAAAATAGGCCCTAGATTTTTTTTTTCTTTGGCTGTGTTGGGTCTTCGTTGCTGTGCATGGGCTTTCTCTAGTTGCAGCAAGCAGGGCTACTTTTCGTTGCGGTGTGCGGGCTTCTCATTGCGGTGGCTTCTCTTGCTGCAGAGCATGGGCTCTAGGCGCGCAGGCTCAGTAGTTGTGGCTCGTGGGCTCAGTAGTTGTGGTGCACGGGCTTAGTTCCTCTGCAGCATGTGGGATCTTCCCGGACCAGGGCTCAAACCGGAGTCCCCCGCATTGACAGGCAGATTCTTAACCACTGCACTACCAGGGAAGCCCCAGCAATGCATTTTAAAAGATACTTCATCCAGATATTTTAGTTGTTTCCATTGGAAAGTTCTTTAAGGGTGTTTGGTTCTCGTTGCTGATGGAAACAGACGTTCCAGTGTTTTTTCCACCAAAATGTCTGTACCCACATCTCAAAGTGTCAATGTTACCCAGGACCTTGATCTTGATACAGTTTGTGGGCCTTTTATAGGGTCAGGGAAATCATTACTCTCACTATAATGGAAAAGATCGGAGGAACGGATTTTTATTTTATTTCATTTTCCCCCCAGCTTCATTGAGATATAATTAACATATAATTGGAGGAACAGATTTTAGAGTCCCCTTGACAAGTCCTATCGACTTATCCTGGCAAAAGCAAGGCACAAATCCCTTTATTATGCTAGCACAACATCCCTTTCTTTTGATAACATCTTCCTGATTTTGCTTTGTGGAAATCCCCACTCTCCTTCAATGGGTATGGTCATGATTGGACTATCTGTTGGTCAATGTACCCTGTCCCCTGCTAGCCAAGAGGGGTGTGTGATACCAGAGGGATCAGTCAGGCAGTCTCCCTGGAGTTTGAGTGTGAGTTCAAATTACTGACAACCTGATTCATCCTGACAGTGACACTCAGAAAAGCTCATCTATTAGCTGCTGCCCTGAATTCTGTCCTTTTTTTTAATATATATATAAATTTATTTATTTATTTATTTATTTTGGGCTGTGTTGGGTCTTCGTTTCTGTGCGAGGGTTTTCTCTAGTTGCGGCAAGCGGGAGCCACTCTTCATCGCCGTGCACGGGCCTCTCACTGTCGCGGCCTCTCTTGTTGTGGAGCACAGGCTCCAGACACGCAGGCTCAGTAGTTGTGGCGCACGGGCCCAGTTGCTCCACGGCATGTGGGATCCTCCCAGACCAGGGCTTGAACCCGTGTCCCCTGCATCGGCAGGCAGATTCTCAACCACGGCGCCACCAGGGAAGCCCCAATTCTGTCCTTTTTAAGACCTGATTCCTCAGCTTTCCCTTCTGTTCTGTGAACCTCTCCATCTGTTTTTTCAACCGTGTTTGGACATCCCTCCAGAATGGGGAGTTTTTTATTGCCTGAGCCAGCCAGTATCACCCTTGTCTACCTCTGACTCTTTGAAGCTTCTTCCTTTTATTGACTGAAGTCTGTTGCTACACGGCATTGATGCTATCAGTGTGCCCCCTTGCAGCATCTCTGTCCTGGAGACTACTCAGGGACTTGAAGAAAGGACATTGTGCTGCAGTCTGACTTTCTTCAGGCTACACAAGCCTAATTCTTCCAAGTGGTCCTCCCAGGACACAGGCTGCAGCCCCTTCCCCATCCTGATTGTCTTCTCATGATACATTCCAGTTGATCAATGTCCCTCAAAAAATGTGAAGCTCAGGGCCAATCCAGACACCCTGAACAGGGCAAAGTCAGGCGGGGCCATCACCTCCTTGCTCTGAGCGCTCTACTTCTTTTAATACAGTCTCCAAGTTCATTATTTTGGCAGCTTCATGACACTCCTGACTCATAGTGAGCATAGTATTGGCTAAGCTGTCTTCACACATGCTGCTACCCATCCTGGATTTCCTGGCTGACCCATGTGCTGTTGGTTTGTTTTTAACTCACAGCCCTGCTTAAAAACATGGCCAATCTTGCCTAAGTTTTCCATGGCACAGTCCGAAATATCTTGCCATGGCGTCATGTAGTTTCTGGATTCCCCTTGGAATCTAAATAATCCAGAAGAAGGGAGTGTTAGGAAACACTGCCTTTCTCTCAAACAGCACCCAGACCCAGCGTGGAACAGAAGTCATGGATGTAATTCTGAGAAAAGCCCAGCCCAGACTGGGGTTGGCTGAGGTCTCCAAAGGTAAGCCTCTCGCTTAAGGTTGTAACATGTGTTACTCATTTCCTTTTGGGAGCAATTAATTCTAATCTTAATGTCAGACTTAAAGGCCAAAAGAAAGTAGGTTGAATCTGCATTTATTGACACTGTACATATTCATTGTTCCAAAGGCTGCAGGGTGGACTCGGATATTGTGAAACTTGGCTGGGCAAGCAGGGGTCCTAAGGATAGGCCTAGGCTCCTTGGGGGCAGCTCTCCTGGCCCTCCTTCCCTTTGTCATCTCAAGGGGGCTCCCCAGTCTCTTTGCTTCCTCTGAATGTCAGGAGTGCACAAGAAAAAAAAACGGACTTCCCTGGCAGTCCAGTGGTTAAGACTCCGTGCTCCCAATGCAAGGGGGCATGAGTTGGGGAACTAAAATCCCACATGCCGCATGTTGAAGCCAAAAAAAAAGGAGTGCACAAGGCTGGGGGGATCCCCAGGCTTCAGAGTCCCCTCAACAAGTCTAGGCTGACCTAGCAGAAGTATTCAAATCTTCCACCCCAAGGGGAAGAGGCATTCGTATATGTGTGCGTATGTGTGTCTTCCAGTTGAGGTGGGGCAGCCTGGCTGGAGACTATAGTGGAAGTGAGAGTGCTTCCCATGTACCAGTTATCTACTGCATAACAAATTATCCCAAAGCTTAGGGGCTTAAAATCATAACATTTCTGATCTCAGTTTCTCTGGTCCTCTGCTTCAGGGTATCTCACAAGCCTGCAGTCATCTCAAAATGTGATTGGGAAGGATTCGCTTCCTAGCTCATTCACGTAGTTTCTGGCAGGTTTAGTTCTTATAGGCTGTTGGACTAAGATCTCAGTTCCTCATGAGTCCCTTGGTTCCTCACCATCTTGGTCTCTCCGTACTGCATCTTACAACATGGCAGCCTGCTTCATTAGAGCACATAAGAGAGTGAGTGCCAGCAAGACGGAAGTCACAGTGTCTTGTAACCTAATCATGGAAGGGACATCTTATAACTTTTCCCATATCCTGTTTATTAGCAGCAAGTCACTAGACTCAGTGGGAGGGGCTTACACAGGCTGTGAATACCAGGAGGGATGATCGCTGGAAGCCGTAGTGTGAGACCCTGTGGGGCAGGTGGGAGGGACAGGTGGGGTGTGAGGCACATCAGGCCTGGGATAACCGTCAGCTGTCTAGAAGGTGAACCTAATAGGTTGTGGACGGAGGGCAGGGACTTGGGGACCCAGGCTATGTCTGAGAACTCTGGGTCTGAGCAGCCTGTAAGATTGGGCCCAGATCTGGGTGTGTACTAATCCTAACCCCCCTGGACCCAGGCTGAGTAACCAAGGTGGGGGTTGGCTCTCATACTTCGTACTACCAAGCCACTTTCCTAGGTCTGCATGCTGTGAGCACCCACTACTGCAGGCAAGGCACCATGCCAGGCACAGCATTAAAGTGCTGTGGGTATCCATTCATTTGTAATAATTCACACAGTGTAACCTCAAGAGCACTGGGTCAGAGCCTGGTGTCCCAAGTCTAGTGTGGGCTCCATCGAAATTGCTGGTGACCCCTCTTTGGGCCACCTCCATGCTATAGCTCCCCATGCTATAAACACTATTGCAGTAAAACTTCCCCCATTTCACTTCACCCCCAATCACTTTGAGGTTGTTTTGAGAACTTCATGAGATAAAGACACGGAAGGGCTTGGAAATAAACTATCACACTACAGTTTACAGAAACTTTCATATTATGCTATTCCATTCTCATGTTTGTGTTCAGGGGAGGGGGACTCAGATTCACCAAAGGTTATGCTAAAGGGACACCAGAGTCCATCTGAAAACCCCCAGGCACACACATGTACCCAGTGTATAGATGGGACTGCCAAAGGCAAGGGACTCATTCAAGGTCATACACAAAGTTGGTGGCTGTGGAGGAGTGAGGCCCCGAATCTTCTTCTTTTTTTTAATTTTAAATATTTTATTATCTAAAGTTATACCCAAAATTGTGCTTCATTTTTTCCTATACTACACTATACACTTTAACTCGAGGACATTTTAAAAAGCAATACATTTCAGAAATCCTGGAAAAAATTCTACCAGCTATAAGTTATTTAAATATTGCTTATAGAAAGTATTAGAACCATGTAAACAGCATACACCTAAAGAGATGAACGCTTAACATGAGTACAGTGTTTTTCATTCACTGATAATCTAAGGGTCAATTTCTAGATGTTTCTTTGTCTTGTATGCTTCATTTGTTTTATCAGCAAGCAAAGGCCTATAAGGGATGGCTTCACTGCCCCTCAGACTCAGATCCACCTTCATCTTGACTAATCTGGAAGTAACGAAGTTCATAAGTCTCCTCATCAGATGCAACCCCGAGCTGATCACCAAGATTATTCTTTTTAAGGTATTTCTTGGTAAGATATTTCAAATACCTTTTAGAGAATCGTTCCTCAGAAACAACCATGATTTTATTCTTGAAGGCTTTAATGTGAACAACATTCCCAAGATTTCCAGTTTTTCCTGGAAAAACTTTAACTTTCTCAACGTAGAAACTGTTCAGAATTTCCAGAATCAAAAATTCCATCTTCTCCTGGATGAGTAAGATCCAAACTAAACTTCCAGGCTGACTTCTTAGGCCTCTTATCTTTCTCCGGCACCATCTTGAAGGCCGGCCGTGCAATCAGAGAGCAGCCCTGAGTCTTTTGACTTCTAGCCTAGTGCTTCTGTGAACCAGGAGCCGCATGATGCAAAGTGT
Organism: Grampus griseus; assembly: GCF_964374135.1. NCBI lineage: Eukaryota > Metazoa > Chordata > Mammalia > Artiodactyla > Delphinidae > Grampus > Grampus griseus. The sequence continues at coordinate 33,724,931 of NC_139000.1, forward strand.
TATCACCTAGAAGCTCTGGTGCCCAACTGCCTGGTTTCAAACTGCTCCTACCATTTCTTATACTTCATGGTCACTATCTCCCAGGGGATTTTGTGGAGACTGAAAAGCACTAGGTAGTGCCTGCCCTGCCAGCTCACTGAATGTTAGCCATTGTGCCTGGTATCACAGAGGGAAGGCACTGTTGCACCCATGTTATTGCTGGGGAAGTTTAGGCTGAGACTTGCCCTGGTACCAGAGCCAGGGCTTGAACCAGTGCTTTTCTCACGAAGGCAGGCAGCCTCTCAGAAAATAGGAAAGTACCAAACAATGTTCAGATTTGACCATTACTGACAGTATATCAGACTCCAGGTTCATTTTGTGCATTTGTGTGTAGCCTACAGGGAGTAGTGGGGGCACAGCCCAGGTTTCCTGAGGATGGATTCAGGAGGGAATCTTCAAAATGAGACCTGAAAGCCCCTTGCTGAGAAGTGAGGTGTCTACCAGGGCGCATAACTCTCCGGCCAGCCAACCTTGCAGTAGCATTTCGGGAAAGTCGTTTATGTTCATTATAGTTTGGGATTTGGGTGGAAAGCCTGTTTCAGTTCTGGGGTTTCGCTCTCCTATCAGGCCGCTGCAGGCCCGGACGGGCCCCTGCTGGAAGGAAGTCAGCCCTCCTCCCACCAAGGAGGAAGGGCCCTCCCGCCTGTGGTCGGTGCATTGTACTTGCTGGATTCCAGGCTGTCAGTCTCATGGAGAGCTCTGGGGATGCTTAGCCTGCAGATTGTTTTGTTAGGTTTCTCCTACAACTAATTTGGAAATTACCCAGCTACCCACAGCCTCTCCCAGGTGTTCTGCAAACTACGGGCTTGCTCCTGCAGCTTTCGCCTTGGTGGGACCAATGCTGGCTGAAGCTGGGAGGGTCAGGGTGGGGTGATAGGAGGGTGAAAAGAGGCCCACAATGGTAGAGCTCGTTTTAAGCAACAGCCAGTCCCCTTCAGCTTTGGCACTAACCATCCTACTTGGTAGGATCTGACGCAAGCAGATCCACACACTTTGCAGACATTATCTTTAAGCCTCACACGCCCTGTGGAGGTAAGTCAGGGGCGTCTGGAGGATCCACCCTACTTAGAGGCCCAAAGAGACAGGATTTCCCCAGAGCAGCAGTCAAAACCAACACGCAAGTCTCCTGATCCCCATATCCAGGAAGGAAAAATCCTCACGTTTGATTCATTTTGCTGTGAACTTTGTTACACCTGGGTTGAATCCCTCTCAGGCAAAGGTCTGTGACCTTGAGCTTGTCCTCTTTTCTTGGACCTCAGTTTTCTCATCTGAAAAAAAAAAATACACCTGAAACCTGCTACTTCCCAGGGCAGTTGTGAAGATCCAAAGGACAGCATATGTGGAAGCGCTTGGTACACCCTGAACACAGCCTCTCGGGTAACGTCAGGGTTACCTTAGTCAGCTGTGCCACGGCTGAGCCACTTGAAGCTGGGGAAGAGCAATGGTGTGGTGAGAGCCCTGGACAAGGGCCTAAGATGTTAGCTCACTGTACAACCGTTACCTTCTCTGGTCCTTGGTTTTTCCTTCTATAAAACAAGGGTGGGACTAGATAACCTTTCAGCTGTATTTTTTTTTTAATAAGAATGGCAAAGGAAATCTCAAAGGGAAAACCAAGAATCAATTTTTTCCTGCCCCATAAGGGTCACCTTTATTAGTTAGGATGCATTTGGCTGCAAGTAACCAGAGCCCAAAGAAAAGGGGCTTAAACTTAGAGGACATTTGTTATCGCCCACAGGTATAAAGAATGGTTCCAGGGTTGGTTTTTTCAGCAGCTCATTGATATCATCAGGCCCCCAGGTTATTCCCACCTTTTGGCTCTGCCATCCTCAGCAGGTTGGCTTGTTCTCTTAGGCTGGTACCCTCCGAGCCCAACATGTCTGTCACACTTCCAGGAGTCACACTCTAACAACATTAAGAGGAAGAAAATGGCTATTTCTCTCCCACTGTCTCTTTAAGAACAAAGAACTATTTCCCAGAAGCCCTGAGCAGACTTTTCTGGACATCTCATTGGCCTGGAAAGTATCCTGTGCCTGTTTCTCAATAATCACTGGCAAGAGTGATGGAATCATCACCACGTTTACCTTAGACAAGTCCAGATTGAGCCGGTGGATACTCCAAGGGGTAAGACTTCCCCTAAAACACATGACCAACTGCAACCTGAACAAAATCAGGGTCTTGTGAGCAGAGAAGAAGGGGGGGAAAATGGCTGGGTAGACAACTAGCAGTCTGGTACAACTTCTTCTTGAATATGCCAGAGAGGGTATTGCTTTACTTCTGTCCAGAGTTGTCCACTATATGGCTGTCCTCAAGATGCTCCATCTGAGCTCTACCATCAAGACCCCTGTGCCCAGTCCCCATGATAAGACATTGTTCTTTCTTTTGAGCACGGGTGCAGGAAAAATGTGGGCACAGCCCACTTCACACAAGGTTAATTATGAAGCTTTGATGAAATTTAGGATAAAAGGGAAGTGTTACATGGGAGGGGGACATTTTGAAAGTGCTCATATTAAGTATAATTTTCTCATAGTGTAAGAAACCCTTCACGGGGCTGCTCACGAACATGCCATGCTCCTAATCTCACTCCCCTGTCGTGAGGTCTGGACCTCTGCGAGAGAGTGACATGATCTGTTGATGTTTGAGCTGAATCACACATTGGCTGCTGTGGGGAATGACTGAGGAGAGCAGTGGAGGGAGCAGGGAGCCCCGTTAGGAGGCTGATGCTGTGATCCAGGAGAGAGATGATGGGGCCTCCTACTGGGTTGGTGGCCTTAGATGTGCAAGATGGGGTTAGGAGGTTCCTAGAGAGGTAATGGTCAGAGCAAATTCATGGTGACAGGAACACACAGGGGTGTCTGGGAACAGCAAGTGGGGTGTTGGCTGGAGCCTAGATGTGTAGGAAGGGCAACTATGGGAGATGAGGCTGGGAAGAGGGTTGGCATGAGGATAATGGAGGGTCCCAAGTGCCAGGTGAGGAGTTTGGGCTTTCTGTTGCAGACAGCAGGGAGCCTGCTCCCATAGGACTGGAGCTCAGCTTCAGGAAGTGAGGCTGGCAGTGGGGGCAGAATGGAGGGAGGAGGCAGGAGCATCCATGGGGAGGGCTCGGCCAGCCGCTTGGGGTTGAGAGCAGAGGCAAGAGTTAGGCTCTATGAGGCTGTGCTTCTCACACGTTATCTCTGGTTGTTGAGTGCCTCCACGCCTGAAAAAATCATAGCTGGGGCTCTGCTCTGCCCACACTCCTGGGAGAAGCCGCTCCAGGTTCTCAGATAGTGAGATAAGCTGGTGCTCTGCACCAGGGCTGAGATCCACCCTGATTCCGCCTCTCAATCCCTTCCTCACCCTGGGAGGGGCTGACAGTTGATCCCCAGGGCCTCTCTGACTACATGCTTCTGCACCAGGTTAACCCTTCTGGGCTGAGCTGGAAATTTGAGCCTCAGCTGTCAGAAGAGGGGTTGTGAGGCTGGCAGAGGGGCATGGGGAGCTCCATAGGGAGCAGTCATCCTTTCCACCCCAGGAGCTCTGCAAAGGCTGGCTTTGGCCTCGGCCTGGAAAGAAGACGCTGGAAGGAGGGTAGGGACAGGCACCAAACTTGTTAAAGACCTCCTATCCTTACTGCACCCAAGGTGTTGGCCCTGCTTTTCCTTTAGTTCACTGCTCAGTTTGGGCTGAAAAGCACTAGTCACACTGCTTTCCCTTTGGGTGGTTCTAAGCTATTTATTTAACTGATCCCAGGCTCAGTTTACCCATCCATACAATGGAGGGCCCTCCCACAGCTGCACTCCTTCCCCCTCCCTCAACCCCCACCTTCACCACCCGCCCCCTGTCTGATTACTTCCATTTCCACACTGCCTTTTATGAGGGTGATAATCAAATGCAGTCTCCCTTGAGGGAGGCGTAAGTTCTAGCCAGGCTTGGACACTATGCGATGTTGGGTAAGTCCTGTGCCCCTTTAGCTCTATAGAAGCTCTATACGCACGCATGGTATTCCTATTTATTCCTATTATTGAAAACTCATGTGAGCACTGAGATGAGAGTCCTGGTTCTTCCACTGAGTGGCTGTGTGATCCTGGGAAGAGAGCCCAGTCTGGTACATGCTCCTTATCATCAGGGCCTTTTTTCCCCCGGTTGTCCTGTCATGCCAACCCCCACCCAGGAGTCCGCACTTCTCAGGAGCAGGGTGAGCACAGAGACCACATTCTCCAGGAAGGTGTGGACGTTTGGGGTGGGGGAGGATGCATTAGGATGCCCAGGATCATACGAGGGGTACTTAAATGCTCTACTGGAGGATCCTTCAGCCCAGATGGACTCAGAGGTGGGGGCCTCTTCCTGCTGAGAAGAGAGCTTTATTTTTCTCCTGAACTCCAACAAGCCCAGACTTGGGGTTGAAGTTGCCAAGTTTCATCCGTACTTGGGCAAATGACTGCTGCTTACGGAGGGCACAGAGACCAGAACCCAAGGTCCCCACAGTGGCTCAGCAGGGAGTCAGGAGTTTGGGTTCCTGCTCTGGCTCTGACAGTTCAGCTTTCAAGATGGTTTCAGATACACTCTCAGTGAATGTCATTGTCATGGTCACCTATCAGACAGGGAACATGAGGTGAGATGCATTCCAAGGGTTAGGATTCCAAGACTGTAAAGCACACCCAAGGAAGGAGGTGAAGGGCTGCACCCTAGCCATCTCTTCTCTCTGCAGCCATCTCTAGTTGGGGTTCTTGCTGAGAAACAGGAGCCTTCTGGAAGTTATTCTGGGGTCTCTGATTTCAACAACATAACACATCCCCCACCCCCACCCCGCTTCTCTAAAGCTCTGCCTCTCTGCCCAGGGTATATGAATCGCTTGAGGTCTTGTTGAATTGCAGGTTCTGGTTCAGTAGATCTGGGTAGAGCCTGAGAGTCTGCATTTCTAGCAAGCTCTCAGGGGATACCCATGCAGCTAGTCTGTGGCCCACACTTAGAGCTTCAAGGCCTCAGGGCCTTAATGTCTTGTGCAAAACAGCAGGGAGGGCAAGCCTCCTGCTCTCAGCTTCTCTACTGGCGCTTGGAGAAGTGCATCCTGGATTTAAATGACCAAAAAATGGGAGTTTGTGAGGGTGAAAGGGGACCTGCCACCCAGCTTTGTAGATGGTGAAACTGAGGCCTACGCAGTGCAGGAAGAAGCTTGTTCAAGACCTCACAGCATTTTAGTGACAGAGTTGAGACTCAGGCCTCTTGCAAAGGAAAAACAAAAACGAAAACTAGAAAAGATACTCACTGAGGTGTTTGCTGTGCTTTCTCTGGGCGAACTATGGGTTCCTTTGATTCTTCTTTCTAAGTTGTATTTTTTGTTTGTTTTTACAATGAACGTGTACCAATTTTTTAATAAGAAAAAAATTAATTTTGAAAAAATTCTCACAGAGTTCTTAGTAAATGAGATTATGTTTATGAACGTGCTGGATGAACTCTAACTACGTACAGCAGCTTCAAGTCAAGGGTGTGTAATTCAGCCCAAACCCTCCTGAATTCCTCTCAGCGAGGTTACCCTCACTCTGGCGCACGAATCACCGCGATGAAGAGGAAGGCCAATGCCGTCACCAACCGCCGCAAGCCGATTCCTACTCCCACTTGGCCTCAGCTGTGGGAACTCTTCCCCCAAAGCTCTGGCCGCAGGAATCTTTCCCCTTAAACTGGGGAAGAAATTTCCCTAATCCGTTTTCGTAGTAAACGACCTCGGGCCAAGTCTGCTTTTGTTGCTGGTTTCCTAAGCTTAATTGCGAGCAAAGTTAATTTGAAAGAAAATGTTACAGCTCTGGGGCGAATTCTAACGAGCCTTGGGCAATTAGGGAGGAACGCATCTAATTACTCACAGACCTGGGGCGGCGGGGTGGGGGGGCGTGCAGGGCTCAGAGAGGGGCAAAAGATTTCTCTGGATTCAAGATAGGAAGAAAAAAAAGAGAAACGCACCTCCGGTCTCTGAACCCCTAGACGGGGAGCCGGGGAGGTTCTATTTCACAGTTGGGGATTCGGAGAGTTGGATTGTCCCAAGACGCAGCAGTGAATGTTCTCAATGTCCTAGAGCCACGCGGACTGGAGGGCCCGCCCGGCCCGGCTGTGGATGAAGGGCGGCGCTCCCTCGCCTGCGCAGCGTCCTTTCTGGCTCGGCCGGGTGGCGCAGTAGCTTTGGGTGTCGCCGGCCGGCAGGAGGCCGAGAAGGGCCTCTCTTCAACACCTCGAGGGTCTCGCTGTCTCTCCTGGCTCCTGCTGTATACCCAGTTCCCTCCTCGCAGCGTCCTCTCTCTCAGGGCACAGACCCTGGTCGATCTCACCTGTCGTCCCAGTTGACAAGGAGAGTTGGGGGCGAAGACGCGTGCGCTTTCCCTCCCTGTCTTTCTTGTTCCCCCGGCTTTACCGCGACGCTCCAGGAGACTTCCGGATAAGGCGGCGCTTAAATGTTAAAACCTTCTTCCCTCCTGTGCCCAGCGCTTTACAGTTTACAAAGCGTTTCTATCCCTCTTAACTCGTTTAACTTTAGGTGGACTCTGAGGGAGGGGTCACAAATTCCCATTCACAAATGAGGACACTAGGGAAAGGACTGGATTAACGTTAATGGCGCTGTCAAAGCATTGGACTTGGTAATTAAAACACGGAGAAAGGCTCAACCGCTGCATTAACTGGGCGCATAGACTGCCCTTTTCCAGCCCCAATCCCCCTGCCAGGCTTTAGGAAGACAAGGACAAAACCCCTGGGTGGAGGGCTTTCAATTTCTGGCCAGTGCCAACGAGGCAAGGCATCTTGATTTCTGCCTGGGAGAGCCATACTGTCTAGCTGCACACGGAGAACCTTTGAATTTCAACCTGCAAGGATCCATACAGAGATAAGGGAGGCCTAACACCTAGATTTTTCCAGGGTCACAGGGCTGGGTCTGAAATCTGGACCCACTGGCAATAGGGTCAGTGCTGCAGCTGCCCCCTCCTCCAGGTGGTCATTTACCACCATCAAAGTCAGGAAGGACCAACATCTAGACCTGTACCGTCTAACACAGTAGCCATCAGCCACACACTACTACTGTGCACTTGGCTGTGGCTAGTCCAAACAGATGACCTGTAAGTGTAAAATACACTCTAGATTTTAAAGACTTGGTATGAAAAAAGTAAAATATCTCAACAATTTTTATATCGATTATATGTTGAAATGATAGTTTGGACATTAAATTGGGTTAAATACAACATATTATTAGTTAATCTCACCTGTTTTTTTAAAATTAATGCAGCTACCAGAAAAATTTTAATTACACAGGCAGCTTACATTATATTTCTATTGGGCAGCACTTATTTAGACAAATACCCGTCTGGACTGAATCACATTCACATGTCTTTGTGAACAGGATAGTGCAATCCCCAGAATTAAAAATAAAAATTACCAGTGGTTTTCAGTCTTCTTTCTCACCCCCCCCCCCACTCTTCCCTAGCAAATTAACTCTGCAGAAAGAGGCTGCATTTCTCTTGTCAGAACTCACTTGCTCAAAGATCTTTATTAAAACAGTTCACCTGAACACTCAGGTTTATCTGAAAGCTGCACACCGAGCCTCTGAAATATTTAATGCTAGAAACTTTTGCTACAGAATCGAAACTTACAAGATTTCTCAAGAGAAAGGTGGGGAAATGGTTGGATTTTTTTTTTTTTTCTTTCTGATTTTGGTCAGCTTGTTGCTTGAAACAAATAAAGGATACAAAGCAAAGTTAAACACCAGTTTCTTTCTAAAGCTTACTTAACTGATGGCCCCAATTAATTTTTCTCTTTACTTTTTGCATGAGGAGGCTGCCAAGTTTCGGCAGAGGGTACCAGGGATGGAAGAGCCAGCCCAACAAAATGAAAACTGTCATCAACAGGCTCCCTCGAGTCCTGTCACCTCTTTGAATTTTAGTTCACCCATTGGGTCCCAGGCTGCTTGATGAAAAGAAAGCGTGGGCAATGGACAAATGTATTTCTACCTGCCTCGATGGAAAACCCGCACTTAGGACCCAGCAGTAAGAGCTGCCAAGTGATCAGCACATCATGCTCGAAAGATTCAAGAAATTATGATATAACCGGTGCCTGGAGCTAATCCAGAGATGCTTGCCATGAGCTCTGTTTCCATTCCTTGGAATAGGGTTAGGCCCTGGGTGGCCCACCCATGCTGCCAGATATGCAACAACCATGATGGGCCCTCAAAGATCATATGGGGGACGGTTGAATTCTGCAGACCTCTTGTATTATAGATGGGAAAACTGGGGGTGTGAGTGATGGAACTGGGTTACACTGTGGCGCTGGGGCACCGTCCAGACTCAGAGCCAGGTCTGCAGTTCTCAGAAGCAGGGAAAAGCAGCCCCTGGTCAAGCGAAGCAGAGATCTTTCCCATTAAAAAAAATGGTTACCTCTTTTGCAAATTTGTCCTCACCTTAACTAGGAAGACACTATCGGAGCCTTTTATTTGTAATAACGTAGTCAAAGGCACAAGAGATGGAACTGTGTAAAAAGACCCGGGTTTTGGTAAGTACGGGGAAGAGTGAAGTCATGTGATTCTCCACAATTCCCTTAGACTCTGGTGTAGACACTACGTTGTGCCTCCTTTAGAGCCAAGGACCCTCCCCGGCAGAATGTCAGAAAGGCACGACCTTTGGAGCCTCGCCTCAGTGAGGGTCCATTGTCTCAGTCCGTGGGCCGAGGATGCCTCTCCCCACTTCCTCCCATTTTCAAAGCGAACCGGTGTGTACACGGTGCACAGGGAGTATGCGCCTGAACCTCCGGCTCGGTCCCTCCCATGTGGCTTTCAACTCGATCCTCTCTCCAGTCCTGTCCTCAGGTTTCGTGAATACTTAGTTCGTAAAGACAGTCGAGGTATCTATGAATTTTCGCCTGTATGCTCGGCTCACATGGCGGACACAAACCGATCCGCTCCGCCTGGATAGGCAGCCGCATGGCGAGCGTGGTAGGCGCCTCCACTGCCCCCTCCGAGCTGCCCACCAGGATTGTAGCAGGGCCCCAGTGCTCCGAACTGGCCGGGCGATGTGCGCCCATAGAAGTCCACTGCAGTCTCGACGCCGCCAATGCTGCCACCCGCGGGGGGCGAAGCGGGCCCGGCCAACCGGCCAGCCGCTGCGAAGAGGGCGCTACCGGCCCCTTGCGAGTACGCGCCGTCTGCGCCCGCATAGGCGGCCGCATAGGCGGAAGTGTTGGCAGGTCGGGCGACGGCGCAGCCGGAGGGCTGGTAAGCGGTGGTAGTGGCAGAGGCGCCGGCCGAGGCAAAGGCGCAGGAACCGGAGGGCCCTGACGGCGCGGGGCCCAGTTCTGGGCTGAGCGGCCGCTCAGGCACCAGGCCGAAGACGCGGCATGGGCCTGGGGACGCAGCCGGGTAGTAGACCGGGGGCGGCGCGGCGAGCGACGGCGGGGCATAGCCTGCATAGACAGCGCCCGGGTAAGGCGGGCGCGCATTGGGCACCCCGCCCGGGAAGATGGCGGCAGCGGCGGCGGCGGCGGCACCAGCAGCAGCGGCGGCCGCGTCGTGCATGTAAGCCGGGTAAGTGGAGAGGTCAGAGCGCTTGAAGCGCTTGCGGCGGCGCAGGAAGCTGCCGCTCTCGAACATGTCCTCGGCGTTGGGGTCGAGTGCCCAGTAGTTGCCTTTGCCCGGGCGGCCGGCCTCGCGCGGGATCTTGAGGAAGCAGTCGTTGAGTGTGAGGTTGTGGCGGATGCTGTTCTGCCACTTTTTGGGGTTGTCGCGGTAGAAGGGGAAACGCTCGGTGATGAACTTGTAGATGCCGCCCAGCGTGAGGCGGCGCTCCGGTGCGTGCGCGATGGCCATGGCAATGAGCGCAATATAGCTGTAGGGCGGCTTCCCACGCTGCAGGGGGCGCTTCCGCCGCCGCCCGCCAGCGCCGCGACCCGCGGCCTCTGCCGGGACCCCGGCCCCCGCCTCACCGCGCTCCTCTTTCACGGCCGCCAGCGCCTCCGGCTGCGGCGGCGGCGGCGGTGGCGGCCCGCTCTCCGCCGTCATGGCGCAGCCGTCCCGCGTCCCTGGGGCGTCCCCGCTGCCTGCTGCTGTCGAGGGGCTGGGAGCTGCGGGGCCCGGGACGCAGGGTAACGGGAACCGACGCTGGGGCCCTCTTTAGAAAGCTCAGGGTGTCCTCGCAGCTGGCACCGGGAGCACAGCTTTCGTGGCAGGGGCGCGCAGGAGCTTTGGCGCCCGTAGTTTCCGGGCTGGCTCAGTGCGGACAGAGGCTCAAGAGTGTCCCGCCCACCGACGGCTCTGCTCGTGTTCTGGAGCTCGAAGCCAGGCGCCAGCAGCGACGTTGGGACCCGGACGAGGCTCCTGTCGCGGGCTGAAGGGTCCTTTGCGCGCTGGTGCCAGGAGGTCACGGGGTCTGGAATTGGTCCTGGGCTGGGGCGCCTGCATCAGTTCTGGGCTTCCTGCTGATCTGAGGATAACCGTCGAGGTCCTGAGCGCAGAGGAGGCTGCGGGCACCAAGGTCTGAAACGAGAGCAGTTAGTGCAGGCGTGGGGACACTCTGGTGGGGGCCGCCTAGGCGGCGCCCCTGTGGCCGGGGCCGCCGAAGGCGCGGAGGGCAAGGAGGCGAGGCAAGGCGACGGCGGCGAGGTTGCAGCGCGGGCCAGGCGGGGTGGCCGGCGACTGTTCCTCTCCGCAGGGTTGGCCTCAAGCCGCCAAGACCGCTGGCAAGGCGCTTCCTTGCACACACCCGGACCGGCTCCTCCCTCCGCGGGTTTCTCCTCCTTAAAGGCGCCAGGAAGCTTGGGGCGGTGCCCGTTCCCTGCCCGCCCCCCGACTGCCCGCCCCCTGGGCCTCGGCGCACCTCCCCAGGTAGGAGATGCTGTGGCGGCGCGGCGGGTACACCACACGGTCTGAGCATGGAAGTCCCTTGGAGGTCTCCTGGGCCGGTCCTCTCTGCGCGCCGACGGGGAGACTGAGGTCGGGAGAGGCCAGGAACTGTCTCTGGAGACCTCGGCGCCCGAACTCAGCGCTTCGGGACTTTACCAGCCTCTATAGATGGCTGGGACCCGCAGGTGAAAGGAAGGGCTCGCCTCACCTTTTTTGGCTGGAGAGGGTGAGAATTGGCCGAGGGGCGCTTGGTTCTTGAGGGTGGGGGACGAGGAAGGGAGAAGATGCTCCAGGTGACTGGCTTCCAAGGTCTTTCAAGGATGATTTATTTTCAAACCCGAACTCAAGGCTGCCCTGCCCATCCAGTCCCTCATCCTTCAGGCAGGATTCCTAGGTCCGATAGAGGAGGTGACTTGCCACGGTTCCACCGCGACTTCGCAGTTTAGCCGAACCTCACACCTGCCTGCGTCTCTGGTGGGAGTGCGTTTCCTCGACATGTACCAGAGGTAGCCACTTTCCCTCGGTGGGTTCCGGGTTCCTCCACTGTACCGAGGTTTTGTATCTCAATTGCTGATATTTAGGGAAAGGCCGCAACACGTCTCCCCCCCCCCGCCCTCCAATCTTTTATCTTTGGGTGGCTCGGGACCCCTCTCTATATGATGTGGAGTGACTCACAGCTTAAAGAGGATGGAGGCTAGGCTTCTGCCTCTCGCAGCAACCTTCTCCTCCAGTTCGCCCAGCCAGGAAGGCTCCAAGTGGCTCCCAAGACCTCCGGGGGCAGCCGAGCAGCCCCTTCCCGCAGCGGGACGGAGGGCTTCGAGAGGTGGGGGCCGGGGTTGGCGGTGCTCTGGGTAGGCGAGTCTCCCGGGGAAGGGGCGGGCAGACGGGACCCGTCCGCTTCGCGGGTGTCCAGTTTCGGAGTTCGTTTCCCGCCAGCTCCCTAAGCCCTGATTCGGCCTCGCTCAAGACCGCCTGCGGCGGCGGCCCCGCAGGTCTGGGTTCGCAGGGACACCCTGGGCCTGTCCCTTCCTGGTCACAAGCCCTAAATTTTCTCCTCTGAGAACTAGGGGCGGGAAAGCATGTGCGGATCTCAGGGGTTTCAGGCTCCGGCCGAGACGCAGCTTTCCGCGGGGCTGCGGGTGGAGGGCTGGGCGGAGAGAGCCGCGAGAGTGCGGACGGCGGCCTTCAGGGGCTTTAGTCGCGTTCTTCGTGGAGATGAGCTCCGGGCAGGTTCAGCCCCACCAAGCATTGGGCAACTGCCTTCGGAAGAAAGAGGCAAAGAGTTCAGATCCTCGCTCCGGCGACCCGGGTGTGGAAGCAAATTGAACGGTTTGCATGAAGACCTTCCTCGGCGGATTCATGCTCGAAGGGCGCGAGAGGCTTTTCACTCGCTCAGAAACCTCCCAGCTTCCTTCTTCCAAAGTAACGAAGCTACGAAAATCCAGGTTGCATCCTGTTACGTTTTTTCAAAGGGAAAAAAAATGTTTAACATTTTAACCAGATACATTATAGCAATCTTTTAATACTGGAGTTTGTGGTTCTCTGTATTTCCAAGATTCAGATTTCCAAATGTTAAATTTTGGACCACCATCCTAACGTGAATCCATAAATCAAATAATGTGCTTCTGTAGTTCTAAGATTCCATGACCAGAAGTCTAAATTATTTGACTGTGATTATATTCCTATGACTTTAAGCTTCTGGTCAGAGTGTAAAAGAGTATTCCCCATATCTTAAGATGCTGGGAGTAAGATTTTGTGCCTGAAAATATGATGTCACTACTGGGAGTTGTAGCTTCTCTAGGTTTTAGATATTATTGCAGCTCTAACATATAACTTAATTTGAGTTCCTGTCTAGGAATGTCTTATTGGAAGATTTGGGTCCTATAAATCCACATCTCTCTTCTTATTTAATTCTAAAATATTAGTTCTAGATCCACTATTTTATAACTCAAATAATCTAGTAATTCTTATAATATTTGTGACCATATGCTTTAATGACTTTATGATAGAGACTTTTAAGCTCAAATTACTATGGTTAGAAACCTCCATGTCTCACGATATTTTGATCCTCATTGTTCTGTGACTGTGGACCCATTCTAGAAAACTGATTCCTTTTTCTCAAACTTTGCGGCTACTGAGCTACACCTGTGCAACAGACCAAGCCTTAGCATCCTGAGATTAGATTTATAAAGATTATGATTCTGAGATTTTCATGAACAAAGGATCCTAAAACTTTTATTCCATAAATGTTTTATTCTAATAACACATTTCAAAATTCTGTACTTTGAAGATTCTATGAATCCATGATGTAAAATTTGAATTAAACGATTTGAGTGAACTGGGACAATTCACCCGTTTGGATCAAAACTATACATAAAGATCCCCTCGGTGCCAGGCCATTTCCTCCATTTCCTCTCACCCAGTCTTCCCCTCTTCTCTGGTGCAGTGCTCCTTAACGTGTTTAGGGGTAACAGACCCCACTGAGAACCATTTGAAAGCTGTGGCGTGGGTCCCAGTCCCTTGGAAATCAGTCTTCTAGTCCAGCAGGGGTGGGTTGGTGTTGATGTAGGCGGGTGCTGGGTGATTTCCATCCTCTTTGTAGCCGCCTTCAGCCCTGCATGTATCCCCAGCACCTTTTGGAAAAACCTGTCCCCTCACAGGCTATTTTATGTTAAATTTGGGGGGCGGGGAGGAGTGCTGGTGATCTGTAGAAGATACTGGTAGCTCTTGCCCTAACTGCTTTACTGAGTTTTGAAGTGCCCTCAGAGGGTTTCGTAAATATGAGGGAGGGGATCCGAGGAGTCGTGGAAAATTCCTCCATATCTCTTGACCCAGATGCCCCTTCATGCAGATGCAGAGGTAACCTGCTCTTCTCCTTAAGGAAATCTTGGAAATTCAAGCTGGAAGGAAACTAGGCCCAGATTGCCGAAGGGGCTTGCTTAAAGTCTTGCAGAGGAGGTTCTACACTGAAAGGGAAACTCAGGAAATTCAGGCTTCTTACCTCCTGGCCCTGAAGCCTCTCTGTCTTTTTTTTTTTTTTAACATATTTATTGGAGTATAATTGCTTTACAATGGTGTGTTAGTTTCTGCTTTACAACAAAGTGAATCACTTATACATATACATATGTTCCTATATCTCTTCCCTCTTGCGTCTCCCTCCCTCCCACCCTCCGTATCCCACCCCTCTAGGTGGGCACAAACCACCGAGCTGATCTCCCTGTGCCATGTGGCTGCTTCCTACTAGCTATCCACCCTACGCTTGGTAGTGTATATATGTCCATGGCACTCTTTCACTTTATCACAGCTTATCCTTCCCCCTCCCCATATCCTCAAGTCCATGCTCTAGTAGGTCTGTGTCTTTATTCCTGTCCTACCCCTAGGCTCTTCATGACATTTTTTTTTTTAGATTCCATATATATGTGTTAGCATACCGTATTTGTTTTTCTCCTTCTGACTTACTTTACTCTGTATGACAGACTCTAGGTCCATCCACCTCACTACAAATAACTCAATTTCGTTTCTTTTTATGGCTGAGTAATATTCCATTGTATATATGTGCCACATCTTCTTTATCCATTCATCTGTTGATGGACACTTAGGTTGCTTCCATGTCCTGGCTATTGTAAACAGAGCTGCAATGAACATTTTGGTACATGACTCTTTTTTTTTTTTTTTTTAATCTGGGATCTTCCCGGACCGGGGCACGAACCCACGTCCCCTGCATCGGCAGGCGGACTCTCAACCACTGCGCCACCAGGGAAGCCCTACATGACTCTTTTTGAATTACGGTTTTCTCAGGGTATATGCCCAGTAGTGGGATTGCTGGGTCGTATGGTAGTTCTATTTTTAGTTTTTTAAGGAACCTCCATACTGTTCTCCATAGTGGCTGTATCAATTTACATTCCCACCAACAGTGTAAGAGGGTTCCCTTTTCTCCACACCCTCTCCAGCATTTATTGTTTCTAGATTTTTTGATGATGGCCATCCTGACCGGTGTGAGATGATATCTCATTGTAGTTTTGATTTGCATTTCTCTAATGATTAACGATGTTGAGCATTCTTTCATCTGTTTGTTGGCAATCTGTATATCTTCTTTGGAGAAATGTCTATTTAGGTCTTCTGCCCATTTTTTGATTGGGTTGTTTGTTTTTTTTGTTATTGAGCTGCATGAGCTGCTTGTAAATTTTGGAGATTAATCCTTATCTTTGATAAAGGAGGCAAGAATATACAGTGGAGAAAAGACAGCCTCTTCAATAAGTGGTGCTGGAAAACTGGACAGTTACATGTAAAAGAATGAAATTAAAACACTCCCTAACCCCATACACAAAAATAAATACAAAATGGATTAAAGACCTAAATGTAAGGCCAGACACTATAAAACTCTTAGAGGAAAACATAGGCAGAACACTCTGACATAAATCACAGCAAGATCCTTGTTAACCCACCTCCTAGATAAATGGAAATAAAAACAAAAATAAACAAATGGGACCTAATGAAACTTAAAAGCTTTTGCACAGCCAAGGAAACCATAAACAAGACGAAAAGACAACCCTCAGAATGGGAGAAAATATTTGCAAATGAAGCAACTGACAAAGGATTAATCGCCTCTCTGTCTTTTCCTGAGTTCTCAGAGCCTCACTTGTGCTTAAAGTCCTCCTTACAGTGAGACAATGGAAACTCCAGGCCCAGATGCTTGCGAATCAGATCTAAGAATCTCGGCACAGCCAGAACACAGCGACCTCTGTTTGGATTACTCTGGGGCAGTCAGTCAGGGTCAGTGGGCTGTATGGCCTCAGAGTGCCAAAAAGGAGGTCGGTCCTGTGTCACACACAGCCCAGCCGCTAGTCACAGCGGTGGTACGGAGTGAGAGCTCAGATTACAGCTAGCTCATTTACTGGCTCAGTTTCCCCATCTGTGAAGTGGGGGACTCCCTACCTGTCGCCCCCCGCTTCCAGGGAGTCAAGAAGATGGAGTGGGGTGCATCACCAACCCGTCATTATCTTCTTGTCTTTTAAATTGTTTTCAGGGTGAAACTTGGTTGTGAAAAAAGATAAGCCGCTGGGGAAAATTCAAGTCCTTCCCACTCATGTGCGGAAATGAGATGCCCCCCTCAAAGAAGTAGTGGTTGATTAAAGTAAAATGCTTTCTGCCCGCCTAGAAGGGAGAATGTGTGTGGGGAGGGTATTCCAGTCTTCGAGTCTGCGTGGATGTGGCTTTTTTTCTGCTCCCACCGACGCGCAGGGACCCCGGAGCTTGGTCAGGGCAACACAGCTTCTAGCGCTTTCTTGCCATTGGTTCACTTAAATACTGTGAACAGAGAATTATCACCCCAGGACCAGGCAGAGAAACTGAGGCCCAGAGAGGGGATCCTTCTGCTTCCCATCACCCCGCTTAGCTTGCACCCTGCCACCAGACTCCCGGCTCACCTCAGGGAAACTCCCAATCCCTGCCTCAGAGCCCTGTCCCAACACTGTTATCTCGCCCCGGAAGGGGTAGCTCAGGAAACTGCTGGGACATCCAGGAGCTCCGCGGCTGCGGCGAAAAGGGCAAGCCGACTCGGAGAGGATGCGGACTTGTCCCACCTTGCACAGCGAGCCCGGGTCCGAGCGGGCCTTGAGCCCGGGCCTTACCCCCGACCCCAGGTTAGCTTCTCGGCGCTTTCTCAGGCGCTCAGTGAGCGTTCCTGAGCCAAGGACTGAGGAACACAAGGTAAGATCCTAGTCCGCTCACACCGAGCGGGAGAGAGCGGACTGTTGGCAGTGGCCTCTCCTGGGAAAGCCGCGGTCCCTAGCGGAGTTGGTGAGAGCAGGACCCCGGGAATTCTCAGCGAGGCCAGCAAGTCGGTTAGATTCTAGGACCTGGGGGGCAGGAGCGGTCTTCTAGAATCATTGGGCCTCCTGGTTTCTTGGGTATTCCGAGCTCTATGCCCAGCCTTAGGACTCTGAGAAGCAGGGAAGATTGTGAATGTTCATTTCGGGCTGCAGAGTTCATGGTCTGCAAGACAATCTCAAAAGGGCCTCTGATTACTCCCTTTTCCCTCTCAAAGGGAAACACACTAGACTGGATTCTAGTACCGCGTGAGGTACAGGAAGAGACAGTGACTCGTCTCCCCTCCCCAGGCCAGGCTCCGCCCGGAGCCCCAGGCCTCTGATTCCAGTCCTTGACCCCTCCTCCTGCCCGGCACTGTGACCATCAGGGCACCTCGCCCCAAGCTCAGTCCAGGCTCCCGGGGTTGGGGCGGGGGTGCGGACAGGGGTGGTTAGAGCTTGGTACAGTGCCTCAGGCAGGTACCCAGCCCAGCTGGCTGATTGCTCAGTGCCCACAGTGCCAGGTGGGCAATAGCATGGGAGCCCGAAGACACTTGTCCTTGGACACACACGTGCGTGGGCGGCCCAGCTCTCCTCTGGTCTCCTTCCTTCGGGCTTTTTTGGCTTTCTTTCTCTGTTTTAGCCTGAGAGCGTGTATCTTTCTTAATCTCACCGTCTGCCTTTTTGCCTCCTTGGCCTGCATGTATCCTCCCTTTCTGGGCAGGTATCCCCAGAGTCACTCGAAAAGAGAGCCTGCACACTTCAGCCAGGGTTGGGCTGCCCATATCAGCCTCTTCTGTCCTGGAGGATAGTGCAGACAGTGGCAGGGCTGGGACAGACGCAGCTTCACCCAGGAGGACCCTGGAGCGTGGGGGTCCTGATCCTCAGCCTTTCTGCCCAAGCACCTCTGAAGCGCTCAGCTCCCTCAGCTCTGCTGAGCCTGGCTGGGGAGGAGGGGAGCACAAGGTTACACACGCCAGCCTCCTGGACAAGTCTAAGGCTCCAGATAGTCCTCTCCAGCAGGGCACTCCCGCTGTCTGTCTCTGCACAAACCAGGCCACTTGGCTGTTCAAAGGCTCTCAATGCCTCTGCGTCCTCCAGGGCAAGATCAAGTACACTTTGCCTAGCCTGGCAGTTCGGGGCCCTTCGGACACAGTGCAGCCCCCTCCCACCCCTACTCTCTTCCTTGGTCTTCCCTGCCCCCAGCTTCAGAGGACTGCCCCCCCCCCCCACAAAGTCTTCTCCTTCTCTCACATAAGTTCTTGCCCTCAGCCTGGAAAAGCTGGAAAAGCTGGCCCACCTCAGCTCAAATGTCTCCTCTTCTGGGAAGTCCTCCTTGATCTGCCTGAGTAAGTCAAACACACCCTCTTTGGGCCTGCCCCAGCATGTTTGGATTTTGGCACTTGTCACACATTTTTGTGGTGTAGTAATTTGGTTATGTGACTGTCTCTGTTCTTCTCTGGGAGTTCCTTGGTGACAGGAAGTATGGCTTCCTGCAACTGGACACACAGGTCCCCAGCACTCAAGGAACAATGTGGCTCTGCTATGAGAGCCAGTTACTTAGAGTCAGTCCTGGGTCAGTTCCTGTCTCTACCTCTTCCCAGCTGTGTTACCTTTGGCCACTTATTCACTTCGAACCTCAGTTTTTCGATCTATAAAATGGGGATAATATTAATGTCATAAAAGAGTTGTGATGGTTGCTTTTGTTAACTGCAAACACATGCAAAACTCTTCTATGTGCAGACACTGTTTTAAGCACTTTATGAACATTAAATGCACTAACATATCAGGAGACCTGGGGGCAAGTCTCAGGCCTGTCACTAACTGGGTGTTGGGGGTACATCCAGGAGAACAGGCAGAGTGCTGGATCTGGAAGGCATAATGACTTGATATGCCATCTAGGCAGGTGGGCAGCTGCAAAAGAGCCCAGAAGCAGGGATCTCGCAGATGATAGGGCTTAAGGGAAGGTTCAGACTCAGAACAGCATCTTCTTCCCTAGGTTCAGGTATGGAGGCCTCTGGGATGATCCTGGGGCCATCTGAGAGGTACAGTTGGGCCAGCTTGGCCCTACTGGGCTGAAGTCTGAGTGTCTCGCAGGGCAGCCTCTCTCCCTGGTGTCCTGGAAACTTAGGGCCTTGGATCTGTATGCAGCCCTGGTTTCTATCTAGGCAGATCTGGCCCAACCTTTTGGCAGGGGGGTTGGGGAAAACTTCAACATTGAGCTGGGCATATTCAGAGACATATTCTTTAGTCCTGAAGCCATCCACTTACTTGTCACCCAGTAGGGTAGATGTCCAGGGGCCATGGGGTTGATGAGGGGATCTGGGCTTACTCTCCTGATATGGATTTGGACATACTCCAGGAGAAGGAAAGAGGTGAGAGTCCCTTTAGGGGGCCTCACCCTTGGTGGGTGTTGTATATGGCTCTTTTTCTTTGAGCGCTGGCCAAGCCAAACTGGCCCCAGGTCTTGGGACCAAATGGACTACTGGAGCTTAGCTCTGGGTCAGTGGAATAATACAATAGCTTCTATCTATAGGTTTCTATTACTTTTTTTTTCTAAGTTCTAACTTTCTCATAGACAGCCTACTATTTCCTATGTGTAATTTGTGGAGCTGTCTCTGATTGTGGGGGCATTTGTTGGCCAGAGATGATTGACATTGGTTTTACCCAGTGAGTGAGTCATACAGTCCAAGCTCAGGTAAGCAGCTCCACCTTCTTCTCCAGGTTCACTTTGCTTACCACCTTCTAGTACTCCTCCCTTGGGAACTGGCTTTCTGTCATTTATGGAACGGAAATAACCTAAGCAGACTAACAGTGATGGAAGAAAAGAGTGCGTCCTTCACACCACACCATAGCTCTGTTCAGCATTTTATCAATGATATACAAGAAGGCATAGAAAGCAAGCTGACTGGGCCTGTGGCTGACCACACTGAGGTGCTGATGATGGTAGCTGACAGATGCAAGACTCGGAATAATAAACGGTGGGGTGTCACTCTAGGACTCTGGGAGACTGAGCCAAAACTAACAAGAAAACGTTTAAAAAACTGTTACGGAAGCATCATAACATTACAGGAGACAAAGCCAGAAGAAAAACGTCACCCACGTGCCAATTACCTATCATTCATCTACTAGGCTTTTCTATGTTCTGTTTTTTTTTCTCCTTTGTGTTCTTATGCACATATATATGTTTATATAGGTGTAACCATAGTGTATGTACAATTCTGTAGTCTTTATATACAATGCATTTGCATTATTTTGTAAACATATCTACATGTTACCCCTTACTTCCCATTTTTCATTTGTAGTTGGAGATGAAATGGTCTAGTGTTGATTTAACCCCTTTATGGTAGCTAGGCAATTAGATAATTTCCGGTATCTTTGATATAGGTGATGCTGCTATGTGTTTGTATAAAGAGCTTAGTATTTCTTTTGAATTATCCTTAAGACAAATTCCTAAGACCGAGATTTATGGAATGAGGAACATTTTTGTGTTTCTTCATATAGTGCTACCAAGTTGTCTCTAAGGACATTTTGCAACTCACCACAATCAAGATAATTAACATATCCATCACCCCTAAAAGTTTCCTCATGCCCCTTGTGATTGGTGATTGATTCATTCCCACCCCCCCATATCTGTAGGCAATCACTGATCTACTTATGTCACTATAGAATAGTTTGCATTTTATTGAACTTTATATAAATGGAATAACACAGTGTATTTATTTTGTCTGTTTTCATGCAGCATAACTATTTTGATACTCATCTATGTTGTGATATCAATAGTCAATTACTTTTTTTTTTGCTAAGTAGTATTCCATTACATGGACCATACCATGGTTTGTTAATCCATTCACTTGTTGATGGACATTTGGGTTGTTTCCATTTTTGACTCTTATAAACAAGCTGCTATGAATAGTTGTGTACAGGTCTTTGTGTGGCTATGTTCTCATTTCTCTTCGGTAAATACCTAGGAGAGGAATATCTGGGTCAGATGGTAGGTGTATGTTTACATCTTTAAGAAATTGCCAAACTTTTCACAAAGTGGCTGTATTTCTTTTATTTCTTCTAGCAGTAGATGAGAGTTTTAATTGCTCCATCTCCTTACCAAAACTTGATTAGTACAGTCTTTTAAATTTTACCCGTTTTAGTATATAGTGGTATCTCGGTGTAGCTTTAATTTGCATTTCCCTCATGACTAATAATATGTTTATTATCCATCGCTGTGTAACAAATTACCCCCACATTAGTGGCATAAAACAACCAACATTTATTGTCTCTCAGTTTCTATGGATCAGGAATCTGGGTGTGGCTTAGCTGGGTGTGGTTGGCAGAACTGACCCATCTGAGCTTAAAGCTGCTTTGGAGTAGTGCTGGATATGGGAAAATTGGAGAGAAGAAGAAAGAGCAAAGGGTTGGAAAAGTAGACAGAATTGTCAGGCTGAAAAAAAAAAAAATCGCCAGGCTGTAGTTTCCCTGCTAGATGGAGGAGTTTGAATTTCCAGATGATTCTAGGAAATGGAACATTTGTTGAACAATGTACGTGTATCAGGCTTTGATGTTAGTTCATTTAATCGATCCTCGGAACAGTCCCATTTTAAAGATTTAGAAATTGAAATCTGAAAATTAAGTAAAACTTGGCCAAGGCCATATACTTGAGATGGATTTGAACCCCCCTCTGTTTCCTGTCAAAGCCCACTCTGCCTCACAGTGTCATTGCCTCTAGAGCCCATAAGACCTCTTTGAGTAAGTTCTAGTGGACAGTAAGAAGTGCAGATCCTCTGATCACTCAGTTTTCAGCTGATAGCCTGGGCTCTCCTTAGAGACTGAGTCATGTTGCAAAACCTCCCCGCATCCCCTACCCTACAGGCTTGAGTGGCCTCTGTAAGGTCCACCTCAGTCAGCGAAAAGACAGTAGGTCTTTGCTCTGGCTACCTCCATGAATAGCTGCCTTATAAGGGAAGAGTCACTGGTGGCCCGACTTGAGATGTCTTCTGCCCAGTCAGCACCCCCTAATCCAACACCCCTAGACACAATAAATCTTAGATGTGAAGCTGCTTCAAATTTTAGCTCCAAGTAATGAGTGCGTGTATGATCAGGCCACGCAAGATGGCTGTTCTCTTGCTCTCTGTACCTCCTCTGCTCTACCAGTCCCTGCCTCACCTATACCCTACTCACCTGACTGACCCTCCCTCGTGATCATAGAGCCTAATCAGTAGATGCCTAGGTATGTTCCTTTGGCCCCAGCTAGTGATTGTTCTAATCTTTAGATCAGAACGTCTCCACTAGGACAGTTTATCAAAGGGTAGTGAGGGGCACGCACCTCTGATGGTTTCCCTGGTAACCAATGAGCCAACCTGATGTCAGTTCCCTCTATAACTGGTAACCTCCCTCTCTCCGTGGTAGTGAAGGTGGCTGCCTGCCATCCACGTCCACAGTGGGGTGTCACTCCAGGACCCTTTTGTGAGATCCTTTGTCCCATAAACCATTGTGTGTCTCTGTCACTGTCTTCGGGCTCTTTCTTCAGTCTTGAGGCTGAGCAACTATAGGGCTTGCAGGTCTGCAGGCTGCAGCCCAACAGTGGGTTTCAGAAGGTCCAATCTCCTCTCCAGGTTCAGTTTCTTCAGCCATTGAATGGAGGGGGAAGATTTGCTTGGCTAGGTTAGTAGTTGTCCTTACCCCATGGAAGAGAAGACTGCAAAGTATGCTCCAGTCCACAAGAGCACTAGACATTGTCTATCGATTAAGTCATTCATAGATCTTGTATATATGTATGATTACTTTTCAAGTGTGTGTAAAGTTGCGTCATAAATAAAATGCAAATCCATTTCAAGATGTTACCGAAGTTTTGGTCATTTTTGGACCTGAAACTTATCAATCAATGTTTACTAAAAAGTATGTCTACCTTACATATATGTGTGCATGTTGTGAGAACTGTGGAATTTATAGCTGTTAAAAAACTATTCTCACACTCAAAGCAATTGAAAAGCACTAAGAGACTCCCCACAGTCTCTCTAGCCGACTGGAGTAATAGTAAACATATTTAACAAACAGTATGTTGTTCAATGAGTATAGAGTTACAGTTATACAAGATGAATCAGTTGTAGAGATCTCCTGTAGGACATAGTGCCTATAGTTAACAATAAGGTGTTGTGTGCTTAAAATTTTGTTGAGGGTAGATCTCATGCTGAATGTTCTTATCACACACACACATACAAATGAAGGGACATAATGAATTTTTCTGAGGTAATAGGTATGTCTGTCACCTTGATTGTGGTGATAGTATCACAGGTATATGCATATGTCCAAACTCATCAAAATAATGCATTCAATATGTACAGTTTTTTTATATCTATTATACCTCAATAAAGCTGTTAAAAAACCAAACCAGTAAGTTGAGGGGTGCTGACCAATCAGAGTGTATGTGCTGAACCAGGACCAATCAGAATGGAGGCCTGCTAGGACAGTGGGCCCCGCCATCCCCCACTTCTGGCTGTTTCAGGCTTTAACCCTTTAGTTGCAGAATCTTGGGGCATTCCAGGGAATCCCAGGGGAGGCACTGAGACAGCCAGGACAGCTGGGGGCATGGGTAGGGGTGGGAATGGGGGCTTGGCGGTGGCTGTTTATCTGTGGGGCATCACAGTAGTTCAGTATCTCAGTGTTTAGAGATTGCGTGCAGGTCATCCTCCAGCAGCTGCGTGGAGATGGCATACAATGCCTGGATATGGGCTTGGACTCTTCCTTCCTGCACAGCTGACTCTCCATGGCCACAAGCCCACCTGGTATCAGTGCACTGCACCCTTCTGCCCCAAATTTGACTTTAAAATGCTCCATTGTGCTGGACAGTTTTCCACCCAGGTGGTAAACTTGTGACCCTCCAAATCTGGTTTTGGTTGAATGAGTTCATCTCCTGGATCTCACTATCTGTGTACAAGTGAGCTGTGTAAAGGGAAAGAAGCAGAATTTGAGGTCAGGAATTGGTTCTCCTTTCACATCCCAGCTCTACTAGTTTTCCTCCATATGCCCCTGGGGGCAAGTCAATAAATGGGGTGGTGACATATGTCCTGTTCCCCTCATAAGTCTGTGCTAAGGTTTGAATGAGAGAAAGGAGGGGAAGTGCTTTGCAAACTGTAAAGTACTGTGCACACATGAGCGAGTCTCTGTTCCATAGGATCTGCTTGTTAAGAATGTTGCTTGTCTGCTTCTGATTGAATCAGGGGTTACAGATCTGCCACTTATTTAGAATGTTTCCTGACTATCCTCAAATGTGACTATGATATAACTTTACCTTTGAGTGGACAGGGGAAGATCACTGCAGAAAGTGTGATCTTTCTTTCCCTTTAACCCTAGAAAATCAGAGTTGACATGGGCTGCTAGAGAGTACCTAATTCATTTTATAAATGGGGTCACTGAGGTCCAGAGAGGGTCAGTGAATGGCCCAAAGCCACATAGTGAGTTAGTGGCAAAGCCAGAATCAGGTGTTCTGTTGCCCAGCTCTTTTCATCACAAAACGTGACATGTCTCATGGCAAACCATTCATGCATGTTTTCGATCATTCAACAGCATTTATTGAGTCACTAGTAAATGCTGGGCTCTGTGCAGATGATTTTGTGGGTAGACAAGTTGGGTACCATTCTGCTCTCAAGTTGCTCATGACACTGGGCGGAGAATGTTCTTCCAGAATCCTGAGGGGACCAGAGAAAGTGTTATTTATATAGGTCTGGCAGTCCCCCTTGGGAGTGGGGGTGGTTTTTTAGAACAGTCACAAAGAGTGATGAAGCTCAACAATGCTGACCCAACACCAGTGAACAACCAAGCATCCTCATCTGCCTGCCTCGTTCAGTGTTCACAAGCACCTCATACTACAGATGGGGACGTTGACAGCCCTGAGAAGGGAAGGGATACGACCGGGGTCACAGGGCTAGAAAGTGCCAAAGCCACTTTGATTGAAAACAGGGTGTGATTCTAGGGTCTGTGGGTCTTAGGAACCGGCTCACTTTAGGTAGAAAGAGCATGGGTTTGGGTGCTGAGGGGATCTGGGTTCAAATCCCAGGTGTACCATTTCCCAGCTGTGTGACTTCGGGCAAGTTCCTCTTTCGGAGATTGTCTTCTCGTGTGCAAAATAGAGATAACAGGGTACTGACCTTGTAGGACTCCTGTGAGGGTGAAATCAGTGCCTGAGGGTGGAGCCCCTAGATGGTGCCTGGCATGTGGTGGGCACTCAATACCTGTTCCTTTGATTCCTCCACTAGCTCCTGGTGTGGGTGCCTTGGCCAGTAACCGGGGCACCAAGTACTCTTGGCTCTGTGCACCCAGGTCCTGTGTTCCACGACAAAGGCCTGGAAGGTTTTCCTCAGTTGAACAATAATGAAGGCAGTGGTAAAGGTGAGGTTTGCTGAAGACTCAGGCCTGAAAGTTGGGGCTTCTGTCTCAAAGCTCTCTCTCTCTCTCTCCCTCCCTCCCTCATGGGTGGGACCTAGTCAGAGCTCCTGAAGGCCCAGTTTGGATGCCGGAGACACCTGCCATGCCTGACTTCACGGGGTGTCAGTTCTGCCTTGTTCCTGCTGCATTCCGGCTTCGTATGTCAGCACCTCATGAAAATCTTCCAGGTCCTTGCTTTGAATAGCGCCTTGGCTGCCTGGGAGTGAAGAGGCTGGCTCTGTTTTGCCTGTCAAATCATCCGCTTTGTCTGTCTACGAGCAGGTAAGCTGAGTCTCCTTACATAATACTGACTGGGCCATCACTGTCAGGACTGATTCTGCCCGGCTCAGGCTGAACAAACAGCCATTCAGCCCCACCAGCCGAGGCCGAGGCCATGCAGTGGCAGGAGCTGCTATTCTTGAGAGCAGTTCGATGACAGGCTCTGAACAGATGCCGGGCACTTCAGTGGGGAAGGAGCTGAGCTCTGACTTGCCTCTCCCGGCCAAGGCAAATCCTCCTTTCTCAGCTGAGTCAAACCTTCCAAATGACTCCCACTTTCACTCCTGCACTCGCTGGGTGTGTGATACAGTGAGTGGACAAAATGAAGCAAGAGGGAACCTTCAATATATACAGAGAACCCGATAACCTGCCACATTTCTTCTTTTGCCTTAACTGCTAGGAGACTTGGAACAAATTTAGTACTGGAGGCAATAGTTAACTCATCCCAATTGCCTGGTAACATCCTCTGCTCCTTATAATTGGTTCTCGTCTTAGTCTTTTAATAAATTTATTTATTTTACTTATTTATTTTTGGCTGCGTTGAGTCTTTGTTGCTGTGCGTGGGCTTTCTCTAGTTGCGGAGAGCGGGGGCTACTCTTCGTTGAGGTGCGCGTGCTTCTCACTGCGGTGGCTTCTCTTGTTGCAGAGCTTGGGCTCTAGACATGCAGGCTTCAGTAGTTGTGGTACACGGGCTCAGTAGCTGTGGCGCATGGGCTTAGTTGCTCCACAGCATGTGGGATCTTCCCGGACCAGGGCTTGAACCCGTGTCCCCTGCATTGGCAGGCGGATTCTTAACCACTGCACCACCAGGGAAGTCCCCCATCTTAGTCTTTAATCAATCTTTCTTTAAGGTATTTTTTATTGTGATAAAATACACACAACAGAAAATTTACCATTAGTGCCATTTAGTACATTCACTATGCTGTACAACCATTGCCACTATCCAGTTACAGAACATTTTCATCACCCCGAGAGGAAACTGCTTACTCATTAAGCTATTCCCCATTCTTTAACTTTTGAGATATCACAGGTATCCTTGTAAAGTGAGTAGAGGGTATGTATGGATTCTAAATAAATATAATAAATAAAAGGATAGACAACTCAAATTTCATTGTATTAGCTAGACACATTCACTTTTTATTTTATTATAATTTTCCATGTTCATTTTTGTTTCATTCTCTTCTTTGTTCAATTAGGTTTTGTTTTGTTTTGTTTTCTGTACGCGGGCCTCTTACTGCTGTGGCCTCTCCCGTTGAGGAGCACAGGCTCCAGACGCGCAGGGTCAGCGGCCATGGCTCACGGGCCCATCCGCTCCGCGGCATGTGGGATCCTTCCGGACCGGGGCACAAACCCGCGTCCTCTGCATCGGCAGGCGGACTCTCAACCACTGCGCCACCAGGGAAGCCCTCAATTAGGTATTGAGTTGTGGCTCATTTCTGATCTGGCTGTGTCATTCCAAATTCCCTCCTTTCTTCTCCGTCCCCTTTCCCTCCTCCATCTTCCCTTCCTTCAGACTTTCAGATCTACTATCTAATCTACCTATTATCTATCTACCAATCATCTCTCTCTTGATAAAAAATCTGTCTATGAAATTATCTATCTATCTTTCATCTATCTTCCTACTCTCCATCCATCCGTGCTTCTCTTTGCAAATCTGGATCATTGGTTCTCAGCTGTGCATATTAGAATCACCTGGTAAGGTTTTAAAATCTACCAATGCCTGGTCCCATCTTGGACCAGTTGAAATGGAAAGTTTTGGTGTAGGACCTTGGCATCTGCACATTTTTTAAGTTCTCGTATGTGATTCTAATGCATAGTGAAGATTAAGAATTACTTACGTAAATTAACCTCTCTTGATACTCAGCCTTCAGCAGAAACTACTTATCTCAGTTCTAGTCCTCAGCTAGTCTATTTTTTTACATAAATGCCATTTACTACACATAGTGCTGTATAATCAGCCTTTTGACAACATGTATAAACAACTTTCAATGTACTTAAATTTTTTTCAAGAGCATCATTTTAAAGGCTGCCGAGTGTTTTATAAACATATATATGTTACATTTATTTAATCAGTCTCCTGGAATTTTGGTTAGGATTGTACTGAATCTATAAAGGAATTGGAGAAATTTTTGATATATATTTAATCTAATTTAAAAATTAAAAATTTTGACCGTATGCAAAAACAAATAATATGATGTACTCTCAGGTACTCATCATCATAGACACTGATACTCCAACAGCCATCAGTCCTGTTCACTTCTGTCCCATCTATATCCCCATCTTCCCCTACTATCATATTATTTTGAAACAAATCCCAGACATCTGTAAGTAATTCAGTATATATCTCTAAAAAATAAAACCCCAATATCATTGTCAAAACAAACAAACAAACAAAAACACCCAAAAGAGAAAAACCACAATAATTCCTTAATATCATCAAGGGCAACTTGATGACTTCTTAAAAGTGAAGTTTCAGATTTCCGATTGTCCCATAAATGTAATTATTTACTTTTACATCTTGTTTGGGATTTAAACATTTTTTTTTACTGTGGTAAGAACGCTTGGGATTGGTTTTGACTGTTCTTAAGTCTCATTTAATATATAAATTCCACTCCATCTTTAATTTTTTTCCTTGGACTTTATTTGTTGAAGAAACTGGATTGTTGGTTTTATAGAGTTTTCCATGTTTTGGATTGTATTTTTATGGTGTAATTCAACATGTTTCTCTATCTTTTGTGTATCCCATACACTGGTGACTAGGGCTAAAAGTTTATATGATATTAAGCCTTCCAATTTATGAACATGTTTTACTTATCATTTTAATTTGTTTTCCTTAATGTCCATCAATAATGTTCTCTATTTTTCTTCATAAAGGTCTTGCATATTTATTAAAATTATTTCTAATACTTGGTCTTTTTTTGTACATGTCACTTTTTTTGGCTATGCCATGAGGCTTGTGGGATCTTAGTTCCCAGACCAAGGATTGAACCCACGCCCTGGGCAGTGCAAGCATGAAGTCCTAACCACTGGACCACCAGGGAATTCCCTCTTTTTTTGGATAAGATTGGATATCTTAGCTGTTCTTCCCCTCACCCCCAGCTTTATTGAGATATAATTGACATATAACATTGTACAAGTTTAAGGTGTACAATGTGATGATTTGATACAGATGTGTATTGCAAAATATTTATCAGAAGAAAGTTAGTAAACACATCCTTCACCTCACATAATTACCATTTTTTGTTGTTGTGGTGGTGAGAACATTTAAGATCTACTCTTTTAGCATCTGTTAAGAATACAACACAGTACTGTTAACTATAGTCACCATGCTATAATTAGATCCCCAGAACTTACTCTTCTTATAGCTGGAAGTTTGTACCCTTTGACCAACATCTTCTCATTTCCCCCTCACCCCAGCCCCTGGCAACCACCAGTCTACTCTGTGTTTCTGAATTTAGCTTTTCTAGATTCCACATATAAGTGAGATCATACAGTACTTTTTTTTTCTGTCTGACTTAATAAATATTAGGGACTTCCCTTGTGGCGCGGTGGTTAAGAATCTGCCTGCCAGTGCAGGGTACGCGGGTTCGATCCCTGGTCCGGGAAGATGCCGCAGAGAACTAAGCCTGTGCTCCACAACTACTGAGCCCGCATACGTAGAGCCCGTGCTCTGCAGCAAGAGAAGCCACCGCAATGAGAAGCCCGCGCACCACAAGGAAGAGTAGCCCTTGCTTGCGGCAACTAGAGAAAGCCCGCACGTAGCAACAGAGACCCAACACAGCCAAAAATAAATAAAATAAATTAATGAAAAAAAAGAGAAATATTAGCTGTTCTTAAACTGCATTTATCTACTTGTTCGTCAGATATAATTACAACTGATTTTTTTTAAGATTGTTTTTGTATCCAGTAACTGTCGATTCTCTTAAAAATCTAATAATTTATTCTAAACTTCTTTGGGTTTTCAATTGTAGATAATCATAATCTGTGAGTAATGACACTTTTCAGATATATATATATATATATATATATATATATACACACACACATAAGTAACTTTTTCCTTTTTTTTTGCCTTATCACTTTCAATACAATGATGAATGGAAGTGATGATACATGACATCCTTGGTTTTGTTTGTTTGTTTGCTTTTCTGCGGTACACGGGCCTCTCACTGTTGTGGCCTCTCCGGTTGCGGAGCACAGGCTCCAGACGCGCAGGCTCAGCGGCTATGGCTCACGGGCCCAGCCGCTCCGCGGCATGTGGGATCCTCCCGGATGGGGTCACGAACCCGTGTCCCCTGCATCGGCAGGCGGACTCTCAACCACTGCGCCAGGGAAACGCCTATTTTTTATTTTATTTATTTAATTTTTGGCTGCGTTGGGTCTTCGTTGCTGCGCGCGGGCTTTCTGTAGTTGGGGCGAGCAAGGGCTACTCTTTGTTGTGGTGCGTGGACTTCTCATTGTGGTGGCTTCTGTTGTAGCGGAGCATGGGCTCTAGGCGCGCAGGCTTTAGTGGTTGTGGCTCACAGGCTCAGTAGTTGTGGCGCACGGGCTTAGTTGCTCCACGGCTTGTGGGATCTTCCTGGACCAGGGATTGAACCCATGTCCCCTGCATTGGCAGACGGATTCTTAACCACTACACCACCAGGGAAGTCCCAGATGTTGATTTTTCATATGTCTTTTCTCCATCTGTTGAGGTAACTACATTCTTTAATCTGTTAATGTTAATCTGATTTTTAATCAAGCAAGAAATTGGAAAAATATTTGCAATAATAATGTAGACAACTGATTAATATTCTTAATATAAAATTGGCCATCTTAATAAGAAAAACATAAAACCAAAATGGAAGAATGAATAAAAAGCCCATTTCTAGAAGAAATACAAATGTCTAATAAACATGAAAATCTGATTATTCCTGAGTAATCAAATAAATGCAAGTTAAAATAAGGAAATGCTATTTGTTGCCTACAAAATTGCATTATTTATGAAGGTTAACATTCAGTGTTGCTCACAGTATGTAAAACAGGTGTTCTCAAACACTGTCACAGAATATAAATCATTATAATCGCTACAGAAAGAAATTTAGCACAAAGGTGTAAATGGGGACTTAAATGCAAACATAGCAATGTTTCTTAAAATAGTTTTTAAAAAGTGAAAATAAGATGTTCAATAAAACAGAAGTGAACAAAAAAATCTGATTTTTAAAAATGTTAAACAACCTTGCATTTGAGGGATAAGGCTTAACTGGAACATAATGTATTATCATTTTTATATATTTCTGAATTTGATTTGCTAATATTTTGATTGAAAGTTTTACATCTAGCTTATATATAAGGTTGGTCTGAGTTATCCTTTCTTTTAATGTTATTTTCAAGTTTTCATATCCATTATGATACACTTACTAAAAAATTGGGGAATAGGTCCTTATTTTCTATAGAATAATTTTTTTCTTAAATGTTTGATAGAATTTGCTATTCAAATCTTCTGGATTTGTTTTCTTTATAAAAATATTTTCAATACTTAATTCAGTATATTTGATCATAGGACTACTTCGTTTTATGTTTCTTCTTAAGTCAGTTTTTAAAAAATCAATAGATTTTATTTCTTGGAGCCATTTTAGTTTCACAGCAAATGGAATGGAAAATACAGAGAGTTCCTACCTATTCCCTGCAACGCCCCCCAACCTCCCCCACCATCTACATCCCTAGCCAGAGGTATATTTGGTACAACTGATGAACCAGTATTGACATATCAACCAAGTCCATAGTATACATGAGGGATCACAATTTGTGTTTACATTCTATGGGTTTTGACAAATGTATAAGGACAAGTATTCATCCTTATAGTACAGAATAGTTTCACTACCCTAAAAATCCCCTGTGCTCCACCTGTTCATACCTCCTTCCCACAAACCCCTGGCAACTATCTTTTTACTAGCACTATCTTTTTACTGACTCCATGGTTTTGCCTTTTCCAGAAATGTCATATAGTTGGAATCAAACAGTATGGAGTCTTTTCAGATTAGTTTCCTTCACTTAGTAATATAAAGTTAAAGTTCCTCCATGTCTTTTCATGGCCTTATGGCTCATTTCTTTTTAGCACTGAATAATATTTCATTGTGCAGAGGTACCACAGTTATTTATCCATTCATCTAGTAAAGGACATCTTGGTTGCTTCCAAGTTTTGGCAACTATGAATAATGTTGCTGTATATATTTGTATACAGGTCTTAATGTGGACATAAGTTTTCAACTCATTTAGGTAAACACGAAGGACCATGATTGCTGGATTGTGTGTTAGGAATAAGTTTAGTTTTCTAAGAAACTACGAAACTATCTTCCAAAGTGGCTCTACCATTTCACATTCCCACTAGCACTGGGAGTTCCTGTTGTTCTACAGCCTTGCAAGTATTTGGTATTGTCAGTGTTTTGGATTTTCAGTGTTCTAATAGGTGTGTAGTGGTATCTCATGTTTTAATTTGCAATTCCCTAATGATATATGATGTCACTTGCCCTCTGTATATCTTTTCTCGGTGAGGTGTCTGTTCAGATCTTTGCCCATTAAAAAAATTGGGTTGTTTTCTTATTGTTGAGTTTTTTTTTTTTTTTTTTTTTTTTTTTTTGCGGTACGCGGGCCTCTCACTGTTGTGGCCTCTCCCGTTTCGGAACACAGGCTCCAGACGCGCAGGCTCAGCGGCCATGGCTCACGGGCCCAGCTGCTCCGCGGCATGTGGGATCTTCCCAGATCGGGGCACGAACCCGTGTCCCCTGCATTGGCAGGCAGACTCTCAGCCACTGCACCACCAGGGAAGCCCCTGCCTTTGATGTTTTATCTAAAAAGTCATTGTTAAACCCACGGTCATCTAGATTTTCTCCTGTGTTATTTTCTAGGAGTTTTATAGTTTGGCATTTCATATTTTGGTCTATGATCCATTTTGAGACAAGTTTTGTGAAGGGTGTAAGGTCTGTGTCTAGATTGTTTTTTTTCTCTCTCTCTCTCTTTTGCGTGTGGATGTCCAGTTGTTTCAGCATCATTTGTTGAAAAAAGTATTCTTTCTCCGTTGAATTGCATTTGCTCCTTTGTTAAAGATCATTTGACTCTTTGTATGGGTCTGTTTCTGGGCTTTGTATTCTATTCCATTGATCTATTTTTTATTGTTTTTGTCTTTGCTTTGTTTTGTTTGCTAGTACCACATTGTCTTGATTACTGTAGCTTTATAGTCAGTCTTGAAGTTGAATGGTGTCAGTTCTCTGACTTTGTTCTCTTTCAATATTGTGTCGGCAATTCTGGGTCTTTTGTCTCTCCATATAAACTTTAGAATCAGTTTTTCAATATCCACAAAAGAAATCGCTTGGATTTTGATGGAGATTGTGTTGAATCTATAGATCAAGTTGGCAAGAACTGATATCTTAACAATCTTAAGTCTTCTTAACCATGAACATAGACAATTGCTCCATTTGTTTAGTTCTTCTTTGATTTTTTTGGTCAGAGTTTCATAATTTTTCTTATTTAGATCTTGTACATATTTTGCTAGATTTATACCTAAGTATTTTTTCCCCTTCCTTCCTCCCTCCCTCCCTTCTTCCTTTCTTTCTGGTGCTAAAATAAATAGTACTGTATTTTAATTTCAAATTCCAATTGTTCATTGCTGGTGTGTAAGAAATGAATTGATTTTTGTATATTAACCTTGTATCCTGCAACCTTGCTATATATAATTGATATTGGTTCCAGGAGTTTTTTGTGGTTGTTGATTCTTTGAGATTTTCTACATAGGCAGTCCTGTCATCTGTGAACTAAGATAGTTTTGTTTCCTCCTTCCCAATCTGTATACCTTTATTTACTTTTCTTGTCATATTGCATTAACTGGGACTTCCTGTTATTGATTTCTAGTTTAATTCTGTTGTGGTTTGAGAGCATACATTGTATAATTTCTATTTTTAAAAATCTGTTAAGATGTATTTTATGGCCCAGAATGTGGTTTATCTTAGTAATTGTTCCATATGAGCTTGAGAAGAATATGTATTCTGCTATTGTTCGGTAAAATATTTTATAAAAACTTAGTTATTTTTATATCCTGTGCTCATATTTTCAAGACTCTTTTATTTCTTGATACATAATTATTCTGATAATTCTGATAGCTTAAGTCTGCAGTTTTTGCGGTTCTGATATGTCATCTTGTGTGTGTGTTACATTTCTGACTGTGAGCTATTAGTTTTTCTTTTTTAACATCTTTATTGGGGTATAATTGCTTTACAATGGTGTGTTAGTTTCTGCTTTATAACAAAGTGAATCAGTTATACATATACATATGTTCCCATATCTCTTCCCTCTTGCGTCTCCCTCCCTCCCACCCTCCCTATCCCACCCCTCCAGGCGGTCACAAAGCACCAAGCTGATATCCCTGTGCTATGCGGCTGCTTCCCACTAGCTATCTACCTTAGGTTTGTTAGTGTATATATGTCCATGCCTCTCTCTTGCTTTGTCACAGCTCACCCTTCCCCCTCCCCATATCCTTAAGTCCGTTCTCCAGTAGGTCTGTGTCTCTATTCCTGTCTTACCCCTAGGTTCTTCATGACCTTTTTTTTCTTAAATTCCATATATATGTGTTAGCATACGGTATTTGTCTTTCTCTTTCTGACTTACTTCACTCTGTATGACAGACTCTAGGTCTATCCACCTCATTACAAATAGCTCAATTTCATTTCTTTTTATGGCTGAGTAATATTCCATTGTATATATGTGCCACATCTTCTTTATCCATTCATCCGATGATGGGGTCTTAGGTTGTTTCCATCTCCAGGCTATTGTAAATAGAGCTGCAATGAACATTTTGGTACATGACTCTTTTTGAATTATGGTTTTCTCAGGGTATATACCCAGTAGTGGGATTGCTGGGTCTAGCTATTAGTTTTTATAAGAACTTTATCTTTGGAAATTCCTTGGGTGCTATATCATTTCCCTCTTTCTTTTAACAGGTGGAACTACTCTCCCAAGTTTCTTCATTCACTTCCTATGTGAAAGTCAACTGGGTCTTATGTAAAGTTATTAGTTCACAACATTTTTAACTTTCAAAACTCTGTATATGTTACTTTATTACCTTTCACACTACTTTTGCAGATGAAGTTTGAGGCCAGTTTGAGTTTTGTTCTTCTGTGTTAACTTTTTTCTGTCGGTGGAGATTTTTCCCTTTTTATTGCTTATGATTCTGCTTTCCAGAATACATTTAAATGGAGTCTTTTTCATTGATTTTGCACAGGAAGTGCTAAAGCCTTTCAATTCTCACTAGGTCATTTTTCATGTCTAGAAAATTCTCTTTTATAGCTTTTATTAGCTCTTTTTATAGCTTGTTTCATTTATTCTAATCTCTTAAGGAACACCAATTACATGTTTATTGGCTTATGCTTGTTTTTCCTCTATGTCTATCATTTTGTCTTTCACTATTTGGTCTTTTTTTTCTTTTCTATTGCATTCTGAGAAAGAAGTTTCAATTTTCTTCAGCATTAAAAAGCAATTTTTTATTGGCCTCTGATAATCCATCATTCACCTGTTGTTGGAAATTGTCAGTGTCCTCCCTGTATCACCTTGGCACTTACCTCTGCACATTGGAGGCTGCTTACTATAAATACCTACGATTCTCCTCTTAGTCCATATGTGCTGCAAAATGGACATTTTAGGAAGTTAATGCTCCCAGAAGCCACATCAAACAATGACAGATGGGGAGTTGGTGGGTAAATGCCCAAGCTTCCTCATTCACCAGGTGGGATAGCTCTGAGGTGTGATCTACATTGTTTCCCAGTGTTTCCCAATGGGATTGAGCTCCACTCATCCATGGTGGAAACCTGCTTAATAACTCACACTTTAGAGGCTTTCTTTCCTTCCCTGACCCATTTCCTTACTCCTCTACTGGTGCTTCCTGGAATCACTTCTAAAATAAACTACTTGCATTCACAACCTTGCCTCAGGGTCTGCTTCTGGGGAAACCCAGTCTAAAACAGACATTTAAGTTGTTTCCAAATTTTGTCATTATAAACAATGTGTTGATGAATATATTTGTACATGAGTCTTTGTCTGGATCTTTCACTATTTTTTCTAGAATAGATTCCCAGAAGTAGAATTACTAGGTCATAGGGCATAGATATATTATTTTATCTTTTTCTTTTAGGGTACAAATATTTCAAATATGTAATAGATATTGCCAAATTTCAGGTAGGTTTTAGATAGGAAATGGATAGAAACCAGTTCATAGCTGAATCCTCTGAGACCAGGGATTGATAACTGCTTCATTTTTCCTGCTTGTCCATATCCTTATAATCTTAAAGGATGTGGGCAAGGTAGTCCTTTTTTGGAGTGAGAAGAGTGAATGCTGTCTGTGTTTGATTTTGTTCAGGTAGCCT
Source organism: Grampus griseus (assembly GCF_964374135.1). Taxonomy (NCBI): domain Eukaryota; kingdom Metazoa; phylum Chordata; class Mammalia; order Artiodactyla; family Delphinidae; genus Grampus; species Grampus griseus. The sequence goes on from NC_139000.1 coordinate 33,760,705, forward strand.
CACATACCAATCTTTTCAATCTTATCCTTATTTTGAATTTATAAACACTTAGGTTCTATGCCATCCTGCCACAGACACTATCGCTGCCACAGACACTAGCCACAACCCTACTCATGTGCACACTATTTATTTTATTTATGTAATTCATCCAAGATCCTTTCATTGATATTCAATTTTATAAGCACTCTTCCCCCCAGAATCAGATATGAACAGACCAGTTTGAGCCTGGATTTTGGGTTCAAGTTTTGTAATCTTGAATTCACCTCCTCTCCTCTCTTAGCCTCAGAGTTGATAAAAATGAAGCTTAGACATAAAAAAGAATGAAATAATGCCATTTGCAGCAACATGGATGGACCTAGAGATTATCATACTAAGTGAAGTAGGTTAGACAGAGAAAGACAAATATGGTATCACTTATATGTGCAACCTAAAAAAAAATGATACAAGTGAACTTATTTACAAAACAGAAATGGACTCACAGACATAGAAAACAATCTTATGGTTACCAAGGCGGGATGTGGGGAGGAATAAATTAGGAGTTTGGGATTAACAGTTATACACTACTACTACTACTAATGGATAAACAGCAATGACCTACTGTATAGCACAGGGGACTATATTTAATATCTTGCAATAACCTATAATGGAAAAGAATCTGAAAAAAATATATATGTATATGTATGTGTATATATATATATATATATATATTTAAATCACTGTGTTGTATACCTGAAACTAACATGACATTGTAAATGAACTATACTTCAATTTAAAAAATGAGGCTTAGAGAGACAACGGTGGTTTGCCAGAATCGAACAAGAGGTTAATATACAGCTGGGTTCAGAGTCTAGTCCCTTTGAAACCCTAGGACTAAAAACAAATCAAACAAAAACCCTCCTGGGTGGCCATGATGAATCTTCCCCAGTCCCTGTCCTTTCCCACTTTTTCTAGCTCAAGTAGATGTTTAATCTGGTACAAAGTCCCAGCGCCATCCTTTAAGATCAGGGCTCTTCCCATCTCACCGGGCTCCTCCTCCACCACATCTCCTTACTTGCCCTTTTTTTCCAAACAACTCTCTGGCTTTTCTCTTACCTTGTCCTGACCTGCCCTCACCTCTCTCTCCCAGCCATTGACTAGGTGGCTCCTCATGTGCCACCTCTTCAGGGAAGCTGTCCCTTTCCTGTACCAGGTGATTGATTTGTTTGTTTTCTGGACTAGACTAGAAGTTTCTTGGTGCCAGGAATGGGTCTGGGTTTGCCACTGTGTTCACCAGCACTTACTGCAGGGCCTGGCCAAAAGCAGCTCCTGGGTAAATGTGTACTAAATACACAGATAGTTCGATGAATGAAGAGGAATGGAGGGCACTTGCTGATCACCTTGAATGAGGATTTGTTTGCAAATCAACAGTCAAATTATTTAAAAACCCATCCCCACAGACAGCTAGGGAAATGAAACAAGAATGACGGGCAAAATGGCTTCTAAGGATACCAGAGCCTCAGGGTCTTATTTTCACACCAGCCTTGGCTTATTTTGTTTATTCAGAATTTTCTTATTTCCATGTAAATCACATTCCCTGATATCATATGGCTTTGACACTATGTCTTCCTGTCTTTTGGTTAAAAAAATAAATACTATGGTTAGTGCGCTCCTGGATTTAACATGCTGCTATTATTAAGAGCTACTATTTACTAGAGCTTTCTGTGTCAGGGAGTGTGTGGAGTGCCTGACATCTGATATCTAATTAAATCCTCACTGGTCAGTGCTATTTCCCTCATTTTGCAGGTGAGGAAGTAAGTCCAGAGAGGATAACTATTCGTGGTCACCCAAGAAATGAGCAATGAAGCTGGGATTTGAACCCACGGCAGACCTTTTTGTTCTCCAATTCTTGTCTCCCCAATTTACAAAGTGGTTCCACGTTCATCATCTCAATGGCTCCTTGAAGCCGCTCATGAATGAAGGAAACAGGGTTCCCTATCCCCTGTGGAAGGTGAGGGAGTTAATGACATACTTAGGACTTCAACCTAGTCCAGCAGACCCTGTGCTCAGCTTTTGCCAGGGGTGTGACTGTGGACAATATGTTTTCCCTCTCCAAGTCACAGGGTCCTCATCTGTAAAATGGGAATGAGGGTTTTTTCCTTCCCCTGACACCAGATATGTGGTGTGTTTTCCAACACCCCTTGCCCAGCTCTCTGACACCAACTAGGTGTCTTGCAATTCAGTTCAATTCTAACATCGATACCTGGAGCTACTGTCAGACTTCACAGATTAAAGGCTCAGTCCCACAAGACTGCCCTCACTTTACAAGTAGTGGGTCCCCAGGTTATGTGCCAGGCTTGGCTACACAGTCAGGATTTCCCCCAACCCCTCCCCTCCGGTTCAATAATTTGCGAGAACAATTCACAGAACTTCAGAGAATGCTATACTTACTACTGCAGTTTATTATGAAGGATATAAATGAACAGCCAGATGAGGAGGTACATAGCATGAGATCCCAGAGTCCCGAGTAGAGGAGATTCTGTTCCCATGGAGTGGAAGTGCACCACGACCCAAGCACCTTGATGTGTTCCTCAACCCAGAAGCTCTCTGAACTCATCTTTTAGGGTTTTTTTTTTTTAATATAATGGAGGCTTCATTACATATGATTGATTGTATACAATCATACAAATCATTGGCCAGTGGTGACTGAACTCAATCTCCATCCTATCTCCCCACCCCCGTCCTCCCCCATTCCCTCCCAGGTCAGGGGTGGGAAGGTAGGGCTGAAAGTTTCAACCCTCTACTCAAGTCTTGATCTTTTGGGTAACCAGCCCTCATCCTGAAGCTATTGGGAGGTCTCATGTGTGACCTCATTAGCATACACTGGGTATGGTTGAAAGAAAGTTATAAGGAGTAACAAAAGACACTCCTGTCACCTCTATCACTCAGGAAATTCCAAAGGTTTGAGGAGCTCTGTGCCAGGGACTAGAGGCAAAGACCAAATATATATTTATGATTATACTTCAGGGAATAATCATGGAACCTACCTGCAGGGTTGCTGGAGGAATGGAATGAGATAAAGCAGAGAGCACACACAATTTGTCTGCAGGAAGCCCAAACCTTTCAGGCAAAGGGAGAGCAGACTGAAGCTGAGGCTGGAATGGGTGGAACTGAGGTGGAGCCAGAGTGGGTGGGAGTAGGGCAGCCAGGATGGATGGCTGAACCTCCACAGGCTTCTTGGTGATCTCAGGCTGAGATCCATACCGTTAGCCGAGAGAGGTTAGAGCTGAGAGAATGACTAAATCCAAGCTGCTTGGATCCCAGCCTCTCAAAGGCTCCTGCCTCTTCCTCCTGCTTTTCCAGTCCCACCTACACACGTGCGCGCGTGTACACAGCCCCACATACACACGTACACACATTCCTGGGACTCATACACTCTGTCCCAGGAACCAGCCCATTACTTCTCCCAACAGTTAGCACCAGTAGCCTTCTAAGCAGCTCTCAGGGTCACTCACCCATTCATTCACTCATTCCTTCCTTCCTTCAGTCATTCACCAAGCATTTCCCAAGGTTTTGGTGCCCTGTGCTGGCCTCACTGAACTGAACAAATCATGCTTCCCTTCCCAGTAAAGGAGCTCCCCCATCAATCTAGCCAGCTCTCAGATGCTTTTTCAGGGGCATACCCTGTCTCTAGATATCCTTCCACCTTGCTGCCCTCATGAGATTCTATCATTGGCATCCTGTTTCTTATCCCTAAAATATTTTAAAATTACTATTCAAATGATGTTGAATAATATTATTAATATGATACTCATCACCTATTGCCTGAAGTTTCAGCTTTCATTTCTCTGAGAATACCACTATACTTATAGAGTTGGTTTTGCTGGAAGACAGTGTAACAAAGTGGTTAAGGGCTTGGACTTTGGGGCTGGCATGGACCATCTGGGTCTGGGTCACGCCTGTATGTCTCATCAACTGTGAGACCTGAAGCGTGGTACTTAACCTCTACAAACCTCCATTTTCTTATCTGGAAAAGGGGGATTATAATACCTAATCCAAAGAGTCGCAAGAAGTAAGTGGGAAAATGTTTATAAAGTGCTTAGCATTTAATGTATGTTGATAATTATAGCGGTAGTCAGATTGTGTACACATCTCCATGACCTACTTTCTCTGCTTTACTTCATTTCATAAACCTTTTCTATCTTGTTACTCATTGTTCATACTTATTATTTTGAATGGCTACAGAATGTCTCATCAAGCTTCATTATAATTAACTTAGTCATTTTCTTTTTTTTTTTATTAATTAATTTATTTTTTCTGTGTTGGGTCTTTGTTTCTGTGCAAGGGCTTTCTCTAGTTGTGGCAAGCGGGGGCCGCTCTTCATCGCGGTGCGCGGGCCTCTCACTCTCGCGGCCTCTCTTGTTGCAGAGCACAGGCTCCAGACGTGCAGGCTCAGTAGTTGTGGCTCACGGGCCTAGTTCCTCCGCGGCATGTGGGATCCTCCCAGACCAGGGCTCGAACCCGTGTCCCCTGCATTAGCAGGCAGACTCTCAACCACTGCGCCACCAGGGAAGCCCAGTCATTTTCTTATTGCTGGATATTTAGGTTATTTTCAGTTTTTTCCTAGTATAAATAATGCTGTGGTTAATATTTTGGAACATAAAAGCTTTTTTAAAAATAGTAAAATGAATTTAGTTCAACATATTTTCATCTCAACCCTGAGTAAAATTTTGTGAGAAATACCCTGGATACAAAGATGGCTCAGCCCTGGTCCCTTCCTTTAGGGAGCTCATGATCTTGAGTGGAGAGAAGCCTTGGGCATACCTCCTGTCAGTTATATAAGGCAGGGAGTGCTGAGTGCTTTCAGAGAGAGGAATAGAATGCAAATGCGTGAAGTGAAAGGGATCCATTACTGTGCAGGAAGTATTTGTGGACCTGGAAGCTCCATGAAAGTTCAACTCATCCATTCAGATGTGCATCCAACAGGCTAAGCAGCTTCTGCTTGCGGGTTTGCATCCTGCCCTCACACACTGTTGGACTGTAGAACCAGGACGCTAATCCTAGGTAGAAAGGCCCCAGAGAGATTGTCAGCTATTCTCAGAAGCAGGAGAACTGGAGGCAGCCTGCCAGGAGGTGGAGGAAGGCTTCTGAGGTCGGGACTTTGGCCTAAGCTCTGAAGGAAGGAAGATGGAGTCTTGGAGGAGTTACAGCTAGCAGAAGCCTCAGATGGGAGCCCTCTGGAATGGAGCATGCTGGGAGTGATGACAACTTGCTTCACTGCTGGGTAGCAATTGTTATGTTAGAGTTCAAGTCCTGGTAGAGAAGGAGGAACTTCTATATGAGGACATTTTGCCTCCAGGGAACCTAAAGCAGCTACTAAGGGTGAGTGTCTGCGGTCACTTTCGCTCATCAAACCATGACAAAACTGGATAGTAAGTGACTGCAGCTCTCCCCGAGTGCCAGGAATACATAAAAAACCCCACATAACATAAATTTACCACCTTAACTTAAGTGTACAGTTCAGTAGTGTTAAGTACAAGATATTCACATTATCGTGCAGAACTCTTATTCATCTTGCAGCACTGAAACTCTGAACCCATTAAACAACAACTCATCATTCCCCTCTCGTCCCAGATCCTGGCAACCACCATTCTGCTTTCTGTTTCTATGAAGTTGACTTCTCTAGGCATCTCATATAAGTGGAATCACACAATATTTGTCTTTTTGTGACTGGTTTATTTTGGTTAGCATAATGTCCTCGAGGTTCATCCGTGGTGTAGCCTGTGTCAGAATTTCCTTCCTTTTTTACCAGGCAACTTTGAGGCAAGTTATGCACATTACTTTATGCATGTTAAATCATGTAATCCTCACAACGACCTTGTGAGGGAGGTACTAGTCTCACCTTCGCTGTATTGAAGATGAGGATGTCGGAGGACAGTGAGATTCAGTTAACTGTCTCAAGGACTCCCAGCTGGTGGTGGAGCCAGGACTTAAACCCAGGCAGCCTGGCTCTGGGATCCATGCTCTTAACTACTCCTCCACGTTTCCTCTCTCACTGTCACGAGGAGCACAGAGGTGATCAGAGATCGGTGCATCTAAACAAACAAGATGCCTATGTCATCAATTTCCAATGTTAAAGGGAAAAGAGCCTTAGGTTGGAATCAGAAGCCTGGGGTGTACATCTGGTTTCTGCTCTTGATGTTCTGTGACTATGAGTGAGTTCTTCCCCGTCCCCGTAGGGTGTCATTTTCCTCATCAGTAAAATGAGACGGTTGGGCAAGATCATTTGTAAGGTGTCCCATGGGCAATTGAATCTGGGAAATCTGCTAAGGTTAAATATGTTTCCCTTTAAAAGAAACAAGCGTGGTTTTGGCAATGGTAAATACATAATTATTGCAGTTTTCTTTGAGAAGATCTTCCGGAGTGTGGAGCGGGGGAGAAGAGAAGAGGAATTAATTAAGGCAATTTTAGAGGAGCAGGAAGACAAAGACCACACCCTTTTTCATTCTGTGAAAGAGCATCTTGAGCATCTTGGGTGCAAGGGCAATTCATCTCTGAATCTTCAATAGTCTTGCAGCTTCCTCCGTGTAGCTGGTACCCAGGAAATATTTGAATGTGCCTGAGCGACTGTGGCCAGCTAATCTGAATGCGTCCCTAATTTACACACCTTTGTGTCTAGGTGGGGCCGTTGTAATGGACCCCTGTCAGAGTATTCACAGGACGGTGGAACTGCGGGGAGGGTAACTCCAGAGTATTGAGGAACTTCTATGAGCTGGGTGCAGTGCTACACGTTTACTTTTTAAATAACAGCTTTATTGAGATATAATTCACACACCATACCATTCACCCACTTAAGGCACACTTCAGTGTTTTTTCGTATATTCGCAGAGGTGTGCAAGCATCATTGCAGTCAACATTAGAGCATTTTTATCACTTTCCTTAAACCCCCATGCCTATTAGTAGTCTCTCCCCATTCCTCCTCAACTCCATCCTCTTCTTCCACATCCCCACGCCTAAGCTTAGGCAACCACTAGTCTAACTAATAGATTTTTCTATTCTGGACATTTCATATAAATGGAATCATACAATATATGGCCCTTTGTGGATGGCTTCTTTCACTCAGCATACTGGAATGTTTTCAAGATGCATCCATGCTGTAGCATGAGTCAGCACTTAATTTCTTTTTATTGCTGAACAATATCCTATTGTACGGATATACCACGTTTTATTGATCCATTCATCAGTTGATGGACATTTGGATTCTTTCTACTTTTTGGCTCATATGAATAATGCTGCTATGAACGTTCATGTACAGGTTTTTGTGTGGACACGGCTTCATTTCTCTGGGGTATATACCTAGGAGTGAAATCATTGGATCACATGGTAACTCTAGGTTACCGTTTTTGAGAAAGTGCCAGACTATTTCCAAAGTGGCTGTACCATCTTACATTCACATCAGCAGTATAGGAGGGTTCTAATTTTTCCACATTCTTGCCAACAGGTGTGTAGTGGATTGAAAGGGAGCCCCCCAAAGATATGTCCATGTCCTAATCCCTGGAACTTGTGAATGTGACCTTATTTGGAAAAAGAGTCTTTGCAGATTTAATTAACTCCAAGATTTTGAGATCTACCCTAAATCCAATGACAAATGCCCTTATGAAAGACACACAGAGGAGAGACACAAAGAGAAGAGGAGAAGCCCATGTGAAGAAGGAGGCGGAGACTGGAGTGAGTAGCCACAAGCCAAGGAACACCAACAGCCAGCAGAAGAGGCAACAAATGGATTCAGATTTCTCTAAAGCCTCTGGAGGGAGAATGACCTTGCCAACACCTTGATTTTGGACTTCTAACTTCCAGAATTGTAACCATCTTCTTACAGGCCTCCTATCTCCAGCTTCTGCCCCCTCCAGCCCTCCCCGACACCAGCAGCCAGAGGAACTTTCCTAAAGCACAGCTCTGATTATGATACGTCCCACCTCAAAAACATGCAATGACAACTTACTGCCCACATGACAAAGTTTAAACTGTAAGCCTGGCATTCAAGCCATCCCTGATCTGGCTCCTTTATCTCTCTCCAAGCTCATTTCCTTCTTCCACCCTTCACACATCTTTTGCTCCAACCAAACAGAACTACTCACACTTCGCTCTTCCACAGATGTACACCTTGTCTTTCCTCTTTTTTTTTTTTTTTTTTTGGCCGTGCTGTGCGGCTTGTGGGATCTCAGTTCTCCAACCAGGGATCGAACCCATGCCCCCTGCAGTGGAAGCATGGAGTCCTAACCACTGGACCACCAGGGAATTCCCTGCCTTTGCTCTTATTATCCCTTCTGCCTGGATTGTCCTTCTCACAGCATCTTTGTGGACTGAAGTCTTTCTGCTCTTCATGACTTGGCTCAGATGTCATCCCTCCATAAAGTCATCTCTTTTCTCCCAATTGGAGGTGATCTTTATTGCATTGTGTGTCTATCCTTGATTTCCTCACCTGCAGGGCCAGGGCTGCAGCAGTACACATCTCTGGGGATGGGGGCATTCACTTCATAGTCTATGAGATTGGTTTTCCTTAGAGTTGTACAGTAAAATCCACCTGTGCAGCCTTACATGGTCACTCTGGGTAGGTTTATGTTATCCACGGGAGTCTAGAGGGATGGTCTTATGAGCTTTTCAAGCACTTTTGCAAAATTTATTAGCTCCCAAACATGAAAAGAAAACTGCAAATCTGAAATTAAGTATAAGTTCTAAAGAAAAATTACTTACTTTACAGTAAAACATTTTTACACTAAAATGTAAAATGTTTACACTAAAAATTGTTTTTACAGTACAAAATTTTAAAATTTAACTGGTGGGATACAGCTTCCAAAGAAAAAGTAATTAAAGTTGGTGATGATGATGATGATTGATGATAGGTAACATTTATTGAGTGCTTACAGGTACTAGACACTATTCTAAATACTTTACACATTTTAAACTAATTTACCCCTTACAGCATTTTTATGAAGTTGTGCTATTATCACCATTTCAAAGATATGGAAACTTAAGTATAGCCTATGAATGTCTTAAAATGGCCCTGCTTGCCTGCATCATCCTCTAAGTTCTAGAGCACAGGGGCCATGAATGCCTCAGTGCTGTGTTCAGCTCAGGCCGTGGCATAGAATAAGTGCTCAGGGGCTGTAAAATGAAGGTACGAATGAATCATTGAGTTGAAGGTCTTCCACAGCATCTTAGATGTGTGATGTACATCTTTATGGGATACATTGCCTTAACTTATAGTTGTTTTTTTTTGTTCTTATCTGTATTACTAGGCTCCATGGAGACCTGGAGCATCATTCTGGATACGGGTCTATCGGTTGTCCTGCAGAAGCGGGCATCTGCTGTTTTTAACATAGATATTCTATGCAAATAATGAGCAAAAGAGAACAGGGGTGACTACATTACTATTGGGCAAAGTAGATTAAATTACAATTATACATGTGAAATAATTATCCCAGTCAAACTAACATATCCATCACCTCCCATAGTTACCATTTTGTGTGGGTGGTGAGAACACTTGGCATTTACTTTCTTAGCAAAATTCAAGTATATAATATGTTATTATTAACTACAGACACCATACTGTACATTAGGTTTCCAGAACTTCTTCATCTTATAACTGAAAGTTTGTACCCTTTGATGGATGTCTCTCCACCATTCTACTCTCTGTTGCTATGAGTTCTACTTGTTTTTGTTTGGTTGTTTTTCAGATTCCACATGTAAATAAGATCACGTGATGTTTGTCTTTCTGTGTCTGGCTTATTTTACTCAGCATAATGTTCTTCAGGTTTATCCATGTTATTGCAAGTGGCAGGATTCTCTTTCTTTTTTTTCAAGGCTGAATAATATGCCATAGTATGTATGTACCACATTTCTTTACCAATTTATCTGTTGATGGACTCAGGTTGTTTCCATACCTTGGCTATTGTGAATAATGCTTCAATGAACACCAGAGTGCAGATATCTCTATGAGGTAGTGATTCTATTCGCTTCAGATATGTATCCAGAAGTGGGATTGCTGGGTCATATGATAGTTCTATTTTTATTTATTTATTTTTTAAATTTTTTGAGGAACCTTCACACTGTTCTCCATAGTGGCTGCGCCAATTTGCATTCCCACCAACAGGGCACAAGAGTTTGGTTTCCTCCACATCCTCTCCAACACTTGTTATCTCTTGACTTTTAGATAATAGCCATCCTACAGGTGTGGTTTTGATTTGCATTTCCCTGATGGTTAGTGATGTTGAGCATCTTTCCATGTACTATTGGCCATCGGTATGTCTTTTTTGGAGAAATGTCTATTGAGGTCCTTTGCTCATTTTAAAAATCAGGTTATTTGCTCTTTTGCTGTTGAGTTGTATGAATTCTTTTTTTTTAACTTTTAAAATCATGTTTATTTAGCTTATTTTAAAAATATATAAATTCTAAAAATATATCATACCAAGAGTATCCAATAAGGACTTTTTATACCTTCCAGTTCTGCCTACATTCTCAAAACACATCCCTGACAATAATGATAGCACTGAGCATAGCGGTAGGGGGTTGGGGGCAGCCTCTGAGACAGTCACTGAGGAGGGGCCACACCTCAGTGTAAGTCAAGTTACAGTTAGAACTTAGTCATAGAATAATATGTCTAACACAGGCATCTTTCCTTACATTTAAATTATTCTTCCCTTTTTTCCCTAAAGCCTTTCTTTCCTCTATAAGCCCTCATCCTAAGCACTCATTTATTTTGCTTTTTTTTCTGTCTTTTGTTCCACTGGTGTAACAGAAAAGATTATGTTCAGTAAACTATCTTCTGGAGAAGAAAAATCAAAACATGATCAAAGATAAGAATTTACCAAGTTTAAATTTTAGGACTCTAAAAACCTAAGTGGTTTAATCATCAGTTGCCCCAAAGCATTCTTTGTTTCTTTTCCAAGATGATGATGATTCTTCATACATTTCCTTTTTCCACATGGGTACCTTGGCTTTTAAAGTATCAATGGCATAGCTCACAGCTTCGAGGGATGCAGCCCTATGGGCTGAGGACACAGCCTAATGATTGCTTCTGACACTGGAACTAAGCCAAGTCGATGGAACACTGCTATGTGTTTGGCCATTTCTGCCTAATGTCACTACAAATTTTTCTGACTTCATTTTCTGCCATTGGTAGATATGCTTCATATTCTAAGCTAATGACTTTTTTCCCTTCGAAGTTATTCCTTGTAGTTCCTACAAATAGGGATATTGCACCACAGAGTGGAGAACTCACCCGCTGTGAGACTTCATCTACTGAAAGTTTCTCAGATGTGAATTTTATTATACCTTTAGATTTTGCTTCAGCTTCATTTATATCTTTCTCAGGTGGCTCCAAAGCACTATCCTCCACTAACCAGGGGTGGGGGGGTGGGGGGGATAATGGCAATTTCGTCTCCTGATTGAAGCAGGAGGAGCTGATCTCCAAGCTTGACATATTCTTGAGGAACAGCAAATATCACCTGATTTCTGACATCAGTCGATCCAGAACGTTGCGCTTCTATCTCATTCCACAGCTGCAATGCTTTTATTTCTTGTGGCACAGAAATGGTCTCCGAACGAATTCCTGTTATTTCAGCACTTTTTGCAAAATACAACACTTCCACCTGGCACTGTGGCACCATCCCGCCAGGGAACCCTAGCCCGGTATCCCCGAATTCTTTATATATTTGGGGTATTAACTCTTTATCAGATATATGGTTTGCAAATATTTTCTCCCATTCCATAGGCTGCCTTTTCATTTTGTTGATTGTTTCCTTTGCTGTGCAGAAACTTATTAGTCTGATGTAGTCTCATTTGTTATTTTTGTTTTTGTTGCCTGTGCTTTTGGAGATAAAATAGATTTTACGCAAAAAGTTTACAAGAGACAAAGAAGGACAATATATGTTGATAAAAATTTAATCCGTCAATAAGTGTTAAGTTAGGTAACAACTATAAACATATATACACCTGAAAATAGAGTCCCAAAATATATGAAGCAAAAATGGATAGACTTCAGGGGAGAAAGAGACAATTCTACAGTATAGTTGGAGACTAGTTGTATTTGGAATATCATTCTTCTCCAACTAGTTCAGGCAATTCAAGTTTGAAGAAAGAGAGTTAATTGCAGAGCAATGAGTCACCATGGCTTTCAGAGACAGGATGAGTGGGGAATAAAGGCAAATTCAGAATAAGTGGATGGATGTTGAAGCACACCTCTGAAGTTGAGAGCATGACAGTTCAACTGGTGTACAATCACGAGTTTGAAAACAAATTGCTATATTCACATCACTGGTAGCGGCCACAGGGAATAGCACCTCATCCGTAGCAGCTTGGGGACTGACTGGAATTTCTTTGGCTGATAGCTGCTCTCATTTTGGAAGGGCCTCTGGTCCCCGTGTGAGATTCCTCAGCCCCTTTCTGAATACCTACTATGTGCCGGGCACTGGTAGGGTACCAGGGATATGAAATGAATCAGATAAGGAATGAAGTACTGACACGTGCCACAGCATGGATGAATTTCAAAAAACATTATGCTAAGTGAAAGAAGCCAGACACAAAAGACCACATATCATCTGATTCCATTTACATGAAAGGTCCAGGAAAAGCAAATCCATAGAAACAGAAGGCAGATTAGTGGTTGCCTGGGGCTGGGGATGGGAATGGGGAGTGATGGGCACGAGGGAAATTAGGGGGATGATGGAAATGTTCTCAAACTGGACTATGGTGGAGGTTGTGCAGCTCTGTAAATTTATGTTATAAATCATCGAATTGTACACTTAAAATAGTGAATTTAATGGTGTATAAATTATACTTCAATTAAGTTTAAAATAAATCATGAGGTCCCTGTCTCTTCTTCTGGAATGTGGACCTTCCTCAGGAAGAGGAACTTGCAGGACACACGCTGGACACATTGGGGTGGAGCCAGCATGTATGGGACACAGTGCTAGGCACTTGCGAGGAGGAGGGGGAAGGGCAGGGAGATGTGTGCTTGACCCATTTTCATTTTGGGAAACACGTGCTGCACACGCTGTACATTTTATTCCTCCCCCAAAAGCAAAAGATTCATGCCTAGCCCAGGAGAGGACCACCAGGACCCTGCCAGTGTCTGCAGTGATTGGTCTGTGCTATCCTGGTGTTGTTTTTGTTTTTTTTGCGGTACGCGGGCCTCTCACTGTTGTGGCCTCTCCTGTTGAGGAGCACAGGCTCCGGACGCGCAGGCCCAGCGGCCATGGCTCACGGGCCCAGCCACTCTGCGGCATGTGGGATCCTCCCGGACCGGGGCACGAACCCGCGCCCCCTGCATCGGCAGGCGGACCCCCAACCACTGCTCAGCCAGGGAAGCCCCCTGGTGTTTTTTGATAGTCAGCCACTGGTGGGAATTTCAGCCCACCCCAGCCAGTCTCAGAACATGGAGGCCTAGAAGGGGAAAGGGCTGTGACCCTGGTTCAGACAGCAACTGGGTGGATTTAAACCCAGGTCTCCAGCACCCCATGCTCCTGCTTCTTCCCAACAGGTCTCTCTGGGCTCCTGCATAGCAGGCTCTTTAGGACAAGGCTGGGAGGACCTGGGCTGACTCAGAGGCATGGTGTTTCTCTTCTGAGATGGTGGAAATCTGGGCTTGAGGTCAAGCTCTGACACTGGGGGAAAGAAATCATGTTCTTTCTCTTGGGGATCAAGGGTCTGTGTTTGCACAATGGGGACGTGAGATGAGGTGAGCTCTCCTGAGCACTGATCTCTTCTGAATAAAGGCCGTACTCTAGGGAGCTTGGTAGTTCCAACCTGCCTAGGAGCCTGGAACATCCCAACCTCTGGGCCAGCCCTTGGAGGTGAGTCACAGGGAAGAAGATAATTCCATTATGGAAGGGGGCCACCCACTGGGGCTTTATTATCCAACATAATAGTAAAGTAATTGCCTCCATTTATCCAATGCCTAGTATGAACCAGACGCTGCGGTAGGTGCTTCCCTGGCTTTATCCCACTTAATCCTCAAAGTAGCAGGCAAAAGGTAAGTGGTATTATTTGTATTTTACAAAAGAGGAAACTGAGGCTTAGAGAGGTGAGGCAACCTAGTATGCATTCCCTACCCACATCTGCCTCTCGAAATCTTACTCATGGCTCTAGCGAGACCCAGCCCTGGTGCCATAGCTCTCGTTGGAGCCACCTCAATGCCTCTGCTGTATCTGTCTCCCATGGCACTTAGGCTGTGGACTGTGGTTCTCTGAACTTGTGTCAGTTGCCCCATGAAGCTGGGAGCTCCTGGAGGGCAGGAAGCTGGCCCAACTGGCCTCTGCCTCCCCAGAGTCTGGCCAGGCCTTCTGGGAATGTGGGTTGGATTGCCTCCCAATATGCAAATTGGGTCAAGACTCACAGATAACAATAGGAAGGAAGATGACAAGGTCAGGCATGGTGAAAGGAAGTTGTAATCCTCATATCCACCCTATGAAGTAGGAATAATGATTCGCATTAAAAAACAATGAGGCAATCACCCCGGAGAGCCTGAGTTAGTTTACTGAGGTCACACTGCCAGCAAGTGGAGGAACTAGATTCAAGCCCTGGCCTGTCTGATTCCAAAGCCCATGTTTTGGGACTCCCCTGGTGGTCCAGTGGGCAAGACTCCACGCTCCCAATGCAGGGGGCTCGGGTTCAATCCCTGGTCGGGGAACTAGATCCCACATGCATGCTGCAACTGAGTCCACATGCTGCAACTAAAGATCCCGCATGCTGCAAGGAAGATCCCGTGTGCCGCAACTAAGACCTGGCGCAGCCAAAATGAAGGAGGGAAGGAAGGAAGGAAGGAAGGGAGGAAGGAAAAAATTGTGGCTTCAAAGCCCATGGTCTTTTCATTGTTCTAGGGAAGTTGCTGGATTTTCTATCTTTCAGGATAGCAGTTTGTCATGATTAATTTATTGGAATTCAAGCTCCCTGAGGGCAGCAACTGGGGTGGATTCACCTTCCTCTCTATAGAGTTGGGCACATACAAATAACAAAGAATTGTGGAAGTGATTAAATTGAGTGCACTAAAATTTTCAGAAACAGCTGTGGTGAAGGAGAAGCCAGTAAATAGTGGTACCCCAATTAACCACCTTTTTGAGGGTGAAGAGACGGTGACCAGCTGTCTCCCAGGGCTCACTGCTGCTTTGCCCTGTGCCACTGCCTCACACCTGCAGGTTGAGGAGGTGAGAGCCAAGGGGGATGTTGGCTGTCTTCTCACTAATGCCTTTGACTCACTGACTTATTCAGCAAATGTTTACTGACTATCTCTACACATTAGTAATATCTTCAGCTGAGACAGTCGCGGCCGTAGGAGTCTCTTTTTGGTGCCATGTGGAAGGACCTTTGGGTCACACCTTTATGTGCTGTGGGCAAATTGCCAGTCGATGAGGTAGGCTAGAAAGAGGCTCAGGATAGCTGGGCTCAAGTCCTAATTTTGCTGCTCCCTTGGACAAGTCACATCCACTCTCAGTGTCCACACTAATCTATGTTATTGCATTTACCACATTATTACATTGTAATTATATATGGTTTCTGCAGTCTCTTTCCATACCACGAATTCCCTGAGGGGAGGACAGTGGCTATGTCATCTTTGTTTTCCCACTCACTGTCTTGTGTATCATACTTGGTATATCATAAACTCTTAGTAGTAGTAATAATAGTATAGTACTGATGATGGTAAAATTTCTCCATTTATGGAGAGCTAACCGTGTGCCAAGCACTGTTTTATGTGCTTTTGTGTTGTAACTCATTTAATCCTTGTAACAAGTCTGTTAATTAAACAGTGTTATTATCTCTGCAGATGAGAAATCTGAGGCACAGAGAGGTTAAGTAACTCGCCCAAAGTCACACAGTAAGTGGCAGAGGCAGGGTTTATGTTCAGTTCCTCTGTCCACAGTTCATGGTATAAACCACTTGTACAACATGGTCTGTTTGAAGAAAGGAACAAGTTGTGAAATGAGGCCCTCCAAGGTCTCTTTAGCTCTGATTTCCTGTGAGTCTCAAAAATGCCTCTCAGCAGACTGCAGAAAGGGACATCTGCTCTGGCATGGCCGTGTAGACCAGGGAAACAGGTCCACACTGGTAAACAGTGGGGTCTGCTGAGAGTAGGAGTTTGAAAGCTGACTGTGGCACTTATGGCTGTGACCTTGAGAAAGTTATTTAACCTCCTTGAACTTCAGTTTCCTCACAGGGCAAAGGACAGTAATAGCTACATTGTAGCACTGTTGGAAGAATAAAATAAAAATACAAAAAACCCAAAAGAGAATATCTTATGGAAAGTGCTTAACACAGAGGAAGCTCTCTACAGAAAACTGTGGAGTTTGGAATGTAATTGTTACAGAGTTGGAGATGCTTTATTTTTTTTAATTTTTTAAAAATTTATTTATTTATTTATGGCTGTGTTGGATCTTCGTTGCTGCGCATGGGTCCTTTCTAGTTGCAGCAAGGGGGGGCTACTCTTGGTTGCAGTGCGCGGGCCTCTCATTGCAGTGGTCTCTCTTGTTGCAGAGCATGGGCTGTAGGCGCACAGGCTTCAGTAGTTGTGGCACGCGGGCTCAGTAGTTGTGGCTCAGGGGCTGTAGAGCGCAGGCTCAGCAGTTGTGGCATACAGGTTTAGTTGCTCCGTGGCATGTGGGATCTTCCTGGACCAGGGCTTGAACCCGTGTCCCCTGCATTGGCATGCGGATTCTTAACCACTGCCCCACCAGGGAAGTCCCTGGAGGTGCTTTAGAACAGAGCTTGGTGGGGGATTCAGGTGGGTCAACTTCTCAAAGATTAGTATGAGAGATCATAAAAAATTAAGTGAATCCGAGGGTGGTCTGCTTTCTGGATGTATGGACTTTGGATGGAAATCTAGGAGGTTGCCTTTGTGTGGTGAGTGTATGTGTGTCTACATAGGGAGACTTGGGGTCAGTTGCTGGGGATGGGGTGGGAACATATGTTGGAGCGAGCAGAGACCAGGGAGTGAGGAAACATATTCAAATTCCAGCTCTGCCACTACCTTCCTGTGTGATGGAACAGGTTTGGCAAGTCACCAATCATCTTTGGGTTTCCAGTTCCCCAGTTCCAAGTTTAGGGGGTTGAATCTGAAGAGCTCCAAAATCTCAGTGAATACTACCAGTTTAGAAATTCCCAAGCCAAATTCCTCGATGAATGAAAATTCCTCTAGTATCCATTTCTACTGAAAGAGCAACAGGTTTTTCTTCCCGCTGGCATTGCTGTGTATTTGAATCGGATACAGGTGAGAGGCGTTTTGTTCTGGCATTTAGACCCCTCCTCTCTCAAGTTGGTGAAGAGTTCCAAGAGACCCAACTCTCCCAGCCAGGTTGACTCAGGCCTCTGGATAAAAATATCCAATCAGTCAACCAGCATTTACTTTATTTAAAAAAAAAAAAAATCATGAGAATTCCCTGGTGGTCCAGTGGTTAGGAGTCTGCGCTTTCACTGCTGAGGGCTTGGGTTTGATCCCTGGTGGGGGAACTAAGATCCTGCAAGCCTCGAGGCGTGGCCAAAAATCACATAATTAGAGAGTAAGTACAGGATTATGGGAGAAAACACAGATAAGCAAAATGAACTAAATTAGAATCTCCCATCATCCCATGACATGATCATTAGTAACATTTTGGCATATATATATTTCCTGATGCTTTTTTCTGTGTAAAATTTATTTTAAAAATTAGATCCTTACAGTGCATACCTAGCATTTTGCAACCTGCTTTTCCCCACCTAACATTATATTGTGAACGATTTTCCCCTATATTACATATACTCCTATATTTTTAATGGCTCAAAAGTATTGCATTGTATGGAGGTAATATTTATCTAACCAATCCCTTACTGGACCTTTTGGTTGTTTCCATCTTTCACTCTGATGAATATGTGTCTTTAAATATTTGGGTACATCTTTCAGGTTTTCTTAAATTTCTCAAAAAAGGAATTGCTGGGTTGAACAATATGGACATTTTAAAGGCTTTTGATACATATTTCCTTTTGCTTTCTAGAAAGTTTGTATCAAAACGAATTCACCATGAGATAAGAGTTCATGTATTCCTACTTTGAGAGCAAATAGGAGGGGTCCCTAAGGTAGTTAGGGATTGGGGGTCAGGGGAAGCTATGCAAAAGAATTGTCCAGGGGGAGATCCGTAGAACAAGTAGGACTGAGCCAAACAAAGAGGGAACGTATTGATAAGTGTTCTCGACAGAGGGAACAGCATGTGACAAGGCCCAGGGGCATGGCACTCTGAGAACAGAAATAAATTCCATGTGCTTAGAGTCTGGAGAGCAGGCAAGTAACATGTGGCATGACATGATAAGATTTGTATTTAGTAAGGGCACTTTGGCTTCAGTGTACAGGACTGATTGGGGGCAAGACTGGAGATGGAGTGACAAGTTAGGAGGCTGTTGCAGTCCTCCAAGTGAGCAATGTAGCAGTGGCCAAGACTGGGGTAGTGACAGTGGGAATGGAAAATAGACTGAAGGGACATTAAAGAGGTGGGAAGGACAGGACATAGTGATTGCCTGGACAGTAGGAAGATGAGAGAGAGGGAAGCCTTAAGGATGGCTCTCAGGTTTCTCCCTGACCTGGGAAGAATGGAGAGCCTAGACAACGCCCTCCGAGTTTGGGTTAGGAAGATGATGTGTTCAGCTTGGAACATATTGAATGTGAGGTTCCTGTGGCACCCATCCGAGTGGAGGTGTCCTGTAAATATCTGGATCCAGAGAAGAGAGGTCTGGACTGCATGTAGCTGCTGGGACCTGAAGTCTTGGAGAGGATTCAGTCACCAAGTCATCCCTCACCAAGGAACAGAGGGATGCCTAAGAGAGAACCCCAAGGCACACCAACTCCTAAGGGATGAGTGAGGGAGGAGGAATCTGCAACGAGACTGGGAAGGAGTAGCCAGAGAAGTGGGAAGAAAACCTGGAGTGCCTGTTGTCATGGAAGCCAAGGGAAAAGAATTTTTCAAGGACAGTGGCTGGCAGGATCTGATATAGGTATGACCCTCACACCTTTTCAAGGGCCACCTCATTTAATCCTCCCAACAGATTGTCGAAGTGGATACCTTCATCACGCCATTTCGAAAGAGGAAACTGAAGACCAGAGAGGGTAGGCAAATTTTCCAAGGTCATTCAGCAAGTCAGTGGCAGACAAAACTTGAACCCAGGTCTTGACAGGCTGTGTGTGGGCCAGGTGGGAGAGGGTAGCATATAGAATTTTAGCGTGAGCTCCTGGAGTAGGTGATAATAGAAATAATTAATGGCCACCACTCACCGTGTACCCAGTGTGTGCTTGGCACTGCTCCAGGCCTCACCTGCACTATTTCTGAGCCTCAAAACCACAAGGAGAGGCTGTGATTTTACTCCTTGTGCACAGAGGAGCCTGGGGACCGGAAGCGAAGTGACATCCGAGATCACACACCATGGCAGGTGGCAGGACGGGGTTGGGAACCCAGGCCTTCCCCATTCCCAGCAACGATCGCGGTGGCCCTTTCCCTAGGAGCGGCGCGTTGCCTCCAGCGGGAACGCCCGGAGGCGCCCCCTGAGACCCCCGCCCGCCCCTCGCCCCCGCGCGCATGCCTGGCCGCTGAGGCGTGAGAGCAGCCGCCCGGAGCCATCCCTCCCGCGCTCCTTGCACAACCGGCCCGGATAAGTGCTGCGTCTCTGGGCAATTATCGCCCTCCCGCCGCCGCCGCCGCCGCCGCCGCCGCCGCCGCCGCCGCAGGGGACGGCCGGCAGAAGGCCAAAGGCCAAGGGACTCCCAGCCACCCAAGAAGAGCGGTACCCACCGGTGGGACCAGCCACCAGCTCTATGCGCGACTGCACAACGCCAGGCCGCGGGGAGCGGAAGGCGGGGAGGCGGCGCGGGCGATGACGTCACGGGCAGCGGCCCAGAACCCAAGGCTTCTGCCTGGCGGGCTACCCCCGGTCGCGGACCTTCGGGAGAAAGCCGGGCTTGGCCGTGTGTGCGCTGCCAGGTAGTCTGAAAAGCATTCTTTTACTTCTTTTCATCTCCATTTCTTCCCTTTATTTCCTTCTTCCTCTCTTCTTTTCCTCTTCATCCCTGTGATTCCTCCCTCTTCCTCCCATTACTTACTCCTCCCTTCCTCTTTCCTTCTTCCTTCCTTTTCCCCTTCTGTCCTTCCTCCCTCCATCCTTTCTCTCTTTCCTTCTCTTCCTTCCTCTATCTCTTCCTCCCTAACTCCTTCCCTACTCCCTTCTCCTTCCTTCCTCCCTCTCTCCTTTCCTTCCTCTCCTCCCTCCTTTCTTTCTCCCTGCCTCTCCTTCCTCCCTTTTTCATTTCTTCACCTTTGAAAATAATTTTTAATTTCTAACTATGGTAAAAAGCACATAATATAAAATTTACAGTCAGTAGTGTTAAGTACATTCACATTGTGGTGCAACCAGTCTCCAGAACTATTTCATCTTGCAAAACTGAAACTATATACCCACCCATTGAAAAACAACGCCCCATTTCCCCCTCCCCCCAGCCCGTGGTAATCACATTCTACTTTCTTTTTCTTCATTTCTTCCCTTTGCTTTTTTGTGACCTTCTTTCTTTTCCTTTACCTCTCTTTTTTCTTCCCCTCCCTCTTTCCATCTTTCTCTCTTTCTTTTCTTAAAAACCTGTTGGCCCCGCTGCATTCTTGCCAGCCCTCTACAGCCTCTGCCAGGGGCTGGACCAAGAGGCCTGTAAGCGAGGCTGTTAGAGGGCTGGTGAATCATCATTCCTCTTCCGTGTGTTAGGGCCAGTGGGCGGCCCCTGGCAGCCTCACCTGGCGATTGGATGGTAGGCAAACATGTCCAGCAAGGAACTTTTGCCAGGAAGAGTTAATTAGAGAGAGGCCCTAACTCCACGGTCAGGCTGGGAGCCCCTGTGTCCTCTGGGCCTTCCCCAATCCTGGGGCTCCCCTTCCGGACAGTGCAAGACAGCGTGATGATGGTGATGGTGGTGATAAGTTGGACTGACACAAAACTTTATAGTTTACAAAGCAATTCCATAGACATGATCTCATTCTTGTTCTCACAACAATCCTGGGAGGTAAGCCTTACTATTCCCTTTTTACGGGTGAGGAAACTGAGCCTCAGAAAGGTGAAGGGTTTTGTGTATGGCCGTGGAGCAGTATTGGCAAGGTGGGGTCCCAGATTTGTATCACAAAAGCAGGAAAAGAAGGGGCTGGGTCAGTGTTTAAAACATCTTTTAAAAATCATTGCTCCCTCTTCTATGTTCCCATAGCACCTTGTTTAGACCTCTTGAGTGTAGGCCCCACCAGATGGGTTTCTTCAACACCTGGGCCTAATGGCAGATACTGAACGAGTGAGTGGTGGAGGTATTTGATGGTATGCATAACAAGTGTAAAAAAGTTGATATATAGGCCACTTAAGAGACTTTTAAAAGTCAAGTAGAGTTGCCACCCAGCTGTCCCTGGGTTATCTGGAATAGTGGCTCTCCATTTAGGGAACATATTGAGAGAATAGAGGACTTCTAAGTGTGAATGGAGTTGCAGTTTTCCCACCTTTTCTGGGTAGAACCTCTGGCTCCCGGACAGTTCACATTCTTTGAGTACGTTCTGTTTCAATCCTTTTGTCATTTGTTGGTGCGGAAATAGTTTTATGCATGGGTAATTGTGGTAGATTATTAATGTTCACCAATATCCACTTCTTCCCTACATCATGCAATCTCCAGTCCCCTTGAAGTAAAGCATGGTCACATGACTATTTTTGGCCAATAAATATGATTACAAGTGGTGTTTGTCACCTGTGGACTGGAACTTTGAGTCGCAGGTGCTTGACTCTTTAGTTCTCTCTTCTCCGGCTGCATTGACTAAGGAGGCCACATTCCAGGATGTTGGAGCTTTATTGGCCTGGGTCTCAGGGAGACTACCATGAACATGACCCCCATCAACTGTTATGGATGTGCAGGGTAAGTGAGAAATAAACCTCGGTGGTATTAAGCTGCTCAGATTTGGGCTGTTTGTTACTGTAGTTTATTCTAGCCTATTCTGTCCAATACAGTCATCGATAGAGCAATCAGTATAATACATTGAGTGCTTAGTCAAGTTTTAAAATTTATTTACTTTATTTTTGGCTGTGTTGGGTCTTCATCGCTGCCCACGGGCTTTCTCCAGCTGTGACAAGAGGGGGCCACTCTTCGATGCGGTGTGTGGACTTCTCATTGCGGTGGCTTCTCTTGTTGTGGAGCATGGGCTCTAGGGCGCACGGGCCCCAGTAGTTGTGGTGCATGGGCCCAGCAGTTGTGGCTTGCGGGTTCCAGAGCACAGGCTCAGTAGTTGTTGTGCGTGGCCCTAGTTGCTCCGTGGCATGTGGAATCTTCCCGGACCAGGGATCAAACCTGTGTACCCTGCACTGGCAAGCGATTCTTAACCAATGCGCCACCAGGGAGGTCCCTGGAACAAGATTTAAATTTTTTAAAGACAAATTTATAACTGCACAATCTAGTAGAAAATAAAAGCATGATTTAGATTTTCTTCCTTAAACATTCCTTATCACATATACTTTAGAAAATGTTTTTAAGAGCATCATTGAGATATAATTGAAATATGATAAACTCCACATATTTAAAGTGTATAATTTGATAAGTATTGACATATGTGTGTACCTGTGAAACCATTACTCCAATCATTATAGTGAATATGTCCCTTACCCGCAAAAGGTTTCTTGTGTCCTTTTGAAACCCCTCTGTCCTATCTCTAGTCACCAGGCAACCACAGATCTGCTTTTGTCACTATAGCTTAATTTGCATTTCCTAGAATTTTATATAAAGGGTATCATTCAGTAGTGCTCATTTTTGCCTGTCTTCTTATACCTTAGTATAATTCTTTTGAGATTCTTCCGGATTGCTGAATATGTCAATAACTCATTCTTTTTATATTGCTGAATATGATTCCATTGTAAGGATAGACCACAATTTGTTTATCCATCCTCTATTGATGGACTTTGGTTATTTCCAGTTTGGGACTATTAGAGTAAAATTGTTATGAACATTTTTGTATAAGTCTTTGTGTGGACATATGCTTCCATTTCTCTTGGGATACCTAGGAAAGGAATGGCTGGATCATATGGTAGTTGATGTATGCTGAATTTTCTAAGAAAGATTAGTCCTTTGGTCTTTTTAACCTTAATCATTTTAATAGGTGTGCAGTGTATCTCACTGTGGTTTTTAAAATTGTGATAAAATACAGAAAAACATAAAATTCGCCATTTAAAGCATTTTAAAGTGTGCAGTCCAGTGGCATTTAGTATATTCACAATACTGTGAACCATCACCACTGTGGTTGCAGAATATTTTCATCACCCCCAAAGGAAACTCCATATCCATTAAGGAGTCACTCCCTATTCCCCACTCCCCCAGTCCCAGGCAACTACTCATCTGTTTATTGTCTTTATAGATTTGCCTATTCTGGATATGTCATAATGGAATATGAAATAAATGGAATGTTGCAACATACATTCCTTTATGACTAGCTTCTTCCACTTAGCTTGTTTTTGCGGTTCATGTTTGTAGCACGTATCAGTACTTCATTCTCTTTTGTGTCTGGATAATATTCCATTGTATGTGTATACCACATTTTATTTACCCATTCGTCAGTTCATGGACATTTGAGTTTTTTTCTACTTTTGGGGTATTATGAATAGTGCTGCTATGAACATTTAAAAAATTTTAAATTTTATTGTGGTAAGAACACTTGAGATTTACCTTTTTAACAAATTTTTAAGTGTATAATACATTTTTGTTGACCCTAGGTACTGTGTATAGGTGTTTGTTTGAGCATGTATTTTCAGTTGTTTTAGGTATATATGTGGGAGCGGAACTACTAGATCACATGGTAATTTTACGTTAAATTTTTTGAGGAACCACCAAACAGTTTTCCACAGTGGCTGTATCATTTTACATTCCCACCAGTGAGGCATCAGGGTTCTAATTTCCTTGCAAACATTTATTTTCCATTTTTTTTTGGATAATAGCCATCCTAATGGGTGTGAAGTGGCATCTTATTGTGTGTCCTTTGTTTTTGAAAGATAATTTCACTGCATGTAGAATTCTGGTTTGCTAGTGCTTTCTTTCAGATGTTAAAGATTTTGCTGTACTCTTTCCTAGCTTGCATTGCTTCCAACAACAAATCTGCCATCATCTTTGTCTTCCACTGTATATAATGTGTCTCTTTCTCAGAGTACTTTCAAGATTTTCTCTATGTCATTTGTCTTGAGCAAGTTGATTATGATATGCCTTGGTGCAGTTTTCTTCATGTTCCTTCTGTTTGGAATTCACTTGGCCTCATGGATCTGTATATTTAGAGTTTTCAATATAATTGGAAAATTTTGGGCCATTCTTTGTCAAACAGATTTATTGAGATATAGTTTGTATAACATATAATTAAGCTATTTACAGCATACGATTAAATGTATATTATTATCTATGTGGTTGATGCACATTCATCACCACAATCCGTTTCAGAGCATTTTCATTATCCCAAAAAGAAACTCTGTTCCTTTTAGCTTTCACCTTCCAACCTCCCCCCACCCCACCCCCACTACTAATCTATTTTTTATCTCTATGGATTTGCTTATTTTAGACATTTCATATAAATGGAATCATTCAGTATGTGGTCCTTGGCCGTTATTTCTTTAAATATATTTTTTTCTGTCCCTTCCTCTTTTTCTCTCCTTCAGGTACTCCCATTTGTTTTAAAATTATTTTGAAAATTGTATTTCAGTATAATTAGTTTCTGTTGTAATCCTTTATATTTTATACACTGAAATACATCATTCTAAGATGTCCATAGGCTCTGCTAGACTGCTAGAGAGGTCCTTGGCCCAAAAATGTTGAATAAGTATTCTTATTCTAGATAGTACTATAGAGGAGTGTTTTTCAAAGAAAGCTGTTCCTCAGGATATTAATAGTTGCTGTGGTAGAGGTATTCTTTGCACAGATAAGCTTGGGAAACAGAGTGAAACAACATTTGATATCTTTTTCTGTTGGATTTCTCAGAGCCTTTTATTTACTAAAATGCTTTGTGTATGTCAGAGAGGAGATACGATGTACATTTTCCAAATCCAGTGTAGCATATAGTACACACTTTTAACATTTGTTATTAAAAAAAATCCTCTAGTAATATCTAGTTTAATGAATTTTACAAATGAAATGCTCCAGAACATAAATCCCCTGAAAAAGGGCCTGAAATACATTTAAATTATATATAAATATTTCTTAAATTAAGGATAATAGTCTAATGGACCCATTTAAAAGGACAAAAATCTCATGGATTCCCCAGTATTGACTTAAATGAATTTTAGTTTAATGTAACTTTAATATGTACAGCTATAAAACTAGGTATAACCTCCCTATAAATAATAAAACCAAAACAAATCTACAAATTAAATATAATACTACAAAACCCATCAAATCCAGACTAATGGCATTTAATGTGTTGGATTTTTTTTTTTTCTTGCTGACACTAAACAGTTATTAGCAACGCTACTCTGGGGCTGACCTTTTAAGGGGAAGGTTCTTTTGAATCCATCATGCTTATACTACTGTGTGTGTGAGATGACTTAATTCTCCCACAACCTTTCTCCATTTGAACCTCTGTAAGCTTGCTTCTTACAGGCCTGTGATAGTTCATCTTCAGTTAACACCTTGAGATTAGGTCTGCCTTGCTTTTCTCATTAACTATTATAATTAAAATATTACTGCCTGATTCCAATTCCATCATAAAAGTGCGAACATGGGCACTGTGATGGTTAAATTTATGTGTCAACCTGACTGGACCAGGGGGTGCCCAGATATTTGGTTAAACATTATTCTGGTGTTTCTATGAGGGTGTTTTTTATTGAGATTAACACTTAAATTGATTGAGTAGAGGAGATCGCCATTCCTAACGTGAGTGGACCTCATCCAGTCACTTAAAGGCTTGCCTAGAGTAAAAAGGCTGACCCTTTCCTGAGCAAGAGAGAATTCTTCCTGTCTGACTGTCTTTGAACTGGAACATTGGCTTTTTTTCTGGATCTCTAGCCTGTCAGCCTTTGAACCAGAAGTATACCATCAACACTCTTGGTTCTTAGGCCTTGGGACTTGGTCTGGAACTAAACCATTTGGCTCTCCTTCGTCTCCAGCTTGCTGACTCACCCTGTAGATCTCTGGAAAACCCTGCCTAATACAAGCACTGACATAATGTGGCAGTCGTCAGGGATAGAGTATAATTTTTTAGTATTAAGTATGTCCCGTGCAATATCTGGGATATATTTATACTAAAAAAGTATTCATCATTTATCTGACATTCAAATGTAACTGTGAGTCCTGGATTTTATCTGGTAACCCTACCTCTAGATGAAACTGTCCACCACAGTGCTGCACTACCCAGGAGCAAAGTGACAGACTGTGGACCTTGTGCTCCAGATCTCCATAGCACTGCACCATCAGAGAGAAAAGTTGGCCCTAAGGATCCAGCTTCAGGGCAGATGGCCCCTCCCCAGAAGCCTTCACAGAGAACTCCAGCACCAGCCACTTAAGAGAAAAATCCCCCAGGGGCTCACTTTGTGGTTTCTGCCCCACGTGCTGGCGCAGAAGAGAATTGTTGCCCACCAGCCATGTTCTTTCTATATCAAATCTGCCTTTCCGTAGGAGACCCTCAAGATTAGCCCCAAGATGCCTCGAACACCGTTTAACCTCAGTCATCTCCAGAAACTCAAGCTCTTCAGGGCAATGGGACCCTAATCCCCATGGTACTCTGAACAGTCTCTAATCTGACTCGATTTCCTACCTCTTCTGGCACTCCCACACTCTTCCTCTGGGGTTTGGGAACTCCTGGCCGTCAGTTACACTCTCCCCAATATCCTCAAGCTCTTCTTTGAGTGTTCACTTCCGTTTCTGTACCAAATGAAAGCTGGGTGTCTGCCGATGACACTCTTTCTTCTGCAACCCTTTCAAGTGGAGGACGTTTTTCCTTTTAACCACTGGGTACCTGAGGGCCTGGAGGTGAAGTAGGTGGGATAGGTGAGGTAAGTGTGGTGGATTAGGTAGAGTCTCCTTGCTTTCTGTTGTTAATTCTAAATGCAGTTCTCTCTTTTCCTTCAAAACTCTACTCCCTTGAAGTTCACATGAACCCATTCTTTACCCTCATTCACTAGTGTCTTTAGCACTGACACACTGTCTTCCTGTCTGTCCTTTTTCCTGACACCGTTCCTGGTGACTTCAGCATCCATATGGATGAGACATCTAACATGGCCTCTCAGTTCCATGCCTTTCTTTGGTCATCTCCTCCCTTGATCTGTCCCACCCCAGCCACCCATTCCTTTGTCACACCCATGACCATATCATCACCCAAAACCCAGGCATCCCACTCTCTGACCACCACCTCCTCTCATTCCAGCTCCCAGAGGGTAATGTTTCTATGCTGTCTCATCAAGACTCCTAATACACTGCTCCTCCCACTTTTTTATCATCTGTCATTTCCCTCCTGTGCTCACTTTCTTCCTTAACCAGCACTTATTTCTGTGGTTCATTGTCGTAACTAGTCTTTTCAAACACTCCTAATTCCCTTATTCCACTCTTCTTCCTTCATATTTGCCCTCTGCTTAAAGCCTACATATCTTCCTACCACATACCTGAACTCAAGCATAGGAGAAAACATACCCAGACCAACTGGTCTCACTTTAAATTCATGACAACAAATCCCCAATGAGCACCCAATCCTGTTCAGCAATCCTACCACTCTTCTCTAGGTGTTTACTTCCTATTCCCAAAGACAGTTATTTCACATCTTTACCTCCTTCCTTCCCCCACCCATTGGGAGGGCCTCTCAGGAGGGGCCATCCATTCCACACACACACACACACACACACACACACACACACCCCGTCTTCATCTGATGACCTCATCTCCTATTTCATTGATAAAATAGGAAGCAGTTACAAAGGAACACCCTTATCTTCCCATCACACCTCTTTTTTAAATTAATGAATTAATTAATTAATTAATTTTTGCTGTGTTGGGTCTTCGTTTCTGTGCGAGGGCTTTCTCTAGTTGTGGCGAGCGGGGGCCACTCTTCCTCGCGGTGCACGGGCCTCTCACTATCGTGGCCTCTCTTGTTGCAGAGCACGGGCTCCAGACGCGCAGGCTCAGTAGTTGTGGCTCACAGGTCCAGCCGCTCCACGGCATGTGGGATCCTCCCAGACCACGGCTCGAACCCGTGTCCCCTGCATTGGCAGGCGGATTCTCAACCACTGCGCCACCAGGGAAGCCCCACCACCAAACCTCTTAATCCGTCTGAATTTGTGTTTCTCTTTCCTGCCTGCCTTCGTATTGCTATGAATGAAGTGTCCCTACTTTTACCAAAAGATACTCCTTTTACTTGGGAGCTGAATCCTCTGGTCTCTTGTTTTTCCAATTCTCCTGTCTCTGCTACAGTTCTCCCATCTCTGCTGCATCCCCAGTTTCTTTCTCTTAGCTCAGGTCATTCCCAACAAAATGCATACCTATTCCATCGTCTCCACCGTCTGCAGAGCCTTTCCTTTACCCCATGTCTTCCTTCAGCTGATGGCCTGTCTCCCTGCTGTCCTTCAAAGCAGCCTTTCTCACGGACTTGTCTCCTGTCTCTTCTTCCTCACCTCCTATTTCTGCTCAGCCCTCTGTGATTGGGCTTCTTTTCTCTCCAGTCCACTGAGACTGTTTTTGATGAGGTCACCTATAACCTCCAGTGGTCACTTCTCTGTCCTTACTTGATCTCTCAGCAGCACTTCACTCAGTAGACACTCCCTTCTTGAACTGCTTTCTTCACTTGGTTACTGGAATATCACATGCTTTTGGCTGCTCCTTTATGGTCTGTCTAGCTGATGGCCTCATTTACTGCTTGACTTCCACATGTCAGAGTGCTCAAAGTTTTGGCCATAGTTCTCTTCTCTAGCTACTTCTTCTCCATTGGTGATCTCCTCTGGTCCAAAACTTTGAATACTCTCTGTATAGCCATGTCTCCCCAGACTCAGTCTCCAGCTCTGTCTGCCTCTTGGAACTTGACTTAGAAACATCCAGCCTTATATTGAGTACCTTCACTTGGATGTCTAATAGGTGTGTCAGACTTGTCCCAAATCAAAATTTTGGTTCCTCCCAACTTCAAGCCTGTTCTTTTCTTAGCATTTCCTATTCCAGTAAATAATATTAGTTCATACAGGTTATCAGGCCTGAAACCTTATATATATATATATATTTTTTTAAAATTAATTAATTAATTTGGCTGTGTCGGGTCTTAGTTGCGGCATGCAGAATCTTTTGTTGCGGCGCGCAGGCTCCCTAGTTGCAGTGAGCGGGCTCCAGAGCACGTGAGCTCAGTAGTTGTGGTGCACGGTCTTAGTTGCCCCGAGCCATGTGGCATCTTAGTTCCCTGACCAGGGATCAAACCCATGTCCCTTGCATTGGAAGGCAGATTCTTAACCACTGGACCACCAGGGAAGTCCCATATATATATATATATATATTTTTTTTGCGGTACGCGGGCCTCTCACTGTTGTGGCCTCTCATGTTGCGGAGCACAGGCTCTGGTCGCGCAGGCTCAGCGGCCATGGCTCATGGGCCCAGCTGCTCCGCGGCATGTGGGATCTTCCTGGACTGGGGCACCCGTGTCCCCTGCATCGGCAGGCGGACTCTCAACCGCTGTGCCACCAGGGAAGCCCCCTTAGATATATTTTTGATTTTTTGATTTTCTCACCCCTTATACACAAGTCCTGTTGCGTGTCCCTCTAGAACTAATCAAGAATTTGAAACTTTTCCTCATCATCACTATTACCACCTTCATCCCAGCCAACATCAACTATCACATGCATTACTGCAGTGGCCTCTTAACTGGTGTCCCTGCCTCTGTCCTGTACACCTGCTCTCTATTTTCCACTCAGCAGCCAGAGTGTTTCTTTAAAAATATAAATCAGATTATGCCAACTCTTCTGCTTAAAATCCTTAAATGGTTTTTCAAAACACCAAGAATAAAGTCTAAACTCCTTATCCTGGCCTACAAAACTCCATGTGATCTTAGCTCCTGTTTACTTCTCCAGTGTCTTTTTGAACCAGGCTCTTCCTCATTAGTTACACTGCCTTCTTTCCATCCTTTGAACACAAATAATTTCCTGACTTAGGGCTTTTGCACTAGCTGTTCCCTCTGCCTAGAACTCTCTTAACTCCATATCGTTCTACAGCTTTCCCTGATGCCCAGTCAAAAGGAGTCATCCAGATAATCTGAGTCACATCATCCTGCCTTAATTATCTGCATAGCTGTTGCATCTGCCTGACAGTTTCTTATTTGTTACACATCCTGCTAGGATGAGAGCCCTGTGAGAGCAGGAATCTTGTTTGTCTTATTCACAGCTGTATTCCTAGTGCTTAGGTCAATATCTGGTACAAAATAGACATTCGATAAATATCTCTAAATGAACAAAAGAATAAATGAATAAACATGCTAACGTAAAACAATCATGTGCTCCATAACCAGTATTAAGACTTGGAAGACTTTTATTGTGGTCTAGTATGAGGCTCGTAGTCTAATGAGGCCTTTTCACATGTGAAGTTCTCCTATAAGTGGTGTTACTTCCCCATCTCATGCCTGTCCCAGTGGCAGACATGACCAGTCCATCATCAGCTTTTTCCTGATGAGCCTGCTGGAGGTTCTACAGTCCTTTGTAACTTCAGGTGGCCATCATTAATCCACCTGAGCTGGCAGAGAGGATGAAATCCATCTGTTGTTCCAGTTGATCTGTGGTCTAATTTGCTTTACAGTAGTAGAGTGTCTGAAGCTTGGCTTTGGGAGGTTGGACCCTGTTGGCGAAGATAAGGTGATGATATGAGTTTAGATCTGTTTGTTCTGTTCCCTGATCTCAAGTATTGACATTAGTTCTTTGGTAGGATCCCTGAGCTGGTGGCTGGGCTATATCAGGAGGAATCTTCAGTGCTGAGTGTTGGTCATTTGGAGTGCCCTGTAGCAAGTCATGGTGTGACTGTGCAGGCTGGTGGGGGAGCCTAGAAGTAACCTTATAAACATTTCTTTTGAGCCTTCAAGTGGGCAGGGCCAGGCATAGCCCCAGAAAGTCATGACTCCTGACATCAAAGGGAAGCATTTGGAGATGGTATTTTTAGAACCAAGCAAGGAAGTAGACATTGAAAAGGTAACCTGACATCCTCATGTGCACAGACGGCGGAGATCCACTCTCCTGTTGGAGCAGGTTTGGGGGTGAAGATGGTATGGATTTGGATATGTTGAGATTGAGATATCTGTTGGGCATATGTTGGTCTAAAGCCTAGGGAAAGGTTTGGTCTGGGGTCAGAGATTTGAAGGTCATCAGCGTCCACCTAGTAGTAGAAACTGTGATGGAAGATGAGATCACTCAGTAGGTGTTGCCGTGATGGAGTCATGATCCTTGATCACAGCTTGGAGCCCTGAGCTTTGTGAGACTCTGACATGTATCTGTATGACCAAAACTAAGTCATTGAGTACTGGCTGTAGTGGGAACCAACAGTCATTGATGTGCTCCAAAATGGGTGAATGAATGAATGAATTAATGAACACATATAGCAGCAAGTTCAAGGTCTTCAGTCTCAGCCAGGCTCTTAGTGCCACTTGTTAATCTTTTTACCCATTCTTCCACTTTCTTCAACCTTTATTCACACCCCATTTTTAGTTTCCCACACCCTCTGTGTGTGCCCTACTTCATGGAGAAATTAAGACCATCAGGTGTGACCATCCCTGTCTTCCCACTTACCTACCCTCAAATCCAGCATCACTCCCTCTATCTCATCCTCAGAGTGTCCTTCATTCTTTTCAAGGCCAATATGTCCACCTATGCTCTGGACCTCATCTGTTCCCTCCAGCTGTCTTCAGGGCCTTGTTACAACAATTATCTCCTTTCTTTCCTGTATTTGCCTTTCAACTTGTTGACCAGTCTTACCAAATTTCTTCAAAGAGTGGTCTAAAATCACCATTTCTACTTCATCACTGCCTATTCACTCCTTGACCCACTGTACTCTGCCTCCTGCCCCCACCCTAGATTTCCCTAAGGATACCAAGAAGCCCTAATAGCCATTAGAAACTTTTCAGTCCTTATTTGACTCAACCTCTTTGCTGCATTGGACAGCTGAGGGGTCTTTCCTTTTGGTACTACTGCTTTGGTACACACAACAATGAACTTTCCTGTTTCTGCTCTTACTTGTCTCCTTTGTGAGCACCTCTTCTTCTGTCCTTTCCTTAAATGTTATGTTCTTCAGGATCCGTTCTTGTCTTACAGGTCTTGTCAATCTACAGACTTGCTTTGGGCAATCCCATCCACTGCTGTGGCTTTAGCTACTGTCAATATGCTGAGGAGGCACTGGAGTACTATGGCAAGAACACTCAGTGGCTTCAAATGGAATTGGGAGAGCAGTTCTGAACTCTGTGCTTAATTGGCGAGAGATCCGGATTGAAAGCAACTCTGGTTAATGTTTCATCCCCATTGCTTTCTGGATTAGATACTCTTGCGGCTTTTCGTCACGTGTGTTTTCATATCTATTAAAGATGTCCACCTAGTGAAGACCTGTAATCCCTTACAGTCTTGAGATACATTTCCTCTTCATTCTTAGTTGATACGTAGGATTTTTGGAGAATTCCCTGGAGGTCCAGTGGTTAGGATTCTGCGCTTGCACTGCAGGGGGGCCCTGGTTGGGGAACTAAGATCCCGCAAGCTGTGTGGCACGGCCAAAAAAAAAAAAAAGGATTTTTGTAATTTAAAAGTACTTATCTGTTCCATTCACGATGGACGTGGGATAGGACACCAAGGCACCAAGCTGATTGTCACGTGCTGAGAGCTCACACATTGAAGATAGGAGATTGCCCAGGACTAATGTCTCTGAATTAGGGGTGAAGGATGCCCCACTTCAGATCCTCTTGGCCTCACTATCTCTTATTCCAGTGGCTGCTACAGTCACCAACTTTCTGTGGATGCTTATTTCATACAGGCTCATCCTGGTAGTATCTCACTCAGGCCCATGTTACATGTCTCTCTCCTCCCTCCCTGAGGTTTCCCCATTGACCTTCCTGTCAATTTGATGCCCATACGTGCACAACCCAGAAATACGGGGGAAATTAACACTCCATAGGAGAAAACTCAGCCACTGAAGACAGTCCTGAGAGTAGGGTGACCAACTCATCCTGGTTTGCCTGGAACTGTTGCAGTTTTAGCACTGAAAGTCCCATGTCCTGGGAAATCCCTCAGACCTGTGAAAACCAGGACAGTTGGTCACTCTACCTGAGGTGCAGATTGCATGGGGACATTTCCATGAAATTGAATAATGAGGTGCATCTAGCGGTAGCCTTCTCCATAGCACATGCTTGTATTGGCCCTCCTTCCTTCCTGCTTCACTCCCCTTATCCCTCACTCCTGATCTCTAATAAAAGAATAGCTCGTAAGCCCCTGACTCATGCTCTGCTTTCTAGGAACCCAGTCTAACTCAGAGGAGTAGGCTGACTCTTGCTCTGACGATTGCCTCAGGTGTCATGGGTGTGGGAAGAGGATTGAATTATTTCAAGGAGGAAGAAGTTTCTCTGGAATTCACTTAAGTGTTATTATTTGTGCCTGTTCAAGGCCTTGTCTTCCAGCCATGTGAGCTGTGTCTCTATTAGCCCTTTTCTCTCAACCCCCGTGGCTGTACTTTATCACTCAGCAACACTGTGCCATGTGTGGTTCCCTCTTCATGCCACACTGCTTCAGACCTTGGGCTGTCTTCATGCCTGGAATGCCCTTTGTACCTTCTTGTGAGCAACTCCTACTCATCCTTCATGATTCAGCTCGGACAACACCTCCCCCAGAGCCTGCCAACCTTCCTGGCCAAGCCTGGGTAGAGCTCTGTCCTCTCTACCTTGCCTATCTCTACAAATTTGTTTCCATATTGTTTTCTGTCCTCTTTGTTCAGTTGTTAAATGTGAATTGCTTGAAGGCAGGGATTTTATCCTGTTCGCTCCATATCCCAGCACTTGTCACACTCCCTGTTCAATACAGGTTTGTTGAATGAATGAGTGCATTTTCCCAGTAACCCTGTGAGGCCAGTTGTGGCAGCATCATTTCCATTTAAAAGATGATACAATTGAGGCTTAGAGAAGGGAAGAAGGAATGTCGGAGGATAGAGGCAGAGCCACATCATGGGTTCTTTCCACCATACCAGTTGTCTCTCTAGAGAGAACATTTCAGGCTTTTCCAAGCATTGTAAGCAGAGAGCAGCCAGGGACTTAGAAGCACACACAGAGTGAGACTCCCAAGGACCCTTCTAGTGCAATTCTTACCAATCTTCCCACATGCTTGGAAGGCAAGCCCCTAGTTCCACTGCTTCCCTGACAGCTCCTCTGTAAGACTGAAGCCCTCTTCCTGCTCTGGTTTTCAGCTCTCTCTTTGTTTTTTTAAAAAATTAATTAATTAATTTTTTTTTTTTTTTTGCGGTATGCGGGCTTCTCACTGTTGTGGCCCCTCCCGTTGCGGAGCACAGGCTCCGGACATGCAGGCTCAGCGGCCATGGCTCACGGGCCCAGCCGCTCCGCGGCATGTGGGATACCCCCGGACCGGGGCACAAACCCGTGTCCCCTGCATTGGCAGGCGGACTCTCAACCACTGCGCCACCAGGGAAGCCCTAATTAATTAATTTTTATTTTTGGCTGCATTGGGTCTTCGTTGCAGAGTGCAGGCTTCTCATTGCGGTGCCTTCTCTTGTTGCAGAGCACGGGCTCTAGAGCGCAGGCTCAATATTAGTGGTGTACGGGCTTAGTTGCTCCATGGCATGTGGGATCTTCCCAGACCAGGGTTCGAACCTGTGTCCTCTGCACTGGCAGGCAGACTTCCAACCACTGCACCACCAGGGAAGTCCCTCTCCCTTTGTTTTGATCTTGGAAATACCCTTACTTTCCCGTGACATTTCCGGTATATTTCAAATGACTAAAACAAATATTACTCAGCATTTCTAGGTGTTTTGTAACAGGGAGCTTTCAGGTTATTTAGTCTGCCACTTTGTCAGTAGCCCTTCTTCTTAGGTTTAGCCTTCATCTCCTCCACCACTCCCACCCCATCTTGGTGTGGTTTCTCCATAATGAAGGGCAGTTGTATAGAGAAACCTAAGGGGTTGCCTCTCTTGACCCTAAAGTTGCTGCTGAAGCCACTATGGAAAGGCTTGATCTTGGGGCAGAAGGGTTTGTAGTTGGGGCTTTCCGAACCTGGGAGGATGCTGTGCACTGTCCTATGAGAGGGTGTGGGCAGGTACTGGGAGGAGAGTTTCACCCCAGGCGGGTCCTCTCGCTCCAAAGCCCAGCTCCAGGCCTTTGGCTCTTTACTGCCTACACAACCAAGCCCACTCCGCTTGGCCTGACCTTACGGCCTTTGCCACCTGGCCCTGTTGACTCTCCAGCCTCACCTTCCTCTTCAACCAAACATATGGTCTACATGCTGTTACTCAGACACAGCCCATCAACCCTGCCTCCTGCTTTGCCTCTTGCTGTCTCCTCATCCCAGGACACCCTCTCCCCAGTGTTTTGCCCCCAGGTCTTCTCTGTTCTCCAAGGGTCAGGTTCAGTATCACCACCCAGGAGGGTGAGGTTACTCTTTCTGTCCCCTAGGTCCCCATAGCCCATCTCTGGGCCTTCCTGTGGCCCTATTGACCCTGCTTTACTGTGGCTGGGGTCTGCATCTGTACAGTCCTGGGGGAGCCACCTTTGGCTTACTCCACTCCTGCCAGTGCTCAGCACACCTTGCTCATGGAAGGTGCTTGATACGTTTCAGTGGGACAGCATGCTCCTGGTCAATTGGGCGATGACCATCTCATGGCGACCCTGAGCTTGATGGAAGGTGACCCCTGAGGCTGCCCTCCATTTTCTCATCCAGCACTGGGGCTGAAGGCTCAAAAGCAAAGGAGGGAACACAGCTTTGCTCTGAATGGAGGAAAGTTTAAGGCTTTCATGTTCTGGGGCCTGGGAGGAGACAAGATGCCATGTCCTGAAAGATCCCTCAGCCACCATCACTCCATGCTGCTCCTCCCACGGGCAGCACCTCTGACAGCACCTCTGAATGGGGGAGCAAATGCTTGGGAGGTCAGTTGATGGTGGAAGAGTTTTCAATAACAATTTTGAGTATGCAGAGTTTTTGCCTTATATGCTGACTTTAGCCTCCAACTCCCATGTCAGGTGTCTCCATCTTATAGCACCAGCACCTGGTGTAGGGCTTGGCAATAAATGCTTGTTGCATAAATGAATGAATCCTCAAACACTGGAATTAGGCGGAAGCTTAAGGATC
The DNA here is from genome assembly GCF_964374135.1 of Grampus griseus. Taxonomy (NCBI): domain Eukaryota; kingdom Metazoa; phylum Chordata; class Mammalia; order Artiodactyla; family Delphinidae; genus Grampus; species Grampus griseus. The sequence continues at coordinate 33,796,993 of NC_139000.1, forward strand.
TTTTGATCCAATCCACATTTTATGGAGAGGTAAATAATAGTAATATCCTTTTATTGAGAGCTAACTCAGTGCTAGGATCCATGCTGAGCACTTCACATACATTACCTGATTTATCCTTTCAACAACAATGTGAGCTGGAAGTTATCATCCCTACTTTTTTTTGTTTTTTAAGATTAAGACTTTTTTTCTTTGTACATTTTTTCTTTGTTTTGTCCAGTAGATGTCTTATATAATCCATTCAGGGAAGATCACTTAGTCCAACTTGATGAAGCCTGTATCCTTCATGGACTGACGGAAACACTGGTGGCACATATTTAGGTTGTATTTCCTGATCAGATGGTGCCAGTCTGAGCAGATGCAGTAAGAGTTAGAACTCTGGCTGAATTTTTGTGAATGGCTCCAGTAGAGCTACTGGTGACGTATCTTACTTTCAGGGATGCCATGAGGTGAATGTTGCACAGCTGGTGACTTGCAGAACCATCTGTGTCCAGAGGCTGGCTGACTCTATGCTGTACTGCATCTCATTGAATGTGCAAGAAGTAGAGACCCCCAGAAAGGCAGAAACTTGACCTGGTGCCCCAGCCCCTCAGAGGCAGGAAGGCCACTTTATGAGGCACCTTCATTCCTGAGCTTTCCAAGACCCCTGGCTGCAAGGACACCATGAAGAGGAAAAGAGAATTTCAAGTGCATTCTAAGAATCTCCTCTGTTCTCTTGCTATGCAGAGCAGGAGCATGCACTCAAAGACTCAGCCAGGAAGAAAGATTTGATCTCCTGGGCAGGATCCACTTCCCATGGTGACGCCTTCTTGAGTCGAAGCTCTGGTATGAAGTAAGACTTGTTTAAAGCATTAAAAGCAGCCATCCCCATTGTGTGAGTGGTGACAGTATAATCCTCCTTAATGGCTTCATTCCCTCTCCAAACTCCCTTCCATTATGCTTCCTCAAAATGTGACTTCAGATGCCTCGTTAGGTTTCTAGTCCTGTAAGTGCAGGGGGATTTGGCGAGAGGGAGGAGGTAAAGACTTGTCTCTCTTGCTCTCAGACCACTCAGAGATGCATCACTGGAAACACTTTTTTTGGCTAGAGCTATTTGTTTTAAAGTTTTTTTAAATGAAAATTTAAATTATATATAAAACTAAACATATTTAGTTTTATATAAATATAACCTCCATTTCCCCATCACCTAACTTTAAAATATCAATATATGGTGAGTCTTGCTTCATTTATACCCTATTCACTCCTACCCCCTTACCACTGGATTCTTTTGAAGAAAAATCCCATATGCATTGGTATAGATGTATCTTTTATCTCTAAAAGATAAAGGCTTTTAAAAAAATTATCTGTAGTAACCTATCACACCTAAAAATTAAAAATGATTTCTTAATATCATCTAATATCCAGTCAGTTATATATACAGTAATATATATATTTCCAATGTATTAAATGTTCAAATACATATATATATGTGTATATATATCAGAATCCAGAGATAGTCTACACATTTGGATTTGGTTGATGTATCTCCTAAGTTTCTTTTAATCAATAGGGTCCCCTTCTTCCTCTATTTAAAAAAAATTATATTTTGAAGAAACTTGGTTGTTTGTCCCGTAGAGTTTTCCATGTTTTTGACTTTGTGGATTACACCCTCAGGGGACCATGTAACATGTTCCTCTGGCCCTTGGGATGAAATCTAGAAGTGTTATCAGGCTCAGATTTGATTTGGGGACAAGAAACCTTCAGAGTTGGCGCCATATACTTCTTGTTGCCTCATATCAGGAGGCACGTAAAGTCTGGTTTTCTCTCTTCATGGCTTAGTAAGAAGATATTGATCGTTGGGGTGAGGTGTTTTCAGCCTAATCTCTTATACCGTTCCTTGCTGGGGTTTTGCCTAATGATTTTTGCAGTCATTGATGATCGTTATTATTTCATCGGGGATTTCAAATGGTGATATTCTAATTCTGATATTCCCTCATCATTTATTAGTTATAATTATTTATAAAGAAGAGCTTGATCTCATCAACTCTTTGGTTACTCTGAAGTACAGTTCATAAAGGGAAGGCAAGATAAATACTTGATTCTTTATTGTTACCTATTTCTGGAATTATGAGTTTATTCTCAAGCGTCCTCCAAAGGTGATGTGCTGCTTATGTACTATAGTGTATTAATTACCCTAGAACTTAGTGGCTTAAACAACAACCATTTAATTATGTCCCATAATTTCACGGGTCAGGAATTTGGTCCAAGATTAGCTGATTGATTCGTCTGCTCCATACAATACCGACTGAAGTCACCTGGGGGGGATTCAGCTCATGGATGGGCTGGTCTGGAGGACATGTGGTGCCTTACTACGAATGGCTGAAAGGCTGAGCTTTGCTGGTATTGTCAACCAGAGTGCCTAAATGTGGCTTCTCTAGGATGGCAGTCACGAGGCCCATGGCTTTCAGAGAGTGTTCCAGACAAAAGCTTGAAAGCTTTTCCTGACCTAGCTTCAGAAGGCACGCAGCTTCACTTCTGCTGTGTTCTCTAGTTACAGTTGAGTACCAGGACCAGTCCAGGTTCAAGAAGAGGGTACTACACAAGCACATGAATACCATGAGGCACAGTTTATGGGACCCTCTTACAATTACAGGGAGCCCAGAGTCAGAGTGCCTCCTGCCTTTTTGTATGCACTTGACTCCTCCCCAGGGAGTCTGGCCATCCTCTTTTTTTTTTTTTTTTTTTGGGCTGCATTGGGTCTTCGTTGCTGTGCGCAGGCTTTCTCTAGTTGCAGCGAGCGGGGGCTACTCTTCATTGCGGTGTGTGGGCTTCTTATTGCGGTGGTTTGTCTTGTTGCGGAGCACGGGCTCTAGGCATGTGGACTTCAGTAGTTGCAGCACGTGGGCTCAGTAGTTGCGGCACATGCGCACTAGAGCACACAGGCTTCAGTAGTCGTGGCGTGTGGGCTCAGTAGTTGCAGTGCACGAGCCTCAGTAGTTGTGGCTCACGGGCTCTAGAGTGCAGGCTCAGTAGTTGTGGTGCGTGGGCTTAGTTGCTCCGTGGCATGTGGGATCTTCCCGGACCAGGGATCGAACCCATGTCGCCTGCATTGGCAGGTGGATTCTTAACCACTGCGCCACCAGGGAAGTCCCTGGCCATCCTCTTAATTTTGGTTAGGAGCTGGCTGCAGGAGACACAACCTTGCTCCAGGTGTCCATAGTCTCCTTCAAGGCCAGCAGAATGTGAACAGCCTCATTGTGAGCAGAGTCAACAGTAAGTTACCAAGCTACTGAAATGTTAGTATGCCCATTGCTACCTCCTGCAAATCCAGTGCCAGTATATTGTAGGCTATGGCTTAAGCTGAACACTTTCATTGGGAACACCTTGGAGAACTTGGCCTTGAGTGCTTGAAGACTTGAGCAAGGATCTGTTCTGAGAGTTTGGCCCTCCCCTGATCGTGAAGAAACCATCCAACAGGACTCACAGGAGTTTTGTGGGCAGGACCAAGAGCACCCTGGCCATGCATCCATAATGATTGCTTTAAATTGTATAGAATACTTCATCCCATGGAGGCAGCATGCTTTACCAAACCATTTCTCCATTGTCGTAGTTGCTGGCACTTTTTGATTATTTGTGAGTAATCTATATGTTTTAGTACACAAAACTTTTTTATTCTGTTAAATTCTTTCCTTAAGATAGCTTTCCAGGGCTTCCCTGGTGGCGCAGTGGTTGAGAGTCTGCCTGCCGATGCAGGGGACTTGGGTTCGTGCCCTGTCCGGGAAGATCCCACATGCCGCGGAGCGGCTAGGCCCGTGAGCCATGGCCGCTGAGCCTGCGTGTCCGGAGCCTGTGCTCTGCAACGGGACAGGCCACAAACAGTGAGAGGCCTGCATAACGCAAAAAAAAAAAAAAAGAAAAAAAAAAGATAGCTTTCCAAGAGTAGAATTATTTTTTGGCTCTCGATATATTTTATCAATTTGCTTTTCAGAGAAGTGAACAATTTACATTCCAATAGCAGTGTATGTGCATTGAGAGTTACCATTTAAAAATGTTTTTTCTGGGACTTCCCTGGTGGCACAGTGGTTAAGAATCTGCCTGCCAATGCAGGGGACATGGGCTTGAGCCCTGGTCTGGGAAGATCCCACATGCCGCGGAGCAACTAAGCCCTTGCACCACAACTACTGAGCCTGCACTCTAGAGCCCACGAGCCACAACTACTGAAGCCCACGTGCCTAGAGCCCATGCTCCGCAACAAGAGAAGCAATGAGAAGCCCGTGCACCACAGCGAAGAGTAGCCCCCTCTCGCCACAACTAGAGAAAGCCCGCGCACAGCAACGAAGACCCAACACAGCCAAAAATAATAAATAAATAAATTTATTAAAAATAAATAAATTAATTAAGATCAACCAAATGAGAAGAGCAAAGGCTATTTAAAAAAAAGTTTTTTGCTAATTTAATAAGTGTAAAACTGAAGTTAAGTTTGCTTTGTATATTTTCTTTTCCTATTCTGTTCTAAGTTGTCAGTTCTTTCCCTTTATATCAATACTTATATAAAGTTAATTTGTTTAATTTGTATCAATTTGGTATTAGTTGCTTAAGTGAAATTTAGATTATTTCCAATAGTGCCTCCAGTACAATTTGTATCAAAAATATTCTCTTAAACATTAAAAAAAATCAAAACACTTCTAATCTTCTCAGAGATGAGTAGCAGCAACATAGTTCTTGGATTCTGCACCTACAGGAAATTCACAAGTAGGAGCAATACATCATTATATTTAAAATAATCAGAGAAAATATAAAAACCAAAACCAAACACAACCCAAAACATTTAGAAGTAACTCCTTACATGTGTAAAACAACCCAGAGGTTATAAACAGCTTTCACATTTATTATCTTATATGCTTTTTGCATTCAACCCTGGAGGTAGACTGGGGGGAATTATTATGGCCATTTCACAGATGAGAACATTGAGGCTCAGTGAATTTTTGTGCATAGTAACCCAACTAGTTAATGGCAGATCTGAGTGGAATCCAGGCTTTCTGACTCCAAATGAGTTTGTTCCTGCATTTACTTAAAAAGTAATTAGTGGTAACTTATCACATCTCAGTAAATAGGCTAGAAGCTGGGGATGCAGTCATAAACAAGAACCCACCCTCTTGGAGTGTATAGTCTACTAGGAGAGAAGAATTGCCATATAAACTAGGAAGCACGGGAGACCTAAACTACCCAGAGAACAGACACTCAGCCCAGCTTGGAGGGACAAGAATTAAGGTAGGCTTCCTAGAGGAGGTCAAGATTAAAGCAAACCCTGCATAACAAGCTACCCAGGCTATGAGGGATAGGGCAAGTTTGATCTAGGCCAAGGGAAGTAACTGATTCATCCAGAGGTGAGGGTATGTAAGGAGGTAGGTAAACATGATGAACCTTGGTTGGATGTGGGAGGTTAGAGAAAGGGATTCATTGAGGATGATGCCCAGGTTTCTAGCCTGAACAACTAGGAGGGTGGGGGTGTCACTCACTGAGAAGGGGAATAGAGGAGGAAGAGCAGGTCTGAGGCACATGCATGTGCACGTGTGTGTGTGCGTGTGTGTGTGAGTGTGTGTATTGTCAAGCCCCGAAAGTCCTCAGGTAAATAAGAACCTTTCCTCTCCGTAGAGAACTCTGTATTCCAGTAAGAGAAGCAAAGACATAAAAAATAATTCTGACATAAAATGAGAGGTGTTAAGTGATAGACATGTGTATGAGGTTGGGGGACACAGAGTAGGGCAGGACTAAATCTGTGGGGTAGGAAGAAAGAACCATACAAGGAGGTTTCCCAAAGGCAGTGATACTCACGTGGAGAAGGCAAGAGGGTTCCAAGTAGAAGAGGTGTGCGGGAACTGGTGAGGTTTTATTTTGGCTTTGCTGGGTCTTCGTTGCTGAGCATGGGCTTTCTCTTGTTATGGCAAGTGGGGGCTACTCTTTTATAAAATTTTTTAAAATTAATTAATTAATTTTTATTTTTGGCTGCATTGGGTCTTTGTTGCTGTGCATGGGCTTTCTCTAGTTGTGGCAAGTGGGGGCTACTCTTTGTTGCGGTGCACGAGTGTCTCATTGCGGTGGCTTCTCTTGTTGCGGAGCATGGGCTCTAGGCACGCAGGCTTCAGTAGTTGTGGCTCGCAGGCTCTAGAGCATAGGCACAGTAGTTGTGGCGCATGGGCTTAGTTGTTCCGCGGTATATGGGATCTTCCTGGACCAGGGATTGAACCCATGTCCCCTGCATTGGCAGGTGGATTCTTAACTACTGCGCCACCAGGGAGATCCTGAAACTGGTCAATTTCGAAGGTAGCAATCTGGAAGTTCTGTTTGGTGAGGTGTAGGATGTGAGTGGGAGTTCTCTTGGAGCTGGAGGGGTTGCCAAGGGACTGAGAGGTATGGACTTCATCTTGTTGATGATGGGCTGGAATTCAAAAAATCCTTCTTCAATTACTAAAATGTAACTGCATCCATTAGAATGTAAGTTACACAGGGGCAGATCATTGAATAGTGTCCAGAACATAGTAGGTACTCAGAAACTATTTGTTGAGTGAATGAGTGGTTGGTGATATTGAAATCTTTGCCTTATCTTCCATATTGTTGGAGATTTCCCAACACGATCTATTTCTTTTGACTACATGCATTTCAAAATAAGGATTAACATAAAATTCATATCCCAAGTTGAAAGTAGATTTTATTCATATATTTAATCTTTCTTAATCACTAGTAATTCTTTTAAAAGAAAAAGCAATGTGTAAGTGGTTCTTGTGGGTCTACAAATTTTTCCTATAAGGGTTGAATATTATGAAAGAATTGAGAAGTACACGGACCATTTTGAAAATATGAATAGGTGCTAAAGCATTTTAGTTGATGCTGTTTTCATAAGCATTAAGAAGTTGGAAAAGACCAGATAACTAAACTAAATTTGAAAAAAATTAGATATTTCTAGACTATATTATATCCTGGAACCAGCAATCTAAAAGCTAGATGGGTTTAGCAAGTATTTTCAAATGTCAACATTGTTGGGAACATGAATAATACTTAACCAATCAAAAGTTATCAAATGTTAGAGGTGGGAGATATCTTTGACTTCTGGTCTATTTTTTCATTGTACAGGTAAGAAACTGGGGCCCAGAGAGGGAAAGGGACTTGTCCAAGATCACACAGCAAGTTAGAGGCAAGCCAAGAATAGCATCCAGATGTTTCACTCTTAGTCCAGCACCCTCTTTATTATTCCATGCTGTAGTGTCTATTGTTTTTCTCTATCTAGAACCTACTTCCTTCACTTCAGGAAACAGATTTCATCCCTCTGGCCACAGGGGTAGGCACTGGCCCAGGCTAGGTCAATCATTGTATATAGTACTTCACCCTTTCTGGCCTTAGTCATTGGTTCAAGTGATGAGGATGTGACCCAAGCTTGGCCAATCAGAATCCTTCCCTGGGATTTGTGACAGTGGATCTAGGAAAGAAAAGGACCTTTTCCTTGCTGGTTGTGAGGCTGTGAGGATATGAGCTCAAAACTAGGGTGGCTAGGCCTGTGTCACATGGAAAGAATGAGAACAGAAGGAAGACAGACAGGAGAGGTAGTCCAGATGGGAGCTGAATTACACTAATCTCCAAGGTGTATCCATCCTGAAGTTTTTTTTAGCTCTTTTCATTTTTTAAAAACAATGATAATATTCTTCCAATAACCACCCTGTTTTTGTTTTTTTCCTTTTTCTTCTTTTACTAAAGCAAGTTGGACTTGGGTTCCTGTCCCTTGCAGCCAAAGAGTCTACAGGGTTTCTCAACAGTAGCAGTACTGACACTTTGGACCAGATCATTGTGTTGGGAGGGGCTGCTCTGTGCAGGTATAGGATGTTTAGCAGCAGCCCTGGATTCTACCTCACTAGATGCCAGTATCACTCCACCCCACTTGTGGCAACCAAAAATGTCTCCAGACATTACCAGATGTCCACTAGGGGTTGGGACAAAATTGTCCCTGGTTGAGAAACACAAGTCTTGTCTAATACCCATGGTGACTATTACTAAAAACAAACAAACAAACAACCCAAACAAACAAACAAACAAAACAGATAGGGAAAACTGAAATTCAGTGAGATGTGGGACTTTTTTCAAAGTGGCAAAGACAGGACTACTAAATCGAGCAAAAAGGATCCAGGAAGTGATACTGTAAGGAGATGTTGGTACATGCAAATGTTGGCTCTCATAGCTGTTGGAATAATAACAAACTCCACGAAATGATTTGGGATTTTACCCATGACACAGGCGGTAACTCTCTACCTAAGAATTCTCACGCATGTCACAAGATGGTGAGACAAAGCAATGTCAGTTAGTTTTATTTCTGTTGTTCTAGATCTCTCTGGTGAATGACTTGGAGGTTTGGGTTCAGTGAACTTTCACTGGGTGTCTCCAGAAAGCTCACTGCATGCCTTTCTGAAGTAGATATCCAGGAAGTCAAACCTTGCTATAATTAAAATAATAATAAGATTCATTGCACAATGATGATGTGTTTACATGAATGAGATTAGTAAAATACCATGAAGAATCAACTTCATTTTTGTTAGAACTATTTTTGAAGAAGTGCTCTTCAGAAGCAGGATTGTGAGGAAAAGATCACTAGCACAGGAATCAAGAGGTCTAGATGTGAGCCTGACTCTGCCACTAATGCTGTGTGACATTGTGCAAGTGTCTCCCTCTCTCTGGGCCTCAGTTTCTTTCTCTGTATAATGAGGGGTTGGATCTGAGGAATTTCCAGGACTGATTTTCAGTGATTCTTGTTGGCAGGCACTATGTCATATCTATCTTGGTTCCCCTATCCTCAACCCAGGACCTGGTGCAGCACCAGAAACAAAATAGGTACTAAGCAAATGCTTATTAAATGCACAGATAAATGAATTAGTTATGAGATAAATGACAAGAACATCCCAGCTTCCACAGATGCATAGAATTAGAAGAGATCTTAGAATTGAAAGTGATCCCTAAGCTTACTTAGCAAAGCCCAGACAAAGCTAGAATTCTCTACCTTGTTTCTGACAGATGGACATATAGTTTCTGTTTAAAAACTTATGATGACTTAGGGAATTCACTATCTGCAGAGGCTCCAGTGTTCGATAGCTCTAGATATTAGGAAGTTCTTCCTTATCTGGAACCAAAATTAGCCTCCTTGTACCTGTCACTTTCCTCTATTTTAATTTTTTTTATTAATTTTAATTTTAATCTAAGAATATATGCATATAACTTGAAAAGTAAAATAATACTAAAGTCTTATTATAATGAAAAATAACTCTCTTCCTCATCCTTTCTCATTCCCCAGGGCTGCCCCCTCCAACCACTATACACTCCATGAGCTGTTTCTTCTGCTACTTATATCTGCATTTGCAATTGATATGCTTATACTGTTATTTCTTGATTTATCAATTTTAAACATTACCTATTGATTTCCTATTTTAAGGAAGAGAGCGTAGCCCTCTTAACTAACCTTCTCTAAATTTCCCTGTCTTTATGCTCTTACTATACTGTCACAGTGTTTGGTTCAGTCAGTATTCAGTGTTTTCCCAAGTATTGATATAACTATGTAAATGTCGTTTAATGCTAAGCCAAGTAAAATACTGGAGTTAATAATTGCTTTGATTAGTTTTCTATGTACTTTTCTCTAATGATTCCCAAATATTTCAACTAAACTGTAAAACAGCTATCAACACGTCATTTTAAAAAGTTTTTATTTTTATCAGTTATACATATACATAGTCAAATAACTATTATGAGATTTGACAATGATAAATGTCAAATTTATGCCACAATATACATTTCAGAAAACTCTTTCACCTAATCATGAACAACAGATGTGGCTGGAGGTTGTTATGTTTTGGAAACAGGTTAAGAAATGGAAGCTCAGAGGGAAAATGACCTGACTAAGGTCACACAGAAGCACCTAGAGGAGCAGAGCCTTTAACGCAGCCCAGCACTTTCCCAACTACATTTGTGTCTGGAAACATTGCTTTGACTCCAAACTGGTCAATGGCAGAATGTGTCCCAAAGATAAGGGGTTCCTGGGATGTGACTCATTGTTAACAGACGGGAATAAATGGCTTCTATGCAAAGCAGGGCTCAGCAACTGGCAGGACTGAGTGGGGTTGGTAGCCGTCTGAAGCCTCAGTGTAGAAGGTGAGAATGTCTCCACACCCTGTAATCCGACAAACAGGGTCTCTACTTTTTAAGATTCCTAACAGTGTTACACAAACCCTCCAGGGGTTTAAACTTGACACACAGACAGGTAAGTTGGGAGAGGTAGGTAATCTCCTCACGCCACCTCCTTACCTGCTAGAGAACATATCACGTTAATCCGCATGAGGCAGATCTCTTCTTGTTCCTGTTGGGAACCAGGAGGGAAGGAGTGAGAAATGGCCCCAGGCCTGGAGTCAAACCATTCTCATTTTGCAGAAGTGAGTTCTAGAATGTAGAAAGGAAGCTGCATTCAGAAACAACTAGAACAATCCCTGCACAATTAGGACTGTGGAGAGGGTCCCTTTGACCCTTGCTGAGGGAGTCGATTGAGACGGACTTCTGAGTCCCTGGAGGTAGGAGCGTCTTTAGCTATTTTTTACCAGAAACAAGGCAAGGGAGGATTTGACTCCCTAGACCCTTAGGGCAGCACTGCCAGGACAGAGGGACATGTTGCTCTCCCAGCTAGCCCTGAAATCTTCCTGACCCTCTTCCAGCTCTAATCTCCAAGTTCTCCCCAGCTTTTCAAAGCCTATGGTCTCCTGATTGGCCATCACATGCAAACCTTTGGAACAGCACAGAATTGACTCAACACCAGCTCTGGGGAGGGACAGACTGCTTGCTGAGGGGACTCACACCCAGAACATCCTGGAGCAGGTGTGTGGAGCTGGGGGCAGGGCAAGCAGCCTGGCCTAGAAGGTGACAGAGGCTCCCAGCCCACTTCACTGCTTCTGGAGTCTACAGTTTCATTTGGGTTGAAAAGGCTGGTGGTAGAGACCACAGAGCCCTGGAGTGAGAAGAAATCTTTGTGACAGCTCATTTGAGAGAGAGGAGTATGGAGGCTGAGAGTGAGGGCCCTGCCTCGGGCCATCCATCAGGTGGGCGCAAGAGTTGCTAATAGCAATAGCAGTAATTAGGTGCTTACTGTATGCTAAGCACAGAGCAAAATGCTTTACATCCATGAACTCATTTAATCATCCCAACAAGTCTGTGAGGGAGGTACTGTAGTTTCTCCTGTTTTCCAGAGCAAACTGAGGCTCAGAGTGGTGAAGTAATTTGCCGAAGCCATGGGGCTAGAAAAATGTGGAAGCAGGACTTGAATCCAGGCTTCTCTGCCCTTGAAGCCTGTGCTGTGGACTCTTACGAGATATCACGTAGGGCAACACTTTGGAGAGAAATTAGAAAATTGCATTTCCCTCTGTTCCAGTGTTCATTTGTCACTCAGCACTAATTAAAGGAAGAATTTGGGAGGCCATGATGGCGTGGGGAGTCAGGAGGTCTTGGGTCCCAACTTTCTGCCTGACTTGCTGTGTGCCTCTGGATACTATCTTCCTTCCTCTCTCTGACCCTCAGTTTCCTCATCTTGGGAGCAATGTCATAAAAGCACATTCTATGCTACAAACAGGAGCAGTCATGTGTTGTGGACATACTTCTGTCCAGCCCTCAGTGGCAAAGGGGGAAAAGACCACCAGAGGAGATTCTGGGCAGTGGCACAAGGCCTGGCCCGCTGAGAGTCTAGGCTGCTTCTAGCCCATCAGCCAGGCCAACACAAAACCTCAGCTTTTGTTTGACTTGGCTTCTTGCACCTTGTTTAGTCTGCAGAGCAAGCTGCTTATCCTACTGTCTTTGTCACAGGCCATTAGTACGGACATAATCCCCGGGGGCTTACTGCTTTCTCTAGGAATTCAAGGAAGGCCACAGAGGGAGCCCAGCTCTTAAGAGCCACCCCCTACTCCCCAGCCCCCATCAGAGCAGCCTCAGCTGAGAACCTGTGGCATTGTGTGCTCCTGGTCTGTGATTCTGGCTGTGTGACCTTGGACCAGTCTGTCTCCCTCCCTGGGCCTCCATCTGCCCATCTGTGCACAGAGAGAACTGGCTTAGATGCCGTCAAAGGGACTTCAACTCCCTGAGGTTCAGAAATACATTCCTATGTGGTTTCTCCCCCTTGAGGCCTCCCTCATCCCTCTGCTGAGCTCTCCCCCATTTCTGCAGCAATCTGTAGCATTTTCACTGATCCCATCCCTGCCCCGAGCCTGGTGCCAATCCCTCTCTCATTCAACCTCCTGCTTGTAAACTGGGGATAATAATACCTGATTACAAAATCTACAAACAATAAATGCTGGCGAGGGTGTGGAGGAAAGGGAACCCTCTTGCACTGTTGGTGGGAATGTGAATTGGTACAGCCACTATGGAGAACAGTATGGAGGTTCCTTAAAAAACTAAAAATAGAACTACCATATGGCCCAGCAATCCCACTACTGGGCATATACCCTGAGAAAACCATAATTCAAAAAGAGTCATGTACCACAATGTTCATTGCAGCTCTATTTACAATAGCCAGGACATGGAAGCAACCTAAGTGTCCACTGACAGATGAATGGATAAAGAAGATGTGGCACATATATATGATGGAATATTACTCAGCCATAAAAAGAAACGAAATTGAGTTATTTGTAGTGAGGTGGATGGACCTAGAGACTGTCATACAGAGTGAAGTAAGTCAGAAAGAGAAAAATACTGCATGCTAACACATATATATGGAATCTAAAAAAAAAAGGTTCTGAAGAACCTAGGGGCAGGACAGGAGGAATAAAGATGCAGACGTAGAGAATGGACTTGAGGACACGGGGAGGGGGAAGGGACAAAGCGAGAGAGTGGCATGGACATATATACACTACCAAATGTAAAATTGATAGCTAGTGGGAAGCAGCTGCATAGCACAGGGAAATCAGCTCGGTGCTTTGTGACCACCTAGAGGGGTGGGATAGGGAGGGTGGGAGGGAGGGAGACACAAGAGGGAAGAGATATGGGGATATATGTATATGTATAGCTGATTCACTTTGTTATAAAGCAGAAACTAACACACCCTTGTAAAGCAATTATACTGCAATAAAGATGTTAAAAAAAAAAACACCTGATAACTCACCCTGCTGCTGTGGGGATTAACTAATTAGTGGTTATTAAGGGATGGGGGAACACAGTGCACTGTTTCCATTTCGGGCAGCTTTCCTCCTTCCTGCCACTGTCTGCATAATCCCAGAGAGTTAGTTGCAAAACCCCGAGAGTCTGACTTCTGACACCCAGATGGAGTAACTGAGGCAGAGGGCAAGGAGTAAGGCCATGCATTTGTTTTTACGGCGTAGAGGGGACCACCACTCAGGGCTCTGGACGTCTGCCCAGTGCTCCTCCATCATACACAGTGGTTGTGGTCCAGGTCTGTGGTGGTGGTCCCTCTACTGGGCTGGAAGACCAACCAAAAGGCCTCCACACCTTGGGCCTGGTTCACAGGGGTTCCACAGCCTGGTGTCAAGGAACAAAATTTGGCTTCAGCCAGTTCTGGGTGCCAGTTCCGGCATCTTGGCTTACTGAGTGACCTGGGGCGTGTCACCCCTGTTCACTGCTGAACTGTCAGTTTCATCAGTCAATGGGGATAATGACACCTTCCTCAAAGGTTGCTGTGAGTATTGGCCCAGAGCGGGAGTTTGGGAGATAGGTATTATTATTATTACGTTGTTTTTGTCAACTGCGATGATGGCCAAAGCTCACCATGAGAGCTGCTCAGCGATGCTTCAGGAGCAGACCCTCACCAAGTGCTCCTGTGGGCTACGCCCTGCCTAGGGGCTTCCACGAACAGCACCTCCTTCATCCTGACCCCAAGGCAGCAAGGGTGATGTTATTATCCCATTTGATAGAGTTGTACATGGAGGCTCAGAGAGGAAGATAACTTGTTCAAAGTTGTGTTTGCTTTACAAGTGAGGTGACCTCAATTTTAGTCTCTTTTCTTGCCATCTCTTAGTTCCCTTAGCCTTTATTTCCTGTGCATTCCCCTCTGTCTTTTCTGTAGAGAAGTATGGGCACTGCTTGGCTCACCACAAGAGCAGCTCAGGCCCCTCACACCTCCTCACACCACAGCCCCATTAGCACATTTGAACTCATCTCGGATACCAGCCATCTTCTGGGAGCCACGAGGGGGTACAAAAATCCACTGGGTCTGACCAGGCTCAGTTTGGGACGGTAATACTGTAAATACATTTGCCTTGGCCCTGGGTACGGTCTCTTTGTAATAATATCGATGATAATATTGGTATTATCTCCCACTGCTGAGAACTTGCTAGGTGCCATGCACAGTGCTAAGCATTTGTTGTTTCTTCTTTGCAATCCTTGGACTCCGTGCCCTGTGCTACTAGCTCCCTTTTACACATGAAGAAATGGAGGTTCAGAGAGGTGAAGTGACCTTGCTCAAGGTCACATGGCTGGTAAGCAGCTATGATTTAAACCCAGATCTTTTGCCCCTACAGCCTGTGCACATAATCTCTGTACTCCTCCACCCTCCTTGGGGCCTGGGGCCCTGGGACTGACCCAGACCCAAACCTGGGTCATCCCAGGTCCCATCCATCCTTTAGGTTCCTGCAATTGTCCTCTCATCTGGGGTGACAGACATGTATACAGGCAGTCACTTCATCTGTGAAATGGGAATAATAATGACCAGCTTGCAGGGTTTTGGAGATGAAATACAGGCAGAGCACTTTTTAAGTTGCCTGGCATGGTGAACACATAATAAATGGCAGTAGTTACTATTATTGACACGACCTTGGCTTCCCATGGGGTCCATGGAATAAGGGGGTTCATGTGCTAATGGGGAAGGGAAGCCAGAAGAGGTCATGTGCTAATAGAACAAAGCATCCTTTCTCTGATGACTTGTTTAGTCTGCAGTCAGGACAAAAGCAAAGTAGGGGGCATGGTCATTGTCTCTGAGGGGCTGCCCTGGGCAGAGAGAGAGAGAAGATATAGTCTTGGGAGACCCAGAGGGCAAAGCCAGTGGGGAGGAGTTGCAGGATTGAGGCTGGTTTTTAAATGGCCAAAGAAGGAAAGGGCTTCCTTGAGTGGTGTTGAGCTCTCCCAAACTGGAGGTGTGTGAGCAGAGGCTGCAAGCTAACTGGCAGTGGTGTTGCAGAAGGCATTTTAGTGGCTGTATCACATGATTTCTGAGGTCTCGGGACAGAAGAGTTACAAGGTTGATTTTTTTTTTTTTTTTTTTTCGGTATGCGGGCCTCTCACTGTTGTGGCCTCTCCCGTTGAGGAGCACAGGCTCCGGACGTGCAGGCTCAGAGGCCATGGCTCACGGGCCCAGCTGCTCTGCGACATGTGGGATCCTCCCGGACCGGGGCACGAACCCGTGTCCCCTGCATCGGCAGGCGGACTCTCAACGACTGCGCCACCAGGGAAGCCCACAAGGTTGATTTTGACTCAGCATAAGCAGGAGTTTTCTAGCAGAGCTATCTAAACACAGCTTCAGGAAACGATAGTGAGGTTCGCATCTTAGGGAGCACTTAAGCAGAAGCTGGATAAACACTTGAGAGGAATGTTGTTGAATGGATAAGTGTGTCAGACAGCAGGCTGGATTAGACGACTCCTTAGTGAGAGATGATACGACACTGGTGGAAAAGAAGGGGCCGGAGTCTACTCTGAGGTCTGATCCAGACACCAGCATTCGCCAGCTGGGTGACCTTGGACAAGAGTCTTCACATCTCAGAGCTTTGGCTTCCTTGCTTGTAAAATGAAAATTATAATCTGTGTCCTGCTTACCTTCCAGGACTGTAGTGAAGGGTCAGAGATACACAGACTATAAGAAGGCTCTGAGGACTCTGAAACCACTGTGAATTATTCTTCTGGCCCTGTGGGGAGACAGGAAAATGGGGTGGAGGAAGATAGGTGGAGAGGAAGGAGAGAGAGAAGAGAAAGGAGGAGGTATCTGGCTTTGTGCTGAGTGCTGGATTGGAGGAGAAAGGAGTCTGTAGCAGATGATCTGCTCCTTTTAGAGCTGCAGCAATAGTTTGAATCTCTTAGAACAGTGCTGTCCACTAGAACTTTCTGTATTTATGGAAATGTTCTATATTTGCACTGTCCAATCAATAGCCAGTAGCTACAAGTGGCTATTGAGCCCTTGAAAAGCAGCTAGTATAACTGAGGAACTAAATTTTAAATTTTACTTGGCTACCATATTGGACAACTCAGCTCTAAAGAAGGCAACAGGAACCTCCTTCCTTCCCATCATCCCTATTCTTGCATCCTGCATAGGTGTTGTGACCCCACACTGCCTGGGCACTGCAGAGGTCACCAAGATGAACAAGGCAGGGGCCTGCCCCAGAAGAGCTCACAGTTTATTCTGGGAGATGGACGGATTGGCATGTAGATAGAAATTACAATCCAAGGTGAGGCATACAGACTACAGCTGTGTGGGAGTAAAAGGAGGGAGCCCCTCACTCAGGTGGGGCTTTACAGACTGTACGTGAAGGATAAAGTGGGGCATCCTGGGCAGGAAAAAGCCTTCCTGTTGAGGGAACGGCATAGGCAAAGGCTCGAAGGCAAGAAAGAGCACAGAAGGTTTGGAGAGTGAAGGCTGGTGTGTGGATGGAGGAGGGCCAGTGGCAGGAATCAAATCCCAGATTCCCTGTTCCAGTCCCCCAAGGAATGCCCATTGAGCTGCTGGGTAGAGGCCATCAGGGGCAGGCCTGGTGAGGGGCCTGTCTGTCCAAACTGCCTGGCTCCATTCAGGACAAGTTAAGGTGGTGGCTTTGGAGGGGGTCTCCTCCCTCTGCCCCTTACTCACGGAGTCTTGTCTCCATGCCTGACCTTCATGGAAGAGCTCAGGGTCCTGCCATCCACCTTTGGCAGAATCCCCGAGGGTCCGTCTCTGAGAGCACACCCTTCTTGCCCTCAGTCTTCCCACCAAAAACTTGCCCATGACTCAGACTTTGGCATTACTGGGCTGGCCTGTTTCCTCATCTCACAGGTCCTGGTCTGATAGCCTGACTGACTTCCTAACTGGCACTCTTGCCTCCAGCCCCACCTCACTCCAGTCCAACTTCTTGCAGAAACTAGTAGGAGAAAATGTCCTGCCTAAGGATTTGCTGTGGCCCAGGTTCAAGGAAAGCTTCAGTGAGGGTAGCCATTGGATGTAGCGCAACGCACATTAGTGGCTGCCTGCCTGGTGCCCTGCCTCCTCTTGTTCCCTCTTTTTTTTTTTTTTTTTGATTTTTTTTGGAGGATAGTTGGTTTACAATGTTGTGTTAGTTTCTGCTGTACAGTAAAGTGAATCAGTTATACATATACGTATATCCACTATTTTTTAGATTCTTTTCCCATGTAGGTCATTACAGAGTAGTGAGTAGACGTCCCTGTGCTATACAGTAGGTCCTTATTAGTTATCTATTTTTCCTCTAGCTCCCTCTTTTTTTTTTTATTTTTTTTTTTGCGGTACGCGGGCCTCTCACTGTTGTGGCCTCTCCCGTTGCGGAGCACAGGCTCCGGACGTGCATGCTCAGCGGCCATGGCTCATGGGCCCAGCCGCTCCGCGGCATGTGGGATCCTCCCAGACCGGGGCACGAACCCATGTCCCCTGCATCGGCAGGCGGACTCTCAACCACTGCACCACCAGGGAAGCCCCTCTCTCGCTCCCTCTTAACAGAAACCCCATCTTACACACACAGCAACAGCCATCTGCCTCTGGGGGACTCTGACCTACCCCTAACTTCAGAGATGAACCCATTTGGTCTCAGGAAAATTCTGTTTCACTTGCTGTTGTCCCTGTCCCAACTTGTTGGTTGAGGAAAGGCATGAGATCCAGGTTTAGCCAGTGAAACACAGGAGATACCTGCTGGAGAAAGTTTCCTTGTCTCACCCCTGAGAAAGAGATGTAGTAAAAGCTGGTCCCGCTACTTCCTTGTGTTGATGTCATGTGGATGTGATATCTGAAATCAGATATGATCATCTCATTTCTCAGCAGAATGGGAAGTTTGAAAGAACCTGGAGACATCGTTGAACCCTTGAATGAACCCTCCCTGAAGGCTATCCTATCTCTACACTTTTTGTTTTATGAGATAACATTTCTGTTATTTGCAGCTAAAAGCTTCTTAACAATACAGAGAGGTGAGGTACATTGGTCAGGACTCTTTCAGTGTTGAGTGATAGGAACTCAGTTGCAACTGGTTTGAGCAAAAGAGGGGGACATGATACTGCTTTGTATAATAATATAAGATGCATGTCCATGTGGGCAGAGAAATCCACGTAGATTATGTGATTTAGAAAAACGGTTTTCTTCTAGTAGTCTAGAGCCTATATTGGTTTTGAGAATTATGGTTTAGCGTTGGGAAATGGTGTGTGTGTGTGTGTGTGTGTGTGTGTGTGTGTGTGTGTGTGTGTGTGTGTGTGTGTGTGTGTGTGTGTGTGTGTTCTCCAAGCATTACCATTTGGAAGACTGGGAAAAATGAGTAGGAATTTTTATCTCATACTCGTGGAAACACATGGATGAGGACCATCCTTTGAGGGCCCGAGCCCACCCTGTCTTCTGCTGGGGCCCTGCATGGTTATTCTAGATTCAGACTTTGGGAGAGATGCTGCCAGACGGTTACTGTGTGCTGTGACTCTCCTTGGCTTTAGGTTAGTGCCATCCCTGTGATCAGGGTTGAGCTTTTCCTAATTGGCAGAGGTTCCCCTGGTGAAGGACTGACAAAGGGTTTCCTTTCTCAGAGAAGGGAAAAGGAAGTGGTCTTCAAGGCAAGAAACAAGAGACCTCCTGTGGAGGGTTGATATTTCTTTATTTTGGACTCTTGGAAGAGTTCTATTTGGAGTCAGTTTTACGGATACAATTCCATTGTTCTTCCTGACCTTCAGTAGAGGCTGGTAGACATATAGCCTTGTGGGTGGGTTGTGGGGTATTGAGGATGGGCTGGGGGTGGCTGGGTGGCTTTTTAGCAGTTCCCATATGGTGAAGCCCTGCAGTGGTAGTTACGTCATATGGCAGGTGACCAGAGCAAAGCAAATGGAAGCCCAAAACAAGGAGCTGAGAGTGGTGGGCAATTGAGACCCTTTGAGATCCATTCGTCGCCCCTAATAGATCTCCAAATATTTCCCCTTTAGGCCTCAGTGTCAGGGTTAAGGTGGGGCTTGAGGGTAGACACAAGATATAAGAAGACACACCTCCCCACCTGTAGCTCCTCTGTCCTCTTGGGTCCTTCCAAAGCCAAGGAAGTGGGGCCCCACTTTCCCCTTGGGGTCTGAGCTGGGACCCAAGGTACCCACAAACTGGGATATCTGTCCTCCACAAGGAGAAGTGATGCCTGTTACTTCCTCCCTTTTGCTGAGAGGCTTAGGGACTTAGTGTAGCTGTTGAGAAACAAAGCTGGTTAAGTGATGAGCATTATATTTTGATCCACAAGCCTGTCTGTTTCCAAAATTCCCTTGTAGACACCATCAAGCAAAATCTGGCAGGTTTTTTTTTTTTTTTCCTCCAAAAGCTGTTAAAATTGCTTGGTTAGATATGATACAAGAAACCGTTTTCTTTCATGTTGTTTTGGGTTCCTCTCTAACTCTCTCCACTGAGGCCACCAGTTTGGAAGCTTTCTGGGTGCAAGAGGAGGGGGCTGCTCCTTGATCCTCCTTATCCTGGCATTCAAGGCTCTTTTTCATGAACTGGCCTTCTCAGACTTAGCTCCAGCTTCTCCCCAGCACGTACTCTCTCTTTTTTTTCTTTTTCTTTTAAAGCAAAGATGTCTCTATTTTTTTCAATAAATCCAGAGACCCATAATTACCCTCCCTGCTTTGCATTCTTTTCATTCTGCCTAAAATACCTTTTTTTCTTTAAATACATTTCACTCCCTTCTCCATCCCAGTCTTCCCTTTACACGTCCAAAGTCTACCTAGGTTTTAAAGCCCAGGGGAAGTGCCGCCTGTACTAAAAGCCCTGCCAGTGCAGGGACTGAAGTCATCAGAGAGACCTATGTTCAAATCTCAGCTCCACCACTATTAACCATGTGACTACAGACGAGTAGCTTTCTCTCCCTGAACTTCATTTTCCTTGTCTGAAAAGGGAAGATAATTACCCCCACAATCTAATATCCACCCAGCAGCCAAAGGGATCCCATGAAAATATAAGTCAAATAATGTCACCTCTCGGCTCAGAATTCCCCAGTGGCTCCTCATTCACCCAAAGTAAAAGCCAAGTCCTTGCAATGGCCCTCTACGCTCTGACTCCCATCTCTGAACCAACCATTCCTGCTCTCCCACCCCAGAGTCCTCACAGAGGCTCCAACAGGCCTGGCATTTTCCTGCCTCAGGAGCTTTGCATCTGCTGTTCCTTCTGCCTGAAGCACTCCTCCCTATGGATGCCCGCAACCCTTCCTTCACCTCCTTCATGTGTTTGCCCAGATGTCACTTTCGGGGCAAAGCCTTCTCTGATCAGCCTATTTAAAGTTATAGCCACTCCCCTTCTTGATTTCTCTCCTGATTCCCCTTCCTTGCTTTATTCTTCCTGTACACGTCACCTTCTAATACGGTGCATGATTGTCTTATTTGTTGTGTTTATTTTCTGTCTCCTTCTACTAGAAAGTAATCTTAAGGAGGACAGAGAGTTTTTGTCTGTTTAGTTTTCTGATGTGTCCTCCGGTGCCCAGAACAGTGCCCTCAGGGTAGGGGCACTCAATAAATATTTGTAGAATGAATGAACACATGAAAGAGTGAATGATTTCTGATGGCCTTTGAGCCTCGAGAGCCACTGAGAGCTGTCCCTGGTGCTGCCCTGGCCTGGCCTCTCCCTGCCCTTCCTGCAGTTCCGTGCTGACCTTAGCTTGTTTGGTCACTCTCAGCTCCTCTGGCCCCATCTCTACTCACTCCTCAGCCGCTGGTCCAGCCAGTCAGATGGCAGAAGAGGAAAACACCAAGGCATAAAATGAGGGGTTTTTGGCCCTATGAACTCAGCTCCCAAGGGCCCTCAGGATCAAGTGCAAACTCCTTGGCATGTGCTCCGAGGCTCCTGCCTCCCTCTTCAGCCCATCTTGTACTGCCTTCTCCTGCTGCCTGTGCTCCTGGTCTCTTTGTGTTCCTTGAACTATGTGTTCTGTTATGTTTCTTGACCATCTGTGGCTCAGGATTCCATGCTGTTCCCACTCCCTGTGACTTCTTGTCTGCCCAACTCTCAGTCAGCCTTCGGATTTTATCTCAAAGATCACTTTCTCCTGAAGGCCTTGCTTGATTCCCAGATAAGGTTTACACTCTCATGGGGCTCTGATCCCCCCTCTTTGGCAACAGTTACTATGCTTGTAATTAGTCTTCACTGCTTTCCTCCCCACTAGACTGTGAGGTTGTTAGGGAAGGCTCCAGGTCTGTTTTGCTCCACCCGTACCTTCGGAGCTTAGCACAATGCCTGGCACATAGAAAGGGTTCAGTAAGCCATTGCTGAATGAAAGACTGAAGAGGAAGAAGGAAGCCACAGGGGGCAGTCCAGAAAGAACATAGGCTCTGGAATCCAAATGACCTGGGTTCCAATCCCAGCCCTGTCACTTACAGTCTGTGTGACCATGAGTAACTCACCACCCCTCTCTGAGCCTCCATTTCCCATCTCTAAAATATAGATAATAATGACAGTGTCACTAGGGTTGTAGGAATAATTACATGTGATGCTGAACAGATGTTTGGTACTTAGAAGGTGCTGAATAAGTGACATTTACATTAATGATGGAACTATGAAATGCTAGTAATCATCTTCAGCTTCTGTCTGAAAAGTACTTCCAAGCCAATTGTTTCATTTCACTTTAAAATAGCTCTTGCAAGAAGGAAACCAAGATTAAGGGGTTAAGCAACTTGTTCAAGGTCACCCAGCATCATAGGGCTAGGTGGAGATTGGACCAGGCAGCATGACTCTGGAGTCCCTCTTCTAGGACCCTGCCAGTCTCTGCTTTGTATTTTGGCTACTTGGGTACAAATCCAAGATATAAAGAACAAACATCGTGCCCAGTTCACTGCAGAATCCCTAGTTTCTGTGCAGAGTCTGACAGAGAGCAGGTAGTTGGTGAATGCTTGTTGAATAAGTAAATACATGAGTTTATCCACGACTCTCTGCTCACCCAGATTCTTCTGGCTGCTTAGTTCAGAGCAGGACCCTCTCATTACCTCCCACTAGCTTCTTTGGCAGGGACAAAGGCAGTGTGCCCTCAGAGGAAGTATCTATGGGTGTCACTGGAGCATGTCCCTGGCTTCACCGAGAGACAAGTCAAGTGTCCCAGGAGCCCTGACCACCTCTTTCCCAGCAGCTGCTTGAATATCCACTCACCTATGACAACTGGGTCAGGAGCAGTGCTGGAGAGGGCGTTGAGTGCAGCCAAGTGCCCTGGGGTCCCCATGCTTGGCTCTACCCAGGAGCTCTGAGGTTGAATGCCATCTCTGAGCCTCTTGGGCAGCAGCTGGGCAGTCAGGCCAGCCTCCTGGGAGACAGCCTTGGGTCCTTTGGGCTGGTAGAACACTGGGCCGGGAGACTAGTCTCCGATCATTCTCAGGGGAAACTTGATTCATTGGGGGCCTGAGGAGCTGAAGTATTCGTTTCATTTTGTTACTCCCTGCCTAATATCTATTTCCTGTTGAATCTAAGGCACACAGAAGAATGAGAAGAACTCAAAGGAGAGAGTTGGAGAACCCGAATTTTGTCCCAATTTGGTTTCCACTGTGGTGTGCCCTGGGCAAGGTGCTTCCCCTCACTGGAACTTAGCTTCTGAGGTTGAGAGAAGCATTACCTGGAGGCAACCTCAAGGATACCCTTCCTTTCCAATAACAGATAAAAAGACAGCCCATGAGAATATAATGACCACTGGATTCTGAATCAGGAGACTTGCCTAACCTCACTGAGACTTGGTTTTCCCATCCATGAAGTGGGGATAACACATACTTTCTGGATCACCTCATAGGTTGTTGGGGACTCTAGAGATTTCATAAATGTCAATTTGTGCTCACTAAGAGTAGGAGGGAGGCGATGATGATCCAAGCCTCAGCCATCTACATTTAACGCATCCATCTACATGAAATCAATTCTCAAGCACTTACCACATTCAAAGCACTGCATTGAATGCTGAGACATACAGATATATGTCCAAGGATTTAGAACTTCATGTTTCTGGGCATTTTGCTTTCTAAAAATCTAAAATATATTGATTTTTAGGTGTTATTGCTATAATCATCCAGAATAAGTTTCCAGAAGGCTGAGAGAAATCAAAGAACCTGTTGAGAGGATGTGAAACAAGGCAGAGGGCTAGAATTAGCCATCACTGAGGGCCACTGTGTGCTGGGTACTTCAAACCTCAAGATAGCTCCCAAAAGACAGGTGGCAGGGCTTCCCTGGTGGCGCAGTGGTTGAGAGTCCGCCTGCCGATGCAGGGGACGCAGGTTCGTGCCCCGGTCCGGGAAGATCCCACATGCCGCGGAGCGGCTCGGCCCGTGAGCCATGGCAGCTGAGTCTGCGCATCCGGAGCCTGTGCTCCACAACGGGAGAGGCCACAACAGTGAGAGGCCCGCGTACTGCAAAAAAAAAAAGACAGGTGGCAGTAGCTCAGTCTACAGATGAGGAAACCGAGGCTCAGAGAAGGAAGCATGATGATCCAGACCCTGATACTTTGGTGGATAAATTTACTCTTTCATCCTTCCTTTCCTTTATTCCACAAATACTTGTGCTGACATCTGGGTGGAGGGATCAGATTTTTCTTGTCTGAGCCTCATTTTTGCCTTCTCCTCACTGGGCCTCTCAAGCTGACAGGTTTGTTCCCTTCTCACAAGGAGACGCATCAGAGGAGATCACCCTGCGTGCAAGCTCCATGAGCCTGGTCAGCATCAGGAAGTGAGAGAGTGGGGCTGTTTGCTGGAGCCCAACGAGGAAAGAGGGTGGTCGAGGGCAGACTTTGACCCCACCCTCAATCATATCACTTTACATTTCTCAAGATCCTAACTAACATAATCAAGGGTCTTGTAAGGCCGAGTGAGGCTTCTGTTTAGAAGTGGGAAGAATTTTGTGGTGAGGAAAACTCTGGGTGTTTGTGTGGCAGAAGCCCCTTCCATGGAGGGGAAGAGTGTGTAATGGGAAGTGCACTAGACTTGGAGCCTGGACACCTGAGTGTAGTCTCAGTTCAAAAACTTGTTGACTGTGACCTTGGGCGAGTCACTTTGTCTCTCAGAACCTCATTTGTCTCATCTGTAGAGGCACTGATGTGCAGTGGTTACTTAATTCCACATATGAAGACTTGGATTATTTGCATAGAGAAAGGACTCCGTAAATGTTAGCTGTTATCTGTAAGTGGGATAAGAGTTCCACATGGCCACTGTCACGTGAGAAAAGATTTGATACTGAAGCTGCCTATAAAGGGCCCAGTCCCCTTGCTTATGAATGGCAAGAGATAATTACAGTTTATACCACCCAAGCCTCAACTCTACTTTGGGATCAAAAGATTAAGGTGATCTTTGGAGATTTATTGGCAGCAACTTTTGTGTGGTGAATCACCCATTCATTTCTATCCATGCTGTAAAGACCTATAGAAATGATGTAGCCCCAGAGCGATAAATTCTAACGATGATGATGATAATAATATTAATGAACATTAACTGAGCACTTATCTATGCCAGGTACTATGCTAGGTATCGTATATGCATTTTCTCATTTTGAAGTGGGCATTAACATGATTCCCATTTTCAGATGAGGAAGCTGAGGCACAGAGAACATAAGCAACTTGCTGTATCAGTCTCAACAGGAAATGGAATAAACTGGATGGTTCAAATAGAGAGACTTCAACGAAAGGGCTATTTACAGGGAACTAACAGGGTTAAGGGAATAAACAAGAGTGTTGAGAGACCTAGAGGCTAGCCACAGTGGGAAGGGACAAAGGGAGGACATGGAGTTAACTGTGCCCAGAAAGGGTTGGGACGGTAGGGGAGGGTTGCTCAGCAGGAACAATGGCTTGGAGAGCTGCAGCTACTGCTGGGCAGTTGGAACCCAAGCAGTGAGGGGAGCACGATGGGAGTGGGTAGTGGACCCTCTCTCCTTTCAACCTCTGATCTCACACCAATGCCTCCTACAGCCAAACCCACAGATGCAGTCTGTGCAGGGTCAGTGTCTTAGGACACAGAACAGGACAAAAAAGGGCAGAAATAGGATTAAGGGATAGGAAATGGTGCAGATGGAAAACAATCAGCACATTTGCCTGAAGTCACTCTGCTAATAACATGTAAAATTCAGTCTAAATGCTTACCAGGAACTGGCAGGTCACATAAGGAAGGCAGGAGGTGACTGTAGTGGGCAGGTCACCCATGCCTTATCCAAAGAGGCCTGATACTATACAATTTTAGCCAATTTTTGCCATCTGGAAAGATAGACCCAGTGTTACAGATCTTCCCATTTTTAAGAGAAGCTGAAAATATGGATTTCAGTATAATGCCTTCCATTCTTAACTATTGGCAAAGAATTCCAGCTTAAAATTATACTGGAGAATGGATAAAGAAACTGTGGTACATCCATACAATGGAATATTATTCAGCAATAAAAAGACGTGATTGATCAAGCCATGAAAAGACATGGGGGAACCTTAAATGCATATTGCTAGGTGGAAGAAGCCAGTCTGAAAAGACTACATACTGTATGATTCCAAGCACATGACATTCTAGAAAAGACAAAATTATAGAGACAGTGAAAAGATCAGTGGTTGCCAGGAGTTTAGGGGGAAGGGAAAAGTATGAATAGGTGAAACGGGATTTTTAGGGCAGTGAAACTATTCTTATGCTGCTGTAATGGTGAAGGTATGACATTATATCTGTCATAGTCCATAGAACTGTACAACACAGGAGTGAACCCTAATATAAATGATGAGCTTTAATTAATAATAATGTATTATGTTGGTTTATCAGTTGCAACAAATGTACCATATTGATGCAAGATGTTAACAATAAAGGAAACTGTTGGCAGGGAGGTGGAGGTAGGAAGAGGGGCATATGGGAGCTCTCAACTTTCCACTAATTTTCTGTAAACCTAAAACTGCTCTAAAAATAAGGGCTATTAATTAAAAACAAATAATGAAAGTGCCCTGTGGGCCAAATACAACACATGCCTGCTGGATCCAGCTACCAGTTTGGACTGCTGACCTAATCCAACACCCTCATTTTACAGATGGGAAAACTGAAGACCAGAGGAGGGAAGGGGCCCTGCCAGTCTGCAGATAAAGTAAGAGCAAAGTTTCCCATCTCAGGATGCTGGAGTTTTTCCCAACAAGGAGGGAGAGGCCCCCCAGAAAGGTCTGCTGCTTGCAGAAGAAAAGGCAGCTGAGGACAAAGGCCAGTGAAGAGCTTTGGCTCTGGTCAGGGCGGTTGGGCTGAAATGCTCCAGCAGCTAGTGGGAGCCTCCAAGAGCCTAGACACTTCTAGTGTCTGTGTTTATTTAGCCAGAGACCAGGCTCCCTCCCAGCTTGGCCTGGATCAGACTCACTGAGTTGGATGCAGAAAGGAGTGGACACTTGTAACCCTTGTATGTGCCTTAGAGCAGGACAAGACTCAGAGGACAGGAGCTGCCATCTGCAGGGCCCAACCCTGGAGCTCAGGGACTGTGATGTTATGATTACATCAAACATTTGAGGAGTGCTAGGTGATTTTCCTGAGCCCCTTTGTATATTTTTTCTCCTCTAATTCTTCCCGCTCCATCAGCGCTATGAAGAAGGTAGCCTATTATTCTGGTTTTATAGATGAGTAAACTGAGATGAAAGAGATGTTAAGTGTGTTCCTCACACTGACACAGCCAACGAGTGGCAGAGATGGGGTTTAAATCCAGACATTCTTTTAAATATTAAAAATTGTATTTGGCTAAAGACAAAAAGAACTGTTTATAAACACTGTACTCTAGTTGTTAAATGTATTCTTTATAGGAATAGAGGTTAGCATTCTGAAACTACATGTATATGAGGGTTAAACAAATAAGTAAATAAATTGTAGATAATGGGGGCCAGGTTTCTCCTGTCAGAGAAGGAAGTCACACGTGAGCATGGGGGAAAAACGAGAATGAACTCTGTGGGGATACAGTAGGGTTAGAAGTGTCAGTATGAATTCATGTCAATTTTAATATATATATACAGATAGATACAGAAACAAATATAGATATGTGTGTATACATGGGTCAGCATACTTCTACATTTCCTTGCTCTGTCTGCTGAGAGGGCCTAGGAGCAGTGACACCCCAGTAGCAATGGGCACTCTCAGAGTCCAGACCTTGGTTCCTAAATGTCATTCTCCAGTGAAAGGAGCCAGGGCTCTTTGGAGAAATGGCCAGTTATAGGACTAAGTCAGGGTAAACACAAGATGATTCTAATGCCTAAAGTAGTGCCAGAAAGGATGTATTTAAAAAAAAAAAAAGATGGAGCATGAAAAAAGGACATAAGAGTCAACCTAAAAGAAATTGCAGTGGGTAAATAAATATAATATTGGGTTATAACCCAAATATATTAAAAAAGGATCCATGAATCCATATTGATATGAATAGATAGATAAATAAACAAATAAGGAAGAAGTGCCAAATCTTCATTATAGAAGAATTCCAAATAATGAATGTATTAATAGAAGGAATAAGAGAAATAGAAAATCACCATTAGAACACCACAGTAATAATTGCGAGATCCACTGAGTATGGTAAAACTGGTAGGCAAAACTCTAAGGAGAAACAGGATGTTTGTATTGCCTCAAGGGACCTCCCACCAAGTGTGGTGGTTTTAACGTATGTCCACAGATTTTTTGATATTCCTCTCCCAGCGGGTGGGAGAACTTGGTGTGTAGCATAGGCTGAACTCAGTCTTTCTCATCTCTGAGTAGGATATGGAAAGGGGAAAATTGTAACACTATAGTGGAGAAACCTGGAAGACACCACCTTTACCAAGCGCTCAAGTTTAACATCACCAGTAATAACTTTATGTATATCATACCCCTGATATGATGTGGTGAGAAGAGAACTTCATCTCCGTGATAGTCTTCCTAAAAACTCATTAGCTCTGTTGTTTCCTGAGAAAACATCAGACACACCTGAGTTGATGACATTCTATAAAGTAAATGAGCAGTACTCTTCAAAAAATGTCAAGGTCATGGAAAAAAAAAAAAGAAACTGTCACAGATTGAGGAGAGTAAGGAGACATGACGACTAAATGTGATATGTTACCCTGTATTGGATTTTGGAACAAAAAAGGGACATGAGTGGAAAAATTGTTGAAGTCTCAATGAAGTCTGTAGTTAACAGTTTTGTACCAATGATAATTTCTTAGTTTTGATACTTTTACAGTAGTTATGTAAGATGTTAATATCGGGGAAAGTTGGGGCGAATGATGAATGGGAGCTCTCTATTCTGTTTTTTGGAACTGTTATGTGAATCGAAAAGTTTTCCAAAATAAAAAGTTATAAAATAAAATAAATTACGTTGGTTGCACGAAGAAGTTAACAGCCACCACCAAGGAAATCTCAAAGCCAATGAGAACGTGACACTGCTTTATAGGCCTAACTCATCCGTTGTCAAAATTAAGCCTTCCGTTCTCAGATCTAGTTTATATCATTCCATGTTGATCTTTCTAACAGCCAGGAGAGTGAAGTCAGATATTTACTGCAATGCCCATTGCACTGATGAGGAAACTGAGACACAGAAAATAATTCCCACCTTCTCATTGAACAGATGAGGGGACTCTAGCCCAGGGAGAGGGAAGGATTTGCCCTGGCCACATAGCAGGTTAGGGGGCCAATCCAGGAGTAGAACTTCTGGCTCCACGTTTTTAAAACTATCTTTGCTGCTGTTTCAGGGCAGACTAAGCTTAAATTTGGACTATTTGGGAAGGCAAAGGAGAGTAATTCTCATCGTGCCCCCACCTCCTTCTCACCTTTGAGTTAAGCAATAAAGCTGAAAAGATCCTTCAACAAACAAATCCCTCCTCATTATAGAATCCACAGGCACATCAGCTCTTAGGAAACCTGCAAGGCAAGCTCCTTAGGAGGGAGGGCTGTTCGAACACGTCTGTCCAGGTGTCCTCTTTCCTGTTCACTCTCAAGAAGACAGATGTCTGCTTCAGGAGCAGCTCAGTGGACATCCGGGTTCCCAAACCCCTGTGGTGGGACTGCCTGGGGGTGGTGGGAGCAGTAGGCTTCCAAGAGCAGGTCTCCAGGAATGCACATTGGCCAAGGCACAATCTACACTTTTCTATTCCAAAGTTGGATTCTTTCTCAATGTTGGAAAACGCTCCAAAGTGTTGGTCATTGATGGAAAAGGGCATTTGTGAAGTCAGACCCACTGGGTGATCAGATGAAGATCATCCCCAGGCCAGAGGATGAGTCCAGAGAAGATGAGCTTTTTTTCTTCAAATGCAAAGTGAAGCCTCATTGTCTCTTTTGAACTCTGAGAAAACTGGATTAGTAGGAAATGGTGTTGCTCCTGATATTGGGGCCAGGAACTCTGGGCAACGTTTGGCTGCACCAAGAGGTGGTGTTGTCTTAGAGAAGAACAGTGTTTGTTTGCTTGAGTTGTAGAATGTCAGAGAAAAGACCCCACGTGGGCATCTTATTTGAGAGTTGGAGAATGGTTACTCCATTGGCATAAACAAAATATTAAAGCTTTTTGTTCAAGAAGGCTATATCTCAGGGGAAAGGAATGCAATCATTCCAGTAATTAACAATTCCCCCAAGAAGTGTGGGTTGCATCATACATGATCTCCTCATTTTGATCCTTTTGGTTTCCGGAAAATGCAGTGTTTCTTCTCCAGGGCCGCATGGAGGAGAGATGGGATTGGCAAGAAGACTTTGCATACCTATGGTGTCAGAGTCCAAAGGTTCAACTCTTGGCTGATCGGCTTTTAAGATTAGAAAATACAGTGTGGTTCAGGGAAAGATTCTGGGTGTTGCTGTCACACCACCCTAGGTTTGAATCCTGGTCCTACTTGGTAGCTGTGTGACTGACCTTCAAAGAATTGGCTAACCTCTGTGTCTTCAGTTTCTCCTCTTTAAATTGGGATAAAAGCTCCTATTTAACGGTATCGTTGGGAAAGCCCACCAGAGGGTTTCCTTGTGTAGTAGGTGCTCAGGAGACATTCTCGTTGAGTATGTCTCGACTATCTCTAATTTCCTCTTAAATAGTCTTGTTGTCTAGGAATATGCGTTAATCAATGATTTTATTTCCCTCAGATAAATAAGAGGGAAATTTAAATTAATTTAAATAAGAGGGAAATCCTGCTCTTTTTAAAAACAACTGCCATATGGAGCTATGGAAAAGTTAATTTTAATGATAGCTTTCAAAACGTTCAGCAGATTAACCAGAACTTTCTACAGCTAATCACACCGTAGCTCTCTCTACCTCTCCTTTGTAGCAATTACCACCATTTAATTGGCTAATTAATTGTGAAATGAATTGTTTAATGATGCTCTGTCTTACCAGAATGTAAGGTTTGTGAAGGCAGGGTTAGTAGGGACAATATCTGTCATGTTTATTACCATATCCCTCAGATCACGTGCACGTGTCTGTATGTGTGTATAATCCAATAAATATTTGCATGAACAAATGAATAACTAAAAACAAAACTAACCAACAAAAGGAAGATGTTTCACATGATATTATGGAAGATGATAATGCATTAGCTTTCACTTAAGCTAATGACTATGGGCATATCACTAGAACTGATAGCTTCAAATCCCAATTCTGTCATTTCCTAACTGTGTGACTTTAGACAAGTAAGTCCTTTTATACCTCTGAGCCTCCATTGTTCCAGCTGCAAAATAGAAAATAACATTTATTTCTGGGCTTTCCTCTGAGGGTTACAGGTAATGTTAAGTGATGCCTTAACAAAGCATCTGGCACATTTTACATGTTTGATAGACAGGACCTTCGAGAGGCAGTGGTTAGGAACATAGCTTTTTGTGTTGGAGTGCCTGGGTTCAAATCCTGATTCTGTTATTCATTAGGTGTGTGACTTTGTACAAGTTACTTAACAACTTTTTGCCACATTTTTTCTCATCTACAAGATGGGAATGGTAATTATAATAATACCTACCTTTTATAGTCACTGTGATATTTAAATATAATATAGGTAAAATGCTTAGAGTGGTGTTCTGTGTATGTGTGAGCATGTAGATGTGTGTGTATACACACACATATATATCAGGCGTAATAGAAGTATTGCTGTTATTCTTTGGTAGCATATGTTTATCCTTTGAGGGTATACTCATTTTCAGAAGCAGCCAAAAGTTAATCTCAGCCATGTGAATGATCAAGCTGAGAAATAGAGTTTTGGGTAAAAATCAAGGGTTTTATTTATTCATTCACTTAATCAGTATTTCTTTAACCCTAAGTGTCAGGAGCCAGGAAGTCAGGCATGAATTGGACACTGTTTTGACTCTCGAGGGGCCTCTGGCCAGGTTGAGGAGACATACACACATATCAGCATTTGCAGGAAATGCCAGACAGATCCTTGGAGTAGGAGGCAGGAAGCTTAAATTCTAGTTCCAGCTGTGCTTTGAACTTGCTGTGTGGCCTTGGACAAGTGCCTTTCCCTCTCTGGGCCTTTGTGTTGGAGAAGTTAAATTTAGTGTGATCTGTGGAGGCGTCCTGCTTTGTGGTCTTCAGAACTTATGATTTTTATTCAATAAGATGGTGCTTCTTCCAGCAGTTTCCATCTCCTGAAGCCTGTGCGGCCTCTGCAGGAAGGTATGTGAATTCCACCCAGTGAGAGCTTTCCAAACTGCCAGCCTCACCTGCCTGCCTTGAGTAAAGGCCTCTTTTGGTCCTGAGAAGGAGTCATAGACCTGCTCCTTCCCCTCGTTGGCCGCAACAAGGGAGAGCACTGGCCACTGTCTGGGCCTCAAAACACATGTGTACAATAAGGAAGCTCTGCCCAGAGGTCTCCAGGGTTCCTTCCTCCACCCTGTGCTCTCAGATTGTTAGGACAATAAGAGCTGATATCTTCTAGCGCAGTATTTCACAAACTGAGTTCAGTGAAACATTATATTCTGTGGGATGTGTATAGGATTCAGTAAAACAAAAGGTGGCGAGGAGGGGCTTGTTGCAGCCTCAAATAAGTGTGGGAAGTATTTAGTTAAATTTAGATATGAATCCTCAGGATGGTAATTACATCTGTAATTTCCTCAAGGAACAGTGCAAGAGAAAGAGGGAGGTAGTCTCACAAAATAACTAAGAGCACAGGCTGGATTTTGAATCCTGGTTCTCCTACTTTCCAGCTGTGTGACCATGGGAAAGTTTACTAGCCTCTCTGAGCTGCAGTTTCCTCGTTTGTAGTTCAGAGAAAAAAATGAAGCCTGCCTTTCAGTATTCTTGTGAGGATGAAATGCAGCATTGCATGCAAAATGCTCTGCACAGGGCCTGAAATATGAGTACTCAATACATGCCAGGCATTACTGTTACATTGCCCAGGGGACTCTTTTGTGGAGACATAGTTATAAGCATCTCTCAGGATGCTAGTGTTCCATGAGCACAGTGTGGCAAATGCTGACTGATCCGCTTGTTTTGTGCTACGCTGCTTTGTCACCCTGACATTGGAAGACTCCTGTCAACATCTGCCCTACCTCTCCATCCAGTTGCCCTGATCATGGGGACATGATCAGTGACAGGGGCAGAGTTTGGGCACCCTATGCAGGGTTCTGAAAAGTCAGCTGAGCCCGGAGAAGGGTGAGTAGGCAGGTGTGGTGGGAGCAGGGGCGTGTGAAAGGGAGCTGTATAGGATGAAGCTGCAGAGGTGGGCCTGGGGAAGGTTGTGGGAAGCCCTGAGGCCTGTGGTGAGGAATTTGGACTTTGCCCTTGGCAGCGGGGGGGGGGGGGGTGGGTGGGGGGGTGGGGGGGATTGTGCTGAGGTGTTTGAGCACAGCTGCTAGCTCCAGTGTGCCCGGAGTTCTGGCTTCTGCTCCACGTTGTCACGGCTCCTCGGCCCTGGGCATCCGGGGTCTGTCTGGGAGGGCAGCAGCAGGAGTAGCACGCTGCACCAGGGGTCAGGAGACATGCGTAAGAGCAGTGGCCCCCACTCAGCACTGGGTGCCTGGGACACGTCACTTTGCCTCTGTGTGTCTCAACCTCCACTTCTCTGAAATGGGAGGAACCATCGTTCCTCAGCAGCCTAACCCACAGGGCTGCAGCGAGGGTTCAGTGAGATAAAGTATTTCAACCATCCCATTAAGTGGAGACGATACTATGTGCCAGGCCCTGTGTTCAGGCCTAGGGAAGATTAGATGCACAGCACTGATCCCTGCCCTTGGGGGGACTCACAATGTGCTGGGTACCATGCAGTGAGATACAGCTATGGTCAAGTTAAACCCAAGAAAGGGCCCTTTGCCCACTGTGGGGGTGGGAAGGCTGTGAGAGGAGGAGGCATTCAGAAAGATTCCTCAGAGGAGGTAGCACCTCTAGTAGCTAGTGGATGAAGAAGGAAGAAATGAAGTTTCAGGCAGAGGAAACTACATGAGCAAAGGTATGGAGATATGAAATACCACAGTTTATATGGGTAAACAAGTAGCAAGTGGTAATATTAGGACATTAAATTTGAAGTATGGAAGGAGATTTAATGGACACTGCTGACAGGAACAATGCTTGCACTTAAACAGAGATGCATAGTCTAAAGATAAAGAAGTGAAGCTCTAATAGGATAATTTCAGGAATTAGCTAGTATAAAGCTTTTTTGCCTGCCTTGAAATTGTAACATGTCCCATTGGTCTCTATGATAGGTTATATCAGTGTGTTGGGCAGACTGCAGCTCTTGAATGCCAGGCTGAGGGGTTTGCTCTGTAGTCTGCAGACTAATGGAAGAATTAGCCACAAAAGCCAGGGGATTTAGAATGGAATCCATGGCATTCTCTGCATGTGCATGGCTGGCTAAGCAAGGAGGTTCCCAGAAGAAAAACACAGAGACCTTTGCCCTCCTCCTGCACTTAGGCAAAAAGTAGAATTAAGATAAGGTTGGCTGAGTGATCTGGCTATTGTGCCTGCCCTTTGGGTGTCAGCGTCCAATCTGCCGTAGTGCAGGGGGCTTAAGGCACGCTGCTCAGGAGTTGGGGTGATAAGCCCCAGTCACTGTCCGGGCTTTGGGGAGCTACTGCACGCAAATAGGCCTGAGTCAAGGAATTGGTCTTGTTGTTACCTGGAGGAAAGAGCTTGGATGTACCTCCCTAGCTGGGGATGCATACTATCCAGCCTGCTGCCACTGGGGTAGAGTCTCTCAGCCTGTTCCTCCAGGTTCCCCTGGAGCCTCTGAGCTTGACGGTTGAAATCTCCCATCGCGAGGCCCCTGGGGTGGAGAGAAGCAAGGGCTAGGAGACACAGGGCCTGGGCCAGGGTCTGGCTCTGCCCCTAGCCCATTGTGTGACCTTGGACAAGTCTCTTTACCTCTTTGAGCCTCACTTTCCTCATTTCCAGAAGGAGGAACATCCTCCAAGGGCAAATATGAGCATTAAATAAGTTAACGTGTTTGGGAGGGCTTTGCAGTGGAAGAGGTATCATTATCTTTATTAAAAGAGGCAGAAGGGGAGAGCAGAAAAGCATGACAATAATTGGAAATGTGAATGCCCCCTTACTATTTGATAATCTTAAATTAATGCAGAGTTTTAAGGAATAGTAAGTATATTTTAGTTATGTTTTTAAAATTAACTATATCCCTTAAAGGCCCACACTTAAATATTTATGGACAAAAATATATAATATCTGAGATATGCTTCAAAGTAAGGAAAGGGAAGACCCTGAATTGCCAAAGCAATCTTGAGACAAAAAAGACAAAGCTGGAGGAATCATGGTACCTAACTTTAGACTGTACCACAAAGCTACAGTAATCAAAACAGCATGGTACTGGTACAAAAACATACACAGATTATGGAATAGGTTAGAGAGCCTGGAAATAAACCTGTGTACCTATGGTCAATCTATGACAAAGCAGGCAAGCATACACAGTGGGGAAAAGATAGTCTCTTAAAACAAGTGGTGCTGGGAAAACTGGACAGCTACATGTCAAAGAATGAGATTAGAACATTTCTTCACACCGTATACAAAAATAAACTCAAAATGGTTTAAAGATCTAAATGAAAGACCTGAAACCACAAAACTCCTAGAAGGGAACATAGGCAGAATACTCTTTGATGTAAATGGTAGCAATATTTATATATTTTTTATCTGTCTCCTAAGGCAAAAGAAATAAAAACAAAAATAAACAGATGGGACCTAATTAAATTTTTTTTTCAATTTTATTAAAATTTTTTTTCTTTTCCATTATGGCTTATTACAGGATATTGAATATAGTTCCCTTTGCTATACAATAAGGCCTTGTTGGGCTTCCCTGGTGGTGCAGTGGTTGAGAGTCCACCTGCCGATGCAGGGGACATGGGTTCATGCCCCAGTCCAGGAAGATCCCACATGCCGCGGAGCAGCTGGGCCCGTGAGCCATGGCCACTGAGCCTGCGCGTCCGGAGCCTGTGCTCTGCAACGGGAGTAGGCCACAACAGTGAGAGGCCCGCATACCACAAGAAACAAACAAAAAAAAATAGGGCCTTGTTGTTTATCCATTCTATATATAATAGTTTGCATATGCTAGTCCCAAACTCCCAATTCATTCCTCCCCTGCCCCCTACCCTGGTGGGGCCACACATCTGTTCTTTATGTCTGTAAGTCTATTTCTGTTTTGTAGATAAGTTCATTTGTGTCATATTTTAGATTCCACATATGAGTGATATTGTATGGTATTTGTCTTTCTCTTTCTGACTTACTTAGCTTAGTATGATAATCTCTAAGTGCATCCATATAGCTGCAAATGGCATTATTTCATTCTTTTTATGGCTGAGTAATATTCCATTGTATATATATACTACATCTTTATCCATTCATTTGTCAATGGACATTTAGGTTGTTTCCATGTCTTGCCTATTGTAAATAGTGCTGCTATGAACATAGGAGTGCATGTATCTTTTCAAATTACAGTTTTGTCCAGATATATGGCCAGGAGTGGAATTGCTGGATCATATGGCAACAAAATTTTTAGTTTTTTAAGGAACCTCCATACTGTTTTCCATAGTGGCTGCACCAATTTGCATTCCCACAACAGTGTATGAGGGTTCCCTTTTCTCCACACCCTCTCCAACATTTATTATTTGTAGACTTTTTAATGATGGCCATTCTGACTGGTGTGAGGTAGTACCTCATTGTAGAGGACCTAATTAAACTTAAAAGCTTTAGCGCAGCAAAGGAAACCACCGACAAAATGAAAAGACAACCTACTGAATGGGAGAAAATATTTGCAAATGTTATGACTGGTAAGGGGTTAATATCCAAAATCTATAAACAGCTCAGACAACTCAATATATAATGACCCAATTAAAAATGAGCAGAGGTCCTGAATAGCCATTTTCCCCAAGAGGATATAGAGATGGCCAACAGGCACATGAAAAACTGCTCAACACTGCTAATCATCAGAGAAGTGCAAATCAAAATCACAATGAGATATCACCTTACACCTCTCAAAGTGGATGTCATCAAAAAGTCTACAAATAGGACTTCCCTGGTGGCACAGTGGTTAAGAATCCACCTGCCAATGCAGGGACACGGGTTTGAGTCCTGGTCTGGGAAGATCCCACATGCTGTGGAGCAACTAAGCCCGTGCACCACAACTGCTGAGCCTGCGTGCGCCTAGGGCCTGTGCTCCGCAACAAGAGAAGCCATCTCAATGAGAAACCCTAGCACTGCAATGAAGAGTAACCCCCGCTCACCGCAACTAGAGAAAGCTCGCACACAGCAACGAAGACCCAATGCAGCCAAAAATAAATAAATAGGTAAATTTCTTTTTTTAAAAGTCTACAAATAACAAATATTGGCAAGGATGCAGAGAAAAGGGAACCGTAGTACACTGTTGGTGGGATTGTAAATTGGGGCAGCCACTGTGTAAAACAGTATGAGGTTCTTAAAAAAAATAAAAAATAGAACTACCATATCAGCCAGCAGTTCTGCTACTGGCTATATATCCAAAGAAAATGAAAACACTAATTCGAAAAGATATATGCACCCCAATGTTCATAGCAGGACTATTTACAATAGCAAGATACGGAAACAACCTAAGTACCCATCAACAGATGAATGGTTAAAGAATATGTGGTATATATACATAATGGAATATTACTCAGCCATTAAAAAGAATGAAATTCTGCAACTTGCAA
The DNA here is from genome assembly GCF_964374135.1 of Grampus griseus. Lineage (NCBI taxonomy): Eukaryota > Metazoa > Chordata > Mammalia > Artiodactyla > Delphinidae > Grampus > Grampus griseus. The sequence goes on from NC_139000.1 coordinate 33,834,208, forward strand.
CAATGTGGCTGGACCAAGAGAGTATTATACTTAGTGAAATAAGTAGAACAGAGAAATATGAATACTCTATGTTATCACTTATATGTGGAATCTAAAAAAATAAAACAAGTGAATGTGTAAAATAAAACAGAGACAGACTCACAGATATAGAGAACATACAAGTGGTTACCAGTGAGGAGAGGGAAGTGGGGAGGGGTGAGATAGGGGTATGGGTTTAAGAGACAAACTACTATGTATAAAATAAATAAGCAACAAGGATATATTATACAGCACAGGGAAATATAGCCATTATTTTGTAATAACTTTAAAAGGAGTATAGTCTATAAAAAATTTGAATCACTATGTTGTACACCCAAAACTAATATAATATTGTAAATCAACGATACTTCAATAAAAAAAAATAAAGAAGGAGGAGGGAAGGAACAGAGAGAGAGGATAGGGATGAGGGAAGTGGAAAGAAAGTGACTCCAGAGGAAAGACAAGGAGGCTGGAATGGGGTGAAAGCAGAGGAAGAGGATGAATCAGGGAAAAAGAGGCACCAAAGGGCATGGGTGGGGAGAAAGTGAGCGAGAAGAGCAGAAGTGGTCAGCCCTTCCTTCTCTTTCTCTTCCTGGTCCATGAGGGGACAAAATGTCTCCAACCCCCTCAGCCGCTGGTCGTGGAGGGTTGGGAGATGGGAAGGCCAAACCCATCTCCCTGGGGGGTCCCATCTTTTCCCAGCAACCAGGGGCAGGTCAGCACTGCGGGGTGGACAGCGCCCTGGCCGGGCTGGGCATTGTGCTCACTCCTAGATCCCTCTGTGAGGTACTGGGTTTGAACCCCACAATCCCATCCTCAATTCCTCTCCTTTAGGCAGCTGTTCTCAGCTGGCTTGGGAACTGACTAAAAGAGCAGGCCAATGTGGGGTGGGGCATGGTTTCTCCTGGGGCAGGGCCTGACACATGGTGCGATATCTTTCAGGACTAGCCCTGGGCAGGTAGCAGGGGCTTCCCAAGAAGTATGAGAGGAGGACCCTTCCTCCAAAGGCTCAGTGTGCTTGGAGAGATACAACAGACGGGCATGCAATCCTTGGAGAACAGTAGGAGGCTTGTGGACTAAGTAGAGCCAGCATGCCTGGAGATGTGTTCTTGGAGTCTCACTGAAACCCAGCCCCGCCAGTCACCAGCTTTGTGACCTTGGGACAGTCTCTTCACTTCTCTGGGCCTTGGTTTATACATTTGAAAATGCAGATTATACTGTCTGCCCTGCCTGGCTCTCAGGAACTGTTTGAGCACATATAGGATGATGGGTATAAAAGTACTTTGTGAACTCTGGCACCCTGTATCCATGTGAGCTCTCATTCCTGGATTCCAGCCTGTGTGGCCAGGATGTTGAACTGTGTTTCTCTTTTGGGCTGTAGTTTTTATCCAAGGATTACACGAGAAACCTCCACATGAGGATGGTCCCTCGGTCTTCTTAAGTTACTGTTGACATTTTATCTCTTGTTTTGTCCAGTGTATGAAGATATACTTGCTCAGTTATTCTTAGAATATAATATGAGGGAAAGACGTGTGTTTCTTGAAGAACAGATGTGATTCCTTTTTATCAGAAAATGAAAATTATATAATCCATTCTGATTTTCTTTTAGCCTCAGCTACCAGGAAGATCAGGGTAAAATTTAAGTTCAATAATAATATAGGTAGTTTTTATACAATTTTCTTCCTCTTTTTTACCCGGGTTTAATTTTTCTTCTGCTGTTTCAGGATGAGTTGATGCCAAGTTGATCCAAAGATGAGAACCACGCTAACAAGCCTGTGACACCCCGTTCCAGTCCTCAGGAGGAACACTGGTGAACAGGGAGGTAGAACACATTTTGCCATCTATGTTAGCTTCCTGTGGCCGCTGTAACACAGTACCACAAACTTGGTGGCTTAAAACTGTAGAAATGTATTCTCTCACAGTTCTGGAGGCCAGAAGTTTCAAATCAAAGTGTCAGCGTGGCTGTGCTTCCTCTGGAGGCCCTAGCGGAGAATTCATTCCTTGCCTCTTCCAGCTTCTGGTTGCTGCTGGCATTCCTTTGCTTGGGGCTGCATCACTCCAATCCCTGCCTCTGTCTTCACCTCACCTTTCCTGTGTGTTTTCTCCTCTTCTGTCTGTGTCAAAACTCCTTCCGGCTCTCATGAAGATACATATGATTGCACGTAGGGTCTACGTAGATAATCCGGGATTAAGCTCCTCCTGTCAAGATCCTTAACTTAATCACATCTTTTGCCATGAAAGGTAATATTCATGGGTTCCGGAAATTAGGAAATGGACGTATCTTTGGTGCCACCGTTTGGCCCACCACTCCATCTGAGAACCTAGACTCATAAAATCATCCACCATCTCTCGTTCATTATATAACTTAGTGGTTATAGAAGCAAAAGCTCTGGAGTCTAACTCCTGGATTCCCATCCTAGCTCTGTCATTGGCTGTGGGACCTTGGGCAAATTCCTTAGTCTCTCAGCACCTCAGTTTTCTTGCCTGAAAAACTGAGGATAGTATCTCCTTTGTAGGATTGTAATAAGGATTAGACAAAATGCTCTGTAAAAACACACAGTGTAGCACCTGGCACATAGTAACCACTCAGTAAATGTTAGCTACTATTAGAGATGATGGTTTTACATCATCTGTAGACAGTTGATGTCTACAACTTCTTTAATATTCTTTCCTTCAAGAGGTGAGGCTTAATTCTCCTCCTCTTGAATATTGACTGGATCTAGTGCCTCACTTCTAATGAATAGAATAAAGCAGAAGTAACCACGTGTGACTTCAAGGACTAGGTCATAAAAGACAAGGCAGCTTGGCCCTTGCTCTCTCTCTTTAGTCACTTGCTTTGGGGAAGCCAGCTTTCATGTCATAAGGACTCTGTGGCAAGGAACTGAGGTGTCCAGACATCAGCCAGCAGCAGTAAGTGAATTTGGAAGAGGCTCCTCCAGTCCCCGTCAAGCCTTCAGATGACTGCAGCTCTGGTCAGTGCCTTGATTGCAATCTCATGAGAGACTCTGAGTCAGACCACTCAGCTCAGTTACTCTTGGCTCTCTGACCTATAGAAACTCTGAGAGAACAAATGTGGTTTTAAGCCACTAAGCTTTAGGGTAATTTGGCATACAGCAACAGCTAGCTAATAAACTAGCTATTATTATTTAATCTTTAGACATTAATTATCTATTGCATGCCAAGCAAGGGAGATTATAGGGATGGCAGAGTATCTGCCTTCAGAGAGCATTCAGTCTTGTGGGGATTGGAGGGGGTTGTGGAATATAAAACAATGTTTACAGTGGACTGTGAGACAGTGCCTGTGTGGTCTGTAGCACAGACAAGGTACAAAAATGCTTTATTAAGACAACATTCTGCAAAGGGAGCTGCTGATCTGGTTGGGCCAGTCTAGAACACCAGAATATAGGCTGAAGTTCAGGTAGAGTCCATCTCAGTCTGGGAGCCTGCATATAACAGTACCTGGAGGGACTTTATGAAGGGAAAAAAACCTCAGTAATTTATTAAAATCCCATACTAGATCTAAATATACACCTATCCTATGATCCAGAATTTCCACTCTTGAATATAAACCAAAGAGAAATGTAGTTCACCAAAAGACAAGATGATTCATAGCAGTGTTATTCATAATATCCCTAAACTGGAGGTGTCCTAGTGTCTATAAACAAATTACAATATATTCACACAACGGAATATTTCTCAGCAACGACAAAGAACAAACCACTGATACATGCAACAACGTGAATGAATCTCAGAAACATTATGCTGAACAAAAGAAGCCAGGAATCTATGAGCATATATAGGAATATACAAACGTATACCAAGATCAGGATATAGGACATTTCCAGTACTTTACTGTATGCAGTTAATACCTTTTTTTTTTATAAATTTTATTTATTTATTTTTGGCTGTGATGGGTCTTCGTTGCTGCACGTGGGCTTTCTGTAGTTGCAGCGAGCGGGGGCTACTCTTCTTTGCGGTGCGTGGGCTTCTCATTGCAGTGGCTTCTCTTATTGCAGAGCATGGGCTCTAGGTGTGCAGGCTTCAGTAGATGTGGCTCACTGGCTTCAGTAGTTGTGGCTCGCGGGCTCTAGATCACAGGCTCAGTAGTTGTGGTGCATGGGCTTAGTTGCTCCACCGCATGCGGGATCTTCCCAGACCAGGGCTCGAACCCGTGTCCCCTGCATGGCAGGCGGATTCTTAACCACTGCACCACCAGGGAAGCCCGCAGTTAATACCTTAATTTAAAATTTTCTTTAAGATAAGTGGACTACTAAAAAAGATTGAAGCATATTATTAAGCACGAATTACATATATTTTAATATACTTATTTATGCATGAGAGTGTGTACAGTATACTGCAAATCCATGAGCTCTGACATAAACATCCAGCTCCTTGTCAGAAGATCTCATTGGCTTAGCTGTACAGCTAAGGCAGCAATTCCTAACCAGTGTACACTGGAGTACCACAAAGGTATAAGCTCAATTTCAGCTACAGTAATTCCGGATGTGGTTGGAAGATTGAGCTGGAGGGATTATGGGATTGAGGGTAGCTGGAGTACAACTCACTGGGTGCGAGAAGTAGGATTACACACAAGAGCTCTCCTTTGTGGGTAAGTAAGGGCATACGGTTCTATCAAACAATGTCATGATGCCGAGAACCAGCAAGTAAATGCTGTACACCTGGAGGTACAGTATAATCCCTCAGGCATGCCTCTAGAAACCCTAGTATTTGAGAGTGTGTCCTGGTCTCCAAAGATCAACTTAACTAAGGAAGGTCCTCCTTTCAGGTCCGTTATGGGTCTGTCTTGTTCCAAGTTCACACATCTTCCTCTGGATTCCTGTGCCACCTGCAAGAGGGTGATATTTTCTTGTCTCATGGCCTTTATTAATATTTAAAGAACATCTTTAGGCTTGTCTTATGACATTACTCAGAGCTTGTGACAAGTGCAAGCCTTTGTTAGTTTATTCCTAGAGAAGACTTCTATTTCCTCTGTTCACTCTTCAAGATTCCAGCACCCTGCCTCTGCCTCCATCTGGGGATGGCTTCCCTTCTCCTAATATGAGCCGCCTGCTCGAAATCTCCCTGTTTTCTGCAGGGATGTGACAATTCTGAGAGTTATAATCTGCTTCCTTTGGTTGGAAGAATAATTTCCTGGTTGGAATCCAAGCTGAAAAAGAATTCTCCTTTGAACAGAAACATTGGGAAGGTGATATCTTTTGTGCAGTGCTGGTGACCTTCCTGGCTGCCGAAGGTCAGCTGCTTTACCGTTTCTTGACTGATGTCATGTAGCCAACACTTGATAATTGAGGTGAACCCCAGGTATAATAGGTATAATAGTGGAACAAAGGAGGAGGTATGGTCACTCCTGCCTGGGACAGGAAAGGTGAGGTGGTCAGGACTCTGGGTGCATGTGATAGATATTCTAATCAACTTAGGCAAATAGGGGGCATTAATTGGTTCCTGTGAGCAAACCCTGGGATGGTTAGGATATGGTTTCATGTAGGTTTGGCAGCTTCATGATTGCTGGTTGTTCTGGGCGTGTCTTCCCAGCTTCCTCAACGGAGAGGAGAGGGTTCTTTACTTCCAGCTCCAATTTAAAAATCCTAGGGAAGAATACTGAATGGCTTTTGTTGGGTCATGTGCCTGACCTTTGGGCCAATCACCATAGCCCAGGAGATGAGGTACTGTGGCTGGGGGAGGGATTTTGATTGAAGTGAGGAGAGACTAGTTCTTCAAGAGAAAGGAGGGTGATGTTACCAGAATAAGGGGAAAACATGTACCAGGAAGACAAGAGTTTTTCACTGTAGAAAATTTCAGAAAATGTGGAATTTTATAAAAGAGCATAATTGCCTCCAATGCTAATATGCACTCCTTTTACAATATGACTTTGCTGCTCTTCCACTCTCTACCCCTTGAATCTGGTGACTTGCTTTGGCCAGTGAACATCTGCAAATGTGATGTAAACAGAGGTTTCATAAGCACTTGCACACTGGGGCTTGCCCTTTCTCTTGTTGCTGGGAACCTGAGTCCACAATGTAAATAAGTCCAAGCTAGCCTCCTGGAGGGTGAGATCATGTCCAGAGAGGCTCTAGCCATCCTTGCTATCCCAGATATACCAGCTGAGGCCGCTGACATGTGAGTGAGGCCACTCCAGACCATCTGTCCCTAGCTGAGTCAGCCTAGACTAGAAGAACCATCCACCCAATCCACAGACTTATGAGAAATAATCAGTGTTTTTTGTTTTAAACCACTATGTTTTGGTTTGTTATGCAGCAGAAGCTAACTGATACAGAGAGGATGATGCAATTTAGTAAGATCCTAAATTGGCTAGACCTCTGAGGAAGAGGTGGCAGTCAGGGAAGGGGGAACATTCCTGGCAGAAGAGACAGAATCAGCAAAAGCACAGAGGCATGAAACAGCATGGCACACGTGGACACCTCAGTGTTCTGGTTTCACTGAAACACAGGGATAGAGTTGGGAAGTGACGGAAAACACAGCCAAAGGACTAGGTAGGGGCTAGATCAGAAAGAGCCTTCCATACTGGGTTACAGAGTTTCCATTTATCCTGAGGTCTATGGGGAAACCATGGAAAGCTTTTAAGCAGTAAAGAGACATGATTAGATTTGTATTCTTAAAAAATATCATAGCTATCATTAGTGGAGCGTTTCCCGTGTTCCAGGTACTTTAATATGCATGGCCAAAAGAGTGCTCTGGCTGCAGGGTGGAGAGGGATTAGAGGCAGTCAGGAGGTACAGGCGGACCAGCCAGGAGCTACCAGGCATTCGAGTGAGAGTGGGTGAAAGCCTGAACCAAGGCAGTGGCCCTGGGGATGGGCAAGGTATTCAGGAGGCAGGACTGCCTAGTGACTGCATCGGGGGAGTCTGGAAGGACTCTTGAGGGTCTGGCTTAGGTGACTGTGGAGAATTTTGGAATCAGTGGCATTGAGGATTCTCAGTATCCTATAATCCCAGCTCCCCAAAGTTGAAGGGGGCTTAGAGACTATCCAGTCTCATTCTCTCTATGTCACTTACCACTGATAATTCCCAAGCTGATTTTAGGTAGTCTAAGGACATACCATTTTTTTTTTATGTTTGGGAAATTATTTTTATTGTATTAGGAACTACTAGCATGTAAGACCCATGATTTCATAGATATTATAGCTTAGCAAAAGGCTAAAGAAGTTACTTCAATTTAAAAAGCAAGTTGATAAAAAGAAAAACATTATCAGTAATAGCGCGGGTGTACACGGATATGGCTGAAATTAGGCATGAGTGAAGTTCAGGGCACCCAGCATCACCTGGAGCGCAAATCACAGGATCCCAGATGGTGAATGCCCATGTTTTCAAGTGGCCAGGTGGGACCCACCTGCACAGAGCCTGGCTGTCCAGTCACATCTGGCCCATTGGCCCTTGGGAGCTGACAGGGACATGTCTGTGTTCGAGTCACCTTCAAAGCCAGATCCAGGTTAAGGATTAGATGGTGGCTGTAAGAAGGTAGAGAAAATGAACATGCCTGTTCCCCAGAGGCCTTCAGGAGCCTCTGGCTCAGAGAGGTGAACTTGTCCTCACCCGCCTGCCTGTCTGCCTGCCCTCTGTGCAGGTCTCTGCATTGTGCTCAGAAAAGACTCCTGCGCGCAGGCTGAAACTTTGCGTGTGGATGCAGGGACTTTGTCTTGGGAGGCACTGTAATGGATGGCACCCATCGTACCCCTGGGAGCCCAGAACCACTCACTGTGCAGGTAAAGGGCAGCTCTGGGCACCGTGAGGGTGCAGCCTGTGGCTTGATGGAGGAGAGGATTAGCGCTGCAGCCCAGCAGCCCGCCCCAGCCATCGGGCGGTGCATACCCGCCTGGACACGGCCTTTCCTGATGGGCAGGGCCTCCCTTTGTGTGATTCCTCAGCACAATGTGTGTAATCCTGCCGACCTGCCCAGCAGAGACGGGCGGGCAAGAGCGCGCTTGGCTTCCTGTCTTGTTGAATGGCTTGAATGGGCGCTGGGCCCACTCTTAATCCCCCAGCGGCTGACTGTCCCGGCAGCAGGGCAGAGGAGGAAGGAGGGGAAGACAGCAGCTCTCCTGTCTTCTCTCCAGGCAGGAGGCTGGTTGCACCCTATCCAGCACTGTTCCACTTACGTTTGAAGGGCAGATTTGAGACCAGCCATGGGGTTGCTTGCCGGTGCCCTCTTGGAACCCTCTGCCCTTCTCCCAGCACCGTCCTTGGCCAGAGTTGGGTGAACTAGTATTACAAGCAGGGAGCTAATGGTAGAGGAGAAGAGCTTCAAGATCCCAGCACATCAGAACTGGAAGCAGCCTTAGGGATTCCACTTCCTCCTCTCTTTTTGCAGTTGGGGAAACTGAGGCCCATACAGGTCAGGAACATGTTTAAGGTCACATGAATAAGTGACAGTAACTGACTTCAGTCAGGTGGCCTTTCCATTGGACAGCAGCTGTTTCCCAAACTGCTTCCTGGAGCATTCCCAACTACTGGGAGACATTTAATGCTCCTGACAAAGAGTTATACGGTCAGATGCGCTGGGAGATGCTGCATGTGAACAAAGCACATCTAGGAGCAGAGGCCATGACAGGTCCTGCAGCCTGTGAACTTGGTCGACGTTAATGCCACCCTTTCCAAATGTACTTGGCAGTGCAGTTCTTTTTTCATGTGGCACCTTTTCTCACACAGCAGTAGCACTTAACTCTAAAGGACACCATCTGGAAATTCTGCACTAGACTGTGCTATAGACTTTCTAGAAGTGATGATGAAGATGGTGAGGACACTTCTATATAAACTCTCTGTGGAGTTTAACCCACATGAGAGCCTGTACCATGGGAGGAATCTCCTTTTAGACTCAGAGTCACCCGGTGTTTATTGAGCATCTCTTATTACCAGGTGCCTTCCACCTCGGTTATCTCTGCTGAGCCTCCCAATAGCACTGTTGGAAAGGTAATGGAACCTTGACTTTACAATCGTGGAAACTGAGGCACATGAAACTGAGTAACTCGCTTAAGGTCACACAGCCAACAGTCGGCTAAAGCAGGTTTTAAGCCGAGGTCCACCTGCCTTCAATCCAATGCTCCTGTTCTTCTGTCCTGCTCCCCTCTCCTCTTTCCCTACAGTCTGATGATGAGAAGCAAATGCATCAAACTGGAAATAAAAGGAAGAAAGCCTGGGTTCATATGCTGTTCCACTCCTGATGCATTGTGTGACCTTGGACAGACCTTGTGCCCCCAGGTCTCAGCTCCTCCCCCTGCCATGGGTGGGTTAGACGCGGAGCCCAGTCCCTGTGACTGTCTCCTGCTCCGGCATTCCATGACCCACTCCACGACTCTAGTTCTCAGGCCCAGGCATAGGTCATCCTAGGGAGAGGGTCAGTCCTGGAACAGGGTGACATGAGGCTGGGTTCATGTGTGGCATCAGGACAGACCAGCCACCTGCCTGAGAAGGCAGAGCGTGTGCCGACTCACTCCTGACACCTTGTCAGAGCCATGGGAAACTGTCACCCAGGGCTCAGGGATGGAGTCAGCCCTGCATGGTACTGGTAGCATGACCTGTGATGCCCTCACACATAATGACCTCCTTAATGGGTGGTGGAGAAACTTGCAGGACTGGTGAGGGTGGAGCCGGGAAAGGGGCAGGCAGGCATTGTGGCATTCTAGACCTGACTTGAATTTACTTTTTATAGTCTGTATCTGTCATTATTTAGACAATCGGTCCACCCTCTTTTTTTCAAAGAAGATGATTTTCTTAGTTTGGGTGACTTAAAAGGAGGCTCTAAGACAAAGATTCAAGTGCAAGTGGTTTATTTGGGAGGGGTTCCCAGGAAATGCTGCCAGGGAGCCTGGAAGTAAAGCAGGGAAGGGGAAGAGCACGGTGAATGGCACATTATCAAGCAAGTGGCCCCTGTTAGTAACTGGAGCTTGATTATGCTGGGGGCTCTGGGAACCAGTGTGTACAGCCTTGGCATTGACCCACCTGAGGGGCCAGGCAGCTGGGGTATGTATCCCCCAACTCGTGTCAGTCACCAGTGGAAAACTGCGGCCAGGGAGGGGACTCTCAATTCCCTAGCATGTCTGGCCTGTGCTGGGAATGACCAGCAGGTAGAGCCCCCAGGCAGAGCGGCAGGGGCTGAGCGCATGTGGGTGAGCTACCAAAGTGTATGCTACAGAGGGCTGGTGAGCCAGAAGCTGAAACTCCAAAACCTGAGAAGGGGTCTAAGTGCCTCCACAATTTGCTGGAAGGGAAGGAAGGCTGAGTAAGTCACCTGCCCTCTTGGAGCTTCAGTCTTCTGATCCAGCAGATGGGAATGGAACCCCTGCCCTGCCTATCACACACAGGACCAAATCATAAATTGTAAAAAGATGATGAGTATATTCACCTTGCTCCCATCTGTTCCTCACCATCTGCCTGTCCCTAATACCACACACCACTTCTCAGTCACTTCAGCTAGGATTGTGAACATTTTGGTCATTCCTACCCTTCCTGGCCAAGGACCCATCCCCCTTAGAATGGGAAAGGACTTTAGATCTAGAAATTAAGATTTTTTAAGCTCAAGAGGAAGCGGAATGATATGGGCTTGGGAATCAGGAGGCCAGGAATATTCCTTTATTGAGGACCTACCATATCCACAGGCTGAGGGTGCTTGATGATGACACAGTTCCCCAAGGAGCTCTGTGTCCTTGGATAGGCAGGCTGCTTGTCCTCTTGTGCCTTCAGTCTCCGCACCTGTGAAATGGGCCAGTCTCCCCACCTGTGAAATGGGGTCCCTTCTAGTGCTATCATTTTTTACTTTAAGTACAGAACTCCCAGTCTCCTTGAAATCTGCAGCCCGGGATCAGTGGCAGAACCAGAGGCAAGGGTCCCACTGTCTGGAGATGAGTGAGTAGAGGCAGGGAAAGATTCACTCTGCCCTCCAGGGAGACTGCCATCATGCCTGGGCTCCATCTGCTGTGAGCACTGCATAAGCTCTGCAAACAGCAGCTGAAGATGGTGGATTTGGGTAGCATTAAGCTGTATTAAGTTGAGCTGTTTCTACAAAGAGTACATTTTAGGATAAACGTGGCACCAGAGACACGCTAAGAGGATGTAGCACTTGTAAGAAGTGGCTTCATGCCATCCCGAGCAGCTGGTGCAGAGAACGGTTCACCAACTCCACCCACACGTTGGTGTCTCTAAGGAGAAAATTGCACAGCACCCCCTTCCTCTGTTTATTCCAGGAAGAAACACCCCTTGAGGCCTTAGGCACATGACCCAAGCTGAGCCAATCAGAGGGCTCCAACCTCCTGGCTACTGTGATTGGTCCAAGGATGATCATGTGACCCAAACCAGGCCAATTGGAGTCCTTTCTTGGGGTTTCTTTTAGCTGGTGGGAAAGAATCCTCTCCTGATGTGATGGAGAGCTTGTGGAAGACAAATCCACACCCATGGAGAAGCCTGTCTGTGGCAGAATGAAATGAAGCCAACAGTTAGAGATGAGAAGCTGAGAAGAAAGTGTCTTGGTGTCCGAGTCCCTGGTACCAGACCTCCCTGAGGCCAGCTCCACCCTTGCCCTTCTTGGTTACTTAAAACAATAAAATGCCTTCTTTGCTTAAGCTTTCTTTGTTAAGAAATAAAACGACTTGAGTTTTATTTCTCTCACACCAAGGCAAGAGAATCTGAAATGAGACCAACATCTTCCATTTATTGAGCTTACTATGTGCTGGGAGCTTTCCACTGCCTCACCTTATGGAATCCTGCACACAGCCATGTGGGCCATGATTATCATGCCCATTTTACAGATGAGGAAGCTGAGATGCAGAGGGATGAGGGACTTATGTAAAGTCAATCAGCTGTTAGTAAGTGACCAAGCAGGGATTCAAACCCAGGTTTGGCTAACACCAAAAGCCACGTGCTTAGCCCTTTTACCACAGTGCTCACTCACAGCCTGAAGCCTCACCAGTTTTCACCCTCTGGGCAGCCGCCTTCAGAACAGACAGCTTCCATGACTTGATCTTTTGTGTCTTGGCTTCTTGTGTTGTGATTGAATTGCAAATAAAATTACCGTCATAAGTCATTTTTCAATAATGAGGTCTTAGGATGGCTCTTGGCAGCATAGCAGGTTAGAGTCAGTCTCCATGTTTGATTTCTCCTCACACTTTCACCAAGCTGAGCAAATGCTTTTTATCAACATCCCTGGGAGTGTGACATTTCTGATCCTATCAAATCCTAGCCTTAAGAACTGCAACCAATGTTCTCTCCAAAGGCTTAGAGAGATGAAGTGACTTGCCTAGGTCATCCAGCTTGTCAGGGCAGAGCAGAAATTGGAGCCCAACTCTTCATTTAGTTTATTCCTTTTCCAATAAATTTTTGAGTCCTTACAGCCCTCAGGGTTTCAAACCCTCTGCCACAAGACATTGGTGTCCAGGCACAGATGACGGTGATATTGATGCTATCACTGGTAGAGGGTGGAGTAGAAAGCCCCACCTTTTTGCCTTTAACCAGTGAGAGTTTGAGTTTCCCTCATTAAAACCTCCCATGGGACCTTAGACAAAGCTGTGGGCAGGGAGTTGGGGCAGAGTACCTGTCTTCCCTCCATAAACAGAGGGTTCTCTCAAAGCCAGTGTAGAATGGAGGGAACACAGGAGAGCTCTGGGTTAGCCTTGGCACTGGCAATGAATCTCTGAGTGACCTTGAATATGTCCATCAAAAATAGCCACTCTTATGGAACAGTTTTGAATGATAGCTAGATACTCATAGCTATCCAGTGAAATCCCACCTGACAGATGGGGAATCTGAGGCACAAGGCAGTTAATAACACGTCTGAGGCAACGTGACACAATTAGCAAGTGGCAGAACTGGGATTAGAAGCCAGGCAGTCTGATTCCAGAGTCCATTCTGTTAACCACTTCACTGTATCAGCTTCCTTTTGAATTGTGAGTCAGGGTATTCTCTGCAATCAAACCATTCCAGATTTGGCAGGAGAAGGGCACACTGGATAGTGTGATTCTGAGGTTGAAATCACCAGTTTTGTATTAAGATAAAACTAGAGTAAATTTATCTAGTCTTCTTTAAAGGCAGCTCACATGGCTTCTTTTATTATTTGAGAAAAAGGAAAAAAGTCCCATTCTCTGCCATTCACGTGGACGAGCGTTATCTCAGCAGGGTCTTTCCCAGTTCTTTACAGTTTGCGAAGTTAACTGCAATGTCTCTGAGCTCAAAGAATCCTCTGGCAAGGCAAAGGGAATTGTCTCCCATTTTACTGCTGAGAAAACTGGGACCAGAGTGGGGAAAAAAATTTGCCACCTGTGTGTGCATGCGTGCATGTTTGTGTGTGCACGTGTATGTGCGTGTATGCGTTTGTTTCTGCGCGCAGATCCGTGGATGCTCCCGCAGACCTGGATCCCAGCTGTGGGAGGAACTCACAGTTGTGATGCTTGGAGGGGAGCGTTCCAGCTCACTGCCCGTGTATGGAGTCACTCAGACTTAGCTAAGTACACAGCAGTCAGGAGCCTGAGCTGCAGCAGCTGAAATCAGTGGGCAGCACAAAAATGTAGGTGTAGCTCCCTCTCCACTCCTTCCTTCTCCCCCACCTCCCACGGGGTGGAACTGCCTGGAACAGGCCTGGCCCAGCCTATGGGTCTGCACACGCAGCATCCAGGAACAACTGCAGGGCAGCTCTGGGGCACATGTGGAAACACGCACCCTGATATCCATGGATGTGTACACACATGGATTTCTAGAAGGAATACTCAGGAAAGGTCTGGGGCTCTGGGTTTTGGTCTGGCTCAGCCTCTGACTCTCTGGTGACCTCAGAGCCTTGACTCTCCATCTGTATAATGGGCATGATGATGTCTGCCTCCCAGGGTTGTTACAAGTATCCAGAAAAAGATGGCAGGGTCCCAGAACTCTGGATCTGCAGGAGCCCTGGGAGGCAATTAGCCTAATGCTCACATTTCACAGACAGAGCTGCTGAGGCCCAGAGAGGGACACAGAGCAAGTCAAGCACAGATTGGCTAGAACACAGGCCTCTGGACTCCCAGGACTCACACACCAAGAGTGGCCCTGAAAAGAGCAAAGTGCTGTTCAAGGCGAGTTCTTGCTCTTGCATCTGAACATCTACGTGGAGGTGATTTTGAGACCAAAGTGCTTTGTAAACAGTATTTATTAACACAAATTCACGTGTACTGTGCCAAGGTAGGGGGGGAAGGGGTGCCCTCTTTCCTTCTGAAATATTAGCTCAGATAGGCATACAAAAGACTTTGTGAATCTGTTTGCTTAACATATTTGATTAGCTTTCTGCCTACAAGTTCATACTAAGCTCTTACATATCTGCTGGGCTCTTTATTGACAGTGTATCAATTCAGCTTTCCCTAAAAGATAAGCTCCAAGATAGAAGGAGAGGCAAGGCAGCCTGGTTTTAGGGCCACCAGGAGTGTTTGCCCAAGTCCCTGACCCTGCGCTTACCCATCTGTAGACTGCCAGGCTTGCATTCATCTTGGCCCCTGCCTGCCCTGGGCCCTGGGACCCGCCCCAAACTCCGCTTCCTCCCCTGGACTCTCACTTTGCCCTCTTACTGCAGCTCTCCATATACACGCCTGCCTGTCTGTCAGCTTGGGTGCTCCTCCGGGCAGGAACTGAAACTCCAGTGCCCCTCACAGGACCCAGCCCACAGTCGCTGCTCAGGAAATGGGACAGCTCCCAGGTGAACTTGGAGTTCAGGCATGCAGGTCACAAGAGGAAGGAAGAACCTAAAGACAGTAGGTGAAGCATTGGGAAAGCCAGCATTCCTTTCTCCCTCGACTCCTGCTACCCAAACTGTGTAACATTCCAGCCAGTGTGACAGGACTTCCTGGTTGATACAGAGTCTCCTGCTAATCATCACATCTGTTTATTCTGCACATACCATGTGCCAGGCACTTCATATATGTTACTTCTAATCCTAGTCAGCTCTAATCCCATTTTCAAGATTGGGACCCAAAGCTCAGAAACCTCCATTTATTTGCTTCAAGGAGAGGAGTTAGAATCTGACCTCAGGTCTGTCTGATTCCCAAGGCCATGCTTATTTTATGACAACATAGGCCCCTTCCTGAACTCTGATACTCCCAGGAGACTTGGGACTAAGGGATTTCCTTCTGCAGGGCTTTCTTCTTATTGTAGAGGTAGGGAGGACAGGCTCTTCCTGGACCCTGCCTCCTTCATCCTCTGACCTTAGTTTTCCTACGGGTACAGTGAGGAAAGGGACCAGATCACCCAAACTTATTGGTAGTTCTGACAGATCATCCACATTCTTTGTTTGGGCTTTTAGGAGCAAAGATGAGGGGACAGTGGGGCAAGGGGAGGACCCAGTTGTAACTGCTGTTCTCAGAAGGGGACAGGGAAAGACCCAGGCTGCCTGGGATGGTGATAATTCATCTCACTGGTCCATAGCCCATGGAAACATGGAATCCAGGAAGGTTTTCACATCTGATGAGGAGTAGAATCACCTGGGGATATTTGCTAATATGCAGATTCCTGGGTCCAGCTCCTGGAGGACCAGGGTGATAGGTTTGGGGCAGGGATAGGATTGTGCATTTTTTTTCCTGATCATTTCTGTTTCTTTTTTTAAAAATTTTATTGAAGTATAGTTATTTACAATGTGGCATTAATTTTTGCTGTACAACAAAGTGACTCAGTTATACATATATATATTCTTTTACATATTCCTTTCCATTTTGGTTTATCACAGAATATTGAATATAGCTCCCTGTGCTACACAGTAAGACCTTGTTTATCCATCCTATATATACTAGTTTGCATCTGCTGAACTCAAACTCCCAATCCTTCCCTCCCCCACCCCCTGCCCCCTTGGCAATCACAAGTCTGTTCTCTATGTCTGTGAGTCTGTTTCTGTTTCATAGATATGTTCCTTTGTGTCGTATTTTAGATTCCACATATGAGTGATATTATATGGCATTTGTCTTTCTCTTTCTGACTCACTTTGCTTAGTATGATCATCTCTAAGTGCATCCATATAGCTGCAAATGGCATTATTTCATTCTTTTTATGGCTGAGTAATATTCCATTGTATATATATATATATATATATATATATATATATATATATCACATCTTTATCCATTCCTCTGTCGATGGATATTTAGGTTGTTTCCGTGTCTTGGCTATTGTAAATAGTGCTGCTATGAACATAGGGATGCATGTATCTTTTCCAATTACAGTTTTGTCCAGATATATGGCCAGGATTGAAATTGCTGGATCATATGGCAACTCTATTTTTAGTTTTTTGAGAAACTTCCATGCTGTTTTCGATAATGGCTGCACCAATTTACATTCCCACCAACAGTGGAGGAAGGTTCCCTTTTCGCCACACCCTCTCCAATATTTATTATTTGTAGACTTTTTAATGATGGCCATTCTGACTGGTGTGAGGTGGTACCTCATTATAGTTTTGATTTGCATTCATCTAATAATTAGCAATGTTGAGCATCTTTTCATGTACCTATTGGCCATCTGTATGTCTTCTTTGGAAAAATGTCTATTTAGGTCTTCTGCCCATCTTTCAATTGGGTTGTTTGTTTTTTTGTTATTGAGTTGTAAGAGCTGTTTGTATATTTTGGAAGTTAAGCCCTTGTCTGTTGCGTCATTTGCAAATACTTTCTCCCAGTTCGTAGGTTGTCTTTTTGTTTTGTTTATGGTTTCTTTTGCTCTTCAGAAGCTTGTAAGTTTGATTAGGTCCCATTTGTTTATTTTTGCTTTTCTTTCTATTGCCTTGGAGACTGACCTAAGAAAACATTCATATATAAAAAAAAAGAAAACATTGGTATGATTTATGTCAGAATGTTTTGCCTATGTTCTCTTCTAGGAGTTTTATGGTGTCACGTCTTATATTTAAGTCTTTAAGCCATTTTGAGTTTATTTTTGTGTATGGTGTGAGGGTATGTTCTAATAACTTCATTGATTTACATGTGGCTGTCCAACTTATCCAACACTACTTGCTGAAGAGACTGTCTTTTCCCCATTATATATTGCCTCCTTTGTCGAAGATTAATTGTCCATTATTTTGGGGTTCTTTATTCTGTTCCATTGGTCCATATGTTTGTTTTGTGCCAATACCTTCTTGTTTTGATTACTATAGCTTTGTGGTATTGTCTGAAGTCTGGGAGGGTTATGCCTCCTGCTTTGTTCATTTTCCACAGGATTGCTTTGACAATTCTGGGTCTTTTATGGTTCCATATAACTTTTAGGATTATTTGTTCTAGTTTTGTGAAAATGTCATGGGTAATTTGATAGGAATTGCATTAAATCTGTAGATTGCCTTGGGTAGTATGGCCATTTTAACAATATTAATTCTTCCAATCCAAGAGCATGGGATACAGGATTGTGCATTTCTGACAAGCACTCCAGATGATATTCATAGCAGCACTATTTTTAATAGCCAGACATTGGCCAACCTAAGTGTCTTTCAATAGGAGAGTGGATAAATTGTAATGTATTTGTACAATGGACTACTATGCTTCAGTGAAAATGAAATAAACCATTGCTACACTCAAAAACATGATGACTCTTACAGATGTAATATAGAGTGAAAGAAACTAGACACAAAAGAATACATATTGTATGATTCAACTTATAAGGATTTTTTTTTTTTTTTTTTTTTTTTTTTGCGTTACACGGGCCTCTCACTGTTGTGGCCTCTCCCGTTTCGGAGCACAGGCTCCGGACGCGCAGGCTCAGTGGCCATGGCTCACGGGCCCAGCCGCTCCGCGGCATGTGGGATCTTCCCGGACCGGGGCACGAACCCGCGTCCCCTGCATCGGCAGGCGGACTGTCAACCACTGCGCCACCAGGGAAGCCCTATAAGGATTTTTAAAACTTAGAAACGAAAAAACTAATCAGGATAATATCTCTCAGGGGTATTGTGTGTGTGTGTGTGTGTGTGTGTGTGCGTGTGTGTATCTGGCTTTTTTAAAACTGAGGTATAGTTGATTTACAATATTAGTTTCAGGTGTACAACATAGTGATTCAAACTTTTTATAGACTATACTCCTTTTAAAATAATTATAAAATATTGGCTATATTCCCTGTGCTATACAATGTATCCTTGTAGCTTATTTATTTTATACATAGTAGTTTGTATCTCTTAATCCCCTCCCCCTATTTTACCCCTCCCCCTGCCCTCTCCCCATTGGTAAACGCTAGTTCTCTATGTCTGTGAGTCTGTTTCTGTTTTGTTACATTCATTCATTTGTTTTATTTTTTAGATCCTACATATAATTGATAACATACATTATTTTTCTTTCTTTGTCTGACTTATTTCACTAAACATAATACTCTCCAGGCCCATCAATGTTGTTGCAAATGGCAAAATTTCATTTTTTTTATGGCTGAGTAGTAATCCATTATATATATATATATATATATATATAGGTATTTCAATAGGAGATTGATATATATGTGTGTGTGTGTATATACATACATATATATATATTTACACCAAGTATGATTAATTTTGTTTGTATCTAACCTAAAAACAAGATTCTGTGAGCTGATCCTTAAGCAGCCAGGTAAATCAGGAATTTTAGAATAGCTCTTTAAGAGAGGATAAAGCCAAATGAAAGAAAACACCTCAATCCTAGATATCTAAATACAAAAGAGAAAATATCAAGAAGCAAAAAGAATCGTATATATTTATATATATATTACATCTTCCTTATCCATTCATCTGTTGATGGGCACTTAGGTTGCTTCCATGTCGTGGCTATTGTAAATCATGCTGCTGCTGCTGCTGCTGCTGTGAACAATGGGGTGCATGTATCTTTTCAAATTAGTGTTTTCACTTTCTTTGGATATATACCCAGGAGTAGAATTGCTGGATCATATGGTAGTTCTGTTTTTAGTTTTTTGAGGAACTCTGAGGGGTATTGACTCGGAGGGGGCAAGAAGAAGTCTTCTGTGGTCTAGGTAATTTTCTTTATGTTAATCCACATGACATAGACATTATATATGTTTGTGAAAATTCATCTATGCACTTTACTGAGTGTCTATTTTACGTCAAAATTTTTTCGTTAAACTTATTTATTTATTTACTTCTGGCTGCGTTGGATCTTCGTTGCTGCACGCGGGCTTTCTCTAGTTGCAGTGAGTGGGGGCTACTCTTCGTTGCAGTGCTCGGGCTTCTCATTGCAGTGGCTTCTCTTCTTGCGGATCACAGGCTCTAGGCACGCAGGCTTCAGTAGTTATGGCACGTGGGCTCAGTAGTTGTGGCTCGCAGGCTCTAGATCGCAGGCTCAGTAGTTGTGGTGCACGGGCTTAGTTGCTCCGTGGCATGTGGGATCTTCCTGGAACAGGGATCAAACCCGTGTCCCCTGCATTGGCAGGTGGATTCTTAACCACTGTGCCACCAGGGAAGTCCCTACAGCAATTTTTTTAATGTTAAGAAAAAATAGTAGGTAGTGGAAATCTCAATGAACTCCAAACTGCTGCCATCAAGGAACTATATTCCCTGACCAGAATGCAAAGCTAGAATTAAGTTATTGAAAGATAGCTCCCCCTTGCAATTCCATACACCTGGAAATAAAAAAACCCTTGTAAATAACTCTTGGGTTAAAGAGAAATCCAAACGGAAATTACACTATTTAGAATTGTATGATGGGAGCACCATTTCTTAGTTCTTAGTAGATAGTAGGTACTTAACAAATAGTTGTTGAATGATTGGATATCAGATCTGTGAGATGTTGCCAAAGCAATACTCAGAGGGAAAGGTATAACTTTAACTGTCCTCACTATCAAAAGAGAAAACTTTAATAATAAGGAGTGGGATCACTAAACTTTCAATCCAAAAGGCTAGAAAACAATAAAATAAACCCAGAGAAGTGTACGGAAGAAACAGGTATAGTTAAAATGAGAAATTATTGAAATAGAAACAACCGAATCAAGCAAAAAACCCAATACAAATGATCAACAAAACGAAAAGCCAGTTCTTTGAAAAGCTGATAAAATAGCCTGGTCTTAGGAATAATTAAGGGAAAAAAGAGACACAAGCAACATCAAGAACAAAAATAAGGGCAGGGGTTAAAAGAGGAATCTGACTACAGACACAGAGATTTAAAACTATCGAAGAGAAGTAAATAGTGAGGAAAGTAAGGACAGGCATACACAATGAAGGGCAGAGAGCTTCCTGGAGTTGCCTGTCTTACTAAGATTCAGAGTAATGGCAGAAGTGGGGTGGGAGGTTGGGTGAAATAGGTGAAGGGGATTAAGAGGAAAATTTCCATTTATAAAATAAATGAGTCATGGGAATGTAATGTACAACATAGGGAATTTAGTCAATAACATTGTAATTACTTTGTATGGTGCCAGATGATTACTAGACTTATTGTGGCAATCAATTTGTTTTGTATATAAATTTCCAGCCACTATGTTGTATGTCTGAAACTAATATAATTTTGTATGTCAACTATACTTCAGTTATAAAAAACAAAACACAAGCTTTGGTTTGCATTAGATGAAGTTTCGTTTATCTACCCCCAATACAAAAACAAAAACAGAACAAAGCAATGGCAGAATCAGGCCAAAACCAATGCCGTCAAGGGTTGCAGTGTGTGTCCTTGAAGGGCAGAAGCACAGGTCCCAGATTGGGTATGCAGAGTCCCCTGGAGACAGCTCAGCCAGTCTAGACCTCCCATCTCTGCCCCAACTTCCCCTACTTGCACTTGTTTCCTGTTTGACCTCAAGAGGACTGGCACTATGTGAGGAGATCTCTGGGCCCTCCCACTTCTGGCTGCTTCACCTCTAGGATGCTTTGTGCAGGGCCCCTCTCTCCAACCACCCCAAGGCATTTCCTCCTGGGGTGGTCGGGCTCAGCATACCTCCAGCCAGGCTTACTCACTGGGAAGTCGGGAGCCACCCCACGCAGAACTCCTCCTCCCTCCTGAAAGCTGTCTGGGTCAGGGACCCGGGCCAGGGGAATCTAGAGCAGTGAGAACGCTGGTCCCCTGTTGAGAGATAGCAGGCACATCATCTCCTACAGTGTCACTCTGCTATAGAACCCATTTTACAATCCCTACTGTATACCCTTCTCTACCCACACCCGCCCTGTCTTTTCCTGAGTCCTACCAGTGGTGTGTTGGTAAATGTTTAACAAAGGCTCTCTTAAAAAAATATGTATGCATATATATCTGTACGTAAGTTTGCTATACATTTTCCTGATACAAAGAATGTGTGGCACACAATTTACAAATAATAATATGAAATACTCTTTATTGTAAATTCCATACACCTTTAACTTCAGTTCTGCTATTCCTTGTGAAATCCACTATTGGTTTTTATAATTCTATCAACAACAATAGCATTACAAAATCAAACTATGAACAAATGCTTGGTTATCATAGGGTTCAGCCAAGAAGTCACTCATGTCACTGAGTGAAGTTCTTTCATAAATGTTGGATGATATATTCATTTACACTAATGCGTTAAGACAAAAGTGAAATAATGAAGACATATAATGGAACTTCACTCAGTCATTAATGACAAAGATAACTTTTTTGCTGAATCAGATAATAGTTTTCAAGTATTAGAAGTATTTCCTCATATTTTGGTGCTCTTCATAATATTAAAAAAAACTGTAGACATGACAGACTTTTAAATTTAATCTGCATTATTAACATTTTCTCCATCACTTTTTAAAGTCCAGAATCCAACCTCTAGACAAGCAACAAAGCATTAAACCAAGTCCTGATTTGTAGCATTTGCCCATTTCCATGGTGTAAATACTCGCACCACTGCCAGTTTCAAGCTATTGACATGATGTCACTATCAGCATGGAGTTGGGGAGAGATGCATGGGAGCAGACCATTACATATTATTCCCACCATACAGGTACAGTAGATGTGAAAAACCTCAACCTCATAGATCATAGTAAAATAATTAGGAAGTGATGAGTTTGGAGTGTTACCTTTGTTTCAAATATTATTTATGAAATTGTAAGTTCATATAATTTATTTATTTATTAAAACTGTGGACTTCTCCTATCCTCCCCTTTCCTTTTTTTTTCTTTAAATATTTATTTATTTATTTGGCCGCACCTGATTTTAGTTGAGACATGCAGGATCTTATTAGTTACAGGATGCGGGCTCTTTAGTTGTGACATGCGCGATCTAGTTCCCTGACCAGGGATTGACCCCAGGCCCCCTGCATTGGGAGTGTGGAGTCTTAACCACTGGACCACCAGGGAAGTCCCATATAATTTATTTTTATTAATGGCTATGTCTAAGCACTGACATGCGAGATTCCTGAAAATTTAGCAGTCAGCTCTCATGAGCTGGCACACACTGGCTCCAGCATGCCATGTGTTCTCCCTGATTAATCCAGGCAGAGGCCTCTCTCTCTCCCAGGTGCTTTATGAGGGCGGACACCAGGTCTGATCTGCCTCTGTCCCTGACGGCCGTGTCACTGAGGAAGCGTGTGCCAAAGCCACGCGTTGAAACAGCCTCTCCACCCCAGCCCCAGATGCCTTCCATGACCTGACCCTCCTGGTGCACGGTCACCTCTCCTCCACTCTGCCCTTTCAGGTATCCCTGCGGGCCCCATGGAAGCTGTAGGAACAGGTTCTCAACAACAGGGCAGCCACTCGACCTCAGTCTCCCTATCTGTAAAGTGATAAGGAAGGAGGGGATGGAAAGAAGGAAAGCACAGTGATATTCCTTCCAGTCTTTTTTTTCTTAGGCCTGTAGTTGTGGGCTGTTCTATTCAGCTTGGACATGCTATTTAGTGTCTTGTGGTTTCTCATGTAATATCATAAGCAATTTTCTATATTCCTGTATAGTTTTCAAATTTTTCACTATTAGTGAATGCATAATGTCATATTTTGTTTAATTAAAATTCATTCGAACTTTCCTTTCAGACATTTATATAGTTTTTGGTTTTCTGGAACCAGTTTTACCTCATCATCACCAGCATTGAGTGTTTTCATTTCAGAAAATATATGCTAATGTAAACATCATAGACTTTATTATGTTTAATGTGCTTTTGTTTTAATTCCCAGTGCTATTGGACATTTTTCTGTCAACTTTTCTACTAGTTGTCCCTGCACTCTTTTTTTAATGTCTTTTTCATTTTTATTTTTTATACAATTTTTAAAGATTACAGTCCATTTATGGTTATTACAAAATCCTGCACTCTTAAATAGAGAGCACAGATCACAAAGCAACTTGATTCTTAGTGTTTTGAGTCATTACCAGCACCAGGAGCTCTGGAATGTGTAGACTTTCAATCCAGACTATGATTCTGAGTGAATACAGCTGTCATTTATACTCTTTTGGACATTTCTCCTGTCAGGCTGTTAATTATTGCTTTTTGCTAGGGTCAGTAGGCCAACTTCTTGAGTCTTTGTTTGCTTCTACTCTAAAAAACCAGACACAATAACGAAGCTTGTTAGAACTGCCTGGAAGAGAACACACTGGGCATTGGAGCCCAGTTGCTTCATTGTGAAGAAGGTGGCTGTCACATGGTACAGCCACCCAGAGGCCTTACAGGCTTATATCCTAACTCTTGGCTGACTTCTTGATGTCTGAGGATGTTGGATCAGCGATCCCCAGAAAGGGGAGTGACTGCATTTGGTTTTGTAAAAATCATGCTGGTAGGACAAATGTGAGTAGCAATATCTATACATGTGCATTGAGCTTGACACTTTATGAAGTCCTCTAGATCTGTCATAGAGCCTCATGATACCCTTATGGGGTAGATGTGGCTTTAACCACTTTATGAACAAGGATGCTCAGACCTGACAAGATTCTACGTCTTACCCAAGATCCCTCAGTTAGTGTGTGGTGGGGCTGGTCGTGGACCTGGGGATCCGGACCATTGCTCCCCAGCTACATGCAAGGTCTCCGTGACTTGAGCTCCTGTATGTCTGCTCCTTCACATGTTCACTCATGTTCAGAACGCAGGATGTGGGGAAATTGCCCTTAAGTACAACAAGGGAGAACCAAGTGGATGTGCTCACAAGGTCTTTTGTTTGGGATGGTACCTGTTTATCTGACTCTTCCCCGAATCACTAATAATGTCTTTGCAGCCAGGAGACGGGCCACCTGTATTTGAGACATGGGCGTCTCTTTTTGGAATTCATAAAGTCATGATTAAATCCATCCTGGTGCCTTGTGTTAGACAAATTCAAGAAGAGAGGGGTGACTATGGGGAAAGAGCCACTAATGCCATCATGGTGACACCCATGGGGACTCTGGGATTTCTGAAGGCAGGGTAGTCTGTGAGATTCTGTGGAACATGAAGGATTCCCTATGGGTAGCCCTCCATAGAAAAGATATTAGTCCCAGTGTAGTGAGAACACAGCATGGAAGAAGGTGCCCGGGCTGTGGACAAACCACAGGGACTTCTCCCAGACAGCTCAAGGCTGGAATCTTGCCTGCCACCTGTGTGACCCTGGATAAGTCACTCAACTTCTCTGCTTTGCCTGCACCCAGGAGACCTGGAAGTGGTGGGAGATTGCCCACTCCTCCCCCTTTTTCTGTAACCATGGGTACAGAGATGTAAATACTCCAGCTCCCTTGCCCCTAAACAGGATGGCTCTGAGGTGTGACTTTCACCAGAATTTCCTTGAGGGGTGAGCCAAAGGTATCTTCCGAATGACTTGTTTGATAATGTACCTTTGCTGGGCCCCCTTTCCTTTCTGATCCTACTTCCCTACTTCCTTACTAGTTTTCTTGGGAGCACTTGCTAGTAAATCACTTGCACATGACTCCTCCTACCAAGGTTGCTTCTGGGGAGCCTGATTTAAGAGGCAGCCGTAGAGATGCTGCTGCCTTGGCTGTAAGATGGAACTCAAGCAAGCTCACAGAAACTCCTAGAGGGCTTTTCTGCCACTCACTTAGAAAAGGAATCTGCTAGGGGATTGTGAGGGAGGAGGAACTGGATAAAGGCAGTCTGAAGGTACAAACTTTCAGTTATAGGATAAATAAGTACTAGGGTTATAATGTATAACATGATGAATATAATTAGCACTGCTGTATATTATATATTTAAATTGTTAAGAGAGTAAATCCTAAGAGTTCTCATTACAAGGAAAAAAATTTTTTTCTTTTTCTTTTATTTTGTATCTACATGAATGCTGCATATTCACTAAACTTATTGTGGTAATCATTTCATTACATATGTAAGTCAAATCATTATGCTGTATACCTTAAACTTATGTAGTGCTGTAGGTCAATTATATCTCAATAAAACTGGAAGAAAAAAATACCAAAAAAAAGGGAAACCACTAAAAATTTAACCTTTCAATAAAGCATTAAGCAGACTTTTTTTTAAGCTCTTAAAAAAAATAAACCATTTACCTTTGTAGCACTTTAAAGGAGTTTTCATACTCATGGTTTCATTTGAGCCTCATTACATTGCTGATATAGAAAGAAATTGGTATCTCCTTTTTTCAGATGAGGAAATTGAGGCCCAAATGGATGAAATGATTTTGCCTAAAGTTACCCAGCCGTATTATACATGGCAGAACCAGGTGTAGCAGCCCAAGTTTTCTATGTCCTAGTTCAGTACCAGTGTGTGCCACAGGGCTTTGTTTTGATAGTGTAGTTGATGAAGTGTTTTCAGTGATTTTTAATAGTGTTTGTTAACATACTTATAAATCCTTATGTAATGTCCTCAGAGCTGGCCCACTCCATTCTTCTTTTTTTGTGTGTGGGGGGGTGCTGGGCCGCAGGGCATGTGAGAACTTAGTTCCCCAGCCAGGGATCAGACCTGCCCCCGCTACATTGGAAGTGCAGAGTCTTAATCACTGGACTGCCAGGGAAGTCCCCTACTCCATTATTCTTAAGAAAAAAAACTTTTACATAAAATTTCCCGTTATAAGTATAATTTATTCTCACCACATAAAATCTGGGATATACAGAAAAAAAGAGCAATATGAAAAAATTCTCATAATTCCAACAGAGTTTCTTCTAGTTTTCTAGCATTTTCTTCTAGTCCTTTCTTTTTTCTATGCATAATTATTTCTTCGTGTGTTAAATGCTTAGAATAATTATTCTTGGTTAATACCCATACTTTGATAATGCACAGTCATCTTTATTGATATGTAAGTGCCGCTTTCTTTTTTTCTAATCTCCATGCTTTTCTTTCACAAGATGAGCTTGGTCTGTCTTGTGCTGGAAAGTAAGGTAGTGCTCAAAAAAAAAAAAAAATGGTGGGGGCAAGTCAAAATGACACAAGAATCATCTTGAAGAGGAGCCCACCAGCCAAATCTGGGATAATTTGAACATCAAAATAATTAATAAAATAAGGAGTAATAAACCATTGAAAAAGTAGGAATCTATGAATCTGTACTGATAATAAATGGGTGACTACATAGGGAAGAGGCAAGGGCTCTTGCTTACAGTAAAATGCCAACCAATAAATGTGAAGGGAGTGCTAGGGTTGGAAGATTATCATTTTGCAACCATCATGGTAAAGCTTGGTTGTAATAAGAATCATCATGCTGACAGAGCTCTTCAAGCTGAAATGAAAGGATGCTACTTAGTAACATGAAAAACAAATGAAAGTTTAAGATACACTGGTAGTTCCCAGGAGACCACTCTGTGTTCATTCTAGACCATCTAATTTGTTATAAGTGAAAACTGATTGATTCTTTTAAATTCTACTGAGTTTGTTTGTTTATTTCTGGTGTCTCTAGATATGAGAGAAGGGAAACATAGTGTTGGATGTCTCTAATTGTTGTAGGGTAAGGTGACCAATCACCTTTCTGCCCATACCTGCTAATGCAAATAGCAGTTTCCCACACACACAATGTAAACAGCCTTGTCTCTCCAGATAGTATAGTCTGTTGTTTTATTTTTAATGATAAGTAAAAAGAAAGAAGACATTTCATGTTGGATGGTGGTAAACGTTTATTAGAAACCTCCCAACTTGTTTTCCAGTTTCATACAATTTGGAAAGAACGAAGTACAAGTCAGGGAGACAAATATTTGAGAGTTATGTGTGCGTTTAAAGAATGTTTACCCAGTCCAGGTAAGAATCATTTGCCACTAAAAGGTTCCCCGTGCCCTGTCCCCATCACCATGTCCCCCTGCAGAAGGTCAAGTGGCCTTATGCACAGGCTCATTCCCTGCATTCCTGATCAAGGGGCACACAGGGGTGGGGTCAGGAGCAGAGGCCCATAGTTGTAGGGGCAATTCAGATACCCCATACCCTTCCTTCAAAGGCTGAAAAGCAGAGGCTTGGGACTTGCGTCCATTTTGGATAGAACTTTAGAAAAAGAAACAGGTAGACCAAGGTGTAGCCATCATTAAGACCAGCGACCTCAAATGACATTTATGTAGTATATGATGGTTCATCACGTATGTCTCATCAGCCTGCTAAAGAGAAAAGGGGTGTTTCTTGAAGGCTGAGTTCCAGCCCCAGCTCAGCTACTGACTCCTTGGGTAATCTTGGGCAGGCAACTTGTCTTTTCTGGATCCCGATTTCCTCATTTGTAAAATAAGCGACGGAGTAGCTAACGTCTAAGCGGATCCCTGTCTCCTCCTTTGTAACCCACATGACAACTCTGAGATAGGTAGATTAAAATGACTGAGGCTCACCGAGTGGAAGCGTGTTGGCCAAAGTTGGAGTGTAAGTGGGTTTGAATTCCCTAACTCCTGTGTTCTTTCTATTACATTGAAGACCCCAATGCAGGGTTTCCATTAGAATTTTTGTACTCCAAAAGGCATTGCAGGTGAAGGAACAGTGTGGGTGAAGGCCCAGAATCCTGTCTTTGTAACCCAGGCACATCTGCTTTCCTCTCATGCTCCTTACTTTCCCTGGATGGGTTTTAAGAATTGGCTTATTGATGTTATGTAACCTTTGTTTTCCATCAACACTGAAAGAAGAGCCCACAGACAGACAGAAATAACCCTGGAATGACAAGAATGCGGCCTTCTCTTTTAGGCTTGTCAGCAAAAGATGTGCTGGCTGATTGCAAGTGGAGAAGTGTTGAGCTGAGAAGTGCCCCCAACAGGCCACGTAAGCAGCAGCAACAGTAGTTCACAAGATGGGAACTTTCTATGTAGCCACATACCAGTCTCTGCTGAGAGCTTCACCCACGTCATCTCATTTAATCCTCACCATAGTCCTAGAGGTGGGAAACATCATCATCCCCCCTTTACAGAGGGGAACACCAAGGCCCTCTGAGGTTAGGGAGCTTGTCCAGAGTCTCCATATATGCGTTGGGTCTTCGTTGTTACGCTCGGGCTTTCTCTAGTCACAGAGAGCGGGGACTCCTCTTCGTTGTGGTGCCCGGGCTTCTCTTGTGGTGGCTTCTCTTGTTGCAGAGCACAGGCTCTAGGAGCGCAGGCTTCAGTAGTTGCAGCACGCAGGCTCAGTAGTTGTGGGGCATGGGCTTAGTTGCTCCACGGCATATGGGATCTTCCCGGACCAGGGCTCGAACCCATGTCCCCTGCATTGGCAGGCGGATTCTTAACCACTGCGCCACCAGGGAAGCCCAGATAGGTCTGTTTTTGCTACCGCATGACCACTTGCTACCTTCCAGATTATTTTGGGAAAATGTGCAAATCTGTAGTTGCGCACATGCACACAGACACAGACACACACACACACACAAGATTTAATGGGAGGAAATGGTGGCTGGTGGGTGTGGAAAGGAGGAAGATTTCCTTTTCAGTATATATTCTCTACCCTTTCAAAATGTTGACCCATATGCATGCATTACCAGTTGAAATGAATTAATTAAATTTAACAAGAAGTGGCTTCGTATGTTAGTTTCCTGTGGCTGCTGTAACACAGTACCACAAACTTGGTGACTTAAAACAGCAGACATCTCTTCTCTCACAGTTCTGGAGACCAGAAGTCTGTAATCAAGGTGTCGCAAGGCCACTCTCTTCTCCGAGGTTCTCAGGAGAATCCATGCCTTGCCTCTTCCAGCTTCTGGTGGCCTCAGGCTTTCCTTAACTTGTGGCCACATCACTCCAGTCTCTGTGGTCACATTGCTTCTTCCTCTTCTCTGTGTGTCTCTCTTATAAGGATGCATGTGATGGCATGTAAGGCTGTCTGAATAATCCAGAATAAGTTCCTCCTCTCAAGATCCTTAATTTATTCACATCTCTTGCTCTACAAGGTAATATTCAGTCTTTTGCTATATGCAAGGTAATATTCACAGGTCCAGGGATTAGGATGTGGACATGTCTTTTAGGGGTCAGCTTTCAATACGTAGGAATTAGCAAGTAAATCTTCACCCCTTCCTGTCAGATGTTATTTTCCCCCAGTGTATCCCTCCGGATAGGACGCTGGTGTCTAAACAGTCTAAGCGGTTGTCAATTTGAAGCTCATCTAGAGTGTTTCTGTGGCCTTCTTGGAGAGTTATATGCCCAAGCTTGGGAGTTAGCCTGGGTGGGTTCTAATTTCACCTCCTCCATTTGCCACCTTTAAGAAAACCAGTAGGCCCATTTTGCCAGATTAATATTTCTAAAGTACAATTCTGATGACATTACATCTCTTCCTTCAGGCCTTCAGTGGCTCCCCAGTACCCACCAAATGAACTGCCCACGCCTTGCCTTAGCATTCAAGGCCAGATTCTCTACTTCTATCACTCTTTTGGCCCACTGCATCTCGTGTACCATACACACACACACACACACACACACACACACACACACACACACGCACACACGCATATGTACACACACCAGGCTTGGCTTTGTATCACAAGCCCCTCCACTAGTCTCATCCCCCCCTAGCGAATAGTGGCTCTTTGTGGGCAGGAAACGAGCATCTTATGCACTGTCAGAGCCAGGAACAAGAAATGCCATAGGATAAGTGTTCAATGGTGTTTGTTAAGTTGAATTTATATAAAAATAATAGAAACTATACTAGAGGGACCCTAAATGGTTGTGTGTTCAAAATCCTTCATTTTACAGACAGGGGAAGTAAGACCCAGACTGGGAAATTACATTTTCCGGCCCAGTCTTTCAGGAAAACTTGAAGGATTAGAATAAAAAATTGAAAGGTTCCACTTGGGGCCCTATATTTGGGAAACTGTATTTATTTGTAATGGTGTCAAATGGCAAGGAGCATACATTTCATGGTGAAGTTTATCTGTTTTAAAGAAACAAATACAGTTT
This sequence comes from Grampus griseus, assembly GCF_964374135.1. Taxonomy (NCBI): domain Eukaryota; kingdom Metazoa; phylum Chordata; class Mammalia; order Artiodactyla; family Delphinidae; genus Grampus; species Grampus griseus. The sequence continues at coordinate 33,864,320 of NC_139000.1, forward strand.
TGTTCCTTTCTTACTATTCTCTGGCTGTCACCAGCAAATTCCAACCCTAGTCTCGCACATGGCCTGGTTAGAATGCTCTTTAAACGTCACTCTAATTTTTTGCTAACCCTTTCTTACTCAGTTTTGAGCCTGAACTGCCCTCCAGATTCAAAGTTTTGGAGATGTTTTTGAGTGTCCTTCTTTCCCAGGGAAAACACAGGCAGGCAAACGAAAGCTGCCCCACACAACAAATCCTCCTAGCTGTGTAAAACCTCAGAGAGGCAGGTCAGTCTTTGCCATCATCTTTGTCATCTGACCACACCTGTGGCCATTATGAGAACCAAAGCCACCTCCTAGCCCTGCGTGCTTTTTATTCGGAATGTGCAGTGTCTGTCAGCCATAGATGAATACCCAGCAACGGAGGGCCCAGAACTGTGGCTCAGACAAGCTGACTGAGGAATTAGAAGGATTTTGTAATAAGCCCATTCATTCTGTCGGATTGAAATACCTTCCAATTCCCCACAGCCAAGGACAGCTGTACTTTGGTTTGACATTTTATATGGCATTTTATGCCTGCCTGAAAGCAGGGGTGCAGGTCTGCATAGTCTCTGCCAGAGACTGGGACTCCAGAGACCGGGGCTGGGATTCTGGAGCTATTACTTACCTGCTGAAAGGGGTCTTGGCCAAATCACTTAAGCCCCCGAGTCTCAACTACCTCATCTGTAAAAGGCTCTCACCAGGACTACATTAGAATATGTAATATTAGAATATTTACAATTATCAGGATTTTAAACTATAAGGTATTGTGCAATTGTTCATATTACAGCCAATGTGGGAGAAAGGGAAAAGCAAAACTTGGTGGTTGAGGGAAGGTTGTTTATCTCGATTTTCTCTATAACGTAAAGTGTGAATTCACCTGTCTCTCCTGACCGTGGTTCTTTGACTTAAGTCTGAGTGAGGGAGGGGATGGTCCTAGGACCTGGGGTTGGAGGAACTTGCAGGGGGACCCAAGAGGACTTAGCTATAGGGAGGGGGCACTGCTGGGGGCCAAGATGCTACCTCACTGACACTCAGGGTCATCTAAGCAGCCCTGCACTTCTCTGCATCCTGTGAGGAACCTCTTCATTACTCCTGGGCTCCACATAATTGAAACCACCAATGTCTCTTGGAAGGCAGAATCTCATCTTAAATTGTTTTCTTTGTTTATACATTCGTCAAATATAGAAATAAATGCTAATGCTCTTGGTATAATGTTAAGTCAATAAGTAAGAGACAACATTGCAAAGTGGGATCTCCACTATGTAAAAACTATATATGCATAGGTGAAAATGCTAATAGTGGTTGTATTTGAGAGAATAGATAACGGTCTTTTTTCTGCTTTTCTGTCTTTTGTAAAAACTTAAAAGGGCTCATCAATTATTCCTGTAATAACAAAGATTCTATTCAGATATACTTTAATACCCCAAAGGGAAAATCCACTTAAATATTCTCATGAAAATTACATATACAGCTTCAATAAAAATTGATGATGATATAATATGGACAATTTTGAAAATAAGATATTTTATGAATACTAGATAGAGATATCAAGTTCGACCACTCAATAAGTACAATACAGATGAAAGTGTATTATAATAAATTTCTTATACAATAAAAATATCTGCATGATCAAAAATACATTCAGTTTCTGAAAATCGTATACTTATAAGAAGGAATATTTGATACATTTAGAAGCACAGCACAAATGTAAAAGAATTGGGGCAGCCTCTTGGGGTTTGTTGTAATAGAATTTAACCTACATTTAGCCTCAAAAAACACTGTCAGCTTGTTCAGAGTCATAGATTGGAATTAATGGAGGAATGTATTAATATTTACACAGATGTAGTAGAAACGTATGTTCTGTAGCAGCACTATGCAAACTTAGGTTCTGTGGAACCATTATTGGGCAAGAAGTCTTGGATGTCACCTGAGGAAAGAGCTCAGTGGTTAGAGATGCTCGGTAAACCCCAGGGTACGGAATTCAATACGCCTCATCATTGCTTGACTTCTTGGAGCCTCAAATATATTGATTTTCACTGTGAATCTCCAAGAGGGGTGTGCAATATGTGGCATTTGCTCAAAGCATTTGACCAGAAAATCTCCCCCCTCCCCCAAAGGACGCTTCACATAGGTATATGCAGTGTCACAGGCATGCAAAGACTTTATCTTTTCAACTTTTATTTTTGAACCCACGAAGCAGAGTTTGTCTCTCTGTATTGTCACAAAAGGGGTGTTTTATGAATTTGAAGCACAGGTACAGATCACAGTAAACCATGTAATGAGTCATGTCACATGGAACCGAAGCCTAGTTTCCACTCATTCCGTCATTCTCTTGCAGAAGCTGGGCTCTGATGAGACACCAGAAGGCCAGAAGGGACTTGTGAACTTCATGACACGTCCCATGCTTTGATGTCCTTTATAAAATGGCTTAGGAATGACATGCAATTCTGAGACTTACCCCTCCCATCCCCCAACACACATATGCACACCCTTTGCTGGCATGCGAAGCGTGCTTAGAAAGGGGAAGAAAAACTCACACCACAAAACCCCACATTCCTTTTGAGGGCTGTATGTGTACACACCCTGGACCTTTGACCCTCTTTCCCTGCTGAACAGGGGTTTTTGAGGCTTTAAGTCAGGAGTCCTAGACTGTTAAGATGCCACTTTACCGGACCCCAGCCTTATGGTTTCAGCGTTTCCCTTCTTGGGGGCTCTGTTTCTTCATCTGTAAACTGGGGCTAATGAGCCCTGGTCCCGTCTAACCTCCTAGGATTGCAGTAAGGATAAAACACCTGGTGGCGAAGTGGTTGAGAGTCTGCCTGCCGATGCAGGGGATGTGGGTTTGTGCCCCAGTCCGGGAAGATCCCATATACTGCTGAGCGGCTAGGCCCGTGAGCCATGGGCACTGAGCCTGCGTGTCCGGAGCCTGTGCTCTGCAGCGGGAGAGGCCACAACAGTGAGAGGCCCATGTACCGCAAAAACAACAACAACCACCAAAAAAAACAGAATAAAAATGATATGAAAAGTTGGAAATGTGAGGCTTTGTTACACTATTACAAGTGGAAACAGTCAACTTTCTGTTTGTGAGGTGGTGGGTAGTAAGAAAAAACAGGACAGGCTGGAAAACCTAGTGAATGTTCCCCAAAGACTCCCAAACTTCTCTCAGCCCCGCTAGTCCCTTCACTACTTATTCAGCCAATCTTTGTCTTCTTACCAAACACAGGGCTTCCATTCACTCTAAAGACAATGAAAGCAGGGAAAGACAGGACACATGAAATAAAGTGTGTCTAGAACACCATCCATAGCCTTTTTTTTTTTTTTAATTTGTTTTTGGCTGCATTGGGTCTTCGTTGCTGCACACGGGCTTTCTCTAATTGCGGTGAGCGGGGGCTACTCTTTGTTGTGGTATGCAGGCTTCTCATTGCGGTGGCTTCTCTTGTTGCGGAGCATGGGCTGTAGGCGCGTGGGCTTCAGTAGTTGTGACTCTCGGGCTCTAGAGCACAGGCTCAGTAGTTGTGGCGCCTGGGCTCAGTAGTTGTGGCTCATGGGCTCTAGAGCGCAGGCTCAGAAGTTGTGGCGCATGGGCTTAGTTGTTCTGCGGCAAGTGGGATCTTCCCGGACCAGAGCTCGAACCCATGTCCCCTGCATTGACAGGCGGATTCTTAACCACTGCGCCACCAGGGAAGTCCCATAGCCTTTTTTTTTTCCCCCAATTCTGATAAAATGTTTATACCACTGAAAAATACATTCAGCTGAGCATTTTATTTAAAAATCATATGCCAAAAAGAAAAAAGGCATATGGTTAGAAGTATCTGAAACAGCCATAAAAACTGAAGAAACAAGAAAAGAGTTCAATAGCAATTCACCACACCTCTGAATCTGGGGAAAATTGCCATTAATTATAAGGCAGACAAAAATGGATTCAGAAGTCCATCAAAATGGCAGAGAGAGTAGGAAGACCTGGCATTGCATAATGTAGATTCCAAGTGGTTGTTTAAAGTTTCTAATTACAAAAATGAAAAACATAGAAGTACATAGTGTGTGTGTGTGTGTGTGTGTATAAATATATATATATGGCTATTTCTATAATTTTGGAATGGTGAAAGCCTTTCTAAGAATGACTCAAAGACAGAAACCATAAAGAAAAACATTGATTTGATTTATTTTTCTATGTAAAGTTAAAAATTTTTATGTATTAAAAAACCATAAACATCTCATACATGGCTAGTGGGATTTTTAAATGATGCAGTGACTTTGGAAAATAGTCTGGCAGTTCCTCAAAATGTTAAACATAGAGTTATATGACCCAGAAATTCCACTCCTAGGTATATACCCAAGATAAATGAAAATATATGTCTGCACAAAAACTTGTTACATACAAACTTGTACTTTATAATAGCTATAAAGTAGAAACAACCCACCTGGCTATCAACTGATAAATAAAAACTTGGTCTACCATACCATACAATGGAGTATTATTCCGCCATAAAAAGGAATGAAGTACTGACACCTACTACAACATGGATAAGCCCTGAAAACATGCTGATGTATACTAAAAGCCACCAAATTGTATACTTGAAAAGAGTGAGTTTTATGGTATGTGAGTTTTTTTTATCAGTAAAGCTGTTATTTAAAAAACAAACGTTGGGCTTCCCTGGTGGCGCAGTGGTTGAGAGTCCGCCTGCCGATGCAGGGGACACGGGTTCGTGCCCCGGTCCGGGAAGATCCCACATGCCGCAGAGCGGCTAGGCCCGTGAGCCATGGCCGCTGAGCCTGCGTGTCCGGAGCCTGTGCTCTGCAACGGGAGAGGCCACAACAGTGAGAGGCTCGCGTACCACACACACAAAAAGAGAAATTAAAAAAAACAAAAAAAACCCAAACGTAATGGCAAAGCTAATGACAAATGAAAAAAATTGCAACATTTCACATAGGTGGGTAATATCTATAATACACAAGGGGTGCTTATATAAAAATTAGAAGATAAATAGGCCATTAAAAATTGGCAAAAGCTAAGATACGCATTTCACAGGAAAAGCAGCACAAAAGGGGAGTAAGCATTTCAATATTTATGCTCATTTTGAAATTTCGATGTTACTGTGATTTTAGACCTGCTGCTAGATGTTATCCTTTAGTATGTTCATAATAAACTCACATTTTACTATGTCATATTCTGAGAAGGGGTCCTCAAGCTTTATCAGAACGCCGGTGTGTCTATGGCTCAAAAAGAGTTAGGAATCCCTGAATTACAGGAAACAGGTAAAATAAAGTATGGCATGTCTGTATAATGAAATGCTACATAGCCATTAAAGTTGATTTTGTAGGTGGGATGTAGAGCAACTCTCATACACTGCAGGAGAGAGTGTAAATTGGTGCAACCATTTTGGAGACTTTTTTTTTTCTGCTAATGCTGAATATATGCATATCTATGACCTAGCAGTTGCACTCCTAAGCATATATGCAACAGAAATGTATACATATGTTCACCAAAAGACATCTACTGAATGCTCATAGCATCTATAACAGCTAAAACCTGAAAACAACCCCCATGTCCCTCAACAGCAGAATGGATAAATAAATTGTGATATATTTATACAAAGGGATACTATATGGCAGTTAAATGTGAATGAAATGTTGCTATATGCAATGACATGAATTAATCTCATTCATATACTGTTGAGTGAAAGCATACAGACATAAGAATAAATACTGTATAATTCTATTATCAGTACATAAATACTGTATAAAGTTCAAAAAGCAGGCAAAACTCATTAGAAATTGGAAGTCAGGATAGTGGCTTCTTTTGCAGGAGAGGAGACAGTGACTAGGAGAAGGTCCAAAAGGTTTTCTGGAATGCTGGTAATGATCTATTGTTTTATATTTGTACTGGATATAAAAGTAGATTCAATTTATGAAAACACTTTGAACTTTACACTTATAATTTTTGCATATTTTGGTTTTTATGTTCTACTTGAATCAAAGGCTGCTTAAAAATGACACTGTAGAAAAATTTCAATAACATGGAAAGATATTCCTGTCATGTTATATTAAAATATATAGGTTAATACAGGTACAAATTGTGTATAGAGTATGCTACCATTTTTTCCCTTAAGGATCATCACGCATATATGCTTGTAAACGCATAACATATCTCCAGGAGAATATACAAGTAAATGATACGAGTAATTGCTTCTAGGGAGGGGGGACTGGGAGAGAGATTTATTTTTCACTTTATGACCTTTCGTACCTTTTGAAGTTTTACTTATGTACCTATATTGCCAATTTAATGCATAAATAGATTAATGATAATGCAGATTATGATTTCATTTTTGTGAAAATAAATGTCTGGCACTACCCATGTCAAAATGAGATAACCATGTTTACCTCTGGGTGATGGGATAATGGAAGATTTTTCTTTATTTTTCACCATATCTGTATCTTCTCAGTCTTCTAATGTGAACTTTTTTTTTTTTTTTTTTTGGCTGTGCCACGTGGCTTGCAGGATCTCAGTTCCCTTACAGTGAAAGCCCGGAATCCTAACCACTAGGCTACCAGAGAACTCCCAACAAGTATTTCTTTTGAGAATGAGAAAGTCATTAAACTTGTTTTTTGGTTTGTTTGTTTTTTCGGCCGTGCCATGCGGTTTGTGGGATCTTAGTTCCCCGACCAGGGGTTGAACCCAGGCCCACGGCAGTGAAAGCACTGAGTCTTAACCACTGGGCCACCAGGGAATTCCCTAAACTTGTTTTTACAGTTTAGTTTTTATCAGTGTTATTGAAACATAATTGCATACAATAAAATGCAGTGATTTTATGTGTACAGTTCAGAGTTTCACAAAGGTGCACCCATCTCATCATCACTCAGTCAAGACAGAGTTTCTACCCCCTAGGAAGTTCCTCCCTGTCCCTTTGCAGTCAACCTTTCCCTCTCCTAAGGAAGCAGCCATTGATCTAATTTCTAGCACCATAGCTTAGTTTTGTCTTCTACAGAAGGTCATAGAAATGGGATTATACAGTATGTAATCTCTTGTGTCTGACTTCTTTCACCCAACATAATGATTTGAGATTGATTTATGTTTTGTGTGTATCAATAATTCATTATAATTTTTTAAAATGAAGAGCGATGTCCTAAGCACTTACTGCTTTCTGATCTGTAGAGTGAGACCCCATCCACGCAGAAAATAATCCTCCACAGCCTCTCCAGGCATGTCTGCCGCTGAGTGCCTGCTGCTGGCTGAGAGATCTTACCGCCTCCACGTCCTGGGAGGAGAGGCAGCAGTCACTCCCCCTCCCCCGCAGCAGCGCCAGTCTCAGGTGAGAGCCACCCTGCTCGTCGCCATTGTTCTGCGAGTGACAGCCTCCGGGGCAAATGGAAAGCCTTCAACCTGAAGGCTGTCAACTGCAGACAAGAATTCCTTTCTTTGTCAGGCTGGGTGGTCTCTGGGGCTTCGGCATCAACCTGCACAAAAGATGATAAGCATCGTGTGTGCTTGCAGAAAAACCTCGCCACCACCCAACGACTCTAACCGCACTCCTTTGTAAGGCCAGGATTAGCCCGTACGAAGCTCCCCGTGACTGTGTACAAACCGTCAAATCCCAGCCGCAGGAGGGCATCCAGGGGTCGTTTAGTCCATTTCCCCCATCGCGACCCTGACCACCTGCATGCTTCATGAAATATATTTGTCCCAGAATCTTAGTCATAGACATCTAGAAGGTCCCTTAGAGATTACGGTTTGACCCTCTCGGGCTTCAAAAAGGGGTCCAGACTTTCCCAAGGTCACACAGCACAAGGACAAGAACCCACGTCCTGTAAGCCTTCCTCTCTGGGGTGCTCTTTCCATTACTCCAAGCTGCTTCTGTTATTAAATGAACCCCCTGCCCAATAGTACAATGTAAAATGTAATTTCTAACTTTCCAATGTACAAGGTGTGTGTGTGTGTGTGTGTGTGTGTGTGTGTGTGTGTGTGTGTGTGTATGTGTATCTATCTCCCGTAGCCTTCACATAGGTAAAGGCTTTCTGGCACCTGTGGTGAGTACACCAGGCCGGGTTCATTTATGGAGTAGTTTGGTGCCCTCTACTGGTTACCAGTTATGGCAACAACAACAGCTATCCCTTACTGTGCCTACTGTGCAGGACGTTCAACCTGTGCCATTACTGCTAATTTTGAATCCAAAGAACAGGCCTGTAGACTAGGCAGTTTTATCCGTATTTTATAGATGAGGAAGTAGGAGCTCTTAGACCTTAGATGTTCTGCCCAAAATGGCTGAGCCTGGATTCAAACCCAGCCTTGTGGGACCCCAAGTTCCTTCCACGCTTCCATGTCAATACCACTTGTCACAATCCTGATGCTGTGTGTAGGACTTTCCCCTTAAAATGACTTCTACCTACTTCAAAATCTGCCAGGAATTGGGTGTTAATGCCCCTGTTTACACAAGGGGGAGGCCTGGGCTGGGACATCAGTGACTTGCCCAGGGTCCAGATCCAGTAAACCCTGAGCTCCTGCTCAATGCCAGGCTACTACCCAGGAGAGCCACACACAAGGTCCACAGGGAACTTCTTCCTGGGGCGGCAGCCTTCATTCAGGAGAGGGATTGGGAGACCATGTTCCCACCCAGGGGACCTCCCCCTATTCTAGGCCCCAAGGGACTCAGAGATAAAGAAAACACGTATTCAACTTGTGGGGGACTCCCATCCACTGGATTCAACAGATGCTGTGAAGCTGGGCCCCTGGTGTATGTGTGTAAATGAGTGAATGAATGGATGGAGTGGCTGAGAGGTGAAGGTTAGGACTAATGGCAGAGGCTGTGCAGGTTGTGGGGTGGTTGGCGCAGTGTACTGTAAAGGGGTTGATTTCAGTTTAAGTTGAAGAGTCCATTCCTATCCATCACAGCAGTCCACAGACAGAGGTGGCTGAATTCGTAGGCTTGGGCTCCAATCCCTGGATATGCAAGCAGAGTTAAGAAGACCACAGAAGAGATGTTGTAGAGGGATTTCAAGCCTGTATGATATATTCTAAACAACAGCATCAAGATTTAGAAATTGGAAGATTTCACATAAAAATCCCAATTTTTAGCTCTTCTTTAACAAAGTAGAAGGCCTGGCTTCACTGGGCCTGCTGCAGTCCTGTCACAGCTGTCCTCTCGGTTCCCTATTGTTGCCCCAGCAACAAGGATGACTGGGATGCCGTTTCTTATTGCACATGTGCTGTTGTTTTTCTTATTGCAAAACCAAAAATGAAAACATCTTTTAGTTCTTTCTGAAAAGAGGAAAAATTAAAAACCAAGTCATTTGTTTTAAGAAAAATAGTGTACGACATATTTATCTGTGGAAGTGAAGAAATTTCTATACATTTAAAAGGCAAGTGCTCAACTGGCTCCATTGGTTTTCATTGCTAGCTTGGACCTCATGACAACTTGAATTTGCTGCCCTATAGGGTCTTTCATGTCTTCTCATCCCTGCTGTGTGGACCTCAGGTCAGACTTTCACCGTCTTGCCACTTGGGTCTTCAGCTCCCGAGATGAGGGGCCGCTGGAACTGGCCATGAGTGTACTACTGGGTCTTGTGGTCTGAGATAGGAAGAAATCCTGCCCAGTGAGGCTGCTATGAATTTCCAGTTAAGTGAGATGATAAAGGCCTGGCAGACCACATCGATGCCTCTGCCCAGGGAAGCCCTTTGGAGATGTAGTGCCTTGATCACAACTTTTCTGAATTGGCCTCCCTCCCAACACTTCCTTCCCAGCCCTTCCCTCTCCATCCTGGCCACATGGACAGTGCTCTGATTCCTGGAGTATTGTCCAGAAGTGGGCACCAGCTTCAGATGTGGTCTGAACAGCTCAAATCAGCAGGACAAACGTCTCCCCCAGTTCAGACATCCTGCTCTTATTCTTGTCACCTCAGATCACATCATCTCTTTTCATCAGTCACATCACACGTTGGTCGCCACTGAGTTTGTGAGACACCGAGACCTTCAGATTATTTTTTCAGGAACCCTTCTCAAGAGAAGAGAGTTCTACCCCTGCCTTAACTGAAAATCATAGACAGTGAATGTTGAACATGGTCCTGGAGATCATCTAATGTCACCTCCCACATAGGCAGAAAGAGACCACTTCATCAGACACTCTGACAAAATTGTTGAACTGAAATGACGAAGTTCACACTAACACACTTAGTACTGTTTTACCCACAGCTCCACTCCTCCAGGAATGGATCTTGATTTTGTAAAACAAACAAACAAACAACCCCAAACACATTAATCACACTTTCTAGCTTAATCTCCTTCATAAGTTTGATTAGTACAATTTCTATATTTTCGGGTAGGTTAGTATCACATATTAGATATTCTGCTTACCAGAGTAACTCATTACCATTGTAGAAGACTTAGAAAATACAAAAAGCATAAGGAAAACAATTAAAGACTCTGGGATATCTACAGTATATAAAGAACACTTACAATTCAACAATAAAAAGGCAAATAATCCAATTTTAAAACAGGCGAAGGGCTTGAATAGACATTTCTCCAAAGAAGATAATACAAATGGCCCATATGCACATGAAAAGATACTCAACATAATTAATCTTTAAGGAAATGCAAATCAAAACCATGATGAGAAACCACTTCATATCCACTAGGATGTTATAGTAAAAAAGAAGATAATAAATATTGGCAAAGATGTGGAGAAATTGAAACCCTTATACATTGCTGGTAGGAATATGAAATAATGCAGTCACGTTGGAAAAGCAGTCTGGCAATTCCTCAGACTAGTAAACGTAGAATTACCGTAGGACTGAGCAGTTCCACTCCTAGGTGTCCGCTCAAGAAAAGTGGTAACACATAACCACACAAAAACTTGTAAACAGACATTCAGAGTATCATTATTCATAATAGCCGAAAAGTGGAAACAACTCAATGTCTATCAGCTGATGAATGGATTAAATAAAATGTGGTATATCCATAAAATGGAATGTTATTTGGCAATTAAAAAGTGAAATGTTGGTACATGCTGCAACATAGATGAACCTTGAAGACGTTATGCTAGGTGAAAGAAGCCAGACACAAAAGGTCACATGTTGTATGATTCCGTTCATGTGAAATGTCCAGAACAGTCAAATTTATGGAGACAGAAAACAAATTAGTGGTTGCTTAGGACTGAGAGGGTTTGAGAGGACATGGGGAGTGACTGCTAATGGGTATGGTGCTTGTTTCTGGGGTGATGAGAATGTTCTAAAATAGATGGTGGTGATAGTTGCATAACTGTGAATTTACTGAAAATGATTTGATTGCACACTTTAAATGGGTAAATTGTATGGTATGTGACTTAAACCTAATAAAGCTGTACGACACTGCCTTTTGTGAGTGCTTTGTGGAACCTCTCTGAGATGTGTTCTGCCTGACTCATGGTGGATACAGTGTCTCTCAGCAGCCCTGGCTGGATAGGTGTCCACCTTGGACTAGCTCCTCTGATGGTCCCTGGATGCAGAGGGATTCTGCCTTAAGAAGCTGAAGTGCATCTTGTATCATCCAGGGGAGATAAGGCAGCTGCATGATTATAATACAGGATGCAAGGTTGGAAGATGGGGGTGCTTGGGAGATGGAGGTGGAGGGTAATGGAGTAGCCTCAGAGAAGGGAAGAGGTTACTTGTAGCTGAAACATTGGGAAAAGGCTTCAAGGAGAGGGGAATAGTATCCTTTCAGATAAGATTGTGACAGATGGTGATGGATGTGATCAGGAAGAATCCAGATTAGACTTGAAGCTCCTTGAGAGGAGGACCATTAATTCATTGCTGTATTCCTGGTCCTCAGCACAGGACCTGGCTTGGAACACGGTGTCATGGTGTCATAAAGTTGCTGACTGAGTGAATATACAAATGAAAGAATGAGTGAGTGAGTGTATGAACAAAAGAATTGCAGGGAGAGAAATAGTTCAGAAGCAAGAGGAATGCAGGACTGGCTTAGAAGATAGACCAGTTTGGCTAAAGCATAAAGTTCAGTGAGGATTCACAGAAGGTAAGTCCCCGCAAAAGGCAGCTGAAACCAGATGATGGGGATTAGCTATAGACTTGGGTCAAATGACTTTTGAGCAAATGGTTAAACCTGTACTTTTTTTTTTGCCATGCTACACAGCTTGTGGGATCTTAGTTCCCTGATCAGGGATTGAACCCGGGCCTTCGGCAATGAAAGCGCACAGTGAAAGCGCACAGTCCAGTCCTAACCACTGGACTGCCAGGGAATTCCTTAAAGTTGTACTTTAGAAAGATGCTGTAAGGCCAAGTGGAAGATGGGTCAGAAGGGGTCAGCCTGGAGGCTGGGAGACCAGCTTAGAGGCTGGTCAGGCAAAAGATGATGGGGGCTAAACTAGGCCAGTAGTAGTGGGACCAGAGAAGGGATGGAAGCCAGAGACATTCAGCCAATTTCCAAACATTATAAAAACTGTAAAAGCAAGTACATCTGGTGACAAACAGTTCACCTATTCAACAGAACTCCAACTATTAGAGGAAGTACTTGCCAAAAAAAAAGTTGGAATAAAAGTTTCAACCACACTTTTTATAAAGGTAATTGAAAGGAAAACAAAAACCCCAATTGGGGATAGTAAGAAAACAGGGAACCACAAAATTATGACCCCATTATGTAGATTGGAGTTCCATGTAATGAATGAGCCCTGGACCACATTCATCCTCCCTTGGCCCTATCTAAGACTGGCAATAATAACTCTCAAATCAGGTTTAAGACAAAGACAGTCCAGTCTGTTTCAAGCCACTTGGTTAGCATGTAGGGTATTAAAAGGACCTGGTTTCTGATCCCAGCTCTGCATTAACTCAGGCAGAACAAATACTAGTGGAGAGGTAAGAGGAAGACATTCTAATTTCGAGACTTAAGAGTTTAGTGGTTGAGAATATTGATACTGGGGCTGGGCTGTGCCTGGTTGAACTCAGCTCTGTCACCTTGACCTTGAACAAGTTATTTAACATCTCTGTGCCTTAGTTATCTCATCTATAAACTGGCACTAGTGAATATACTCATTGAGTAGTTATGAAAATTAGATTAATTAATAAATTTTAAATGCTTAAAAACACCTACTATATCATATACTAAGCACCATGTAAGTGTTTACTATTATTATTATTATTGCAAAAAACACTGACCAAAGCTAGACAACAATGGAGCAGGCTGTTCTGAAGTAGAGTGTTCCCTGTCACCACAGGTATATAAGCAGAGCTGAGGTGGTTGTCAGGTTCAGCTTTGGACACTGAGTTTTCGGTGCTGGTGAGACATCCGACTAGGTTTATTCAGTATTATTCATTCTGTTTATTTAATTCCACAAATATTTAATGAGCAGCTACTCTGTGCCACACATTGTGCTGGCGATACTGGGATGAACCAGACGGTCCCAGCTCTCGAGGACCTGATAATCTAGTTAAGGACGGCAGGTAGGTATCACCTCTGGTGTGGAAGAGCCACAACACCAGCACACACGAGGTTCATAGGAGCCTGAGGAAGGAGACAGGCAAGTTTCCCGGAAGAAGTAGTAAGAAGCAAGGTCCCTTGGGCCACATTCAGGGCCTGGGGAATGCAGAGTCGGGAAGATCTGCCCTTGCTGGTCAGTGGGTGACTGGATTTTGTCTTCCAGTGCTGATAATCATTTTTCCTAGGTCCTGTCCTTAGTTGAATGTTTGGACCCTCCTACTTCTTATTGCTTCTGGAAAGAAAATTTTTGTGAGTCTTTAAGATGTTTTCTAAATCCCTTTGCACACACATTTTATTGATCAAGGTTCCAATATGATGTTTTTGCCTCAATCCCTTTATCTTTTAGTTCAGGGAGGTTGAAATCTAAGTTTTTCCAGAAGGAGCGTCAATCACAGCCAAAAGAGACTGCATTTCCTGGTTACTAAATCAATACAGCTTAGGTCTACAGGATCGGGCTAATTTCTGTGTTGCTGCATCCTCGTCCCAGACAGTTTCCCCCCTTGGCATGCTCCTTACCACAGATGTTCGTTCTCCTATTGTGAATTTATGCCAACGATGTTCAAAGTAACCACATTAAGGGGGTAAAGCCCCAGGAATCAGGGGAAAAATGAAAGTAAAAAAGAAAGACACACACATGTACTATTTACTAGATAATAAAGACAAATATGTTCACATCCTGTCATCTCAGGCATGAATAACCCCAGAAATGCTGTCAGAGAGGAGGCCCTGTCAGGAAACACTGCCAAGTTTCTCATTCCCCTTCCTGGCTTCCATTCTTACCTGCCTGCTCTTTTTCAGCCTCCATTAAGGGCTTTCAGTTCTTCCTGTGCTTTGTTACTTACCCCTCTTTCAGCCAGGATCACAGTTGATCTGGGATGTGAGAGGTACAAAGCAGGAAGATAGATGTAGTTGCAGGTTTCTCCCGACATTGTGAATGGGAAGAAGCAAGGACACATCCACTGGTCTATTCTCCTTGCCTGTTTTCCTTTTGTGCCCCCACCAAGATGACTCATGCCCCTGTGCTCCAGGCAAGCCCTGCAGCCTCTGTCACTGTGTGGGACGCACAGATCAGGGCATGTACTCCTCTTTTCTCTAAAGGAGGAGTCTCGGTTTACCTTGGTTGAGGCCTCAGCTAACAATTCAGACCCAATTACACGAAACTTGCTAACAAAGGTCAGGAAGCCCAAGGAGAGGGAGTTACCGGTAAAAGGAAATTCAACAGTTTGTCAAGAGTTAACAAAATACCAGGGCTGGTGCAGCATCTGAGCTATGGTCTATGTCCTTCAATATTCAAGCTTGGAATGCTTTTCTGGGGAGGAGTTTCTAGTGGCTAATTGTCCAAATTTACGTTGGGGGAGAACTGTTACCTTGTCCTACGGAAATATTGCACAGCCTTAGATGCTCCTAGAGCTGTGTAGAGTCTAGAGGGGTCATTTAAGGGTGCTGCCTCTCAAAGTTTGCTGCCCATTAGAATCATGGGGGTGGGGGAGAGGTTGCTTTATAAAATCCTAATGCCCAGATCCCACCTCTGACCAATGATATCAAACTCTGTGGTTTTTAAGCTCCCCAGGTGCTTTCAACGTGCAGCCAAGTTTGAGAACCTGTGGGCCAGACCCTTACTATTGGATCTGTGGTTCGTGGAGCTGCAGCCCCATCAGGGAGCTCATTAGAGATGCATATTCTCAAGTCCCACCATGGACCTACTGAATGAGAATGCTCATTTTAACAAGATCACCATGTGACTTGTATGTGCATTACAATTTGAGAAGTAGTTACTTTTCTTCAAACATTGGGCAGTTGGCAACAATGGGCCCAAATTCTGTCTACCCACTGGAGCTGTGCAGTAGCTTTTCCCTTAGTGGGGCCCTCACACTCCAGTTTGCCAGAGCCCCACACATGGATGGATTCATTAACTTCCATTACCTGCCTGGGCCCAGTTAGAATTGGAATTTTTAAAAACCTTATTATAAAATAAAATTAAAAAAGTAACACATAGTACATTCACAATGTTGTGAAGCCGTTACAACAGAACATTTTCTTTACCCCAAAAGGAAGTCCCATACTTATTAAGCAGTCGCTTCTCATTTCCCTCTCCCCTCAGTCTCTGGCAACCACTAATTTGCTTTTTTGTTACTATGGGTTTGCTTATTTCAAATGTTTCATATAAAAGAAATTTATAAAAAACAAATATATATATTTATTTATTTTGGGCTGTGTTGGGTCCTTGTTGCTGTGTGTGGGCTTTCCCTAATTGTGGCGAGCAGGGGCTACTCTTCGTTGCGGTGCGCGGGCTTCTCATTGTAGTGGCTTCTTTTGTTGAGGAGCACAGGCTGTAGGTGCGGGGGCTTCTGTAGTTGTGACACACGGGCTCTAATGCGCAGGCTCAGTAGTTGTGGCGCACGGGCTTAGTTGCTCTGCGGCATGTGGGATCTTCCAGGACCAGGGATCAAACCCGTATCCCCTGCATTTGCAGGTGGATTCTTAAGCACTGTGCCACCAGGGAAGTCCCTATAATGTTTTCAAGGTTCATCCATGTTGGAGCATGTGTCAGTACTTCCTTTTTATGGCTGAATTATATTCCTTGTTTGGATACGCCACATTTTGTTTATCCATTCATCATTTGATGGACATTTGGGTAGTTCCAGTCTTTTGGTTACTGTGAATAGTGCTGCTATGAACATTTGTATGCAAGTTTTTGTTTGAACACCTGTTTTCAACCTTTGAGGACTTGAGTTCTACCTAGGAGTGAAATTGCTGACTTATATGGTAATTCTATATGTTTAACTTTTTAGAGAATAGCCAAACTGTTTGCCATGGGCAGCATTGTTTTACATTCCCACTAGCAATGTATGAGGATTCCAATTTCTCCACGTCCTTGCCAACACTTGTTATTTTCTGTTTTTTTTCCCTTTTAATTCTAGTCATAGTAATGGGTGTGAAATGGTATCGCACTTCACTTTTGATCTGATGCTTTTCATTTGCATTTCACTAATGATGAATTCTTTTCATGTACTTGTTTGGCCACTTGTATATCTCCTTTAGAAAAATATCTATTTAAGTCTTTAGCTCATTTAAAAACTGTTATTTGCCTTTTTGTTATTTAGTTGTAAGAGTTCCCTTTTCAGATACAGGTATCCCTCGCTTTTCAAGTTTGCTTTATCTCAATGTGCTTTTATGAAAGACCTTCATTGGTACCTGTTTTCGCTAACAGAAAGAAATGTGAAGAAGATTTCCGCTTTCAGGAAAAAAGGGGAAAAGCAAAAATAGTGTTCGAGTTTGTTTTGCATGAGGCAGTATAGAGGCAGCGCGCTTTGAGAGAATGACACCACCAAGCTCCTTCCCGGGGAACTATCTTCAGCATCTTAGCATCCAGCTGCCATAGCTTTGAACTGTGTCTGTGAGCATCTGTGCTTTATCTCGATTTATTTTGTGCATGTGCATTCGTTAGCAAGATGTGTCCTAAGGTAATTGCTTCTTTGCTTTATGTCATTTTGGCTTAGAAAAGGTTTCTTAGGAATGCTGTACTTTTGGATAGGGAACATGGAAACCTGTTTATGATTTCCAAATATTTTCTCCCATTCTGTGAGTTGTCTTTTCATTTTCTTGATAGTGTCCTTTGATGAACAAAAGTTTTCAATTTTGATGAAGTTAAATTTCTCTAATTTTTTCTTTTCTTGCTCGTGCTTTAGGTGTCATATAGAATTTGAGATTTTATCACCTGGACGAGATCAATGGATGGGGAGCAAGAAGAATCTGAGGAGAAAGGGAGTAGGGATGGCTTGAGGTCTCTGTCTCCAGTTCAACCAGAAGAGCTCAGCATTTCTCTGCTTTATATAAGGTCCTCCAGTTTAAATATACATATATTTGATAGATTAGAACCACTAGTTTGTGCTTCTCAAACTTTTATCATTGAATATTAGTGGGAAACCTCAGTGTGCCAGCTTGCTCTAAAAACTAGTCCCAAATGGTATATGTAGTAATTAGAACTTAATGTTTTCTGGCTTCAGTTAGGTTTTATTTGTAATAAAGAAAAAAACAGAAGAGTTGAAAAAAAAAAGAAAAAACATACATTTTTAGAAAATTATGCAGTGTTTCTTTTGCTTCATTTGCCACATGTTTAGGAAGTCAGGATTTGGCCCAAATCCTAACCCACTGTCTACCTGGTGGCAGCTCATCCACACTGAAGAAATATTCCAAGGAAAAGAAGACAGCCGAGCTCAAGCATACCAGCCTTTGGAACCTGGTGCTGCATTTGCCTGATGTCACAGCAAGTGAGAGTTTAAACCCAGGCGCTCTCATTTCGAATCTAGGCCAGGTGTTGTAAGTAGTCAGACCAATCATCTATGGATCTCTCTTGATTGGCACTACTATTACTACTAGCTGCCATTTTATTTTATTATTTCATTTTACATTTTTTGGCTGTGCTGCTGGCATGCGGGATCTTAGTTCCCCAACCAGGTTTGGAACTCGCGCCCCCTGCATTGGAAGCACCGAGTCTTAACCTCTGGACTGCAAGGGAAGTCCTGCCATAATTTTTGAAAGCTTTTTATGTGCCAGGCATTGTGCTGAAAGGCTACATCCAATCTTCCCAACAACCATGGAAGTGGTTCCGTAATTATCCTCATTTACTACTGAAGAAACTGAACTCAGGTTAAATAACTTGCTGAAGTCACGCAGATGGCAAGTGTTAGAGATAGGATTTAACCCAAGTCTGACTCCAAAGTCCATATTCTGAACCACCAAGCGAAACTATTATTTTAAAGAGGACCATCACCGATCTCTGCCAAGGCCCTCCCCCTGGGTTACAAGCTGGCCAATATTCCCCGCGGCGACGCGTGCGCAGACTCCGCCCGCCGCCCCTCCCTTTCCCACGTGCTTCTCAAATTGCGCAGGCGCTCTCCTTGTCGGAGGCTGAGCCGTGGAGCAGGCGCGGAGGCGGTGCCGGCGCCGGCGGGGCTTGGGCACGCTTCGGGTAGCCAATGCGCATGCGCGGGGCTAGAGCTACAGTCCTTGGGGGAGCACGGAGATGGCGGCCGCCGGGGGAGCTTCGTCTGAGCCGGCGGTTTCAGAACAGCCGGCGGAGCTGTCTGCCGCGGTGCGGGCGAGCATCGAGCGGAAGCGGCA
The DNA here is from genome assembly GCF_964374135.1 of Grampus griseus. Taxonomy (NCBI): domain Eukaryota; kingdom Metazoa; phylum Chordata; class Mammalia; order Artiodactyla; family Delphinidae; genus Grampus; species Grampus griseus. The sequence continues at coordinate 33,882,921 of NC_139000.1, forward strand.
GCGGGCGCTGATGCTGCGCCAGGCCCGGCTGGCGGCCCGGCCTTACCCGGCGACAGCGGCTGCGGCTACCGGAGGTTTGGGCCCGGGCGGCGTTTGCCCCTTCTCTTTCTTTGCGGACCGGGGGCAGCGTCTTGGGTGTGGCGTGCACTCCCTTAGCGTTTCCGCGCAGACCCTCCCGCAGTCCCAGGTGCGGGGGGTGGGGGTGGGATCCGCTCAGCGGGCCTTGTCACAGTGGGCTGTCCGAGACCACAGGGCGACTCCTGACTCCCAGCCCTGGCCTTTCCTCCCTGCTCCTGGGCGGTCCTTAGCTTGGGAATGCAGCCGCCCTCGCCGTCAGGAAATGCCAGCCAGTGCCTCAGCTCTCCCTTTCTGCTCTCTTCCTGCAGCTTCCACCGGTCCCAGGGGTGGTTTTTGTGTAAAGCTTTTAGACCTTGTAACACATTTAACTAGTGGTCCTGCACCAGCTTCCCTCAGTCATCCGTTTAACACAGGGTGATTGAGTGCATATTCCGTAACCGGCACAGTGCTTGCTCCGTGCTGGGAGCAAACAGACGTTAGCTGCTGCCTTCGTGGGGCTAACAGAATGGCACCTGTTGTGCTTCACGTTTTTCAAATTGGCTGATTTGATTCTCACAGCTAACCTGTGAGAAAATAATTAGGACAGGGTTTGGTATCCTTGTTTTACTGAGGTGGTAACAGGATCAGAAAAGGAAAGGGGGTTTGCTCAGGTGCATCCCAGTAAGTGCAAAGGCTAATCAGGACTAGAACTCGGGTCATCTGACCCTGGGTTCGGGGCCTTTCCTTGCTCTCCAGCTGCCTCTGCTATACTAGGCATCTCTCTCACCCATAGGAAGAAAGGCTGTTATTCTTGTTTGGATTTCATCTTTCCCTTTTCTTAGGGCAGCCCTTGGCGGCTTATTTGTCTCTTTGCCTATCATGTATGTGTGTATCATGTAATTCTCCAGTGGGGTCAACTAATAATTTTCCTCAGGGAAATACAGTTTGGTTGACACGTGGTTCTTCAGGACCACCTCTATAATGTGAAGCACAGGTGTTCCTAAGCCTATATCCATACTGTGTGAGCAGTTGAGCACGGTCAGAGCTGTGTCATCCACTACCCTTTTTCATCAGCCAGAAGTAAGGATGAGTGAAAAGAGCGAGCTGCGTGTCTTGATATTCATACTGACACTGAATCTGCAAATTGCAACCAGTTTTAATGGTTCCGGTCTCATCCTTTCTGCTTTATAGTGGTTTTCTTTTATTCCTTTCCCAACTTGAAGCATTCTAGGGTCAGGACAAAAAGTTGTCCATCTGCATTGATTAATTCATATTCATTATTCCATAAAGGTTTCTAGATCTGTACTAAAAGACCGTGGAACACGGGTGCGAAATAGAGCATAAAGTGGTATTAAACTAAATGTCTGATAATGGAAAGCAAGGTAGCATGAATATTTTGTTAGATTTCTTAGGTATTTGCCAAAGAACTGAACTGTGTTACAGCATTGTATACAACCTGCAGTGCTTCAAGAGTTGGGTAGGTGCTGAGATTTTTAATCTTTGTAGTACTTTTATTTCAGTGTACTGTACAGTTTTCATTTTCTGTGTGTGCTATGACATGCCATGAAAAAACTGAGAAGAACTTGCGTGGAATGTGTTGCTAAGAGTAGTGCTAAGGGCCTGGGGAACAAACAAGGCATAGCAGTAGAGAGAAATTGGGCTTTGTTTTTGGCATGATTTACCATTGTTCAGGATCCTGCTCAGATTATGGTCTTGATTACTCCAGCTTCCCTTCTTAATTCTTACTGCACTCATGAATGATCATTCTAATCATTTGCTACACTATTCATGAAATCAAAATCATATTCTGATACATTCATTGATTTCTATCCAGTCAGTAAATATTCGTGGAATGCTTAACTATTTTTCAGAATTACGGAGATAAAAGCACTCAGTCTAATGAAGGGATGTAGAGAGATGGACAGACAATGTAGTAGAATATGAGAATTGCTGTTAACTGTATAAACAGGCTTATACTCTAATTCCTTTATTTAATAAATTGAGGCCAGAGAAGGGGAGTTTAGACTTAAGCAAGATAATACCTACTAAATTTGTCTTTAAAAATTAGTTATAACATTCATACATTAATGTAAAATGCACTTATCTGAATTTGACCTATGTGAATACTCATGTCAATACCGCAGCAATCAATATACTGTACAGACACTTCCAGAACCTTAGAAGTTTCCCTAATGGCAGTTCTTAGTCAACCATTCACCCTCAGAAGTAACTATCATTCCGACCATTTGATTAGTACTGTCTGTTTTTGAACATCATATAAATGGAATCATACGGTAACTGGCTTCTTTTGCTCAACATAATACCTGAGAGATTCATCCATGTTGTTGCATGTGTTGGTAGTTTGTTCATTTATATGTTCTGTAGTACTCTTTTAGGTTGTTATACCGTAGTTTTTCCATTTTCCTTTCGATGGAAATTTGGGTTGTTTCCAGTTTGGGGCTGTTACGAGGAAAACATTTGTGAGCATTTTTGATACGTCTTACGGTAGACATACGCACTCATTTCTATTGTGTACATGCCTAGAGATGGAATTCTGGGTTATAGGGGAGATGTGTATTTTAACTGTAGCAGGCATTGCCGAACAATGATTATATGAATTTAAAATCTTACCAGCCGTGAGTGATAGTCCCAGGTGCTCCACACCCTCATCACCTGGTATTATCAGTCTTCTTCATTTTGAGTATTCTGGTGGGAATGGTGATATTTCAGTATGGTTTTAATTTGTATTTTCCTAATTACTTATGATGATGAGACCTTTTTCATGTGGTTACTAGCTGTTTGCATATCTTCACTTGTGAAGTTTCTCTTCAGGTCTTTTCCCTTTTTTTAAGTTGGGCTATTTGTCTTTCACTGGTTTATAGGATTTCATTACGTATTCTGGATAAGTCTTTTGTCAGATATACATATTGCAAATAGCTTCTCCCGATTTGTATCTTGTCTTTTTACTCTCATAATGGTGTCTTTTGATGAATAGAGGTTCTTAGTTTTTTTTTTTTTTTTTGCGGTAGGCGGGCCTCTCACTGTTGTGGCCTCTCCCGTTGCCAACGGAGCACAGGCTCCGGACGCGCAGGCTCAGCGGCCATGGCTCACGGGCCCAGCCGCCCCGCGGCATGTGGGATCTTCCCGGACCGGGGCACGAACCCTTGTCCCCTGCATCGGCAGGCGGACTCTCAACCACTGCGCCACCAGGGAAGCCCAGGTTCTTAGTTTTAATCAAGTTCAATTTGCAGTTTTTCTCTTACGGTTAATACGTTTGTGTCATGTTGAAGAAGTTTCTGGATACCTCAAGTTCATTGAGTTATTCTCCAATGTTCTCTTCTAGAAGCTTTATTGTTTTACCTTTTACCCTTTACATTCAAGACTATGATCCATTTAAAAATTGTTTTGTGTATATTGTATGAGGTAGAGTCAAAGTTCATTTATTGAAATAACCATCTTTTCCTCACTGTTTTGTAGTACCTTTGTCATAAATCCTAGCATCATTTATTGAAAATATTATCTTTTTCTCACTGAATTGTCTTGGAGCCTTTGCTGTAAGTTAAGTGACCAAATATGTGTAGGTCTATTTCAGGACTCTCTCTTTTACTATCAATAAATTGGCCCCTTTGATTTAGTACTATACTGTCATAATTACTGAAGCTTTGTAGTAAATCTTTAAACCTGGTAGTGTAAATCCTCCAGTTTTGTTCAGGATTATCTTGGCTATTGTGTGTTCTTTGTATTTACATATAAATGTTAGATCAGCTTGTCAGCGCCCATTGCTCCTCCCCCTCGTGAGTGTGCCTGTGTGCGCGCGCGCACACACACACACACACACACACACACGCACGTACGTGCGTCCCTCCCCCCGCCCCCCCCCCCCCCCCCCCGCCACTGCTGGGGTTTTGAATGGAATCACATTGAATCTTTAGGTAAATCTGGGGAGAATTGACTTAGATTTCTCTTAGTGGTGTTTTCAGTGTAGAGGTTTTACACACCTGTTCCTAGGTATTATTTCTTAATTCTAATTGTAGATTCTTTTGGATATTCTGTATACATAATCACATCATCTGTGAATACTGTTTTCTTTCCAGCCTTTATGCCTGTCTTGTTTTCTTGCCGTAGTACAGTGGCTGGGACCTTCATTATAATGTTGAATAGAAGTGGTATAGTGGACATCCTTGTCTTGTTTGATATATATTAAATTTTTAAAAGTTCCTGTTTATGCACAAGGGAACATAAGGGCTTACCTAGTTCATTTGTTGACCACTCTTACTTTTTGTAGGCATGGCTAATGTAAAAGCAGCCCCGAAGATAATTGACACAAGAGGAGGCTTCATTCTGGAAGAGGAGGAGGAAGAAGAACATACAACTGGAAAAGTTGTTCATCAACCAGGTAAAGTGTGTTTTCAGAAAATAGATACCTAGGTTGGTCATTTTGAGTAACATGCATAATTCTTTGCAAAGTGATGCTAGAAAATGCCACATTTAGTCTAGTCACTGAGCAGGTTGGCTTTATAAGAGTGATAAAATTTGGCAGTTTTGCTAGTAGATTAAAAATGAAACAGATTTGGCAGTGATTCATTTAACATGTCGTTTGTGTACTTAGGGTTGATGCTCTCTGTTTTATAATAGGCAGGCTGATAGAATAAATACTTAGAAGTATCTTGATAGGCTGAAATGAGGGACTTGAATGCAAGAGATAAACTTTAGGTCTTTTCTTTATGTTTAGAGAAAAAAAAGTGGTCTGTAAAGTACAAGATAGGTCTGGCATAAAAAGAATAATAAAATATTATGTAAGGTTAAAGTTTTGGTAAATCACATATATCTATATCCATCCATCCTCTGGATGAGGGTACTTTCACACTCTTTGAAAAAGATAGTTTTACTTGATCATAAGTTTGAAGCCAGTAGTGGAATATAACAGCTTAAAAAAGCTATTCCAGTTTTGGTTGTAGCATTAGAAGTGTTGTGTATTCATCAAGGTAGGTAATAATCCTGTTCTCTTCTGTGTGTGTCTAAACTGTTGTTTTCAGAAGCTGACACCTGAAGGATTAAAATACTTATTTTCAGTTTGGGTGCCTTTTTTTTTTTTTAATATCTTTATTGGAGTATAATTGTTTTACAATGGTGTGTTAGTTTCTGCTTTATAACAAAGTGAATCAGCTATATATATGCATATATCCCCATATCTCCTCCCTCTTGCATCTCCCTCCCACCCTCCCTATCCCACCCCTCTAGGTGGTCACAAAGCACTGAGCTGATCTCCCTGTGCTATGGGCTGCTTCCCACTAGCTATCTATTTTACATTTGGTAGTGTATACATGTCCATGCCACTCTCTCACTTCGTCCCAGCTTACCCATCTCCCTCCCCGTGTTCTCAAGTCCATTCTCTACGTCTGCGTCTCTATTCCTGTCCAGTCCTTAGGTTCTTCAGAACCTTTTTTTTTTTTTTAGATTCCATATATACGTGTTAGCATATGGTATTTGTTTTTCTCCTTCTGACTTACTTCACTCTGTATCACAGACTCTAGATCCATATACCTCACTACAAATAACTCAGTTTCGTTTCTTTTTATGACTGAGTAATATTCCACTGTGTATATTGGGTGCCATATTTTATGAGGGCTATTGACAAGTGTATATGTCCAAAACAGGGTGGTCAAAATGGAAATATTGAAATTGGCATGTGAGGAACAGTTGTCAAAACTGGATACGTTTAACTTAGAAACACTGCAGCTGCCTGCAAATGCAAGAAGTATTCCTCTGTGGACGACAGATTATACTTACTGCGATTTGCTCTGGAGGGGAGAATTGGAACAGTGGATAACAGTTAACAGCGAGGGAGATTCCAACCCAGTATAATGAACTTGTACTTTGCACTAAATAGGGTGTTGGCACATACATCATGTGAGCCAAACCACGTGGAGTGCTGCCTCTAAATAGCAAAGCATTGGAGGGGTTCAGAGATTGAGAGACCGCTTGAGCAGGATATTGTAGAAAAACCCTGTATCAGGAGGGAATGCCTTGAATTCAGTGACCTGTAAAGTCCTTATGATTCTATGGATATGAAGATTCACTGTAACTGTTTTTCTGTAGATTCCTGAATCCACCACGGGCTTATAAAGCCCTGTTCATTCAACAGGTCATGCAACAAACATTAATTGAGAACCTACTGTAGTGCCTTTGTGCTTGACTGAGGTATGTATGTGGCATGTGTCATATACTGTTATTGACGGTAGGGCTGCTGCTTGCAGTTAGCACTCTGGTAACGAATTTGTGCAGGTTAGTAAAGGTGTCTCTTATTCGCAAGCTGGCCCCATACAGGGAAGGCAGGGAGAGGCTCAAGAAAGAGTCAGAGCACTCCAGATTGGTAGGTGGCAGTTTTAATAAGCAAGGGAACTTTCTTACAAGGCTTGTCTTGGGCGGCTGTGAGTTGAGTAGATCTCCGCACCCGCTCGCCAAATCTTAAAGTATATGTAGAAGCTTTCACTGGGTTCAGTTCCATATTCAGTCCACATGGTCTCAACAACACCATACGCTCTCAACAACACCATATGCTCTCAAGGCTGTGTCCTTGAAACAGCTCCCACTGTGGGAACATGGGGCAGAATGTACATCCCAAGGAGAGAAGAAGAGAGAGTGAGGAGCCTCTGATTGCCCAGGTCCAGCTCACAGGTTAACCGGTGGTCACATCCTTGATTACCTCTTCCACAGTGTCATCTTTGGGAGAGAAAGTAGAAAAAGACCCTCTTTCTCTGGGCTGACTTAGCCTGGGCCAGGGCTCATGGCTTAAAAAGTGGTCATGGGCTGCATTTTGATACCTGTTTGCCCCCTTGGGCAGGTGCCTTTGCACAAGGAGCCTACTTTTAAGACTTTATGTGGTTGACCTCTATGGGTAGAAGAAAACAGGGAGAGTAATTAATATTTTCTATCACTTTTTTTTTTTATAGTCAGACACTAATTTCTGTACTTGGCAGAATTTCAGACAGTCACAATGATGAAAGGGCTTGAAAAGGAAAGGAAATGGGCTTCACTAGGTTTATAAAAGTTTGGATGTCTCCATACATACTGGAGAGGGGCCCCGTGGATTAGGACACTGCAAAGGGAGATCTCAGAAAGGGGGGTTGGGGTGGAGCTTCTGCAACTCTTGACTGAGGGAGCAATGGAACCTCTCCTTTGGTAAAAAGCTAGATGCCTATGGAGAAGAGGCTGGTTGCTTCTCTGTGCTTTTCTGCTTCCTAGGACTTTTTTTTTTTTTTAATGTCTTAAGTTACTTACAATTGGTGCAGCTTAAGAGCTCTTTCTTTTCTTTCTTTTTTTTTTAGTTATTTCTGAGATATACATTTTAAAGTAATAACTAGAATTATGACTTATAACATTATACCAGAACATATAAGAGTTTTAGAAATTTCATGTAATGTCTGAAACATTTATATTAACATACTTCCATACAAATAACCCAAAGAAAGTTTAGTATTAGTTGTTTTTTTTGTTTGTTTGTTTTTTTATACTGCAGGTTCTTATTAGTCATCAATTTTATACACATCCGTGTATACATGTCAGTCCCAATCGCCCAGTTCATCACACCATTATCCCCACCCCACCGCGGTTTTCCCCCCTTGGTGCCCATACGTTTGTTCTCTACATCTGTATCTCAACTTCTGCCCTGCAGACCGGTTCATCTGTACCATTTTTCTAGGTTCCACATACATGCGTTAATATACGATATTTGTTTTTCTCTTTCTGACTTACTTCACTCTGTATGACAGTCTCTAGATCCATCCACGTCTCAACAAATGACTCAATTTTGTTCCTTTTTATGGCTGAGTAATATTCCATTGTATATATGTACCACAACTTCTTTATCCATTCGTCTGTCGATGAGCATTTAGGTTGCTTCCATGACCTGGCTATTGTAAATAGTGCTGCAGTGAACATTGGGGTGCATGTGTCTCTTTGAATTATGGTTTTCTCAGAGTATATGCCCAGTAGTGGGATTGCTGGGTTGTATGGTAGTTCTATTTTTAGTTTTTTAAGGAACCTCCATGCTGTTCTCCATAGTGGCTCTATCAATTTACATTCCCACCAACAGTGCAAGAGGGTTCCCTTTTCTCCATGCCCTCTCCAGCATTTGTTGTTTGTAGATTTTCTGATGATGCCCATTCTAACTGGTGTGAGATGATACCTCATTGTAGTTTTGATTTGCATTTCTCTAATAATTAGTGATGTTGAGCAGCTTTTCATGTGCGTCTTGGCCATCTGTATGTCTTCTTTGGAGAAATGTCTATTTAGGTCTTCTGCCCATTTATGGATTGGGTTTGTTTATTTAATATTGAGCTGCATGAGCTGTTTATATATTTTGGAGATTAATCCTTTGTCCGTTGATTCGTTTGCAAATATTTTCTGAGGGTTGTCTTTTGGTCTTGTTTATGGTTTCCTTTGCTGTGCAAAAGCTTTGAAGTTTCATTAGGCCCCATTTGTTTATTTTTGTTTTTATTTCCATTACTCTAGGAGGTGGATCAAAAAAGATCTTGCTGTGATTTATCTCAAAGAGTGTTCTTCCTATGTTTTCCTCTAAGAGTTTTATAGTGTCCGGTCTTACATATAGGTCTGGAATCCATTTTGAGTTTATTTTTGTGTATGGTGTTAGGGAATGTTCTAATTTCATTCTTTTACATGTAGCTGTCCAGTTTTCCCAGCACCACTTATTGAAGAGACTCTCTTTTCTCCATTATATATCTTTGCCTCCTTTGTTATAGATTAGTTGACCATAGGTGTGTGGGTTTATCTCTGGGCTTTCTATCTTGTTCCATTGATCTGTGTTTCTGTTTTTGTGCCAGTACCATATTGTCTTGATTACTGTAGCTTTGTAGTATAGTCTGAAGTTAGGGAGTCTGATTCCTTCAGCTCCGTTTTTTTCCCTCAAGTCTGCTTTGGCTATTCAGGGTTTTTTGTGTCTCCATACAAGTTTAAGATGATTTGTTCCAATTCCGTAAAAAATGCCATTGGTAATTTTTTTTTTTTTTTTTTTTTTTTTTTTGTGGTACGCGGGCCTCTCACTGTTGTGGCCTCTCCCATTGCAGAGCACAGGCTCCGGATGCGCAGGCTCAGTGGCCATGGCTTATGGGCCCAGCCGCTCCGCGGCACGTGGGATCCTCCGAGACTGGGGCATGAACCCCTGTCCCCTGCATCAGCAGGCGGACTCTCAACCACTACGCCACCAGGGAAGCCCGCCATTGGTAATTTGATAGGGATTGCATTGTATCTGTAGATTGCTTTGGGTAGTATAGTCATTTTCACAACATTGATTCTTCCAATCCAAGAACATGGTATATCTCTCCATCTGTTGTTATCATCTTTAACTTCTTTCATCAGTGTCTTATAATTTTCTGCATACATGTCTTTTGTCTCCCTAGGTAGGTTTATTCCTAGGTATTTTATTCTTTTTGTTGCAATGGTAAATGGGAGTGTTTCCTTAATTTCTCTTTCAGATTTTTCATCATTAGTGTATAGGAATGCAAAGATTTCTGTGCATTAATTTTGTATCCTGCATCTTTACCTAATTTTGTATCCTGCAACTTTACCAAATTCATTGATTAGCTCTAGTAGTTTTCTGGTGGCATTTTTAGGATTCTCTATGTATAGTATCATGTCATCTGCAAACAGTGACAGTTTTACTTCTTTTCCAATTTGTATTTCTTTTTCTTCTCTGATTTCCGTGGCTAGGACTTCCAAAACTGTGTTGAGTAATAGTGGTGAGAGTGGACATCCTTGTCTCGTTCCTGATCTTAGAGGAAATGCTTTCAGTTTTTCACCATTCAGAATGATGTTTGCTGTGGGTTTGTCGTATATGGCCTTTATTATGTTGAGTTAGTTTCCCTCTGTGCCCAGTTTCTGGAGAGTTTTTATCATAAATGGGTGTTGAATTTTGTCAAAAGCTTTTTCTGCATCTATTGAGATGATCATATGGTTTTTTTCTTCAATTTGTTAATATGGTGTATCACATTGATTGATTGCGTATTTTGAAGAATCCTTGCATCCCTGGGGTAAATCCCACTTGATCGTGGTGTATGATCCTTTTAATGTGTTGTTGGATTCTGTTTGCTAGTATTTTGTTGAGGATTTTTGCATGTATATTTAGCAGTGGTATTGGTCTGTAATTTTTTTTTTTTGTAGTATCTTTGTCTGGTTTTGGTATCAGGGTGATGGTGGCCTCATAGAATGAATTTGGGAGTGTTCCTTCCTCTGCAATTTTTTGGAAGAGTTTGAGAAGGATGGGTGTTAGGTTAGCTCTTCTCTAAATGTTTGATAGAATTCATCTATGAAGCCATCTAGTCCTGGATTTTTGTTTGTTGGAAGTTTTTTAATCACAGTTTCAATTTCATTACTTGTGATTGTTCTGTTCATATTTTATGTTTCTTCCTGGTTCAGTCTTGGAAGGTTATACCTTTCTAAGAATTTGTCCGTTTCTTCCAGGTTGTCCATTTTATTGGCATAGAGTTGTTTGTAGTAGTCTCTTAGGATGCTTTGTATTTATGCAGTGTCTGTTGTAACCTCTCCTTTTTTGTTTCTAATTTTATTGATTTGAGTCCTCTCCCTCTTGATGAGTCTGGCTAATGGTTTATCAATTTTGTTTATCTTCTCAAAGAACCAACTTTTAGTTTTGTTGATCTTTGCTATTGTTTTCTTTGTTTCTATTTCATTTATTTCTGCTCTGATCTTTATGATTTCTTTCCTTCTGCTAACTTTGGGTTTTGTTTGTTCTTCTTTCTCTAGTTCCTTTAGGTGTAAGTTTAGATTGTTTATTTGAGGTGTTTCTTGTTTCTTGAGGTAGGCTTGTATAGCTATAAACTTCCCTCTTAGAACTGCCTGTGCTGCATCCCATAGGTTTTGGATCATCGTGTTTTCATTGTCATTTGTCTCTAGGTATTTTTTGATTTCCTCTTTGATTTCTTCAGTGATCTCTTGGTTATTTAGTAACGTATTGTTTAACCTCCATGTGTTTGTGTTTTTTATGTTTTTTTCCCTGTAATTCATTTCTAATCTCAGCGTTGTGGTCAGAAAAGATGCTTGATGTGATTTCAGTTTTCTTAAATTTACTGAGGCTTGATTTGTGACCCAAGATGTGACCTATCCTGGAGAATGTTCCGTGCGCACTCGAGAAGAAAGTGTAATGTTTTTGGATGGAATGTCTTATAAATATCAATTAAATCTATCTGGTCTGTTGTGTCATTTAAAGCTTCTGTTTCCTTATTTATTTTCTGTTTGGATTATCTGTCCATTGGTGTAAGTGAGGTGTTCAAGTCCCCCACTATTATTGTGTTAATGTTGATTTCCTCTTTTATAGCTGTTAGCAGTTGTCTTATGTATTGAGGTGCTCCTATGTTGGGTGCATATATATTTATAATTGTTATATCTTCTTCTTGGATTGATCCCTTGATCATTATGTAGTGTCCTTTCTTGTCTCTTGTAACATTGTTTATTTTAAAGTATTTTATCTGAGATGAGTATTGCTACTCCAGCTTTCTTTTTTTTTTTTTTTTTGGCGGTACGCGGGCCTCTCACTGCTGTGGCCTCTCCCCCTGCGGAGCACAGGTTCCGGACGTGCAGGCCCAGCGGCCATGGCCCACGCTCCCAGCCGCTCCGCGGCATATGGGATCCTCCCAGACCGGGGCATGAACCTGTGTCCCCTGCATTGGCAGGCGGACTCCCAACCACTGCGCCACCAGGGAAGCCCTCCAGCTTTCTTTTGATTTCCCTTTGCATGGAATATCTTTTTCCATCCCCCCCCCTTTAGTCTGTATGTGTGCCTAGGTCTGAAGTGGGTCTCTTGTAGATAGCGTATATATGGGTCTTGTTTTTGTATCCATTCAGCAAGCCTGTGTCTTTTGGCTGGAGCATTTAATCCATTCATGTTTAAGGTAATTATCGATATGTATGTTCCTATGACCATTTTCTTAATTGTTTTGGGTTTGTTTTTGTAGGTCCTTTTCTTCTCCTGTGTTTCCCACTTAGAGAAGTTCCTTTAGCATTTGTTGCAGAGCTGGTTTGGTGGTGCTGAATTCTTTTAGCTTTTGCTTGTCTGTAAAGCTTTTGATTTCTCCATCGAGTCTGAATGAGATCCTTGCCAGGTAGAGTAATCTTGGTTGTATGTTCTTCCCTTTCATCATTTTAAGTATATCATGCCACTCCCTTCTGGCTTGTAGAGTTTCTGCTGAGAAATCAGCTGTTAACCTTATGGGAGTTCCCTTGTATGTTATTTGTCGTTTTTCCCTTGCTGCCTTCAGTAATTTTTCTTTGTCTTTAATTTTTGCCAATTTGATTACTATTTGTCTCGGCGTGTTTCTCCTTGGGTTTATCCTGTATGGGACTTGCTGCGCTTCCTGGACTTGGCTGGCTATTTCCTTTCCCATGTTAGGGAATTTTTCGACTATAATCTCTTCAAATATTTTCTCTGGTCCTTTCTCTTCTCTTTCTGAGACCCCTATAATATGAATGTTGTTGTGTTTAATGTTGTCCCAGAGGTCTCTTAGGCTGTCTTCATTTCTTTTCATTCTTTTTTCTTTATTCTGTTCTGCAGCAGTGAATTGCACCATTCTGTCTTCCAGGTCACTTATCCGTTCTTCTGCCTCAGTTATTCTGCTATTGATTCCTTCTAGTGTATTTTTCATTTCAGTTATTGTATTGTTCATCTCTGTTTGTTTGTTCTTTAATTCTTCTAGGTCTTTGTTAAACTTCTTGCATCTTCTCTATCTTTGCCTCCATTCTTTTTCCGAGATCCTGGATCATCTTCACTATCATTAATTCTGAATTCTTTTTCTGGAAGGTTGCCTATCTCCACTCATTTAGTTGTTTTTCTGGGGTTTTATCTTGTTCCTTCATCTGGTACATAGCCCTCTGCCTTTTCATCTTGTCTATCTTTCTGTGAATGTGGTTTTTGATCCACAGGCTGCAGGATTGTAGTTCTTGCTTCTGCTGTCTGCCCTCTGGTGGATGAGGCTATCTAAGAGGCTTGTGCAAGCTTCCTGATGGGAGGGACTGGTGGTGGGTAGAGCTGACTGTTGCTCTGGTGGGCAGAGCTCAGTAAAACTTTAATCCACTTGACTGTTGATGGGTGGGGCTGGGTTCCCTCCCTGTTGGTTGTTTGTCCTGAGGCAACCCAACAGTGGAGCCTACCCAGGCTCTTTGGTGGGGCTAATGACAGACTCTGGGAGGGGTCACACCAAGGAGTACTTCCCAGAACTTCTGCTGCCCGTGTCTTTGTCCCCACGGTGAGCCACAGCCACCCCCGCCTCTGCACGAGACCCTCCAACACTAGCAGGTAGGTCTGGTTCAATCTCCTATGGGGTCACTGCTCCTTCCCCTGGGTCCTGATGTGCACACTACTTTGTGTGTGCCCTCCAAGAGTGGAGTCTCTGTTTCTCCCAGTCCTGTTGAAGTCATGCAGTCAATTCCCACTAGGCTTCAAAGTCTGATTCTCTAGGAGTTCCTCCTCCTGTTGCTGGACCCCCAGGTTGGGAAGCCTGACTTGGGGCTCAGAACCTTCACTCCAGTGGGTAGACTTCGGTGGTATAAGTGTTCTCCAGTCTGTGAGTCACCCACCCAGCAGTTATGGAATTTGATTTTACTGTGATTGCGCCCCTTCTACTGTCTCATTGTGGCTTCTTCTTTGTCTTTGGATGTGGGGTATCTTTTTTGGTGAGTTCCAGTGTCTTCCTGTCGATGATTGTCCAGCAGTTAGTTGTGATTCTGGTGTTTTCGCCAGAGGGAGTGAGATCACGTCCTTCTACTTCGCCATCTTGGTTCCTCCTCTGTTTTCTTCCTTCCTTCCTTCCTTCCTTCCTTCCTCCCCTCCCCTCCCCTCCCCTCCCCTCCCCTCCCCTCCCCTCCCCTTCTTTCTCTGTGTTGGGATTTAGTTGCGGCATGCGGGATCTTTTGTTGCGGTTCACAGGCTCTTCGTTGCAGCACTCAGGCTTCTCTCTGGTTGGGGCTTGGGGGTTTTCTCTCTCTAGTTGTGGTGTGCAGGCTCCAGGGTGCATGGGCTCTGTAGTTTGCAGCACGCCGGCTCTCTTGTTGAGGCTCGCAAGGTCAAGCTCAATAGTTGTGGCACGCAGGCTTAGTTGCCCCCACGGCATGTGGGATCTTGGTTCCTTGACCAGGGATCAAACCCGTGTCCCCTGCATTGGAAGGCGGATTCTTTACCAGACCACCAGGGAAGTCCCTCTGCTTCCCAGGATTCTTATGACTGGGTACTTTATCTTTGCTGAGGGCAGTGTCCCTTGAACCCTTTGCAGCACACGCCCACCAAGGATTTCTTTGTTAATTTTAAAGACAGTCTATTTTTGTAGCATAGCTGAGAAAAATCAAAATAATTTATTTGGGTCATTAAGCTTTGCTGCCTATAAAACAGAGCCTATCAGATGCTTTTAGAATCTAGAACAGGGTTCTTCAGTATCACCAGCAAGGCTTTATTAAAACACAGGTTATGGGGCCCCATCCCTAGGGCTTCTTCTGATTTAGTAGGTCTTAGGTAGGGACTGTGAATTTGTTTCTAACAAGTTCCTGGGTGATGCTGATCCTGCTGGCCCAGGGGCCACACTTTGACAACCTCTAGTCTAGAATTAAACCCACTGTGTACTCTAAGACTGCAGGGGAATGCAACCATGTGGAGAGAATAGTGTGTAACAATGAGGTCAGTCACTGTTCATACTGTCTTTTTAAAAAATTATTTTTAAAAATTGTGATAAAATATACATAACATAAAATTTACAATTGTAACCTTTTCTTTTTTGGGGGTACGCGAGCCTCTCACTGTTGTGGCCTCTCTCGTTGTGGAGCACAGGCTCCAGACACGCAGCCTCAGCGGCCATGGCTCACTGGCCTAGCTGCTCCGCGGCATGTGAGATCTTCCCGGACTGGGGCACGAACCTGTGTCTCCTGCATCGGCAGGCGGACTCTCAACCACTGCGCCACCAGGGAAGCCCTACAGTTGTAACCTTTTAAAGCATATGTTTAGTATGTTTAGTGGCATTAAGTACTATACCTTTATGTTGTTTTGTAACAGTCACCACCATCCATCTCCAGAGTTTTTTCATCATCCCAAAATTGAAACGGTCCCATTAAACAGCAACTTCCTGTACAAACATTTTGATGTATTATCTTTGAGACTGTTTTTGATATGTGAATGAGAATGTAATATTTTTCTTTTATAAAAATGTCGTTAGGAGCATTTCCCCATTTCTTTTTTTAAAATTAATTAATTACTTAATTTTTGGCTGTGTTGGGTCTTCGTTTCTGTGCGAGGGCTTTCTCCAGTTGTGGCGAGCGGGGGCCACTCTTCATCGCGGTGCGCGGGCCTCTCACTCTCACGGCTTCTCGTTGCGGAGCACAGGCTCCAGACGCTCAGGCTCAGTAGTTGTGGCTCATGTGCCCAGTTGCTCCACGGCATGTGGGATCCTCCCAGACCAGGGCTCGAACCTGTGTCCCCTGCATTGGCAGGCAGACTTTCAACCACTGCGCCACCAGGGAAGCCCTCCCCATTTCTTAAATATTCTTTCAGAACTTTCTTTTTAATGGCTACATAATACTCCTTTTGATGGCTGCACCATGGTTCATTTAAATGCAGCTCTTTTGTTTATTTCTTTTCTCTATTCTAATAATTATTACTGCAGTGAATATATTTGGAGGTAAACTTTTGTCCAGCGCTCTGATTCATAGCAGTAGGGTAACTGACCCAAAAGTATGTATATTTCTGGTAAAGTTTACATACTTAAAAAAAGTTAAATTAACATTGCTAGAAGGAGTAAACAACCTAAAAGCAAATAAACAAATGGACATATTTTTCCAAATGAAATAACATGATCATGTTGAAGAGGGGGAGGACAGAAAGAACTAGTCCAAATGATTTATGAGGACAGTATTTGACAGTATATCCTTAATTTGAGGTGGGTGGTGTAAGGGGAAAACCACAAAATTCCTGAACTCATTTTATAGAGTGGTATGAGTGAAGAAATTTTGCAACTAGTTTAGATGTATTATTGGCTCATGCAGATGAATGTATTTCTTGATGTTGTTGGGAGCCAAGGTTCTCATTGTAGAAGAAAGGACATACAAATATGGAATGGGAGAAGGCAAGAAAGAACCTTGTGGGGATGGATTAGAATTGCCAGTATCAGTGTGAACTCATGATTTCTAAAACATGTATATGTGTATGCATGTAGAAGTGTATATGTAAACTAAAAAATGAATTCAGCAAAGTTGCAGGAAACAAAATCAATATATAGAAATCTGTTGCATTTTTGTACACCACTAGTGAACTATCAGAAAGAGAAATTAAGAAAACAGTCCTGTTTACAGTTGCCCATTTATCAGAAAGAATAAAATACCTAGGAATAAATTTAACCAAGGAGGTAAAATACTTGTACACTGAAAACTATAAGACATGAATGAAAGAAATAGAAGACACAAATAAATAGAAAAACATTCTGTGCTCCTGGGTTGGAAGAACTAATATTCTTAAAATGTCCATAGTACCTAAAGCAATCTATAGAATCAGTGCAGTCCCTATCAAAATTCCAATGGCAATTTCCCACAGAAATAGAACAAACAATCCTAAAATTCACATGGAACCATGAAAAACCCTGAATGGCCAGAGCAATCTTGAGAAAAAAGAACAGAGCTGGAGACCTCATGCTCCCTGATTTCAAATTATATTTCAAAGCCATTGTAATGAAAACAGTATGGTATTGGCATAAAAACAGACACATAGATCAATGGAACAGAAGAGAGAGCCCAGAAATATACCTACACATATGGTCAATTAATTTATGACAGAGGAGCCAAGAATATACAAGGGGAAAGGACAGTTTTTTCAATAAAAGGTGTTGGGAGAACTGGACAGTCACCTGCAAAAGATTGAAACTGGGCCACTGTCTTACCTCATACACACAGAATAATTCAAAATGGATTAAAGATTTAAGTGTAAGACAAACTGTAATACTCTTAGAAGAAAACAGATGGGGACTTCCCTGGTGGCGCAGTGGTTAAGACTCTGTGCTCCCAATGCATGGGGCCCAGGTTTGAACCTTGGTCTGGGAACTAGATCCCACATGCATGCCACAACTAAGAGTTTGCATGCTGCAACTAAGGAGCTTGGAGCCGTAACTAAGGAGCCTGTGAGCTGCAACTAAGACCCAATGTGACCAAATAAATAAAAAACAAACAAAAAAGAAAATAGATGAAAAGCTCCTTGACATTGGTCTTGGCAATGATATTTTTGGATATGATACCAAAAGCAGAGGCAACAAAAGCAAAACTGTTAAACATGTGGGACTACATCAAACTAAAAAGCTTCTGCACAGCAAAGCAAACCTTTGAAAAGCCCACCAACTGAAAGGGGGAAAATATTTGCAAATCATACATCTGATGAGGGGTTAGTATCCAAAATACATAAAGGACTCCTACAACTCAATAGCAAAATACCAAACAATCCGATTAAAAAATGGGCAGATCTGAATAGACATTTTTCCAAAGAAGACGTACAGACGGCCAGTACGTACATGGAAGGATGCTCAACATCACTAATCATCAGGGAAATGCAAATCAAACAACGGTGAGCTATCACCTCACACCTGTTAGAATGGTGGTTATCAAAGAGACAAAAAATAAGTGTTGGTGAGCATGTGGATAAAAGGAACCCTTGTAAATGTAAATCAGTGCAACTACTATGGAAAACAGTATGCAAGTGCCTCAAAAAATTAAAACTACCATATAATCCAGCAATCCCACTTCTGGGTATTTATCCAAAGAAAATGTAAACAGTAACTCGAAAATATACATGCACCCCCATGTTCATTGCAGCATTATTTACAATAACTAGATGTGGAAACAATCTAAGTGTCCATCAATGGATGAATGGATAAAGAAAGTGTGATATGTGTGTGTGTGTGTGTGTGTGTATATACATACAGTGGAATATTATTCAGCCATAAGAAAGAATGAAATCTTGCCATTTATGACAACATGGATGGGCCTTGAGGGCATTATGCTAAGTGAAGTAAGTCAGAGAAAGTTAAATACCATATGATCTCACTTATATGTGGAATCTAAAAACAACCCCCACCCCGAACTCATAGATACAGAGAACAGATTGATGATTGCCAGAGCGGGGAGGAGGAGGGAGGTAGGTGAAATGTTTGAAGTGGGTCAAAAGGTACAAACTTCCAGTTAGTCATGGGAAAGTAATGTACAGCATGGTAACAGTAATACTGTATTACATATTTGAAAGTTGCTAAGAGACTAGATCTTAAAAATTCTTACGATAAGAAATGTAACCGTATGGTGACGAATGTTAACTAGACTTACTGTGGTGATCATTATGTAATGTATACAATTGTTGACTCATTATGTCGTACACCTGAAACTAATATAATGTTATGTCAGTTATATCTCAACAAAAAAAGTGTACAGTACATGTATGAGTATTTGTGTCTATATATATGTATATTTCTCAGCCCTGTTCACAGAAATGGCCGTGAAGCAGAGGTAGCCCAGTAGCAATGAGCACAGCTGGTGTCCAGATCCTGGATGCTGATACTGTTCTCCACTAAAAGGAACCAGGGCCCTTCAGAGAAATAGCTGATTCCAGGGTTGGGGCAGGATGGCTACAAGATGAGCTTGGGACATTTTGTAATGCCAGAAAATATGTAAGTGTTCAGAAAGTGATAGAAGCATGTTACAGAGGCATAAGTGTCAGCTTGAAGGGGCTTCCACTGGCCAAATTTCAGACAATTTGAATGCTAAAATAATGAAGGACACCATTGAAATAATAGGAATCCATGAGTCTATATGGATAATAAATGTGTTAGTGAATGAAGGACTGAATGGGGGAGGGGAAGGCTCTTGATTACAGTAGACTGGCAATTTCCAAATGGTAAATGTAAAGGGAGTGATGGAGTTGAAAAATCATCCTTATGTATATTTAAAAATTTCCATTATAAGGCATTTTTAAAATTAGGAAAATGTATGCACATTTTATGGCTTTTGATTAATAATACTGTGCAGTAGCCTCCTAATGGGTATTTCTGACTGTAATTTCTCTCTATCCAAACACATTCCAGTAACCAGTTTTTTGAAGATACCACTCTGACTATATTTTCAGTTTTTCCTTTTGTCCATAGCTATGCCCCTGTAATATTTTAGAAAGAAGAGTGATTTTTTTGTTAGAGTTTGGAGATTAGTAATATTGAGGAGTGCTAGAATACTGACTGACCTTCTTGTGTTGGAAGTAGGTAAGGGAAGGCAGTGATAGGAATACGTTGAACAAATCATGAACAAATGGCAACTCCATTTTTCTTCCTGCTGGGACTTGTGGCAGTTCTCAGAGTTGGGGCTTGGCAGTAGCAATCATCCTAAAGACTTAGGAGTAAAACCTTCAGACTTGCTGGAAAAAAAATTCTGTAGGATAAAGATTCTTAGCTAGGTATTTGAAATCTTTAAAAAAAAAAAAAAAAGAATCCGGCCTTACTCTGCCTAGAGTAGTTTCTGTGCTGGGTATTGAGGATATATAGCTAAACTAAATACAATCTCTGCCTTCAAGAGATTTCCAGTCTAGTGGTTGAGACAGATGAAGAGGAAGCTGTTTACTCTGTTGTTGGGGGTGAGGGAGAGAAAAAGTTTCCCATTTGAAAGTGAATTCTGTGTTGCCTCTGTTTTCTGTGTTACATGTTGGTGCCCATCTCCCTTATCTGTAAGCAGCTCCCCCACCTCCCTCCGGCCTTGAGACTAATCTTTGTACTCTCAACAGAACTGTGGTAGGCCAAGTAATGGCCCCCAAAGATGTCCACATCCTAACCATCCCGGAACCTATGCATTTATTACCTTGCAGAGCCAAAGGGACTTTGCAGATATGATTAAGGTTAAAGACTTTGAGATGGGGAGATTATTCTGGGTTATCCAGCTGGGCCCAGTGTAATCACAAGGATCCTTCAGAGTAGAAGAGAGGCAGGAGAGAGTCAGGGGTAGGTGGGATTATGGAAGAAGCCATAGTGATGTAAGAAGCTGCAGTTGCTGGCTCCAGCTTACATCCCTGGAGAAAGGGAGTCATGAGTCCAGGAATGCAGGTGGCCTCTAGAAGCTGGAAATGGCTGGTAATAGGTTGTCCCTCAAAACCTCCAGGAAGGAGTGCAACCCTGCCATCACCTTGACTTTAGCCCACTGCGACCTGTGTCAGACATATAAACTACAGATCTGTGAGAAAATAAATTTGTGTTCTTTTAGCCACTAAATTTGTGGTAATTTGTTATACCAGCAATACAAAAGTAATACAGGTACCTTCCATGTTGTTTGAGTTCAAAAATACTGGGTGAGTCCATAATTTTTTCCTTTATGTTATTTCCTTTTTTTTTTCTTTTTTCCTTAAAAAAATTTTTTTTAGATAAATGTAAGATTACTTAATCAAGGTTTTATGTTGTCTTTTACGTAAATATGTTTGTATCAGGCATAAAATACATGCTGGTAAGCTAATAAAATAGAGGAGGCTCTATTCTAATCACAAAAAAAGGCAACTTAGAGAATTAATCTTCCTTTCTTTAGGACCTGTAATGGAATTTGATTATGTTATATGTGAAGAATGTGGTAAAGAATTTATGGATTCTTATCTAATGAACCACTTTGATTTGGCAACTTGTGATAACTGCAGGTACTTATTTTTATTTCAGAGCATGTTCTAAATTACTAAAATTTAATGTTTGCTTGTAGGTTTAGGGCAAAACAATAATTAGATCCATTTGGATTTAATATTTTCTTCATAAATATGTTTTTTGTTTTGGGAGTTTCCTAAAATTTCTGTATTTTCCATTTTGCTAAAGAATTACAGGAAGACTATGCTTATCAATGTTATGCCACATAAATAGGAAGGATGTCCCTGGTTCTGCCATAGATATGTCCTTTTCCTTTCTGCTGGGGGGTTGGGGGGGGCGTTAACTATCTCTCAGTAGCAGGTTCCTAACCCTTCTCTCCCCCCCAGACCCTAAGGATCCCTTTGTTTCTTTCTTTCTTTGACTAGTGTGTGTTGATACCTTGGTCAGAGGACTGGCACCTTCGATGAGAGGAGGGAAGTATAACGCCTCCAGCTACCCTTCTGGTACTCAGAACACCTCTTTCCATTCATTTTCTACTCTCCTGAATTGGCAGGGAAGAGATTAAATGAGGAAAAATCACATTCTTCTGTCATTCTTTTTCTTCTCCTAGCCTTTATCTCTTTTTGTATCACCACGGAATATTACTCACTCCACTTGGTTCTCCTGTCCCTACTGGTTATCTCAGCCAAGTCCTGTGTTGGTGTCTTTCACACCTAAAGATCCCACCTTGGATTCTTACTTAGCCCTCTTATCTGTTCCCTGTCCCCACTTCTTGTACGTACAGTCCCAGATCAAGTGCTCACACGCCTGGTGGACCTGCCTTTTCAGAGTCCCTGCTGCAGACATCTAGAGCCATCACCACTGACTTGTTGCTAAGTAGATCCCTAGAAGATAGAACGGGAGATGTTTCTGGTCTCATGATCAGATCTGTGATGGGAAATGTTCTGGTACCCACTGGAATTATTAACTCTATTCCCAGTGATGTAACAGTATCATTAATGCACACAGCGGTTAAGGCCCACAGTGTTATCACTCTCCTTAAAGTACAGATAGTGTTCAGGAACTAAATTACCACATATAACCTTACTTCCATGAGAAAATGGAAGTAACCTAATTATCAATTTAAAGAAAGTTATGTAAACATAATTAGGAATACAGCCCTCCATTCTATTTGTTTTTTCCAACATCTTTGATGATTATAGATTAGTACAATGTACTTTACCTGTCCCCTCCTTTGGTATATACTTCCAAATTATTTAGTCTTCTTAAAGTTATTCCCAATTATAACTCCTCTCCCCCTCCCCCCACCACCTGTTCTATACCTCCTCCTAAGTGTTCACCACTTCAGTAAAGGCCAACTTCATTCACTGGCTGTTTCTCTATCCCATGTTTAATTCCAAATCCATTTGGGTCTATATTTAAACCATGTCCTGAATCCATCCATTTCTCATCCTCTGTACTATTACTGCCTTAGACTGGGCCCCTATCAGCTCTTGCCTGGACCACTGCAGTAGTACTCTTGTAACTGGCCTCTTCCCCCACTTTTGCACGGTTAGTCTCTTCTCCATATAGCATTTTACTCAAAACTCTTTAATGGTTTCTAATCCATTTAGAATAAAATTGTCTTCACCATTTCTTACAAGACCCTTGCCTGTCTCTGACTTTATTTTCCATCACTCCTCACCGTCACTTACTTTAAGCATTCTGGTCACACTGGCTCGCTTGTTGTGAACTCCATTTGCAAAGCACACTCCTGTCCTAGAGTCTTTGCACTTTCTCTTCTTTCTGCTATGAATGTTCTTTCTCTAGCTATTCAGAATGTTTTCTGACTTCTAAAGGGCCCTGCTCAAATGTTTCCTCATCAGTGGCATTCTCTCGATTTCCCAATCTCTCTGAAAATTTCTGTTCCTTTACCATGCTTTGTATTCCTTTATAGCACTTTTATCAGTCATCATGTTTGCTTATTGACTGTCTTCTCCTAACTAGAATGTAAGCTTCCTGAAAACAAGGCTTTGTTTTATTCTTTGCTGTATTCCTAGTACCTTGAACAATACCTAGCATGTAGATGGAGAACAAATGAATGAGAAGAGCTATGTAATTGACTATGTCTCCATTTTTACCTGGGCTTTGAAAAAGCTCAGAGCCAACTGGAAACTCAGCTGTGCTTGGTGCCTTTGGACCTTGCATGTTTATATTCCTTATATCCTGCCTCTCCTGACTTTAAGCCTTATATTTTCTTACTGATTGAGTCTTAGTTCTCATTTATATTTGCTGTGTTCATGTAAGTTATTTCAAATACTTTGTGGAAAAGAGGGACTTAGTAAAAAGAAATTCTTAACATGCTAAATAACATGGATCTGCTGCTAATATAAATAGCTTCTCAGAATTAGTAAAAGAAAGTATTTTTCTGTTGGAATTCTTATGCTGCTAATTTGACCATGAGAGTTTCAGGAAAAAGTATTTTATATGTTTCTTTTGGCATGTATGCCCCTAGGTTTGGGAACTGTTTGAAAAATCTTAATTTATTTAAAACAACTACTTTATATAATGGACTTAATCTGTTTTCAGAGATGCTGATGATAAACACAAGCTTATAACTAAAACAGAAGCAAAACAAGAATACCTTCTGAAAGATTGTGACTTAGAAAAAAGAGAACCAGCTCTTAAATTTATTGTGAAGAAGAATCCTCATCATGCACAATGGGGTGATATGAAACTCTACTTAAAATTACAGGTCTCTAATAAGTTATATTCAGTCATTTTAAACCCTGGGTTGGGTGAAGTTTTAACAGTGAACTAGTTATAATTAGTTTTTACTTACAGAAAGTTAAAAAGATCCTTTTCATTTTATTGTTTTACATGAGCCATAGTCGTACATAATGACATTTAATAACATGTTTACTTATTTTGCTTTTTGATGTGGCACTTTGAAGCAAATATATTACTACTGGGTGATGTTAGGAGTACAATTTGGAAACGAAAATGCTTGAAATGGGAGTCAGCCCTTGCCCACCTACCCCCCAAATAAAATCATAAAAAAAAATTTCAGAATTTCACAGATGCCCAGAATCTAACTCCAGCTTCCTGTATCTACCCAAGAATGGTACAAATACCATAATATTCTTTTTTTGTGCCATTACATAAAAAATATTGGGAGGCATTGCTTTAGAGCACAGTTTGATTGGAATATACTAGAAGATCCTAGTATCTTCTAATAAAGAAACCACATTGTAAAAGCAGACATATATTGAATTTTCACTAAACATAATACACTGTTGATTAAAAGATTCACCATAATTTTATGTACTATTAAAAATGAAAAAATGCTAATTAAACTGACCCAGTGCTGCCTTATCACTTGGTGCTTTTATTTTATTGAAATAGTGCCATTAGACTTACTATAGTTTTTTTTGCTATAAATCATGCTTGTGTGTACATAACAAGGAAAATGCAAGTACCACAGATTTATTAAGGTATTCCTAAACTTCCTAACATTCAGAGTCCAATTCTTCTGAACCACTTCTTGACTCAGAGTTGTTAAAGTACCATTAAGTTACATTAGTGATGCAGCATTTTCAGGGATGTTAAATTGTGGAAAGTGTGATGTTTTAGAATTTATGAAATAACAGTATATTACTTTATGTTAAGAAATTTCAGTTTGGCTTTATTGATTGATATTTTGGTCCCTGTAACATATTGTGAGAGATATCCTGAGCATAACTCTCAGTGTGTATATTATTTCCCTACATGTAAATAAATATTATAAAGAGTACATATATATATATATATATATATATATATATTCCAAGGTTTTTAAACTGGAATAAAGACTTGTTAGGTCATTCAGCTACCAAAGGTTTTAAAGAAAATTCATATTTTTAAGATCAGAAATTAGTCAAGTGGATGGAAATTGTTATTGATTCAGGAGAAGAGTAGTAGTGATTGATTTCCTGTGATGGGAGATTTCTGGAGATGACCTCATATTTAGATCTGCTATGGCTAATTGGTCAGCAGATTTTTTTTGGTGATCCTGCCAAAACTCGATCAAACCCACTGAGTATATGTAGTTCTCTTGATTCACGTGAAAACAAAGCAGAGAAGTGATTGCAGTCAGAGGACAGCTTTTCTATTTACACAGGTACACCTAGTTTTATTGTGCTTTGCAAATACGTAATCTTATTCATCATACATTCACTGAGGGTTTCATAGGTTTATAGATAGAGATATTATTAGAGTTGTTTCTTTTTTTTCTTTTTTTTGCGGTACGCGGGCCTCTCACTGTTGTGGCCTCTCACCGTTGCAGAGCACAGGCTCCGGACGCGCAGGCTCAGCGCGGGGCACGAACCCGTGTCCCCTGCATTGGCAGGCGGACTCTCAACCACTGTGCCACCAGGAAAGCCGTAGAGTTGTTTCTTATCAATATTTAAAAACTTTTAAATTTCAAATAAATACTTATAAAATTGCACTTAAGTTAGATCACTCTTTGGCACCTTTGGATTTAATAATTATAACTATTTTACAACAATGAATCACAACTAATTTATGGATTCTGTATTTCAGATTGTGAAGAGGTCTCTTGAAGTTTGGGGTAGTCAGGAAGCATTAGAAGAAGCGAAGGAAGTTCAACAGAAAAACCGAGAAAAAATGAAACAGAAGAAGTTTGATAAAAAAGTAAAAGGTAAGTGGCTACATTTATATCATGAAGGACTGTGCTCTACTGCTTTGCAAAGAGCCTTTAGCTAAGTTCTTCCACTTTAAAGATACAATGTCACTGTTGGATTGGAAATTTTTTTTTTTCCATAAATTGAAGAACAAAAGACTTAAAGTTTGCCCTCAGTAAGTTGGTGTTTGAGACTCTCAGTCCAAACCTCACTGCAATTCTAAAAAAGCATGTAAGCCCTCGTCTTCAAGTGAGTCATGTTTTTGTATAGGAACGGCGGTAGGGTCAGGAATGTACCCCTGGTTAAGGGTTTGGCCTCAATGCAATCTTAAATGTGACCCACACGGTTATCAAAAGTGAAGTTTTCCACCAGCAAACCTCTCTAATTGCTTAAAATGAAAAAATAATGCCTAAGTCTCAGTGATCTAATTTAGCAGCTAGAAGGAACCTTCTAATGTCAGATAGTCTAATCACTTTTATATATGAATAAAACACCTGGAAAGGTAGAGTGACTTGTTACATAGGTGCTAGAGAGTTGGGACTGGAGCCAGGATTTCATGACCAAAAGTCTGCATTGGTACATTCATTCCTCTGTCCATACATCTGTCTATCCATGTGACTATCCATTCTTTTGTCCATCTATCTCTGTATTCATTTGTCCATGCATCCATCCATGTATGCATATGTGCAGAAGTCTGTCTGTCCGTCCATCTGTAATCAGTGTATCCAACAATTGCTAAGTGTCAGCTGTGTTCCAGGCTCTGTGCTAACACAAATGCTGGCGTCAACTTTTGTCAGAAGAGAAAGACTGATAAACTTAGTCATAATCGAGTGTGATAAGTACTGTGACAGTGATGAACATAGGGTGTTATAGGAGCACAAAGGGCACTTGTTGGCTGTATCACAGATTCCCTACAGAGAATCTTAAAAAGTAGGCATAAATGTTCTTCATACAGTAGAGTGCCAGTGTGGTGTCAAGTGTATATAGATAACATGTATTCTCTGTTTATACAGGGTTATACATATAATAAATTGATCCATTTAAAATGGGTATCGTAGCCATAATAAGTAATTTTGCTTATGTGTTTAGGATTTAGAAGAGGTTTTGGAGGGTGAATGAAGATAGTTCAGATGTCTTAAAAACAAAAGAGCAAAAATAAAAAATTGAATGTAAGCCTACCTTTTTCCTTCTTATTGTGAGGGAATTCTTTCCCCCTTTTCAGTACAAGAGTAATTCATGTGCAGTGCAGAGAAGTTAGAAAACTATAAAGAACTTCTATCCCATAATTATACTACCCAGAGACAATCATCAGTAACAGTTTAATGTCTATTTTTCCAGTTCTTTTCTATGCATAGGCCCTTAAAACATTTTTATAAAAATGGAAGCACAGTTGGACATTTATGAAGTTTATCAAAACTTCTCTGTAAAAAAAAAAAAAAAAGAAAAAAAACTTCTCTGTATTTCAGTTTCTTCAACTATAAAAATGATGATAATACCACCCACCTTATAAAAGTTTAGTAAGGAATCAGTGAGACATTACACGTAAGTTGCTTAGATGAGAACTAGGGCAGAGTGACATCCCATAGATCGTAGTATTACTATGGCATATTATGTACCTATTATAAGAATATGGCAGTTCTGCATGTGTTGCTGTACAAGGATACTCTTTAGAGAAAAGTTTTCTTTTTTTCCCCTGTAGATATTATATAATGAAGGCAGGTAAAAGATCCACTTATATATCCTTGGACTTGGGTGTAAATGTTCAAATATTTGTCAATGATTGCTTTATTCTTTAATTACAGGAAGGGAATAATAGTTGAGCATATTTCAGATTTTCAGCTTTCTTAATTTTGATTACAAATGAAAATTTTGATATATAAAATTGATCAACTTAACAGTAAGGAATAAAAATCAAAGTTTAATTAAAAAATTTATCAAAGACAGACAACCCCATGATAAACATCCTTATATACATCTTTATATAAATTATAGTTACTTAACATATCATTTCCTGAATCAGAGGGTAATAAGCACACATATATATATATATATATGCCTTTGTAGAGAGGTTTCCTATAGCAAACTATGCCATGTAAGAGCCTTTCATTGAAGATTCATCCCCAGATTAGCCACTTCTGTACCACAGTCTTCCAGAATACCTGCAAGGGCCAGTTGAGAGGATTTGGAAAGACTTCTTTTGAATTTGGTCCTTTCTTTAATCTCTTCCATGTTTTACCCCGACCCTTCTTCTCTTCCAACTTCAAGGAAAGCCTTGAGGGATCAGGTAACAGAAGGCACCTTAAGGGGTGTGAAAGAGGAGGGCACATTGATAGACTAATCACATACCAGCCTAGAGTTTTTGTCAGCCCCAGCTCCCTGAATCACCTCAGCTCTTCCCTTTCTGCTGCCTCCTCAAACCACTTTCCTGATGGTATTTTGCTGTAGATAATAATATATGGATAAAGGAATTAGAAACTTATACCTTCAAAGTGATGAAATATTTTAAAAAGAGGGTCTATCTGTAGTTTTATTAGATACTATAATATTTCTGTAGTTTGGTCAAGATGTCATCTAAAGGGGACTAAATTCTATAATTTGACTAACAATAACAGATGATGGCATCTGTTTAATTTTTTCATGCTTTTTTCTGTAACAATTCTATTAAGATAGTCATATCTATTTAAATATTAGCATGAATAGAACATTTCTTTTAAGATTTACACAGTTCACATGGGTTTTTTTTTAAAGAAGTATAAACTCAAACATAATTGGCTGTTTTTCTCGCTATGTTAAATTGCTGCTGTTATCCACCAGATAAACTACTGTGGATTTTCCTCATCCTTGAAGAGTTTGAATTTGCCCTAAATTTTTTCTTGGACCTCTTAAGACTGGTTTCTTTAATTCAGTTTATTTCTTGTTTGGGTGAAGCATGTTTTTTGAGGAAATTTTCCAAGTGGTTACAAGAATGGTTTATTTTCTAAGACCCTGTTACGAATCTAAGAATGTTTTTCTGTTTCTCTTGCATACGAAAACCTGAGTTCTCTCTCAGTTGTATAAACGTTACTCCATTGTCTTCTGGTCTTTAATGTGCAGAGGTCAGTGCCATGCCTTCTTTAATTATGGCTTCTTCTTGTTGATTTACTTTAGAGGTTGGTGGATATGTTCCTGTCCTCCTGACTAGGCCACAAAGGGCTGAGAGTGGAGTAGACACTGTAGCAATTAGAAACAAGGAGCTTACTATGCACTTTGCTCAGAAGGCTCAGAACAGAGAGGAATAAAAGCAAGTCTAAAAGTTTTTTTAGTTCAAAAGAAATTGGAACCTCGTTTCTCTTGGTCTTCTGATTTTGATCCACAAAGAAGCTGACACAAAGTTTACTTCTTTATGGAAAGGTAAGAGATTACATTTACCTGTTTTTAGAATATGATCTTCTACTTCATCAGTTTGAGAAAGAATTGATCTTACTAGAGAAGGAAATTATAGATAGTGTAAGGTGTATATATAAATTTAGACAAGGTGAAAGACAAAGAATTTCCTTGTCGGCAAGTTCAAATTGTTACAAATCTCTTAGATCCAAGAAGGCAGAAGTAGAAAGGATGGCATCACTGTGCTTAGTTTAACTAGATTTTAAAAAAGGCAGTGTGTGTTGGCCTGGATATTGGATGGGAACTTTGAATTGATGCAAATACACAGAACATTTTGGGTTTGTGTGGCTCCTTTCCACAGATAAGGTGGCTGTAAGGCTTTTCTTTAAAGTTATACTCAGCTTTCTCTTAATACTGGTAGAGGTTAGCCTTCTAAAAACAAAGAACAATTAATCTTAATTGTTTGTTAGTATGCACTTTTTTCCCCAAAAGAGGTGGGTGAGAAAATCCCATTTGGAGGCTCCTTCTAAGTTTGTGAACATTTTACATTCTGGGCCTGTGGTTATATTTATGACTATTTTTGGGCTTCTCTCAGGGAAGTTTGAAGGACACAGTTTCCTATCCTTAGTTTTGGAGGACAAAGTAAGATCAAAGCTTCATATGTTATTTCCTTGTGATTTTTTTTTCCCTCTCGTTACCAGTGGGCACCCTATGTCAAAACTTCCTGCCCTCCCATCAGGTATTTACAAGTATCTGGTCTCTCTCCACTAGTTCTTTTATAAGTTTACCTGGTAAACAGCATTGGGCTTCTTTGAATACAGGCTGCCTCTTTTGTAAAATTAAGATATTAAGCTGGATAAAATACAAGTTTTAGAGTGGTATATAAAATACATTTTTCATTGAAACAAAGATTTAGGGGAAAACTTCTTTGGGTAAAAAATAGAAACAGTCCCTGAAGATAATCAGTAGCAAGACTGATGGTTATCACGAACAGTTCTATAACCTTCCCAGAGAAGTAGTCTACAGCTTTTTGTGTTGTGAAATCCTAGGCCAGTGGGGCCAGGAGGTTGGAACGCGGTAACTGCTGTCCTGTTCTCCAGCCTCGGTTAGGCTTTCAGGGCTGCTTGGTATGTCCCCGCTCCACTCCCAAGGTTTCCTTAGTTTTCCCAAGGCCTAGCAGACCTTTTCTCACTCTTCTAAAGTCTCTGATCTTTCCACCTTTTCTTCTCATTCTCAGCAGTAGGTAGTTGACCTCTACTTTCCAAAGTTTTAAGTTGCTTAAATGAAGTAATGTGAAAAACTTTCTAATCCTTATTTAAACAAATTTTTTATTTCACCAGATGTTGACATTTTGCCACATTTGCTTTTTTCTCCCTCATTCACACACACATATTTTGCTGAACCATTTAAGAGTTACTTGCAGACATTGTGATTCTTATTAATACTTAAGCATTTATCTACTATAAATAAGGACATGTTTCTGCTAACCAAAAAATAGTCACACTCAATAAACAACATTAATATAATGCTTTTACCTAGTATATAATCTATATTATTTGTCTTTCCCCAGTTGTTCCAATGTCCCTTTATAGCTTTTTAGTTGTTGGATCCGGGGGCCAGTCAAGGATGATGCATATCCATAGTCGCTTTGGTTTATTAGCAGTTTTCTCACAATTAGATTCTGATCGGTTACCTCAGGAGACACATGGTATCGCTTAGGTAAGGTAGTGTCTGCCAGATTTCTCCATTGTAAAGGTACCCTTTCCCCTTTGTAGTTACTAAGAAATCTATGGGGTGACTGACACTATGTGAACATCTCATTCCTTAAGTTTCACTCAGTGGTTTTAGCACCCAGGTTGAATCTTGCCTGAGTCAGTTATTATTAGGGTGGATATAAATGGTGACTTTCTTTTTCTGTTATTTCTACAATTACTATTTGGCTTCTTTTGGAAAGAAGAGCTTTTTTTTAGTACTAGTTGGATTCATGGATTCTTATTCTCAAGTAACTGTTACAGTCTGTCCATTCCTGATTATTCATTTTGATGCCCAAATTTGGCCATTGGAAGGCCCTTCAATGTAGCTACTGTCTTTTAAAAATGTTTTTATTTGGAAATAATTTCAAACTTACATAAAATTGCAAGGATAAGAATGGTACAAGGGACACCCAGATTCTTCACCCAGATTTACCTATTAACAACTTTATGTCATTTGCATTCTCTCTACACATACGTTTATTTCTGAGCCATTTAAGAGTAGGTTGTGTACATTGCCACCCTTTTTTTACCCCTAAATACTACAGTGTATATTTCCTAAGAATAGGAATATTCTCTTACAGAAGTATACTACTGATATTTTTATCTAATCTGTCATCCATATTCCGTTAGTTGACCCAGTCATGTCCTGTGTAGTTTTTTTATTCTAGTACAGAATCCAGTCTAGGATCAGGTATTGGCTTTAGGTACCAAGTCTTCCTAAACTACTTTATTCTGGAATATTTCCACAGCCTTTATCGTTTACGACACTGACATTTTTGAAGAAGTCTTTTCTCTTCCCCTGCCTACCTTTTTTGCAGTAATATGTTTTTCATTTGAGGTTTTTCTGATGTTTCCTGGTGGTTAGATTCGGGTTATTCATTTCAGGTTGGATAGAACATAAATGAAGTGACTTTTCTAGGGCATCACATCTGGAGGCATGTGATATCCATCGGCCCTCAATGGTGATGTTAATATTTATTTTTGATAAGCAAAAAAACCCCTGTAAGACCACGTAAATGTCCTGCTTCTCCTCAACACTTCACCCTAAATTTAACATTCATCCGTGGATGGTTCTTGCCTGAATCAGTATTTAGGATGATGGTTGCAAAAATTGTTTTCTACCTTCAGCGCTCACTCCACATTTAACCAGTTGGAAATCGACATTCTATAGCATCATTCCCCCATTTGTTTATTACTGGTATGGATTCATTAATTCCTATTCTTCTCAGTGGCTTTTGGTTCATTTCTGTCCTCAATTATTTTGGTGCTCAAATTGTTTCAGATTTGGGCCCATAGGAGTATCTTCAGGCTAGGTCTTGTGTCCTTTTGACATGTCTTCATCAATCTTTGACCACTTCTTTCTAGCTTAAAACACGTGTATATCTAATACATAATTAAATCCTTGAGTTTACACTATACCAAGTTCTAATCCAAAATTTTAGGGTTTATTCTGGTTTTCTTCCTTTCCTTATTTGTAATTTCCTTCTTTGACAGTGAGAAACCTGATTTCCATTATCCGTTATAATATATAGTTATTTGATTAGTGCCCCTGAATGTACCTAATTTCCCTTCACTGTTGCTGCCTCCTCTCTAGGAGACCCTCCTTATCTATCTTGGGCTCCCCCCCACCCCCATGCCCACTTGCTCCACCTCATGGCTTTTAAGACTAGATCGGTCGTGTGGGGAAAGAAGGGCAAGAAAATGACAGATATACCACTTTTGTTTTGTTTTGTTTTAGTGCCTCCTAGCACAAGTTCTTCCAGGAATGTCTAGTAAATACTAAAGATGTGGCTTTATTGTCATTATAGATCTTGATAGATTAGCTGAAGGATGGGAAGAAAAGCCATAAAGTCAGTATAAAACCTTATGTTCAGTTGTGACAGTTATGGCTAGTAAGCTGGATTTTTGTTAAGTATTCTTTTAGTGTTAAGAAAATTTTCTTATCTCTCTTCCTAAGTTCACATAATGCACAAACTGGGCAGTTAGCTTAGCGACTGGGATGCAGTCAGATTTTGAGAGATTTTCCTCGTGGGGTAGTGAAGGGAAAGTGGCCAGGATACCTTACATCAGAGCAAAGTTGAAAAGTAGGTATTGGAACTTGGACAGGAGACATCTTCCTGTCATTATCTGAAACCATGAGGCATCTGTGCAGTTCTGGTCAGCATATCATTTATTTTTTATTTTAAAAATATCCCAAGGTAGAAAAATAAAAGGATAAAGGGCATTCCAGATATGTTTAGAAAAACTAGGGTTCTTCAGAATATGAGAGGATATAGGAATAAAGGTTAGAGTTTGGATGAACATGATTTTCTCCCTACTTTGGAAACTGTCTAGAGGTATATACATTGAAGCTTGAAAATGTCTCAGATAAAGTGCTTTTCATGTTGGAGGTGTATGAAAAGGCATCACAGCTTAGTGGTTAAGAACATGGCCTGAGCTAGACTGTGCCTCTGCCTGATCTTAGGCACAACTTATGTAACTTCTCTGAGCCTTAGTTTTCTCATCTGTAAAACTGGGTTGATAGTTGTACTTATTGCAAAGTGTTGTGAGGATTAAATGTTTATAAATAAAGTGTTTAGAACAGTGCCTGATACATAGCCCTATTTGCTTGCTTATCCTCATGGTACAAATAAAGGCTGAAAATACAAAGATTCAAGTATTATTTTGATAGTACTTATCATAGTAAAATGGATTAAACAAAATGTTGTGTGATTACTTGGTGTACTTTGATTTTTAAGGTTGAGATTATAGAAGATAATGATCATACCCTCCCTTAGGTAGTGCTGCTATCAAAAGTGCAGGGCTTGATGGACCATTGGTCAGAATAGAAAAATGAAAACAACTCATGTTGCTTTTTATTCATTAAACTAGAAACTGAGATGTTATTAGCTTGTTAATTTCTGATTAACACAAAGCATTTGGTTTCTTCAGGTAACATGCAGTGTGAACTTTATAATGTCCTAGTCGCTTTTCAGAGCATCCAACGTAACTTTTCTTTGTGAAAATGACATCTTAACGTGTTTAGCGAGAAAAGTTCTAAACACTGGAATAAATGACCTGGGTTCCCATGCTAACTTTGCTCAATTTCCTTACCTGCAAAGTAAAATGAAGTAAAATAACTCCATGGTTCTTTCCGGGTCTTAATAGTCAGTGATTCTTTTATTTATGTTGTACTTTGCATGATTACTAGCAATTTATGTCCTAAACTATTGCTCTCATTTTATAGGATAAATAATAATAGACATAAGGTCAGTTGCATGAGCAGCTTTTCTAACATCAGCCATGAACTAGTGGCGGAGTTCTTGGCTTTCTAGTTTTCTTGCAAGCAAAGTTTGACTTGCCTCTTAGAGAAGTAGCTCCTGACTTACAAGGAATTTAAAATGCTCTTTATCCTCAGTCATCCCAGCTGATTGCCCTTTCCTGCTGTGGCATCTTGTTTTCTGTAGCCAGCTGCTCGAACAAACCCTGTTCTTTCGCTTGTCTTCTGAATCTAGTTTTTTGCGGTCCCTCTAGTCCATATACCTCAATTCTGAATCTCCTGTTTCACACTAACTCCAACAATCACATGAATGATTTCACAGGCCAAACCAGTGAGTGAGATAAGTAAGCTTGCCAAATCTGTATCAGCAGTTTTGATTTGTTATAAAATTAAGGTGTAAACCACATTTGGTTTAAACACACACAGCTGAAATAGCACCACTGAAAAACTGGCTTTTTTCTCTTAGAATTACGGCGAGCAGTAAGAAGCAGTCTATGGAAAAAGGAGACAGTTGCTCATCAACATGAGTATGGACCAGAAGAAAACCTAGAGGATGACATGTACCGGAAGACTTGTACTGTGTGTGGCCATGAACTGACATACGAGAAAATGTGATTTTTAGTTAAGTGATATGTTTTATAGTGTGGAAATTTAGATTGGTCTTGTTCAAAATTCATCAAAACGTAAAGTCTTCATAGATGAATGAAACACTTGTATAAATAATGCTTAAATAATTATGTATGTTATGGCTTAAGAACAAGTTTCAGTTAAGGTCCAGCAGGTCTGGTTGTGGGCAAAATATTGGGTCTGTGACCATTTTTTCTACAATAGGGATGGGAGCTGAGTGATAGGTTCAAAAATGTTAGGTTAGAGCTAAAATTGAGAAGCAACCAGGACAAACCCTAGATTGGGGTAGGAGGAAGAGCTTTTAGTAGTAAAGGCAAAAACTGGCTGAACTGGATTCTTATCCCAAGAAACAGCAGGGATGGTGGTAGACCACTGCACCCCAGAGGCTGGGCCAGGTCTTCTAGACTACTACTGTCTGCAAGTCAGGGAGCAGGGAGCTATTGCTGGGACAAGTTTTCTGTACCCTTAGGGTTTACTACTATAGATCTTAATATTAGTTTCCAGATAGCCCTTTTCAAATTTGGATTAAAATGGAAAAACAGCTATATTGTTTGTTGATCAAAGGTAGTGATAAGTTTATCATAACTTGTTAACATTTACTGAGCATTTACCACCTGCCATGCAGACACTATGCTAAGTGCCTTACAGGTATTCTCATTTAATCCTGGGAGGGAAGACAGCTTGCTGTGCTTGTTTTAACACTTCTAAAGGAGGGGTAACCTACAACCTGACATCACCCCAGACATCTTGATCAAGTTTAGGTAGTCAAATATTCCTCTATCTTGTCAAAAGGATTACAAGGTAGTTATATCTAGTAAGAGCATTTGATCCCGAGTGCTTGATTACAGGGTCTATGCATTCTTTTCCTGATAAAAACAAATACAAGTTATGATAAACTAGATATTTTCAAGTTCTTTGACAGGACTTTTTATCCTACTGCTACAAATAAATAGGAAGTTTTTGTACATTTTCATTTCTCTCTCTAGATCAGCTCTTGGAGATTATGCTTGAAGAAGGGCAAAAGTCAAAACAAGTCAAATCCAAAGACTTGAGACTATAATTACTAATTGTTCTCTATATAAGTATTCAATACAGAAATGTTTAACATATTTATCGAGTGTTGATTTTTTTTAATGTGTTATGCTGAATATTACAGCTCACTAAAAAGTGATTCCAAATGGGCGGCAAGAACTTCTTGGGGAAAAAAAAAAAACCTTCCCAGCAAGTAACTAGGGGTTCAGGCTGCTGACAACAGCATTACTACTGGGAGACAAGAAGCCCTAAAACCACCACATGGACATAGTTTCAGATTCCACTTACTACCTGTGGACCTTGGGTAAGTTACTCCGTGGGCCTGTTTTTATCTATCAGATGGGTATAATAATGTAAGGACTCTCATGACGATTAAATACGGTGAATCTATAGCATCTGGCACGTAACAGCCAGTTGTTAATGAGCACATCATATCATCAGGACCAGTGTAGTTAATAGACTTGTCCAGTTGAGGTGGGCTTCTAGTCACTCTTCACCTTCATCAATTTAGGACAATCCTGGTATCCAGTTAACATTGACAGCCAGATCTGCTTTTGGTTGCCAAGTTCTGTCCTCATCTTTCATTTTCAGGTATAATTGTAGATTAGTAAGTTAATACAAATCACTGCTAAATACTTTCCAGAAAAAGCAAACAAACTTCATATGAACTGCTTTCTGAATAATTCCTGGGAGATTGAGAGTTAAGGAAAAGTATATGTTCACTTTGACAAAAGCATGTTAAATGGCATCAGCACAGTTTAATAGAATATTGATTTATTGCAAGGTACGACGTACAGTTACAGTGACATGCCATTCTTTTGTCTGTGTGAGCTTCATTAGTGGGGAGAGCAACTGTGGAATGTTTGCTCTTGTACCTTTATTTCTTCAAAACTCAGTCTCTGTTTCAGTTTTTTCATATACCTAGCTGCCAGACTGGGTCAGAGCAGGGTTACATCAGTGAGCAACTGTTAAAAGCAACCATTACACATGAAGAGACGGTCCAAGAGAAAGGAGGTGAAAACCTAGAAATTCCTCTAGGATTTGGATCAAGTAAGTATAACTAGCCAAACTTTGCAATACATTATGAAACGATTACAAAGCAGTTTAGGATCAAAGTTAACCAAAGCCTTAAATGGTTATCCTTTAGCTTCTTGAGGATAGGAGCTTTTTCTAATTATGTAGTTTGTGGGAAGGAGGAACAGTGTAAACAAAAGAACATTTAGCAAAGAACCTGGGTTTTAGTTCCCTTTCTGCCAGTAACTTGCCATGCAACCTTAATCCTGTGACTATTTGTTAAATGGTATGGTATTTAAAAATCCTAGTAATTTCCATCTATTGAGTAGACTATATTCTGTAGCCACTAAATGTTATGATAAACCAAAGAGACCCCATATATTAATATGGAAAATACCTAATGCATCATAAACTTATGATGTACTAAGCTAAAAAAAAGATTGTACAAATGCACAAAGATACTTACAGTTGTGAGATTACTGGTAAATTTTTCTGAAGATTTAATGAAAAAAGTCTAAAAATGCTAGGATTTGGAATGTCAGATAATCCCTTGTGTGTTATTTAATTAACAGTGTACTTTTACCATCGTAATTAAGCCTCAACACCATATAGGAAACAGGCTCTGGAATTAGTAATTACTTGGCCCACCCAGACTCCATAGAAAATCCAAACCTACATCTAATGCCAAGTATAGTTTTAGCCAATCTAGCTACTTCTAAATCCCACTTTAGCATGTAATTCACTGTATGACCTGACAGATGTCTCAGATTTGAGGAAATGACCAGATGTTCTAAGATGATGATAGTTCAAAACTTATCTGCACATTGGAATTACCCGGGAGCTTTAAGAACTACCAATGTCTGTGTTCCACCCCCAGAGAGTGTGGTTTAATTAAAAAAAAAAAAAAACTTTAGAAGAGCCCCAGGTGATTTATGTTCAGATGAATTTGGGAACTTCTACTCTAGTAACATCTTTTAATAACAGTAGTGTCTTAAAATGCTACAGTAATGAAAAATACTTTGAAGAGAAAATTTCAGATGGAGGTAAGAAACCTCACTTTTAGTAAGAAACCACTAATTTTAAAGTAGACTGAGATGATAAATCATGAAATACCAAGGTTTAAAAACCATATTTTCAGTTTTATTTCAGCCATGTTAGGTTACATGAGCTGTGAAAAGCTATGCTACTCGATGATAAACCCATCAGTTCTGTATACTACTTTGTAAGCTTGACCTCTAGTGTTGCACATACCTCACATCAGTTATCTTTTGTGCCTTAAGGAGAAAAAATATCAGAGAAAAGTTGTATCTGTCACATATATAATACATCCATCCTATGGCCATTGTCACATTATTGTCATTAGGGAATATCTGCTTTTTAGGGGGCAGTTAAAGGTAATCAATACCATATTCTTCACTGTCCTGTCTTCCCCCTCTGCTTCAAGAAAGGATGCTACAAGAAAGCAAGCATTCAAACCATCAAAAATAAGACATTATTTTGAGATCTTAAAAAAATCTTGACAGGAGGGGAAAAAAAAATGACCCTTAGGCCTGCAGGGCACAGAACTGCTGGAACACAGCCAGGATATGAGGGTCTAATTCAGCAGTGAAGAGCAGGTTCTCCAGGGTCACCATGTACTGCTGGATTATTTGGTGATGCTGTGGACACAGAAAAGGGGATAAGTGTTTAGGTCAGGAGAAAACGCACATAAGCAATCTTGCAGAACATTTTCCTCAGAGGCCCATCCACACTGGAATGATGGGAAAGAACAGGAAAAAAAAAAAGTGGTTTTGCTGGTAGGAATAATAGGCCCCTGAAAAGCCTCAACATTAAGAAAATGTAGGAGTAAACGAGTTCCAAAACAAAACAAAACGATGTTCAATAATTTAAAAAATCCAGTTCTGGCCTGCTTCTGTGTAAATGCAATTTACTTCAAGGCAGTGGCAGCAGCACTTGCTACTATTCTAGATGAGGTTCAGATGCGTCTCTTCCCTAATCAGGACAAAATACAGTATGACTTTTTAAAAGCTGTCAGGACAGGGACTGATCTAGGAAGATTTAAAAAAAAAAAAGGGGGTGTTGAGGGGGAGGTGGTATACATTACAAATAAGAATAGCACTGTTACTAAGTAACCATGGTTTTAACCATGGTCCCTGAAACATAAAAATTTGGAATCATTTCCTTTTTTTGGTTAGGGCTTTAACGTATCTCTTTGCAAAAGAAAAAAATATTAAGAGAATTAGCCAGTGATATTAGCCAGTGATCTGTGAAGTATTCCACAAAATAGGAAAACCTCATTTTTTTTAATAAATCTTTTAAAAATAAAGAGGTCATCTGTCTTACTGAAAATCAGTGACTTGTTGAGCCTAACTGGGAAAAAAAAATGTCAGAAAATAGTTTCTTCTATGTGTACAAATATAAACTTTAATATACTCAGATTCCTATAGGACTAACTAGGGGCTGTTAAAGCTTTTTAATTTGACAGTAACTAAAAAATCTAGAATAAATTTTTGTTTGGAGCCTTAAAGCACTCCCCCCCCCCCCTTTTATGCCTTCTGCTTTAATCACTTTTCTAGAACAAACAAATGAGGATTTGGGGTGTTAGTATCTGAAGATACAAAGGATTAGTTTCACTCTCTTATAGATCTTTTTTCTTTTCTTTTTTTTTCCTTACAGATCTTTAAATCTAGCAGAGAGTAGGTGTTGCATTTTGCTTTCTATAAGGACCTCAAAGAACTTAAATAGCGCCTCCAGAAACAAGGTTATCATCTGCACATTGAATTTACAGAGATTCTTAAAATCTGATTACTCTTCCCTTAGCATTTTTTTCTCTATATGTTGTATTACAGCTAGGCTCTCCAAAGAGAATGGCAATTAGGAGTCTGAATGATACAGAGCCAATTTAAGCCTAAATATTGTGATGAGCAGCAGTAGGAACAAATGGACACTAAGGGGCTTACAGGTACTACATAACCTCCTGACAGATTTGATGACTTTTTGAAATGGAAAATCCCTGTGGCTGGGAATAATGATGTTTATTATATAATCAGTTTTCCACAAACCTGTAGGAAGATCTGCTGGAGCCTCTCTATACAGTTCTTATACCACGGTGTTAATACACTGGTCCCGTCAGTTTCACATCGTACCAAGTGCTCAGTCAAGATCATGATAAAACGCTGGAAATGGGGTACAAAGTTCCAGAGGTGTCAGAAAAAATTCTTATACTTCGGAAACAATCAAATTTTTGACCAAGAGACCTCAAAGGTATTGCTTGTTTCACCCTTTGTGGTGTGTATTCATAACTTTCATAATTCAATAAATACTGTCAGTGTAGAAAAGCAGTGATAATGAGTTAGTACATCGTTTTCGGCAATACCCGAAGACCTTCAATGTCTAGATTAACTTACGCTAGTAATTTTTCTTAGAACCTGTTCTAAGGACATAATCAGAAATGTTAACAGGAGTGTATACACAAAAATCTTCAGGAAGGAAAACAATCAATAAATAGATCAACAATTGGGAATAATTAAATATGAAAGAGGTATTTAACAGTAGTATCCATTTTTTTTAAAGCAAGGAGAAATGCTCATGCAAGAATGCTCATTAAGTAAATAACAGAATTACTTTTATTTTTCCCTTAGAAACTTTTATATATTTAAGATCTTATAAATGAATATGTATTACTTCTGTGATAAAAACATTTTTTAAAACTAAAGAAATGTACTGTTTCTTTGAACATATCAGTGTCCCAAGCCAAGATACCTGAAATATGACAAGGAAGAGATTCTTTTGTTCACTCTGAGCAGATTCCACTTTCTCCTGCAGTCTTTCTATTTGTTCCTCAAGAGCCCCATCTTTCCTGTCACTGCTTCTGTCATCATCATCACTTCGCTACCGAATGCAAAGGAACAAAGGGAAAACA
Organism: Grampus griseus; assembly: GCF_964374135.1. NCBI lineage: Eukaryota > Metazoa > Chordata > Mammalia > Artiodactyla > Delphinidae > Grampus > Grampus griseus. The sequence goes on from NC_139000.1 coordinate 33,923,252, forward strand.
CCATTTAGGATTGCAGTGTATTAAATCACATCAAGCAAATCTAAAGATTTTTATTATGTCTGGTCAAATGCTATTTGAAGACTTGTATTCTATAGTAAAAGTACTCCAGTGTCCCAAACATACAGGCAAAATGTCCCAAGTCCTATGAGTACCTCTTATCTAGGCCAGGGAAATTCAGTGGCACTTGGGCGATCGTGGTAGATTTGCTATAAAGCAGAAGTAAGTTATGCCTTTTATAAGACAGCCCACTCAAGGAGGAAATACGTGTCACATTTTTCCTCCATTCAAAATGAAAACAGCTTTGAGCTCCAAGGAAAATATACAGCTGATTTTTGTTATTCCCCATAGTCTGTTTTATGAAATTGCTGGGAATCCTGAGTTTGTGAACACTGAACTGCTGCTCCTAGGGGAAATACAGGGTTAGGGTCTTGGGAGCCTCTCATCACAACACTTTCATCACCGTAGATCTGCGCTGCCCTCACAATAGCCACCAGCCACGCATGACACCTGAGCACTTGAAACGTGGTGTGACTGAAGAACTGACTTTTAAATTGTATTCAGATTTAATTAGCTTATAACTAGTTACATGTGGCTGGTGGTCACCATATTGGACACCACATATCTAGAGACCAGAGTGGTGTGAAGTCAAGTCTCTGGTGTTTGTACGTGTATAAAATGGGGATGATACCATTTACCTTACAGTATTTTAGATCTGTGTGTTTACATACACTCAGGTATATATGAATGTCTAGATGGAGACTAGCACTCGAACCTGCTCTAGTTCATATAAATCATTAAACTTGCTTCTACCCTCTACTCTGATAAAATGTGCATAACTGGAAAATTCTGTCATGAACAATACCAGCACTGTTTGCTAAATCACAGGATACAGCCAACTCACTGTTTCTGCCAAATAGCTAAAATACTTAACTTCTTATTAATATGAGAAGTATGAGAAGTATCTTATAGGCCTGGGAGTGACCCCCCCCCCACTACCCCCAACCTTACCGGGGGAGTGGTGAACACAGACAATCTTCTCCCTCTTCCCCTCTTGCATCAGAAACTCTTATAGAAACACAAGTGTCCTCCTTCCTTCGCCTCCCTTTTTGGGAAGGCAAACATGAAACTGATCCAGAGATGGTGAACTATGGAGAAGTGAGGTTTGTGGCTTCCTAAACAGGTTCACCGTGCAGAACGAGAGAACAGCAGACCCCAGGTCCGTCCCTTCCTCCACTTCTACAAACAGCTCTGCATGATTTGGTCTCGAAAAAATAAGTTCCCATCAAGGTAATGAATATTCGCAAAAGTTTCTGGTATATTTTCTTTGACCATTTACAATCAACACAAGACTTACCCGTTTATGTTGCCTTGCGAGTTTTTCTTTAGCCTCTTCTAGCTCCTTTTGGATCTTAAGAACGTGTTTGTTCATCTTACGAATTGTGGAGTGCAAGATTTCCCAAACAAACAATCTTAAAGTAATAAGGCATTTGATTACTATATGTTAAACTCTACTCATAGAAAATAAGACCTCTCAACTTTTATAACCTACTCATTCTTGAGGTTTTATATAGCCTTCTGTTTTTTTTTTTTTTTTTTTTTTTTGCGGTACGCGGGCCTCTTACTGTTGTGGCCTCTCCCTGTTGCGGAGCACAGGCTCAGCGGCCATGGCTCATGGGCCCAGCCGCTCCACGGCATGTGGGATCTTCCCGGACCGGGGCACGAACCCGTGTCCCCTGCATCGGCAGGCGGACTCTCAACCACTGCGCCACCAGGGAAGCCCTAGCCTTCTGTTCTTTAGGCAGACAGAATAAGGCATATCTCTCCAGCAACATTATGATTTTTCTTGTATTGTCAACTGTGCAAACATCTAGCTCCACCCATTACTCAGGTGAGCTTCCGGAAGGCAATATTGGGTCCTTGTCATTTTTCTTATTTCCATCCCCTACTAGACACACATAGAAGGTATGTGTATATATTCAATGAAATGGCAAACCAGAAAAAACAGGTTAGGAACAAAAATACATTTTCTCTCTTCTAAATGTAAACACTAAGTATTGCAGCTTGAAATGGAAACAATCTGAGGCTCATTTGCATGGTTTATACTGTTGATATTTAACTAGCACAAACTCAGCCAATTCTCTTGACACATTTAAGAATCTCATTAGTTGATAACAGCTATCGACTGCTAGGCTTTTAAGAATGAGATATTTATGTCAACTACTTGCTCAAATACCAGGATCACCTATAAGTGCTTTAAATGTTTGTTGCATAAATATGCATGTGCTTTTTAAGTAGCTTCTTAACTGCTTGTATGTCTATACATTTGGTCTCCTAACCCCAGGATATACAGCACAGAAGAGTACTTCTTTCTACAGATTTTGATCTGGACAATGACAGTTGAAGTGGAAGATAATAAACCAATCATTTCATAAAACTCAAGGTCTAGAATGTTAGCAGATAGGATAAAAGAGCACAGTACTTTAACTCTGGAAGGGGTGGTCAGGGAAGGCTTTGCAGAGTTAGAGTTGCAGATGTAAATCATTCAGGATAATGGCTAACACCTACTTGAGTTGTCAGTTTTCTGAGATTTTGCAAATCTGAGAATGGTCTGACGTTGCCTTCATTTGTGAGTACCTACTTGGCTGGTATGATAACCTCAGACCACATTCTTTCACCCTAAGGATTCAGTTTATCTCAGACTAGTGTCCTCTGCCAATAACATACAATGAACAGGATAAAGGTTGTGATGGATATTTATGTCTTTGCAAGTAATTTTCCTTTGTTTCCTGTTTTGTGTCAGCTCTTGCTGTCCCAGTCCTGATCAGTTACAAAGCCTATGGACTCAACATCATGTATAAGAACCAAACTTAATGAAAAGCCTCTTTCCTTTAGGAGGAATGAGTCTAGAATGAATCTTCTGTGTATTAAATCAAGGACTTTTATGACAGGTGAGACCTCCCTTCCCCAGAGGCATTCAGGTGCCCACCAGGCTTTCCTCAGTCCCTCCATGATGTGTAATCTATGACGGACTGTGATTTCTACCAGTTCCGGGGGTGCATTTCAGGTCCCCAGTGGAGCTGGAACTCCTGCCCATGTCCCATTGTCTAGTTGAGACCCTGCCATACAGCCTGATCTTCCCTCCCAATAGTCTGGATCATTTATAAGCATTTCTCCTGATTGGCTGAGTCCTAATTCAACTTACGTATATCCCTAAGAGACACTGCAGCCGGACTGGCTGTGTGGATTTCCATTGTGCAAGAATCTTTGCCAAGTCCAATCCTACCAGATTGGGCCATTATATTAATATCAACCTGGTTTGGACCAGAATTTGGAGCTCATGTATAAGGGACCACACATAAACTAATTCTTAGAGAACAGGAACTTTGTAAAATAATCCGTATTACCTAGTAAAGTCACGAGATAGTTCTGAAGAGAAGATCCAATTTGCTACTGCAGCACAGTCAACAATCTGTGTACGAATCATCTTATCTACTAGTACAGCAATCATCTACAATCAGAGAAAATAAATTATTAGGGTAAATCACACTTATATGTAGGCCACGATAATCCCCCTGCTGCAAAACTGAAGTTCATTTTCAGTGGCTATGGAACTGAACAATTTAACCATTAGGTCTTAAGATTTATTTTGCCTTCTGCTTGGCTCTGGTACTTATTGTAAGAATACAAGAACACAAAGATTGAGCAAAAAGAAAAACTCTGAATATTAACACTTAACAATGTTTCTTTAAATTTTAGATGATATATACAAAATATATAATTTCCATCGAATCTTAAAATTTAGAAATACAAGGTAGTTTTATCACAAAAGTCTTAATATAACTCTGAAATTTATTTTAATGCCTCTTTATAATACATGGTATGATAATAGTGTATCGAGATTTGACAAATCTGGAGCTTGTTTTTTAGAAACTGGCTAGACTAGATTATTCTTTCCTACCCAACTGGAGAACCTTCCAAGAAATAAGCATTCTTATTAAGTACTTAAAATGAGCTGAGATATTACAATACCAAACCAAATCATAACAATTGCTCTTTAAAGAATAACTCAAACATCATTACTTTTTCATAGCACTAAAATTACAGATTTAAAAACTGTTCTATAGGCAAGAGTCAAATTTCATGTTCTGCAAACTAAAACGATGGTATTAACTGCCTTATTTTTATACCTGTACAATCAGCACCTCAATATGTCTTAAATAGTTTTTACCTGTGGATGGTTCCGCCAGACCTCAAACATGACTCTTAGAACATGTAATTTTCCTTCATCACTTTCAGCTAGGGTTTTGAAGACTTCATGAAACCTTTTGACAGTGGGGGGAAAAACACCACATACAAACTTATTAAACATTTTAATATTTTCAAAGCCTTTACAGTGCTACTCAGTTTACAGCGCAATATATAAATGCAAAATAACCAAACGTTAACCATTAAGGATATAAAAGGTATGATTAGGATTTCAGTTTGTATGGAATTTGTCATAAAATCTTAGGAAAATTATACTATCATTAGCCTAGGACTATAGTTTACTGTGTATCTAAGAATAGATGAGGGCTAAGGAACTAACACAGGTGCAGTATTCTGACTGTGCCTTCTGTGAGAATCCTGCAAGTCATATACAGACTTGGAAGTTGAGATGGGGTGAGGAGTCTAGTTTCTCTGCTCAACTGAAGGAATATCTGTATGTTCTTTCTTCATTTGGAACTGTAGGACGAGTTAGAAAGTTCTGTCTTTAGATGCCAACCTTTGGGTGGCTCCTAAAAATGTAGCTGGCTCTCAATTCTGCTAACCTTTTTTTAGGAAGATGCTTAGACAAGGTGGCAACTTTTTTTTTAAAATAAATAAATTTATTTATTGATTGATGTATGGATGGATGGATGGCTGTGTTGCTGTGTGTGTGCTTTCTCTAGTTGTAGCGAGTGGGCTTCTCATTGTGGTGGCTTCTCTTGTTGTGGAACATGGGCTCTAGGCATGTGGGCTCAGTAGCTGTGGCTTGCAGGCTCAGTAGTTGTGGCACATGGGCTTAGTTGCTCTGTGGCATGTGGGATCTTCCCAGACCAGGGATCGAACCTGCATCTCCTGCATTGGTAGGTGGATTCTTAACCACTGTGCCATCAGGGAAGTCCCAAGGTGGCAACTTCTTGACTGTATATATGACTGTCCTATGGACTCAGGTTTTTCACTTGTTTCTCTAAAGGTTTATATGAAAAAATGTACATTCTATTGAATATATATACATGCAAACTGTGCTAACAGACTGACAGGAGCCATAGGATGGGGATTTTAGCTACCACAAACCAAAACCCATTGTATCAAATTATATGATAATACTGTTATTAAGATCTTCACAGTCAATAATTTTAGGTAAAAATCAGGATGCCATTGGTGTTCACCAAACAAAGTCCTGAACCCTCAAGACAGCATGTGTGTTCTTGTTGTACTTACTTTGCAAGAGCACTGAAGGAGTGGCTGAATGACTTGGCTGCTAAGTGTAGCAGAGTCTGTACAAAGACCTCTATTTTCAATGGGTTAAAGCTGAATCCTTCATCTGAAAAACAGCCCACAGTAAGAGAGTTAGGAAAATGTTTTAAGTATAGCAATTTTTTGGTCCCTTGCCTGAATCGCTAAACAGATGGCACACTCACATCCAAATACCAAGTGAGACATTCAAGCAAATGTCTTTGAGTACTAATAGATGATAAAAGACTATCACTGATTTCAAATACTCAAAATATAAAACTAAGCATAATCTTAATTCTTAATTTTTTGGGATTGTTTCCCTAATTCTTCTATATGATCCATTTCTTTTTACAAATACCACATAGATTTCCTTGTTCTTATCTCTCTACATGGTGGCAAGATAATAAATATAGTAAAAGAAAAAAATACAGTAAGCCCTTAACAGTTAGGTCTATGTCCTGTTTGAGAATGTCTAAATTTAACATTTTGAATTATACTTTCTAAATACATTTTCTCTAACATCATAATACAAGTTTCTTAAAAAAATCTAAACAAACAAAATCCCAATAATAAATAACCCAAACACCATTAATGTTTTGACTGTGTCATTTTTCTGTGCACGTCATTATGTAACACATCTAACAACAAAATCTGCCCCCCAACAAATGGTTAACCTAGTTGTCCCAGTAGACTTTTCATCTCTTTTACTGATTTTTTTGTTTTAGTTATTGTAATTTTCAAGATGTTTTAATACGACATAAAGCAAGTCCCTCTCATTCTTTTTGTCTTATCTGTTGATGATAAACTTATAGTTTAATTTGGAGAGAAAATCCAACTTTATAATATACCAAGTCTTTCTGGGCAGGAAACTCTCTAAAGTGAAAAGAGGGAATGTTTAAGGGAGAAGATAGCTGGGTTCTGGGAACAATGGTCAGGCTGGACAGGCCAAACAAATATATTGCTTTATGAGTATCCCATGAGATTTAAGAAAATTATGTTTATACTTTTAACATGGCCCATACAGAGTTCCATTCAAGAAATATTTAATTCCCTTACCATCATCGTCATCCTGGTTAGGATTTGGTACATCTTTCAGAATGCTGAAGATTTCATCATTGGTTGCTTTACTTTTAAAGGCAACAGCTAAACAGAGGGCAACCGAATGTCCAGGAAGAGAGTCTAAGCACAGAATGGGGAGGAGAGTAGACCAGGTTTTAAGACTATTGTTGCAATTAGTTAAATAACTGAGAAACCTTAAAAAAAAATTATTTTCTTTTAAAATAGAGTACTCTTTCTCCTAAGATCAATATTCTGTATAAAGATAACCACATGTGAAAGTTTCATTTAATAGGGCAATGGTTTTTTCACCTAAAATAAAGCATAAGAGGTAATTCTTGCCCCGATACTTCCTTAACACGGAGCTAACTGAAATTCAGAGTATGAGGGGTACTGATCTTCCTCAGGGATGAGGGTGAGGGGACACAGCTGCAGCTGTCCTTTGACAGTCCTCAAATCCCTAGGCCTCTGTAAGCTGAGAATCAATGTATTCTCTTTGATTTTGGTCAATGTACCCTTCCTCCTCCCTTTCCCTAAGACAGTGGAAACTAAATTTGGGTTTGAACAACGTGAAGGCTGCCAACTTAAGACAGATTTTTTGCTTTTCTCTTCTGCTGAGTCCACACACTTGAATATGTGTAAGCCAGATGCTCATGTGCTTTGACTCCACATGTTTACTGGTGGTTAATACCTGTTGAGTCCTTAGTGTATTATATTGTACTAGTACATACTGATATACTGTATGGCGTCACCAGAACAACTACTTTTAATGTAAGGTAGACAAAGAGGTAACAAAAAATTCTGACGTAGAATATGAGTTACTAAGCACTTGGAATGAATAAAGTCAATTACAACAGGTCACATGTGCTGTGTGCTTTTCTTGAAAGTGGGAGAGAAAATACGTGAAGAAAAACAGAATCCTCTGCCACTGTGATGTCTACATTCTAGGTGGAAAACCAAGATGTTCACATAAGAAGTAGCCAGAGAGCAACACAAAACTGGCTTGCGTTAAAAAATATTTAAAAGACTGGAGCTTGGGCTAGACCCTGGAAAGAGAACAGGAATCAGAAGAGAAAGGGCTTTCTAGAATGGGATAATGGCACAAAGGCAAACGCAAGAAAGCATAGAAGAAATAAAAAAGGAAGTGGGCCTGGCTGGAGTGGAGGTTAGTTTGAGAAGAACTGACAAATCATAAAGTAGGAATGACAAGAGGGCCTTAAGTGTTAGGCTATTTCTATGGAAAAAAAGAAAGCTCAGTGTTCAACAAAAGTCTGAACTCTTTGATATCAAAGACTGTACCTTATGGTTCTCTGAGCCAGTACAAAGCAGAAATCAAAACTTGGCACTTACAAGTACCACATCAAGCTTTGCTTTTTCAGGAAAAGACAGTGGTCAAGAGCAGGGCTGCTCAGTATCTGACTCTGGGCTTTACCACTCAAAGCAATCTCACTCTGGCTCTTTGAAGCCATTTCCTCATTGTAAAATTTGTAAAATAAACATACCTATTTCTCAGAGTTGTTTTAAGGAATACGTGACATTGTAACATAGGAAATGTACTTAGCATTGGAACCAACTGAGTTTATTTCAAGGAAAACAGGTGTAGTCTGAGGTGCAGGTGGAGAACCAGGGGTACAATATGAGAAGGCAAGGGAGAGGAGTGAGTTTCAAGATGCAAAGAACTGCTACACAACACGAACTGGAAGGCTCATGGAGGAGCTGTGTTCAGTGCCATGTGAAAAGACTAACTTGGAAACTCCACACCTAACTCTACCAGTGCTCACCAATGTACAACCTTACCTTCATTAAGTGTAAAGCACAAAATGGCATATCAAATTATATAGCCCCCCCCTCGATTTATAGTGCAACCTCAGAAATGATGTGACCAAAAAGTAAGAAAAGCATGTTCAAGAATTTACTTCTAGCGGCATACTGCTGGTCAAAATACAGTCTATGTGCACCTGAACTGTTACCAGATATTAATCAGTTCGAGTAATCTCCATTGCCATGACAAACGTATTTTCATTCTATTAAGTTCTGGCTATAAATTCATCTTGCTATACTTAGCAACATTTAAAATAATGTCATGGATATAACATTATAAACAATATTAAAAGAAAAAAGTAACAAGCCAGTAATAACTAAGTAAATCATAATAAACCTTCAAAATGATAGCAAATAAAACAATAGAGGTTAGTGAGAAATCACCTTTCAAACAGAAAATATAAACCCAAGAAGAGAAAAAGTTCACTTTCTCCACCTTAGATAACCGACTTAAGAGAATACTTGCATTAGTACCTTTTAAAAACAGGATTTGTTTTATTACTTACTGCTACTTTCATCTCCATACTTGTAAATGCAGGTTGGGTTTGCAGGACATAGAGCTGAGAAGGTAGGAGGGACAATATCTAATATACGCTGATGGTAAGACAACCTACAATACAAATAAGAGCCTCAGAAAATATCATTCATCAGTTCCATTCTTCAGTAACATCCAACTTACCCAGAAGGTCACAATCTCCAACACCCCGGACTCAGCTGACAACCAAGAAATAAAAGAGGACGACAAGTCTTTTAAACTGTTGTCTAGGCCAGCACGAGAACTCAGGCCTTCTTCAAAACTTACTGGTTTGCACTAGGTGTGGGCCACTGGGTCCACAAGCCTGGAGGCCAGGTATGTGGGGTGGTGATGGTGGGGTGGGATGAGGTAGAGGAAACCGTTTGTATGGTTGGGAGACTTGGTTGGGTTATATTGCAGCAAATAAATACTTATTGAGGCTAATGGGAACCAGGTTTCTTAATGCCTGCAAAGGTATTTACAAATCATGGCAAAGGGGAAGGCTAGGAAAAAAATGAGATGTTTGGTTGGAATTGGAGGGATACACACATCTAAGTGGATATAAAAATAGTTACAGATGTGTGTGTGTGTGTAGAAATATATTCACTACCCTTGTCCATCCAGAGGGCCTAGAACCAATGACACCCCAATAGTAACAAGCACATCAAGTGTCCAGACCTTGCTTCCTAAGTGCCATGCTCCACTAAAAGAAACTCGGACTCCTTGAATAAATAGATGATTCCAGGAAAGGGGCAAGGAAACACAAGATAAGCCTGGAATATCTTGTGCCAGAAATAAGGAAATGCTCAATGAATGGAGGGGGACATTAAAGAAGAAAAAAAAATGGACACAGGAGCCACAAGGGACTCCCAATGGACAAATCAGGGACAATCTGAGCATCATAATTAATAAAGACAGTAATGAATTAGAACCCACTGAATGAAATAGTCCCTACTGATATATAAACACAGGAATTAATAAATGGGTGAAAAAGGAAAGCTCTTTCTTACAGTAGAATGCCAACTAATAAATGTAGAAAAAATAATAGACAAAGAGAATCATCACTTGGCAATTACCACAGTGGTGACAGATAAAAGTACAAGTTGTCAGTGGAGGTCTGATAAAGAACAGGATGTAACCTCAGAGTATTTCCCACAAAATATTAATCAACTACAAAGGGAAAAAATGGTGAATTTAAGTTAGAGAAGCCTGACATGGCCATGTAATCAAGGTTAACATCTCTAGTGGTGGGACAATGCAAGACTTGAGTCATGAGGGCGCCATCAAGGCAACACAACAAAGTAAGGCCTACATTCTTTAAAACTGACAAGGACATGAAAGATAAAGAATAACAGCTGTTCAAGATTGACTGAAGAGGGCTTCCCTGGTGGCGCAGTGGTTGAGAGTCCGCCTGCCGATGCAGGGGACGTGGGTTCGTGCCCTGGTCTGGGAAGATCCCATATGCCGCGGAGCGGCTGGGCCCGTGAGCCATGGCCACTGAGCCTGCGTGTCTGGAGCCTGTGCTCCGCAATGGGAGAGGCCACAACAGTGAGAGGCCCACGTACTGCCAAAAAAAAAAAAAAAAAAAAAGATTGAAGAAAATGACAACTAAATGCTACACACGTTCTATCCAAGAATTCTGGACCAGAAAGGGAAAAGACATTGTTGGGATGGTTAGCAAAATTTCAGCAGCATCTGTGGATCGTATAGTGGTATTACTGTATCAGAGCTCATTTCCTGATTTGGAGAGCTGTATGCTCGTCATGTAGGGGAGTGTTTTTGTTTTGAGGAAATATACAACCGACCATTAAAGGATGCTTGGACATCATATCTGCAACTTGTTTTCAAAGGGTTCAGAAAAAGACCAATATAAAGGGTAGATTACATACACAGAGAGGGAAAAAGGACTAGGACATTAGAACAAATGTAGTAAAATGTTAACTAGGGAATCTAGATGAACACTATACAGAGCTCTATTTTGGCAATTTTCCTGAAATCTGAAATTATTTCAAAGTCTATTTGACAAAAAAACCTTATTGGCTTAATTCACATAGAATCCAGATGGCATGGTTGCCCAAGTTTTTCAGCCTAAATCTTGATTACAAACTGAAAGGGAAGAGAGGTAGGTACTTGGATTTTAAAAATAATATTCTAGACATACATCACAAATGCAGAGAAGGGAAAAATACCCCCACAGAAATTAGAAGACCTAAGCCAAGGAGAAAACACAAAGAACTTACCTCATACATTTTTCTAGAACCTCTCTTACAAACTTTGGTTTGGGACTTTCTGGATCTTGAGTAAGACAATCTGACCTAATGAGGAAATATAGTTTTGTAAGTTCTTACACATGATCTGCAGCTATACCTAACTTGTACTTAGCTACAAATAGTTCCCTTCTACCTAAATTATTACATTTATATACATACAAAAAAAAACCCTAAATCTTTCAGACTGTGAAGAAGATTGCTTTTATATTATAGTTTTAAATATTAACTTTTTTAAAAAAATGGCAGACTGTAGAGAGAAGAAAGATATAATATACATAACACTGCTTACCAATCTTCCCAGCTCCAACGGAACTGGAAGTTACTTAGATGATGGGAAAACCAATTAATAAACCTATACAGAGAAGTGGGGTGGGGGGACAGAAAAGGATGAATGGTTGCAATTTATAACAGGAACTTACATAATCCTTCAGACAAAACCCGATTTCCCCCTACCTACAGCTGTATTTTCTCCTACCAGTTACCCTTTTCTGTGCAAATCCTGTAACTCACCTTCTACTTCAAAAAGTAACAGTCCCCCATCTCACTCCTAACAGTGCTATCCTTTTTAAGTGAATAATTGATATGATTCAAGTGCCTGTTTTATATCAAGTACCTTATATATGTTTATATAATTTAATTCTCACAATAACTTCTGAGGAATGTATTATTTTCCCCATTTAACTGACAACGAAACAGAGGTGTGAGGTGCAAAAATAAAAAAGATTAAAAACGTTTTATAAACGGACGAGCCAAAGTAGTCTCTCATCATCATACCACACCCTTTCACCACAAACAAAATATACCATCAAAGCCCCCTTTTCTCTTAAAAACACATCTGATCTCTCTGACTAGATAGGGATCACCTTAGTAGACTGTATAACACTGTGAAATTTTTAAGAGCCCAATGAACACTTGCTGAATGAATGGCATAATAGGGATGCCCAGCACAACTGATGGTTTATTAATTAGACTGGGAAAAAAACCTCAGCAGACACCTTCTTAAAGCACATCCCTCATGTATCTATAATTTCAGTCATTACAATTACTCAAGATAATAGGTCAACAACACAGGATAGCCTTTACTGATAATTTTCAAATATCGCATTTGAACAGCAGACATGACAGATCATGGAAATGTTCAATATCTGTCCTGATCTACTTTGGAAAACTGACAGAAGAGAGAACACCAGCTAATAAAGGTAGTACATAATAGACCTCACCCAGAAGATGACAACAGGCATGAAATTACCACAGCTATAAAAATCCAATATGGCCTTTTGTATAAACTGAGTCTTGGAGCTGTAGTTACATAGTAGCTAATTATTTTAGAAGCAGATACTATTCATAAACAAAATTACATATTATATAAACATAAATATACAGTATTAGACTCTGCTTCTACATATGGGTTAGCATAAAACCTATTTTAAAAGCTTACCTACCCAATTACAGAGGGAAAAGTGTAACCATACCAAAGAACTAAACAATGCAATTAAAGAAAACCTCAGTATGGGCATCATTTCATGTTGAAAATTAAACTAGAAAGTGTAATGTTATAACAATTACAAGTTTTATTATATAAAGGATTATTTGTGGGAGGCAAGAAAGAAAAACCAACTTGGAAATTCTTAAAAAGGTGATTGTTTTCCTTATCAAATTCTTTTATAAAGTACAGGGAGAAGAAGCTGCTAACACTCAGTACAGAAATAAGGCAATTACTATACCTGTCTACGCATGTAGTATTCATCGTGTCCAAACGCATGTATAACATTTCAGTTGCCTGTGCAAGCTGTGAATTTCAGGATAAGGAAAACTATACTCTCCTTGAAAATAAGCTGTGGTAGAAAAAATAAATAACATTTCTTAGAAGTCTATATAATGACTAATAATGCTGAGCTTTGTTTCAAGTAATTGATCTTTGAGGTATCAGTGATCTACATTTGATCTGTATACACCCATGAAATCGAGATAATGAGCATTTACATCATCTCCAAAAGTTCCCCATGCTCTTTTGTAATCCATTCTCCCTTTTGCCCCTCATTTATGCCCCCAAGCAAATATTGGTCTGCTGTCACTATATTACTTTGCATTTTCTAGGATTTTGTGTAAATGGTATCATATAGTGTGAATTCATATTTGTTTGGCACCTTTTATTCAATATAATTATTTTGCAATTCATTCATGTTGCTGCCTGCATTGAAAATTTGTCCTTTTTTTTATTACTGAGTAGTATTCCACTGTATAGCTGTAACAAAATTTGCTTATCCATTCTGTTGATGGATATTTGGATTGTTTCCAGTTTTGGGTTATTACAAATAAAGTTATGAACATTTATTCTCTTGGGTAAATACTCCAGAGCAAAATGGCTGGATTGTATAGTACACGTAATGTTTAACTTTTAAAGAAATGCCAAACTGTTTTCATGAAGTGATTTAAACCCACAAGCAGAAATATTTAATAATCTCTTAAAGCCAGGCCAAAGAGAGTACATTAAAAACAAAGGAAAGGATACAACTTGGGGTAGAGAGCCAGGCTGAAGTTTACACAGTTCAATGAGAAGTGTTGTGTACATCACATCAATGTGAGGGGGTGCTGGAAGTTGAAACAGCTCTGCAAAGATCACCTACAAAGGAATTACAAGTCAGAACTCAATTCAACAGCTATCTACACACTTCTACTATTAGAAACACCTCAATGTTCTAAAGTCTAACTCTATGGTATTCATAATAAAAAAAAATTACTTTTTAACCTTTAAAATTATGCTCTTTAAAACACAAAGATCTACAATTGAATACTGTAATGAAGATTTCTTATCTCTATGACTCAATCAAATAAGAATATGCAAAAATTAATGCTTAGTTGATACTTCCAGAGAACTGTCCAATTTCAACTCTGGAAGTATCAGAGTTAATTCAGGGAGGTACAGTTTACTGGGGACTCACAGATCCACCAGAGTTTCATTCCTATAAGAAGTAAAAGTCCTTTGTAGACTCGGAGGATGGGAACAGAAGATAGTTATTAACTCATTCTACACTGTTACTATATTCTTGGTATTCCAAGACTTTTTTGCCATGCTCTCGTTCACAAACTTGTTTCCTTCCTCCTTATATAATGTGTGGACCATCTATCTCGACTTCTAGAGCCTGGTCTGCATTCCTTCTTCTCACTCCCATCTCCCATACTTTTGTATGAATTTCTACACATTTTGCACATTTAAAAATATGACTTATGTTTTGCATTTCAACTGACATGTCACTGAGTCAAGTTCATAGCCTAACCACACTCTCAAGTTCTATAAAGAGAACAGATGCAGCATTTCTAAGGAAGTACATAGGTATAGTATGAATAAAAAGTGAATCAAATGATACATAATTATGCTCACTTTGAGTATTTTAACATAAATGAATAATGCAATTGACAGTTTGGGTCAAGTGAAAACACTGTTTTTTGGGAAATAAATCTCTACAAGGTGTTCAACTACGCTACTAGTATCATCCTTCTGTATGACTTCATATGGAATCAAAAGCATTATCTATTTTTTTCCACTTCCAAAACAACTGGCTCTTTTGATTTCTAAGAATAAATAAGGATTCCTACTTATCCCTACCCTGTGATACAGGAAATAATACACTAGTCAGGGGTATGCTAGTAATAAGAGGCCAGATAAACACAGTTAAAGATGGGTTATCTGCCTAAAGAATACAGTATTTTAAAATATTTAAGCCTCTTATACATCTGTTAAGTGGACAATGTATTGATAGAGTTAGAGGTAACTTACATTATCCATGATAACTATTCATGAATGAAGATATACTATCAATATATAAATAAATTATAGGCAACTCAAAATTCCATTTGTACACTGGGCTTAACCTCCTCTTTTCTCTTTACTAACATGGCTAACAGAGCTCCAAAATTGAAAGCAATTTCCTCTCTTCTCTATTAATTTTCAGCACCTGCCAAGTAGCAAGAACAACAAAAAGGCCAAGGGTAGATTACACTTTACAGTCAACAGAAAGATTCTGAAACTTAAAAACAAGCTCCACTTGGAATGCATACCTCAACTATGTGGTAGTTCAAGGGGATCTTGTTCTTCCCAGGATAACTCACTAGCTGTGCAGCACTATATAAAAAGTGTAATTTAAGTTTAATGAGTATACACAGATATATGAAAAACTAAATAAGCAGTTTCAAAAACAGTGTATGTAGATATAAAGGAAATCTTTTTCTGAAATGTTCTAGATTTCAGTTACTTAACTACAGCACAGATTATTTTGTCTACCATAAGGAAACTCTTTAATGCATGCAAAACTCCTTAGAAGATCAAAAGGAGTGTAAGTGGGCTTCCCTGGTGGCGCAGTGGTTGAGAGTCCGCCTGCCGATGCAGGGGACACGGGTTCGTGCCCCCATCTGGGAAGATCCCACATGCTGAGGAGCGGCTGGGCCCGAGAGCCATGGCCGCTGAGCCTGCGCGTCTGGAGCCTGTGCTCCGCAACTGGAGAGGCCACAACAGTGAGAGGCCCTCGTACCGCAAAAAAAAAAAAAAAAGGCATATAAGTAATAATAGTAAGGAAGTATATTCAGATCTACTAACGTAAAATGTTTTATAAGGTAGACCATTCCCAAAATACTATATTCCTTTCCATTTTAAGATCTAAACCAAAACTTTCCAAGGTTTCAGAAAATATTAAAAATAAACTTTTCCAAAGCTTGATGTCTAACTGCTAGGAAACAGCAAAACCATTAGTATTCATTTATTCCCACAACATTCATACCAAAAACAGCTTGCCATTCAAGTTAAGTTGTCCAGAGCACATGGCAAATATCCATACAAAAGAGCAGGCATCATATGCATATTACTATAAAGCACTACAGTACTATACAGCATCCAGGAAAGTACTATTTGAGGGTGAAGTGCCTCCAGAAAGCTAGAGATCGGTCTTAGCAAGACAGGGCATCAGGAAGAGAGGAAGATTTTCTTACTCTTAACGTACATTTGCTCTTACTAAATCATCAAGATTGCTACTTTTTCTCCACTCTACTAAAAGTACCATGAAAAGCATCTTACCAAGTCTTCCTTTCCTTCCAGTGGGACTTAACGATGCAGTGAAGATTCTCTTCTATCACAAATCTTTCCACTGAATGACTCCCTGGCATTACAGGACCCTGGAAAGAAAACCAAATACATATACTCCAGACCTAGACAAAATATTATTTTTCATTTATTCAACAAATATATCAGAGCTTATTATGTTCCAGACACTGTATTGGATGCTGGGGATAAAAGTTCACAAGTGTGAAAGCTCTGTATTTCAGCAAATTTGTTCACTTATGTCTACAAGAGAATTAGAATGTCAGCTATAGTGTTTTTTCTACTGCATCTGACACTGTACTATCCTTGCCCACTTCAAGTCTTAAATGAAGCAAACTAAGTAATTTTTGTATATTATTAGTCCTATACAGTTTATTTTTATTTATTTTTTTAAATAGAACAAATCTAAGTTTATTTTTTTTATTATTATTTTTCTTTAAACAATTGCCAAGACTGGAATCAAAGATAAATAGAAGGCACAACAGTTTTGCTCCGGTTTTGTGTTATTCAGATTTTTGAAAATTTTTGGGGTCTTTTTGGTTTTTTTTTTTACAAATACAAATTAAACATGAAAAAACTCTACTTCAAAAAAAAAATCTAACAGTTCAAGAAAAGCTTATCAGTTGCATTCTAGACATTTAAAACCTATCTTACAGTTTAAATTTCAATGGTAAAAACAGGTTTTGGAACTGTTTTGCAACCACGTATCCAAAGAAAAACTCTACTAACACCTTTTATTCAGTTTTTAACCATACCAGAGAGAATCTAAATTGTCAATTTTTCCAACGGCAATTTTTCCACAGCAGAAGGTAGTCATGACTCTCAAAGAAGAGACAGTTTGGGTTCTTCCTGCCTTCAAAATGTTTATCAAATCCTGTAATTCTCACAGGCTTTTGAAAAATGTAGAAAATAAGTAAAAAATATTCCAATGAATGAAACATACCAAATGTCAGTAATAAGCAAGACAATCCTTTGGGGAAACTGTTAAAAAAAAAATCCAGTCTGTATATGCAAATAAAGCAAGGAAATGCAGTCTTTTTTTTTTTCTTCTTTAAAAATCCATTTTTCCTAAAATATCATTCCACAAAACTGGAAGTGAAGGACTAAAAGGTGGGGGGGGGGTGAGAGGGGAAGGAGCACACACCAGTAACACAAAAAGTAGAACTGTACAAACTTAAGCAGTTTATCATAGACTAGGATCAGATTCCAAGATACCAAAGGTTGGCTGAAGAAATCACCATTCTGTGGGAGCTAGGGTTTGTACTGCTGCCTGAAGATCGGTGAAGAGCAATTCACTGCCTTGGAGCAATGCCCGTTCCCACTCCAAATCCTGGTTTCTGCACCATGCCTCCACGGGGTGGGCCTCTCACCCCACCACCCAGCCCACCTCGAGGGCCTCCAGGTCCCCGAAAGCGGTAATCTCGGCGATCCCCTTCCCGGGCAGCTTGAGTCTTCTTTTCTTCCACATTCAGACGGACCTCACCTCTGAACATGATGGGCCTGTTGTTAAGCACCTTCTGAACAGGTTCAGAATCATCAAACACAATGAACCCAAAATTAGGTAATTTCCCACCACTGTTAATACGCAACTCCACCACATTCCCATAATTTTGAAAAAAATCTTTAAGCTCTGGTTTGTCCACCTTATGAGGCAGGTTGCCGATAAAGAGTTGGTGACTGTCAGGGTGTCTCACAATTCTTCGGGGTTCAACGTCACCTTGCTCACCAGCCTCACAGACTGGTCTAGGTCCCCTCTGGGGAGGAACATTTATTCGCTGTTCTCGCACCCTTTGATCCCTCTGAGGCCTCTGCGGTGGAATGTGAGATTCAGCCTTAGACTCTGGACGAGGCTGTGAAGCTGGTACTTTAACAACATGAGGTGGTATCCCACTAACTGGAACAGCTCCACTGGGTGGAAGGTTCTTACTGGTCACAGATGCCCAAGAAAAGGTTCTCAAGTCCTCCTGCACTGTCTGGCTATGTCTGCAGGTGCTGGAGAACTCTTCTGAGCATCCTCAGGAACAGTTTCTTCCAATACTGGCTCAGACTTTTCCTCTTGGACTTCAGACACAGGTTCTTGCTCTGGCTCTGGTTCAGGATCAGGCTCTGGTTCAGCAACAAGTTCTTCTAAGTCATTGCTAACAGTCTGATCATAGAAAGTTCCAGAATCATCAGGTACCACCTCAGGTGTCTGCTGTCTTTCTTCAGGTTCCTCTACTTCTTCTTCAGATTCTTCCTGAGGCTCAGTGACAAAGCCACCAAAGACCTCATCTTGGTTATCTGAAGATATCATTATGAACATAGAACTTATTTGCAACAGAGCCCTCAGGAGCAAGGACAAAGGTCTGCATGAATCTCCTCAAAGCCTGGTGGTTATTAGAGAACAAGCCCATCACCTGGACCACCACACCATCATTCAGGGTGGCATGAGCATCGACATGACGGATCTTAGTGTGGCAATTGGTGAAATTTTGTGACATCACTTTCCTATGGATTTCTTTCTGTCCATAGACCGCATCTGCTGGCTTTCCATTTGAATCCAACCCCCATGGACATAAGAAGAGTTCTTTCCACAAAATCTGTGTAGCATGTCTGAGGCCTGGTTCAACAGTGTGTAATACTGTCTCACAAATTCCTGCCCGACCAGCAGGGGACTAGGCTTCTCCATAACCATTGCTTTGGTCAATTTAACCTCATTGGGGCATTTCAGGAGTAAAGAAGAGACACACAAGTTGCTCTGCACAGTGCCTGGCACACAGCGAGGGCTTGGAAAAAGGTTAGCTATTATCATCACTCAATATCCATGAACTCACTGCTCCCCCCTTACTCCCTGTAAAACCTAGGAGCAGCACTTCTGCTTCCCGAGTTGAGAAATTCTCAATGCACTTTCGTGTCCCCCACCCAAAGAAAAGCCTCCTCTGGTTTGGGTTAAGCTGGAGACCCCGTCAGGGGAGGAAGGACTCCGCGTGCGGGGGGGCAGGAGGGAAAAGCTACCGAGCCGGCCGCACGGGGCCCCAGGCCCCCGAGATCACCCTGGGGCCCGGGCGGCAGCCGCGGCTCGCTCTCGCCCGCCGTGGCCATTACAGTTTATTTTTTGAAACCATGGGACTGGATTACTTCCATAAAAAACATGGAGAGAGGGAAAATTTTGTCTCGAACACTATGTAGACATAAAAAAATCATGTATGCACTGAAAGATATCCACACTACGCTGTTTTAAAAAAGGTTGAAGAACATTATCTACATGATATTGTTTAATTAAAAAAATATGCATAGCAAACAGGTTCAATGAGTTTATTTACTTATTACTTACTACTTAATGGTGACTTTTACTTTAATCTACTTTATCATTTCTAATTAAAAACAAAACAAAACATTTTTTGAAAGCCCAGAACAAAAAAACCAAATCCTCTTCAAACAGATATTTTGCATATTTATGCTCTTCTGGCAAAGGATGATGGGCACATTACAGAGGCAACACCAATTAAGTACAAATAGTACAGGAAAAGCAAATTTTGAGGTGCCATTCTAATGTTCCCCTAAATACCTAATCACAAAGATTCTAACAGTCTTACTGTAAATCAGACTTCCAATTATATATACTCTAATTAGACCATTACATAAAGTTAACTAAAAGCATTATATATGCAATATTGCAAGTGGGTAGCAAGTTGATAATTTTGTATATATAACCAATTATCCAACAACTTGTTACCCTGAGATAGAGTATACATACACTAAAATTTCCCTGGTCATAAGCAACTTTCCATAGAAGAGAGAAGACAGGGAAAGAAAACTCAAGTTTGACCTAAGGTGGTAACATTGGTTCTTATGCCAGTGGTTCTCAACTGGGGGAAATTTTGCCCCTAAGGGGACATCTGCCAATCTCTGGAGACATTTTTGGTTGTCACAACTGACATGCTACTGGCACCTAGAAGGTAGAGGCCAGGGATGCTCCTAAGCATCCTACAATTCACAGGACAGCCCCACAACAAAGGATTATCCAGCCCAAAGCATCAATTGTGCTGAGGCTGAGAAACTCTGCTCTATGCTGACTGGAATGTACTAAGCAACAGGTATCGATAGTACTTTAGCCAGGCAAGTTTCTTTTCAGAACCAGCCCAGTGATCACTGTGCTTGCTGCCTGGGTATTAAAGTTAAGACAGTCATGGGCTTCCCTGGTGGTACAGTGGTTAAGAATCCGCCTGCCAATGCAGAGGACACGGGTTCAAGCCCTGGTCCAGGAAGATCCCACATGCCGTAGAGCAACTAAGCCCGTGAACCACAACTACTGAGCCCATGTGCCACAACCACTGAAGCCCGTGTGCCCAGAGCCTGTGCTCCACAACAAGAGAAGCCACTGCAATGAGAAGCCCGCACACTGCAAGGAAGAGTAGACCCCGCTCACTGCAACTAGAGAAAGCCTGTGCGCAGCAACGAAGACCCAACGTTGCCAAAAATAAATTTTTAAAAAACCCAAAAAAAACAATCACTCAAATGCAAAGGTATAAAGTAACTAAAGCACAGTTAAAATGTAAATTTTTATATCAAATGTTAATATCAAAATTATACATTTTCTTAATTGCTAAAGTATAACAGCTATCAACAACCTGACCTCATAATAAAAAATACATATATTTAAGAACTATAAAGTCAGCTTATACTAATCATTGGGATTTTTAAATTAAAAACACTTTATTGAGCACTCATCACGTGTCACATACTGTTCTATGCACTTTATGCGTGTTAATAATTTAATCCTCATTACAACTTTATGAGATATATACTGTTATTATTCCATTAGGAAACTAAGGTAGGGAGGTAAATAACTCACTCAAGAGCACACAGCTGGGCTATGACTAAGCCAGGATTAAAATCCAAACCTACTTGGCCTCTCAAACCTACACTCTTCAATTGTACACCGTGCTGTCAATTTACACTGCCTAAATATGATTTCTTGAATAATGAGGTGATACCATTCACTGAATTAAACTGTTAACTTCGCTGCCAATGACCCTCTTAGATAATAAACAACTCAAAATTAAAATGTCCCATAGGCATAATTCAAACAAGATTAAACCACAATTACAACACAACACAGGCGCTTTGAAAGGCACTTTTGTTGGTCATGCATGTACCTCAGGATCATCCGTGTAATCAAACATTCTGAAGATGACCCTTGGCATCGGGTACACCGAATCTTCAGTGTGAGGAGGTGGTGTGAAAGGAGGCAGGTTGTGCTGCAGTGCTTCACACAGGATGCTGTCAAAGGCAAGATAAGGTCTTAGGATGTGCCGCTCCTGCCAGCGATCCTTTTTCAATTTCTGAATCTGGGCCCAGAGGCAATCTAAATACTAAAGACAGATTAATTTTTAACAATTAATAGATATTTGGAGGCTAGATGAAATAACATTTTGACTAGACAAAACCAAAAATCTACTGCCTTCTAAAATACAGGATACAAAAGCAAGCTAACTTACAATTAAATACAGTACTAAGGAATACTGCGAAGTTTCTGTTTTTGTTTTACTTATTTTATAAAGTCTGTCTGGGGCTGATACCTCTTATTTTTTCAAATTGGGCACTTAAATAAAAAATACATCAACTCTAGAATAGGGAATGTTTTGATGACATTCTAACATTTATTAAAAATCCACTATATGCCTAGGGCTATGAGGAGCTGAACCCCTGATATGAAATGTGAAAACCCAGCTGAGGTATACAAATGGGATGATTTGAATATGTCACAGAGATAAGAATCTACTCTGTGCTTGTATCACAAGAGACTGAAATCAATTTACCTCTTCTTGTGGATGCGGTTTCTCTGCAGTCCATACTTGTAACATGGGCACATGAGTCTTCTGGCGTCTTCTAAAGGTAAGAATGAAAATCTACATTTAGGTTCTAAAACATGAAAAGATATTCAGTTGCTTTCATAATTAATAAAATGCAAATTAAGGGAGTGAAACATTTTAACCTACCAGATTGGCAGATATTAGAATCTTTGATAATGTATTGCATTGCCAAAATGTAGGCAAATACACGGTTTCAAAAACATCACTGGCAGAGGGCTAACTGATATAATCTCTTTAGACGACATATGGAAGAGTATAATCTCTTTGGAAGGCAATCTGACTAAATATCAAAATTAAAATTGTTAAAGGCACTTCAACCCAGCAATGCCATTTCTAAGAATTCACATCATCCCAAAACATATTTGTACCTGCCACCCCAAAACATATTTGTACATGCACATAAAGACTTATGTACAAGGATATTCACTGAAACACTGTTTAAAATAGCCAAAGACTTGCAATAGCCTCAATGTCTACCAACAGGAGACTAGTTAAAGGAATTACAGTACATTAAAAGACTGGAATACCATACAGCTGTTAAAAGGAATGAGGTAGAGCTAAATATCTTATGCAACGAATCCAAACTCTATTAAGAGGGAAAAAAAAGCAAGTGTGTATAGAAGAACAATGTGTATACTGGACTATCATTTGTATAAAAAGGGGAAATGACATTCAAATGTTAGCATATTCATACTCTTATTTTCATTCTTTTGCAAACATCTATATAGTATTAAAAAAACAGTACAACTTTTGAAAAATATAAAACATTTAAAAAATCATTTAAAGGTACCTTAGTGTAATGAGAAAGCAGATTTTTATCTTTAGACTTCCTTTAGCTTTATTGTAACTAAGTAGATATTAACAATATCCAAAGAATTACCTATTAATAGAAAATGAAACTTATAACAAAATTCTTCTGAAAAAACTTAAGGGGACACAAAATCATTACCAAGCTGCTGTGCCCTTACTTAAGATAGCTTTCAGTGTTGGCAAAGATTCGGTCCATCTCTGCATCTTTCTTTTCGTACAACTCCTTTCCAACCCAGGGCAAAGATGATAGAAATGCATACACGTACCAATCCCGGCGCACCTAAAGAATTTTTTTAAAAAGGTACATTTAAAATAGGTGCTAGTGAATTTTCATTCATATTATATTTATTCCTGAATGAAATCCTATGGACGCAATTCAGTAGGACTTAACAAAGACATCTGGCTCATTTAGAGCATTTTTAGATATATTAGCTTTAATGTTACTAGACAGAATCATTTAACTAATGTACAGATGTCACAAAGAACCCACCATTATACCAGTTGACTTAACTTTTAGACATTAAGAATTTACAATGTGATAAATCTACTGTTAATCTTCTGTTTTTACTACTAAAGGGTTACCAGTGAAAAATTCCTGGTACTATATGGACGAGATTCAGCACAAGGGGTTTTCTTACCTGAGGCACATCTTCTTCCTGAGTTACACTTACAAAATTTTCAAACATAGCAACCATTGATGGGGCAGCAATGACGTGACAATTCACAAGATCAGATAAAAAACGGACCTGGTGGGGAGAACAATTTCTATGAAATCTAAATGTCCTTTATAATAATTATAAAACAAGCAATTCTGTAATGTTTGAAACCACAGTTCTGAAAAACTACAGCCCAAGGACCAAATCTAGCCCACTGCCTGTTTTGTTTTTTGTTTGTTTGTTTTTTTTGTGGTATGCAGGCCTCTCACTGTTGTGGCCTCTCCCGTTGCGGAGCACAGGCTCCAGACGTGCAGGCTCAGCGGCCATGGCTCACGGGACCAGCCGCTCCGCGGCATGTGGGATCTATCCGGACTGGGGCACAAACCCGTGACCCCTGCATCGGCAGGCGGACTCTCAACCACTGCGCCACCAGGGAAGCCCCCACTGCCTGTTTTTTAAGCAGCCTGCAAACTAAGAATGGTTTTTAAATATTTAAATGCTTGAAAAAAACCCAAAAGAATATTTTGATTCATACAAATTATATGAAATTACATTTCATTGTCCACAAATCGACTTTTACACAGCCATGCTTATTTGTTTACATATTGTCTGTGGCTGCTTTTCTGCTATAACAGCAGAGCTGAGTAGTTGTGACAGACACTGTAGGAAGGACAGGAATCTGCATTTATAGCTTTACATTTATACTAAACTAAGAACCTAAACTGTAATATTCTAGCTATTACAACCAATAATCTTCTTTTCTGTTTGGCTGTGAAAAAATTTTCGCTGGACCACAGAAATGGAAATTTATGAACAGATATTTATTGGGTGCCCTTTGTGTGCCACTGCTGAGCACTATTAAAGTCTCTGTCACATGGGAGCTCACAGACTAGTGGGACAAGCACAATCTCAACCCAGATGGATAAATCCTATACTAAAAGATAAATAAAGTGTTCTAGAAATAGGGACAAAGGGAGTAGGGGGAAACATCATATAGGAGGTAACAACTGGGCTAGATCATAAAGGATGAAAAAAGTAGTCCTCACGTGGAGAGCAAGGAGAGGGTTCTAGGCAGAAAGGTTCAAAAACAAGGTGTGTTCAGGGACCAGCAAGTAATTCAGATAGAGCTGGAGGGTATATGGGAGGCAAAGAGAAACAGACTGGGGCAACCATGAAGGATCAGACTTAATGGAATCTGAACTTAATAGCGTGATGAGTGTCCAAACTCTTTTGATTATGTACTCAGTAGAAAAGAATTTGATCACATACCTCAACACATAAATATCTACTTATATATAAATATAAGTTGGCCCACTGTCAATCTATGTGTTATGTATTAATAAGGCTTAATTCCATTTCCATTTAAGATAAGTAAGAGTTCTGATATTTACTTCCTGCATCATCTTGTGCACCAGGCTTTGAAGACTATCCACTGTAGAAAATGGGAAGGAACTGAGGTTTTTAACCTGTAACCAACATGAACAGAGCCTAGTTACAGAAGACCATTCTGGTGCCACTACAGAAGATAAAGTGAAAGGCAGAGAATCTGGATGCAAAAAGAGCTGTTAAGAGCTGTTAAGACATTACGAGGAAGGCATGAACTACACTAGAGGCCCTGGAGACAAGGAGAAGGGACAGACTGGAGAGAAATTTAGGAGGTAGGACAGACAGGGCTTGGAGACTGGTATGAGAGGGCAAAGGCAAGACAAAAATTAATGCTCAGGTTTCTGGACGGGCTATCCAGTAAATAGCAACCACTTGTGTGGGTTGGGCTGAGGGTACAGAAAAGGAGGTATAAAGAATGCATTAATTCAGGGACTTCCAGGCAAGATACCTTAGGGCTATCCAGGTAGTATTTGGACCAAAGGTCTGGAGCTCAGGAGAATGGCTGAAGCAGGAGATACAGATTAGAGTTGGTAGGGGGGAAGGTCATCAAAATAAAGGTAGTTTATGAAGCTATAAGAGAATGAGAATGCTTCAGCAGAGAATGTTTGGAAAAAAGTGAAGTGAGGACAGAATCCTGGGAAACACAAAAATTTAAAGGGCAAAGGAAGGTTACCCAGTAAAAGGAGACTGAGGAATAGAAGGTAGGTGGCAGCAGGAGGTCCTGAAAAGAGTGGTGCTGCAGAAACCAAGTAGTGTAAAGCATCCCATGTTACAGGGAGGTCAACTAGGATTGAGTTAACAGAAGCCACTGGACTCGGTAATGAGCTCTGTATCTTTAATAAGAATGGTTTCGGTACTTCCCTGCTGGCGCAGTGGTTAAAAATCCACCTGCCAATGCAGGAGACACGAGTTTGATCCCAGGTCCAGGAAGATCCCACAAGCCGCGAGCAACTAAGCCCGTGCACCGCAACTACTGAGCCTGCGCTCTAGAGCCTGTGAGCCACACTACTGAAGCCTGTGCACCTAGATCCCGTGGTCCGCAACAAGAGAAGCCACCGCAATAAGTCCATGCACTACAACAAAGAGTAGCCCCTGCTCACTGCAACTAGAGAGAGCCCACGTGCAGCAACGAAGACCCAACGCAGCCAAAAATAAATAAATAAAATAAATAAATTTATTTTTTAAAAAAAAGAATGGTTTCAAAAGAGCAGCTGTTGTGGTGAGTGGGGAACTGTATTTCAAGAGAAAAGATAAATTATTTGGTTGTAGCTCACCTCTCCCCTTCATCCCAACACTAAGTCATAACATACCAAAAAACAAATACAAAAAATGTTTAACAAAGATCTAGAAGAACTAAAGAACAAACAAACAGAGATGAACAATACAATAACTGAAATGAAAAATACACTATAAGGAATCAATAACAGAATAACGGAGGCAGAAGAATGAATAAGTAAGCTGGAAGATAAAACAGTGGAAATAACTGCTGAGGAGCAGAAGAAAGAAAGAAGAATGAAAAGAATTGAAGACAATCTCAGAGACCTCTGGGACAACACTAAATGCACCAACATTCAAATTATAGGGGTCTCAGAAGAAGAGAAAAAGAAAGGGTCTGAGAAAATATCTGAAGAGATTACAGGGGAAGACTTCCCTAACATGGGAAAGGAAATAGTCACCCAAGTCCAGGAAGCACAGAGAGTCCCATACAGGATAAACCCTAGGAAAAACACACCAAGACACATATTAATCACTAACAAAATTTAAATTCAAAGAAAAAGTATTAAGAGCAGCAAAGGAAAAACAAAAAATAACATACAAAGGAATCCCCATAAGGTTATCAGCTGATTTTTCAGTGGAAACTCTGCAGGCCAAAAGGGAGTAGCAGGATACACTGATGAAAGAGAAAAACCTACAACCAAGATTACTCTACCCAGCAAGGATCTCATTCACATTTGATGGAGAAGTCAAAAGCTTTTCAGACAAACAAAAGCTAAGAGAATTCAGCACCACCAAACCAGCCTTACAACAAATGCTAAAGAAACTTCTCTAAGCGGGAAACACAAGAGAAGAAAAAGACCCACAAAAACAAACCCCAAACCATTAAGAAAATGGTAATAGGAACATACATATCGACAATAAACTTGAATGCAAATGGATTAAACATCCCAACCAAAAGACACAGACTGGCTGAATGGATACAAAAACAAGACCCATATATATGCTGTCTACAAGAGACCCACTTCAGACCTAGGGACATATACAGACTGAAAGTGAAGGGATCGAAAAAGATATTCCATGCAAATGGAAATCAAAAGAAAGCTGGAATAGCAATACACATATCAGATAAGATAGACTTTAAAATAAAGACTGCTACAACAGATAAGGAGGGCCACTACATAATGGTCAAAGGATCAATCCAAGAAGATGATATAACAATTATAAATGTTTATGTACACAACAGAGGAGCACCTCAATACATAAGGCAAATGCTAACCACCATGAAAGGAGAAATCGACAGTAACACAATAATAGTAGGGGACTTAAACACCCCACTTAGACCAATGGACAGATCATCCAAATAGAAAATAAGGAAACACAAGCTTTAAATGACACAATAGACCAGATAAATCTAATTGATATTTACAGAACATTCCACCCGAAAGTGGCAGAATACACTTTCTTCTCAAATGCACATGGAACATTCTCCAGGAAAGATCACATCTTGGTTCACAAATCAAGCCTCGGAAAACTTAAGAAAACTGAAATCCTACCAAGCATCTTTTCTGACCACAGCACTATGAGACTGGAAATCAATTACAGGAAAAAAAACTGTAAAAAACACAAATACATGGAGGCTAAACAGTGGTCTACTAAATAACCAAGAGATCACTGAAGAAATCAAAGAAGAAATAAAAAAATACATAGAAACAAATGACAACGAAAACATGACAACCCAAAACCTATGGGATGCAGCAAAAGCAGTTCTAAGAGGGAAGTTTATAGCAATTCAATCTCACCTCAAGAAACAAGAAAAATATCAAATAAACATCTAACTCTACACTTAAAACAACTAGAGAAAGAAGAACAAAGAAAACCCAAAGTCAGCAGAAGGAAAGAAATCATAAAGATCAGAGCAGAAATAAATGAAATAGAAATGAAGAAAACAATACCAAAATCAATGTAACTAAAAGCTGGTTCTTTGAGAAGATAAACAAAGTTGATAAACCCTTAGCCAGACTAATCAAGAAAAAAAGGGAGAGGACAAAAATCAATAAAATTAGAAATGAAAAAGGAGAAATCACAACTGACACTGCAGACATACAAAGGATTATAAGAGACTACTACAAAAAACTATATGTCAATAAAATGGACAACCACGAAGAAATGGACAAACTCTTGGAAAGGTACAATTTTCCAAGACTGAACCAGGAAGAAGTAGAAAATATAAATAGATCTATCACAAGTAATGAAATTGAAACCATAATTAAAAATCTTCCAACAAACAAAAATCCAGAACCAGATGGCTTCACAGGCGAATTCTATCAAACATTTAGAGAAGAGCTAACACCAATCCTTCTCAAACTCTTCCAAAACATTGCAGAGGGAGAATCACTCCCAAATTCATTCTACGAAGCCACCATCACCGATACCAAAACCAGAAAAAGAGATCACAAAAAAAGAAAATTATAGACCAATTATCACTGATGAACATAGATACAAAAATCCTGAACAAAATACTAGCAAACAGAATCCAACAGCACATTAAAAGGATCACCATGATCAAGTGGGATTTATCCCAGGGATGCAAGGATTCTTCAATATACGCAAATCAATCAATGTGATACACCCACATTAACAAATTAAGGAATAAAAACCATATGATCATCTCAGTAGATGCAGAAAAAGCTTTTGACAAAATTCTACACCCATTTATGATAAAAACTCTCCAGAAAATGGGCACAGAGGGAACCTACCTCAACATAAAAAAGGCCATATATGACAAACCCACAGCAAGCATCATACTCAATGGTGAAAAACTGAAAGCATTTCCACTAAGATCAGGAACAAGACAAGGATGTCCACTCTTGCCACTCTTATTCAACATAGTTTTGGAAGTCCTAGCCACAACAATCAGAGAAGAAAAAGAAATAAAAGGAATACAAATTTGAAAAGAAGAAGTAAAACTGCCACCGTTTGCTGATGACATGATACTATACATAGAAAATCCTAAAGATGCCACCAGAAAACTAATCAATGAATTTGGTAAGGTTGCAGGATACAAAATCAATGCACAGAAATCTTTGGCATTCCTATACACCAACAATGAAAAATCAAAAGATAAATTAGGGAAACACTCCCGTTTACCACTGCAACAAAAAGAACAAAATACCTAGGAATAAACCTGCCTAAGGAGGCAAAATACTTGTACTCACAAAACTATAAAACACTGACGAAAGAAATAAAAGATGACAGAAACAGATGGAGAAATATACCATGTTCTTGGTTTGGAAGAATCAATATTGTGAAAATGACTATACTACCCAAAGCAATCTACAGATTCAATGCAATCCCTATCAAACTACCAACAGTATTCTTCACAGAATTAGAACAAAAAATCTTACAATTCGTATGGAAACACAAAAGACCCAAATAGCCAAAGCAATCTTGAGAAAGAAAAATGGAGTTGCAGGAATCAGGCTCCCCGACTTCAAACCATACCACAAAGGTACAGTAATCAAGACAGTATGGTACTGGCTCAGAAACATAAATATACATCAATGGTACAGGACAGAATGCCCAGAGATAAACCCACGCACATATGGGCACCTAATTTACGACAAAGGAGGCAAGAACATACAATGGAGAAAAGACAGCCTTTTCAATAAGTGGTGCTGGGAAAACTGGACAGCTACATGTAAAAGAATGAAATTAGAACACTACCTAACACCATACACAAAAATAAACTCCAAATGGATTAAAGAGTTAAATGTTAAGACCAGACACTATAAAACTTTTAGAGGAAAACATAGGAAAAACACTCGGACATAAACCACAGCAAGATCTTTTTTGACCCACCTCCTAGAGTAACAGAAATAAAAACAAAAATAAACAAATGGAATTTAATCAACTTAAAAGTTTTTGCACAGCAAAGGAAACCATAAACAAGACAAAAAGACAACCCTCAGAATGCGAGAAAATATTTGCAAATGAAACAAAGGATTAATCTCCAAAATATACAAACAGCTCATGGAGCTCAATCAAAAAAACAAACAATCCGGTTAAAAATTGGGCAGAAGACCTAAATAGACATTTCACCAAGGAAGACATACAGATAGCCAAGAGGCAAATGAAAAGATGCTTAACATCACTAATTATTAGAGAAATGCAAATCAAAACTACAATGAGGTATCACCTCACGCCAGTCAGAATGGCCATTATCAAAAAAGCTAGAAACAATAAATGCTGGAAAAGGTATGGTGAAAAGGGAACCCTTCTACACTGTTGGTGGGAATGTAAATTGATACAACCACTATGGAAAACAGTATGGAGGTTCCTTAAAAAACTAAAAATAGATCTACCATATGACCCAGCAATCCCATTGCTCAGCATATACCCTGAGAAAACCATAATTCAGAAAGAGACATGCACCACAATGTTTACTGCAGCACTATTTACAATAGCCAGGACATGGAACCAACCTAAGTGTCCATTGACAGATTAATGGATAAAGAAGATGTGGCACATATATACAGTGGAATATTACTCAGCCATAAAAGGAAACGAAATTGAGTTATTTGTAGTGAGGTGGATGGACCCAGTCTGTCATACAGAGTGAAGTAAGTCAGAAAGAGAAAAACAAATACCGTATGCTAACGCATATATATGGAATCTAAAAAAAAAAAAAAAAAGGTAGTGATGAACCTAGTTGCAGGGCAGGAATAAAGAGGTAGACACAGAGAATGGACTTGGTGACATGGGGTGGGTGGGCGAAGTGAGAGTAGCATCGACATATATACACTACCAAATGTAAAACAGTTGGCTGGTGGGAAGCAGCAACATAGCATAGGGAGATGGGTTCGGCGCTTTGCGATGACCTAGAGGGGTGGGATACGGAGGATGGGAGGGAGGCTCAAGAGGGAGGGGATATGGGGACATGTGTATGCATATGGCTGATTCGCTTTGTTGTGCAACAGAAACTAACAGGGTATTGTGAAGCAATTATACTCCAATAAAGATAAAAAAAAAAAAAAAGAATGGTTTCAAAAGAGCAGCTGTTGTGGTGAGTGGGGAACTGTATTTCAAGAGAAAAGATAAATTATTTGGTTGTAGCTCACCTCTCCCCTTCATCCCAACACTAAGTCATAACATACCAAAAAGCTCCCCAAAAGCCAAAAAAACAAAAAACTTACCAAATATACAGCTTCATTATAATTGTTTGCTTTCAACGATTCTTTAAGTTGACGAATCATGGCTTCTACAAATTCTCCACCGAAGTTGTAATTCCTGGCATTTAGTAGTCCAACTAATGTTGTATAAATTGTCAACTTCTCAGGTAACAGACGTGCACTGATTTGAGAACCCAGCACAATAAGAAGATCCCAAAACAACAGCATTAAGTTGCTGAATTTTATACTATAAAAAATTTTAAATTGTTTTACTAACTTTAGAAAAGCATGACATTTAGCTATGTTTTTAAAACAATGTCAGAAAAGGCAAAAATATTGAGAAGAGTTGCAGACATGGCTCCCTCAATTTTTTCATTTTAATTCTAATTAGTTAATCCAAGAGTTAAGAAAGTAAAACACTCTAATTGTGAAATCAAACTAAAATAGATATAACTGACACTAGACCAGTTTTTCTTCCAATGTGCTTAGTGGAATTGAATAGCAGGTCTACAGAAAATGGTTTCCATGGTAAAATATCTGGCAATTGCTGAGTGAAACAAGGTTCTTTAATGCAGAATCATTAAGGGGGAGATGGAGCAATCAACATTTCTAAACTTAGCCAACCAAATGTCACGGGATCAGAATTTCACTTTGAGAAACACTATTCTAGTTGCTTTGAAAAAATTCAGAACTAAAACCAGTTCCTATCAGTTAAATTGTTGAATTTTTAACATGGTACTCTGATAGAGTAAGATATCTTTACATCCAGTTTGCTTACTCAAGTGTGTTAATTTTCATTAAAGTTATTTGAAAAGCAGAGAAGAGGATTATAGTAATAAATCTTTGAAAAAAGCAAATGTTGATCCCTAATTTAGGCAGCCTTTAGAAATCAGCTCAAAAAAGAAAAGCAAATGGGAACTCCTGACTGTTCAGATTCTCTTATACTTTTTGCATTTTCCCAAGGTTCCTAGCAAAGAGTGTTAGGGACAATTTAGGTTTAAAAAAAATAACTGCATTGATAGTAACCATTCCTCCTCAACCCTCCCCTGCTTCAAAGTCATGGCTTCCATCAGAGTTTAAGCATAAATCTACTCTATTCTAATAAATGCTTTCAGAACAGAAGGAATCTACGGATAACTATAGCCAAATAACTTTTCTTAGTATTAAGTTTCTTAGTCTAAGGACATGTCTTCCTGAATATTAACTAGATTCCTTAAAAAAATTGTATCTGAAATTATTTGTACTTTATGAGATGTTAAAGTAAAATCCACTGATAGTTTCAATTTGTGTGTACATTTTTAAATTTCAAAACTGAGCTGTAAGCAATTTAAAAAACCCATTATTTTAAAATAACTGAAATAACATTTTAAGGCACCTTTATAATGAAGACTCCTTTATCCAGAAGTCATAGATACTCCTTTGCAAAGCATACAGTTTAGAGTGACCAATGTCCACCTGAGTGATGAGGAAGTCTGGATTGCTAATTCCACTGTTGGGAGAGACTGTTTCATGATTTCATGTAAGACTTTTCCCATTCTAATGTCCTTACAAATTAAATGCTGATACTCGTTCTAGCTAACCTAATTCAGAGAAAGATTATGCCTATTATATGTCATAGCTTCAAAAGTATCTTCAGCCTTCTAAGAAGGGCTATTGTTACTCGAATGACTGGTTCTCAAATATGTTTGATACTACTGATTAAAAGTATAAATTAAACCCTATTATATATATTTAATTGTACGTGCTTAAAAGAAAATCGCTGAATGTGAAGTTGTCTACTTTCTCACTTAAAAGTAGTCAACTCAAATGATTCTAAGGATACAAGAAACGAAACAAAGAAAATGCTCAATTTTCATTCTATTTATCGCTAAGAGTTCGCCAAAGGGCAAAAGGTCATTTCATTTGACAAATTCCCCACAGAATGAAAGCAGATGACATATGAAACATAAACACATCTTCTGAACATTCACAAGCATTTAAGAGTAGATAATACATTATCACCTGGATTCATAAATCTTTTGTATACATACACTGTACAAAGAAGCCTTAAGATCTTGCTCTTATAGTTAGGAAGATCAGCTTCCAAAACGCCAGCCAAGCCTTCTAGGTTGCTCTCCAAAGAGCAGGCACTCTGTAGAGGACAGCATATTAAATATTTGTCAAGTACTCAGCAATTAGTGCATTAAAATTTTCTAGGTGACGATAAAAAAGTTACATATAAGGCACTGACAGTTTAGTATAAATAAATTCAGGTTGTTACTATTCCTTAGAAAACCATGAAAAGAGAACAAATAAAATTAAAAAAGCAATCTAAGACAGCAAAACAAGTATTAGAAATGGAAGGACATTCTGGGCTCTATTCTACTTCTCTAACTAATTCACTTAACTGTATGACTGGGCAAATTACCTCACCTATCCAGAACTTCCTCGGTCTCCATTTTTTTTTAATACATTAAAAAAAATTTTTTTTAATTTATTTATTTATTTTATTTATTTTTGGCTGCATTGGGTCTTCATTGCTGCGCACAGGCTTCCTCTAGTTATGGCCAGCGGGGACTACTCCTCGCCGTGGTGTGCGGGCTTCTCATTATGGTGGCCTCTCCTGTTGCGGAGCATGGGCTCTAGGTGCGCGGGCTTCAGTAGTTGTGGCTCACGGGCTCCAGAGGGCAGGCTAAGTAGCTGTGGCACACGGGCCCAGCTGCTCCACGGCATGTGGGATCTTCCCAGACCAGGGCTCGAACCCATGTCCCCTGCATTGGCAGGCAGATTCCCAACCACTGTGCCACCAGGGAAGCCCCTGGTCTTCATTTTTAAATTGAGTGGACTATTCCCTAAGGTCCCTTCTAAGACTCATATTCTATGAAAATTACTAATAACATTTAACTCTCTGCATTCCAAGGCTTTTAATATGCATTTACTTTGGGATATAGATATATGGCAATACAAACTTTGCCCACAACTTAGATCATCGAGCTTGCAGATGCAGAAACTAATCAAGCACAGTTAACTACAACCCTAAGCCCATCACAGTCTCTGCCTATTTTGATCATACCTTTTCTCCTACTTTGCATATTAAAGATTCCAAATGATCTTCAGTTTCATTTGCATCAGAGGTCTTTCTTCTTTTGTGAGGCTGTCCCCCTGTTTCAACAATGTAAAAAAGTGAACATTACACGATGAATCTGTTATCAAAAACGTTAACTTTTTTAATGCTATAATCACTTTTGTACCAGAAGCCCTACTATTTACACACAGAAGTGCTTAACTGACCCTCCACTTCTCAGACAAGGCTAGATCAACCAACTGTCTCCATACCCAGTGGCACCATAATAACTCCAGGAAGCATTATTTATGTTAAATTTTGTGATTATAGTGCCCCCATGGAGCAACGCAATGCAGCAGCCCTGTCCATTTCTATGGATAGGCAGCAAAGGTGCCCATAACATGCTAACCACTAGCAGTTAGAAGACTCCCTGTAACACTCATGTATGGCTACTCCCATTCTTTGAACTTGAGTTGTTTATTCATCCTTAGTCACTTGTTCCTGAAAACTGTCAGTGCCAGTAGTACTCATTATTTTAATAATGAAAATTATGTAAACTGATGAAATATGGGTGTAAAAACCAAGTTGAGTGCTGTGGAAAGACTTGATTAGGGGGGAAAAAAGTTTTTAAAAAAGAAAGGTATGAAGAGGAAAACTTCAAAAGATGGGAAAGGGAGCATAAAACATTAGGATTCCTCACTAGTTTTTACAAATGTCTGAGCTCTTAACTCTTCAACTAACGGTTTCGCTTCTACAGACCTTGCAGCACTAGGGTCTAGTTCATCCCAAACAATGAGAATTACAATCAGCAGACATACTCAAAGAAAAGTCCTGAGTACTATATCAAACAATCAGTGGGGAAAAGGTGTATGTTTTATGGTTTCCTGCTTTAACCAGCTCTTGGTTCCGTACTTTAGTGATCCTATTATGTTCAAAAACGGTGTCATTCAGAGTTGTGCAAACAAATAAAAACTACCATTCTGAAATCATTAGCAGTCTTCTCTCTGTCATTTTGGTCGCTAAAGAATTCAATTTGAATGAAGCTGTGCTACAAATCATCCTTAAGCACTGGACTGTGTATTTTCAGTCTTGCTGTTAGTGATCTCTTACTACCAATATTTTGTTTAAAACCTCAACATACCCACCTTATATCCTTTTGTGGACTAACATAAAGCTGAAAAAATTTCAAATAAGGTGTTAAATATTGAACATGATGCTGTTGCTGCACACAATGTTGGCTAGTCTCCCAGTATAATTCAATTTTTAACTTCCACCAATTAGATTATTAGGATGGCATGTGAACAAGGAAGCAATAATTTGTAACTGTGTTGGAGATCTGTATTAATAATGAAAATCTGCAGATATAGGATTACTCAGTAGCAAGTTATATTTTTAATCTTCTCCAGACTTGTACAGCCAAAGGAACTGAACCATTTTTACAGAGTTCATAATTACTTACTTGCCACTGGAACATTTGGCTTGAAAAATACAATGATTTTCATAAAACACAGCACTTGGCTATTCTAAGCTTGAGGTGTTAAAAATTTTTCCAATGTCTGAAATGATCTTCCGGTACTTACCACCTGAACTCAAGGTGAATAAAACCGATCTATTACTTTCTAGATAGGGCCAAATAAAGTATTATAAAAGGCCACAGGGCAAAGCACTGTGTGCTTTGACCCCCCCCCCCAGCCCCTTAGTTATCATTAGGAACTGGTTTAAATAACCACTGAATTTTGAAGGGATAGTTTTGAAGGGATAATGCCATAAAAAATATAATACACATGCAGCATGACAGCTGTGATGTATTCCTGGAGATATGTATCCGTGTAAAGTTGTGGACATGTGTGGTATTGTGGGATCAGTGACCTTGATTCTCAAATATACATTAAACTGAAGTCACAGGATCTCTATAAAGGTTCCACCACCCCAAGAGCCAAGTTCGACACAAAGGACTTCTATTTCCAGGATTCATTCATTGAAAAAAATGATATATTTGATGCGATGTTTATATAAGCTATCAGCCAGGACATTAAAATAGCCTTCTCCAAAAGCAGTGGTTCTCAACTGGGTTGGATTTTTGTCCCCCAAGAGCCACTTGGCAATCTCTGGAGACATTTTTAGTTGTCACAACTCTGTCATCCAGTGGGCAGGGGCCAGAGATTCTACTAAACATACCACATTGCACAGGACAACTCCCAACAACAAAGAATAATACAGCCCAAAATGGCAACAGTGCTGATGTTGAGAAACTCTGTTCTAGAAAGCAGAATATACTAAATGTTCTTCAGAACCAGATTCTGGTAAGGCTGGGAGAATGCAGATGCTAAAAAACTAGCTGAATGAGAGCAGGTTTTTTTTTTTTAAACTTTAACCATTGTTCCTTTCTTTCTGGCCCATCTACTATGCCAAAACCCTTTATCCCACATCCCACCTCCACACCCTCTCTAAATTAACCATCCAGCTGGCTTGTTCTCAAATCAGTTTAGAATTATACCCCAGTCTTTAAAGCAACCCTCCTAGGCCCTCTTGTAAGAATGAAAAGAAGAAAATACTGCTGTGGGGAGAGAAGGTAGGATTTCTGAAGAAAAACTAGAAAATACAGTATACAGTCCTATCTCTGAAGTGTAACTCTTTTCTCTTCTTCTTCTCACTTCTACTATGCTTGGAGAATGAGAAGAGGCAGAAAGTATTAAGAAGTAAGAGATGCCCCACACTCACCTGATATTGGAGAGAATATAAAGAGGGATGGGAGGGGGAGGTACAGACACAATGTGAACTCATGCACAGTAACAGGATACTGAACTCAAGAGAATGTGGGCAAGAGCATGGGGAAGTAGAATAAAGCACTTTAAAGAAGAATAAAATTTTGGGAATGAGCTGAATGTTTTTCACCTACCCTCAAGAAAGCATATCTAAGGTAGCTCCCAAAACAACAACAGATTTTATATTAACATGTTAACTAAGTAGAAGTTTTACAATGTAAATTAAAGCTACACATTAGCACTTCGTTCTGACACCCTTGGCTAGAAGAGAGAAGCAAGTGTCTATTAAAACCCATCAGAAAGGGACTTCCCTGGTGGCACAGTGGTTAAGAATCCACCTGCCAATGTAGGGGACACGGGTTCGATCCCTGATCTGGGAAGATTGCAACTAAGCCCGTGTGCCACAATTACTGAGCCTGCACTCTAGACCCTGCGAGCCACAACTACTGAGCCCTTGTGCCACAACTACTGAAGCCTGTGCGCCTAGAGCCTGTGCTTTGCAAAGAGAGAAGCCCGCGCACCGCAGCTAGAAAAAGCCCATGCTCAGCAACTAAGATCCAATGCAGCCAAACAAAAACGCAACAAAAAAGCCATCAGAAAGAATCTTAATACACCAAATAATTTTTTGCCTGTAAGGTGATCCTTATTCTATATGGATACACTGTACTACACATCTTATATCCTTATTTAGAATTATATGTACTATAAAAAATTTTAGACCCACAAAGTGGAAACAAAAACCAACTCTGGGGCTTCCCTGGTGGCGCAGTGGTTGAGAGTCTGCCTGCCGATGCAGGGGACACGGGTTCGTGCCCCGTCCGGGAAGATCCCACATGCTGCGGAGTGGCTGGGCCTGTAAGCCATAGGCCTGTGCTCCGCAACGGGAGAGGCCACAAGAGTGAGAGGCCCGCGTACCGCAAAAGAAAATAAATAAATAAATAATAAAGACTAAAGTGATTTAAAAAAAAAAAAAAAACTCTGTTAAAGAGAAAGTAACAAAAACAACAAGGGAAAGGGGAAAAGTAAAGCACCTCGATCCTGCAGATTTAAAGAAGTAACCATCACTTCTGAAACAAACTATACTTTTTGTCAGAATTACAAATCCCTTCACTTCTATTCGTTTTTTGTTTTGTTTTGTTTGTTTGTTTTTTTGTGGTACGCGGGCCTCCCACTGTTGTGGCCTCTCCCGTTGCGGAGCACAGGCTCCGGACGCACGCGCAGGCTCAGCGGCCATGGCTCACAGGCCCAGCCGCTCCGCGGCATGTGGGATCTTCCCGTATGGAGGCATGAACCTGTGTCCCCTGCATTGGTAGGCGGATTCCCAACCACTGCGCCACCAGGGAAGCCCCTTCTATTTGTTTTATTTTCTATAGTTAGGTAAAAGAACAGTCACCACCTAAAAGGTAAGGACCTAATTCTAAGTAGCTTAAAAGGGACTAATATGGGGTTTTGGCCAAGATTATGGACAATCTAAAAACTTTCTTAAAAGAACAAAGCAATATATTGAACATCTATTGTATGCATATCCAAAATAACTGAAAAGCTTCAGAGACATTCTTAAAAAGAGTCTAAGAAATGAATTAGATTTAGCACTGGACCAGTATCCATACACATTAATTTCCATTTAGGACTTTCCTTTCCTTGTCTATAAATCCATCTCTAGGTGAACTTCATTGGTATAGCTTCCGGAACTTATCTCCTTGGATCAAGGACACTCTAGTCTCAGCACAGAGATACAATTTTAAAATTGCCCTCTGTGAGCTGATCCTCTGCTACCCTTCCGATCTTATCTCCTACAACTCTCCCCCTCACTCACTCTGCTACAGCAACACTGGCCTCCTTGTTGTTTCAGGATGATAGGAATACTCTAGCCTTAAAGCCTTTGCACTTCAGGCTCCATTTGCTTAGACTACTGCATTTCCCCCACACTGCCATCTGGTTTGCCCCCTCACCTCCTGCAGGTCTTTGATCAGATGCGATTCTCAGTGAGGCCTTCCCTGACCAACCAATACAAAATGGCAACTCCTCCCCGACAGCAGCCTCTACTTTCTTTATCCAGTTTTCTTTTTCTCCATAGCACTTAACACCATATGATACACTATATTTACTTGATTGTTGTCTGCCTGTAAAAGGGAATCTTTATATTGTCCACTGCTGTACTGTCAGTAGTTAGAACTGTGCCTGGCACTGTTAAATATTTGTTGAATAAATTATTATATCTAGTCAAGCCATATGACAAGCCATGGCAGTCAGTGACTGATAAGAGCTGACAATAATCCAGAAATGCTCAGATGCATCTATTAATACAACAATAATAATTCAGCCTATTTTAAAATAGCTTTCTGCAGTATTTAAGCTTCCAATATTTCTGATTTTTAAAAAAATTAGATGCTTAACCAAAAGAAAAGTATCTAAAATATTTGACTCAGATCACCGTTTAGGATAAACCCTAGCTGTTCATTACCCAAACTTCTGCAATTTACAAAAGTTCCAGACTTGGTGTAGTATCTAAGAGGGACTATAAACTGCCCCTCGACTACTATATTATTCATAGTAAACTCTGGTTAATTAACTCCTTATTTTGTTTTGTCTTTACATATTTATTCTGAGGTTCCTGCAGCAAGATCCGAATGGACAGTGATTTAGCTGCCAGAAGCTAACTCCTAAGAAAGTTATGCCAGCATCCCAATAACCAAAGCCAAAGTTGTTTTTCTACATATTCACATCCAATTCTCCAGGCTGCCCCTTGGAAACATTTTCTCTCCCTTTAGGGATGCCCTAGAAGAGAGAAGAAGAAGAGTAGAGAGAGCATGAGAAGAGCAAAGAAAATGGGAAGAACTTTAAAAGTCTCAACTTCTTCAAACCCCAAGTGATGACTTCTAGGTGATTAAGTTTTTAATTAATCAAAGGCAAAGCACCTGAAAACTATTTTCTGTGCCCTGTATGTACATTATACAAAGAAGCCTCCTGTGTTTAAAAAAAAAAAAAAATCAAAGCATGCAGCGTAGTAATACCTGTGTAGTGACAAGAACCTTGGACTTGCTTTCACTGGTGCCTGGGCACTGCTAATCGTGTCTCCATGTTAATTACACTAAAATTTTAGACCCTTAAGTGTCAGATGAGAAGGCTGAACTAGAATATCCTCTCAAGCCATGCCCTAGCAGAAATCTGATATTTCACTGTTAAAACTAAATTAGTGGGATTCTGCTCCTGCCCCAAAGTGCCCCAACATTCAAGGAGAGAAAAATGTTAGTGGAGAAAATTAATTCAAATGTTCTCTTCTGTACTTTTTCTTACATTGTCGACATCTGCTAATGTTTATCACCTCTTAAGCATTAACAGGTGATAAAATACACACCATCATGAGCAATTAGTCACATGTGTTACCTCATTTAATCCTCACAAAACCGAGAGGTATGTATCATTACTTCTATATTACAGACTAAGGTTTAAAGAGGTGATATAACCTGGGCAAGATCACAAAGTAAATGGCAGGGTCCAGCTTTGAACTTAAGCCCTCTGATTCCAAAGTCTGGCCTCTTAACCACTACACTACACTCTTTTCAAAGAACAATACCCTACAATATTAATAACAGAATTACTGTTAGTTTTTCTTTTTTTGGATGTGTGTGCTTGACTGATTTTTGTAATGTAAGCACCTTTTCTATTTTTAACTAGCAAAATTATTCTTGGTTTTTATGATGGCAACTCCATGATCCCCATGAGCGCAACCATGCAAATGGAGATGAGAATTTAGATCTAAATCTCTACGAGCTCTCCAGTCTTCCGGCACTTTTTCTTACACGAGAGAAATATGCTTACGGCCAGTTCAAAATCTAACACAACAACCTACGTACATCTTTTTTTTTAGAGACCTCTTGGGTGTGGATAAGAAACCGATTTCTTTCCTTGCCGCTTGAAAAAAGGCAAAACGACGGATGACCGGTACAGGAGAGAGCTCAGATTGCGATTCATCAGGTCTCTCGTCTTCTGAGAGCCCTTTTTAGGTGCAGTTTGAGGGTCAAAACGAGACACGGGGATGAGTGGGTCCCTGTCACTATCCCTAAGAGGCGGCGGCAAAGACACAGGTGTACTTCCCTGCTCGGCGGTGCTAAGGGCCAAATCTTGAAGAGTCCTTAGAGACCAGGGGTCCACCAGGCCGCTCCTCGGCCGACGACTGAAGGAGGCGGGGTGGGGAGAAGCAGGGGCTTTTCAGAAGTCGCCCGGCCACACTCTCGCTGTACCACCCTCTTCTCTCCGCGGCTCCCCGAACGCTCCCGGAGGGAAGGGCTTTCCATCCCTTCGCTCGAGACCCGAAGACCAAAGAAGCCAAAGCTCGACCCCTCCTGGGCGCGGCCTCGGCGGCCGAGCCCAGGGCACTCACCATCGTTCTCGTCGCTGTGCCGTCGCCGTGACATGCCGCACGCCGGTGCGCCGCCGAGCCGAAACGCCGGGCGGGAAGCTCGGCAGGAATCTTTGGGCAGCCGGCCGGCGCGAGGACAGCGGTGAGGCGCGCGGAGTGGCCGTCGCGCAGGCGCACTCGCTCGCGACGGCTCCCGGAAGCACAAGAGGGAGAGGTGGCCTGGTGGCTCTGCGGGCTTGGATCCGGGAGGGCCGGCGTCTGGAAGCTCACCAGGCCGCGGGCGTCTGCTCCGCACGCAACCGCCCTCTCGGGCTACCTCCGCCTCTCGCCTGCTTCCTTCGCCCGCCTTCCCTCGAAGTCCTTCCGGGGCCACGCGGAGAGCACCGCCTTTTCAGCGAGCCCGAGCCCGTCGGCCGCGAGCCACGCCAGGCGGCCAATGGTCTAGGAAGGACGCTCTAGTCCCCGCCTCCACTTCAGACCCTCCCACGCCTGGGCCTCTCGGAGGTTTTCCCGGCGGCCGTTTCGCTAACGGCCTAGACTTCCGGAGTTAGGTGAGGTCCCCGGCGTTCCTTCCTACTTAAACACAGGCTGGGGCTGGAGATGCGAGGGCAGTGAGCGGTGACAGTTGCTAGGCGGAGACCTTTCCGTGAAGAAAGATTTAAGAAAGGATCAGGACAGGCGGGTACGTGCTCATCCTTCTCCCACTTCCGGGCCTTTGCAGGCTTGGGAAAGCTGGGCGGAGAGATTGGGCCTGGCCCGGCGCGCGGGGTGGGGCCCGGGTGGGAGGCAGCGCCGCGCTAGCCGCCCCGGGGACAGAAAGACCCTCCCTAGTGTGAGCTTGCTACTCCGGGGCTACCCTCTGGCCGTCATCTGACCTCTCGCGTCTCCGAGTTGTTTAGGAAGGAACGGGTGATTGCTTTAGTAATATCTTCAGTAGTTATTGGATATCTCCATACGTGTACGTGAATATCTCCCGCCCTGACATCTCTGATGAGCACCACAGCTGCTTATCCAACTGCCTTGTCCATGGCCATCTGAAATTTCACACGTCTGAAATGGAACTTATGTCTCACTCTCCTGGCCTAACTTATTCCTCCTTCCGTCTTACCCATTTCAGTAAATGGCACCATCCATTCTATTGCTTAATCCAAAAATGTAGGTAGGATTGTTCCTACGGAACAATCTATCGGTAGACCCTGCCGACTCTACTTTCCGAACTGATCCAGAAGCAGATCACGTTATTCCTTTGTTTACAGCTTTCCGTGGCAAAAAAACTCCATAACCTCTCCTACAGGGTTCTACTCTCTCATCACTGTATTCCAACCCCTCTGACTTTCTTTCTGTACCTCCAGTAAGTCACTTGAGGAATTTATACTTATTATTTCCTTCGTCTTAATATCTCTGCTCCTAAGTCTGCATGGATGGCTCCTTGTCATTTCGGTCTCAGCTCAAACATCAGGCCCTTGGTGAAGGCTTCCCTGGCCACCCAATCACTCTTTATTTAATTTGACAAATATGTTATATTTATTGTGTGCCAGGCAGTGTTCTAGACGCTGAGGATGCAGAGGTGAACAAAGGAAAACCCCTGCTTTCTCAGTGCTGATGACCCATTCAGGAACCAGCAAACAGTGCAATCAGAGGTAGTGAGCAAAAGTGGGAGAAGATAATATTAGGGAGGTGGTGGAGGGGCTTTGTAAGGACTTTGGACTTTTATCTGAGTACAATTTAGAAGCCTTTGGAGGGCGATCTGACTTATTTTTTAATAATTACCTCTGTGGCTTCTACAGGAGCAGGGCAGTTAGGCAACTGCAGTAAGTCAGTCAAGAAATGATGGCTTGAATGAGGTTGGTAGTGAAGGTGGTGCAGTGTGGTCTGATGTCATTGTATTTCAAAAGCAGAATTGATAGGCTTTTCAATAGTCTGAAGGAGTAAGGAGATGAGAATCCCAAAGTTTTTTTGCCTCAATAACAGGAAGAATGGAATTGTTTACTGAGGTAAGGAAGACTGAGGAAGAGAAAGTTAAGAGTTTGGTTTTAACAGTTGCATTTGAACAGCCTCCTAGCCTTCCAGCTGAAGCCATCCAGTAGACATTGGTTATATGAATTTGGAGTTCAGGGGAGAGGCCTGGCCTGGAGATATAAATTTGGAGTCATCTAGTGTATAGTGTTTTAAACATAAAATTTCCTTTACGATTGTTTCCATTTTTAATTTTTTCATGGAAGCTTCAAACATTTACAGAAGTAGAGGAATTTATATAATGAACCCCCATGGACTTTATCAACCAGCTTCAGCAATTACCAACTAATGTCCCATCTACTTTTACCTATATTATCTCCCCTTGCCCAATTATTCTGAAGTAAATATAGTTTATAAGTCCCTGGGACTAGATGAAGATCACCTCAAAGGTGAGTGTAATTAGAGTGAGTGAACATTTAGAGGTTGAGATGATAAGGAGGATCTGCAACAAAGAAAACTGAGAAGCAGTAGCTCTTATCACTGATATTTTCATGTTTTTTTGTTTACGTAGTGTCTCTTCTCTTACTATAACATAAGCTCCAAGTTAACAAGGACCTTAACAGTTTCATTAAGACCTGCATCTGCATCACTATTTTATCTGTCAGGCACATAGCAAAGTCCCCACAAATAATAATTAAGAATATATAAATAAGTTAAAGTGAGAACTGAAAGAGGGTTTAGAGTGAGGGGAGGTCATTTTGGGGTGGTGTGAAAGGCATGTGTGGAGACCCTGAGGCAAGAGAGAGCAGGGCTCGTTTGCAGAACTAGGCGAAGTCCAGCATGGCCAGAATAGGATACATGAGGGAGAGTGTTGTCTTAGATGAGCCTAGAGTGGTAGGGGAACTACATATGTGTCAAAGGCTACATAGTCCTTTCCAGTCCTCACTATAGTCCTGCAAGGTAGATACTGTCATCTCTGTTTCACACATTTGGGAATTAGAACTCAGAAAAGTTAAATATCCTGCCCAGGTTCACACACTTGCACCCAGCTGCACCACAATCCAAAGCCCATGCTTTCCCCAGTCTTCATGTTCTTCACATTTGTCACTTGTAACATTTGCTTTACCAAAAAACACCATGTTG
The DNA here is from genome assembly GCF_964374135.1 of Grampus griseus. Taxonomy (NCBI): domain Eukaryota; kingdom Metazoa; phylum Chordata; class Mammalia; order Artiodactyla; family Delphinidae; genus Grampus; species Grampus griseus. Next base: position 33,967,846 of record NC_139000.1, read on the forward strand.
GTTGTACTGTGTCCATTTTGACAAGATTTGGCCACAGTAGCAGTTTGTATATTTCTTCTGGCTCATTAAAATGAGGCTCTTTTGGTTGTTATTTCTTCTAAGTAAGGGAATTTGCCCAGCTCAAAAATTAGGGGACAAAAAAGAACAAAACATTTATAATTGAAGGTACTAACAGGAAGCTTGGTTGATTTTGGTTGCACCTGGTGCTTTTTTGGTATCTTTTCCCCTAAATGTTTGCATGGCTTGCCCTCTAATTCAGGTTTCTGCTGAAATGCTACTGCCTCAGAAAGACTTTACCTACCCTCTGAGTTTTAAAGAACCCGTTGGTGACTCTGTCTCCTTACTTTGCTTAGTTGTCATCATAGCCCTTTTTACCATCTGACTATTTTTTAAAAACAATTTATTCATTTGTTTACCTTCTCTCTCTCCCCACTGGAAAGTGAGGTCTAAGAAGGCAGAGACTTTTTCTGCTTCATTCACTGCTATATCTCCAGGGCCTCGAACAGTGCTGGGCATAGAATTGGTGCTAAATAAATATTTCTTGGATGAACGAGTAAATGAATGGATGGATAGCTTGAGCTACTTGGACCCATGCTCATTTGCATGATTGATTAGCTTCAAGTTTACTTCAAGTAGTAATCAAAGACTTGGACGTTGTTGTTTTTCCCTTGCTTACTTCCTAGGAGATAGTTAACTGAAAGGAGTCTGCCTCACTGCTGGAACCAAACCAGATGCCTTCTTCCACTTCACCAGACCAAGGAGATGACCTGGAGGCCTGTGTTTTAAGGTTTTCAGACCTGGATTTGAAAGACACAAGTCTTATCAATCCCAGTAGCAGTATCAAAGCAGAGTTAGATGTCAGTACAAAGAAGAAATACTCATTTGCAAAGAAAAAGGTAAAATTGCTGTTGATGTTTCAGGATCATGTAGGTATAGTTAATGTAGATATACCTAGAAGTACCTCATCAAGGTTTTCCTCCAGGGAGTGGAGGGCTAGTGAGACACTAGACTGATGCCATGTTCAAGGTAAGGTCTAGTCAGAGCCATTAGCCAGTAATCTTAGTTCAGTGTCAAGCAAAGGAGAATCATAGGCAAGGTGTGGCTCTGGAACACTTATTTATGGTGGAGTACTTGAGGACAGATCCTAGACAGACGGGCTGGATTCCTTTTCCTACCTAGGGTATGGGAAGAATCCCAGGAACCCAGGAAACCTAGTCATAAGGAGAACAGACAGGCATTAGGGCAACTGCTGTCTAAGACTCCTGAACCAGTCCAGCTGGCAGGGCTCCGTTGGTTGGGAGAAGGAACAGAGCAGCCCAGAATGCTGCAGGCTTACTGAGGATTGGGTTACAGGGGTGGTATGGATGCTATTCTTCTATGCCATTTATTCTTTTTTTAGGGATCATTGACTAAACCTGCTGAAGCTCAAAGGAAAATGACTTGACTGAGGAAGTGCAATTGAGACTTAGTTTTCTTACCTCCAATCTGTTGTCCCTCTTTTGCAAAATCATCTTATATTGGCTCCATGTCAATGAAGAATAGATGTCTCTGCTTATAACTTCCTATCTAGCATCCTTCTACCCTCATCTCACACAGATTTCCTTGAAAATGAAACCCAAAGGGTACAGAAAGGTTTTTTTTTTAAGTTACTTTGCAATAATTTCAAACTTATAGAAAGGTTGCCAGAATTGTACAGAGGACCCCCAACTCCCCTCTGCCCAGCAGCTCCATTCATGTTTAATCAGTTGCCTCAAATGGCTTTTACATATCCACTCTAAGGTCACATGTTACCTTTAGTTGTTATGTCTCATAAGTGTTCAATCTGGACCACTTTCTCATTTTTTTCCCTGAAATCATGACTGTGACATTTTTGAAGATTACAGATGAGTTATGGTGTAGAACGTCTCATGATTTTCACTCATGTTTCCTTGTGATTAGATTCAAGTTATGGCTTTGTTAATAAGACTGCCCCACAAAAGACACTGTGTTCATCTGGCTGCGTTCTGTCATGCAGTCACAGTGCCAATTTGTCCCATTACTGGCAATGTTAATTTTGGGTACTTGATTAAGGAAGTGCCTGTCGGATTTCTTTGCTATAAAATTATTTTTTCCCTTTTAATTATTCAGTATTTGGGGGGAAATACTTTGAGACTATGTAAATAGCCTGTTCCTCAACCAACTTTCATCTACTAGTTTTAGATCCATTGATGTTTCTTTGCTGAATTATTACTGTGATGGTTTCTAAATGGTGATTTTCTAATTGCTTCATTCCTTCTAGATTTCTTACTTGGCATTCTTCTGTAAGGAAGAGCTTTCTTTCCTCCCAATTTATTTGTATCAGTGTGTATTCAAGAATTCTGTTTTATTCAGTGGGCTATAATCCATTACTATAATTATTTATTTTGATGCTCAGATTATCTCAGATTTGGCTGGGAGCCCCTTCAAGCTAGTATCTATGTCTTTTTGACTTGCCCTCATCATTCTTTGAGCATTTCCTTACTTTCTAATTCAACAAGATGTTTCAGGGTCATTTGTATTTTCCCTGTCTTATCCCTGGAGTCAGACATTTCTTCAAGGAGCCCTGGTTCTTTCTAGTGGAGAATTGTCCAAAACCAAAACCTGGGGGCTAGGTGAGCTCACTGCTTCTCCCAGGACCTCTGGTGGACGGAGCTAGGAATATAGAGAGATGAATATACATACATCCATATGTATCATACACATACGTTTATATTTACTTTTATATCACTGTAAATCAAATGAGTTCATACCATACTTTCAGTTCCGTTACAACATCACAAGGTTTATTCTCTCTCCAGTTTTTTTTGTTGGCTGCACTGTGCAGCTTGCGGGATCTTAGTTCCCTAACCAGGAACTGAACCCATGCCTGCGGCAGTGAAAGCGTGGAGTCCTAACCACTGGACCGCCAGGGAACTCGCTCTCTCTCCTTTTCATATGGGTGGAGAACCTAGCTCCATTTAGTCCCAATATATTGACTTACTTGCTTATTCCCTGTATGCAGTCTTCCCACTCTGCCAAGCTGCCTCCTCCACCAGGGCCTGCCTTCCCCACACAGGCCTCACCCACCTCTGAGCTGCCTTCCTAGCTCTGGCCTGCATCTCTCTCTTTCTTTTTTTTTTAGAGAAGTAATTTGTCTCTCTCTCTGTTTTAAAAAATTTATTTATTTTATTTTTGGCTGCGTTGGGTCTTCGCTGCCGTGCACACGCTTTCTCTAGTTTCAGCGAGCAAGGGCTACTCTTCGTTGCGGTGCGTGGGCTTCTCATTGCGGTGGCTTCTCTTGTTGCGGAGCACGGGCTCTAGGCACGTGGGCTTCAGTAGTTGTGGCTTGTGGGCTCTAGAGCGCAGGCTCAGTATTTGTGGCACACGGGCTTAGTTGCTCTGTGGCATGTGGGGTCTTCCCGGACCAGGGCTTGAACCCGTGTTCCCTGCATTGGCAGGCGGATTCTTAACCGCTGCGCCACCAGGGAAGCCCTGGCCTGCATCTCTCTTGAACAGACCTCACACGGGCCCTAGCTGCTGCTGGATCCCAGGTGCTTTGTTCCCGAGGCCCTAAAAGACCAGCAGCAGGCCACGTTTACACTGGGCCTCCCATCTTGCTCAGGCCTGCCTGATGGCTTTTTGACGAAGGAGGAAAGAAGGAAAAAATTCAGATTTTATATAGTATTTCTTTAAGGACCATGACTTTTTGAGGCCTCGATGATAATGAGGCCTTGGATGCATACACCTTAGTTCTAAGTATAATACAAAGAAACACTTAAGTTGACATACACACCATCTCTCTCTCTCTCCCTTTTTTGCCTATACAGAAGGATTAACTGCAGGAGAGGCTAAAAAATGCCCTCCAGTGTAATTTCAGACGACCCCATCCTGATTCAGTCTGGGACAGTCCAGATAAGGTTGTGTACAGACTGAGGAAGGTCCAAAAGTGATGCTCCATATTTATAATTGTTATTCTTCAGAGTGCCCAATTTTGGGTGCTGTACTACAGTCTTCAGATGCATTAAGAAAATTGTTTAAAATATATATAGATACATATATATATGTAAAAATACCTTTCCATTTTTTTCAGCCTTGAAAAAAGGCTGATAATCATAGATACCATTTAACTTCCATTTATACATCAAAAAACACCATAAACAAAGTTGAAAATGAATGACAAGCTGGGAAACAAATTTGGATAACTATGATGAACAAAAGGTCACTAAAACCACTTACAAATCAGTAAGAAGATAAGATAAATACCACAGTAGAAAAATAGGCAACAGGTATTAACAGGTAAGCTAGAAAAGAACATCAAATCAATATGAAAAAATATTCAACCTTAAATCAAAGATACACAAATAAAAACAGGATATTTCTTTTGCCTTTTATTTGGGTCAATATTAAAAATACTGACAAAAATTAAATACTGATAAAAATGCTGTGGATAAAATGGAACCCTCATGCATTGCTGGTGAGTGTATAAATTGGTATGATTTTCCAGGTAGTCACTATTTCTCACAGTTTAAAATTTTATGCTTCTTCACCTCCAAAACTTTCTTCTAAATAGTTATTCTAAGTAGATGGTTAAAGACATATGGAAAGATATGTGCATGGCATGTTCGTTCACCATTGTTTATAACTGCAAATATTGGAAACAAAAAAAGCTCGCTCATTTAGAATTGGTTAAAGGAGTTATGGTGCATCCATAATTTTCTCTTCTGTTTAAATTTTTTTTAACAATTAGCCTAAATCCTCTTTATACAAATCAAAACATTTTGGTAGTCTTTCCAGTCTTTTAAAATGTACTTTTTAATGTAGTTGAGATTACATTGTATAAGCAAATTTTATCCAGTTTTTTTCATTTAATATTATATTTTCCCATGTAATTTAAAACTGGCTGCTTAATATTCCATAGTAAGTATACTCCATAATTTCCTTGACCATTTCCTTTTTGGAGGAAGTTCAGTCTCTCGGGAAGTTCTTCTATAGAACAGTAGGACGTAAAACTAGAAATCCCTGAGGAAAGATAAGGGATTTCACTGAGACTTTCATTCTAGCCTGAAACCTAAGGTTATTTAACAGTGACATATTTGAAATTTAATTGTAGGCATTTGCCCTTTTTGTCAAAACTAAAGAACTTCCAGCACCTCCTTCTGAGTATAAAGAAAAATGGTGGAAATGCTGTCAGCAACTATTCACAGACCAGACCAGCATCCACAGACATGTGGCAACACAACATGCTGATGAGATTTACCGTGAGACTGCTTCTGTTTTAAAGCAGCTGACTGTGACATCAAGCACCTCAAAGACTCTTAAGTCTGCAGACAAAAGAAACCCTTTCAAAGAAGACCTTACGCATAACCATGAAGTGTCTGCTTGGCTCCCTGATATAAGCTGCTTTAGCCCTGATGAGCTGTTAAGGTAAGAATTTCATTCTATACCTTCCGTTTAATTTAAAAAATGTTTTTCCAGTCACAGTGAGATACCACCCATCCACTAAAATGGCAAATCCTTAAGGCACAGAATTTCTCTACCGCCTAAACTAGGCCGATAAACATGTTCTATGTATAATAGAAGACCATAGCCTATGCGGTAGCATATACCCGCACAGCTTACAGTGTTCTCCGGGTTTCTCAGAAGCCATCCTACATCTTATCTTCTCTAGGCAGAGGTAAGGAACAGAAAATTGTATTTTTTTTCAAAGAGAAATCAGAAGGCCCAGAAATGTTGATGATTCCTGTACCCTGAATAATGTCAGAACTTAAAAAGGGGGTTTTGTTGCCAAATGTGGTTTTCTGAGCTGAATATGTTTTATAAAGTATGTTAAGTTTTATTTTATTTTATTATTTTTTTAAAAAAATTTATCTTTGGCTGTGTTGGGTCTTTGTTGCTGTGCACGGGCTTTCTCTCTAGTTGCGGCGAGCGGGGGCTACTCTTCATTGCGGTGCATGGGCTTCTCACTGCGCTGGCTTCTCTTGTTGCGGAGCATGGGCTCTAGGTATATGGGCTTCAGTAGTTGCAGCATGCGGGCTCAGTAGTTGCGGTGCGCAGGCTCTAGGGCACAGGCTTAGTAGTTGTGGTGCATGGGATTAGTTGTTCCGCAGCATGTGGGATCTTCCTGGACCAGGGCTTGAGCCCGTGTCCCCTGCATTGGCAGGTGGATTCTGAACCACTGTGCCACCAGGGAAGTCCCTATGTTAAGTTTTAGAACTGAGGCATAGGATTAGAAGTTTAAATCTGCCTTTGAAAACCTCACCAAATCATAATATTACATAATTCTAGAGGACAGATTTCTGATTTTAAGCAATTCCTAAACTATTTGGTGAATAGAAAATGCCCAAATTTGATACATTTTTGTCACCCGTGTTATGCCAGTTCCCTTTGTTTATCAGAAAGAGGAAGAGAAAGTTAGAAAGAGAATTGAACTTGGAGTCAGACTTGAGCTAGTCACTAAAATTCTTTGTACCTTTACGTTCTCGCCTCTAAACTGGAATAATAATGCCTGCTCTGCCTACCTCACAGAATTGCTATATGAATTGTATAAAATGATGATGGTAAGAGCACTTGTGAACTATAAAGTGCTATACAAATGTGGTCTCTTCATTTCTGCATGGCCCTGCTTTTTAGTTAGAAAGACAAAGAAAAGGATACATGAAACATTTAGCAGATGGTACGAGACAGGCTATATAATTATCACTTACAGTTGTATGGCTCAGACAGTAATTCATTACAGGAATTTAGAGAACAGGAAATAGATAGGCTCTGAAATAGATAAGCAGGTTTCGGAGACTCGGCCCTGAAATATGAAGAGGGCACTGAGGAGACAGTCACAGATTCCAGAGCTGGATGGGACCTTAATTATCATCTGTTATATCATTCTCTAAAATATGTCTGTACAACACTAGCTCTGGAGGATGCTATCAGGTGTTGAAAAGAGATGCTAAAGACAATTAAGTTTGGGAAGCATTAGGTTAAAATGTTCTTTTTTGCAGGACTGCCCAGAGCCTTCAATAAATGAGGGGCTTTCACTGTGACTCTCAAAGGGAAGATATTATCTGCAGGATTTCTCAGACATGTGATTTCATAGAACAGCTTCAGAGCACACTTTGAGAAATGCAGTTTATTTCAGTCCTCCAGTTTTACAGTTGAGGAAATCAAGGCTCAGGGATGATAAGACACCTGCCCAGGTCCCATAACTAGTTAGTTTAAGTCAGCACAGTGCAGTAGAAAGAGTGTGGGTTCTAGTGTCAGAAGACTGGTGTTCCAGTCCTGACTGTCACTTTGTAGCTGTCTCACCTGGGATGAGTTGGGCTCAGTTTATTCAGCTATAAAATGGGGATGATAATAACCTGTCTCATGGGTAACAGGATTACTTGAAAAAATGGAAATGAAACCTTTTTGTACAGAGAGAGATTCAAAACAGATACTGCCTTGTGTTAGAATATAAGCCAGAATGGATTAAAATTTCCAGCTGTCTTATGAAAAGGGGTTATTAATACCTATCTCATGGATATGATGATTAAACAAGGAAATCAAAGTAAGCTCACTTGTTTATAAAGGAAGGAGTTCAGTGCAGGTATTGTCTTCTTTAGAGCAAATACAGACAGGAATTGCTTCTCATTTCAGGGGGAGAATGATAGTTAGGAGCAAAGGCAGGCATGAGTTGCTCCATTAGGCCTTTCTTCTGAGTCTGCCTGGGTATACTTATGAATTGTGTTTTCCTTATGCCAGTGACTCAAATGCTTTTTCCCCTGTGGTTTTCTTTTTATAGTGGCCACAGCAGTGGTGAAGGGGAGGTGCTACTTTATTACTGCTACTGTGACCTGGAGGATCCTGATTGGATCTGTGCCTGGCAGACAGCTCTGTGTCAGCACCTGCACCTCACGGGCAAGGTAACACCTTCTCCCACACCCTATCCTTCACTGGACTCATCTTGCCTCCAACTTAGTTTGCAGAGGCTGTGCTTGAAGGCCTCACCAGTTGGGTTCTTAGAAATTAGCAAATTCCTGCTAGGCATTTAAGTGGAATACTAAATAGCTATTAACATGATGTTTTCTGTTGGTGGGAGTGTAAGTTGGTACAGCCACTATGGAAAACAGTATGGAGGTTCCTCAGAAAATTAAAAATAGACCTACCATAGGATCCTGCAGTCCTACTCCTGGGCATATATCCAGACAAAACCCGAATCCAAAAAGATACACCCCGATGTTCATAGCAGCACTGTTCACAATAGCCAAGACATGGAAACAACCTAAATGTCCGTCAACAGATGAATGGATAAAGAAAATGTGGTACATATATACAAAGGAATACTACTCAGTCATAAAAAAGAACAAAATAATGCCACTTGCAGCAATGTGGATGCAACTAGAGATTATCATACTAAGTGAAGTAAGTCAGAAAGACAAATACCGTATTTCATTTATATGTGGAATCTAAATATGACACAGCTGAACCTATCTACAAAACAGAAACAGACTCACAGACATAGAGAACAGACGTGGTTGCCAACGGGGAGGGGATTGGGGGAGGCATGGAGTGGGAGTTTGGGGTTAGCAGATGTAAGCTATTATATATGGAATGGATAAACAATAACGTTCTGTATAACACAGAGAACTATAATCAGTATCCTATGATAAACCATAATGGAAAAAAATATTTAAAAAATGAATGTATATGTATGTATAACTAAATCACTTTGCTGTATAGCAGAAATTAACACAACATTGTAAATCAACTATACTTCAATTAAAAAAAAATGGTGTTTTATAAGACTACATAAAGGCATAGACCAGGGATCAGCAAACTTTTTCTTAAACAGCCATATGGTAAATATTTTAGGATTTGCACAAAAGCTGCTCAAACTTGGTGTCGTAATATGAAAACAACCATAGACAATATGTAAAGGAACAGATATGGCCATATTCCAGTAAAACCTATGTAAAAGCAGGCATAATTTGCTGACCCCTTGCATGGGGAAATGTTCTTGATATATTAACTGGAAAAACATTTTATAGAACTGTACATATAGGTGTGATATCAAATTGCTTCCTAATTTTCTTAGAACATGTCAGTCTTTTGCCATTTTGTGGTTTTGACATTTGCTGTTTCCTTTCCCTCTTGAATGTTTTTTCCCCCAGATCTTCACATGGCTTGTTCCTCACTTCAGATCTCCCCTCAAATGTTCTCTCCTGAGAATTCTCATCTGTCTCTCTCCAAACTTTTCTATTCCCTTCTGCTGAAAGAATTTCAAAAAGTTTACTACTATTGGAGAGTATAATCTCCAAACCTCATCATTCCTCTCTCCAAACCTCATCACTTTCTATTCCCTTCTGCTCAAAGAATTTCAAAAAATGTACTACTATTGGAGAGTATAATCTTTGTTTAATTTGTTATAATCTATCTCCCTTGTAGAATATAAGCTTCATGAGTACAGAACTTTGTTAATCAATTGATATATTGTCAGTGCTAGAACGGGGCTTAGCACATAGCAGACAGTAAATATTTGGAGAATGTTGAGTAAAAGGATGAATGTATGTTTGTAACAAAACCACAAGTGTGTGTGTAAAAAGATGGAGAGTGGTAAATATCAAAATGTTAGTTGTGATTATCTCTACGTGATAGGACTATGGATTTTTTTTTCAAATCCTCGATGATTACATATATATATGTGTGTATATATATATACATACACACACACACACACACACACATATGTGTATATATGTATTTTAAATCAAAAGGAGGTGAACTAGATTCCCTCTGAGATCACCTCTGGTTATGACGCTGTACTGTCTTAGGCCTAATGTTTCCCACACATGTCCTAGGTTTTAATTCCCTAAGGCAATTATTTGATCAGTCAGTGATATTTTTCATACCCATGTTGTTTTATAGATAGTGGCTGAAAGCTTCTTTTACCTCATTCAGTTCATCACCAAGTCCTGCCATTTCTGCCTCTAAAATATCCTTTGATTCCGTTCACTCTGTCTTCTGCTTCCACCACCTTAAACCAAGCCCCACCCTCTCTTACCTAGTTCATTTCAGCAGCTTCCAGACTACTCTCCATTCTTCCATCCTTGCCTGCACTTAATCATTTTCCACACAGCAGCCAGAATGATCTTAAAAGGTAAATGAAATCATCTCCCTCCCTCCCTCCTCACAATCTTTCAGTAGCTATCCAGTGCATTTAGAGTAAAACCCAAATCCTTAACGTGCCCTTAGTTTCCTGGATTATTTGGCCCCTTACGCCTTTTACACTTAATCTGATACCATTCTTTACTCATTACACTCCAGCAAAATAGCCTTTTAGTTTCTTGGAGCCCTCAGTTTTTTTGGTGCCTTTGGGCCTTTTTGTAAGAAAATTCTCTTCAAGGAACTCTCCCACACCCACTCGGGTTCTCCTATCATAATTTTTAATCAATCTTCAGTTCTCAATTTTAATGACACTTCCTGAAAGACATCCTTCCTGACCTTTAATCTAAATTCAGTTTTCCAAATACACTTTTTCATTGCCTCTTGCAGTGATTTTTCATAGCACTTGTCAGTGTGTGACTTTTGTCTGAATATCTGTGATCTTCCTTAAGTCTGTAAGCTCCCAAAGGGCAAAAACTATTTATTTTTTAACCACTATGACCCAATTCCTAGCACAATTGCTGGCGCATTGTAAAAAAAAAAAAAATTCAGTAAACACTTGTGGCGTATATACGTTTATCACCATCTCTATTTAGAGAACACCTTGAAGGATGGATATTCTCTCACAGTAAACCTGAGCCTACAAAATAGGAAATCAATTTGTTTCCTTGGTCTGGGGCCGATTTTTATTCTTGGCCCAGCCCAAGGTGACCTAGCAGTGAGGGCCTCTGCCCACAAGGTGGCAGCACCTGCCTGGATCTTAGTTCTAAATTTTAAGGCTTCAGCCAAGTTTTCAAGTTTTGTGTTGGTAGGAGATTTGGCAGAATGTTGGCATTTGTAGGGAAAGAGGAGAACTTGAAAATTCTAGAATTATGGAAAGAAGCTTTTGATCCCTTTGCTATACATTTCTTACTGCCTCAAGAAATTTGAGGGGATGCATTAGAGGCTTTAGAAAGGAAAAATTGCAAGATTTGGACCCAGTAAGATATGGTTTTGAATCCCAGATCTACCACCTACCAACTCTGTGCCCTTGGGCAAGTTACTTGATTTCTTTAAGCTTCTGTTTCCTTTTCTGTCAAATGGGAATTTTGATATCTACTTTCCAGGAGTATAATGTAAAGTTCCTGTCTCATACTAGGTACTCAATAAATGCTAACTATTGCTCTTCATCTCTGAGGTATAAGGCCTTCCTCACCTAGCAGCTACTTTGAAGGTTTCAGTTGAAGAATCCTTCAACAGAAGTTGAAAGTCTAGTGCATGAGTTTAGAGGTTGCTCTGCCTCAGGTATTTAGGGAGTGCCTGTGCTTGTCTTTTATTTGGGTTCTGAGATTAAAATAGCATAGGAAAGGGTCTTCTGACCTACTTAGAAGACAGGTACACAGACGTATGTACCTCTTCATCATATTTGCCCCCGTCAGAGACAGTTTTAGAGTAGATTTCCTGACCCTTATGCTGGTTCAGCTCTATTTTTCTATGTTGTCCCTTAAAAAAATACGAGTCGGTAATAGGTGCAGTAGTCTGTACAGCAGAGATGGCATATGCTTCCTACTTTCCTCTCCCAGCCCAGAACAGGCTTCAATAGACTGCACTCCTCTTTCTCAAGGAGCCTGGATGTGACTCAGAATGCTCATCATGGAACTCTGGAGAGCCACTACTAGTGAGTTGGCCCTGGCTTGTGAAATGAATCCCATTTATATCCATGCCCTAAAGAATTGAATCAAGTGAGGCAACAAACGAAGTATCTTCTCTAGGCCCTAATAAAAGGGGAGCTTTTAAAATTTTTCAAATTCTAATGCATTGGTAGGTATCATTGCTATATAAATAACAATATATAACGAAGTGGTAACAATATAAGACCCTGACTTAAATTACATCTCTTTCCAGAGAATACCATGATATACAGTGTTGCACTTTCTTACTTTTCCCTAGAAAGCTAGCTCTGTCTAGAGATGATCCATCTTTAAACTTATCCAGAGGATTTTGTGGTACCAGAACAAGTAACTTTGCAGGCCCTCCAGAGGATTGCCTCTTAAGGCAGGGGCCTTAACCCAGGCTTTAATGTCCCCTAACCAGTGAAGCATTTCAAAGAGAATAGAGGGCTTGAGAAGCCAAAAAGCCTCAGATTTGGATACACATTCATTTGCTCAGCAAATACATATTAAAATTCTACTGTGTGGCAAGTACTACTCTAGGCACCGATTATGCAACAAAGAACAAAAGAGACACAAGCTCCTCCTTGTGGAATTTGTATTCCAACGGGTGGGTTTGCAGTGGTGGGCTTTACCTCCAACACTGTGCAGAGATGTGCTCATGTGCATTCCCAGCCCTCAGATGTGTTCTGTGCTTTAGGACTTGAGGACAGCAGTTTTTCATTGTTGATTCTTTTTCATGTTTTATCAAGATGAAGAAATTGAGGTTCAGAGAGAATTAATTTTCTCAGGGTCACTTAGCAAGTAAATGGCAAAGCTGAATCCTGATCCTACATCTGTTGACCTGAATTTAAGTTTTGGCCACTGGACAGCTGGAGCTCCATAGCAAATGGGACTTTCCAGTTGTTCTATCCATTTCATTCTCTTGTTTGGCACACGTTAACTGAGTACCTCGTCTGAACTATGGGCAGTGTGCCATTTTAGAAAACTACAAGCATCCTGTGTGTGGTAACATTTTTGTGTCCACAGCAATGTTTCTGCTTTTCCTGTTAAACTCATTGACACACACGAACCTGTTCTGCCCTGCAGAGATTTGAACCGAGCTAAGAACAGCCTGCATTCCCTTTCTCTCACTGTCTTGTGTCTCAGGTTCGAATTGCTACAGAAGGAATCAATGGGACAGTGGGTGGAAGCAAATTGGCCACCAGACTCTATGTAGAAGTCATGCTTTCCTGCCCATTGTTTAAGGATTATCTGTGTAAGGACGATTTTAAGGTAAGAGAAATTGAACATAAAATGGATCGAGAGCCATTTGCTTCTGCTTCAGTGCCTCTTCCCACTCCAGGCTATGAAGAGGATCACTATAAAGAAGTAAGCAGTGCTGGACAGAACACCCTTTCCTTGCTAGGTCCCGAGGCAGTGCAGGAGAAGGAGCATGCTTGTTCCAGTTCATCCACCACGTCACCACGTGATCATGGGCCTTGGTCTCCTTTTTTATAGAATAAGGACGTTACAGCTTATATATTCTATAAACTCTCAAACTTAGCCGTGTTTGTTCATTTGAGAGACCACCTGGCTGTATCAGGATCACTACGTGTTTAGTGAACCTGGTGGGATCAGATCTGCACTTCACACCACACAGGGAATAAAGCTATTGCTCTCCCAAGAGAGCTGCTTTGTTGGAGTGACTTCATGCTTTAGCATCATGGGTGATAGAGGTGGTGGGGAATACCTTGCTAGTGTTAGTGCTGGTGATGATGATAAGGAAAGAAAAGGTTGTAGCTTTAAAAGCTGGGATGTAATCTTACATGTTGAAATTGCTCAGTGGTATTTCAGTTTTATAGTTAAATGCTTATTGCTATAGAAACACCTTTTCAATTTGACATTTTTGCACATGGTAGATACACAATAAATAAGTGCCAAATATAAGAATTATATCTGTTGTGTAATAATAGGGTAGCTGAAGTATTAAGAAACCTCAAATTAGGAACAACTGTTTCAGTGGGAAAAGGGAGTTAGAGCATAGAATGTTCCAGATAATTTAACTGAATAAATATCTTATACCTGGAGATGGGAGAGAAAGACTGTATTCTGTTTTGTTTCTCATTGGCTAGACCAGCAAAGGAGGAGCTTGCTGTTTTCCAGAATTACGTGTTGGTGTGTTTGCAGAGATTGTGCCCATGGGGATCAGTCCCAGTAGGATCTCCTATAAGAAGCCTGGTATGCTTGCTTTAAGAAGAAGCATTTTCCTTTTCTTCATAGGGACAAATCTTAATATAGAGACAAATGTGAAAGCTAGACATTCTGATCAGCAAGAGTTGTGATGAGTTCTCGCTTCAGAGTATCTGTGGGGTGGCTAACACTTGGGTCATTCAGTGCTTAAACTGGTTCTTCTCTTTGGTGCTCCGGTGATTGGAGACTCACTACTTAGAATGACGTGGCTTAGTTATTCTTTTTGGTGATGGTTTGGCAAGAAGTTGTTTTCTTTCCAAAGATAACAATTTGGAAAGAGTGTAATTATTACTTGTAAATAGTTCATCAACTGAATAAAACACAGGCTTCTTGCTACAGGAAGCAAGTGGCTTTCAACACCAAAGCAGTTTGTTTGCAAGTGCTCTAGAATGTTCTCTTTGCCCCTCCCTCATGGGTACCGTAGATGGTTGAAAGACATTTGTTTGGCTGGGTTTTTTGGTTTTGTTTTACTTTTTACTATGAAAAATTTCAAACATTAAAAAAAATAGAGAAAACAGTACAGTGAACTCCCTTGTACCTCTCCCGCAGCTTCAACAGTTATAAACTCATGGCCAGCTTTGATCTATCCGCACCCCCTTCTCCCATCCTGGATCATTTAGAAGAGAATCCTGATGTCATGTCATTTCTTTCATAACTATTTTAGTAGATATCTCTAAAAGATAAAGGTTTTTAAAAAAATAAATAATTGTAAAACCATCATCACATCTAAAACATTTTAACAGCAATTTCTTAATGTTATCAAATATCCAGCCAGTGGTTAAAATTCCCAGTTATCTCACACTTTTTTAAGTTTGTTTCTATCAGGATTCAAGTAAGGTCCACTCATTGTGATTGATCACTATGTCTCCTAAAGTCCCTTTTAAGCTAGAGATTCACTTCCATCTTTTATTTTCCCCTGCAGTTTATTTTTTGAAGGAATTAGATCATTTTGCTTATAGCATTTCCCACAATCAGTATAATGCTGATTGCATCTCCATGGGATGTTCCTCTGTCCTCTGTATTTCCTATGAACTGTAGTTAGATTTATAATAGTGCTGTCTAATAGGAATATAATGTGAGCTACAATGGAATTTTACATTTTCTAGTAGCCACATTTTAAAAAATAAAAGGAAACAAGTGAAATTAATTTCAATAATATGCTTTATTTAATGGAATATAGCCAAAATATTATTTCAACTTGTATCCAGTGTAAAAAATTATTAATGAGATATTTTACTCTTTTTTTTTGTATACTAAGTCCTTGAAATCCTGCATCTCTGTCACCCTTATTACAGCACACTTCAAGCCACATTTCAAGTGCCTGTTAGCCACATGTGGCTAGTGGCTGCCATATTAGATAGCTCATGTCTAGAGACTTGATCAGGTTCAGGTTTGATTTCCTTTTTTCTTTCTTTCCTTTTTTTTCCCCAAGTCTACTTCATAGGTAGTATTGTCCCCTTTCATCAGGAAACAGAAAGGTCTGGCTGGCTCTATGTTCATTTTTTTAACTTGTAAATATTTAAAAAGGCTAAGAGTTAAACCAGAGGGAAATGAGAGTAAGATACAAGCATCTGGGAAAAGAGACTCATGTATGAGGAGAAAAGGGCCAAAAAGGGCCGTGTCTGCTTAGTGTCCCTACCTTGGCAGGAGGCAGGATGACCACAAACAGCTCTTCGTTGGCGCTACAGGACCTTGCTCCGGAGCTTAGGGGAGAGTGGGCTCCAGGCAGTGCTTTGCTGCTTTCATTTGAGCCAAGTTGTTTGGAGGCACTTCTTTTAAGCACTTCATGTGAGTCACTCTCTGGTCAGGCCTCCACAGGGCCAGGAGAATAGCCACAGTAATAGCAGCAGCAGGAACAGGCTGGGTTCCCTGCAGCTCCCTGTAAGGAGAAGTCTTAGCAGATTTCCATGCTTCTCATCACAGTTTTGAACCTCCCTTTCCACCCCACTGTTTTGTTGACTGTGTAAATTATGTGACAGTAACTTATATAAAATCTGGCCTTGTTACATTCTCCCTGCAGTCCTAGGTTAAGCAGGTAGGAGTCCAGATTCCTTGGCCGTGCTCTGGGTCTCCAGCCCGATCTGGGTACCCAGCAGTTTCAGGGGGTTGTTGGGATTCACCCCTGAGCGGAGCTGTCAGGCTGTATCATGAGTGGTACCATGACTCAAGGACCAGAGCGCCCCCACCACCACCACATGATGTATGGTGGCCAAATTCACCAGAAGTTCCTCACAAACTACTGAGATGTCTGGACCCTAAAGATACAGGAGTATTTCTATCCTAGAGAGTAGAGGAGGCAGAGGGCCTCACTGGACAGGTTCTTTCCTTTTAGTCTCCTTGTATGTTACTTATCTTCTTTATCTCCTTTCTCTCCTCCTTCTTCTAGCGTTTCATCCTTTTCTCTCTCTTGCCTTCTTTCTCATATTTCATTCCTGCTGTCAGCCCCTCCCACCATTTTCTTTTTTACTCATGCACACAAACTTAGACACATTCTTCTTACTCTTTTGTATTTTTAAAAAACTTATTCCAACTTTGTTCCATAACCATATGCTCACACCTGCCTGTGCCAGGGTTCTTAGCCTCGGACTTGATGTTGGTATAGAACAGTTTATAAAGCCTGTAGTCAAGCATGTACATGCCCAGGCTCCTCTACATACAGTGACAGTAGAACACTGGCCATAACATGGACCGGAAAACCCACATGGCAGTTTATATCCCTTCTGTCTGGCTTTTATTATTGGGTTAGGCCAAGTATGAGGATGCAAAATTCTCTGTTTCTAAACTGCCAGGTCTCCACAGTGCTCATCTTAGGAGGAGGGAGAGTGAGGATACATGGAATTACTAAATTCTTCCATTATGATCATCAGATAGTGTCATTTTCAGACGTAATTGTAATTATGAGAGGAAAGGTTTAGGTGGGGAGAAACAAAGCAAATGGAAGTCATCGGGCTGGGCCAGTTGTAACTGGGTTTTGTTTTTGTTTTGTTTTAACTGATTTTTTTGTTTGGTTTAAGGAATCCATTTATCCCCAGGTGAATTTCATAAAGAAGTAGAAAAGTTTCTGTCTCAGGCAAATCAAGAAGAAAGTGATACTATCCTACTGGACTGCAGAAACTTCTATGAAAGCAAAATAGTAAGTAAGAACCAGAACTGAGTTCCCACAGCATAGCATGTTTCTGAAGGGGATGCTGTGCGCCCACCTGTAGCTGAGTCAGTGGCTCTCCTCCCACTACTAGCAGCATCAGAGAAAACCCAAGACTTCAAACTCAGAATCTGGTGAGAAAGTCTACGAAAATATGGATTAAAGACATCTTGGCACATAATGGACTTTCTGGCTCCCATATGCCTACCCCTGACATGTGTCAAGGATCTTGTCAAGTTTGCTTTGGGCAGCCTCTCCAGTTCCCCTGAGGTCTCTGGTTGGGTGACCCACAGCCCACCAGCCTTGTTTCTAAGTTCCAGATTTTGAAGTTTGAAAGGCTAGCGTGTGGGATGAAAACAGCAGGGAGCAAGTGCTTCCTTGCCAAGGCAGGGGTGGGGAGTGGTGTTTGACACAGAAAGAAGCTTTGTTCTTACCAGGTATGTTTTTCTGATCATTTTCTTTCTGCTGCTTCTATATTGTAGGGACGGTTCCAGGGCTGCTTAGCCCCAGACATCAGGAAATTCAGTTACTTCCCTAGCTATGTTGATGAAAATCTAGAACTTTTCAAAGAGAAGAGGGTGCTGATGTATTGCACTGGGGGCATCCGTTGTGAGCGGGGTTCAGCCTACCTCAAAGCCAAGGTGAGTCACCACCCTTAGGGCACTGCAGGCATGGAAGTGAAGAAGGCTCCACCCACAGCGTGTGTGGAACTTTCCAATCCCCACCTTCACTCCCTCTCCCACACCCAGCGAGCCAGGGATTTATTCTCCCCAGCATAGAGTTTCTAAGTATAAAATCTGAAGTTCTTAAATCTCAAGATGTGAAAAGCACTCAACAGTCTTAGAGACTCATCAAGTACAAAAGGGAAAGATTAGTTGATATCTCCCTTTTCCTAATCCTTTTACTTGATCCTGAGAAGAGCAAATTCAGTAACATTACATGTCCTAACAGGTGTCTTCCTATATTTAGGGAGCAGCAAAAATAGTTGGGCTTCCCAGGATCTAGAGAGTGAAGGCCCTGACTGCTGTCCTCTCCCATCACCCTAGTAGGCAAGATCTGCCAGTTGGTTCCTTGCCCCCTTGGTCAGCAGTTCTTCACTGTCCCGCAGCGGGAGCCAGGAGCCCCATTTCGGCATTCCTACCGCATGCTGCTCCTCTGTGGAGCTTCCTACTGGTCTCTGCTAGTCTCCTCAAATTTCCTCTTGTGTTTCCACACATAGGGAGTGTGCAAAGAAGTGTTCCAGCTCAAGGGTGGCATCCACAAGTACCTGGAGGAGTTTCCTGATGGTTTTTACAAAGGGAAGTTGTTCGTTTTTGATGAGCGTTATGCCTTATCCTTCAACAGTGACATAGTGTCAGGTAGGTCAGCACAGACTCAGAACCTACATTCATGATCAGGCACACCCTCTGTATTAACCTTCTGGAAGACAGACCAGTACTGATTACTTGAAGAATAAAGCAAGGGAAAAGGAGTACGTAGGACCACCATTTCCTAACAGAGTTGGAGATGCAGCAGTGGAGCAGACAGGATTTGGAATGGAAAATAATTTTATCTTTAGTTTCATAACCCCTCACTAAATATAGTACTTCCTTCAATTATGAATGTAAGCAGCAAATCAGTAGTATTAGATGTACCTGTGACTTTGTTATCACTAGAAATCACAGTATTTTCATATATTACAGCTGCTGTGAATATTTCAAAATAGCATTTATGTTCATCATTGCTTCAAAATGGAAATAGTTATTAGGCGCATCACTAAGTCTTGTTATAGAATGTGTTAACAAGTATTTTACTGTATCCCAGACTTTAAAGAATATTTCGTTATTTTGTATTTCTATATAATTGGTTTCCTTTGTGATCCTATGTATTTTATTTTATGCATTGTAAAAACATTTTTCTAAGACAGAATAGTCTTCACCAGACTGTCAAGTAAATTCACGGCACAAGTAAAAGAACCCCTAATTAGACGGTCTGTGGACACGTGTGGTGTGCACTTTCGAGTGGTGGGTGGGGCATTCCAAGGGGGAGCTGAGCCTAGGGCCAAGGCAGGAGGCAGGGCTGGCTACAGGAAGCCTGTGCTGTGACTGTAGTTTGGAGTCCACACTAACATATGGTACCAGATGAGGGCAGTCAGTAAAAGAAGGATGGAAATAATCCTTAAGAAAAATGGATCCTCCCCCTGGATGCCACCATTTTGAACGGGAAAGATCACAGGCAGACAACCCTAGTGGCTGTCAGAATTTTCTAGAACTCCTGTGATCAGGGGCTGAGATTGAATTAACACTCAGATAATGAATAAGGTGGGAGTCTGATTTCCTCTCCCCTTTCTTCTTGATCTTTTTATTCATTTTAATGGTCTTATATTTGTGTCTTATTGGAAGCAACTTCAGATCTCTTACAGAGCTAGATGGAGCAGAAAGGGGAGAGAGAGGGCCCAAAGGTAGCTTAGATAAGCTAGGTAAAGAGACTTGAAGAATGATGTTATCAATGGTGATAGGAGGTCAGCAGGGAAAAGGGGCCGAGAAAGTAGATAAGTTTTAGGAGTTGTGTGGCCAAGTGTCCTCTGGCAAAAGCAGGAGAACCTCAGGCCTGGGGAAGAGGAGTGTGGACTGCAGAAGCCAAATGTCAATGTGGGATTATCTGTATTCAGGCGTGTTGTCTCCCAGTGCAAAAGGGAATGATCTAAAGGAAAAAGACCATTCAACAAAGGGTGCTTGGCCAGCTTTGGACTAGTGAATGAAAGAGAGAAACGTTACTACCTGTTTTCTAAATGAGAAAAAGAAAAATGGGTCAGTGAATGCTGGAATCAGAAGACAATTCCCAGAAGCAACCTCCCCCCAAAAAGGTGGGGGTGGGGGAACCTCGTCTGTTAGAAGACAGGAGACTTACACTATTTAGAAACCTTCCTCAGACTCAAAAGGTACATTAGATGCTGATGAGCTAAGGGTTATATTTAGGAACTGGAGAATTGCGTCTGCGTGTGCATGTGGTACGTATGTGTGTGTACACGTCTGTTGTGTGTACACGTGTGTGCTCATGTGTCTTTATAACAAGGCTTTTCTTTCTTCCCCAGAATGTTCATACTGTGGGGCCCCATGGGACCAGTATAAACTGTGCTCCACTCCCCAGTGCCGCCAGCTCGTCTTGACCTGCCCTGCCTGCCAAGGACAAGGATTCACAGCCTGTTGTGTCACGTGTCAAGACAAAGGGAGCAGGCAGGCTGCAAGCCCAGCCCAGAGCAGTTTTAAAGAGGAATGCGAGTGTACAGCCCGACGGCTACGCGCACCCAGGGAGCTCTTACAGCAGGGGCGACTCCCTGCGAGCCCGGGGCCCAGGCCAGGTGATGATGAGGATGGGCCATGCTTACATGAGCAGCCCCATCTGCCTTTCCCCAATCCTTCACAGAGCTAGGTTTGGGGCGACCATGTATTGGAGAATATTAGGGCTGTTCCAGCAGAGAAACAGGGAACTCTAGTGCTGCCAGAGCCACCATGGCCAGCTGGTCACCATGTTGGCCACCTGTCCTTCACAAGAGGAGGGAAGAGGGAGTTGGGTGCTGACCTCTTACTGGAGACATTCTGACTCAGAAGATGCTAGAGCACAGAAAAAGGTGAGCTGTGTAGGATCCCAAAGCTGCTGAGGGAGAGAGCCTTGAGCCTGGTGACCAGGTCATGCCCTTTCTGTGCCATGCAGCAGGAGTGGGAGTAGTCATTTTTCTTATCAGCAAACCTGTCTGTCCTGATGGCAGAATGTGAAAGCTGTGGCCCTGGAAGTGGACTCCCCGGAACCAGGCCCCTTAGGTCAATCTGCCATCCACCCCTACCCTTCTGTCTTCTCTGCTAGCCTCAGAGCACTAGACCAGGATCTGAAAACTATGGCATTTGGCCCACCTCCTTCTGTAAATAAAATTTTATTGGAATAGCCACACCCATTCATTTACATATGACCTATGGCAGAATTAAGTATTTACAAGAGAGACATTATGGCCTGCAAAAGCTGCAGTATTTCCAGGCGTACCTTGGAGATGTTGTGGATTCAATTCCAAACCACCGCAATGAAGTAAGTCACGTGAATTTTTTGGTTTCTTAGTGCATATAAAACCTATGCTTACATTATACTGTAGTCTATTAAGTGTGCAATAGCATTATGTCTAAAAAAACAATGTGCATAACCTAATTTAAAAAATTTATTGCTAAAAAATGCTAACTATCATCTGACAATGCAGGGTTGCCACAAACCTTCATTTTGTAAAAACTGAAATATCTGCGAAGCACAACAAAAAAAGGTGTGCCTGTACTATCTGGCCTTTTACAGAAAAAAACTTGCCACCCCTAGTCTAGACCAACAGCTCCTCTGATGGAGGAGATGGTCTTAAAGATGTGGTCTACCTTCATGTTTCATTGGTTTGGTTTCTGTGAGAGATTTCATCTGCTTTCCCCAACACCCACACTCTTAGCTCTGAAGTATTCTCTTTGAGAGATTCACATTAGCTCGATGACATTAACACTTGGGCAGTTTTTAGGTGAACACCTCAGAATACAAGACATTCTGTATGAGGTTATTCAGCACTGCTGTGGTGGTTTCCCAGCCTCTAGCCACCATGTCAGGCGCATGTCCCTGGCCCACAAGTCCCAAGAAACACATGCACAGCCATTCTTAGACCAACAGATTTAATATTATATTGCAGTTTCCATTGATGCAGAATACAGCTGCAATTGTGTTTCAAGGAGAAGCCGAGTGGGGCTGGCCGTTCCTGCAGCATGGAGCCACTCCTGGGTCCATCTGCAGCCTCAGTAGACACTCCTCCATAGTGGTGAGGCCCTGACTCCACCTCTGGTTACCCTGTACTGTCCCATCATTACAGTTCCGTGTGCAAGACTTTTCCTTTTTCGCCAAAAGCCTCTCTGCTCAGTGCTCTGCAGCTTAGTCTGTGCTCGTCAGCTCTTTGGCTTGTCCTTTATCATAAGATTTGCTGAATCACTCACGAAAATAACTCCCCAAGCAACAGAAATACTAGTTTAACTGGCACCGTGGTATATTAAAAGGCACAAGGGCAGTGTGGCTTAACATTTTTGCTAGATCCTAAGAGATGCACGTGATGTTAAGGGATCCGGCAGAAATGCCAAAATTACATTTTCAGAATAATCATCTTGGGTGGTTTGGCCAGGTTTCCTAGTTCTTAAATATCTAGATTTTCTTCACCACTGACCTTTGGAGGCTTAATTTACAGGCATGAGATCAGCGGTGACTTGTCTAAGAAGTGATGCGATAGGTAGTTGAAGTCTGTAAGCATAAGCCATGATGGACTAGAAATTTGTGTCTCTAGTGATGTGCCTCACATAAGGCATTGGCCCACTGTGCAACAGAGAAAGGTGTTTTCAAGTATTTGGCCATAGGTTTTCACATCCATCGTAAGGTTGGCATTCGATAAGGAAAAATTTCTTTCTGACTCCAGTATTAAATTGTAAATAAATCCCAGATGTTCATAAAGAACACCCAGGGAAATGTTTGTTGCCTGGAATTGGTTTAAAAAAAAAAAAGGATGGTTTTTAAAATTTGAGACTTCACCATTGGCTTTTTCTATCATTTCCTCATAACCAGCTTAAGGAATCTCATGTTCTTTGATTCCTGGCAGAGCTCTGTGGCTTCAGTCTTTCTGTCTTTCTTGAGGGGAAAAAAATTGTGTTCTTGATCCAGAAATCAATTTAGCAACTTTAATCTTGAGGTTCTTAAAATTTAAAGGAGAATTAATAAAGAATGATGATATGTTCTGTTTGCTAAAGAGCTAAGATCAAGTTTGTAATAAAATATTTTATAATGCTTTTAAACCACATGGAAGAGGGTGCTGTTTGTTCATGTTACACATTTTACATATACCTGAAACACCACACAGCAAGGTCACCGAAACTGGGCTCCTGCGGTTAAGTCACTGCTGCTCTAACATTGTCTTCAGTAAGGTCTGCCAGTTCGGGGGCTTTTTAGTTTTTAAATAATAACCGGACTGAACTTCTGTGACTAAAGAAAAACTTCACATTCACCATAGTTTATAAAATTTTCAACTACAACCACTAGCGAACCTAACACCTTAGTGCGTAAAGAACTGAACCACAACAGGGTTTGTGCTGGCATTTGCCTTCCGGTTTCCACTGCAGAGCACAGCCTATCAGTAGAACACGTCCAGTTCAAAGGCGTGGTCGGCACCCGCACACACTAGACGCCACTCCGGCACTTGGGAATGATGGGCCCGGTCAAGTCTGCCAGCCTCCTCTTCCTCACTGGAAAGGAATGGAGATGAGACGTGAGCCAGCTGTCCCTGTGCACCCGAACCACCACCGTGGCTCTGAGAGCGCCAGGAAGCTTCTTGACAACTTTGCTCAGCAAACTCTGATGTCTGGTGTTTATAAAGGACAGCTTGTGAGCCTTCACTGAGAGGAGGGTCTGTAGTGGCGTAGATTCGTTCATAAAGTACTTCTAAATCGCTGGCCATACAGGTATAAAACCCACTTTATCCAACTCCGCTGTTGTCCTTTGTGTACAGAGGCCCCGAGGCTGAAGATCCTCACTCCGGTCAGATAAGATTTAAGTTCAGTCGATCTTAATGAGATCTTAACCTTCTGGAAACATTTCCCCCAACTCTTCCTCAAAGCTCTTGGCCTGCCTGTGTAAACAACAGTGTCTGCCCTGAAGATTACCCTGTATTATCTGTGTCCCCTTATGGTGAACCTTGACATTTTCCCGGGGGCAAGGCAAAGTTAAATGTAAAGCAGGAGCCAGGGGGTTGCAGGCTGGGGTCATTAGCTGACAGGATGGCGGGGATGGTTGGAGGGGCAGGTAGGGCTCCCTTTGTTATAGCAAAGGGAGAGGGTTCGAAACAAATTATAGTGTCTGCAGATGAAAACCAAGCAGCAAGCTAGATCGGCCACAAGAGAAAGGTTGGTCAACGACTGTGGAGCCGGTAGGTGGCAGTCAAGGGGGCTGCCGGTGTGGCAGAGACAGGAAGCTATTGCGAGAGGAAAAAAGTCTGTCTATACTTAGGTGTCTTCCAGTTCCTGAGCTGAGCAGGCAGACCTCAGATAGACGCTTACGGGCTGCAACAAGAACCGAACTGAGGCTAGGCGCTGGTGTGGAGGGGCGCAGGGGCACACAGGCTGCCCAGTCTGGGGCCTAGAGTTTAGCCTTTGCCTGAGCTCCTCCCCTCCCCTCCACCCGCCTTGAAAGAACAATGAATGCAAATCAGTGGGCAGTCTTCTGGAGAGAAGACAGTGTGTCTGGCCAGATTTCTGGAGACCATCAGAATGTCCAACAGCTTGGGGGAAGATGGGGGGGAACAAAAACCAAAGCCCAAAGAGCAGAAGTTTGCCCAGAGTGACCAGAGGGTTTACATGAGCCAGGCTTGACACGTTAGCTGAACAAGCATTATACCCCTTTTGCACTCAACCCCTCATTGGAGGCCCTCCAACAATTCTGGAGTGTCAGTGTTGTCACCATTGCCATGTTATGGATGAGGAAAGTATGGCAGGGAACAAAATAATAAAGCTGGTACCAGACGGAACCAAGGCTTGTGACTCATCTGGAGCCTCGGTCCAGCGCCTCCCTCAGTACAATCCGGCCCTGTCCATGTAGGCTTTACATACCCACATCTCATCTGGTTCTCACAAGTAGGACTAGCTCCCTTCCCCTGGAGAAGAGAAGGGAGCCAGGGTCCCTGAGAGCAAGCGGCAGAGCCAGGAACCGGAGTCCCCAACTCGTGGCTCAAGGTACAGAAAAGGATCCCGCGCTGTCTCCCCCTACCTGCCCTCAGTATGCACACTGGGCTGCACCTGTGCAGGGTTCCCCTGCCACTGGCTTCTGCAGGGACTGGATGGGGAGAAGGGAAAGGCACCCACTTATTCAGGTTTTCTTTTTTTCTTTCCATTTAAATAATGAAGGAAATTGAGGCCAAGAGGGAAGTAACTTGCCTCAAGTCACAGTGAATAAGAGATGCAACTGGGAGCAGAAGCCAGGTCTCCCAATATCCTTCTTCAAATCAACCTGCTTTTTACATTCATTAAAGCGAACTCCTCCACGTTGCTTATCATTGCAACTGCCAGAGACTCGTTTATTGTCAGAGCCGGAAGGAATCTCGAGTCATCTGGACCAACCCCCATTCGAGGCTTGAGCTCCCACCAAGCTTTACACCTCCATCATGTCTTTGGGGAGCATTTTATATTCAACAGCATTGACTGAGTGCTATGATGTGCCAAGCACAGGTACCAGAAATAAAGATTAACAGGGGACCAAGATATACCTACAAGAAATCTGATAAAACATCACAAGTACCCTGGTAGATCTCTATCAAGTATGAGAGGCACAATGAACGAAGTGGTCAGATTTTCCAAGGACGGCGGTTAAGTTGTACACTGAATCTTAAACGATAAAGGGATAGACGGTGGGAAAGTACGGGAAGCATTAGGAGTAACAGTCCTCTAAAGGGAGGCTTTTGCCTGGGTCACTGGGAGGCACTCCAGCTACCTGGACTGGTTGGTACCAGTAGGGCAAGAAGATGGCTTGTTGGGGTGTCAAGAGATGAGTCTGGCAGGGCCTCACCCAGAGAAGAGGTGGAGAGCACAGGTTCTGGGGCCAGACTGCCGGGACAAGTCCCACTTCCGCCCATGGACAGTGGGTAACCTTACCTACTTCTCTAGGCCTCTGTCTCCTTACTGTAGGATGGGGATGACGACAGCACCTGCCTCAACTGGTTGTTGGGAACGTTACAGGAGTTAGTAAGATTGAAGTGTTCAGAGCAGGCCTGGCACGCAGTGAGCACCATGTAAGTATCAGCTACGGTTACTAAGGGACTTAGAAGCCACGTCAAGGAGTTTAACCTGAGAGCAGTGGGAACACAGAAAGCGTTCTAAGCAGAGTGGTGGGACAAGCTTTGGGATGAGCGCTGCGTGAGATGCCCGCCCTGGAGGAGCTAGAGGAGCTGCAGGGCCCGAGGACGTTTCAGGATGCCCGGTAAATGTGATGAGGGCTTGACAAAGGGCAGGGCAAGGTGGCTGGTGAGGAGGTGGCTGGCTGGGCTGGGGGTAGTGCATAGAGAGAGGTAGAGATTTCTGGCTTGAATGGCTGCAAGGAAAGTAGTGCCCTTTCCCAAGATGGTTTTGGGGGAAGATGATGAAATTGATTTGGGGTGTATGTGCTGTGTCTGGGGTGCCTGTTAGAAAGGTCTTCCTTGAGAGTATAGTAAAAAAGTGACTTTCCCAGGAAGGGATGTTTTCTGCTTTTAAACATGTTACTCTACCACACAACTGTCTTAACCTGGAGGCTGCAATTCAGATTCATGAAGTGAAGAGAGCTTCAGTGGCAGATTCACAGGACCTGAGTGCCAGCCTGGCTCTCAGCTATAAATAGTGTGGAGATAGGAGTCGTCTGAGGTGTCACCATGGGAAAAGAGAGATGGGGGTCCTCGGCTCCTTCCTGACACCCCCTCACCCTGGCACCCCACTCTCTCCCATAGAGCACTCTGTTAAGAGCCCAGGGCAATGGCTGGGAAGGACCAAAGACATGCCATTCAGGATGGGTCCTGGGCAGGGCTGACCCATGGCCTTAGGGATTAAATGTCTCCCAAGGAAGAGCCCACCTGCCTTGCAGGTAAGCAAAGCCCAGGTCCCGCAGACCCGGCAATGGGCCAGGAGCCAGCACAGAGGTTGGCTGGAGTGAGAAGGAAATCGGAGAGGCCCGCTCTCGTCCGCACGGAGCTTGCCTGCTGCTGCCAAGCTGCAGCAGCAGACACAGTAACAACCATGGTGGCTGGACCGGGGCCGGCTTTTATGACAAACATATTCAGCTGAGAAACATGGAAGCCTGTCTGCTTCATTAGAGCATCAAGAGCAGGATGAAAATACTGTGTTGGAAAGAAAGTCAGGATTTCTCTTTTGTAGGAGGACACCGGTGCACCATCAGAATCAGAAGCGTTTCTTTCACAAAAACTAGCGGATGGGTGCAAATTTGCTTTTAAAGCTAGATGTCCTACTTCACCGACTAGTACTCTGTTGCGTGCAGTCACCTAGATGATTCTGCTCTAATTCCTTCTGTGGGGAACCTCAAGGGAATAGCTGCACAGTTCCATGGGGTAACTCAGAGGCCCATTTTAATCACCTATCATTCCTGCCCAGAAAACTGCCACGGTCCCACTTCCCACCTGCTTTCCTCACCAAACTCCTGAGCTTGGCGTGAAAGGCCTTTGGCTCACAGCCTCCCACACCTACCCAGCCCCCTTCCCGTGAATACCTCATATACCTGTTCATCGTCCTGCCTTGGCCCATGTTGTTCCCTCTGCTTGGAATGTCCTTCCCTCCCTCCTCTGGGAGCTCCTGTTTTTCCGTCCAGGTGTAACTCCCAGTAATAGTTCCTCAGTCCTTTCGGAACTTTCTGTCTCTCCTATCCTGCATACTGAGTCCTACCACCTTGCCTCTGCCTACACCAGCACCCCTGCCAGGAAGGCCTCCTGACCTCCCACACAACATGTCTCTTCCTTGAAAGGCTGACTCATGCCCACACCCACCAGGATGCTTGGATTAACCAGCCTCTGTCCTCACAAATCATTTGCTCACTTTGTTCGGATACAGTTTGTAGGCCTTCTTGAATTGGGGGCATGACTTTCTCCCATAAAAGGCTGTAAAGGTTCTTTACGGGGCACTAGCTTTCTGCTACCCCTTATGTCACCTCGCACAGTCCTGGGCACACAAAAGATGCTCCCAAAGTGCTCGCTGTAACTAACAACGGGCGTGACTTGACTGAGCCACTGTCTGGAAGGGCAGTCCCTCCCGGGCCTCAGTTTCTCCAGAGGAGAACTGGAGGGAGGAGCCTGAGGTCCCGTCCAGCTCTGGCATGCCGGGCTCCTGCCATAACCTCAGCAAGTCCCTGGTGATAGGAATTGGGCCTGGATTTTGGAATCATAGACTCTCAGGACAGAGAGTCCTCAAGGGCCATTTCTTCTAGCCTCCAGCTGACCCTGGGGTCCCCCCTACAGCACCCCTGACTCTAGTCATCCGGAAACTTCTGTCCCTAGAAAGAAGTCCTCCAAGCCATCTTGCCACTGGAAGACCAAAGCTGGATTAGCCTTGAGATAGGCACCGAGGGACACATAAGAAGCTTAATCTAAGCTGAGAGAGAAAAAAAAAAAGTCAGATTACTGAATATCAGAATAGAACTCAAGGCTTTTAAGTGCTGGTTCTGCAGCCAGATCACGGCTGGGCCAACAGAGTCCAGGTCGCAGACCTTCCTCAACAATTCAATATAGCTATCACCTCTGTCACACCATGATAATTCTAATTCTTAGTTGTTTGTGTTTGCTCTCTTTTATTTCAAATAAGGACACTTCAGATAAACCAGGACACCTGACCTGGTGTGGGTTTTTTTTGTTGTTTTTGTTTGTTTGATGGACTTTTCTAGATCTGCAGCTCTAGAAAAAGTAGCAGCTGGAGAAAGCAATGAATACATAGCCTCTTAAGAACAGGAACCTATACCTTCAACAGCCAGTGCCCTATAGGACTTCGAGAAATGTTTGTTGAATTGAGTAGCTCTGTGGTTATCTATGCACAGGTTCTGTGAGTACCTGCCTCGTGCATACACACTTACATACTCATCCCCATTCTTCTAGGCCTTCCATGTATTAACCTAGCTTCAGATTCATCACAGGAAGGGACATACCTGAACTCTGAGATGTGCTTTAGTATTAAGCTCCTTGCATTTTACTGAGTGTTAGAAACAAAAAAAAAGCAACATATTTAGAGCAGGTTTGAATTTGATGAAAAACTCACTGAAGGCATCGTCCTTTAGAAATACAGTTATTTCACAATTCAATCCCAGAATGAAGCTTCTTCTTTTTAAAAAACTCATTACGCTTCCTTCTCTTCTGACAAGAATCATGTAACTTGGTTTGTCTTCCTCCTGCCTTGATTCTAGGAAACTCACAGCTGAATATAATGATCAATTAAGTTAACAGACCTACTCCTTGTTTTTTTTCTCTTATTTTCCTATAGGCTTATCGGACATACTCCTCTTTGGACACGCTATCAAGTTCTTTAAGCAGCCAGCAGGAATACACATGAGAAATAACTAGGCATAGAGCTTGAGAACACTTAGCATCTGGAAGTAAGTCGGTGATTGGTCTCCCTTTTGTTCAGCTGACTAGTGTTTCTTTTTGGTGTTTGCTCCTAAGAAAGACTGTGACATTTTCTTTTTTTTTTTAAGAAAAAAAATGCAAACTATGTCTTTAACTGAGATTAAATGTAACCTGTTTTACTTTACTATAAAGTCAGCATTTTCAACCTTTACGTTAAAAGCAACGTGAAGTCCCCTGGGTTTGCAGTGTGGGTAGCAGGGCTGTTTGGTGGCCTTGGGATCTGGGGCTTGGGCCACACTGTATGACCTGGAGAGGACTCTGGGCTCCAAAAAGGGTATTCAGAAGAGGAGGAGACTCCGTGTTGGCTTTGTGCCTCCCACGTTTCATTTCACCCGGCTAACACACTGAGGGTGCACTCTGGGTCCAGCCCTGTGCTCAGCTGAGCTACCTGCAGGGAGGAGGGCCTGGCCTCGGCGCCTGCAGGCAGGGCGCTTGTGTCTAGGCAAGGGTCTGGGGGGAGGCAAGGCGCAAACACCTAAAACAAGGGAACGGGATCAGCATGAAAACTGGGAGTCAGGCCCAAAAAGAGGACTCCCTTGGGGAAGGCGGCAGTGGAGTTTTCCCTGCCATACCCCCCATGACAGGTGGAAAGAATGATAGGCGGCGGGTAGGGTGCATATGTCCACTCACCAAGGTCGTTGTTGTTCATCATCGCGTTGGACGCCCGCAGCCGGGGCCCCTGCTGAGTGAAGTGGTAGCCGAATTTGAGAAGTGTTGCATTTTTTTCCAACATGCTCACAATCTCCATTTCCACTTTGTTGCCCAGGGGCTGGCTCTTTGATCAAGAAAAGAACACAGTCACCTCTCATTCGTTTGTGCAGGACCTAAACCTTCTCTACCTGCAGAAACCCTGAGTGGTGGGCGGGGATTTTAATACCTCCCTGTCCCCGCCCACTCCAAGAGCGGGGGTGGGGGTGGGGGCGGGCAATGGAAGTTTGGAGAAGTTGAAAAGTCACACAGCCATACTAAAAAGTAAATATAATCTTAAAGAGGTTTGAAAAGACAGGAGCTAGCCAGGAGCGAATGAGCTGAGATTCAAACCCAGGGCTGCTGGACACCAAGAACAGATCTTTCTACTGCTTCACAGCAGCCTTCCTAGAATATTTCAGCAGGAAGGACCTTCACATCATCTAGTCTCAGGGAGATTTAAAAATCCTACAGCCCAGGCTATCCCGCATACTAATTAAATCAGAATCACTGGCTGCAATGATACTCAGGTGTCTGTGGTTTTTAAAACTCCCCAGGTGATTTCAATACACAGCCAGGTTTGCTAGCCAGTCCTTTAGCCATTTACAAATAAAGAAACAGGCCCAGAGAGGGAAGAGGATTTGCCTAAGGTCCCATAGTAAGTTGGGACTGCCAGAGTTAGCCTCCTAAAGCCTCACTCTGATCATGCTAGTT
The DNA here is from genome assembly GCF_964374135.1 of Grampus griseus. Taxonomy (NCBI): domain Eukaryota; kingdom Metazoa; phylum Chordata; class Mammalia; order Artiodactyla; family Delphinidae; genus Grampus; species Grampus griseus. Next base: position 33,998,570 of record NC_139000.1, read on the forward strand.
CCCTACCCCCAAATCTATAGTGATCATCTGACAAAGATGAAAAGGACAGGAAAGGAAAACACGATAATACACAGTGTTGGGAAGGATATGATGAGGATATTCATCAGTCTCATTTATAAAAGTGGGGATAAAAGGGAAACAAACATTCATCAAGAGGGGGTTGCTCAAATAAATGACGGTTCAGCTTTATAATAGAACATGGGCAGCTGTACAATGATGGTGCGAATTGTCAGTTCCAGGCTGGAGAATATGCCATGACACAATATTGAGTAGACAAAGCCTAGTGACAAAACGGGTCATATTTATGTAAAGTTATCTCTATTTCCCATATATATACACTGAAAAGCCTGGCAGCATATTGGTGGTGGTGGAATTTGGGGAAGTTTTTGTTTCCTTTTTTGTATCTTCCTGTTTTGTGTTCTGTTGTATCTTACTGTATTGTTTGAGTTTTATGTACAATAAGATATTAAAAAGTAAATATAATCTTAAAGAGGTTTGAAAAGACAGAGAAGGCAAGCTAACATCATATTTAATAATTAAAGATATTCCCCCTCAGAGCAGAAACGAGACAAGGAAATCGTCTTGGATGTCAATTATGTAAGAAAAAGAAAGAAAAGTCACCATATTGGAAAGGAAGAAGCAAAACTATTCCTATTTGCAGATGACACAATACTGTATCTAGAAAATCCTAAGGAATCCACAAAAAACTATTAGCGCTAATAAACGAGTTCAGCAAGCTTGTAGGGTGTAAGATCGATATACAAAACCCAGCTGTGTTTCTATACACTAGCCATGAACAATCCAAAAATAAAATTAAGACAAGAATTCCATTTACAATAACATAAAAATATTTAGGAATAAATTTAATAAAGTAAAGACTTGCACGCTGAAAACTATACCACAGCATTGTACATTAAGGAAGACCTGAATAAACATAAAAACATCCCATATTCACGGATCAGAAGACTTAATATTGCTAAGATGGCAAGACTGCCAAATTGATCTAAAGAAGCAGCAAACAGAAACACATAACCACCTCCAATCACTTCCCACTGCCAATAACTGCTGCCATTTATTGAGAGCTTACTATGTTCCCAATGCCTTGTGCACAACTTGCAGGGTCTCAATTCATTCAATAACCCAACAGGATAAGCCCCGCCTCCTCCTCAGCCTGGCACTCCAAGTGCTACAGTTTAGTCCTTGCCTTTATTTCCTCTCTCAGTCTTTACTCAGCCTGGTTACCCCAGGGATGGGGAGTCTGGTACCTGGTACCTCGTGCAGGCAGAGGTCTATTTCTAAATGTTCATGTGCCCTCCTGCCTCCATGTGGAATGCCCCTACCCTCCCGTACCCACCTGTTGGTGTATCCTTAGTGCTTTAATACCCATCACAAATGCCCCCTTCCCCACGAGACCTTTCCTGATCCTTACCCCTGGAAACCATCCTTCTCCACTGGATACTCAAGTGGCCCAGTGTATGTCCCTCTCTACTCCCGGCCCAGTCCATCTGCATTACTGGGTCACCTGCCTCCACACTGTCTCTCCAGCTAGACCTGTGTTGTTCAGTACAGCAGTCACCAGGGGAATGTGGCTCTTTAAATCTTTTTTAACTGACATAACATTATATTAGTTTCAGGTATACAATATAATGATTCGATATTTGTATACATCGTGAAATGATCACCACAGTAAGTCTAGTTAACATCTATCCCCATACACAGTTATCAATACAAAAAAGTGGGTTTTTTCTTACAATGAGGACTTTTAAGATTTACTGTCTTGGTAGCTTTCAAATATGCAATACAGCACTATTAACTATAGTCAGCATGCTGTACCTTACACCCCCATGCCTTAGGTATTACTGGAAGTTTGTACCTTTTGACCTCCCTCACCCATTTCACCCACTCCTTACCCCCCACCTCTGGCAACCACCAATCTGTTCTCTGTATCTGTGAGCTTGGTTGGTTTTGCCTTTTGTTTTTTCTTAGATTCCACATATAACTGAGATCATATGGTATCTGTTTTTCTCTGTCTGACTTATTTTACATCACATAATACCCTCTAGGTCCATCCATGTTGTCACAAATGGCAAGATTTCATTTTTTATGGCTAAATAATATTCCATTGTATATACCACATTTGCTTTATCCATTCATCCATCAATGGACACTTAGGTTGTTTCTATGTCTTGGCTATTATCAATAATGCTGCAATGAAATGGGGATACATATATCTTTTTGAATTAGTGTTTTCATTTCCTTCCAATAAATACCCAGAAATGAAATTGCTGGATCATATGGTAGTTCTATTTTTAATTTTTTCAGGAATAGCCATACTGTTTTCCATAGTGACTGCACCAATTTACATTCCCACCAATGGTGCACAAGGCTTTCTTTTCTCCACATCCTTGCCAACACTTGTTAATTCTTACCTTTTGATAATAGCCATTCTAACTGTGTGAGGTGGTAGCTCATTGTGGTTTGATTTGCATTTCCCTGATGATTAGTGATGTTGAGCAACTTTTTATGTACCTGTTGGTCATCTGTATGTCTTCTTATTCAGATCCTCTGCCCATTTTTTAATCAGATTGTTTGGGTTTTTTTAAACTTTAAGTAATTAAAATTAAATAAAATTTATGTGGAATCTAAAAAATAATACAAATGAATATATATAGCAAAACAGAAACAGATGCACAGATATAGAAAACAAACTAGTGGTTATCAGAGGGGAGAGGGAAGTGGGGAGGGGCAAGATAGGAATAGGCGATTAAGAGGTAAAAACTACTATGTATAAAACAGATAAGCAACAAGGATATATTGTATAGCACAGGGAATTATAGCCATTCTCTTGTAATAACTTATAATGGAGTATAATCTATAAAAATACTGAATCATATTATACTGGAGTGTAGTTGATTAAAAATGTTGTGTTGGTTTCAGGTGTGCATCGGGGTGGTTCACTTATACATGTGAGTGTATCTATTCTTTTTCAAATTCTTTTCCCATTTAGGTTATTACAGAGTGTTGAGTGGAGTTCCCTGTGCTATACAGTAGGTCCTTGTTCCTTATCTATTTTAAATATAGCAGTGCACAGGCAGTGTACTTTAAGGTACCACACGTAGGATGTTTGCAAGAGACAAAAACGGAGTTTGCCCTTGGGCTACTCTCTTTCAAGGCAAACAGGGAACAATAGGTTATACATATTTATCTTTGTTATAAACACACACACACACACACACACACACACACACACACACACACACGCACGTGCACGCGCGCGCACGCGCGTGCACACAAACCCATCTGTTTGGATATACAGATGTTCTCCTAGGCCAAAATTTTAAGAAGAACTGATTGTTAAAGTTATTGAGTGTGAAAGTGGGCAAGATTTTCAACTGTATTATTATAGAATATATAGAAATAAAATCCAATCTAGAAAAAAAATACTGAATCACTATGTTGTACACCTGAAACTAATATAATGTTGCAAAGCAACTATACTTCATTTAAAAATTAAATAAAATTTAAAATTCAGGTCCTCAGTTTCATTAGGCACATTTCAAGTGTGCAAGAGCCACTGGCTAGTGGCTACCATATTGGTCAGTGCAGATACAGAACATTTCTATCAACACAGGAAGTTCTGTTGGATGATGGTACCCTAGACTGTGAGCCCTTGGAGAGCACACGGTACCCTGTATCTCTAGGGCAAGGGCAAGGAATTGAATTGATTGGAAAAAATAGGAACAGGATCAATGCACAGCAACCTGGGAAGGCTGAGAAGACACATCAGCCCAACACCCAAATGGACAAGCATGGAACCGCAGCTGAGACTCTTGACAGAGAACTCCTCCCAGGTATTACGAGTTCACTGGAGCTTGTGTGGGTTCAGATGGGGCTTGGACCGCTGACTAGGGCAGGCAGAGGGAGGATGGCAAGATTCCACCAGCCTATCTGGCAAGGCTCCTGAAAGGGCTGGGAAGAGCTCGGGCCTGTCCTTGAAGGAGCCAGCACAGCCCTGGGCTCTGGCCGGCTTGGCCTGGCAGATGATATAGAGACTGTCTGAGACCCCAATCCACTTCCTTTAGCGCCTTTTCAAAATATGAAGCACATTCTCACTGTCAAATATTGGAATGAAAAGTGAGAAATCCAGCGAACGGCCCCCACACGTTGTCCGTGTCTTCACTGGGGCTGGGGTCCTGTTTTCAGGCCTCATCTGTGCTGAGGGGCAGGGAGAGTGCCCTACGCCCTGCGGGTCCTGGGAAGGGCCTGCTGGAGGGAGCTGGGGGGTGGGGGGGGAGGAGGGTGAATCAAGACGAGCGGAGAGCCGCCCCACCGTAGCCATAGGGCTGGCCAGGGATGTACGGGGCCTGCAGGCACCCCATGTGTGCTGCCTGCTTCCTGGGCGCCGGGAGGGCCTCTCCTGTCCATCCATAAATGCAGCCTGTCTGGAAGCTGGGCTCCTCAGTTCCAGCCCAGCTCTGACACTAACTTGATCCATGACCTTGGCCCAGCCTGTCCCTTCTCTGACCCTCGGTTTCCCCACCGAGGGGGTAAAAGGAGGGCTGGACTAGGTGTGTCTCAGCACCCTGGGCTGTGGTCAGCCGCCACCTCCCACCCCAGCCTCACTGCCATCCCAGGGCAACTCCAGGCGGCAAGAGAACATGGCCTGGAGGTAAAGAGAGCCTGGCTGAGTAAATAAACTGCCCCAGAATCCTATTCCTGCATTTGTGTCTCGAGGCAGCCTACGAGGCTCCATGTCACGCCGGGCAGAATGCCCCAAGTCCCTTCCTTTGGCCATATAAGGAGAAAGGAGGACAGAGACTCTGACACAGGTTGCAGGTGCAGGGGCTGAGGAGAAAGCTGCGGCCTCCGGAGACCCTGGTGACTAACCAAGAACGAGGAATAAATCCAACGCTACTCACCACCTCCTCTTTGCCACGCTGCCCAGAGCCCAGGCCTCCCGGCACACTGTGAGAGATGCAGGTGGCGTCCCCTAGCCCGGGCCAGCAGAGCCCCCTCCCCAGACTTCCCTCAGCCCACCCCTCCCCCACCAGGCCCCAGTCCAGTCTCTAGACTCCAGGCTCCCAGGAGCACCTCCCCACAGGCCCCCTGCATCTGGGCAGTCAGAGTCCCCTCTGGTCTCCTGGGCCCGGATGGCCTCGCCCCGCCCCCAATCCTCTCCTATCCAGCCAAGAACCATCTTCGCAGAGCATGACTCTGACTGGTGCTGATAACAGCCCACAGACCACTTCCCCTCGAACCACCCATTCAGAGCCCTTTGGGCTCCTAAGTCCTTTTTTCGCTTTCCTCTCGCTTTCCCATTAATCTAGTTTAGTTTGGATGGGCTCTACGGCTTCCCCCTCTCCTTCTCTTTGTTTGTGTGGTTCCCTGCACCTGAGGCCGTGGCCACCCTCTGAGATACTGTCCACCCTATGGGTTTATCTCAAATTCCACCTCTTCCAAGAAGCCCTCCCTGATACCTGCTCCTGACTGAGATTTCTCCCCCCAGTGGCCCACTGTCTGTGGCTTACTGGGGCACCCGGTTGGATGGTCAGCTGTACACTTGTCCATCTTCTTATCCAGTGTGGAATCCCTAGAGGGCAGAGCCAGAGCCTCATTCACACACAGAGCCCAGCATAGCCCTGGGGTACAGCAGGCACTTATCAAACACTGAGATGAACTGAAGAAAGATGTTCCTGGGATGGGGTGGGGGCAGGTGGTGACCAGTGCTCTGGCCTGGCACCAAGGGAAAGGGATAGCTGAGAAAATCCAAGACCCACACACAACTACAGTAGGATTCAAGAGCCCACACAGGCACAGTTCATGGACTTTAGAGTCACAAAGACGTGGGTTCGAATCTTGCCTCTGTTACTTACTGTGTGACCTCGGGCAGGGTACAGAGCCTGCCTGGGCCTCAGTTTCCTCATCTACAATACGGGGGTGGGTTGTGACCCCTACTCACAAAGAGTCTTTGCAAGCATTACATGAGATAATGGATATATGGTACCAGCTCAGTACCTTAACTCATAGAATAACGTGTAAACTCCCTAAGTCACCTTCCGAGTAATTATAAAAGTGAACAACTTCATAGTTTGCATCTCTTATCTCCTTAGAAGTGGAGATTCTTACTATCCCCATTTTACAAACGAGGAAACAGGCTCAGGGAAGTGAACGTCCTCGCACAGGGTGTTTAGCCAGGGTGAGGGTGATGGTCAGCACTGGCTCTGGGGAGACAGCACTGAGAGTAGTAGTGGGCAGCTCACTCCCTGTAAGCTGCCGCTGCAATGACCTGAGGCCAGTGCGCTGGGTCACCTTTGGCCAACGTTCTGCCCCAGGGCTCAGGTTTCAGCTGACACTGGGTAGATAGTGACTCCCTGCCTGGGTAGGCCTGGAGTCACATGAGTGGCCAATCCCAGGGCCTGGCTCAGGGCTGCTGCCAAGCCTGCTACATGCCTTTGTTCCATCTGATCTGCCTGCGATAAAGCAGGGTCAGCAATGGAAGAAAGGGTGGAAGTGATGGGGGCTGGGAATGGGTGATGCAACCGCAGGCCACTGGCATATGCGAAATGGAAGGTGTTGGATGCAGCAAACTCTCATGACAGGGCTGCTGCAGGCCTGATGTGGCCTCTTCACATGAATTAGAGAAAAGTGCCTTCTCTGGGTGAATAAAGCCCCAGACCGAGTTTTGGAGAGTAGAGTATGGGTTGGATTTTGCCCCCTGCCTCCTCATTGGGCAGTGAACAACATATACAAATATCCAGGGCAGCCCTGCTTATAAAGTGCCACTGCAGGGCCAAGCTCTGAGCCGGGTAATAGGATATGGACATGACTCAGACACTGCAGTGTCTTCTGAGAACCTCACAGGGAAGCTGAGGTGCTAGGAGAACACAGGGAAGGAGCACCTAACTGTCTTGTGGGGAGGCTTAGAGGCCCTGTGGCAGGCTGAAGGGAGAGGGCGGTGATATGCTGGCTCTTGGGAAAAAACAAACAGACAGACAAACAAACAAACAAAAAGGTTGGATTTGTAGTGTTTGCCAATTTCCATAGTGTAAATACTCTCACTAGGAGTGACTTCAAGGTACCAGCGTGCCATCACTCAAGTGGAATTGAGAAGGGATGTGTACAGTCAGCTCCAGCGTGCTGGTTCAAGCTGGCTCTAGAACCACTAGGAGAAAGAGAGGCTTCAACTGAATCCAGAAGGAAGAGGAGGATTTCTCTAGGCAGAGAAGGGGTAGGGGCAGGGGATGACATTCCAGGGGGAGAGAAAAGCAAGAGCTAAGACATGGAGGCGTGAAAGTAAGTAGGGAGCAAACTGTGAAGAGTTTTGAAGGTTTATGATTGGGAGGGACCGTCAAAGTCTTCTGGAGGCTGGTGATGCTTTAGTTCTTGGCTGAGGTTACCTGCCTATTATGACTCATTAAGCTGTGCATTTAACTTCTATGCACTTTTCTCTCTGTTTGTAGTATTTTTCAATAAGGATAAGAAAGTAGAGATAATCTCATTCAGGGACAACCAGTGTCTACAATTTTGTTATACTTCCACCCAATCTTTTTCCTATATACATATGTATATGACCATTCAGCAAACGTTTTCATGTAGGGGAAAAAACGCTCAAGTTCCCTATCCATAAACCATAAAGAAGAAAGCATTTTAGCACTGGAAGCAACACGGTGTACTGGAGGGAGTGTGGGCTTTAAAGTCAGAGACCTGCATTCAAATCCTGCTTCCGAAAGTGCTCACTTGGCGGCCCTGAGGAAGCTGCTTGCCTTCAGATTCTCTGAGCTGTTTTCTCTTCTGCAAACTGAGACTGATAACACCCATATCCTGCAGAGTTGTCGGGAAGATCAGAGATGATGTGTATAAGGTGCACAGCACAGAGCCTGCCCCCCAGGACACCCTCAACACATGCAAAATACAAGATACTCTTATTAGCATTGTCTTAGAAAGTTGGAACTGAAGGAGTCGCCCTGACAATAAATGACTGAACCACAGAAGGTACAGAGGAATGATAACCCTGTAAGGATAAAGGCAAACTAGAATTTTCCCAGTGAGTAACCTTCATGGTAAGAAGACCCAAAAGCCCATTGAGTGTGTGTGTGTTGCGGGGCAGGGGGGGGTGACTCATGAAAATGGGGACGTTTAGCCTAGTGAGGAAGATTCCAATGGTTTATAAAACCTGTGCACCAGATGTGTCCTGTGTGCAGCAGAGAACAGAGTTAAACTCAACAAACAGCACTTATAGGGAGCTGATTTCTATTGGATATAAGGAAGGATATTCTCACTGAGAATGAAAGGGGTGATCTCGGTAAGGAGTGAGCTCCCCATCGCTAGGCATTTCCAAGAAGAAGGTGGAGGAGCACTTGGCGGGAATGATGAAGAAGGAAGGTGAGCATGGTGGAGGGTGTGGACTGGACAACCTTGGAGGTCCCTTAAAGCTGGGCTCTGGTGCTTTTATAAGCAGCAGCATCTGCTCTGTCCAGCAGCATCTAGTCCATATGGCAGCAAGTGGGAAAGTACAGAATGGCGAGCATCAAGTGAAGGACACAAGGAGACCTTCGCCCATCTTACCTGGTTATCGATCTTCAGTTCCACCAGAGAAGTGTTGTATGGAAGAGCTTCCACCAGGCGCAGGATCCCAGCTCCGGAAATGAAGTTGGACTCCACGTTCAGTGTCTTCAACACCTTGTTCACCTTGAGCATCTCAGCAAGGGCCTTGAACCAAAGAAGAAAATGCAGGGTACCCATGAGTCAGCCTGATCAAGGCTGGAGCCCCTGTGGGTAGAACCTAAAATACTGAGGGAGCCTTGCTGGGAGTGAGAGTCCCTTGCACACCGTCAGGGGCCAGGCAAGACGATCTCCACAACTTCCTTCACCAAGCACTACTCTGTGTCTCTCCTCCCCTCCAACTTGCCATGGCCCCGAACCCCTAGCTGGAGATTTACAGCCCCTTAGCCTGCATCCAAAGCCTCTATTACCTGGTTCCCCCACTCTGATCAGTCTCAACTCTGGCTGCCAGTCTTGGTGGGGCTACTCCCAGTTCCCTGGGCACACAGTGTTTTCCCTCTGCTCTGCCTTTGCTCATCCTGTCCCTGCCACCTGGAATGCTCTTTCCTTTCTGCTTCACTCGTTCAAACCCTGTCCCTCCTTTAAGGCCATTCTCAGTGCCCGTTTCTCCAAGAGCCTTTGCTGATGCCCCCCAGCTAGCTGTGCCTGCCCTCTTGAACCTCACAGACTTTATCCATAACCTCCCTCAAGGAACTTGTATTCCTGCGTTTAGAGTTGTTTTTATTCTGGCGTTGGCTCCGCCATTAGCCTATGTACTCTTGGTGGGCTGATGGTCACCTTATTCATCCCATGGTGCCCTCCAACCCACACAGTGCCCAGCACATATTAGGTTCTCGGTCACTGTTCACTGAGTGACTAGTGGAGTCCCAACCTCCCTATATGCTCTCCACTTGTCTCTTCTATGTCCCTGTTGTAATTCCATGGAGTCGTCATTCTCTTTGAGCAGCAGAGAGGGGAGCCTGGGAAGCCATCCTGCTGGGCAAGTGACCAGGGCAAACCGGAAGAGAGGAGCTCGGGTGGCCCCAGCACGTTTTGGAGGACTTCAGCCAGGGGTGCAGATGATAATCAGAGCCTCTAAAGGAAATGAGGTAATTAGCAGGTGGTAGAAACGACGTGTCATGGAGGAAAGGAGACACCAGCAGCTGATGGCCAGGATGTATGATCAGTGGGCCCTGGTTGTCTGAAATGATGATCTGATCCAGGAATGCCCTTCCCACTGGCCCTGCTTGCTGAAACCTTTGCGAGGCTCAGCTCCCAGGATGCCTTCTGAGACAAAATTCTCAGCTCCCCCTGCTTCCATGTACCCCAGGATGACATGTCAGCTTCCTCTGTGACCCTGAGTAGGTTGGACCCTCCTGAGGGGAGGGACTGAGTCTGTGCCCGCTCCACAGCACCCTTCTTACTCCCCAGGAAAGGCGTGGCCTGATAATCAAAAAATTTAACAACCAGTATGTCAGTGCACCAGGCCAATCCAAGTAGACATACTAGTGGCTGAGCTGGTCCTGGAGGCACTGTCATGCCAGGTGTCAACTCTTTGTTTGCTGGAGCAGAGTGGAGGAACGGGCAGGAGAAGAGCTGGGGCAGGCAGCGGGGGCACTAGCAGAGCTCTGGAAGCCTATTTACCAATTGTTCCGGAAGTATTTTCATATTCAGCAATGGGTATCCTGGTGTGAAGGGGCTGACATCAGCTGTTCGCCTGGCACGGGGTCAATTCCCCACAAACATTCGTGGAGCTGAGCTGAGTGCCAGCATGCACAGGTGTAGTTTCTGATCCATGACATAGCAGTGGACAGGGCATGTGGCTTTGCCAGCTGTTTCTCTGTGGGCAAACTCAGGATCTACCAAGATGTCCTGAGGTCAGAGGACATCTATCTAGAGGTTCTCCACTGGCAGCAGTGAGAGACTATGAGCCACTTCCATCACTTCAAAGACATCAAAGGAAATGTCCTATGTATTTTAAAGATCAGAAAATAATTGATGGCTATGAATGGACTTCAAAGCAAGGAAAGTTATTAGGGATAAAGAAGGGTAGTAACCTGAGAAAACCATAATTCAAAAAGAGTCATGTACCAAAATGTTCACTGCAGCTCTATTTACAATAGCCTGGAGATGGAAACAACCTAAGTGTCCATCATCGGATGAATGGATAAAGAAGATGCGGCACATATATACAATGGAATATTACTCAGCCATAAAAAGAAATGAAATTGAGCTATTTGTAATGAGGTGGATAGACCTAGAGTCTGTCATACAGAGTGAAGTAAGTCAGAAAGAGAAAGACAAATACCGTATGCTAACACATATATATGGAATTTAAGAAAAAAAAATGTCATGAAGAACCTAGGGGTAAGACAGGAATAAAGACACAGACCTACTAGAGAATGGACTTGAGGATATGGGGAGGGGGAAGGGTAAGCTGTGACAAAGTGAGAAAGAGGCATGGACATATATACACTACCAAACATAAGGTAGATAGCTAGTGGGAAGCAGCCGCATAGCACAGGGAGATCAGCTCTGTGCTTTGTAACCGCCTGGAGGGGTGGGATAGGGAGGGTGGGAGGGAGGGAGACGCAAGAGGGAAGAGATATGGGAACATATGTATATGTATAACTGATTCACTTTGTTATAAAGCAGAAACTAACACACCATTGTAAAGCAATTATACTCCAATAAAGATGTTAAAAAAAAAAGAAGGGTAGTATATAATGATAAAGGGGTCAATTATCCAAGAAGACATAACAACCTTAATGAGTGCCTGCCTTATGACAGAGCATCAAACTATATGAGGCAAAAACTAATAGAATTGCAAAGAGAGATAGATGAATCCACTATCATAGTAGGAGACTTCAATACCCCTCTATGGATATGGACAGATCCAGCAGGCCAAAGATCAGGAAAGACATAACTGAACTCAACGACACTGTCAATCGACTAGATATAATTGATATCTATAGACTACCATCCAACAAGAGCAGAAAACACATTCTTCTTGTGTGCACATGGAACATTCACCAAGGCAGACCACATTCTGGGCCGTAAAACACATCCTAACAAATTTAAAAGAATAGAAATCATACAATGTCTGCTCTCAGACCACAATGGAATCAAACTAGAAGTGAATAACAGAAAGGTAACTAGAAAATTCCCAAATACATGGAGATGAAATAACACACTCCTAAACAACACATGGGTCAAAGAAGAAATCTCAAGATAAATTCAGAAGTATGTTGAACTATGACCAAGTGGGATTTATCCCAGGTATACAAGGCTGGTTCAACACTGGAAAATCAATTCATATAATTCATCACATCAACAAGCTAAAAAAGTAAAATAGTCATTTCGATAGATGATAAAAAAAGCATTTGACAACATCCAACATCCATGCATGATAAAAACTCTCAGTAAACTAGGAATAGAGGGCAATTTCCGTAAGTTGATAAAGAATATCTACAAAAAAATCTACAGTTAGGGACTTCCCTGGTGGCACCGTGGTTAAGAATCCACCTGCCACTGCAGGGGACACAGGTTTGAGCCCTGGTCTTGGAAGATCCCACATGCCATGGAGCAACTAAGCCCGTGAACCACACCTACTGAGCCCACGTGCCACAGCTACTGAAGCCCGTGCGCCTAGAGCCCGTGCTCGGCAACAAGAGAAGCCACCGCAATGAGAAGCCCATGCACCATACGAAGAGCAGCCCCCGCTCACTGCAACTAGAGAAAGCCCTCACGCAGCAACGAAGACCCAATGCAGCCGACCATAAATAATAATTAAAAAAACAAAACATAATACCATTTATATTAGCACCCCAAACAATGAAATACTTAGGTATAAAGCTAACAAAATATGTACAAGATCTATATGAGCCATGCCTGGTAAGCTAATCCCTGTACCTTTTTACCTGCTATTAGTATTGTAGTAGTCACGCTGTACTGTTATCCTTTAGCTGTCTGCATGGCTGGATGGGCCATTATATTCATGAAAGTGGGAGCTATGCCTGTCTTGGTCACAGTTGTATTCTCAGAGCCTAATTCACTGCTGGGCACAGACAGACTCCATAAATATGTGTTGAATGTTTTTCTTTTTTCTAAAAATGAATTGATGGCTACTTTATAATAAGTACAATTTAATCTAATCAGCAATATCTTTAAGACATAGGTAAAAAACAAATAAAATTGGTCGTTGGGAACCATTGATGAAGACAATAATTTTTAGATATGGAGAAACTGAGGACCAGGGAGGGGTGGACCCTTGTCTACTCATGACATGCTGAGTGGTGAGAGAGTTGGCTTTAGGGAACATTTGACTCGTTTTTAAATCTCAGCTCCACCTCTCACTTGCTGTGCAACTTTGGACAAAGCAAGTTGCCTGAGCTCCCTTTACCTCAGGTTCTTCATCTGTAAAGTGGGGAGCCCTGCACCTCTGGGATCAGGGGTGGTTATGGAGATTAAGCACCATGGAGGATAATGTACAGATGGTGCCTGTGTAATGGCTGTTCTGTCCATGTCCTCTCCTGGCTCCTAGCCCAGTGCCTTTCACCACATCACACCACACCACACCACACAGGGTTCTTCATCAGTGGCACATGGCCAGTCCTGAGGCTACAGACATCAACCTTCCTGTTTCTATGCCTCCCACTCTCAATGCAGCAGATCAGAAAGGTACATACAAATGCCACGGGGTCATTGCTCCGTGTCCCCACGATGCTGAACTTCTTCACATACGAGTTCTCTTTCAGGGCTTCTGCATACGCCTTGAGAGTGGGTATGGGGATATTCTGCAGAGAGAAGGGCAAGCAGTGACCAGCAGCCCCTGTCAGGGGCGGGTAGGGCAGAGAGATGGGGGCAGCAGCTCTCTCACACGTGCAACCTGATTCCCTGCAAGTCTCTGACCAAAAAGCTGAATGGGCAAAGGGTTCCTGCTTTGCCCCAAATGGCTGAGATTGGAGGAGAACTTTTGGGTGAACAGATTGAGAAAATCCTCCCTGAAAATTTCAAATAGGACCTGTAATTTTCTCTTTGTACATGTGGAGACCGGAGGAGGAGGAATACATCAAGCAAAGGATGCAGAAGAGTGCTGTGGTGAGAGCTCAGGTCTGGGGGTGTGGGAGAGGCCTCCGCCCCAGCACTGGCAATGTTTCTGACTCACTGTGTGACGCTGGGGAAGTCTCTGCTCCTCTCTGGGTTTGTTTCTGGAAAACTAAGGTGTGGCATGGCCCTAGATGATCTTTAAGAGACATCTGTCCCAGGGGATCTCAGCCCTGCCACACATCAGAGGTGCCTGGGGAACTTTCACAAAGTGCTGATGCACAGGCCTGCCCCGGACCAATAAGATCAGACTCTCTGCGGGGAGAGGGACAGGGCATTGGCATGTATTTATTTTTTAATCTCCTCAAGGGAAAACCACTGACCTAGTCCAACTGCCTCACGTGCAGAGGGGAAACTGAGGCCTGGAGAGGGCCGAGCCCTTGCCTGAGGCCTCACGGTGAAGACACAGGGCCGTGGCCAGGTTCCACACCCCCATGCCTCCTGGTACGCACTGCCAGGGTGCACGGCTCTGAATTGTGCCAGCGTCTCCCACTGTGCACACGGCAGACAGCGGAGGCGCCCGAGAGAGAGAGCCTGGCTGTGTTTGAACGGATCTCTTATTTCAGAGTGTCACTTTAGCCCCCGTGGGAGCAGAGCAGGGGAAGGCCAGGTGCAGGAGAACACTGCGGGCGCAGGTTTCCGATCTGATCGTGCCGTGGGGCTGGCAGCCACTTAAAGAAAGTGGAGAAGAAAGGAAAGGGGAGCCGGGGAGTGAGGGGCCCACTTCTTATCTTACATCCACACCCCCCGAGAACTAATCCCTCTGGTCCCTGGGCTGAGCAGGTGGGCAGGCAGCTGGGCCTGCTTCTGAATTCCTCCTGCACCCTGTCCAGGGTAGGACTGCCTGTCCATCCGTCCTCACTCTGCCCTTAGTGGTCACACAGGAAAGGTCTGGAGAGGTGTGGGCCGACGGCTTGGAATATGTCTTTGGACATTTGGGCTGACAGTTCCCTTCTAAGGTTGCAGAATGAGGCTGAATATGTGCAGCTACACTGGTTCAGGGCTAGGTCCCTCCCCGGGCTTGGTTACCCCATGAACCTGGTGGGCCCTGGGCTTTTCCAGCCTCGGGATCCCGTGCGGCCGTATGTGTCTGACTCACGATTTTATCTCAGAGAAGCTCTCAGTGTTTTGAATAGGGTGGCGGGTTTCCAGAGCCGAAGCTGGGTTGGCCTGTGGTGAACATCTGGGTCTGATGTCAGTCCCCAGAAGAAACCAGGACCATGGGCTGTGCTAGTTTACACTATCCTCCCTCTATTCCTGATCCAGAAGCACCCAGAGTCCAAGCAGGACCCTGCTGTCTCCGCACAGCCAGGACCGGGCCATCTGGGTCTGGGTGTCACTAGACATGGCTTCCCTGCCTCCCCCCAGCAGGGCAAGTGGAGTGAAAGGGGTTAACCTCACCCGGATGTTGTTGAGGTTGACCTCTTCAAGTTTGGGGTCGTTGCTCTTTATCCGCTCCAGCGTTTCATCCAAGTCTGTTGCATTTGGTTCTTCATCAGGCACAGGCTTGTATTGTGTAGGTTTGATCACACCTAGAGTGACCGACAACAGGCGGGTGGCTCACAGAGACGGGGCGTCACTCTCCCTCGACATAAGGACACCGGAAGGAAGCGGCAGCAGAGCTCAGGGACACGGAAGGCTGGGCATCTCAGGGGCTATGGGGGATGGGGGCGGGCAATGGGCGGGGCCAGGAGTCTGGGCCCTACTTGGACTCTGCCTCTGCCGTCCTGCAACAACTGGGTGAATTCGCTAAACCGTCTGAACCTTGGTGTCCTCATCTGTAGAATGTGAACGAGTCGTTCTACCCAGTGGGCTCTTGTGAGGGTAAAATGAAGCCTGGACGGGAAGGAGATGTGCAGGCCTTCCAGAGGGAGGGATAATTGCGCGTTGGGTGCCCTCGTTTCTCTTTGGGGCCAAAATGCCAGCTTGGAACAATGCAGCGGAGCAATTCAGACAATGCAATATTGGCACAGGAAAGGACAAGGAGACTCGTGGGGCAGGAGAGGCATCCGGAGACAGACCCAAGTGGACACATGGACATTTATGATCAAGGTGGAGTTCCAAACCAGAGGTGAAAGGATGAACTTTACACAGAGTGGTGTTGGGACAGCAGGATATTGATTTAAAAAAATGAAAGTTCAATCTCATCTCACACCACACACAAACAGGAACTCTAGGAGGATTAAGAAGTTGAATATAAGAAGTAAACCTCTAAGACTTACAGAAGAAAATACAGGAGGACGTTTTGTTAATACTGGGATGGGGAGGGTCTTCGTAAATACGTCACAAAATCCCAGGAGAGTAAAAGGAAAAAGTGGATAGATTTGGCTTTATAGAATTCGAAATCTTCTGCAGTGAGCCAGAGAGCGGGCAGAGGCAGCAAGACGTGGGAGGACCCCTCACTTCCAAGGTGCCCTCGCTGGGGGCAGGGAGGGGTGCCCGTACTCACTGTTGAGTCCCTCCTTGTTCACGATGGAGCTGCTGCCCAAGGCCTGGTAGTACTGCTGGTTGCTCATGAGCGTGTGCATGCCCAGGATAGCTGCGGGGACACGAAGGGCCCATGACGCGCCTCTCAGACAGAGAGGCTTCTGGGCACGGACATTCCGTGCCCCAGGAAGTTTTGCTCACAGAAATGGCAAGAAACACTTGCAGGTAAACTTTTAAATTTTATTTGGTTTTTACTCTTGCCTCTATTGACATGACTTTCGAATCTCCATCCCCAGCCTAGGTTTCTGTGTCCCTGGCCTCAGATTCCTAGATGTCCCTCTGATGTCCCACTGGCACGTCCAACCCAACTCGGCCAAAACGGAACTCCTCTTTCCCGACAACAGCCTCTTCCTTTGGCTCATGTTCCATCTGGTCATGCTGCCTGTCCCTCGGGGTAGACCCTCAGTCACATGGCAGCCCTTCCCCTAAATCCTCACCCTCCTATACAGAGCCTCTCATCTGTCCCACCTCGCACTCCATCACCTCTGTCCTGGTTAAGGCCCTATCAGTTCTCGTCTGTATTATCACAGCTGTGGAATCACTGGTACTCTGGCCTCAGTCTCTTCCTATCTTCCCCCACCAGCATTCAGCACAGAGCAGCCAGAAAGATCTCTCTGGAAAGGCAAACCTAACCACATCCCCCCGTGATCAGTCATTCTTTGATCCATTCATTTGTTCGACATTTACCGAGTGCCAGCATCATGTGTCCAGCTCCAGGGGGGTGGGGACGGTGAGGAACAAGAAAGACAGGGGCTCTGCCATGTAGGTTACAGTCTGCTGGGAATGAGAAACTAAGCAGGTACCCACACAATTAAAAACGTAAGTGCAGAGTATGCTAAGTGTTGTAAAGAAAAAGTTCAGTGTGTTCTGGGAGAAGAGAACAGAGAAACTTGGGATGAGAAAGATGAATATAGATGTTGGCCAAGTTAAGAGAAAGGAGGTAGAACATTCTGGGCAGAGGGACGGTGGGTGGGAAGCCCTAGGCTTGGGGAGTGGAAGGCCAGGGAGGGAGGGGGAAGCTGAAGATGGATAGAGATGAAGTTGGACATGTGGCAGAGGGCAACACGTCCTCACCAAATGCTTATGTCGGGCTAGAGAGTACACTGTACATCAGTGACACTCAGTCTGGTTGTGCATCGGAATCACTGGGACTCTTTTGAAACTCCTGATGCCCAGGACTCCCCCAGACCAATTAAACCACAATCCCTGGGCTGGGGCCAGGCATCTGCCTTTTTTAAAGCTCCCCAGGTGGTTTCACCGGGCAGCCGAGGTTGAGAACACCGCCTAATGCCATCCCCCTTAATCTTCACAACAACCCTTGGGAGTAGATTTTATTCAAATAGGCAAGGCCACATCCTACAGGGTCTTCTAGGTCCAGGTAAGGAGCTCAGATGTCTTTTTCTAGGCATGGCCTGAGCAGGGAGTGAGATGGTCTGACTCAAGTTCTGTGACTGTTATCAGGCTGAATGTGGAGCACTGACTAGAGGGGAAGGATGGGTGTGCAGGACCATGAGGACGGTGCCTTGTGACTCCAGAGTCTGGCTTCACTGGCCCTCCCCGGGGCTGGCCCTGCTTCAATAGCCTTGGCCTTTGCCCACGCCCTTTCTGCTCCGGCGACACAAATGGTCACTGCTCAGTAGATGCTCCTGCTTCTGCCAATGCTGCCTGTCTGCTGGCAATCCTCTGTCCATCTGCACTGCCCACTGCTGAAATGCCCCCCGGGAGAGTTTTGAGATTTAGCAAATAAAAATACAGGATACCCAGTTAAACTGTAATTTCAGATAAACAATGAAAAATGTTCTAGTGTAAGTACATCCCATTCAGTATTTGAGACCTTCTTATATTAGAAACTTATTCATCATTTATCTGAAATTCAGATCCAACTGAGCATACTATATTTGATCTAACAACTCTACCTCCCCATCCTTTAAGTTTGGAATAATGCTTCCTCCCCCAGGGAGACCTCCTGGATTCCACCTTCTCTCTCTGTAGCTCTCTCACAGCACCTGGTGTCCTTATCACAGTACTTAGTCAACACAGTGTTAGAGCTCTCTGGGTACATGCATGCTTCCCCTACTGGACTGTGGGCTTCCGGAGGTCAGGGAAGAATATTATCTCTCTTCTACCTCTTCCAGAAGATGGTATTTGGTAAACATTTGCTCATTAAAAAAAATTCCCCTGGCCATTTCATTAGACACGATTTCTAGTTAGAGAGACAACAGCGAGCCTTTAGTGAAGACTCAAGAGAACCAAGTTCCAGCCCTGACTCTGCCCCTGATGCTGTGTGACCTTGGGTAAGTCCCCTCCCTTCTCTGGGCTTCAGCCTCCTCTGTACAATGAGGGGTGAGACCAGACCATTGGTTCTCAATCACGGCTGCATATACAAATTACCCGCGAGCTTTACGACAATACCAGTGCTCCTCCTGAACAAACTGATTCGAATCTCTGGAGATGTATTTTTAATCTCCTTGGATGATTTTTGATGCTTAGTGGGAGCTACAAACCACAAGACAAGATGATCTCAAAGTACCTTCTGTTTCTCACATTCTAAGAGTCTTCTCTGCTAAAATTAGACTTGCCTGCTCATCGCTAAAGAGAACTGGTAAGGAGAGAGGCATCTGCACTGTTTTGAGCTCTCTGGGCTTTAATTTAGGCTGCGTTTCTGTGGGCGGAGGGAGCTGAAGCCTGCGTCAGCAGCAGGTGAATCAGATCACCTGGAGTCACCTTCTCTTCCAGCTCCCATACAGAGAGCGGCTTTGGTGCTGGTTCTGGGATGCTGCTGGGATTCGAGGTTTGCAAAAACAGTTTGGAAAGGTTGCTGGAATCGTAGGAAAGATGTAACCTCATATGGCTGGCTGGTCTTGCTTAGAGTGTATAGAGAGGTGGAAAATGGAAAATGCATTTTGTGCTTGGACAATAGCTTCTTGTAATGGTCCAGAAAGAGAGGGCAGAGGCAGGAAGGTTACAAGGAAGTGCTGGGGGACAGAGGAAGGAGACCTGGGCTCCAGTCTGGGCCTTGGTACTAATTTGCTGGGTAACCCTGTCCAGGTCACTCCTACTTTGGGTCCTCGGTGTTCTCACCTGTAAAATGGACTATATTTGAAGGATGATCTCTTACCTTCACATGGGACTTAATAGCCACATGGCAATTTCTCATCTTCTTACGCTGTTTGATTTTTACAGCAAGCATCCAGGGTAGTTACTGTCGGTCCCCACTTTTCCAGCAGGCTCAGGAGGGAAATGGTTGGTCAAAGACCGTTCGGTGAGGACCCTCCTGGCTTCTAAGTTAGTGTCCCCACCCACACCTCTACACACTAGGTCACCAACAGGTCTAAAGTTCTAAAACTTGTCCTCAACTTCAGAATTCTAAGGACAGATAACAGTATATTCTAGAAGGTAATGTATATCAATAGGGGCCCTAAGAAGAAATAAGACGACTTTGCAGTTCAGAGATTAGAGTTCTAAGAAGGAAGGAGGGAAGGAGGGAGGGAAAAGGGGAGGGAAGGAGGAAGGGGAGAGGCCACGCTAAATCTCCACTGCTGAGCAGAATGCTTGGTGGCTCTGAAGCCAGTATTTCCTCTCCCGCCCTAAGCACCAAATCATGACTTTATCCTTGCTTGGTTCTGCACACTCCATGTCACCAGGAGTGAGTGATAGAGAAAAAGAGCACATCAACATTGCTTGCTGCTTCATTCTTTTTTAAAAAAAAAATTTATTTATTTTTATTTATTTATTTTTGGCTGCATTGGGTCTTCGTTGCTGTGTGTGGGCTTTCTCTAGTTGTGGCGAGCGGGGGCTACTCTTCGTTGTGGTGCGTGGGTTTCTCATTGCAGTGGCTTCTCTTGTGGAGCACAGGCTCTAGGCACGCGGGCTTCAGTAGTTGTGGCACATGGGCTCAGTAGTTGTGGCGCACGGGCTTAGTTGCTCCGCGGCACGTGGGATCTTCCCGGACCAGGGCTTGAACCCTCTTCCACTGGGACGCGTCTCCCCGCCTAGTTCACCTCTACTCTTCCTCCTTTCGTCTCAGCTTCAGTCCCCACTCTCATCTTGCAGCCCCACCACCTCACTCGGCCCTTTCTCCCTCTGACACTCACTCCCACTTGTCCTTCCACGTTGGCCTCAGTGTTTGTTTAACCTCAGCTCCTCGAGGGCAGGAACCGGGCCGCTTTCTTATGATTGGTCCAGAGCAATCGGAGGCTTAGTTAATGGAAATGCTCTGCCTGGGAGTTGAGTTGTGGGGAGCAGAGATGACCTGAAGACCCTGTGCCCAGCGCACCCTCCTCTTCTTTCCCTAATGAGTCATCCACTCGGGGCTCCAGCTACTCCCCCCAACACACCCAGCACTCCGACAAGATGTCCTGCCTCCAGCGCCTCCGTCTCTCAAACTGACTGATTCCTTGCATCCTTGCAGGCACCCAGCTCTGTTTTCTGATGCCTCAGGCCAGAAAGCCTGCCGTCGTCTAGTCATCTCAGCCTCTTGGCCTCTGACCCAGCTCTAGGAACAGCTGGTCTCTCGGAGCCACGTTCCAGACGCAGTCCACCTCAGCCCTTGGCCTTACCTGGGGCCTGCCTCCTACATCCCCTCGTCCTCCGAAAACCGCCGCCTCTCTGCCCAAGCCCCTGCTTTCATCCGGCCTCTTCCAACACTCCCCCAGGCACGGGTGTCAATGTTTTTGCACGACATCCAGAGACTTTCCTAATTCGGCCCTATCCTCCCCAGGCCGACTCTGTGAGACTCTGCCATGCACCCCCTCTCACCACTCTGTTTCCATTCCCCTACCCTGGAGGGCTTTATCCAGGTTGTGCTGGGTGCTGATGCTGTAAGTGGGACCAAGCTGCCTGGGTTCAAACCCCGTGGGCAAGGATAACCTCACTGTGCCGACTTCCCCTCTCTATAAAATGGGGACATCAATAAAACTCACTCCATAGGATTGCTGTGGTCAAGAAATGCAGCAAGGTATGGAAAACAGCTCCCACAGCAGCTGGGACATAGGTGGTCAACAAATGTTCCGTGCCTCCTTCCACTGCCACCTTGCAAACGGCTGACATACAGTGACACGTGTCCAAGGTTAGCCAGTGAACACTGGTGTCGCCTCGCAGCACCCCTCCCCTTTCCGGACAGCGGAAGCGTATGGTATCATGCACAGATACCAATAATTAGTCACGCCAATACAAATAAAGAGGAACAGTTTCAAGATATCAACCCAGAAATTCAGCACAACATTGCAGCTCTGTTTTGGCACTGACAGCAGAGTCATTTGATAATCCCTCTGGGCTGCCTAACAAGGGGAGTGACGTCATGGAGGGTGATCGAGAAGGACCAGGATAAAAACAGCCCTTGGGGTGAGTCAGTGTGGAGATGCTGGACAACCATGTCACTCACCCACCGCCCAGCTGCACAGATTAACCGGAACTCAAGGGGACCCCGCATCAGGGAGACAGTTCCGTCAAAACACCCGAGCCTAATGTGGACCTAATGCACGTTGTGTGGTTCCTGACGAGCAAACCAGCTGAGCATCCTGAGCTAAGTGCTCCATGTCCACCCAGGTGACCTCCTCACTGCTGTGTACTTCATAGTGAAAATGAACACCTTTCTCTCTCAGCCCTGACACCCTTTAAGCCACTGCCCTTTGTCCTTTCCCAAATGTTCTGCCTCCTTAGGAAAGGGTTGTCTGGACCGAAGGTCTACACACTGGCTCTCCTTTTTCACTCCTTAGGCCCCGCAACCTGGCTTTGGTGCCCCTTCTTCCTCTTTCCTAAGCATGTCATCAGGACTGGTGCACAACACCCACGAGAAGCAGGAGGACGTGAGAAGCAGAAGACACTGCGGCCGGCTGAGTTTCCTGGCACTGGCGGGCTCACCTGGCCTCTGGCTTCACCCCTGAGTCTCCCGGCCAGCCCTGAACCCTCATTCTGTCTCCCTAGCTCTTGCGTTAGGCTCTGCCCATCTTGATTTGGCCGTTGGTTCCCAGCCCATGTGTGGCTACCTGGCCTCCACTGTGGCTATGTTCACCCCATTTCCACTCCTCTCCCAAAGGCTTCTACCTCGGCCAGGGCCCTTGCCTCCAGAGCCCCGGGTCCCCACTACTGCCAGGCCAGGACCTCTGCCTGGAACTTGATGATGCTAATGACACCCACCTCTCTATCTCCAGCGTGGACCCCTTGCAGAACTCAAGACTTTCATGTAGGGACTTCCCTGGTGGCGCAGTGGTTAAGAATCCACCTGCCAATGCAGGGGACATGGGTTCAATCCCTGGTTCGGGAAGATCCCACATGCTGTGGAGTAACTAAGCCCGTGCGCCACAGCTACTGAGCCTGCACTCTAGAGCCCGCGAGCCACAACTACTGAAGCCCGCGTGCCTAGAGCCCGTGCTCCGCAACAAGTGAAGCCACCGCAGTGAGAAGCCCACGCACCGCAACGAAGAGTAGCCCCCGCTTGCTGCAACTAGAGAAAGCCCGCGCACAGCAACGAAGACTCAACGCAGCGAAAAATAAATAAATAAATGAATAATTTTAAAAATAAAGCCTTTCATGTACAACTGCCCTTGATTGGGTGGCCCACAGGCACCCTGAACTCTAAAGGTCCCAAACTGAACTCCGTATTTCCCCTACACCTTCTCCTCCCCACTGTTATGGTTGAACTGTGTCCCTCCAAAATTGTTGATTTTGTCCTGATTTGTCCCTCCAATATGTTGAATAAAGTAATTTCTAGTACCTTAGAATCTGTAACTATATTTGGAGATAAGGTCTTTAAAGAAGTGATTAAGTGTCAGTGAGCCTGTTAGGGTGGGTCCTAATCCAATCTGTCTGGTGTACTTACAAGAAGGAGATTAGGACACACAAAGGGACACAAGGGGACACATGCACAGAGGGACACCATGAGATACGGTCATCTGGAATCAAGGAGAGAGGGCTCAGAGGAAACCAAGACTATGGACACCTTGATCTTGGACATCCAACCTCCAGAACTATTGAGAAAATACATTTCTGTTATTTAAGGCACCAGCCTGTGGTATTTCGTTAGGGCAGCCTGAGCAGACTAACGCCCCGTCATTAATGGCACCAACGTCCACTTAGTCTCTGGAGCCAGGTCTGGGCTCCTCCCTTGACCTCACAGTTGACCCTGTCTTTCCTCTCCCCTTCCCACTTGCCTTGAGTCTCTCCCTACCCCATCCACACTCCTGTCATCATCTAGGTGAGGGTTAGTAGCCCCCAAGGCTGCAAAAGAAAAAGACCAGCTACCTCACTGGGCCAGGGAGCACAGCATGGTGGTGGGCACACTGTGGCCAGAGCCTGACCCCCCGTGGGGAAGGGACATGGGCGAGTGGGACAGGGACCAGACAGTAAAAAGGGGGAAAGAGCAGGTGGCAAAAAGCTCTGGATATCAGGCCACCTTCTGGAGTTTTAGGGGCTGTTTGTGAAGATCACATGGAAACACACATGAAGATGGAGGGTGTCGTACAAATATGAGATATGGGGTGATCGCCTCCAAGCCCGGCTCTCCGAGCTGTGCAAAATGGGAAAATCAGATGACTTGCTCCAGTCCTCTGTGAGCCTCCTGGACCTGAGATGCCGGCAGCCCTCTGTCTTCCCCCCTCTATCCTCTCTTCCCAGGCGGCCTGAGCAGGATTTGATGCCGTGGCTGGTGAAGGGCCCCGGCTGCCTTGCACAACCCTCTGGGATGGGGTCTCATGGCAGCAACAGCTGGCTCCGTGGTGGGAAGGGTTTTGGTTTTATCTCCATTTTACTCATTTCGGTTTTTAAAATAGAGTTCTATCTGCTCTAGTCCTTGTTAGAAACAGAGAGGGTGTTTATGTTGAAATAAACCATCCAAGGCTCGCCTGCAGACGTGGGTCAAATGCTTTTGGAGGACGTGGGGAAGCATCAGGAACGCCTCTTACCTGCGATGTCACAGAGTTCCGCATCTGAGGCATTTGCCAGGGCCTCCTCCAGCTCTGGCTCCAGTGTCACACTTTCCAGCACGGGGTCCATCGGCTTCTGCTTGGGAACCCAGACTTTTCCTGAAAACACACGGGGTGCCCATTACAGGGAGTGCAACTGCACTGGGGCCCTGGGTGGACCGTCCCAAAGCCCTGTGGATCCCTCGATGCCGAGATTCCATTAGAACTTCTCCCTCTGGGGACCCGGTGCCAAACTTGTCCAAAGAAAGGGAGTCAGAGATCTCCAACAAAGCACCCTGCATGTTTGAAAAGAAGAACTTTATAACTTGATCAAGGGAGACTGCTCACTACTGAAAACAGTGGTTATTAATTTTAACAATCTGTAAGTAGGAAAAGATACAAAAGAAATATATAATAAAATGCCAGGGTCTGGAATACTCTAAACAAGCGTTCTGGTATGAGAGAAAAATTTAGAAACATTTCTAAACCAAATAAATAAAATATACTCAGATTATTAAAAGAGGCATAGGGAGAAAATATAATGTCTCTTGGGACACTATATTTTTACGGTGTCAGACTCATAATTGAACGAGAGAGCAAAGAGGTCGGTCGGTCGCTGCAGTGTGCACCAAGAGGGATTGTTAAAGAAATTATGGGGCATCCACACGATGGTGTTCTAGCAGTTATTATTATAAAGGATGGTGGAGATCTCTACTTACTATGAAAGGAAAATGCCCAAGACAAAATCTTGTGTGAAAAAGCAAGTGTACAAAATAGCATGAATTATTTAATTCCATTTATGAAAATTGCACATATACCAATATATATTTATCCATGCAACACATATTTACTGAATACTTCCTATGTGCCCAGCACCTTTCTTGGCGCTAGGGGGACAGCAGTGAACAGTGTACAGTTTAGTGAAAGAAGACAGATAATAAACAAACGTAAAGATACCAGAGAGTACTAAGAATCACAAAGGAAAATAAAGCCAAGCAAAAGACTAGGAAGTTCCAGGGTCGGGTGTGGGTGAGGTGGGCTCTGCTGTCTTGGGTAGCGTGGTCAGGGAAGATGACCTGTGAGCTGGGCCCTGACAGAGTGAGGAAATGAGCTCCTCAGACCAGCGACAAGACAAGGATGCCTGCTTTCATTGCTCCTACCCAATTGTGTATTGAAAGTTCTAGTCAGAGCAAATGGACAAGAAAAAGAAATACATGGCATCCAGACTGGAAAGGAAGAAGTAAAATGATCTCTGTTCGCAGATGACATGATGTTATATGCAGAAAATGTTCCACACACACAAAAAAATACAGGGTACAAGGTTAACATATACAAATAAGTGGGGTACACCAGCAAATAACAATCTGAGAGGGAAATTAGGAAAATAATTTCATCTACAATACAATCCAAAAGAATAAAATATGTAGGAATAAATTTAACCAAGGAGGTGAAAGACTTGTGCATGGAACACTATAAAACATTGTTGAAAGAAATGAAAGAAGACCTAAATAAACAGAAAGATATCCCAAGTTCATGGATTGGAAGACAATATTAAAATGGCAATATTGCCCAAAGCAATCTACAGATTCAACGCCATCCTTATCAAAATTCCAGTGGTCCTCCTCCTTTTTTTTGGAAATGGAAAAGCCAGTCCTCAAATTCATATGGAATTGTAAGGGGCTCCAAATAACCAAAACAATCTTGATAAAGAACAAAGTTGGAGGACTCAGACTTCCTGATTTCAAAACTTACTACAAAGTTAAACAGTGTGACACTGACATAAGGATAGACATATAAAAAAATGCAATAGAATTGAGAGTCCAGAAATAAACCTATACATCTATGGCAAATTGATTTTTGACAAGGGTGCCAAATCCATTGAATGGGGAAAGAATAGTTTCTTCAAGAAGTGGTGTGGGACAACTGGATATCCACATGCAGAAAGATAAAGCTGGACCCCTATCTCATACCATACACAAAAACCAACGGGAAATGGACCAATGATTTAAATATAATACCTAAAATTATAAAATTCTTAGAAGAAAACATAAGTGTAAATCTTTATGACCTTAGATTTGGCAAAGTACTCCTAGATATGACAACAAAAGAATAAGCAACTAAAGAAAAACAGATCAATTGAACTTAACCAAAATAAAACTTTTGTGTATCAAAGGACATTATCAAGAAAGTGGAAAGATAACATACAGAAGAGGAGAAAATATTTACAAATCATATACCTGATAGGGTCTAGTATTCAGAATATATAAAGAACTTTTACAACTCAACAACAAAAAGAAAAACAACCCAATTTAAAAATGGGCAAAGGACTTAAAGACATTTCTCCAAAGAGGATATACAATTGCCTCTAGGTATCTGAGGGGGATTGGATGCTCAAGTCCCTTATATAAAATGGTATAGTATTTGCATATAACCTACACACATCCTCCTGTATACTTTAGATCATCTCTCGGTTACGTATAATACCTAATATGATGTGAATTCTATGTAAATAGTTGCCAGTGCGCGGCAAATTCAAGTTTTGCCTTTTTAAACTGTGTGGAATTTTTCTGAATATTTTTGATCCCAGTTGAGTGAATCCGCGGATATGGAACCTGCAGATATGGAGAGTCAACCATACAGATGGCCAAGCACATGACAAGATGCTCAACGTCATTGGTCATTAGACAAATGCAAATCAAAACCACAATGAGATACCACTTCACGACCATGATAATGGCTATAACATAAACCAAAAACCAAAATGGAAAATAACAAATGTTGGCAAGGATGTGGAGAAATTGGAACCCTCATATATTGCTGATGGGAATGTAAAAGGGTGCAGTTGCTTGGGAAAACTGTTCGGCAGTTCTTCAAAAAATTAAACACAGAATTACCATATGATCCAGCAATTCCACTCCTAGGTATATACGTAAAAGTTACCCAGACAAATACTTGTATAGGAATATTCACAGCACCACTAACCACAACAGCCAAAAAGTGGAAACAACCAAAATGTTTGTCAATAGACAAATTGTGGAATATTATTCAGTAATGAAAGGGAATGAATGAGTCTCGAAAATAATATTCTAAGTGAAAGAAGCCAGACACGCAAAGTCACATATTATATGATTTAATTTATAGGAGATATCCGGAATAGGTAAATCCATAGAAACAGACTGGTGGTTGCCAGGGGTTGGGAGCGAGGGGCGTGGGGAGTAACTGCTTATTGGGTACAGGGTTTTATTTTGCAGTGATGAAAATGTTTTGGATCTAGATAGAGATGGTAGTTGCACAACACTGTGTGTGTACTAAATGCCACTGAATTGTTCACTTGACAATACTTAATGTTATGTTATGTGAATTTTACTTCAATTTTTAAAAACCTGCTCATTTTGGCTACTGATTGAGAATAGCCTGCATTGGGGCCAGGATGGAAGCCAGGAGATGGTTAGGAGGCTCCTTCAAAAGTCCACATGAGAGATGACAGTGACTTGGACCAGAGGTGGGGAGGGGTGGGAAGAGCAATGTTCAGAAGGATATTCACTAAAATGGGATCAGTGCCTACCTCTCTGCAGAGAGTATTACTTTGTTTAGTTATTTAGATTGTTTACAGGGGCTTCCCTGGTGGTGCAGTGGTTAAGAATCCGCCTGCCAGTGCAGGGGACACGGGTTCAGGCCCCGGTCCAGGAAGATCCCACATGCCACAGAGCAACTAAGCCTGTGCACCACAACTATTGAGCCTGCGCTCTAGAGCCTGCAAGCCACACGACTGAGCCTGTGTGCCACAACTACTGAAGGCTGCATGCCTAGAGCCCGTGCTCCACAACAAGAGAAGCCACCGCAAGGAGAAGCCCGTGCACCACAACGAAGAGCAGCCCCTGCTCGCCACAACTAGAGAAAGCCCGCGTGAAGCAATGAAGACCCAACGCAGCCAAAAAATAAACAAATAAATTTATAAAATAAATAAATAAATAGTTTACAGCAAAGATCAATTACTATACAAGCAGAACAGTCAGCAAAATGATCTGGGAGAAAATGTATCATAACCTTCACCAGAGGTGCATCTGGAAAACAGCAAATCAAAATGGCTAAAAGGAAAATGAACTCTGAAAATGACTGATGCAGTGACTAGGATGAACATTCAGTAAATATTTAAGACCTATGGTTTATTATGCCCCTGCAGCAGGTGCCTCCATGAGGGTGGTGACTCTAAGACACTGTAAGAGGGACTCAGACGTTTTCCCTTCCTTCATCTTACTAGTTGGGATGTGGGTGTGATGACTGGAGCCTCAGCAGCTAGATGGACCATGAGGACAAGAATATATTACAAGGATGGCAGAATGAAAAACTGGAAAGGGTCTTGATTTCTAATGCCAAGGAAGATGTCTTACAAGCCCTGGAATGCCTAACCCTGCAGCTCTACTAAGTGAAAGAAAACTAAACTTCCATTTTAAGTCTCTCTTATTTTGTTTCTTCAGCACATGCAGCCAAATCTGTATAATGAAAATACCCTGCATGGAACTTTATTCTGATTCCCCCACTTGAGTGAGAGTGAGGGAAAATCCAAATTCCTCAGGACTTTGTACCAGTTTATGGGTCTTACCACAACCTGCTGGGTTTTGTAGTGCCTGAAATGCTATTTCCCCTCAGCCTAGGCTTGCTCTAGGCCCTGCGTGGGGCAAGTGCTCAGTAGAGCTGGACTGAACGGCCCTGCGTCTGCCTGTTAGAGCTGGAAGGTCTCCTTCCCCAACTCTCTGTTGAGACTGTACTTATTCAATATACATGGACTCCAACAATCATCATGTAAATATTTTATGATGATGATGCTGGTGGTGGTGATGATGATGATAAACCTTTTAGGCTTGTCATAATATGAAAATAGAATAAATTCTAGCTACCCTCCTTGGGTCAGCCTGGTTTTTCATGAGGGCACTCAGGCTTTGGGAGTCTGGAGAGCTGTTCCCGGCTTGGGGCCAGGTCAGCGCTCTGCGAAGGGGAAGCAGGACTGGTTTATATATCACCCAGATTCCCTTCCCCATCCCCCATTTCATCTCCAGCTCCTCCCCTGGGAGGGGGATGGGCACACAAGGGAGCAGATGTCAGTAATGACTCACCAACTGTCCACTCAGGTCTGCTGCTGACTCTCTCACAGCCTTGGTTTCCCCATTTTTCACATGTGTAGTGGGGATAGTGGGAGTTTTAAGGCCCCATGAAATCCAGAGATTTTATTATCTTCACCTGCTGCACAGAAATCACTCCTCATGGTACAAGTACCTTGCTTAAAACCATCTTGTGCCTACGCTCTCAGCCAGGCACCCCCAGCCCTTAGGGTCAAGGGCCCCTTCCCCTGCTGCCAGCGCCAGGGTGCCTCAGACCACACAATTCTTCCAAAGCTCTGTAATCCAGATGTCTCCTGGGCTTCCCTGACCTTCCAAGTTTTCAGTAAAATCTGGACTGAGCTTCAATTCCAGGCGCTGGGATGGCTAGAAGCCCTCCCTGAAAGGCCCACACCTGCTTGCTCTTCCATTTTGTTATTTATCAGGCAGCTGCTCTGTGCAGCATTGTGCTACTACAACAGGGACACAGAAATCAATGCCACAGACCTTGGCTCATCATGTCGACATTCTCGGGGGTGAGGAGAATGGAAGAGGTGGAGCACAGACAATTAATTACCCCATTAATTAATTAGAATTAATGCTTTCAGTCAACAAATACTTTACTAGGTGCCTACTGCATGCTAGGGTTTTTGAGGTATAGGGATATAACGATGAACTAGATAGATGTGGTACTTGTACCCATGGAGTTTATATTTGAAGGAAAAAGCCTATAAGATCCATTATGCATATATTTAATTTGAACTCATTCATTCATTCAACACCTCTCTCCTGAGCCCTACTGTACACTAGGCCCTGTGCTGGGTGCTGGGGGAACTGTGTAAGCAAAAGCAGCTGAGTCCCTGCCTCATGGAGCTTACAGGCCAGTGTAAATAAACACATAATGATAAAATAAGAATTGCTCTGAAGAACACACACAGGCTCCCGAGATGGAGAATAACCAAGGGGGAGTTGAAGGGATGGAATGTCCTAAACAGTGTAGACCGGAAAGGCTTTCCTGAAAGAGGAGACAGTACGGTTGAGACCGAAAGGGTAATAATAGCTAATATTGACATAGCATTCAGGATGCACCGGGTGCTGTTTTAAGTGCTTTATATAGATCTTAACTCAATCTTCGTAACTCCCTCAGAAGGCTGGTAATATTCATCAACCCCATTTTACAGACGAGGAAGTGGAGGCACAGCAGGTTTAAAAATGTACTCGAGGGAATTCCCTTGCAGTCCAGTGGTTAAGACTCTGCACTTCCACTGCAGGGGGCACAGGTTAGATCCCTGGTCGGGGACTAAGATCCTGTAAGCCATGTGGCATGGCCAAACAAACAAATGTACTTGAGTTCACACAGCCTAGTAAGGGGTAATGCCAAGACTGTAGCCAAAGTAGACCCAACTCCAGGCTATGCTTCTAACCATTACGCCTCTTACAGAGGAGAGAAGCCAGCCCTGAAGTCAGCTTGGAGGCAGACAGAGGACCAGCATTCCATGCAGAGGGCATACGTGCAAAGGTCCTGAGGTAGGAAAGAGCTTGGAGTGTTTGGGGAAGAGAAAGAGGCCTGTGGGGCAGCAGGGCAGTGAGCAAGGGTGAGCATGGTACCAGAGGACAGAAGGATGATTTGGAGTGAAGGGGAAGTTCTGGAAGAGTTGGATAGTCGGAGTGCCTCTCTGCTCACCGGAGCCTTCTAGATGGCTTGCCTTAGTCTGGGGCAGGGAGTCTTAGAGGGGCAGATGAAGGAAAGGAAGCTGCAGCTGCCAGAGAGAGGAACTTTGGGGAAAAAGAAGGGATAATTAGGGTAGAGACAGGATATCTCTTGTTCCTGGTTTGGAGGGGACAGGCCTTGTTTGGGCTTCATGTCCTGATACCATTTTAATAGTTCCTTCTTTCCCTTTTGACAGTATCAGGTTTGTATGAAAAATAATCAGGACACCCTAGTTAAAGGGAACTTACGGGAGTGTTACGGGTCTGGTTTACCCCAAAACTTCACTAAATCTACCCCATGCGCTGATGCTTTTGGAGTTGGGTTTGTGACTTTGGGCCAGGCAGGGATGAGGGCAAGGAGGTCCAGTCACATCTGGCCCAACACAGGGCCTGGCATACAGCTGCCACTCAATGATCATGGGGAATGACGTACTCAAAAGTGCAACATTGTTCAGTACCTCGCTTCTCCCCTGTGTAGGGGACCAGATCTTCTCGGTCCTTAAACTCCTTTGCTTGCTTTTCCAAGTGATCCAAGAGCTCCTCCCTTTTAAAGGGGCCCGTGGGCGCCTTGGTGGTCTGATCCTTCTGCCTCAGGCCCGCAGGCAGCAGTGCATTCTACAGTGGCAGTTGCGGGGCAGGTGCACAGAGAGAGAGAAAGAGAGAGAGCAGTCAGCTGCTGAAGACTTGCATTCCTCCAGAAACTCATCACTGAAAAACGGGGAGCTCAATCTAAGTCGCTCATTTACATGTAAGGAAACTAACAACATGGGAGGGGCAGAGGCTTGCCCAAGGTCACTGGCAGACAGGGGCAGAGCTAGGCTAGGACTCGGGTCTCTTAACCATACCTGTTTCCCAGCCTCTAACATTGTTTTAAAGGCAAGGGGGTGAGGGGTCAGCTGACCAGGGGCTGAGCACAGCGGAGGGCTCCAAGAGCATCTACTGAGGGAGAAATAGGATTAAGTTGGCGTTTGGCTGCGTGAGGATATTTACAGCCGTTGTGCAGAAAGTGGTTGGGGAGAGAAGCAGCCCAGGGGGTTTGAGTTAGGGCCCTGGATGCAGAATCAGGCAGGAAGAGGCAGACCCAAAAAACAAGCAGAGAAAGCTGGGCAGGACTGCAGGAAGGGCCAGGCATGCTCTCAGGCTGCAGCCCTGGTTGGCCCTACCAGCTGCTTTCTACCCTCCTGACTGTCGTGCTCATGCATGCTGGCTGTTAAATATTTTGAACGTTGCCCGTGGAGATGGGTCTCTCAAGAAAGATAGCATCAACCAATCACTGTGTTCTCTTCTTCAAACATGGACAGGCTTCTAGGTGTGGGCTCACTACTAAAGCAGATTCCTAATCAGGGTGGATTTGAAGCACATGGACTTCACTTTAACTCAGTATTGTAGAGACTCAAAGAAGTTTACGGTTGCCAGGATGCTTAGAGATCATCCAGTGTACACATGCTCCCTTCAAGAGGAAACTGAGGCCAAGAGCAAAGAAAGACTTGCCCCAATCTAGAACCAAAACCAGGGTCCTTCTTCAGATTTGGGGGAAGAGGGCAATCTTCTAGTTAGATCATTGCTCTCTCCCCACTCCCTTTCATTCGGGGAGGTCAGGAGGATATGGGGAAGGCTGATGTGAGCAGAATCTCACCTCACTTCTTGCTGCACCCCCAAAATGGCTAAATTGGAGAGTCGTTCCGTCTCCAATCTTTGTACCAGCAAAATGCATATCTTCACTCACTCACTCACACTTCAAATCCTTTCCTAAAAGCCCCCTCTGAGAGGGGAATACTATTAGCTATATGAAGAGAGCTCTGTGCCTGGGACATAGAAGGACAAAGCTTGGGAGGGAAATGCTACTGTTTGACTGCAGTATGATTTTTTTTGTTGTTTTTTGTTCTTTTTACAAGATAGTTTACCACTGTGCTGTTCCACTAAGAGTGGTGGGTGCAAGATCAGGAGACTGGAGTGTGAGCCCAACTCCGGGAGAGCTGAGGTGAGCAGGGCCTCGCACAGTGATCGATACACACAGGGGCTCGCAGAGGGGGTCTGGTGTATGTGCAAATGCATTTAGGCCACAAGTCAGGAGGGACATTTGGGAGTTGGGGCACATTATGAGAGGACGGCCAATAGGTAGAAAATCAAGCCGTGACGGATTTGTGGATGAGTGTCAAAGACATACGTGGTGCCACAGATACCCTAGTTTTCCTTAAGCAGCAGTCCTCAGACACTGTCCACCGTGATATGAAGGATGGCTGATGGTCCACAGATGAGCCACATTTCCACAGGTATGTCCCAGGTGAGACAGGATTTCCTGTGGCTACTAGTGTGTGTCCATTCAGTGAAAGTACATCTACCGTAGCCCAGTTGAGTGAGGGCACAGCCTAAATGTCGGCAAATGTCCATCTGTGATTACCCACCATAAGTAATCAAATTCTTTGTGACACGCCAGCATGTCACAGTTACCCCACACCAGGCTTAAGCCCTGACTTGGAGTAATGATGTCTCCAGCAACATGATCTTGGGCAAGCCTCACCATTTCTCCGTTTCTCTGGCTATAAAATGTGAATAATAACAGTCACTCTCTCAGAATTGTTGAGAAAAGTAAATTAGATAGTGCAGAAGGGTGCTTAGCACAGTGTCTGATACAGTGAGCACATAAATTATTATTGACTATTGCTGCTGTTCTAAAATCAGATAAAATACCTTATACCAGGAGGTTGGTTACCCAAATATGTATGTTGGACAGGGGATGTGTTATCCCAATATATCTTAAAATTCAAAAAAGGAACACATACAAATATAAAATGAATTAAGCATGGAAAGCAAGTGCTTTCCCAATGATCCCCACAGGGAAGACCTGAGAGATTTTTGTCACCATAAAGGATTTTGATGGCAGTGAGGTGCTGGGGCACATTCTGCCTTCCGAAAGGCTCGGTATTGTGATGGGAGAAACCCATGATGCTGTAACTGAGGGGAAAAGGGTTTGCAAACTCACATCTCGTTTTGAATAGATGTGATAGAGGCCACTGATTCAAAGTAGGGTTTTTCACATTTTTTTCTTTTTTTGTATATACATGAGATAATGGATGGTCACTAAACTGGTAATCATTTCATGATGTATGTAAGTCAAGTCTTTATGCTGTACACCTTAAACGTCTACCATGCTGTATGCCAATTATATCTCAATAAAACTGGGGGCGGGGAAAGTAGGGTTTTCAATGTCAGCACGAGAGGTATTTGGGGCTGGATGATCCCTTGTCATGTGGCTTGTTCTGTGCATTCGTGGCTGGCTAGCAGCATCTCTGTCCTCTGTCTAATGGATGCTGGTAGCACCATCCCCCTCCTAAGCTGTGACAGCCAAAATGTCTCCAAATATCGCCAGAGATCCCTGGTAGGGGTGCAAAATCGCCCGATTGAGAACCATTTCAGTGTTAAAACTGAAGCCCATATCATTCTAATAGGGGAGTGAAGATGTTTTTAATGTATTTTAAAAATATTACTTAGATGTCATATTAAAATATAGTTTCATTTATCTTTATTGAAAGCAGTTGACTTTTAAAAAACAAAAACGTGTAAGGCCTTTTCTAACAATTCTTAGCTTATTGGATTTTTAAAGTAAATACTGAGAGTACCAGCCTCATTAGGAGTTTATTTTCATTCTATCAAATGGTGCGTCTAGTGAACTAGAACGTGATTTTCAATTAAAACCAGACAGTTGTATATTTTTTAAACTCATGATTATTTATCATTTTAACTTGTTTTTAAAAACAGCATATGAACTCACATGATATACAAGAATTAACTCAAAATAAATCAAAGACCTAAATGTAAGAGCTAAAACTATAAAACTTTTGGAAGAAAACATAGGCATAAATCTCTGTGACCTGGATTAAGCAATGGTTTCTTAGATATGATACTAAAACAATAAGCAACAAAAGAAAAAAATAAATAAATTGGACTTCATCAAACTTGAAAATGTTTGTGCTTCAAAGGAAACTGTGAAGTAAAAAGACAACCCACAGTTTGGGAGAAAGTTTTTGCAAATCATATATTTGAGAAGGATCGAGTATGCAGAATACTTAAAGATCTCCTAAACTCAAAATATATAAGACAAACAACAGAATATAAAAATGGGCAATGGATCTGAATAGACATTTCTCCAAAGAAGATATAAAAATGGCCAGTAAGCACATGAAAAGCTGCTCAACATCATTAACCATCAAGGAAACACAAATTAAACCCAGGGTGAGATACTACTTCACACCCATTAGGATGGCTATAATAAAAAAGACGAGTAAAAACAAGTGTTGGTGAGAATGTGGAGACATTGAAACACTCATATGCTGCTGATGGGAATGTAAAATGGTACAGCCCCTTTGGAAAACAGTCTGGCAGTTTCTCAAAAGATTAAAAGAGTTATCATATGAGACAGCAATTCCACTCCTAGGTATATACCCAAGAGAAATAAAAGAATATGTTGACACAAAAACTTATACATGAACGTTCATAGTCATAATAGCCCAAACGTGGAAACAACTCAAATGTCTATCAAGTGACAAATGGATAAATAAAGTGTGGTATATCCATACAACAGAATACTATTTGGCAACAAAAAGAAATGAAGTACTGGTGCGTGCTACGTCACAGATGAAACCTTGAAAACATCATGCTAAGTGAAAGAAGCCAGTCACAAAGGACTACATAGTGTCTGATTCCATTTATATGATATGTCCAGAGAACAGTCACATCTGTAGAGACAGAAAGTAGATTAATGGTTGCCTAGAGCTGAGGAGGAAGGTGAGAAATGCGGAGTGACAGCTAATGGGAACAGGTTTCTTTTTGAGGTGATGAAAATGTTCTAAAATTGACTATGGTGATTGTTGCATAACTCTGTGAATATACTAAGAAACACTGAATTATATACTTTAAATGGGTGAATTTTATGAATTTTACATCTCAAAAAAGGCGTTATTAAAAATGGACTATGGGGCTTCCCTGGTGGCGCAGTGGTTGGGAGTCTGCCTGCCAATGCAGGGGACACGGGTTCAAGCCCTGGTCCAGGAGGATCCCACATGCCGCGGAGCAACTGAGCCCATGTGCTACAACTACTGAGCCTGTGAGCCACAACTACTGAGCCCACATGCTGCAACTGCTGAGGCCCGTGCGCCTAGAGCCCGTGCTCTTCAACAAGAGAGGCCACCGCAATGAGAAGCCCGCGCACCACAATGAAGAGCGGCCCCTGCTCACCGCAACTAGAGAATGCCCGCGAGCAGCAATGAAGACCCAACGCAGCCAAAAATAAATAAATTAAAAATAAATAAATTTTTTAAAAATGGACTATGTTAGTGAGGGGAAAATTACAAAAATGGCCAATGCAATAAATTAAATGCCCATGGAATGCTGAGAACACAGGCTCTTCGTGTGTCAGTGGCCAAAAATGATGCTGAGATTGGGCAGGCTAGAGCTGGCCAGATTTAATATGGTGTCTTGTTTTACAGAGCAAGGTGCCATATTATGTAAATTCATCATGGAGCAGTTAAATGTATAAGAAAATGCTGCCTTGGATGACTATTAGAACCTGAAACTGACTCTCAGACCCAGCCTACCCAGTTGGTGAGGAAAGAGTTCCCACAACCATTTTGGTGTCACCTTCGACCAGGACAGTATTTGTTGAACATGTATGTGTAGAAATGTATCTTTCATTCCTTCATTTCTTATTCGTGCAACAAACATCCATGGAGTGACTATTATGTGTCCAGGCAGTGTGCTAAGACCAGGACCCCACCAAGGGCTCTCTAATTTGGAATAACTGAGGAGACAGAAGGTAAATGGGGGAAGCAGAGTAAACTGAGAGAAAAGTCTCAATTATAGCACGTGTGGAAAACAATGTATTGTTTTAGTTTTTAAGGTTAATCAAGATCCTAAAGTGGGGTCCACTTTACTGAATAGCAAAGAATAGTCGATAACTAGCCTCTACATTCCTGTAAAGGTCGTATACGTCCATGATGCCCGCTGGTAATTGGAACGATCTAAACTTTAAGGCACTTAAGTCTCATTCTCCTAATCTTAATGTCTGCACAGGGTAAATTTGCTGGGCACGTGCTTTCTTTATATTTAGTTCAAAGCATCAGTCTGCTCCTCCAAGGCAGATATCGCTTCTGCATGAGGGGAATCTGTATTTACACACACACATCACATGGACATCTTCACTCCAAAGACCGGTGGGTTACGGGTGAGATTTGCTTTAGGAGACAGCTTTGGTACAATATATATGACTTGGTCCTTACTTACAATTGGAAATTTACTTGTGTGAGGAGGGCAGTGACTAATGCCTGGGCGATCTCCTTATTATAGCCTAACAGGAAAGTTAGTGTTAGTTTTAAGGAGGAAGAATTTCTAGACACTCTCTGATCTTAGCCTAAATATAAAATTATAGCTGTTATGCGCTTGGGAGTGGGGAGGACTGTGGCACATTGGAGCTAATTACTGCCGTGTAAGAATGTGGGTGGTGTTCTTAGATCTGCTCAACTTTATGTGAAAGCTCTTGATTTTTAAACATTGACACATGATCCAAATATTTTAAGAACAATGTTCAGACCAAATAAAACACAGATGCAGGCCAGTTTCAGCCCATGGGCTGCCACTTTGCCATCTCTGATTGGAGGTTCCTATCAGACTAAAATTCCAGGTAGAGAAAGTCAAGATACTCATTCATTTATTCCACACATGATCACTGAATGTCTTGCTCCTTTCAGGCTCTGGGCCAGAGGAAGAAAGAGGTTGTATACATGGGTTTTTAATTTAGAGGTTTAAAAAAAAAATTAAAAACGAATCAAAAGTTTAATATGTTCTTGGAAATAATCACAGAGGGAAAAACTAGGCAATCTCTTCCTGTAGTTCCCTACTTGTGGTTTTTTAAATGGTGACTTCCTTTTAATGTTGTAAAATTAAAACTTGGATGTGCAGCCTGACAGGTTAACATCTTAGTCTAATTTTCTCACCCAAGCTCTGGAGTCCAGCTGCCCACAGGACAATGAAAACTGACAAATCCTCAACTGCGTTGTTAGGAGCTCTAACACCCTGCAAACAGGTGAAGTAAAGGCCAAATATTAAGCATCTGCACAATTATCACTATAATTATCTAATTATAGATAGCTGGCGCTATGAGAGACTCCATCCTGGCTAGAACTACTGCGGGCTGGGTTAGAAGTACACACACAAGCAACACATACACACACATACACATACACATACAATGTATTAAAAGGATCATAGACTCCTGGCAGCTCAGAGCTGCAAAGCCCTGAGACAGCCTCTGGGCCAATTCTTTCATTTTCAGTTGGGGAAACTGAGGCAAGGGAAACTGAAGTCACTGCCCAAAGTCACACAGCTTGTTAGCCACACAGCCAGGAAGCCTGAGCTGATATATAGGTGACACTGCACATAATTAGCTTCTCAAGGATCAGTATGACTGTCTTCAGACTAGTGGCTTAGCATATATACAACGTCCTTTAACCTGGTTCTTCACAGTGACAAAAAACAAGGAATTTTATCACTTTTCCCCCATAAATCAACTACGTTTAAGAACAAGGGAATGTACAATGTGTCCCCCTCCTTGGGCTGGGCTCCAGGAGTCCTGGGTTTCTGTTCTGTGACTGAACCATACACAGCCCCCTGGAAGAGGGTGGACCGCGCTCTTTATCGGGTATTGGCAGCGAGGGCCGGGGAGGCAAGGGCCTTGCCTGAGGTCACACGTGGACCGAGAGCCCAGGCTCCTGAGTTCCAAGCCCCAGAAAGCTTTCCATCCCACCCGGCTGCCTTCCTCTAAGAACGGATCCTGGAAACCAGATGTGGCCCCGTGTGAGAACCAGGCTCCCTCTCCGGAGTGCACCTCTTTATCACACTGGTCTCCATTTACAGGTGGAGAAACTGAGGCACGGAGGCATGGAGTTACTGTCCTGGGTAAGAGTGAAGCCCAGGAGGTAGATTTCTCAGAATCCCCACTGAGAAATTTCTCTCTCGCTCCTGCTTCAAACGACCTCAGCATGCCCCAGACACCCGCCCTTTCCCCCGTCCACCACAGCAGCAGTCCGAATATTGAACAGGCCAGTCAGCCATCCAGTTACCTTTTACAAGGTATTTGACCCAAATGCTTTTTTTTCAAGTGGCCTTGAGGACTTTTATTTTCCAATTATCTTTCAGGTCTGATTCCCCTTGTGTAAAGCGTGGCCCTCCAGTGCCTCGGGGCT
Organism: Grampus griseus; assembly: GCF_964374135.1. Taxonomy (NCBI): domain Eukaryota; kingdom Metazoa; phylum Chordata; class Mammalia; order Artiodactyla; family Delphinidae; genus Grampus; species Grampus griseus. Next base: position 34,037,648 of record NC_139000.1, read on the forward strand.
CGTCAGGAGACAGAGCGCCCGGCCTCTGCCCCGTTCACCAGCAGCTTCCAGATCCCAGTAGAGGTCACTCAGTGGGGCTTCAGCAGAGCTTTCTTGTCACATATGGCAGAACCTAGCCTGAGAGCACAGCACTCGTGCTTCGGTCACAGACGGGACAAGCGGGTCCAGACCTCTAATAAGCCCCCTTTCTCCGTACATTCCCCACCCATCCACCCGCCCAAAGCACTCTGGACCTCCTCCTCTTCTCTTCCTGTTCTCTCCAGGAAGAGCCAGGCCTTTGCCTCAGCCACCATGACCCCGCTGCAGGACTGGTGAAGCCCAGGAGCCAGCACACCCCCCAGACAGCTTTACAGGGCATTCGTGCTGACATCCAAAGGCTCCCTCGTAGCCCAAGCCCAGTAGTTGTTCATGGTGGAACCTATCGCTCTGCTGTTCATGGCACAAGGTGAGGCCAAACCTTCCCTTCCGGGCGTTCTCCTAATCCTCCTTTTCTGCCTCATGTACAAGGAAAATGTTCCACGTTCCCTGCTGTGCGGGGCACCCTGAGACAATGAATGAGTGATTGCGCTCCACAGGGGCCCAAGAGAGGGAGACATGCCCAAGTGTGAGCAGCTTACTCTACCCGGGCTTCCTGGAGGCGGTGGCTCCTGAGCTGAGTGAGTCCCAGGGCACTAGGCAGGACAGCCGGGTAAGAGAAGAGAGGAGAGGGATGTTACCGGGGGATAGCACCGCGGAGACAGAGGCTTGGCAGGATGAGGGGGCGTGGCTCGCCAGGGGAAGGAGTCTGAGGCTGCAGGGTTTGGAAACGTCTCCATCCGAGGGGAACCGGCCTAGTTCAAGCTGTGCTGTCTCTTGCTGGGACCATCAGAGTAGCCTCAGGCTGGCCTCCCTGCCACTGGCCTCTCCATCTGCACTCCCTTCCCCTTCTATCAGCCAGACGGACCGCACCAACTGGCGCATCTGACAGGGTCACTCCCCAACACACTCACAAACGCTCAGCACCTCTACTAACCCACAGAATCATGACTAAATTCATCAGCCAGACATGGAGAGCTTTTCGTGATTTGACCTCAACCTACTCCAGCCTCCCGATCTTCTCATCTTTAAGTATTCCATGTTCCAGCCACTCCAGGCTGCTCCGCATTCCGCAGCCCTGCCCCACACCCTCACCCTGCCAGGGCATTGCTCAGGCTGTGCTCTCTGCCTGGAATTCCATCCCTCCTCCCCTCCCTGCATACACCCTTCAAAGCCCTTCCCTTGGGCACCCTGTCCAGCCTTTGCTGTGCTCCCGGCACTGATCTGGTGATTCTCTTTCCAAACACCCTGAGGCATCTTGCCAATTCTTATATAATGTTCCTTCTAATTTGTCTTGGAGCACATTTATGCGGTATCCCTCTCCCCAGGGAGACTGAATGCCCCTCAAAGGCCAGCTGGGACGTATCCTAGTCATCTCTGAATCCCCAGCCCCAAGCAGTGAGCGCTAATGTGTTCTGAATTGTCCAGAATCACACAGCACTGATGCTCCAGCGGGGAAAAGATGGTATTTCTTGGACACCCTTCAAGTCAGCATCACACCTGCTGCCCTGAGCTGTCTGCTGGGCACCCAGCTGCTGCCCCAAGCAGGTCTGGGGAAGGGGATGCATTATGAAGGGTGCTAGAGTGTGGGTGCCCACCATGGGACCAGAGTTTACTGATGGAGATTTTGGAAAATGCCAAGCTAGAGAGTAAGGCCTTTGTAATGTTTCCTTTGGGGATCTGGATTTAAATTCCTAGCAACTCCTCTCACTCCTCCTCAGAACTTTTGGCAGAGCAGAACATCAGGTCATCAGACTGGCAAACCCATAGTTACAGACTTCAAATTGTCACCAATATCATATCTCCCCTTCTCCAGTGATAAAAGCACTCCACCCTTAGCTGAGCACATGGCCACTTAGATTAAGGACTACTTTTCCCAGGCTCCCTTGCAGCTAGGTTGGGTCATGGTATGAGAACTGTCCAGTGGCAACTTCCAGTAACTTTCCTTAAAAGGTACTTGAAAAATGGCTTTTCTCCTTTTCTCCACCCCCACCCCTTTTCTTCTATTCTAATGCCTGGAATGCAGCTATCCTGGCCACCACCTTGGATCGTGAGGATGAGGGCTACACCTTAGTGATGGCAAGGACATGAGCTGAATGGAACCTGGGACTCTGGGATGTTTGGGGAGCTAAGCTCCCTACCTGCCCTAGACTGCCCACCTCTGGACTTTTATGAGATGAATAAACCACTGCTTACATCATGTTATTTTGAATCTCTATTACTTACAGCTAAACTGCATTCTAACTGACAGCCTGGGTTCTCATCCCAGGGCTTTGAGGCCACAAACAGGGCACTGGCGCTCTCTGACTTTGAATTCCCTTTCTGTAAAATGGTCAAGATCTCCTTTAGCTTGAAACCTCAGAATAAAGCCTTGAACTCTATATTAGAAACAGATTATGACAATCAGTTTTATCACCATAGGGCATAATTGTTCACTTTCATTCAACTGAACAGACACTGAATTATGGGGAGACTCTGTCAGGGCAGCTGCATCTGGTTGTGCAAGTTGTGCACTGGCACAACTCCAAGGGCATTATATGTTCTCTGGTTTATGTGAACAGTGGTTGCTGGAGTTGTGCAGTGCAAAACTTGCACAACTGTACCTGGCTGCCCTATACCTGTGGTGCTACAATGTGGCTCTAAATTGCAAGAACCCTAGATTCTAGTGGGCAAATCATATATTCAGGTTCAACAAACATTTATTAAAAACCTATTATGTGCCAGGCACTGGGCTAGGTACTTTTCATCTATCTATCTAAAAATCTGTCATGTGAACAGAGTAAGAATTGGAAACTGGGAGACCTATAGTCCAATCAGATGCCAAAACTTGGTTTTGTCTGTATATTTGAATGAGCTGCCAACATTTTCAAATAGGAAACTTGTACATAAAAATTCAGATTTCCAGGCTTTCTCTTTTTTAAAATTTTTTAAAATAAATTATTTTATTTATTTATTTTTGGCTGCATTGGGTCTTCGTTGCTGTGCATGGGCTTCCTCTAGTTGCGGTGAGCGGGGGCTACTCTTTGCTGCAGTGTGTGGGCTTCTCATTGCGGTGGCTTCTCTTGTTGCAGAATACAGGCTCTAGGCACACGGGCTTCAGTAGTTGTGGTACGAGGCTCAGTAGTTGTGGCTTGCGGGCTCTAGAGCGCAGGCTCAATAGTTGTGGCACACGGGCTTAGTTGCTCTGTGGCACGTGGGATCTTCCTGGGCCAGGGTTCAAACCCAAGACCCCTGAGTTGGCAGGTGGATTCTCAACCACTGTGCCACCAGGGAAGCCCTCCAGCCTCTCTTGAAAAATTAGATGACGTGGCAATATTGGGCAACAATTGGTGGAGTGGAACAGCAAGTGCCCTTTAGTCAAACACAAACTCTCCCATTTGCCTCAGTCCCCACCACTCCCTCCTGTCTCTGACACAGAGGCCAAGAAACAGTTAACATTTATCACTGGCTCTGTTGTTGCTTTTCTTCTTGGAAGGTGAAGTGGTAAGTGAAAAATTTCTTTCTTATGTCCACATCTCTTTCAAGAGTGGAAAAGTAAAAGATGACCCAAGATGGCCACGTGCCTCACGAAAATTGGTCCATCTTCCTCCCTTCGTTATATTACCTACCTGATGTTGTGGGTGCTGGTTTGCTGCCTCTCAGGTAGAAGGTGTGGCAGTGGGAGAGATGGAGAAGAAACTGGGGGGCGGGTGGGAAGAGAGGGTTAAAACTTTATCTATGGTAATTTGTTTTTTCTTTTTAAGGGTGATCTGAATCAAGTAAGGCAACATTTTTACATTTGTTAAGTTTGGATAGTGGAAACATAGGTGTATTCTGTACTCTATTATATGTTTAACGTATTTCCTATTAAAAATGTCAAAGTCAAAAAGCTGCTGTGCTGGGGGCTTGGAGGGGGAGGGTCAGGAAGGCTTCCCAAGGGAGGGGTGGGGAGGTTGGGCCTTGAGAAATGGGAGGATTCTGACTTGAGAATGAAGGGCTCCAGATCCAAGAGGTCCCCCAGCAGCAGAGGCAGGGAGGAGACGATGGCAGGGCAGGGAGGAGGGCATTCTGGGGAGGCTGGAGGCCGGTCTTGGGGAAGGCAGTGGGGTGGAGAGGTGGTCACGGGGCCAGAAGACAGATGGTGGGATGGGGACTCACTGACACCTGGCCTCACTCGCCCTCACTCCACCAGGCCCATCCTTGGCTCTGTGCACGGCCGGCAGTGTTTCTAAGGATGTGTGCCTATTTTTAGAGCAGAGATTTATTTCTTTCCATTTCAACTGTTTACTTCTGTCCTGGGCTTGTGAATCTGCTGGTTTGTGCTACAAGGGAGAACCACAGCCCTGTGGACCAAACGTGGCTGCTTCCTGCACAGCCAAGAGCATCCTCTGGTTTATAGAATAACATTTGGGCCATGAATATGAAGGATTTTATGATTTTGTAGAGTCAGGTGGGAAGCCATGCAGTGTGACAGGAAGACCCAGGATTTTGTCCTGGTGCTGTGGCTTACTTGCTGTGTGACCTTGAACAAGTCCCTTCCCTTCTCTGGGTTTCAGGGGTTTTTGTTGTTGTTGTTGTACTGATTTTTCATCACTAAAGTGGGGATAGTACTGCTTACCTCAAAGGGTTGGTATGAGGATTTGATGAAATACATAAAGCACTGGGTGAATGACATGTGTGTAGGAGGGACTCTGTAAATCAGGGATTCTTTATCTGTGCCGTGTTTGTATATCCAGGGATAGGGGTGGGGCTCAGATCATGTCTAAGTGTTCCTCTAACTCTGAGATTCTACAGTCCTAGGTTTTCTCCTCCATCATTTCTCCCTGCAGTTCATGGTCCCTTGGTCTCAGAAATTTTGACACATTTTGGGCTGAGGAAGACAGGTCTACCTGAATGCAGCCTATCACCTACCAGCTATGTGATTCTGGGCATCCATTTCCTTTTCTTAAAATGATTTCAACCCCAACCTATGAGGATCAGTTTCATAGGATCCTCGTGGAGGTGTTTTGAGATGATGCCCATAAAACAGCCTAGCACCTGGCATGTCAGACGACCTCAACAGAGAAATAACTGTAGTTTTAAAATTATTATTATTATTATTTCAGGCCTTGCAGGGGCCTGTTGTTTTCCATTGTTGTTTCTATAGTTGTAATGTGTCACAGACTCCCAATAGCAGACTTCAAAATCAACTTGTAAAACCCAATTTCTTTGTCTAAGTTTGGGGTTATCTCTACCATCTTCTCTTGTGTAAATATTTTGACCCTTTTACTGAGACACTAAAAAATATTACTCCTTTTCCTCAAAGCCTCATTAACAAGTAACATTTATAGTGAAATTCTTTGTGCTGGTGGTTTCTTTCTTTTTTTAAGATTTATATTTATGGTGAAAATAACATAACAACTCCAAGAGAAACTGAATTAGAAAAAAGTAATTTGCTGGTAATTCCCCAGCTTTGTTCTCCAAGTTGCCTTCCAGGTCCTCCCACACACACTCACAGGAGGTGGTAGTTAACAGCACAGGCTACTGGGTCTGACTCTCTGGGCTGGAATCCCAGCTCCTGGGCAGGCTACTTCATCCCTCTAAGCCTCAGTTTCCCCATCTTTAAAATGGAGCTGATAACCAAACCTCTCAGAGGACTAAAGAAGATAATCCATGCAGGGCTTTGTCCCAGTAAATGTCAACTATCTATTGATGCTATAAGAGCTCACACACTGTACCCTGCCCAAGTCACAGTGTGACTTGTCATTCTCAAACATCGCTGTACGTTGACCGTTTTCCCTGTTGCCTGGTACAAAGGCAATCTGAACCGAGGAGCTGGCTCAGCTTCAGAGCAGCATGCACTTAACTCCAGAGAGACGAGAAAGGGCAGATCCCCTTGGGGAATCAGTCAACAGCAGATACTTTTAGCACATGGAGCATTCCTCTCCCGTGGGAGTCCAAGTGCAACAATCTCATGATAAGCTTGAGTTTTTCCAGGACGCAGACTAAGAGAGAGAAAGTTTTGGGGACTTTTTTTTTTTTTTTTTTTACTGTGCCCAAGTTTGGAATCCTCTGCTGCAAACAAAGCAGCTTTCCAACTCTGTGTACTCTACTGTGTCACATGACACTGGGGCTTAACAACTGCATCACTGAAAACATAGCCTCCTGAAACATTACCTGTTAGCTGAATTCAGGTCATAAGGTTGCCAGGAACTGCTCATAAAATCAGAGACAGTTAGAGCTGGAGGGGGTGTCAGAGGGCATCTAGGCCCACTGTGTCCATTTTGCAGATAGGGAAACTGAGATCCAAAGAGGGAAAAGCACTTGCCAACGTTGGGGGCAGAGCCAAGATTGAATAAGGACCTCTGCATCTCAGACTGTTTCTAGGAAGAAAAGGGGATAATTTTTCATACACCACCTTCCCCAACTACAAAACCAGAGCACATCCGTGGCTCAAACTATCTTCCTGAAGACTCCAGTGAAGCCTTATAGCGGTGTGACTAAGACGTGAACTTTTAGAGCCGTGTCATGGCTCTGCCACTGCCTCATTTCAGTTTCCTGGACAAGTTACTTCACCTCTCAGTTTTCTCATCCGTAAAATGGGCAGGATAACAGTGCCTGCACCATAGGATTAGGATGACGGTTGAATGAATTAATATTTTCAAAGTGCCTAGAACAGCGTCTGCACATAAAAAGTGCCGTATAAGTACTTGTTAAACCAGAATGAAAACAGGAGGAGTACAGGGTATAAGAGAGAGGGCAGCGGGCCCGGGCTGGCTCTGCTCGGGCCTGTGACCACAGCAAGTTCCTTCCCCTCTCTGGGCTCAGTTTCTGCTCTGTAAGTTGGATGGCTGGACACCTGCCGGTCTCTGCATCCCCTCCGGGCCAGAGTCTCGGAGGCCCCTCCTGGTCTGCATACCTTTGACCTCTCCCTGTGCTGTGATTTCAGAACATGGGCTGAGGGTAGGTGAAACTCGAGCTGGAATGTTTGTGCTCTCAGAAAGAATGGAGCCCCACTAGATCTTTTCAAAACTCCCATCCTGACTTGCAAATCAGGTAACAGAGACATCTCAGTGAAGGGCTAATTGTTAGATGGGGACAAAAACCCCGCTGGTCTCCGTTATCTCCTATCCTTGCTCCGATTTCTCTTCTCTTTTTCTTGAACTTAGAGAGAAAGGGGGCTTTGAAAATGTCCATTTGAAGCCACAATGCTACGAGGATCACAGGTCTCGGATTGCCCAACCCTACTCTGAAATTCAAGTGCACTTGTACCTTCCTCCTGCCAGAGGGGGAGGTGCCACACTTTGGAGTCTGTGTGAAATCTGAGTCTCCATGCCCTGGTCCTGTGACGCTGAGCAAGTCAGTCAGCTCTCTGCACCTCACCGGCTTCTCCAGCCCTCCAGTGTTCACACGCATACCTTCCTGTTAATCACCGGTGAGAAGGGCTCAGGGCAGCTGGCTGTGTGACGGTACAGAGGCCCTGGGAATCTGCTGCTAGAGCCAGACACCCTGATATTAGGGGTGAGGCCATTTGCCAGTTTAGAAGTGAAATGGAGCTCCTAGCTGGGGCTCAAGCAGTCCTTAGGGGCTCCACTCCCGGCTCTGAGAGGGCTCCTCCACCTGCCCCCTTCCCACTCCCAGGTCTGTTGCCTGGCTCTGACCCTTGTCATCACCTACCCAATTTGTAGCCACAGCCTAATCTAAACTCACCCCCATCCAGGGGCTCAGGGCAACTCCAACAGCCCCAAGGTCAGAGGCAGCAGGCTCTGGGGGCCCCTGGGAGTCTGTGCTTCACCCTGAAAACAGCAAAGATTCTGCAAGATGGCAGAAGGGTTGTGGAGAGGGGCAGGGGCCCTTCCTTATCTTCAGGAAAGATCTCTGTCACTACCATGGGAGCCCCTCCACCTCTCACCCATCTCCCCAGCCTCTCCTCTGGTCCATCTGTCCTTAGTCAGCAAGTCCACTGACTCTCTGCCTTCGGGACTCCCTGGGCCTGCTGAGAAAAGTCCAAACTCTTTAGTCTTCCTTGCACCCCTCTGCCCCCATATCTAGCCCAAACCCCCTTCCAGGCTCAGCGAGCCCTCCACAGAAACCACGCCTAAACTCCCCATCCCCAATTACTTGCTGTACATGAGCCTTTGCTCGTGACCTTCACTCAGCATAGAATTCTTTGTTTTTATTCTTGACTTTGAAAAATCCAGGACCCAGTCCCAGTATCACCTATTCTGTGAAGCCTCCCACCAAAAAGAATTAATCCTCTCCCTGAGTGCTCCCACTTAGGACACGGTTTATTATGCCCGCTCCCCACCGGATGGAGGGCCTGAAGGGCAGAATCCCCGCTAGGCTCCCCTGCTGGTGGCCGCACAGGGGTCGGCGCATGGCAGGTAACTGAGTCATGTTTACTGAATTGACTAGAAGTAGCTACATCCTCCTTCAGTTCTCACTTTTTAAAACTATCTGCTCTTGCAATTCTAGACAACGGTGATCTAGGATAGAATTAGAACAGAATAACTTTATAGCACTAAAGCTAGAAGCTTGATTGTTTCTTCCCTACGTCACTCGTTTTTATGGAAACCCAGGCTAATGGAAAGCGATGGTGCAGGGGAAGGAAGAACCCAAGGCTCTCCCACCAACGCTGTCTTCTAATCAACCCCAGCAGCCTCACCTCAGGGACCTCCTGGCGGGGTCGGGGGTGGGGGACAGCAGGGGTCGTGAATAGCAAGATGAGAGCACATTGCTGGAGGGGCTTGTCACTCTGTGTGGCCTAGGGCCCAGCACCCCTAAACAAGGATTCTGGGTTATCTAGAAAGAAGACATTTAATCAAACCCGGAGATAAGACCAGGTTATAAGCTCATGGAAGCTTAGCTTTGAATGGGACCAAGCAACTCCATTATTTCATGGATGGGGACACTGAAGCTTAGGGATGGACAGCAACTGGCGCAAGGTCACATGAATGTAAGAGACAGGGCCAGGGTTGCACCTGGGACACGTAACCTCTAGTCCTGCGTATTCCCTGCTAACCTACACTCCCTCTACACTAGCTGCAACTACTTAAGGGTTAGTGAAATGGTAGCGTTTTCTTGTATGGATTACTGTTAAACTAGGGTTGAGCAGTGACAGGTTTTTTTTAAAAAGGCATGAAATATCCCATTTTTAATTTAAAAATCTATCAAATGGGAAATTCACTTAATTCAGTAACATTCATTCTCTCCCTTCTCTGAGCTGGGCATTAGCCGGGGTACCTGAAATAGCCACCTCCCTCGGCTCTGCTGACAGCTCCATGGTGACCGGCCAAACCACAGACATGACCAGGGAGCCTCCTGCCTTGTGATGCCATAACCTCACTGCAGAGGCAAATTCTGAGCATTAAACACACTTATATGTGCTACCTGACACATATTCCCCACCATCCTGTGGCAGCTGGCTTGACAGAACGGTGGACTTGGCTTTTGCAGACTCAGTGCAGTACAGATAGGTGGTAATACCCTGCAGGACTGGGGCAAGGGTCTCTAGGAGGCTGTACATGCTCTGAATCAGAGTCCAATATATGGAGCTTCTCCTCCCACGGCCAGGATTCACGGGCCCAGAAAACGGGAGTAGCACCCCTCACTATTACCAGTGGTACCCCTAGTGACCCACTGGCAAAAGTTGTGCATCCTGTTCTTGTGACCTGATGCTCTGCTGGCCTCAAGGTCTTAGTTAGTTCCAAAGGGAGGAATGCTTCCGCTAGGAGACACAGCAGTGATTCCATTGGATTGGAGGTTAAGACTGCCACTTTAGGCTCCTTATGCCTCTGAATGAATAGGCAGAGAGGGAGTTTCTGTACCGGCTGGGGTGATTGGTCCTGGTTACCAAGGGTAAATCAGACTGCTGCTCCACAAGGAAGGTAACGAAGAGTATGTCTGTAATACAGGAGATTCCTTAGGGCTTTCTTAGTATTGCCAGGACCTGCGATTAGAGTCAATGGAAAACTATAACAACTCAATCCAGGCAGGACTACTAATGGTCCAGGCCCTTCAGAACTAGGTTCACTCCGCCAGGCAAAGAACCACACCCAGCTGAGGCTATGGTTGCTGAAGGTGAGGGAAGTACAGAATGGACACCAGCTATGACCACGTGACCAGTTAGAGAAACGAGGACAGTGTGGTCAGGAGTACTTCCTCTGTATTTTTTTATGAACATGTTTGTGTATGTGTGGGTCTATGTATGTGTATTAAGTAAATATCTTTGTTTTCTTCCCTCTCTTATTCTCTTAACATGAAACACAAGATGTATTGGTTTTATATGGTGGTATCTAAGTATTGTTAATTTTACATCATAGTATTAAACTATGGGAGATCAAGGAGAAAGGTAAACATTACTCAAGGACTTTACCTCTTCTTCTGGCAGGTTATACACAGGACAGTTGTGTCATGTTAGGCAGAATTATGACCTTGTTATTGTCTTTATTTGGAGATAAGTATGGTTTAAGGAGATGTGTATGGGTGCCAAGTTGACAAGGAGTGCACTTGTGATGGTTAATTTTATGTCTCAACTTGACAGGGCCATGGGGTGCCCAGATGTTTAGACAATTATTCTGGGTATGTCTGTAAGGGGGTTTCTAGATGAGATTAACATTTGAATTGGTAGACTGAGTAAAGCAGATTGTCCTCCCTAATGTGGGTGGGCCCCACCCAATCAGTTGAAGGTCTGAATACATGTAGAACAAAAAAGCTGATCCTCCTACCAGCAAAGGGGGAATTTCCTTCTGCCTGATTACTTTGAGCTGGGTAAGTGCTTTTGTGTTTTGTTTTTTTTCTTGCCTTTGGACTTGAACTGAAAGCACTGGCTCTTCCTGGGTCTTGAGCCCGCCAGTTATTCGACTGAAACTATACCATCAGCTTTCCTGGTTCCCAGGCCTTTGAACTCAGGCTAGAACTACACTCCCAGCTGTCCTGGGTCTCCAGCTTGCCAACTGCAGATCTTGGAACTTGTCAACCTCAATAATCATGTGAGCCAATTACTTATAATAAATTTCTTTATACATATATATATATATATATGTATATATATATAAAATCTCCTACCTCCTAATGGTTCTGTTTCTCTAGAGAACCCTGACTAATATAACACACACTCACACACGCACCTGCAAGGGCAATGTTACTCCAATGTTATTGTCATAGTGGGAAAGGGGAAGTGGTACTTTAGGAAGTCGGCCTACCCCTCCCCTAGGTGGTAATGGCTGCTGTCCTTGCAACTGTGACAACGTGTCCCCTTTAGTGCCTACTCACATCAGGGTCCAGCTCATCCAGCTCATTTTCCAGGGTCCTCAGCTCTTCTTCTGTAAGGGCTCCAAGGATTTCATCTTCATCCAGGTCACGGTATTTCTCTAGTTCTCGTCTGTACGACATCGTAGAAGAACCTTCTGTTCCCATGACCTACCAGAAAGAGCAAAATCTTAGAAAGACCCTTCTTGGATTTGCTCTCAGAGCAAATAGATGCTTATCACTCACATGGAGCCCTGGGCATGTTTTATGAATTGTCAGGATAATAATTACTATACTGGAATCCTGTATTAAGTTGGACTAATTATCTCATAAACCTTGCAAGGTGAAAGTCCTGAGGGCTTGCAATTTAACGACTTGTAATTGTTGTAATTGGCATGGCCATTAGTTACAAGTAATAGGTGATTATAAATGGCTTACGAGTGCCTGAAAACTATTTTATTCTTCAAATAGTTCTAAAATTTTCTGTACAACCCTCCACCCTTCACCCCACACCCTGATGGAAAACATGAACGCTGGAAATTCTGCCAAGGCTGATCTTAAAAGCAGGGGAAGTGTCAGTGGTTAATTAAGCACCTGCTGCATGCAGGCCCTTCCCCTACAACATCTCATTCAATCCTCACAAGAAGCAGCTGACGGTAACAGCTAACTTTTACTACCATAGGCCAAGCTGTGCGTTAAGTAATTCCCAAGGACATTCTAATTTAACCTCTGAGGTAGGCATTTATCCCCGTCTTGCAGATGAGGACGCTGAGCTTAGAGAGGCTGAGGGACTCACACGAATCACACGACCAAGAGGGGACAGGACCACCATTTGAACCCCAGTCTGCTGGCTTTCCAAGCCCACGTGGCTCTAGCCATTGTATCAGGCACCTTTTCATAGAGTCACCTAACTTCATGGCCAGAAGGAGATCGCCTGGTCCAGACCTCTCACTTCACCCCCCAGGGAGCTGGCCCAGAGGGAGGAAGTGATTGATCGAGGGGGTGGGAGTCCAGGTCTGCCACTTCCCAGCTGCTCTCCTTGCGAGAGGAGGCTACTGCATATTCTCTGTGGCACAGATGACACCTAACACCTGTGTTTGTATCCTGTCTCTGCTACTTCCATAACCATGACACTTTCACACCTGAGAACTCATTCAATCCTGATGCCACACCCTGTAAATTGAATTTTTTAACACCTTTTTATCAACAAAGAAACTGAGGGATGACCTAGGGCTTGACTCAGAACCCCTGTCACCGGACCCCAGTGCTCCCCACTACACCACACTGCCTGTCACCTAACCCGGGAGACACAATGGGGCCCTAAGCCCTTCTGTCCCCCAGCTTGGCTGGAACTGTCTGATAACATGACAAGCCCAGCTCACACATCACCTCCTCTGTGAAGCCTCAGCGTCCCCTCTCTGAGCAAAGTTCATCACGGCCACAGCACTGCACCCACACCTCTGCACGCAGCTCGCACGTCTGCCTCCTGCGGCTTCCTCATGGGCAGGGCCTGGGTTTGCTCCACCCCACTCTCCCGAGGGCCCGACTCAGAGCTGTGCACACAGCAGGAAGTCTTTCACTGAAATGAACCCAATTCCAGTTCTCACCTGCCATTGGTGGTCCAATCAGACCACCTTGAGGACATTCTGGGCTCTTCTCTTGGAAAATGGACAGTGTCAGCTTGCTGCAGAGCTGCTAGAATCTCTGTGTCTAAGCCAGTTCCCACCTGTCCTGCAGCCTATGTGAGCCGAGCGCTCAGCTTTTGTTTCTGAGGCTGACAGGCTAAAGGGTGAGGCAGCAGCTCAGAGCATTTGCAAATGCTGCAGAATGAAATGTGTTATTATGTATAGAGTTGATGTTATGGGTGGAACTGTGTCCCCTCCAAATTCATATAAGTTCTAACCCCCTGTACCTCAGTAACCTAGAACCACATTCCAAGTAAGAATGTGACAGTTAATTGGAAAGAGGGTTGTTGTAGATGTAATTAGTTAAGTTTAGATGTGGTCATGCCAGAGGAGGGGGTCCCTAATCCAATAGGACTGATGTCCTTATAAAGAAGGGAAATTTACACAGGCACACAGGAAGAACACCATGTGAAGATGAAGGTAGAGATGGGGGTGATGCTTCTGCAAGGCAAGGAATACCAAAGATTACCAGCAAACCACCGGGAGCTGGAGTAGAGGCCTGGAACAGACCCTCACAGCCCTTGGAAGGAACCAACCCTACCGATACCTGGATCTTGGACGTCTAGCCTCCAGAACTTTGAGACAAAAATCTCTGCTGTTTGGGGCTTCCCTGGTGGCGCAGTGGTTGAGAGTCCGCCTGCTGATGCAGGGGACACGGGTTCGTGCCCTGGTCCGGGAAGATCCCACATGCCGCGGAGCGGCTGGGCCCGTGAGCCATGGCCGCTGAGCCTGCGCGTCCGGAGCCTGTGCTCCGCAACGGGAGAGGCCACAGAAGTGAGAGGCCCGCGTACCGCAAAAAAAAAAAAAAAAAAAAAAAAAAAAAAAAATCTCTGCTGTTTAAGCCACTCAGTGTGTGGTACTTTGTCACGGCAGCTGTACCAAACTGATACAATCAGTATCACCTTCCTCACAGCGTTTTGTGGTTTTAGACCCCAATGGAAACAAACACAAACAAAACCCGTGGCTCATCTGTGAAATGACTGATGGAGTTTTCCAGAGTAGAGAAAAACAAAACCTAGGAAAAGATAACCAACTTATCAATCAAAAAGCTGGGATTAATTGTTAATTTGAAACAAAGTAATTAAAAATAAACAAGAACCAAAGTGGACTAGGGTACAAGAAAAAGCCTCCATTTCAGAAAGAGAGCAGAGATACACATTATTAATATAAGTGTGTGCATGTGTGGGCCTCTGTGTAGGAGAAATCCGAGTGTGTGACAGCTGGCTTGATAAGAAAGGACTTGCTTCCCAAATACAGAAAAGGCCAGTGCCATCCTTTTCTCTAAGAATGGCTCAGCTTGGTCTGACGTCTTCCTTTGACCAGACCCCAAGAATGCAATGTTCAGACCATAAATGGCCCCCCCACCCCAGCTTGATTCATGTCTATTTACTTCCAAAGAAAGCACAAGCAGCTGACGATGCTCTGGTATAGATGGAAAAAAAAACCTCTGATGGCTCTCAGAGAATAACCTAATTTGGATTTTCCTGAGTGGAGCCGGGAGAGGCCCTGTGGTCTCCATCCCAGGGCCAAGAGGACCCTAGTAAGGGCTCGGAGGCTTCCAGAATCAACTCACAGACACACCTCCGAATTAGCATCTCTCAGATGGGCTGCAAAACACGCTTCTGGTGCTCAAACAGGTCTTGGGTTGTACCAAGTTGCACAGCGCTCTCTACTCTGCCTGACTTCTCAAAACCCTTGGTCTGCTTTCCCACAACGGATGTCAGTCGCCAAGACAGGGAGGGTACAAGCAGAACTTCCCTGTCCTTTGGACCATGAACCCATGTCTCTGAGAAACTGCTCCTGGAAGTGGAATCTCATGGAACGTTTGGAAAACACAGCCTTAGATTCACCTCTGGGTCATATGGAGAGCCATTCAGACTCACACAAGAAGGGGCTGGGGGACAGAACCAGCTGGGACAGGTTTGGAACCCTAGGAGCTTCCCATGCTTGTTACCTTGGCTGGTTGACTCATTTTTCCTAGATGGTTTGCACTAAAACCCTTAGAAAGAGTCATGGACAGACCCTGGAGAAGGGACGAGCCAGTACAAGGGAACAGGGGAGAGAGGAATCCATGTCAAAGCCACCCGGGGGAAAAAACGAGCTGGGAATGAGCAAGAAGAGAGGGGTAGGTGGCAACTATGGGGGCTGCTGGAGGGGGGATGGAGCTGGGTAGCAGGCTACCTCCAGAGATGCCACCCTGAGGGATGCGATCATTACATTTCCTGAAGAAGTCTCCATCTTTGCGCACACAGGAAAGTTAATGTTCCGCTTACACACTCCACGGTGCCGATGAATTTAAAACTCCTATTTCAAAGGATTTAAAAGGCCCTTTCTAATGTCAAGTGTCCTGTGAATATTACAGAGTGATGAGGCATCACATTAAATAAGCTGAGAGGAACGGAGAACTCCTAAGGTAAACTATGAAGCTGTCAGCTTCAAGCCACACTCATCTGCTTGGCTCCCAGGGACAGTTTCTCTAAGGTGAGATTCCTCTCCTATGGTCAGTGATGTGGAAGAACTGGAGGTGGGGGACAGACAGGGCAGGAGGGAGGTGAAAACACCATGTTAATAGAGCCCACTGCAAGCTCGGCTTTAAAAGATGGCTTGGGGGAACTCCCTGGCGGTCCAGTGGTTAGGACTCCATGCTCTCTCTGCCAAGGGCCTGGGTTCAATCCCTGGTCGGAGAACTAAGATCCCAGAAGCTGCACGGCGTGGCCAAAAGAAGAGAGAAAAAAAAAAAAAAAAAAAGATGGCTTGGAAGAGGTGGTATTTTATCGCTGTTAGTAAAAGGCCCCTGTTTCCTAGTAAAGGAGGTGTCACAGATGGACACAGACCTGAGATTCAGAGGACTTTGGCTGGTGTGCCAGTTGTGGTGGTAACTCCCTGGGTGACCCTCACTGAATCCCTCCCCTCCTCTGGGCCTCTGTTTGCTCATCTGTAAAATAAGCATAAATGGACCCGGAAATTCTGCTTGTAACCTATCCCCCAGGGTGGTCTCTAAACTGTGCTCAGTGGAGAGCTCAGGCTCTGAGAAAGCCCTTCCAGAGCCCCTGCAGGGGGTTAAATAGGAGAGGCTAAGCAAGAGGGCTCACCCCTCGTACTGTCTGATTTATGGAGGGTTCCACATAAGGTTTCTCTTGAAGAAAGGATTCAGCTGCTAAAATAAAAAGTTGAAAATCACGTCCAGCCTGGGGCTGGGGCGTGGTCAACGCCGGCTCCACAAATATTAGCCACATTATTATGAGGCTGCGGCAGCCACTGCTACTGCTGGGGCCGCTGCCTCTCCGCCGCCCTCCCCTGCTCCCCCATCATCTGTCTGTAATGTTTGCCAGGTAAGGACATGTGTCTTGTCCTCATGGCCCCAGTGCCTAGTCCTGTGCTTGGTAAAGGTGTTAGGAGGGCATGAGCACATTTGGGCTTTGCTCTAGTGTCCTTGGAACTTGGGGCAAGTCCCTTCTCTTCTCAGGTCCTCTGTTTCCCCTTCTTTAACGTGGAAAAAACTGGGAGGGCTGGGAACCCAAGAGGGGAGGGGATGGGCAGGAAGGGGTGATGAGGCTGCCCAAGGCAGAACCGCGCCGCTGCTGCCTGCTTTACAAATTGGGTCCTGAGTAAGAGTTGGTGAGGAAAAGAAAAGGACAGCTCAATAAATTAAAGACGCGTTTGAAAACTGAAGTCTTCCAAATCCTGTGCATTTTACACTATTGGCACATCTGGCCTCCCTGCTTCTCAGTGGCAGAAACCTTAAGCTTCTGCTAAATATGAAAATAATAGAATGTACAAGCTGTGCCAGGAAGTAGAACCAGGCAGGTTGGATGGTAAAAATGAGTGGGTCAAGGGCTGAGGCCATCCATCAGGAAGCTTCAGGAATGAGAGCTCTGAGACAGGGCAGCTCCTGGAGCACCGAATGCACTTTTAGATCTTTCACGGGAGGTGGGTGCAGTCACTTGTGCTAATGGCTCTTCCAGCATCTGCCCCGGGGGACACTGCGGCAGGAGGCTCTGGAGAGGTATCTTGATTTATGGACTGCATTTCCCCGAGGTCAGGAAGAGCTGAGTCACAAGTTCAAATGAATATTTTCCAGTTATACCATCTTGTTATTTCAGCCACAGTGAAGGGAGGTGGATTTACAAAGTTGATGCTTCGTAACCCTTCTCCTCCGTCTTTGTCTTCTCTTCTCTTTGGGAAGACACTTTGGCTGAAGGGATTTTAGGCCATGATCCCTCATCACTGAAGCCTGAGCCTCTCTCTTCCATTGGCTCCAGGGACACAAAAGTGAGTGCCTGAGATGTTCTCTGTTCCTCCCGAGAGAGCTGTCTCCCCACTGCCCTCCTCCAAGGGGCACCTCTGGGGGCAGCCATGCTGTATAGCATGTGATCCCTACCTCAGCTGACTGGGCAGAGTGGGTGCCTGGCTCAAAGGCAGCCAACTGAGTGGCTAGTCAGTGATCTATGTGGCTTGGATTTAAAAAAAGAGTGAGCTGGTTGAATGAGCCCCTTCATTCCTTGGCATTTGTATTGGTTCCTGAGACTGCCCTAACAAAGTACCACAAACGGAGGGGCCTAAACAGCAGAAATTCATTGCCTCTCAGTTCTGGAGGCTAGAAGTCCAAAATCTAGGTGTGGCAGGGCTGGTCCTTCTTGTGGGGAGATCTGGGGGGTGAACTCATGGGGCTGAGGGATGGGGAACACGGCATCCCAGAAGAGCCCAGTCCCTGCTCCCTCAGGCTTGGGCTGCTACGGCTCCTGCTGGAGTCCCATGAGACTCCCGCCCCACCACAGTCCTTACAAGACCCACCCTCTCCTCGCACACCCTCGCTGCACTCAGTTACCTCGAATGCATCCCTGCCCCTTGCGGCCAGACAAGTACGAGGCTGTCCCGGTTTGCCTCCTTCCTTTCTCCCCACCCCTTCTCATTCTCCCTGATGACGGATTCTTCTTGGCCCACCTGTGCCCCTGGGCGCTGCCCTCTTACATCTCACACTCCCCCTGGGGGCTGTCTCCAAGCGGGGTCAGCTCTCAGTGATAAGCTGATGACCCTCGCAGGGTCTCGTGCTCTGTTGAGCGCATCTCCTGGAGTCCCTCAGGCTTCACGTGCCCAACCCGGAGGGCAGTCACCTCTCCGCCACCACCAGCCCCTCACCCTGCTGCCGTCAGCCACCCAGGCCAGACACCTGGGGGTCAGTCCGAACCCTCCCCTCGACCTCCCCAGTTCTGGTGGGTCCCCACGCCTGTCAACCCTCTCTCTCTCTCTCTCTCATTTATTCTTTGGAATGCTATAGGGGTTTTTGTTGTTGTTGTTGTTGTTAGATTGTGGTAAAATACACAGCACAAAATGAACCATTTTAAGTGTATAGTTCTATCGGATAAAGTACATTCACGTTGTTGTACAGCCATCACCAGCATCCATGTCCAGAACTTTTTCATCTTTCCCAGCGGAGACCCTGTCCCCCTTTAAGCGCTAACTCCCCGTCCCGCTCCCCCCAGACTCTGCAGCCACCATTCTGCTTTCTGTCTCTATGAATCGGACTACTCGAAGTGCGTCATCTGAGTGGAATCATACACTGTTGTCCTTTTGTGACTAGACTCCCATCTCTTTACCATCCCTTGTATCTGTCCCTCC
Source organism: Grampus griseus (assembly GCF_964374135.1). NCBI lineage: Eukaryota > Metazoa > Chordata > Mammalia > Artiodactyla > Delphinidae > Grampus > Grampus griseus. Next base: position 34,056,235 of record NC_139000.1, read on the forward strand.
TCTCCCTTGTCACGGCGACTGCCTTTTTTGGATCTGTGTTGTCACAACAGCCTCCCAACCCAGTTCCCTGCCTCAGTTCTGCTACCTTCCTGTCCACACGCAACTCAGCCTTCAAGTGATCTTTGTGAAAGTCACTTCTTTTTTTTTTTAGCGGTACGTGGGCCTCTCACTGCTGTGGCCTCTCCCGTTGCGGAGCACAGGCTCCGGATGCGCAGGCTCACGGCCATGGCTCACGGGCCCAGCCGCTCCGCGGCATGTGGGATCTTCCCAGACCGGGGCACGAACCCACGTCCCCTGCATCGGCAGGCGGATTCTCAACCAATGCACCACCAGGGAAGCCCGAAAGTCACTTCTGATGCTGCTGCTGAGCTGAAGCCACCTTCAACAGCCCCCATTGTGACAGATGGAGCGCAAACTCCCCAGCCTGGGGTTTGAGGCCATTGGAGACCTGGTGGCCTCTGTGCCACCCCAGCTTCTAATCCCCACACAGGCTTTCCCCTTCCAGCTGGACCCTCCACTCGCCCCCAGCACCTGAGCACCCCTGACATTCTGGGCCAAGCACATGCAGTCCTCTCAGCCTGGAGCACCCTCTCCCCACCTCCTCACTGGAGGTGCGGCCTCCCTGCTGTGCTTCCCTGCCCAGTGGAGGTGACCGCGGCTCCCACCTCCCAGCCCCCAGGCTGAACTGGGTTGGGGACAGCATCACATCTGACCAGCATCACACGCACAACTCAGGCTAAAGGCTCCGTTACTGCAGGTCAGTCAGGAATGCAGACCCCCCTGAGCTGGGTGGACACCAGAATTCTATCCCAGGCTAGTGACCCCAAAGGGAAGAAAGTCAACTGTCCCTCGACTGGATGGGGCAGGGCAGGGTGTGGAAGAGGTAGACAAGTAGGGATTGGAAGTTTGGGGGGCTTACCTTCCTCAGTGTTTAAGCTTTGGAAGAGGGTCATAAAATGTGACACAATAATTACACCCAAAACCAGTCCAAAGTGCAGAGACCTTTGCAACTTAAAACAAACAAACAAACAAACACTTTCATGCCCGCAGTTTCATGTCCCCTGCAGGGCAAGAAGTGAGAGTGCCTTGGCATGTTGTCATCTATGATTGGATCCAGACAGACAGGGGGAGGGAGACAGCTGGACCAAGAGGGCCCAGCTCTCCCAGGCACCATCTCGTGTCCCCAGGCAGCCCCTGTGTGATGGCCTGAGTGCTCACTTAGCCCTGATGAAAGATTCTCCCAGGCAGGACTGGCTACAGAATTTCCCGGGTCCAGTGCAAAATAAGACTGTGGGGTCCTGAGTTCAAAAACGGGAAAAAAGTGCCACTAAAGGTACCAAGACATAAAGTTTTTCCTTTCTCTCATGGTCTCTGTCTTGATCTGTCGTGGTGTCTTTAAAATGTATGACTGAATATCATGATCTACACAGGTGCCCGAGTGCTGTGACTCAGAGAGGGCACACCAAGTCCTCTGGCTGCCAGCTTCCCTCCCCTGCCAGATACAGGACGGACATGCTCTGCCCGGGTAGGGAGCGGGCAGTTGAGCCAGGCTTCTCCCCTTCCAATGGGGCCACTGCCCTAACACACGGAGATGGGTGATCCCAAGGGTATCCCAACCTCTGCACCAGGACAATAGATGCCTGGATCACGAGACGACAAGAGGCTTGCCCTGCAAGGTTGCCAGCCGAATGCAGCCAGGGCGAGAGCCCCAGTAGTAGCTGGGCAGTGGTGGGGAGGGGGAGGCTGGTAGGACCTGGGGCGCCAGGAGGCGATGCAGCTGGAGTCTGAGAACCCATCCTCAGGAAGCAGAGAGGCAGCAGGAGATGGAACTTCGTGCGGGACCTCAAAGCCCTGGTGCACACTTCACTGTCCATGGGGCTTCACTTTAAAATATAAATCCAAAGATAAAATTAAGAATTTCAAGAAATCGACTGCCGAGCATTCAACCAAGCACAGAGTGCTTCTGAGAGCAGGGCTCTGTACAACCTACAACCTGTTCCCAGCCCTTTTCCCAGGACACATACCCTGAAGGCTCCAGGGCTAGACTCAGCCTTGGCTCACCTGGGATGGTCCTTTTCTTCTCTAGTATCCTCCAACCCACTGGGATCTCCACTCCCTGGGGTCTATAGGAAGCTGGAGCCCTTGTGCAGTGGCAGAGGGACACTGGGATAGGAGTCAGGGGATTCGATTACAAGTCCTGACTTTGGTTGAGGATTTGCTGTGTGGCCTCGAGCAAGTTGCTGTACCTCTCTGGATCTCAGTTTCCACAACCTAATTCGTTGAGTGAGTGTTTACTGAGCACCCACGTTGTTCAGGGCATAGTGGGCCTTTGTGGGAGAGACAGAAATTAATAGGAGAGTTCCGGCCCTCAGGAAGCTTGCAATTAAGTCGGGAGGATAAGACTCACACAGAAATCCCTGGGATGGTGTCATACACATCCTCTCTTCACCCACCACCCTCAGAGGGAGGTTGAGCTGGGCCATTAGCCCCACTTTACAGATGATGTCTCCTCTTGGGTCAGCCTGGTGGCAGGTGAAAGCATGGACTAGGGGTCACGCAGGCTTGGGCTAAAATCCCTGCCCTGGCTCTAACTGGTGGGGCAATCTTGGGCATGTCACTTAGTGCCTCTGAGCTTCATGGATTCATTTGTAAGGTGAGGGCACAACCTGTACCTCTGAAGGGGTGCTGTGAAGAAGCAGTGACACAAAGGATGGGGCAGTTCAGATGGCTGGTTTCCTTCCCTCTTCCTCAGTTTCATGAAGCTCCAGCCCAGTAAGCCAACCCTACAAGCATCAGATGGGTGGACATGGCTGGGTAGCCACGAGAAAGGTGTGGGGGCTCTCAAGTGACTGTCTACCCAACATAAATCAACAGTGTGAGGCGCTGGCCCTCAAAGCCACGGTGTGATCTCAGCTGCATTAACAAAGGTACAGTGGACAAAGTAAGGGCGATGATGGCCTTGCTAGGCTTCAGGCTGGAGCTCAGCTCTGGGCCCCCACTCTTGCACTGGGGGTGTGTGATTATTTTTTCTTTTTTTAATAAGGCATTGGTTGGGCTTCCCTGGTGGCGCAGTGGTTGAGAGTCCGCCTGCCAATGCAGGGGACACGGGTTCGTGCTCCGGTCCGGGAAGATCCCACATGCCGCGGAGCGGCTGGGCCCGTGAGCCATGGCCGCTGAGCCTGCGCGTCCGGGGCCTGTGCTCCGCAATGGGAGAGGCCACAACAGTGAGAGGCCCGCGTACCGCAAAAAAAAAATAATAATAATAAGGCATTGGTTATATACAGTCAAGTGGGCAAGTCTTAAGAGCACGGCTCACTGAATCTTCCCATATGCATACACCTATGTAAACACCACTCAGATGAAGATATAGGCCATTTCCAGCCCACCAGAAGGCTTTCTCATCCCCCTCCCAGTCCATCTCCCTCAAAGGTAACAACTATTCGGACTTTTAAAGCCTTCTAATAAATTAGCTTTGACTGTTTTTGAACATCATATAAATGGACACATATAGAGGGTATGTTCTTGCATCTGGCTCCTTTCAGATGCAACTTTATATCTGTGAGATTCATCCACGTTGCCTGTTAGAGTGGCAGGTGATTCTTTTTTGTTGATGTGTAGTATTCCATTGCATGAACTATACCATAATTTGTTTGTTTACTCTACTGTTAATGGACATTTAAGTTATTTCCAGTATTTGGTAATTATAAGTAGCCCTATGATGGCTTTTGGTGGGAATAATCACTTATTTCTCTTGGGTATGTACCTGGAGCAGAATTTCTGGATCACAGAGTTGGCATACACTTAGTTTCAGTAGGTACTGTCAAAAAGTTTCCCAAAGTAATTGTACAATTTTACATCCCCTCCAGCAGGGTTTGAGAGTTCCAGTTGTTCCACATCTTTGCTAACTCTTGGTATTGTCGGTACTTTCCTTTTTAGCCATTATGGCAGGTGGGTAGTGGTATCTCATTGTGCATTTCCCTGATGACTAAGGATGCTGAGCACATTTCATATGGCTACTGGCCATATGGGCGACCTCTCCTGTGAATTGGGCCTTTTCTCTTGAGTGGTGCTGGCCGAGTTCAGAGAAGGGGGGCAGGGTGTCAGATGAAGAACAGTTGAAGGGCCAGGGGAACATGGTCACACTCTGCAAACTTCTAATGGGCTGACCTGGGGAAGAAGGAACAAAAATGGTCTGTGGATGCCAGCGCTCAGAAGACATAGATTTACTGAGGTGACCAGGACATGGATTTCCGATCAGCGCAATGAATTGTCTAAAAATAAACAATGTCCAAGGAGGCACTGGGCTGATTCAGGAGGTGGTGAGCACTTGTTATGCCAGGCATGTGAGCAGAGATGCTAGAGCCCTAGATGAGGTTTTCCAGAGACGGCTGACGTCTCGACTGATGGTGGGTTTCAGGAGTTGACAAGATGAGATTTCAGGCCTATGAAGGCCTGGTTCTGTTATGTAAGACATGTTTGGAGCCACTGAGTGGAGAGCATGGGGACTCAGAGATGATCAGCTCTCTTTAAAAAAGACTTGTTTCCTGGCCTGTTTGCATTATTCTCCCTGGCTGATCTCATTCTCTTAGTCATACGGGAAAGTACCTTCTGAAAAAAGCAGGGAAACGAGACACAGCATTTGACTCCGTCACTCTCTGCAGTGAATCTGAGCCCCATCCCAGTTCACACGGAGCCTCAAAGGTCCACACGTCAAAGCTGTCAAAGGGTTTAAATTAGAAAAGCACGTGTGTGTGCTTGCACCATTGTGTGTTTTCATTTTGCACCTCTTGAGGTCATCACAGTGTCTGAGTCACTGAACGAATCATTGTAAGCAAGAGGGCTCCAGGAAAAGACGCTGAACCCATCGCCCTGTCCCAGCTGGCCTGCCCACCGGCCCTGCAAACCCTGCCGTACTCCACTCTGTGGTTCCTTCTCCCCACCTCTCTGCAACTGCCCTGGCTCAGGCCACCACGCGCTCTCACCAGCCTCTGCCTCTTCCATGGCCTCTTTTTCCACACCAGCTGAAAAGGGTACTAGCAAGCCAAATACTAATACCAAGGGGAGGGGCCGTCAGAGTTCTGTCATTGAAGCATCATCTTATTGCACTCCACCCCCACCCCCCAAGACTGAAAGCTACTTGAAGGCAAGCATCCTTGTCTCCCATCGTCCCTGCTTCTCTCAGGTGCTGAAGTCAGTTTTGTTGAATAAGTGAATGAATGAATGCTTGGCATTACTACTGACTTTGACAGCCTTAAGACAAAAGCCTCGGTGGAATAAAAGCTGGCTTGTAGAAAAGCCTGTGAACTAACTCCTATTCTCACTCTCCATTTCATACACATGAACTCTGTCACCTTGCCTCACAGCAGGGGTTAACATAGGCACAGGTTTATGAAGCACGTTTTTGTATCTTCTAAAAAGTCAATATGAAAAGTATCATGGGCAATACCAAAAGGCAAAAGGCAAGTTGGGGGGAAAATATTTGTCGCACGTTGAACAAAGGGCTAATTTTTTTTTTAACAGAGTTCCTAAATTAAAAAAAAAAAAAAAAAGAAGAGTCCAGTGAAAATGTGGGAAGAGGAAAAGAACAGGCAATTCACATAAAAAGAAACATCAACGGCTAATAAGCCTATGAACAGAGAATGAAACCCACCCATAATAAAAGTAAATTGAGAAAGGAGACATCAGTTCTCCTCTATCAGATTAACAAAGATGAAAAAGTCTGAGAATCTCTGGTGTTGACAAGATGTGGAGGAGACCAACATTCTCACACAGAGTAGAAGGACACACTGGTACACCCTCTCTTGAGGCAAGTTAAGTCATATCTATCCAAACGCACACACGCTTTGACATAGCAACTCCACTTCTAGGAATTTATCCTGCCAGTTTACTCACTGAATTGTACAAAGATATATGTACAAATCATCTGGTTATTATCTATCTTAGCAAAAAACTGGAAACCACATAAAAGTTCATCAATAGGGCACTGGGTAAATGAATTATAATGTAGACATACAATAAAATGCTATTAACACCATCCTTGAGGCTACCATTGCCTGTTATGTCAATGTACCTTCTAACAGCATGCATTATTCTGTACGTACCGCATACTAGCCACAGTGCTTAACTCTTTACGTGGATAATTTCATGCAATCCTAATAACTCTGTGAAGTAGATACTTCTTACTTCCCATTTTAGCTGAAGAAACTGAAATGCAGTATTCTGACTGTATCAGTTTTCTAGGGCTGCCATAACAAATTACCACAAAGTGGATGGCTTAAAACAGCAGAAATGTATCCTGTTGCAGTCGGAAGGCCAGAAATTGGAAATTAAGATGTGGGCAGGGTTGGTTCCCTTTGCAGGCTCTGAGGGAGACTCTGTACCTTGCTTCTCTGGCTTCTGGTGACTGCTGGCAATCCTTGGCATTCCCTGGCTTGTACCTACATCACTCCAATCTCTGCCTCTATTGTCACGTGGTCTTCTTTCCTGTGTATGTCCACTCCACTTCCCATAAGGACACCAGTCATTGGGTTTAGGGCCCACCCTAGCCCAGTATGACCTCAGCTTAACTAATTACTTCTGCAAAGGCTCTATTTCCAAAGAAGGTCACTTTCTGAGGTTCCGGGTGGACATGACTTTTCAGAGGATACTATTTAACCTACTACAGTGACCAAGGTAACAAAGCTAGTAAGTAGTAGAGCCGGGATTTGAATCCAGGGGGGCAATGTGTACTCATTACCACTGCTCCATGCTGCCTTCCCATAACAGCTCACACTTTTATAACACTAACAATGTCCCAGGCACTGACTTAAGCATTTTACATATAATAACTAATTTACTCCCCACAACAAGCCCACTTCATACATGTGCAAATAGAGATTCCCCACAATAACCCCATATTACAGATGGGGAAACTGAGGCACGGGGAGTTAAAAGTTACCTGAGTCTATGCAGCCCATAACTGACAGACCTTAGATTTGAACCCAGGGAGGTATGTTCTTAACCACTATGCAAAACTGCCTCCCAACACTCTGAGAATTAGGGCTAAGAAAACATTTCTTTCTCCTGAAGGACTGGTCTTTTTTAATCAGACATGATGTGGTCTCCAATTCATTGCTTCTCCCTTTCCCCTTCAGTTGTCATGATTCATCAGCTGATTTGAGTGTCCAAATAGAGTTGCCATCATTCAGCTAGGACACTGGCATATTTTCTCTCCTTAATCTGTGTTGGGCATTTTGAAAGGCCTTCAGAGAGACCCATGCACCCACGCAAATGACATGCAAACTGTTGTGTGCATGGATATATTCATTTTTCTGGAGCAAGAGTCCATGGCTCCCATCAGATTCTCAGAGCTTCACGATCCTAATTTTCAAGTTTTTTGCCCTCCCTCCCTCCTTCCTTTCTTTCTTTCTTTTTTCTGTTCTCACCAGTTATGTTGCCTACGCCGGTTTATTAAGCAATCTCATACCCTTTTAATGGCGTAAGTGGAATGTAGTATAAAACCCATAAACAAATGCGTGCAATGTTTCCATTCAGTCTGACTTTTTAAATCTTCCTGGGTTTGCGTGGAGGAAGTCCGCCTTCCTGACTCTCCTCTCTGTTGTCTTTTGAGTGCTTCTGAGGCGGGATCCGGTTCCTACCCCGGCACGGGCCAGGTGCTCACCCTGCGCTCATAGATAGCAAACTTGTAAGCAGTGTGCGCTGAAAAAGCCAATCAGACACAGAAGCCTGGAGCTCTGGCGCTCAGGGGGGTTTCCAGGCTGACCAGGAACTGGGCAGTGTGACCTTAAAGCCTTGTCTGGGCCTAAATTTCTCCAGCAAGCAAGGGAGAAGCCAGGAAGGCAGAAGTAGGTGGAAAGAACCCGCAGCTGCAAGCCTGACCCTTCCCGCTGCCTGCCATCCCTGGAACTTCCTCCTTGCCAACATGCTGCAGCCACGTGCCCCCAAGCCCCGCCCCCAATCACCTGCCCCCTCACCAATCCCCGCCCCCTATGCATCCCATCACCTGGGCCTTCCCACGTGCCCACCACGCACCACACGTCCCGCCCCCATGCCCCACACGCTCCACCGTGTTCTTCTAGCCCCTGCAGGTGCCCCGTCATGCTCCTCATGCCCCGTACATTGCTCATAAAGACAAAAACGAAACAACCAAACAACAACAACAAAATCCCAGAAAGAGCCCTTGATTTTTGACTTTGAGTCAAGGCTTAAATGAATTCATTTGTAGATTTTAATAGAAATACTTTTTTTTTTTTTTTTTTGCGGTATGCGGGCCTCTCACTGCTGTGGCCTCTCCCGTTGCGGAGCACAGGCTCGGACACGCAGGCTCAGCGACCATGGCTCACGGGCCCAGCCGCTCCGCGGCATGTGGGATCTTCCCGGACCAGGGCACGAACCCGTGTCCCCTGCATCGGCAGGCGGACTCTCAACCACTGCGCCACCAGGGAAGCCCTAGAAATACTATCTTAATGCAAAGGCCAAGGGAAAACTTTGAGATAATCAGCACTCACCTTGATGGTCAAAGTCTGGTGGTCAGTGTATGCAGAAGAAGCCTCACATTATGATGTGTATCAGCGCTTATTAGGAATTATTAAGCCTATTATTTAATAAGCTTATTAGAAACAAGGAGCTTGTTAGAAATTCAGAGTCTCAGGTCCCCTCCTAGGCCTACTGAGCCAGCATCTGCATTAACAAGATCCTGAGTATCTCCAATGCTAGAGAAGCACTAGTGTAGAACACAAGGACTCTGATTTCTCAAGTTTACCAAACCCTGGAGAGCACTTGGGTTTTTCTGGAATACACATCCCAATTGGATGACCTGGAATAATTCCTACTGGGGTTCACTATGCTATCTATAAAAAGGGGTCATTATACCGGCCCGTCCTCCCTTACAGGATTACTGTGAGTTTCAGGTGAGATCATGGGTTCATTCTATGTATTGTGAGGGGGCTGAGGGGCTGCAGGGTTGGTGGGGAGCAGAACAGGTGTGGTTTCTGCCCTCACGGAGCTGACGGGGTGGTGGGATGGGAAAACATGTAGATAATGTTGTGTGATTGTCACGGTTACCTCAGGGCTTTCATTTGCTTAGTCTTTTACATATTCTTTCATTCAGTGATCAGTCACTAATTAAAACATAAAATCCTTGCACTCTGCCAAGCTGCTGAGCTCTGAGCTCGACACTGGGGAAGCAGAAATATCAGTAAATGAGCCATGAACTCTGTCCTCAAGGATCTATCAGTCTAGTCAGAGATAAGGATGTAAGCAGCTGATGACACTTAGAACAGACTATGGCTGGTTCTCTGAGGCCCATTCAGGGGGCTGTGGGAGCACAGGTGGGGCAATGAGGCGCTTTGATTTAAAGGAGGATTACAAGTTTGCCAGGTTGAGAAGGAAGAGGACAGCATTCCAGGCAGAAGGAACAGCAGGGGCAAAGGCGGCAAGGCATGCAGTCACATATGCTTGCACCATGACACGGTGTAGAGAACTGGGGGGCGTGTCAGGAGATGGTTTGGAGAAGTAGCTTGGGGCCACATCTTAGATGGTCCTCGTGTCGGATGCCAAGGAATCTGGTAGGAAATGGGGAATCCCTGAATGAAGAGGAATAACACTATCCGAGCTACGTTTCACAAAACTCTGTCAACAGCAGCATGAGAAGAAAAGACTGGGGTTAAAAAAAGAGAGAGAGAGAAAAGACGGGTGCAGAAAGACTCTTAGGAGGCTCTGCTAATAGCTCAGGGGGAGAGATGACAAAGTACTCGACTGGGGACAGACATGAATAGAAGAGATGTTAAGGAAGGTAGAATTGATAGGACTTTTGACCAAATGAATGGGGTGGTGAAAGGTATGGAGGTTTTTGGCTCAGAGCCTGGGTGGATGGTGTTACTGTTAACCAAGAAGGGGGGACCCTGGAGGGAGACTGGGTGGTGAGCCTGAGTTGGGCCTGTTGGGTGTGAAGTACCTTAGGGACACCCTCTTGGCTTTGTCCCCTAGGCTGGAGTCACGGATGCCTAGAGCTGAGGAGTGTGGTCCAGGCTGGACACAGGAGTTTGGGAGTTCTGAGTGTATAGGGAGTGGTGGGAGCCCTGGGAGTGGATGGGACTATAGGAGGGTGCGGGGTGAAAAGGAATATGGTTGAGAGTGGCACTAATATTTAAGGGCTGGGAAGAGATGAGTCCATGAAGGAGGTTGAGTGAGGCCAAGAGGATTTCTGCCTTATCACCCACCAGCATCATCTCCCAGGAACAGTCCTGGAGACACCTCCCTAGAAGCCCCAGAGTGAGCGGTGGCTGGGGCTGGGGATCTGAGAAGGAAGAACTGAAACAGAGACAGCACTTTCACAAATCTCTTTTTCTCCAAGAGAAAGGATGTAAGAAAAGGAGAAACAAAAGAAATGCTTGAGTTTGTTTCGTTTTTCAGATCAAAAACAGATCCAGCACCTCCTAACATCGAAGAAAACCTCCTAGACTGTCCTAGGTTGACTCCAGTGAGCTCATTCTTTCGTTATCGTTAAGAGCAAAGAAAGTCTGGTTTTATCATGATTAACCAAAGGAGGATTTTACAAACCAAAACAAGAGACAGGAAATGGTCCCCAAATTATGCCATCTGCTTCATGTTTTTCCATACAAACAAGCCTGTCGCTTTAAACTGATAATGGCTCCTAGCAGCCAAATAATTGATCTACTTGGTGTTTTGGCTTTAAGTGAAGAGTGAACTGGCCTCTTTAGAAATGTTGGCAGCCTGGCTGGTCCATTAGTAAGACAGAAAAATCAAAACACTGACTGGAAAAGGTCATTATGACTGGGCTCAGCAGGAGTCATCGATACATGACGTCATTTCAGAAACAAGCGAGCCAAGGTCGTGAGCCCCCTGGACAGAGTCAAACTACCCTTTGCGGCCCATCACCACCCTCCTTCACAGATACTGAAGTCTCCCAAGAGGACACCAGGGTCTGAGCCAGGACTGGCTTCATTTTACCCTTTCTTTGCTCAGCCTGAATCTAGAGGAATGTGATTTTAGAGCCTGTGGCATTCAGCAGGTCATTAAGGAAGGCCCTCAGTCCTCCCATGTGCATGTCCCTTAGATGCTCTTTTCACCTCTTCCCCTCTCCCAGGTGTGTCTCTGTCTCTTTTCACACTCCTCAGCCCAGAAACACCCACCTCCCCTTTCGGCCCTGTCTCCAGCTCCTACTACCTTCTCTCTTCCTTCCTTTCTCCTCCAAGCTTTTAGAAGAGCTGTGGGCTCTGTCTCCAAATCTTCGGCTCCCATTAGCTGCTTCTTCCTCTCGCTAGCATTAACATCATTGCAGGTACCAAGCACAGGACCAAGGGCTTTCCCTGCATCATCCCCCTTAATCCCAACAGCAACCCATCTGAAATGGATGCTATTATTATCCCCTTGTACAGAGGAGGAAACGGGCTCAGACAGGCTGGGTCACTGGCTTCAGTAAAGCAGTGGCAGATCCCATTTTTGAACCCTCTGCAATGCCCTGGCCAAAGTCACCCAATCATGGTGGCCCTTTCCCAGTCCTCTTCCCCTCTGTCTCTCTGCACCAGCTGGCACTGCCAATCTCTCTCCTCCCTTGGCTCTTGGGAACCAGTTTCTCCCGTTCTTTCCTTCCTCTTCATAGGGTGGGTTCCCCTGGATTTCATCCCTGGTGCTTCACTTTTCTCATGATAGAAAGTCTTCCAAGGGAAGCTCTGAGTCCTCTTAATTCCAGGTCCACTGGAAAGCATCTTGCCCACCCCCTCATTGCTCATGGTCACTCTAAGTGGGTGGCAGAGCTGGGGCTGGAGCCAGGTGTCCTAATCTCCAGGTCAGCCTATTACTCAGAGCTGCCACTACCTACTCTTAGTTTTTGTGGTTTTTTTGCTGAGCAGCAGGAAGCAGCCCAACCCTGGAGGAGGGAGAAACTGTGAGACCCTGATAAGGTGGGGCGGAGGCTATTTTTAGAGGACACTGGCTTTCTACTTAGGCTGGGAGGAACTTAAGCGCCAGGATCTTCTAAAACGTGGGTTTGCAAGACTGGCTCATTAAATAGAATTAACACATCTAAGTGACAGCACTCCTTGCTTTCACCCTCTGCCTGTTTGTTGTGTGGCTCGAATTGATGAGAACCTTACTATTTGTCTCCATTTCCTCTTAATTCAGTGAGGCTTTAAGATGGCTTTGGAAAAAATATATGATAGAAAGTAAGGTAGAAACAAAAATGAAACTTCAAGATGAGGGCGCTATTGTCTGAGCAAGGGGAAGTCCTGGACAGCAGCAGACCAAAGAACAGGGGGTGTTGAACAGATCCCCAAGACCTGCCTGAGCAGCAGGAAGTGTCAGGAAAGACATGAGAAAGGCTGGTGGAGACTGCCTGGCATGTCCAGCAGCGTGTGACCTTGAGCAGGGGGCTCTGCAGACCCTCGCCAGGAACAAAATGTTTGTCACCACTGGGTGAAAATGGGAATTTTTTGGGTTCCCCCACTGAGGGCCCAGAACCTGGATTAGGATCTGGTTTTGTGATTCTACAGGGAAAAGTTTAGGCCAGGTAATATGCAAGAGTTTGAGAGGGCCAAGGCCAAGGCTAGAAAAGATGGGGAGGGGGTGTGCCTGCAGAGCTCCGAGGCAGCATCACAGACACCAAATAGACGGGGAAACAGAAGCCAGGGAGCGACTGGACTGGAGCCTCTAGCCCTGCTCAGTTCATTGGGTCTAAAGCTGTTTGACTCACAAGCTTCTTTGCGAAGGTGATGGCTGCCGCCCAGCACAGATGCCCATAATCACCGTGGAGCGCGCTTCCTGGGTGTGTACTGCCCAGGCTTTCCGAGGGTCCTACTGGGTCTTAGTATAAGATCCGAGTCAGAGGGACCGCCAAAGTCTCTGGTCTCCGCAGCCCTTCCGGATATGCGCGGCTGTGCCTCCAGCGTCTCAGGCCCAGAGCCGGTGAACAGGTGGGGGGAGCGCCGGCGGTCAAGAGCGCGCCCTACTGCTCTCACGGCCCTGGCCACGAGCTCTATCGCGGGAACCAAACCCCGCTCCTACAAATGGGGAAACCGAGACCCAGGGAAGGGAGGAGGCTTGTCAAGTTCACCCAGTGAGTTGGCGAGAGCCAGAGAACTCCTGCCTCCAGGCTCTTCCCCTCTTCTTTCCACCTCCGCGCGAAAGGCGCATAACGGTGGTGCTTTAAACCTTGTCATCCCACGCAGTTTGGGAAAGTTTTCTTGCCGCAAACAGGCGAAGCGCGAACCCGGGTATCACGTTCACTTGTGCCAATGCGTCCCCACTCCCACCTCCACTCTCTCTGCAGCCGGCGTGGAGGCCGCGCCTGAGTGCCTCGCTCGGCGGCACCTGTACCCAACAGAGCGCCCGGGGCGCCTAGCCACTGCACGCTGGAGTCAAGCGCGCAGCGGGAACGCCGGCCCCGCCATGACCCCCGCTCTCAGCGCTGCTCCTCGAGAGCCCCCAGGTCCTTCTCCCTTTTACAGACGCGGCGTCGGGGTCCAGAGGGAAGGGCGCCCTGGCCGGGGCCACGCGCGCCGAGTGGCGCGGATGCGAGCGCCCGGTTCCGGACCCCGAGACCCAGGCTCCCCAGCCCCGGAGGCAACTCGAGGCGGCGGCTATTTATAGAGGGAGCCACGCTCAGTCCCTCTTGGCGGCGGCGGCGACAGCTGAATATTTTGCCCAGATATGGCTGGGGCCCCGGTGAGGGGGCAGGGAGCCCCGCGAGCGCGAGGGGGACCCCTGGCCGGTGGGACACTTACCGGTCAGTGGAGCCGCGGGGGCTGGCGCGGGCGCAGGCGGCGGCGGGACGAGCGCGGGCGGCCGGCGGGAGAGCGCGGGCGGCAGGCGGGTGAGGGGAGCGCGGGGCTGGAAGAGCTCCCGGGCAGCCGCGAGCGGGCGGGCGCTGTGGGCTCCGGGGGTGGGAGCCAGGGGCGGGCCCGGCTCTGCGCTGTCACCGCGCCTCGCCCCGCCCGCCCAGCTCGCCTTCCTTACCTCTCCCTCCACTCGGGGGCGCCGGGGCGCAGCGCGCAGTCTCCTGCCGGGGAGAGACGCCCACAAGGGGAAGCGCGGGGCAGGGACCCTGGCCGCCCCAAGCTTGGGTCCGCGGCCAAGTGGGTGCGCGTCGCCTCCTGTCTGCGTCTAGGTTTCCCCACTTGTACCAGGTAGAGTTATCTGGAAAAAGGTGGGAGGAGTTTTATTCCTGTGTGGTCTAAGATGTAAGAATCGGTAGGTCCTTGTGGAGCAAAGCCAGCCAAGCGGTTGCTGCACCTTTACCTCCTTTGATTGAGGCAACGACCCATCCGGTCTTATCAGCAGCCCAACTAGGTCCGGTTTGAGCCGAAGCTTTAGTCACGATCATTTTGTGAACATGCAGTTCCAACAGAGGCAAATGCATTCCCTCTATACTGGAAGAATAGAGTATCCAAAATACGACTTAAAATAACCAAAACAACCCCAAAAGCCCCACCTTTTTTTTCTTCCAGTTTTATTGAGATATGATTGACATACAGCACTGTATAAGTTTAAGGTGTACAGCATAATGATTTGATTTACATACATCATGAAGTGATTATCACAATAAGTTTAATGAACATCCATCATCTCACATAGATACAAAATTAAAGAAAAAAATTTTTCTTGTGATGAGAACTCAGCATTTACTCTCTTAAAAGACTTTCATATATAACGTACAGCAGTGTTAATTATCTTTATCATGTACGTTTTATCCCTAGCACTTATTTATCTTACAACTGGAAGTTTGTACTTTTTGACTGCCTTCATCCAATCCTCCCCCCAAACAAAAATGTGATCTTCTTTTCTATGAGCTTGTTTGTTTTTGAAGTATAATTGACCTACAACATGTTAATTCCTTTTGCACAACATAGTGGTTAGATATTTCTATACATTGCAAACTGATCACCATAAGTCTAGTTACAATATGTTACCATACAAAAATATTACATAGTTATTGACTAAATTCTCCACACTGTACATTTCATACCCTTGACTTAGTTTGCAACTGGAAGTTTGTACTTCTTAATCTCCCTCATCTATTTCTTTCCTCGCTCCAACCCCTTCCTCTCTGGCAACCACCTGTTTGTTCTATGTCTATAACTCCATTCCTGTTTTATGTTTGTTCATTTGTTTTGCTTTTTTAGATTCCACATATAAGTGAAATCATACAGTATTTGTCTTTCTCTATCTGACTTATTTCGCTTAGCATAATACCCTCTAAATCCATCCATGTTGTCGCAAATGGCAAGATTTCATTCTTCTTTGTGGCCGAGTAATATTCCATTGTGTTTATGTACATTCTTCTTTATCCATTGTCTGTTGATGGGCACTTAGGTTGCTTCCATATCTTGGCTATTGTAAATAATGCTGCAATGAACATAAGGGTGCATATATCTTTTCAAATTAGTGTTTTTGTTTTCTTTGGCTAAATACCCAGGAGTGGAATTGCTGGATACTATGTTAGTTCTATTTTTAATTTTTTTGAGGAATCTCCATAGTGTTTTCCATAGTGGCTGCACCAACTTACATTGTTACTAACGCTGTACTAGGGTTCCCTTTTCTCCACTTCCTCACCAACATTTATTTCTTGTCTTTTTGATGATGGCCATTCTGACAGGGGTAAGGTGATATCTCATTGGGGTTTTGATTTGCATTTCCCTGATTAGTGATGTTGAGCATCTTTTCATATGCCTATTGGCCATCTGTATGTCTTCCTTATACAGATGGGGAAATATATCTATTCAGATCTTCTGCCCTTTTTTAAATCATTTTTTTAAAATGTTGAGTTATGTGAGTTCTTTGTATATTTTGGATATTAATGCCTAACTGGATATATCATTTGCAAATATCTTCTCCCATTCTGTAGGTGGCCTTTTTGTTTTGTTGATAAGTTTCCTTCACTGTGCAAATCTTTTTAGTTTGATGTAGTACCATTTGTTTATTTTTGCTTTTGTTTCCAAAAGCCCCACTTTCTTAAAAGGCTAATATGTTTTCCAGAACAAACCACTTAAACCCAAACAGAAACTTTAAGTGTTTTAATTTTAAAAATGGCTCATAAAAAGGAATTTGTGTGGACAGAAAATAAGGTGTCTTTGGATTATTATAGGATAGTTTCTGGTGGGATAGACCCTATTAATATAAACTTTTTAATATTGGTGTACAGATTACTAATGAGAAACACCTTTTTAAAATCTTGTTTCCATGCAAATGTACTCCTACATTACAAAACCCTCATGGGTATATGAGAATATTCCTCTCAAGGGGCATGTGCAATATATTTTTAAATAATGCAATGATTTAATATTTCAGATTTAAAATTTTAAACTCTTTTGTTGTGGAATCAAACATTTAAGAAAAGGGCATACAACATAACTGTGCAGGTTTAATAATTTTTATCATGAGAACACCTGCTGCAACCACCAAGTTAAGAAACAACACTGCCAGCAGCCCAGAAGCCAACCTGTGCCCTTCCGGGTCGTCACAACTCCCTCCTGAAGTTGACCACTTTCATGACTCTTTCGGTAATCACTTCCTTGCTTGCCTCTTTCCTCCATAGTTTATTTTCATTTGCGAAACTCTATGTTGTGAGATTAATCCGTGTTGGCTCACGTGACTGTAGTTTGTTTACTCTCATTGCTGTAGAGGTTTCCATTGCATGAATATATCACAGTTTTTAGAAACATACATTTTACTATTAATGGACATGTAGGTTGTTTCTGGGTTTTAGCTATTACAAATAGTGCTGCTGTGAACATTCTTTACCAGTATCCTCCTGCACAAGCGCACACATCTTCAACACACTTGGAATTAACAAAAATGGAAACATTTTCACCATTCTGGCATATGAGCAGTATCTAATTGAGTTTTGAATTTGCATTTCCCTGTGTCCTAATGGGTTGAGCACCTTTTCATGTTGACTGGCCAGTTGGATTTCCTCTTCTGTAAAGTGTTTGTCCAAACGTATTGCCCATTTTGCTTCTGGATACTCTTTTGTTTATTGAATATATGTAATCTATTATTTTCTCTCTGTGTATATATATATATATGTATGCGTGTATATATATATCCTCCAATCCGTGCTTTGCCTTTTCACCTTCATAATAACGTCTTTGATGAACAGGTGTTCTTCATTTTAATCTTGTCTAGTACAGTTGACCCTGAAACAACACAGGTTTGAACAGTGCAAGTCCACTTATAGATGGATTTTCTTCAATAGAAAATACTACAGTACTGCACCGTCTCTGGATGGTTGAATCTGAAGATGTGGAACCACAGACACGGAGGAACTGCATATAGGAGGGCTGACTGTGAAGTTACATGGGGATTTTCCACAGCAGGGAGGGTTGGTGCCCCTAAATGTCCTCCCCCCACCATGTTCAAGGGTCAACTGTATATCAATCTTTTCCTTTATTGTTAGCACTTTGTGCATCCAGTTTAAGACATCTTTCCTGCTCCTGGATTATAAAGGTATTTTCCTGGGTTATCTTCCTACAGTGGCCATTCATGTTTAGGCTTTCAGTCCACCTGGACTTGACTTTTGAATATGGTATGAGGTGGGGGGCAAGTCTCTCTGTCTGTCAAACTGTCCCAGCACCAGATTAACTTTTCAGTTACATCCACAACTAATTGCTTTATTTTAAAAAGTAATAGAAACATTCCTAAAGTTAGTGAAGTACAAACCACTTCTTTCTTATCTGTGGACAATTTGAAGATTTTTGTTGTTGTTGTTATTAGGGAAAGAAACCATTATAAAAAAACATTTACACTACTTTATTTCACTTAAACATTTGTGTGTCAGGATATTTTTACTTTATCATAAATGATTACTTAAATCACTGGCATGAACATTCCTGAATTTTGAATCACTTTAATTATAAATACTAAATATAAATTTTAAAAAGCTGGAAAGACAATTTCAACACATTTTACATGAAAAACTTGAAACATCTGGTCTTTATTTTCTTTCCGTTCTTACTTTTCCTAGATGTTCTCAAATAAAAATAAGCAAATGACTAAAAACTTTTATCTCTGGCCTCGTCTTCTCCCCTTCTCTCCATATTTCCAATAGTTTATGCATATCTTCACACAGAGGTCTACTAGCTTAAATTCAGTATATGTTCAAAATCAAAAATTTAGGCTTCCCAGTCAAACTGAGTAAGGGGTCACCATCCTAGCGCTCACAAGAGCTGTTTGGGTGCATCTTTTCCCAACACCACATTCAGTGAGGTCACATTGTTAGCTGGAACGCAACAGCAGTAGGAATATTTACAACATGGGAATCATCAGACACTACAACTCAAGGCTCACTCCCCGCATGATCGCCACACACCCACCAGAACCAGCTGTCAAACATTTACCGGGATATGACTGGATAGAGAGATGACTAAGACCCCTCCCTCCCTCAAGGAGCTCACAATCTAGTTGGGGTGACTGGCACAGACAACTAGTTATATGCTATGAAGCTCAGTGAGATCTGGGCAGCACGAGGGGCACAGTCAAAGTACAGTGCAGTAGGAGGGGCACCAGGGAAGGCTTCATGGACAGACTGGGAGGTCAGGGAGGATACTGACAAACAAAAATGGTGGGGAGAAAATGAGCTGCAGTCTGAGGGAAAAGAATAAGAGTGGTCTGGAGGGAAGTGAGGCTTCCTTTAGAGTATCAGTAGTCCTAGATGAACATGCATGGGGTTTGGGAAGGTCCAGTGTGGCTGGCGCAAGGAGTAGTAAACAGGGAGGTTGGGCAGGGAGACTGTAAAGGCCTGCGTTTTCAGTCCAGACTCTCTGGGCAATAAGCCACCCAAGATTTGGGGTGATCTGGGTTTGCCTGGGCTGTTCCTCCAGCAGCACCACTAGCAATGCTGATGGGCTAAAGACTCGGCAGAGACTTCACATGGTGTGGTGAGCACCTGCTTTGGGACCCATCACTACCCCAGGGTAGGGTTAAGTCACGGAATTCTCAGTCTAACTGGAGAAGAACCGAGCACCACAAGGAAGACAACATGAATAGAAAGGGAAACTCTTCACCTTAAGATCATAAAGCCTAGAAATGATAAGATAGTCAGTTTTTGTATTGATAAACATTTTATTCTAATATTATAGTAATAATTCAAGTGCAATTCTCTTTGAAAAGTCAACTCTGTTAAAACAAAACTTGTTAAATATCTTTCATCAAACACAAACATATTCTTTTCAATCCCGCACAGCAGTCAGAGCCATGTAGCAGAGGTAAGATTTTTTTTTTTTAAAGGCTACTACATTTTGTTATTGCTAAAAAAAATCTGAATTAGTTGTCAGGGTCTCAGAAGCAGTGATTAATTGATTTTTGAAAGCTCTACCAGATACTCTGACATAAAATCATGAATCCAGATATCTGTGTCTGGCAGTGACGTGTCCACTAAATAGACCACTACTTTCCGGTCCCAAGGGTTAGTGTTTTCTATAACTGTCTGCACCAATGCCACCAGAGGTTTCTTCTCCACGTGATTTCGAAACACCATCGAAGCCTCCTCAGACCACTGGCTGCACTTCACTCCTAAGAGGAAGGGAGTTCGCAGATCAATGAGGGGTCAAATGAGCCTTTCTTTGACCCGTTATAATGGAAAACTATTTAAATAGTCCCAAAGTAGTCAAACACACCAGCTTAGACTTGCCTAACTGAAAAACAGATGCTGAAGAATCTTACAACAGTCTTGCTTACAGTTTTTCTATTCTGAATGGGGTTATTTCTGTAAACCTTCACTTACCGACACAAATTTCATTTGAGATTTAATGCTGTGATATAAAATGAAGTTATAATAATGACTGCCCATTTCCGTAAAGTATATGTAGATATAGACTGATGGAAAATGAAATATCAATATCAATGACATTTCTCTTATTTACAGATTTTTTTCCCTGATGAACCAGATATAGTAAAAAAAAAGAAAAGAAGAAGAAGAATTAATACACTTAACAGTATTTTATTTTATTTTATTTTATTTGTGGTACGGGGGCCTCTCACTGTTGTGGCCTCTCCCGTTGCGGAGCACAGGCTCTGGATGCGCAGGCTCAGCGGCCATGGCTCACGGGCCCAGCCGCTCCGCGGCATGTGGGATCTTCCCGGACCGGAGCACGAACCCGTGTCCCCTGCATCGGCAGGCGGACTCTCAACCACTGCGCCACCAGGGAAGCCCAACAGTATTTTAAATTACATACATCACCATGGTAAAAGCACTGGAATGAAAGTCTGGAGACTCAGTTACTATTCCCAGCTCTTCCTCTATCAAATGGTATGATCGTGAGGAAACCAGTTGATTTCTCAGGCCTCAGTTTACTTCTTGTAAAATAAAGTGGTTGGACCAGATGAATTTTAAGTCCCATGCATTTCTAAATCCCCATGACTTTTAAACTTGAGAGCTCAAGTTAGAGAATTCTGAATTAGGTTTTAAAACAAAACTGAGACAAGAATATGTATTTTTCAAGAAGTATTATTAACTAACATAAATTAAGTTCACATATGTTAGATTAGATATATAAATTATGCCCCATAGTGATGAAGGTCTGGGAGTTTCACATATAATTTAAAAGACTTTTCGGTGTAGTGAGTGGGCTAAATTCTTTGATTACTAAGAATTTCCCATGAGAGAAGCCTAGAACTGTCTATAAGCTGCTGCTTCAGTGACTGTAACAGAGCCTGAGCCTCCCAGCACTGGCACGAATTCAGTGAAATGAAGCAGCTGTAGAGTCCCCTGCACAGGGAACACCAGTGACTGTGGCCACGAAGCCAGGGTGGGGATGATGGGGCCATGCGATCCTCCCTCACGGAGACCCCTTCACTGGGCCGTTTGATTGTCATGTTTAACAAAATGTGTTGTTAGAAAAACCTGAATGTTAAAAAGTGAAAATGAAAAATGTAGCCATTAATTCTGAAGAAACCATTTAGAAGTTTGAGTTCAAAGCAGATCAGTGGTAGTCATGCCATGTGTAAGATGCCATTTTTGGTTCATATCTGTCTACCATGGGAGTTTCCTTTGAGTTCTAGTAGGAGACACAAAGAAACTGGAAAATACTTCAAATAAGGCAATCTCTCTCTCTCTTTCTACCTATCTATCTATCTACATATATATATATCTTCAATAAACACTGTCAATAAGAAGAATTTATATACATAATTTCTCTCATTTCTGAGATCAAGTCAGTTCTGCCACTGCTAAGTGTATGGGGTGAGCGGGGGGTGAGGAATGAGGGTTGCACATGTGGTCATAACTTGCCCTATCCCAGCACAGCAGGACCTCCAGACAACTGGAGGTGTCGGCACCCCTCAGCCCTCTTGGCCTCTGCACCCTCTGCTCACGGCGACAGCTCTCTGGGTGGAGTTTCAGCTAGGCACCCATGCTACCTACTGGTAGAGGGCACACAAATATCTGCACTGCCTTCACAGAAGATAAAACAAATCTCATCAGACAGTATCATAAAGAAGTACCACTCTACACCTATTAACTCAGCTCCTCAGATTTTATGACAGTCAACAGGCTGGTGTGAGTGTGGTGAAATCACACACTTGTGTGTTGTTAGTTGCGATGCAAGTGGAAACTGATTTGGCCATGAAAATGGTCATATTCTACGAGCCAGGAATGTTTTATAATTGTGAAAGTCCATTACGTAGATGCATTATAATTCCTGCAATAAATTATGAAATCTTAATCGCGCAATGTTCTCCTGTTGGTTATTTGTCTCATTGTTTCCATTTGCTTGTTTTGGCTAATATATGTAGCTGTGGGTTTTTTCCTCAATACTACAATAAAAGTGTGAACAACCTAAATGTTCAACAATAGGGAAACAATGATTAAACAGAATATTTTGCAGCTATTAAGAATTGTTATCAGGACCATCAAACAACCACCCAAAAAGCAATAGTGTGAAAGCAGAATGCAATACTGTACCCGTACGAAGATTACAGTTTTAGAAAAATACTCATACATGAAACCAGAGACAGAAAGGAATATGAAAAAACAGAAACAGATATAGTGGAAGGGCATGACCTTGAGAGATCATTAAAAATTATCAATAGGCCAATGATTCTGTACCCAGGACAAAACGACAATATATACTACTGTTGTGTCATGAGTCCAAATTCCCCAGAAGTTACCTGCTAGTTGAGCTGTGACTGCTTGAAACGGCAGCTTTCGGAACATGTCCACCAGGGGCTGCACTTTTCTTATGTTGACTAATTCGTGCTTGCCATAGTCCAGCTCATACACAGACACCAGTCCATTGGTCAGGATTCCTTTTAAAAGCACTCTGTACCACCTAGATGTGCATTGGAGTAAAAAGGAAGAAAAAAACGCACAAAGTCAACACCTGCTTTAAGGGCAACATTTTTTGATAAAAAGGAAAATTAATACAAATGTTATTTACTAAAACATAAAACTATGCTGTTGTAGAAGTTTTTAAAGAGACTGCTTCTTCTTTTCCAAAGGTTACTATTCTCTGCTTTGTCACTGGCTCATTTGATGGAATTTGTTCACTCAATACCCTTTTACAGGCCTCACGGAGCTAATAAAGGAAAACCACCACTAAGCAGGAGGAAACAGTGCTACAGAGCACAATCAGGACAAGGCTGGCAGATCCCTTCACTTTGACGGGGAGACAGCAAATGGCCATACTTTGGGGACAAGGTCCATGTGTGGAAGATGGAAAGAGAGAAGCAAGCGGGACCAGGTATGGAGAATGCATTAATTCAGGGACTTCCAGGCAAGATACTTTAGGGCTATCCAGGTAGCATCTGGACCAAAGGTCTGGAGCTCAGGAGAATGGCTGAAGCAGCAGATACAGATTAGAGTTGGTAGGGGGGAAGGTCATCAAAATAAAGGTAGTTTATGAAGCTATAAGAGAGGATGAGAATGCTTCAGCAGAGAATGTTTGGAAAAAAGTGAAGTGAGGACAGAATCCTGGGAAACACAAAAATTTAAAGGGCAAAGGAAGGTTACCCAGTAAAAGGAGACTGAGGAATAGAAGGTAGGTGGCAGCAGGAGGTCCTGAAAAGAGTGGTGCTGCAGAAACCAAGTAGTGTAAAGCATCCCATGTTACAGGGAGGTCAACTAGGATTGAGTTAACAGAAGCCACTGGACTCGGTAATGAGCTCTATATCTTTAATAAGAATCGTTTCGGGACTTCCCTGGTGGTGTAGTGGTTCAGAATCCACCTGCCAATGCAGGGGACACGGGTTCGATCCCAGGTCCAGGAAGATCCCACGTGCCGCGGAGCAACTAAGCCCGTGCGCCACAACTACTGAGCCTGCGCTCCAGAGCCCGCGAGCCACAACTATTGAGCCCTCGTGCCACAGCTACTGAGGCCCACGTGCCTAGAGCCCGTGCTCTGCAACATGAGAAGCCACCGCAGTGAGAAGCCTGCTCACTGCAACGAAGAGTAGCCCCCGCTCACCGCAATTATAGAAAGCCCATGTGCAGCAACAAACACCCAGTGCAGCCAAAAATAAATAAAATAAACTTATTTTAAAAAAAAAAAGCTACAAAGAGGCCAACTTCAAACACTGTATATAATTGGGGGGTTCTGGGAGGAACTCTAGAAACCTTCAGATAAGCCCAAAGTGAAGCAAGCAATTACCCATGAATCACAGAGACAACAGGGACACAGAAAGGTATCGTAATAAGTACATGACCTGAGGGCCAAACAGACCTGACCTTTGGGGGCCAAAGAGACCTGAGCTGGAGTCCCACTGAGCCATTTTTCAGTCATGTTAACTCTGGGCTCTTTATTTAACCTCTCTGTGCCTCAATTATCTCATGTGTAATGTTTAGTTTTAATTTACTTGCAGAAATAATACATATGAAGTGCCTAACACATTAATTTGGCATATAACAGGCAGTTGGCAAATGGCAGCCATTATTATAAGTATTCTTAAAATGAAGATAAGCTGTGCAAATAAGAACTTTAGATTAATTTGAAGAGAAATTTCCATATGTGGAAATGCCAGTATGGTGCAGGTTGCTAATTCATATAAGTGTAAAAGGAGATAAAAACATTTGGTTTCCACCAATATCACTGTCTTTAAACTGTACAAGGCAAATGACTGATGGTCTGTGCTTTTAGTCTATAAATAAGAGGTACAGAGCTGTGAGGAGAGAACCATCAGGAAACCTATGTGTTGCATTTCTATTTAGCTTTCAACTTTCAAAACTAAGAGCTTAAATAAAGGCTTCAGTTTTGACATTACCAATTTCAGTGCAAGGCTACATGAGGATCACCTGGAGAGTTTACTTAAAACACAGATTCTGGGGTTCTACTACCAGAGATTCTGACTCAGGAGGCCTGGGGTGAGGAAGGGGAATCTGCATTTTTAATAGGCTGCCCAGGTTATTCTTAAATTGGGATAGATTTGGAAATCACTGTAAATCAAAACTGTACCTGAAATTCCTAAATCTTAACTTACCAGAGCTGGGAACAAGGTTTAGTAAATAGTCCTGGGTTGTAAGCAAGACAGAAGCTCTGAACACTTTACATTGATTCAGTTCATAAAGTTTCAAAAAATATCAGATAATCTGTTCCCATATATAAGACATCCCTTGATTATCTGGGACAAATTAACTGATTAAAGCCCTAGAGTCCTGAGGCAGAACTGTTCAATCCATGGGGGAGTAGGGGTGGAGTCTGAAGTCCCATACTACAGATCTCCGATGTTCAGAGATCTTCACATGATCCTTCCCTCCAAGTGGCACCTCCCCACCACTAATCATCATTAATCTGCTCCTCAGATAAGAGTTAGCATTAGCTTGGCTTTAACTGAGATTAAACTATCCAATAACAAAGAGTTCTGATGAGGCAAACTGGAACCCATTTATGCTTATGATTGTAAATAACATGACATAGTAAAAATATTTTTTAAAGATGAAAAGCTTATGACATATAAGTTGAATGATTTTTAGAATGAGAGCTATTATACTTTTAAGTGTTGAAAATTAGTTTTTTTCCTCCCATAAAAATAACAAAATTTTATAAATGCCTGTACTTGCTATCTTAAGAATGAATGAGGGGCTTCCCTGGTGGCGCAGTGGTTGAGAGTCCGCCTGCCGATGCAGGGGACACGGGTTCGTGCCCCAGTCTGGGAAGATCCCACATGCCGCGGAGCGGCTGGGCCCGTGAGCCTTGGCCGCTGAGCCTGCGTGTCCGGAGCCTGTGCTCTGCAACGGGACAGGCCACAGCAGTGAGAGGCCCGCGTACCGCAAAACAAACAAACAAACAAAAGAATGAATGAAAGCATTTTATAGAAAAAAAATAAACACTTGACCTTTCAAGTTGAGTTTTGGGGGGTGTGTATGTACGTCTGTGTGTTGGGACAGGGAGGGTAGGGGAAGAGATTGTTCTTTTTGTTCAGCATTGTCAAATAAGCTGGCACATTTCCCCTAAGAAAGCCGGCAAAGGGAAAGGGGAGCGGGGAGCTTGTGCCATTGTCCAGGGCTTCCCGGAGTGAGCGTATAGCTTGAGGAACTTGGGCTTCCTTGGGTTGGAACCAGCACATCCTGGGGGCTTCAGGAGAGGAGAGTGTGGATCCAAATGTGCAAACGTGAGAAAACAGACTGAAAGTGCTAAAACAAATGTAAGGAATTATGATTCTCACTGTCCAAAGGCCAAAGAGCAGTGAAATAGGCACTGTTGCACCTTATAAAGGGTGCCACAAGTTCTCTAGAAAGAAACTGACTGCATATATCAAAAATCCTGTAATCTTTAAACAAGTGACTTCTCTTCTAGGAATCTATCTCATAAATACATCATCAGAGAGCCAAACAAAGATTTAAGTTAAACATTATTTGTAACAGTGAAAAATCTGGGAGAAAAAAACCTACAAAGAAAGTGATAAGTAAATTATGATTTCTCTATATGATGGAATATTTAGCCATTAAAATGTT
Organism: Grampus griseus; assembly: GCF_964374135.1. Classification (NCBI taxonomy): domain Eukaryota; kingdom Metazoa; phylum Chordata; class Mammalia; order Artiodactyla; family Delphinidae; genus Grampus; species Grampus griseus. The sequence continues at coordinate 34,082,135 of NC_139000.1, forward strand.
TATGAAGAAATCTCATCACATGGAAAAGTGTTCACAGAATTATGTTAAGTGAAAAAGTAGGTATGAAATTATATATAGTAATATACCAATTGTATAAATATGTATAGGAAAAAAACTAGAAGAAATACATAAGTAGTTTAACAAGGGTTATGTTGGTTGACTGACTTTGTTTTCTTATACTTTTTTTTTTTTTTTTTTTTTTTTTGCAGTACGCGGGCCTCTCACTGTTGTGGCCTCTCCCGTCACGGAGCACAGGCTCCGGACGCACAGGCTCAGTGGCCATGGCTCACAGGCCTAGCAGCTCCGCAGCATGTGGGATCTTCCCGGACCGGGGCACGAATCCACATCCCCAGCATCGGCAGGCAGACTCTAAACTACTGCGCCACCAGGGAAGCCCTAAACATTTTATTTTATTTATTTATTTATTTTTGCGGTACACGGGCCTCTCACTGCTGTGGCCTCTCCCGTTGCGGAGCACAGGCTCTAGACGCGCAGGCTCAGCGGCCATGGCTCACGGGCCCAGCCGCTCCGCGGCATGTAGGATCCTCCCGGACCGGGGCACGAACCCGCGTCCCCTGCATCGGCAGGCGGACCCCCAACCACCGCGCCACCAGGGAAGCCCCTAAACATTTTATTTTTAAAATTTAGAAAGTCATTAAATAAAAGACATTATTTCTTAAATAAAAAAATATTTTTCTCATAGGAAAGTAGAAAAAATATTTAAACATTCACTTTAGATATAATGAGGTTTTTAACAGCACTAGGGTCATTAGATTTTTAGATAAATGGCATCATTTTAAATATTAGAAAATTGCACAATTCATTGGTCTCATTTCACATTCAAAATTCCCATTTGTGCAGTTCCAAGTCCCCCTGCAGGGATTAAGGACTCTTGGTATCATTCTACACGTTTTTCTTAGGAGGAGAATAAAAGGCTCTGTCTGTCCAAGGACCTACTTATTTTCCACTTTTGCAGCATACACTTGGTCTTTCTCCACTGCCACATGGCGCTCCTCAGACACACTGTAATAAAGAATCATCTCTTCCATCAGAACTTCCAGCTTATGTATCTCTTGCCACGGCTGGACGACAAAGTAGCCCGGGTGACAGGCCACTGGCACGTACACATCCATGTGTTCCCCTGGCTTGGACAAGTGGACAGGAGGTGGCAGCTCCTCCATGGAGAAAGAGCTGGTATGGTCTACCAACGACTTTTTGAGGATATCCGAGAGGCTCTTTCTGAAATTCTCTCCAGTGTTGCCCACAATGGAGGTGTTCGCACTCTTGCTGTTGGGGGAGCTAGCTCCGCTGGATATGGCACTCAGAAACACATCCTTCTGATGCTTCCACAAGTCTGCGTTTGTGATCTGGCGATTGATACTGCGGTGAGGGTCGGGGAAGTTCTTGGGGGTAAATAAATAAATATGTGCCATCCCTCTGGTTTCATCCACTTTTGTCACCTTTGGAAAACACACAAAACCAACTTAAAGAAATCCAAGTTCACGCTGAATTCTGAGGTGGTTACAATATTAACTTTAAATATTATAAAACAGCATTTTGCAAAGAACCCAACTTGCTAAAATCATTTTATTTGAGGTCAGATGAATTATCTAGCACAGCTGTAGCAATGAATAAGCTCGTAGGTCCAAGTAGTCTAGAAACCAGTGGCAAGCTTGTGGAAATGAAAAATTTACTAACCTCTAAAAACTGAGAATATCTATGACTGGCTAGAGGTCATTATCACTTAGAGGAAGTGATTCTATATATCATGATTAATTTTTATATTAATGACATGTTAAAACACTCAAAGAAGAAAGAGTAACCCAATGAATCCCCATGTGCTCATCATCCAACTTCAACAATAAAAAATAATAAAAACGGCAAAATGTCCTGTAAGAATTCTGCTTAATGCTGGTGTACCCTCAGACAGGGAAGGGAAAGAAAAAGCTTTGACCTTCACCATACCCTTTGGGATCTTTGGTCCAAAGTCCTTGTTTGGTCCTAATATCTGCTCTCACTCCTCTCCCTTTCCCCCAGTTACATGAGAGGAGAGAGACCTTGGGAGAAAAAGAGGAAGAAAGCTCCACTGAATAGGCCAAAATTATAGTCACCATTTTGCACCTTTCGCCCAGGAGACCTCTGATTACCTGGCTACCTTTTTCTGTCAGAGGGGTGAATGTCTGTATGGGAGCACCACACGTTGATAACTGGATTGTGTGTCCCAAAGGGCTGGGTGCCTGTTAATTCTTCTCATCAGCTCCTCTGGTTTATCTCAGGAATAACAAAAATGAGACACTTCTAGCCACATCTATCTTTTACCAAATTGGGCTAGAAATGAAAGGCAGGAACACAGGCATGAAGACAAGGAGACACCAGCAAGGCAATCCTTCTAAAGTAATTTACTTTAAAAGCTTTTCTCCTAGCAAGAGGAGTCTATTTAAATTCATTCTTTGGAGGGCTAATGAAGTACTGACTGCTAATTCATTTTGATATTTATGGTACAGAAACACCGTTTCAAAAATCAACCATTAAAAAGATTTTTATTGACTACCCAATACCCTGGCTTTAGGAGCTGAAAATGTAGCTGAGAAAACAATATTCATGTGGCAATTGAAGAATATAAAATGGTATATAACTGTGTGATTGCACATGATAAACCCTAGAGGAGAATGAAGATAGGAAAATCAGTGTGGGCTCGAATAAGTGAGAGGTCTTCACGAAGATATTTCTCAAGGACATTTCAGTGCTAACACTGTTAAATGCTTATATAAAATGATAACACTATTTACATCAGTTAAAATAGAGAAATATTATCTTACATTTCTATTCTTGGAAATATGAGCAGTGTTTTTGATATGAAGATGCAAGAGTGTGAAAAAGAAACACGCTAGTGAAAGAAATAAAGCAGTTTAAATAAGTTTTAGGAAGAGACAAAAACCAAGATTACAAGCAAATATTTGTTTATAATCCATTTTACTTTAGGGATAAAAGAAAGAAATACCGGACTTATTTAGATGGTCTTTAGAAACATTTATCAAGAGATACATGGTCCTCTGTTGCAGACTTAACTCCTTATCATGGAGCAAAATAGGAGCACGGAACTACCTGCTACCTTATTAATAATCAAAAAATTATATAAAGGGTTTAAAAGTAACACTGGAGATATAGGATAAATTCTTAAATAAAAATTAAACCATCAGATATCTTATAGCTACACATGTAACCAACCTCCTGACTATAAAAGTGTGTCGGAGGTAAAAGCATCAGTTTACAGTAAGATAAAATTCTTTCACAAAAACAAGTGGGGAAAAAAAAAAGTGAGTCCTTCTGGCTGACAGCCCCCTTTTATCAAGACCAATAAGATAACTAACCTTAATGCTACAGTCTGAGCAATTCAAAACAGAATCTCTTAGCCAAAGCACAGCATCTGGTGTCCACATGCCAATAGACTGTGGAAGATCTGCTAAACAGCACTTTATAGCCTGAAAAGAAAACACAACGGAAAAGAGGACACGCCATCTTAAAATAGGTACTTATGAGTAGTGTCAATATTATTTTCCTACAAGTCAAATGTTGCCAAGATAGAGAGCAAGCAACAGCAATAGCTAATAATGACAATCACAGTTCTCGGGCTGGAGCATCTGCTATGTTCCTGATCTATTTATATTACTACCATTTTCTTTACTCCTATCATGAACCAGGGTTATACCAGGCACTTCACATACTTCTCACCCTACAATACTTCTGCATGGCAGGCCAGTGTTGTGATCTCATTTTACAGACGGTGAAACAGACTCAGAGATACTAACCTGTGTAAGATCACAAAGTCGTGAAGACAAGATTGGGACTTATATCTAGGTCTTCCCTTTATGCCCAACTAAAAAAAAAATGAAGTGTCATTTGGATGAAATCTGACTCCTGTTGTAAAAATCTCTGTGGAGGCTTCCGGCTGAATGAAGCATTTCCTGAGTACCCCAGGCATTTGTACTTACCTTTTGAAGGAGGTTGTAATGAGAATTAAGCAGGGAAAGAAAAACTAAAACCCAGTGACACCTAAAAGCCTCATTTTCCCTGATGCTTTTTACCTCCCACCATCACTGCACAAGCTTCTGCAGAATGGCTACATCAGGGAGGAAAAGGTAACCCCAGGGACTCCCTCCAGTCTCATGGGAGACTTTGAATTGATGGAGGCAATTTTATGCAGGAGATGCAACTTACTTCCAGGATTCCTAGATTTCTTCTTTCCTCTCTGAGCCCCAACCTCCCTGTTGTACACCCTCCCTTCATCCTTGGGGGCTCCAAGTCTCCCACTGTGCCCCCTGCATGAGGTACCTTTCTGGGTGGGGAGGAGGTCACTTAGAGCAAAGAGAGCAGACTCTACTAGTGCAGGTGCCAGGTGGGCAAAGAGGGAGTGAGGCGGGCCAGCTGGGGCCTGCGCACTGGAGAGCACAAGCCCTGCAGAGGAGAACGTCACTTCCCAAGCTCCCACAGAGCACTGTGCCATAAAGGGGACTGCTCAATAGAGTCATGTTTTCTAGTTGGTCAAGAGAAGCTAGAAGCAGACAACTAATTCACATTTTAAAACACTATACGAGCCAAGGGCCCAGACCCAATATTCACGCGTCAGCCTTGGCCAACAGGCCATCAGTTTGCTACTCTGAACCTCTTGGGGAGATGTTGTTAGCCAGAGGCTTGCCCTAGCTTGTTTTAAAGGTTCCCCCAACTTCGCATCTATCAAATAAAAAATCCAGATAAGATTAATAGAAAAAATTAGAGTGGCTTTTACCAAGAAAGTACACCTGTGTAATTTTCAGACAGTCAGAAGCAGTGGGACAGATCACCCATCTCCTCCAGCCCTGGAAACCTTTTCTAGGTAAGGCTGGCCCTAGATGGATGTTCTAACAAGGGGTACAGAGGCCAGAGGTGTTATCAAGTGAAAGCACTTAAAGGTCTAACAATTTTCAATATTATGCTGAGCAGCAGTAAGAAAAAATGTGATTCTGAAAATTGGTTCGAACTCAAGTTAAACAGCTTCTCTGTAATAGTCATTTTAGGAAAGGCAACAGTGACTGCAGTGAGAGAAATTACAAAAGCCATGCTAATTATGGTCAAGTACTTTTTATTCACTGAGTTTTGATACATAAGAAATCTTCTGGTCAATATAGGTCAAGGGGTCCCTTGAAATTATAGAATGTTGAACAATTTTACTTTCAAAGCATGATGGATTTCTGTACAAACTCTACTTCTCCTAAGTAGGAAATAGCTATTAATAATTTTAATTAATTCAAAATAATTCAAACTTCTTATCGTCTTGAATTTTTATCAAGAGAGGAAGGATAGACTGAAGTTAATCTTTTCACTAAAATCTATGAGGAGAAGGTTAAATATAAACATATATTCGAAGAGAATGGTTACCTAATTAAATTAAGAACTCTGGAAGTAAATATTTACATATAATATCCTGAAACTGTGTAGAAGCCAGCACTGGCATCTAATTATTAAAGTGGAACCTCTAACTGGACAATATAGCCTGATGACTCAACATGCTTGAAAACAAACATTTATCAAACAATATTCTGTAAGTCTCACTGGTCTTCTTGTCTAAGTGAGCCACCATTTGGATCATTTCCAATTTTGTTAAACTCAATCATCATCAAAAACTGAGAGAGCATCTCACAATGTGATTATGAACACATCCAAATCCCTTTCAGCCAATCTCCTAGGCTTGTAACATATAGTACCTGAGGTGGTACTGCAATCATTTCTTGGAGAAACCGAGGGGGAATTTCCCTGAGCTCGGACACTTTCACAGACGTCACAGTGCCAGAGTCCAGGAATTGAACATCAAGAGCCCGGCTGCTGTGAACATTCGTAATCTGCAATGAGACAAGTGTTGGCTGATTTATTAGCATATCCAAAAGGCCACAATGCTTCTGTGCAATTACATTTTGTACAGCTCTAAAATGCACATAAAAAGCAACAAAAACTATCAGTGCTGATTGAATTTTCTCTTATTTTAAAATGTACTTATTTACCAAATAGATATTTTTATAGTAGAATTGATTTCAACATCTTGCTGTTAATTCATAAATATAGTAATAATTACTATGTTTTCAATTCTAGGATACTATTGATTGTAAAACAATTTGATACATTATTATATACTGCTGATCGTAAGATACAGTCTGTTCTCCAAAATATTAGGATGTGAGGAAAAAAAAAAAACTACTGTGTCTTAGCAATGAGGAAATAATAGAGAGAATTCAGAGACAGAATTTTACTTGTAGTAGGTAAATATTATGTGTTTTTGTTTTTTACAGTTAAACTTGGTCTTTTTTTAAAATTAATTAATTTATTTTTGGCTACATTGGGTCTTCGTTGCTGCACGCGGGCTTCCTCTAGTTGCGGCGAGTGGGGACTACTCTTTGTTGCGGTGCGCGGGCATCTCATTGCGGTGGCTTCTCTTGTTGCGGAGCACGGGCTCTAGGTGTGCGGGCTAAGTAGTTGTGGCTTGCGGGCTCTAGAGTGCGGGCTCAGTAGTTGCGGCTCATGGGTTCTACAGCCCAGGCTCAGTAGTTGTGGTGCACAGGCTTAGACGCTCTGCGGCATGTGGGATCTTCCTGGACCAGGGCTTGAACTCATGTCGCCTGCATTGGCAGGCGAATTCTTAACCACTGCGCCACCAGGGAGGTCCCAATACTATGTATTTTTAAAACATGACACATTTTGGTATTTTATAGCTTAGTCAGAAAGCCCAATGATACTTTGTGCCATTTGTCAAAAATGGGAACATCATTAATCATTAGAGAAATGCAAATCAAAACTACAATGAGATATCATCTCACACCAGTCAGAATGGCCATCATCAAGAAATCTACAAACAATAAATGCTGGAGAGGGTGTGGAGAAAAGGGAATCCTCTTGCACTGTTGGTGGGAATGTAAATTGATACAGCCACTATGGAGAACAGTACAGAGGTTCCTTAAAGAACTAAAAGTAGAATTACCATATGACCCAGCAATCCCACTACTGGGCATATACCCAGAGAAAACCATAATTCAAAAAGACACATGCACCCCAATGTTCATTGCAGCACTATTTACAATAGCCAGGACATGGAAGCAACCTAAGTGTCCATCAACAGATGAATGGATAAAGAAGATGTGGCACATATATACAATGGAATATTACTCAGCCATAAAAAGGAACAAAACGGAGTTATTTGTAGTGAGGTGGATGGACCTAGAGACTGTCATACGGAGTGAAGTAAGTCAGAGAGAGAAAAACAAATCCTGTATGCTAACACATATATATGGAATCTAAAAAAAAAGAAAGAAAAAACATGGTCAGAAAAACCTAGGGGCAAGACGGGAATAAAGATGCAGACCTACTAGAGAATGGACTTGAGGATACGGGGAGGGGGAAGGGTAAGCTGGGACAAAGTGAGAGAGTGGCATGGACATATATACACTATCAAACGTAAAATAGATAGCTAGTGGGAAGCAGCCGCATAGCACAGGGAGATCAGCTCAGTGCCTTGTGACCACCTAGGGGGGTGGGATAGGGAGGGTGGGAGGGAGGGAGATGCAATAGGGAAGAGATATGGGGATATATGTATATGTATAACTGATTCACTTTGTTATAAAGCAGAAACTAACACACCATTGTAAAGCAATTATACTCCAATAAAGATGTTTAAAAAAAAAATGGCTAAGTTACACACTGAATCAAAGCAACAATTACCTACCTGTGGCCAAATGGCAAGAACACAATGTAAGATTCTGGATGCACCTTTAAATGCCACAATCTCCCCTAATATGCCCCTAAAATGCCATTGTGACACTTGCCATTGTTAAATATTTACAGTGGCCAAATATAGCCCCATGGAGGTGGTTATCTGGGCTGAGATCTCACGCCTACAACTGCACTAACTGCTACCTAAGCGTGGTGGTGCCTTCGGTATGATGACTGTTGAGAACTGGGCCACTTTCGTCTTGGAAGTCAGATTCGCCAGAAGTGAAGCCTTTTTCTACTACCCGAGAGAATGCTTGATTAATATAATAGCATAAATTTTTAAATCTAAGACATGATAAACACAAACAGTCCCATGGAGGAATATTTTAAAATGTATTTGTTTATTCAAACATACATACTAAACATATATATTGGTATGGATGGTATCTGTTGAATGCTTGTTATATCCAGGCATAACTAGGCTGCAAAGATATACTTCCCCTTCTCAAAGAGCTCCTAGTGCCATGAGAGACGACACAAATACATAACCATACTATAATGCAGTAAAGGCAATAATGAAGTTGCGCTTGGGGTACTGTGAGAACACAGAGGGTGGGTACCTGACCCAGCAGGAAGCAGGTGTTAGGGCAAGCTTTCAGGAGGAGGGAATGCCTAGAATTGGTACTTTTCTTTAAAAATTTACTTTTTTTTCTTCTTATTTTAATAAACTGCCTCACTGTAGAAAATTTATATACTTAAATATATAAAAATCACTTGTAATCTACTATAGGTTACAATTATCCTTCTAGTCTTTTACCCATGATTCACAAAAGATTAGACTTACAAGAATTACAAAATATTTGTAGATACTATTTCATAGTTGACTGCTTTCCACTCAGTGTCTCATAAAAATATTTCATGTAATTTGTCTTCTATGTCATTTTAATGTTATTTAAGTCTATCATATACATACATTGTGACTTATCTATCAAATCACTTTGGCTGGATAATTTAAGTTGTGTAAATTTGTTTACACAAATTTGTTACTTTAAGAAATAATCATATTTACTGGGCATTTGTATTTCCTTTTTCACAAACTGAAATTTCATAAATTTCACAAATTTATGTCCTTTCAGAGCTGCACCTTAAATGATGAATGGGAGTAAACCAAGCTGGTAGGAGTCCAGTTAGGGGCAAATCTGGACATTTCAAATAGAGGGGAGAGGATGGGCAAAGGCACACACATACTTCTTACGTGTGGGGCCTACAAGCATTTTGGTTACGTTACAGCATAAAATGAGAGGCCGGGCAAGGCAAGAGGTGAGGCTGGGAGACAGGCAAAGGCAAGGTCTAAGAGAAGCAGATATCATGCCTTCAAGAACTAAGACTTTACCCTGTAGATGAGAAGCCAATGTCAAGCCTTAAGTAGAAGAATGAGATGGTCAGCTTTCTAAAATTGCTGGTGAGGGCTTTAGGATCAGATAGATTTGGTTTTAAATCTCAGCTCTCCCACTTTTTAGCTGGATGACTTTCCTCATCAGTAAGAACAGGGATAACAGGGTTTTGTGAACATGAAATGAGATCAGTCATGTTTAAAAAAGCATTTAGTGTCATGGAAACAGTAAGTCTCGTCATAAGTTGGATGTATAATTATTTGCATTTTGGGTTGCTACTCTTAGTGATACGGAGCTTGACTAGAGGAAGACAGGAGTGAAGGCAGAGGAACCAGTTGGTGTGGTACTGCGGTGTTCCAGGCAAGAATTAACAAAGTTGTAAAATCAGCAGTGTTCAGTGATTAGTTGCACTTGGGGCTGAGGAAGATGCAGGAGTCAAAGATAACTCTTAAGAAACAGCCTGCATGGCTGCATGAATGGAGGTACCACTAAAATAGAGATAAGGGAGAAAGGTAAGGATGGGGAAAGATAATTTTGGTTTCAGACATGTAGAACTTAAAAGAGTTTGTGAGATGGACAATTAGGCTGGCTTTTTGCTCAAATCTGCAGCCCATCAAGGACTGGAAAACAAATTTGGGAGTCATTAGGGCCAAAATGGTACCTGAAACTATGAGATAGGATTACCTAGAAGGATGCAGAGGCCGAGAAGAGTGATGAGCCTGGACAGGACTTAGGGACACTGACATTTCAGAAGTGGGGGTGGAAGGAGGTTTGGGTGAAAAATAAGAGAAGGAATTATTAGACTATCATGAGGAAAATTAGGATTTGATAACATGGTAGCCCAGTGAGAAGAGAATTTCAAGTTTCAACACTGTTCGATGCAGCAAAGAGGTCTGGTACGCAAGACCTGGAAGATACTAATACAACTGCAAAATTAAGACGCTGTTCACAAGAACAGGCTCTGTGATGGAGTGTGGGCAGAAGTCATGTGGCAGTGACTGAGGACTGACTGGAAGATGGTGCAGAGTGAATGCAGACCACTTCTACAGGGAAACAGGGAGAGTAGTGGCCACTGCACTGAATAAAGTTGGTTGGACTTACAGAATAAGTTCAGAATGTATAGGCACTATAGTTCAGACAAGTTTAGACAAGTTACAATGTCAAGAGCAAATACATCACTTAAACACAGGATCTGCTTTTCATTAATCATCTTTCTTTCCTTAACTTTCTATGCATCACTAAGAGAATGAACACTTTTGCTACTCAAAAGTAGATAATACACAACTTGATAGTAATACAAATAATACTAGATATTAATCTAAAGTATTTGAGCATACACTGAGAAGGTATTTTTGCCAAAAAGGCATAGCCTGATTCCACACACGGAGAAACTCAAGTTGAGTTTCTCTCAAAAAGAGAAACACTCTACAAAACACTGCTACTCTTCAAGAGGCCACAAACAACAAAGACTGAGCAACTGTCAGGTTGGAGGAAACTAAGAAGACATGACAACTAAATACATCTTGGGATCCTGGACCAGAAAAAGGACATATGGAGGACAATCTGGGAAATGTCAGCATGTTCTGCAGATTAGTTAATAATATTGTACCAATGTTAATTTCCTGATTTTGATAATCGTTATGTAAGACGTTAACAATTGGAGATGGTGGATAAAGGGCATATGGGAACTCCTTAAAATATTTTTGCAACTTTCTAAAAGTCTGAAATTACTTCAAAATAAAAGGTTAAAAAATTAAGTATTTGTGCATTTATATATTATACACTAAACAGCACAGAGCTTTAAAATTCAGATATGTCGTGTTCTTTTTAACAAATCATGTTTTGAAGTTTATAGCTAAGCACCCAAATCTTAGTCATATAACTCCAGATCTCAACTTTCTGACACACATTCACATTGACAATAATTATTTCAAAACTGATGCTTTCATTAAAGTGGCCATGACCAAGATTTACTTAAATAAAGGGAAAATCAGTACAATTAAGTTATCACAATGCTGCTATGCAGTAATAAAACTCAATAAAGCAATGATTCTTACTTAGGGTTGGTTTCTTTGAGAATCTTAAGAAAATTATGAATACTTTCCCTCCAAAATACATAATACACACACACACACATAATTTGCATACAATTGTTGGGGAGGGGTCCAGGCGCTCCCTGTAAGCAGAGGTCTTTGCACCTAGGTTAAGCACCACTGTGGAAAAAAAAAAAAATCAAGCCCAGATTTGCAATCTTACTAACTGGGCAAAATAGATATCAAAAAAAAAAAAAAAAAGAAGAAGAAGACGAAGAAAAGAAAGAAACCACAAAAATCCAAAACCTACCTTTGAAAAACATACAGAAATCTATGACAAAATATAACAAACCTCCTTGCAAATTCATAACTGAGCTTGTAAGAAAATAAAACAATTATTAGGCCCTGGAAATAGAGGAATATGTGAACACTGAAACCCAAGCCATCCTGGGCAGGGGTGAGGGAGGACATGAGATGCCCCCAAGAAGCCAGAACACTCAAAGGGCTACCCCTCGAGGGAGGGGTGACTCTGGAGAGCAATTAGGCATTCCCTATGCCCAGAAATTCCACTCCTACATATGTACCCTGGGAGATATGCACAGGAAGGGTCATGGTAGTGCTGTTTATAGCAAAAAATTCGACACAATCTAAATATCCATTGTCAGAAGAATGGAGTGATAATGTTGGCATATTCGTACACTGTTACAGCATACAGCAGGGAAAACAGATTACATCACAAACATAATGAATGAAAAAGCATGTTATAGAAGAATCAATACATCTTACAATTTGTGTAAATTTTTAAGACATTCATTTATTTAGTTATACTTTATTCATGTTTTTACTATAAATATTATATATACTATTCACTTCTACATTTTAAATATCTCTATATTGAAATATACAGATAGTAAAAGTATGTGTGTATAGACACAAATATAGTAAAACTCTAGAGCAGTGAATAGGAAGGAGAAACACCAAATTCAGCTGGTAGCTCCCCCAGGGGTGGGAGTAAAAGAAAGGGCTGCAGACAGGGAGCATCAACTGTATATTGGTTTTATGTATCATGTTTTATTTCTTAAACTGGTGATGAGTATATGGATGCTTACTCCATTTTTTAAAAACCTCATTTATATGTCTGAAATATTTCATCTTAAGTTTAAAAAAAGTCAAGTGACTGATTTTACCTCTACTCGTAACCATTTTCCTTTGCAATGGAAGAGGCAGATTTTCCCACAGAAGGGTAATGAAACGAAGTACTCAGAGGTCATGTGCTGCAAAACAGAAACGCATGACACTTATTATTCTCAGCAAAGAGCACGTTGCTACACCATGAGAAAAACACCGCTGTGGCACAGGCAAGCTGCTTCACCCGTATGTGATCAGACTTTCGGCGACGTGTGTGCTACAGTGGACGCAGCACATGTACAGGGGTTGTAGGGCTTCTGCCTTGTTTCTCATATGTTGGTGGTAGCCATCTACCCTTCTTCCTTGCACATGGCTCATAAATCAGCCTTGTTAAAATGTCTAAAAATGTTAGCATGGAGGTCAGTATAATTCATCCAGGCTCAGGCACCATCAGTTAAACACAAAGAGGGGAGATGAATCCGATAAAATGAACAGCCTGTATGAAAGGGAAGCAGTTAGGCTAGCAGTTCATAAGGCCTCCTCTTTTCATCTTTTAACATTCAAGATTCAAAGATAAGATTTTAATCCAAAACAAAAGAAACGTTATCAACCCAAATATGGATATCAGTGCCAGTTCAATGTTGTTCTATGTTTTCATCCTCCTCCTCTGCTGTAGCTTGAAATGGGGGACCTGCCATTGCCTCTTTCCTTCAGGGTGAATGTTTCTACTCTCCCCACAGGCAATGTCTCCTTCCACTTGAGCTTCCAGGGCACTAAGAACTGTCAAGAGTGCTTTTCACCATTATAGATTATAAGCACATGCATGCAAATGAGTAACTACAGTCACCCTCTGGATGTCTCAGATTTCTCTAGGATAGATCAGCAAATCAAACTTCAGTAATGACCTTGAGATACAAGCTAAGACATCTGTAACAGAAAGAGGTAAAGCTATAGATCTAATAACGTCTCGATTCTAGGCTGTAGTCTAAATACAAGTTTAATCCACTTCAGCAAATATTTTGGAATACCTATTTTATGTAAGACACTAGATAAGTTACTACAGTACCTAAATGAATTAGGTACTTACCAGAAGCTGGTGAGGCTCAGTCTCTGCCCTCAGGAAGCCTATACTCTAGTAAAGCAAACAAATACCCAAACAGCTAAAACAATGCTGCATACAAGTGTCATGAGGCACTCGGGGTGCTCTGTAGGTCAGAGGCAAGGGTTCACTTCCAGGTGAGGGGGTCCGAGATGAAGCGGCATCAGAGTTTAGTCACTTGGAAACCACAGCATATTGTGGATTACAACTATAATGTCCAAATGGAGGTAAGGAAATCCCTTTAGGACCTTAAAACAAAACCCCTACAGATCCTGATTCAGAAAATAATACTAGAATTAAAGGGAAAAGAGATTACTAATAAATGTAAACTGCAGAACCACATTTTCCAAGGCGCAGGTTCTCTCAGGGACCATAAAGAGGTTGGACAGTGATGCCTCGGAAGTTCTATTCTCCTTCTAAATTCCATGGTTCTGTCTTTGCCCAGGCAGAGGAGCCAGCTGCTCGAGCAGACAGTCACAGGCAGCTGCACTGTAGGCTCATCAACTGCACCTTGTGAATGACAAATCTACCGGTTGTTGCACACTTTCTGTGTGCCAGGCCCTGTGCTAATAATAAGCAGCCTTGTGACTAGTCCTCATAACAATCCTGTGGGTACTCACTATTATTATCCTCATTTTACCATAAAGAAACTAGTGGGGATTTTTATTTTTGTTTTAAATTCTTAAGTCTGGGGCTCTTATCCTCTATTTTAGAGAGTCTACCTTAAAATATACAAAACTTACTACACATGTACAATTTAGTGACTCCTCTTGTTTGCAATGTTAGGACTCATCTTAGAGGTGGATGCTGCTTGGCCATACCTTACAATGAAAGTATTCCTCGATCTTATGCAGAAGGTCGTTGAGCTTGTTCAAACCCTTACAAGGCACCTGGCAGTAGAGTGTGCCATCGGAGCAAATATTAGTCACTCTGACATTTGTGTACATGGCATCGACCTGAAACAAAGGACACACCAAGGATGTGAGAACAGAGTGCAGCTCTCACCTACCTAAGGGTATCTATCTAAATAGCTCATTGAAAATTTCTGCGCTTTTCAATCTTCTAAGCAAGCTGGAGGACAGATAGAATGAAATTCATAACGTAAATGTGAAAAACTAGTTTGCATACCACTCTTTCCAAAAGGAATATCTGGTATCATTTGTGTCAGGCACAGAGTAGACATTTTACACACATTATATTATTACCACTTTCTACTGTCTGAAAGGCTAAGAGTATTTTTAGCTCTGCTTTAACTCTGGTTTATCTTCTCCCCATTAATTTAGAAAAAGAATTATTATATAAAACATTTTTGCAGCATTAACAGAAATAAAAATAAAAAACTCTCACAAAATCAATCCCATTATCAGTTTACTTTCTAATTCACGTCCATGGGCCACAGGAATTTTTAGTAACTTTTAAAAATTATAATCACAGTAAAGGTTTAATTTTAGCCATTTTTAGTCAAATCATAATATAAAGGCAATTTACTATTGTTCTACTTATTAAAACAAATATTTTCCCAATGTTGCTATGAAGCCTTAAAAATGATCATTTTTAACATCTCATCCTATTCTTTCGAGTGGCTGCTCTATAATTTATTTAAAAGTGTCCTTTCGTACAGACATCTATGTTCTTCACATTTAAAAAATGTTAAAGCTAGCAATTTAATAAGCATCGTCACTGATCTAATTTTCCCTTCATTTGAATTATCCTCCTTTATTATCTTTGCAAAATAATTTCATATAAAATTAATATATGCTCATTGTGGAAACTGGAAAATAAAACAAAAATAAAAAAAATAAAACAAAAATCCAATTCTTAATAATTACTATTTTTATTACTAATATTTTGGCATTTCCCCTCCTTTTAGCTCCCTTCCTTCCTTTTTTTTTCCAATACATACGTAATCTGTCTCTATCTAGTGTTAGCCTAAAATGTACAACGTTCTTTTCTGGTGAATTTCTTTCCTGTGATACTTGTGAATAGACAACAGTGGTCACAGTGGTACCTGAAGGTGAACCTCTAGTGACTTGTCACATTTGGCCTTTAAGCAGGTGGCATTGATGTTGATGTCATCTTCTCCTGAGGTATCGTACAGAACAACCAGTGGAATATCAGTTTTGTCAAGTATTTCCACTGCAAAGATCTTTCCACAAGTTAAAGATTCAACCACCTTCACTAAATCAGGATCATCACTTAGAACTTCCAACCCTGAAAAATATTGAATATTTAAATTTCTACTTAATTAGAAGAATCATTTTAAGATGCAGAGATTGTGTTTGTTTTGGCTACTTATTACAATTATGAATCTACTACAAAATTCTTAAATTTTATAGGGAAGCTTTGTTATACAATCTTCTTTATACCATCCACCCTTAGGTTTAAAAATATTTATTATAACATGAATGCCCTTTTGAATGATTACACGAAGGCGGGCAATCTTAAAACAAGAAGAAAAGTTGACGATCAATCTGAATTTCTACCTTAGGAGAAACAGCCTTCACTTTACTTACAAACACATATTTAAAACAAAAAGACTAACACATAAAGAAGTTGTCAGCCAATTATGTCTGCCACTCATGTATTTGTAACACTCTTCCTAAAAATATACCCTTGTTTTTTTCATTTTCTAATTAAATATGCACAATTATTTCTTGCATGAACATGCACTTATTGAAAATTTAGACAACCTTTCCCCCTCTCTTTCATTCTTTCTTTTTAAGTAAACCATCATGGCCCTGAGGATACCAAAGAACTTTCAGATTTATGAAAGAAAGGTAAAATACTGTTTAATGTAATGTGGGTATTAGGTGAATTTTATTGCAGTCTAATTATTCTTTAAATTCTTGGAAAATTGTAATTTCATATAACATAATATGACAACTCTAAGTTAATCCATTAAACTAATTAAACTAGGGCATCATTTCCCCAATGGTACTACAATGTCTATTTCTATATTTTTCCCCTTTAAATCCGTAAGCAAAAGTTTACAGACTCCTTCTGACCTACCTTTCTCTTTTTCATATTCTGTTCTCCAGACACACACCTCTATAGCTTTTATCAAAGCTTTCATTTCAGCATCCTAAATCTTTTCCTATGCTCTTGATATGTTCTTTTCAAAACTAACTCCCACAGGTTTGTAACAGTATTTTTAAATTACTCTAGATTTATCTCACAGAGAGAGCCAAACCCAGTTCCTCTGACATAAAGACATCCCTGCTGGGAAGGAGGCATTTCTTCACAGGTCTAATTTTCATGAAAACAATTCTGATCGTTTTCTGAATATAGCTCTGGCTCTCCTGCATGAGGCATACATAGTCCAATGTCTTTCCTCATCATTAACATGTGCCCCCCATACTTTCAGGTCATCCCTACACGTCACTCTCACACATGTGCATTTCTCTACGCTTCCTTGAGAAGGAAAGAAAAGAACAGTGATACGTGACAGTGCCAGAGACCGCACATGACCCACAGCTGGACTCGTGCTTGGGTGCACGAGGGAGTGTTCCTTGCTAACAAGCAGCACCCACGGAGTCCATCTCAGTGGGAACGAAGCTGGGAGTCACTTTACAACAGGTCGAACAACATGATTTACACTGATCCTGTATCCCACGATACAGGGCCTCGAACAGCTGTTACTAGGGCAGTTACGGCAACAGCAACCAAACCCTCTCAGATGTCCAACAGGCTTTTTAATAATAAATTTAAATGTGGTATATGTTATATATAATGTAACAAAAATATATTAAAACATCATAACATTTTTATAATGATCAAATCTTACAAAGAGAAATACAGCAGGTTCTTATTAGTTATCTATTTTATACATATTAGTGTATATATGTCAATCCCAATCTCCCAGTTCATCCCCCACACACACGGGCCCCAACTTTCCCCGCCTGGGGTCCATACGTTTGTCAAAGTGGAGAGCACTTTAAAAAAAGTTCCTTTTACCTGCGAGCTTACACTTTGTAGCTTGGAATGACAGTGAACAGAACTTCGGGTTCAATTTGTATGCTTTGCTCATTTCAACATTTTCACTAAAACCATAGTCAACATAGCATACCTAATGATAATAGAAACAACAATGTTTAGGTTCAAATAAAATTCTTTACCCTCGTTTCTTAAAAAAAAAAAAAAATCACTTGATGCATTGAACTGGCTTCATTTTACCCCATAATCGGCATGTGAAGTGGCACCACTGCCTGGAAAATGCCAGGGCAGGTGCCCCTGACTTAGCCCGGAAGAGGAATGCTGGGAATGGGACCAGGGGTGCCAGGGCTCCTGACTTCCAGGCCGCACTCCTCTGCCGCGCCTTTGCCAAAGGGGAGAAGAGGGAAGAGTGCTGAACTCCGATGCCTTCTGTTGTCAGCTTCTCAGCAGTACACGTACCTGGTCTGCCAGCCCTGACTGTCCCCACCCTTTCCTTGCTGGCATAATGCCTACATCACCTTATTCTTTCTTGATTTACACAGCTCCACTAAGGATCTGCTTCCTTAGGCAGATCCTTATTTATTTCTAGATGAGGCATCACACTGGTGGTATTTATCAGATTCTAAATCCCCAGAGCAGCACTTTTGACAGCTTGCTCTCAGCTGTTATGCTTCCAGGGACCGAGATGCTTTCTGTCAATGACAACAATGATGCCATGGCTGGATAACATGGAATTCTACACTGTAAAGGTAGGTAATTCTGGGTTTTTGGGGGGCTGTGCAGCTGGGTTAGGCCTTCATCCAATTCAGGAGAAGGTCCCAGTCTGCTGGACAGAGCTCTGTGCTTACAGAGACTTGCATGGCACTTCCTCACCACCATCACAGATCATGGAGAGCCTGGATATTATTTTTAGTGTATTAATAAAACCTTCAGTTGAGAAGGACTATATAACCAACGGCTTTTTCTTTTTGGAGAAAAATAAATCTAGAGACATTAAGCTGTGGTTTAGAATGATAACTAGGAATCAGAGGGAAAGTGTTGAAAACTTAGTACGCTTCTCTAATTAAAGCAGATGGTTATTACAAATACAGAACAAATCACAAAAATGCAGGGCAAAGGCATGGCAAAGAAATACCAAGTAATACAGAGTTTTACTTTCTGCAGTAAAATAAAGTCCACAGCTTCTGAGCACCAAGATTCTGACAGTAAGTATACAAAACAAAAATTCTCCCCATCAGAGAAACTAAGGAAGAAAAGAATAGAGAGATGACTAACGCCTTTCCCTGACCACCTGATAGCCGTGTCTGTGGGGCCTGTATATCCCACGTTGGAAAGGATCATCTCTTAGAGTCCATATCTTGACTCAGTGCCCGCCGAGGCCTTGATCCCTGGCAGGGTCCCCACACTACAGCCAGCCACTTCTCCAACCCCTAATTAGCACCTGCTTTTCCTTCCCAAAGGCCTCAGGATTCACGCAGTTTTTTGTGTCCTTTAATAGCTATCAACACCCACAATTTGGATTCTGCTCTTCCTAGGTCTAAAATGGAGACAACGTGTCTGTGAATAGGACATAGTATGTGAAATCATGATTCCTGGGCAATTTCGAATGTACTCCTAGCACTAAGAGACTAAAGAATACTGCTCTAAAATCTTCAAAGGGTTTCTGTAATGTCTGGAGCTTGTTTTCTTTTCTTTCTTCTTTTGAATCACGATACCATGTATTTGTATGTCATCTGCGGCTCATAAAACATCTGCCCATGGACTGTCCAGCTGGACTCTCACCACCCTCTGTCCTGTGTCCTTTGGCCCTGAGATCAGCACAAGCAGGCTCATAATTGTGGCACCGGGCCCCAGTTCATTCCTGGATCTCTGGCTCCCTCAAGTGGCCGAAGGTCTCACAGCACCACCTGAGTAATAACCAGAAAACACCCCTGGGCTGTGGGTTTGCGCCAGGCCAAACTGGCACCAACCTGAGGGGGTGACCGCATGTTCCTGTTTCTCATACTCAGAAAGTTCTGTGGAAAGCAAGGAGGGAACCTGTTCTTGCTGTCAGGCACAATAAAATTCAAGAGAAACAAGACTTTCCAAGTAGCTGGGGTTTCTCCTAATAAAGGGTAAAATTCATCTCTGTCTGGTTCATGGGATATGGGGAACAAGATGAGGCCAGGACTGCCACAACTACTGCTGCCTTAAGAGCTTGCCACCGTAAAACACACCAAGCTGCTCTATTTATTCCTCACACCAGCTCACAGCTCTCAGAAGCAATGACACAGCCGGTTGCTTCCTCCTTTACGAGGTACTTTCCTGTTCTGGCTTCCGTGACACTGCCTTCTTGGTTTTCCTCCTTCTCTGGCCATTCTGACAGTCTTCTTTGCTCCTCTCACACCCACCATCTAAATGCTGAAGTGTTTCAGAGCCTAGTTCTGGGTCCCCTTCTCTGCTCTATGGGTGATTCTTCCTCAAGGAGATCTGACCCAGGCCCATGGCTTCAAGTAGCACCTACACGCTGATGCCTCCCACCCTGCTGCTTCATCTCCAGTCCTGACTTCTCCCTGAGCTCCAGGCTTGTCCAGGTGAAATCTGATAGCTTTTCTCAAACCTAACAGGTCCTACAAAATTCTTGATTCTCCTATATATTGGTTCTTTTCCCTGATTTCCCAGTTTCAATAAATGGCACCAATATCCACCAGGTTGCTCAAGTCCCAAACCCAGCAGCCATCCTGAATCTTCTCCTTTCTTCTCTTCCACATCCGATGAATTAGTGTCCTGTCAGTTCTACCTCCAAATCCATCCTGAATACGTCCCATTACCTGTGTCTCCACTGTTTCTACCCTAATTCAGGTTACAAGTTGCTGGCTACTGCAATAGCCAACTAGCCGGTCTTACTTTCCTTCTCTACACTACTACAATCCATGTTCTCTACACTACTACAATCCATGCCCCACACGGGCACTGGAACAATCTTTGAAGCAAATAAACCAGATTACATCTCCCTGCTTATCCCTTGCTTCAAAGTTATTTTCTATCACAGCACCCTGGTTACTTCTTTCACTGCTGTTAAATTGTCCTGTTTATTTATTGTATACTTGTTCATTATCTGTCTTCTTTTACTAGCATATAAGCTTCTTGAGAACAAGCACTTGTCAGTCTTGTCTCCTGCCCTAGGACAGTGGAAAAAAATGAATGAAAAGTTTAACAGGCAGATACTAGCATAATGATAGTGTCTGATTTTATAGGTAAGGAATCAGAGAAGTTAAATAACTTTCCCAAGGCCACACAGCTAGAAGTGGCAGAGTTGGGACTTAAACTCAGGTCTAACTGACTCCAGAGCTTAAACTCCCAAAGTAGAGGTAAGGAAGGAAGGGGAAGGCCCAAGCTATTTTTGTCTTATAGATCTCAGACTAGGAGATATCCTTGTGGAGTATGTGCAGCATTTATTATAAACACCGATGCACTGTTAACATGTCACCGGGGTTTGTATGGTTCTTCTCTTCATAAGCAATCCCTGTGCCTTCAAATAGCTTAAGTTGTATTGGACTTCCTAAGGGCAGGGAAACGGTCAGCAAGTAGACTGAAGTTTAGCTAGGAATGTCTGGGGCAGTTATCTCCTATCGACTAGAGGCCACTCAGGTTTCTCACTGAGCACAAAGCAGTGATGGGGCCACACTGACTGGGGTCCTGTTCACCTGGACTTCCCGCCCCCTGCAGTGCTAAGGGTTCTGAGATGTGCTAACCCTGCTTACAAAATTTAGACAAAACTGTGCCTTCGTGAGTTCTGATTCTGGGTCTCTGAGCTGAGGGAAAAAAGAGGCAATGGGGCAGAGGATGATCACCACGAATGTGGTCAAGTCTGGAAGTATTAGAGCCTCTGAGGAAAGAGACTGGTGAACGAGCCCTCTGACCTTTCCAAGATGTCCAAGATGACCAAGAGGGCAAGACTTGGGGCATGGCCCAAGTCTTATCTGGGGTTCTCCTCAGCTGGCTGTGCAAGAAGGGAGAGAAGAATGCCATCTCCTCTAATCAGTATGGTTTCCCTCACTCCAAAGTATTGACCTTGATAAGAAGCCCACAGAGCTCTGATCAGTATTCACTGTATAACCTTGGGGGATAGGAATAGAGATTTTTTTCCTGCTTACATCATGGGTTATGGTACAACAATGGAGAAGAATTTTTTTTCTTTTTTTTAAACTAAAACTCTAAGATAATATAACTACCACTGACTTAACAGTTGACAGAGATAATCTTTTACAGATACTATTTTTTCAACTTCTGGGGAAAACTAAATATAGTTAGAGAGGACAGAATATTAGACGCAACATTTTCATCTGAAAAATAATGTTTGCCTTCATAATGCTTGCCTTTATTTTGTTCCCTTCTGTTGAGGTGACCTGTGCCCGTAACCAGGCATCCTCCTCAGCATTAACAGCCAGCAACTGGCCAATCTGCACAGTCTGGACTGGTGTGACCTTCGAGTTCTTACTGTAATACTCCTTCATCTCATCTTCCATTAATTCCTGAGCAGCAGAATAGTCTCTGCCCACATACCTAAATTAAAGGAAGAGAACACAAATGAAGCAACCTGGAAGAAGGAAAGCTACAGGAATTCATTAATATTACTCTGTTTTTCTACAGTCATCTTTGGTTCCAGGCTCAGACTTGCTTACACTGACAGGGAGGAGAACATGGAGTTAGTAAACAATTATATATATATATATATATTTTTTTTTTCTTTTTGCAGTATGCGGGCCTCTCACTGCCGTGGCCTCTCCCGTCGCGGAGCACAGGCTCCGGACGCGCAGGCCCAGTGGCCATGGCTCACGGGCCCAGCTGCTCTGCAGCATGTGGGATCTTCCCGGACCGGGGCATGAACCTGCGTCCCCTGCATCAGCAAGTGGACTCTCAACCACTGCTCCACCAGGGAAGCCCAACAACTGTACCTTGAAAAAGGAGAATACAATACTGTGGAGCTCACAAAAAAAGACCAAGGTCCAACACACCGCACAACAGAGCAAATGCTCAACAACAATCCAGAGAACTAGAGGATATAACAGTAAGCAGTCAGGGAGGACCAGGTTGAGAGAAGACTCAAGGGAAGGAAAGGGAGGAAGTGGAAAGGAAGACACCAGTGGAAGCCAGATGAGCAAGAGTCAACCTGAGATTTTGACTCAGGCTGCTGGAGATGTGTGTAGATTTCTGAGAAGAGAATGTAGTTGATAGTTCTGCCTTAACTAGGGCTAGGTCTGAACAAGTCTCAATCTCTGAAAACCAACGAAATCTGACTCCTCCTAGAGAAAAACAAACCCTTGAAAACAATAGATAGAACCATGTGACAACCCATCCCTCCAACTTACTGAACAAATCTGAACAAATTACAACAAAATGTTGAGTTCTGATACCCTTAAAGAGATGACATGTTCTAGATAAATGCCTCTTTAAGTTGCATGCTTTTTAAGAAATGTTTTTTTTCCAGGATACTCTTCTATCCCCCTTCTACAATTTTCGGCTGTTGACAACTGCAATCACCTTGTCCTAGTTTATGTTATCAAAACATACTGTTTTGCTTTCTGCCATAAATAGGCTGCTGCTTCCTTGTCCTTTAGTCTTCAGAGACGATTCCAACAAAGGCCTCCTTCCAGGATGGAAAACCTGGCAAATCAAACCTGGCTCCTTTAACAGGAGCTATCTCAGCCATGGGATGAAGCCTTTTGAGTTTGAAGGCTATGCTGTACCAGCACCAGAATCACCTGGCCAGCGAGATGGGGGATATGCCACAAGAACATTGCTCTTTGAACTGTTCTAGCTTCTACTCAGGGCTCAAGTGGTCCTATACAGCTTTCA
This sequence comes from Grampus griseus, assembly GCF_964374135.1. Lineage (NCBI taxonomy): Eukaryota > Metazoa > Chordata > Mammalia > Artiodactyla > Delphinidae > Grampus > Grampus griseus. The sequence goes on from NC_139000.1 coordinate 34,105,294, forward strand.
GAAACTATTCCTTTTAGGAGTATCTTCCTGTATTTTTGGTAACTATCAGCAGGACAGAAGAAACCAGAGTCAACCTATTTGTTACTAGAGGAAAAAAAGCTTTTAAAAGCCCTACACAATGTGGAAATAATGCCTCTTTTGGAGGCAATGGCTATTTTAAAACAAAATATGACATGCATATTATTCACTCCAGAAACAGCTGTAAAAGCTTTGTCATACTCTATCATTTAAGGTTACTGAGCTTTACAAATGTTAGGGTACTGCCTGGAATACAGCTGCACTCTTGGCTCTGGAGTCTCCTAGTAGATCTGCAGCTCTGCTCAAGTGCCCATTTCCTTGGAACCTGGAGTCTCATGGGGCCTCCTGGTAGCGCTGCTACAGTCCTGGGAGCTCAACTGGCAGAGGCCTAGGCTATAGCCTGTGGTCTGGTAGTCTGCATAGCATGGGCTCCTGCCAGGGAGGAGGGAGGTGGTGAGAAGCAGCATGAGATCTGCAGGCAGCTTCTGCTCTCTGTAGCCACCAACAGAGAACGATGCCTGGGCGGGGTAAGGAGGTAATATGACAGTTGGTATAAGAGTGGGTAGTGGCAAGAATAAGGTCATACATTATCCCCAAATTACCTGAGCAAGTGAACAAAGAATGATATGCAGGCCAATTTAGATATGCCATAAATACAAAGTTTTACAAAGTTAATTTTTAGACTGGAGACAACAGATTCCCATACTTGACCTAAGGGTCCTGCCACGGCACCTCCCTGTAACTTTTATGAGTCACAAGCCTACTAGTTTCCAGAGTCTACTGCCTGGGTAAAGGTGTGGATGTAGAATAGGGCTCAGCCTGCTGGGGTCAGGGTGGTGGGGAGACACTAATGACCTAGGGTCAACCTAAGGGCAGACATTACCCATCATGCTTGCTGGTTGCCAGCCACCCTAATGAACATGTAGAATGCCGGCTCTGGGATTCTAACTTATACTGAAAAAGGGATCTAGATAACCTGAGGACCCTGGACCTAATCATCCTGGAGTAGACTGAACCCCCATCCTATTGAAGCCCTGGAACTGATCCAGATTCTTGCCAGATCTTGGGAAGAACGTAAGAAATCACATGATTCATCCAGTCCAGTGCTGGGTGCTTGGCTCTCTGAAAGTGGCACCAATGACTACTGGTAACAGATACCAAAGGATCCTGCCAAGGAAGCAGATTTAGATTTTCTTTATAATGTCAAATGGTAAAAGTTAGCAATGTGCTCCTCAACATCCTTCCTTTACCTCAGTTTATTAGTGACCCACAGTAGGAACCCTAACCCTCAGCAAGCTATTCCTATCTTCAGGCCATACCATATCTTAGAATAAAAGCTCTATACATTTACCACCCCTCTATAAAAAGGACCTCAACAAAGCTCCTACATGTTCTAGTTTGAACATCCTAAGATACTTGATTCTCACTTCATCATCAGACTTAGTTTGTTCAAACAGAAAAGCTTCAGTAGGTTTGCTGTATAGGACTTTGATTATTTTTTGTGGCCTTTCATTGGATCTTCCCAGCTCAGCTATGATCCTTGGGAAGAGTAAGAGTCCAACGCACAGGGACATTTTGGGTGAAGGAGCCTGGATTCTGTTCTGCTCCAGCCACAGCCACACCTTGGGCTGCTGCCTCCAGAGATCCAGCTACAGTGGTTACCATTCTTCATCCCAAGTCAGAAACAGCAAATTATAGTCTTTCAACATTTTCTGTGTATTCTACATTTCCTCCAAAAGTCCACATCAAGTGCCTGAACCGAACTGTTTTTTGGAATTCCAGTTATTATTAGCCACTTAGGCAATAATTCCTTCTCCCAGGCAATGATATCAAAAGGCTCGAGAAACCAGAGGGCTAATCTGATGCATTACACTAGAAGGCGGTGCTTAGCTATTCTGACTTTTAGGAAACACTACGTAATCCCAGATTAAACAGTATTACCTACCTAGTGGGTGATTGCTCTTTCTATGGACTAGGTATTGCTCTTGACTTATACAGTTACCATTATGCTTTTGACATAGATTATTTTCACGTTCAGACCATATCATCATTTCAAATTTTAAAACTGTAAGAAATCTTTTCTCGCAAAAATAGTTATTTTAAACATTATACTTCAATATAACTCTATAGAACTAAAAATATATTATTCTTCCTCAACCAGCATCTATATGAAGAATAGCCAAGTAGCAACAGTACACTAGGATTCTAAAGAATTAGAAAATAAAACTTGCCTGATAACCACTTCATTTGTGTTGCTCAGTTCAACCACCAGTACAGATGGGGATGCCTCAGTTGGAATGATTAACGGAGGAATTGTTACAGTCTCCATAAAGGTATCGGTACTTTTGGTAATGTTTTTTTCTATCTGCAAATATTCTTGTTCAATCACAGACTTGACATCATAATCTCCATGTGCTTGCTCTGCATCCTTTAAATCCTTTAGGATTTTGTCAGTGGGTGGTGGAAGTTTAGCATAGAGAATGGCCTTCTGAGGGTTTCCAGAAATGTAGTCTATGGTGCATACATCGGAAAGCGAGGCAAGATTTTTTAAGGCATCCTCAGGTAATTTCACTTTGTACATGTCCTCAAATGCTTTGGGGAGTGCGCTGGCCCAAAGACCACTTGAGTATTTCACCAGCAGCTCCTCAACTTTCTCTTTAAAGTCTCCTGGCATAACTGTTGGACACCCTTTGAGTGGTGGTATTTGTTTTGGAGCAGGTAGTGGGGATGGTGGCACTTTTTCAGCATTCAGTTCACTTCTCAAAAGCTGCTTTCTCTTAGCTGGATAAACAAGTAAATCTTGACCACCATTGCAAGGTTTTTCCACCTGAAATTTTTAAATACAGCAAATGACAGATATTTTAATGGCTAAAAACAACCTGAGAGCACATTAATGCATTTTAAATTTGAGAGAAACACTTTTCAAATTTATGAAGAGAACACAAAATTGTACATTTTACTCTTTTCAGTCACTAAGACTTTAATACACTGCCTTCACTTGCAAACATGATCATGCACCACATTTCAGTAACAAGCAGGGAAATGAAATAGTATGAATTTCCCATGTGAAGCACCTGACCTCCAATAACCCTAGGAAATCATGAGAGCTTCTGCTCTGTACACCACCTAGTTTCTCTGACAAGTAGTTTTGTCTCACCTAGTTTCTCTAACAAATACAAAGCAACAGCTTACAAAATTGACAGAATACAAGGAGGAATGAAACCATGAAAAGGTATCAGAACTGTCAGGAATAAACCACTGGGAAGAAAGCTAGGAAATATTCAGGCAAAACTGAGGTGCTGTCTCTCTTCTTCCTGCAGTGTCCTGAGAAAACCCTCAGCTTTCCATTATGTAGGAAGGTCAGTCCAGAGGTAAGGCACACATTTTCCAACAACTACAGTAGAAAGTTAGCTAAAAGTGTTGTCCCTCTAATGAACAAGACTTAAGAATGCCCAGCAGTTGTATACCATCCAATTTCTAATTTTCTTCTCATAACATTCCAGAGAGGCACGGCTTCAATATGAGAGAAGGAGGAAAAGAGAAACTGATGTATGGCACCATTTTTCCAAGTTCTAAGCCTTTCCACTTCTAGACCAGGGGTCAGCACACCACTGGCTGCAGCCCCATGCAGTGTGCCACCTGTTTTTCCATAGCCCATGAGCTAAGAATGGTTTTTCTATTTTTAAATGGCTGAAAAAAAATCAAAAGAATTACTTTGTGACATGAAAATGATATGAAATTCAATGTGCATCAACAAAGTTTTATTGGCCCCCAGCCATTCTCTATGTAGTGCGTATGGCTGCTTTTGCACTACAATGGCAGAGTCGGGTAGTTGTGCCAGACTATGGGTGACAGTCATATAGCTCTTGGCCTGCAAAACCTAAAATATTTATTACTTGGTCCTTTACAAAAAGAATTTCTCAATTTCCGATTAGACTGAAGTTAGTACTCATAGCCCTCTGAAATCTTCTATTCTGTCAGATCCTATTCACCTATTCTTTAGCTGAAATTTAAGACCTTAGGAGGCTATCCAGACCACTAAGGTGATAATACAAGCTTACAAGAAGTACCCCCTTCCCCAAGAAGAATAGAATATTAAAGTTGCTGGGTGGGTAGCTTGTCAGTAAAGAACATTGACTTCATTTACTAATTTTCTATATAATGCTTAGGAAGAGAGAACATAAATACAGTTGACCCTGCTGACACCGTGTGACACTCTGGATGGTATTTATATGATATTCACAATTTGTGTCCTTAATGTTAAGGCTGGAAACACAAACATTTGGGACACTCCTCATTTTGCTCTCAATGGTTAGCCTACCTCTCCAAAGACTCACATTTTAAAATCTGGAATCTTAAAATGCCTATCTTCACTGTGCTTTAAGACACTTAAGATACAAGGACACAGACTGGGTATCCAGAAAAGATTTGAGAAATATACTTTTTGAGAAAATGGAAAAATAAAACAGAATTCTATTTCTATGTAAGTTTTTCACTTGTCATACAGAATCCCAGTTAGTAGCCTCTTCAATAAGTGGTGCTGGGAAAGCTGGACAGCTACATGTAAAAGAATGAAATTAGAACACTCCCTAACACCATACACAAAAATAAACTCAAAATGGATTAAAGACCTAAATGTAAGGCCAGACACTATAAAAAACTCTTAGAGGAAAACATAGGCAGAACACTCTATGACATAAATCACAGCAATATCCTTTTTGACCCACCTCCTAGAGAAATGGAAATAAAAACAAAAATAAACAAATGGGACCTAATGAAACTTAAAAGCTTTTGCACAGCAAAGGAAAACATAAACAAGATGAAAAGACAACCCTCAGAATGGGAGAAAATATTTGCAAATGAAGCAACTGACAAAGGATTAATCTCCAAAATTTATAAGCAGCTCATGCAGCTCAATATCAAAGAAACAAACAACCCAATCCAAAAATGGGCAGAAGACCTAAATAGACATTTCTCCAAAGAAGATATACAGACGGCTAACAAACACATGAAAGGATGCTTAAAATCACTAATCATTAGAGAAATACAAATCAAAAGTACAATGAGGTATCACCTCACACCAGTCAGAATGGCCATCATCAAAAAATCTACAAACAATAAATGCTGGAGAGGGTGTGGAGAAAAGGGAACCCTCTTGCACTGTTGGTGGGAATGTAAATTGATACAGCCACTATGGAGGGTCCTTAAAAAAGTAAAAATAGAACTGCCATTCGACCCAGAAATCCCACTACTGGGCATATACCCTGAGAAAACCATAATTCAAAAAGGGTCATGTACCACAATGTTCATTGCAGCTCTATTTACAATAGCCAGGACATGGAAGCAACCTAAGTGTCCATTGACAGATGAATGAATAAAAAAGATGTGGCATGTATATACAATGGAATATTACTCTGCCATAAAAAGAAACAAAATTGAGTTATTTGTAGTGAGGTGGATGGACGTAGAGACTGTCATACAGAGTGAAGTAAGTCAGAAAGAGAAAAATATCGTATGCTAACAAATACATACGGAATCTAAAAAAAATCGTTCTGAAGAACCTAGGGGCAGGACGGGAATAAAGACGCAGACGTAGAGAATGGACTTGAGTACACGGGGAGGGGCAAGGGTAAGCTGGGAGGAAGTGAGAGAGTGGTATGGAGATAAATACACTACCGAATGTAAAATAGATAGCTAGTGGGAAGCAGCCATACAGCACAGGGAGATCAGCTCGGTGCTTTGTGACCACCTAGAGGGGTGGGATAGGGAAGGTGCGAGGGAGACGCAAGAGGGAGGAGATATGAGGATATATGTATATGTATAGCTGATTCACTTTGTTATAAAGCAGAAACTAACACAATTGTAAAGCAATTATATTCCAATAAAGACGTTAAAAAAACAAAAAAAGAATCCCGGTTAGTACAATTTTAGATTTAGACATGGTAGTCCTCCATATCCAAAGCCAGCTGAGCCTGCTGGGCCCATCTTAAAACGCTTCTTCAGTCTTCACCTAGCAACATCTTCTCAACTCTTTGCAACACCTTCTCTGAAGTGGATGGCAGAGGCTAATTTCAATGGAATATAGTCCATCTTATTCATCTAAAATAACTCTCACAAGCCACATGTCCTACCTGTCCACATGGCTTCTTCTAACCCAAAAGAGGACAACAGTTCTTCAGTTTAATGATCCTTTTCTTTCCAATAAATTAACTGGGAATAGGAGATACTTCAATGTTTGTTTACTAATCTCCCCCACTCTTGGCCCCAAAGCTTCCATTCCTACCCGTGCTTTAGATGCAATCAGGACCAATTACCTAACAATGTAATTGTCAAATCTGTCAAACCTCTAAACATGACCTCTGAACATGACCAGCACACTGAGTTCTTCTAACTAGGGATTACTTTTTTCTTTTTTTTTTTTTGCTGTATGCGGGCCTCTCACTGTTGTGGCCTCTCCCGCTGCGGAGCACAGGCTCCAGATGCGCAGGCTCAGCAGCCATGGCTCATGGGCCCAGCCGCTCCGTGGCATGTGGGATCCTCCTGGACCGGGGCACGAACCCGTGTCCCCTGCATCGGCAGGCGGACTCTCAACCACTGCGCCACCAGGGAAGCCCGGGGATTACTATCTTAACAGAAGTTATGAATATTAGGTCCACTTGATGTGAATTTGGTCAGGACAAGAGAAGAATTCCCATTTTTCTGGCCTTTATTCCAGAATAATGCTTAAAGATCACCTGGAAGTAGTAAGCTTCCAGGGCTTTGTCTGGAGCATTTATATCAAGCTTTGCCAGTAGCATTTATATCAAGCTTTGCCAGTCAGCCTATAAAGTAGATTTTTGACCAATAAGCCTGAGTTTATTCAAAGTACAAACAATGGCCAAATAATCATCTGAACTAGAAGGCAGGTTTGTTTCCTCAGCAGTTTATTTTCATTGTTTAAAGTAGATACCCTACCCCAGCCCCCAGCAATCCCCAAATGACTAGTTCCTTGAATTGTAGCCACTTTCCAATTTTTACTGGCTTCTTCTTGATCTCATAGGCCAGTTATGTGCCTAATTCCACTTTGTTCTCTAGTAATTTGGCCTCTTTAAATTCAAATTAGCATCTACTAAGATTAAACATAAGCCTGACTTTAGGAACAGAACCTGACACTAACTGGAGTTGATGCAGATGTTCTTCAACATGTTAGACAACTATTCATGGATAATTTAGTGACATGGAAAATATGCCTGGTCCACGTACGTCATTAGCCAATCTTTGGAGAATAGCTGAAGGGTTACTCAATTCAAAGGAAAAGATCATGAAACTCATATTGTATAGAATTTAAAATATATGTAAGTTAAGACAAATGTAATTTTTTTCAACTTAAACTCTTTGTTTTAAATTTTTCATGAAAGTGAAAATTTGCTTTTCTCAGGCATTCCAATGTGATCACCATCTGTCCTCCAGAACATGTGTCTTCTTTTTAATTTTCTGGTCAATGGGCTTAGAAACAACACCTATTACTATATCTATTCCCAGCCTATGAGAATCTTCCCAAAGGCAAGAAATTGCTGGAATGTGGGTTACAGTATGGTGTCCACTCTTCACTGTGCTCTGGTACATCTGACCAGATTTACATGCTGTTCTCTTGTCTCATCCCCCAAAACAGAACAGCTGTCTTCTGGCCTTCATAAATGACCAAGGTAAGTCAATGGCTACTTGAAACATGGCTTTTATTATTTCCTTAGTGTGATAATCAGCTGCTAATCATTCCAGTTGGATCTTTCAGGAGGGTGCTTTTACAACTTCTATTGGGTTGGCCAAAAGGTTCGTTCGTTTTTTTCCGAAAGATGGTTCTAGTAGCACTTAGTTGTTTTTAACTTCAACTGAAACGATTTTGTTAGATTGTATTGTGACAGTCGTCATATCAGTGTGCATTTAAAAAAAGACTTATCAAAACTGGTGAATTTTTGTGTAGCCATTTTAATACTGAAGATGAAAGAAAAAAGCAACATTTTCCACATATCATGCTTTATTATTTAAAGAAAGGTAAAAATGCAACTGAAACGCAAAAATAAGGTTTGTGCAGGGTATGGAGAAGGTGCTGTGACTGATCGAACATATCAAAAGTGGTTTGCGGGGCTTCCCTGGTGGCTCAGTGGTTAAGAATCTGCCTGCCAATGCAGGGGACATGGGTTCGAGCCCTAGTCCGGGAAGATCCCACATGCTGCAGAGCAACTATGCCTGTGCGCCACAACTACTAAGCCTGTGCTCTAGAGCCCGTGAGCCACAACTACTGAAGCCCACGTGCCTAGAGCCCATCCTGCGCAACAGGAGAAGCCACCACAGTGAGAAGCCCACGCACTGCAATGAAGAGTATCCCCTACTCGCCGCAACTAGAGAAAGCTCGTGCGCAGCAATGAAGACCCAACACAGTCAAAAATAAATAAATAAATTTTAAAAAGTGGTTTGCGAAGTTTTGTGCTAGAGATTTCTCGCTGGACGATGCTCCATGGTCGGGTAGACCAGTTGAAGTTGATAGTGATCAAATCGAGACATTCATTGAGAATAATCAACGTTATACCACGCAGGAGATAGCCAACATACTCAAATATCCAAATAAAGCATTGAAAATCATTTGCACCTTCTTGGTTATGTGAATCGCTTTGATGTTTGGGTTCCACATAAGTTAAGCGAAAAAAACCTTGACCATATTTCCACATTTGATTCTCTACTTAAACGTAATGAAAATGTTCTGTTTTTTAAAACAAATTGTGACGGGCAATGGAAAGTGGATATTGTACAATAACGTGGAACGGAAGAGATCATGGGGCAAGCAAAATGAGCCACCACCAACCAAAGGCTGGTCTTCATCCAAAGAAGGTGATGTTGTGTATATGGTAGGATTGGAAGGGAGTCCTCTGTTATAAGCTCCTTCAGGAAAACCAAACGATTAATTCCAACAAGTACTGCTCCCAATTAGACCAACTGAAACCAGCACTTGACAAAAAGCGTCCAGAATGAGTCAACAGAAAATGCATAATCTTCCATCAGGATAAAGTGAGACCGCATGTTTCTTTGACGACCAGGCAAAAACTGTTACAGCTTGGCTGGGAAGTTCTGATTCATCCACCGTATTCACCAGATATTATTGCACCTTCGGATTTCCGTTTAGGTCTTTACAAAATTTTCTTAATGGAAAAAATTTCAATTCCCTGGAAGAGTGTAAAAGGCACCTGGAACTGTTCTTTGCTCAAAAAGATAAAAAATCTTGGGAAGATGGAATTATGAAGTTGCCTGAAAAATGGCAGAAAGTAGTGGAACAAAAGGGTGAGTACGTTGTTCAATAAAGTTCTTGGTGAAAATGAAAAGTGTGTCTTTTATTTTTACTTAAAAACCGAAGGCACTTTTTGGCCAACCCAATAGTTCCTGTAGTCTAACTGATTCAGGTACATACCTGAGAAGGGGGTCAAAAGGCCTCCTGTTCTATAGGAGAAGACTCAGGATCATAATCCTGCCATTTTCTTCCACGGCTTCATTGTTTTGTGGCTCTTCAGTTTTGTGTTTGGTTTTAGATATTCACCCAAAAAATCGCCAGTCCAATGACTGGAAACTGGCATGACCTGGAACTCCATAGATTTACTATGTATGGGTCCTTACCTCCATCTCCCAACAGCAGAGACAGGTAGTAACCTAAAGGATTAACTCCTTACACCATGGAGTTCAAGCCATCTCCTCTGGTGATCATCAGAAGATTCTAGTATCTAACATGCCTTAAACCTTCTATTCCCACAAGTTCATTATATTTAGCTTGATTTCTGCCTCATTTGGAATCACAACTTGAATGAGATACTTCTCTCACATCCCTCTGAGTTTTTGTAAGTTTGGAGTTGACAGATTAGGTTTGGTAGATGTGAGACTCAAGGACTTAAAATATCAACTTCTTCAGGAGCCCTGTAAGTTCACACAAATAGAAGTCTTCATGCTATATGCCTAGAAATTGTCTTCTTAATTCTAAGAGGTCTTTACTTCTTCCTAATTTACCTGTTCTGTAAAGTTCTTGAAGTCAAACTCATTTGAGTCTATGAAGGCTCACCTGCTAACTCTGCAGCATAGGCTGCTGAGGTAAACTTACTGTTTCTTATGGAATTAGAATTTTCTTTGGGATTCTGTAACAGAATTGGTATTGTCCAATTAAATCAAAAAGTTTCAAAGCAGTTGTATGGGTGTCATTCAGACACAGTTTTGTTTCCATTGGGTAGTAGTTTTTTGTGTTGAAGCTTTAAATTACATTCTAAATTTCATTTTATATGTTCACCACCCAATACCAACCTCAGACAGTATGGTAAAATCACGTTTACCTGGAGACCTGCCTTCCAGCACTCCAACTATTAGCAGTGGCTTGGAACTCAAAAACAAACCAATTAAAAAACTCAATTTCAGCAGGCAGTAAAGACCTCTGGGTACCTAGCAACAACTACAACATCAAAGAGTCAGAAGCTTGCACCCTATGATTAGCAAGTTCACAGAAAGAAAGACTGGTTGATGACCTTCTACAGAGCTCAGTCTTTTTGTGTTAATGCTGAGAAGTGCTGGGAAAGTTAGACAACTGAGAAAGAGATGAGGAAATGGTCCCCAATGGCCTGACTGGGCCACAGTGAAGACAAACTGATAGGTTCAGATCTGAAGCCTCTAAGGGTAGTGGGTGAGGCTTATACTGCATGCAGGATAATACACTGAGATGAGCTAACACCCAATTCAGTGTTCCAGACCACCTACAACTGCCACCCTCTCTGCAGCAGTTCATGCTACGCCCAAGATTATTCAGAAAGGGTTATAATTTTTAGTCGCTTCTGTTTAAGAAAGTACAGGTGTTTGTGGCATATTCCACAGAGGTTTAATCAAAGGTAAAGGTAAAAAGTTCCTTGTAGGGCTTCCCTGGTGGCGCAGTGGTTGAGAGTCCGCCTGACGATGCAGGGGACACGGGTTCGTGCCCCGGTCCGGGAAGATCCCACATGCCACGGAGTGGCTGGGCCCGTGAGCCATGGCCGCTGAGCCTGCGCGTCCGGACCCTGCACGTCCGGAGCCTGTGCTCCTCAACGGGAGAGGCCACAACAGTAAAAGGCCCGCGTACACTAAAAAAAAAAAAGAAAAAAAAAGTTCCTTGTAGATGGTACCCTGTCTGTTCACAAACCACCTATCCAGAGAAACTCTTTCTCCACCATCTTGGGTAAGTAGTTTTATAGACATTATGTATTTCAAGGCTAATACTCTTTCACTCCCATCCCTTTCCTAGTAAGGACTTCACACTGATGCTGACTACAACCATTTATGTTTGGATAAACTTCAAGCCATTTTCCTTCAGTGTGGCCCAAGGTTAGGCCCTTGTTCACAGGTCCCCTTCAGGAAGACATTATCCTGGTTAACTGTGTGCAGACCTTTTGGGCATGATCTTGGCTGGCAGCTGCGGCTTTCACTGTGCATTCTAAGCTAAGCAGGTACTAGATATGCTTCTCATTACCTTTGCGGGGAGCAGGATCTGCTCCTCTAGGATGGCAGAAATTCACTTCATCTAAGAGTTTTAGTTCCTTTATCCACTGCTCTTATTTTTCAATTTAAACTTTTGTTCTGCCCTCTTTAGCATTTCCTCTGTTTTCATTGAGATAGGCTCCTCTGTAGAGCTTGCTGGGTATGCCTCTGGTTTTACACTGCATGATAATTACTAGTATTTGTGTAGCTTGATTTATGACTTTTGGGGGGAAATTACCAGTGGGTTTTAACTTGCTTGCATTTAAGCTAGACTGTTCCTGGAAAAATAACAGCTGTCTTTTCCTATATACCTGCTATGTTTCTTTTTTTCTTTTCTTTTTCTTTTTTTGGCCACACTGTGCGGCATGTGGGATCTTAGTTCCCCAACCAGGAATCAAACCCACGCCCCTGGCATTGAAAGCATGGAGTCTTAACCACCGGACCACCAGGGAAGTCCCCTATGTACCTGCTATGTTTCTATACTGTACTGGCAGCTGTTTATAGTTTGTGTAACTTAATTCTAACAACCCTAAGAGATGGGAAGAAACAGTCACATTTTAGAGCATACTGAAGCCCAGATTTATATGCTGAAAGTAACACCACTAAGAAATGGCCAGGGCAAAAGCCTAACTGCAAAGTCCAAACTCTTTCTACTGTACTATTGGGCTTTATGGGTAATTTTCTGTTTCAAGTTCCAGAACAGCAATGTCACATTACTCCCCTACTGCCCTATTCTGATTTCGCCACAGTGCTCTTTTATCTTTCTTCTATTCAGATGGTCACTGAAATTGAATTTAAAAACTGTTCCAACGTGTTCATTGCATATTTCTTTTTGTTGATGAAAAGTTAGAAAGGAAATTGGATTCCAATTAGATATTATGGCTGTACTTTCAAGTCCTAGCTTTACTTCTCACTGCTGCTTCTGCTGGAATGGCTGCATAGACTGTATCAACACCACGAAGCCTGAGGATGTATCACTGCTGTTTCACTTATGTTCGCTTCCTTAGAAATTCAATTTGTTTTTAACCCAGAAATATCTAGGCTTTAAAAAAAGAGGCAATTCATTTTACATGGGCTGACAGGTACTTTATCTTATATAATTAATTACCACAATTAAAGTTAAGACAAATTCCTGAACATACAAGAATATGTAAGTGGCAGAACTGCTGTTGCCTCTTTTGATATTACAGAAATTGCTATATTGACGCAATCCAGAACTTTAGGAATTCTTAAAAGTCTGAGGTATTAGAGGACTAAATGACTTAAAGCTCAGTGATTTCTAATGGACAGAAAAATGACATATAAAATACAGCCTAACAGTAAAACCTTTTTATAAAAACATGAATAATTAGTGTCATTAGGTATTTTTTCTCATTTACAACATTTTATGTTCTCATTCACTAAATGTTATGTTTTGTAATTAAGGCCTGAGGTGCTTCCAGGTGAACTCAGAATGTTTCCCACTATCCTGAAGTTGCCTCCCAATGCTCCTACGCTACAGGTCTTTGAGGCTACTGTCAGAGAGCCTTCTCAGCTGAGTGCATCTATTCCTGTCTGGCTCTAAACGAGCCACCCAGCTCTCCACACAGCTTCAGGTAAGGCACTAAAGACAGATATTCTGTCTCAGGTAGGAATGGAGACGTTTCTCCACCCATGTTTCAGAGTGGAGGATTTCAACAAAATCTCTCATGTTCAACAGTAATTGTCACAAGATTTGAAATTTTACTAGAAACTGAAGTCGGCCAGAGGCTCTGGATTCTGTGTGACCTCATAGCAGGAACCCGCTAAGTTTCCAACAAATTATGACTCTTTAATAAAGTGAATTGGCCCATTTGCCTCTTGAGTTTCTTCTTGAGCCACTGTCTTCTTATTGAATTTCTTACAATTTTCTGAAAAAGCCATGTTTTTCTGTCTCAGGCTTTGGCACAAGCTGTTTCTTTTGTCTGAGGTGCCTTTTCCCCAGCATTCCCACCTTTGTCTAACTTACTTCAACTCATCTCTCAGGTTTTAGTGTAACAGACACCTCCTCTGGGAAGCTTTTCTTGACTCATCAGACTACGTCTCATCCTCCTGTTTACATGTTTCCTTAGCACCCTGCATTTCTCCTTCATAACTATTGCAGGCTTGCCCTTATCTGCTCAACGTTTATTTTCCCTGTTGGACAGTAAGTTCCGTAAGGGCAAGGTCCAGGTCTGTCTTGTTTACTGTTATTCTTAGCACCCAGGTCAGTGGGTGGCTCACAGAAGCATTTTATAAATACTAGTCAAATACAACAATTAAGGAGAACATTATTAATAAGGCCACCACTTTAGAACAGCCAAGAGACGTTGCTATCCTTCTCCTAGGACTCAATGGCAATTCTTAGATGCCAGTATCCTTCATCAAGGATACTGGTCAAGCCTGCCATCTTGGGCTCTTTGCCTTTTGAAGACAGCTTCTGCACAAGTTCCATTTCCCTCGAAAGTTGCCTAGGAACACTATGGAACTGGGTCACCATTGTTAATATGATTTTATATTCTCTTTAGCTTTCAAAACTCTCAGTCCACATTTTGTTGTCAGAGAGATCCAAAAGGTTAAGAACAACAGATTCAAAGCATCCTTCTGCCTGCATCAAAATACCATCTAACAACCTTGTAAAGTGGCTTATAGCATATACCTGATTAAACCTTCATGAAGGTAAAATTTCAGAGCTTTTACTTGGTCCCTTGAGCTGATGCTACCCATCCTATATTAAAATGGAAATCCTGCAAGTGATTATCTCTGGGAGGTAGGATGATGGGTGATTTTTATTTCATTTATAATTTTAGTTTTCAATATTTTTATATGGGACATTTTACATGACTGAGGGGAGAAAGCACTTTTTTTTTTTTTTTTTAAATAAAGAAGTACACTGCACTCAGATTTCTTCTTCAGTTACACAACAACATGGAGATACACATTACTAAGTCTTTCTTACCCTAAAATTTCTGCACTGTGTTCTAACCTGTCTGACCCTGTTTGCAGTAGAATCAGCCCTGCGCATGCTATCAGTGTTCCTGCTTTTCAGCAAGATGAAAAGCAAGAAGTCAGAAGAAAGGGAAATTAACCATGGTGTAACTGTTTAAAACTGCCTAAAAATAAACATGGTGTAACAGTTTGAAACTGTTTACCAGTAGGCTGTTAAAAAAAAAAATCAGAGCTATTAAAAAAAGTTTTGAAAAATATCAACAGATGTCATTAAAACTGGCAGTTTTTGTCATCCTAGGCACAATGCTTCACTAAGTAAATTCTCGTACCTGACAACTGATAGTGATTGCACCTAAACAGTCCTACTCAAAATTGAGAGAAACAGCATGGAGATAAGAAAGATATATTACATTTCTGCTTCACATTCCACCCTCACTGCCTGGACAGAAAATAATCATGCAACATAGATGCATATGAGCAACCAAAAAATTAAAAATCAGTCATTTTAGCACCTGAAATTTAGTAGGAAACCACCCATTTTAGATAAAGTTTTAACATCAAAGAGATAGGTACTCTCTCTCCTGCAGTCCTAGCAAGAGAAATTTTGAGGCTTTGCAGATATGCAGAGAAGCGAGGATGAAAATTTCCCCCCAAAAGTCATAAATTAAGCTACACAAATACTAGTAATTATCATGCAGTGTAAAACAAAGTGACCAGAAACATAATACATTAAGAAGAATCTGTGAAGTTAATTTAAAATTCTTTTACTCTAAAGATAATTTTTCTATCGAAGCTTAATAGTGAGTTTTATGTGTATATTCACAATAAAAGGGCTTAAAGTTCATTGAAGACATAAGTTCATGAATGTCTATGGATTTAAAAAATAAAAGAACCATATGCATTCCAAAAAGGAGCTCCAGGCCCTGAACCTTCAAATCAAGCAGCCTGGTGAAACCTCAAAAGTCCCCTTCAAGATTATGGAAACCTAAGGGGGTCCTCAAATGCTGCTAAACCTGCATCCAGTGAGAATATGCTTTTCAGAAAGGAGTAAAAATGGAATGAATTGAATAGCAACCTTAGGAATTCCCACTACAAGAATAAACCCCATATTCAACATAAATCAGGGATAACATTCTTATGATCATTCTTGACTTTATAGGTAGGGAAACAGCCATAATTCCAGAGTTTGACATTTCTTCTTGTTTTCCCACTTCACACTGTATGTATATTCATCAGCACATCACATTGCCCTAAGGTGGTCTCAGCCCCTAAAGCAGTGCATGGTACCTGCAGGTGCAGAGTAAATGATGTAAGAACAAATAAGACAGATAGATGGATGGATGGATGACTCTTGACTGGAAAGCCCATGGGACTGGAGTGGGTGTCAGTGCCCTGGAGGAAGAAGTGGTTATAAAAATACATGCTGTCTTTAGGCCAGGTGCTTATAAGAGAGAGTGGCCCACACTCTGCCCAACAGGGTTGGGGGCCAAAATATATATTAAGTTAAAGAAATGAAAGCCCTCTACCAAGCAATAATTGTCATGCATATTCAATTCTATAAGCTTAGAAGCACCAAGTAACCGCTAATTTAAAAGTTATTTTGTTGAATATATTCTATGTAAATAAAAACATTAAGAAACATCTAAAAATTAGTTATTTTGTTTTAAGAATCTAGTTGTCTCTATCTCTGGATGAACTAAAAGATTTCTAATAAACTACTCTGAGCCATCGTTTTATTATAATAGATTTTCAAATAGGAAGAGGCATGGAAATAGATGTCAGCTCACTTTTCAATATTTTTCTCCAAAGAAATTTGTGAATAGTTTAAATCTGAACCCTGTATTAATTTTTTTTAGATGTATTCTATAAATAATTAGCCAAAATAACTAAAATTTGTTCAGTTGAATGTCTTTAAAAATGCTCAGGAACAAGAATATAAAATTTGAGGCTAACAAAAAACGTTCTATTACCAGTTAAGTTCAAGTTACTAAAATTACAAAGCCATCAATATCTATTGGTAACAGCTCAATACAAAATGGTATATATATTATCACATATTAAATGCATTTAAAAATAACTTAAAATCTATAAAAACAGCAATTACAACACACACAGACCTCAGCCGTGACATATTTCTCCTATAAATAAGAACCAGTATGTGTTAATCTTAGTCATAAAGATTAATGAAGCAATATTATGTAAAGAGCTTCGTGCTCCCCAAATAAAAGGTGATATTACTAACAACTCAAAATCTGAAAGTGGGGCAGGGAGGAGGCATCAGGAGGGAGGAATAAGAAGAAACGTACCGTGCAAATATGAGGCCAGTGTTCAAACTGTTGTAAAATTCCTTGATTAAGTTCTTCTTTATATAATTCTTTGTAAAAATGTGGAAGCTTAGATATCCAAATGCCATTGTTATGCTTGTTTAGTATTTCCTTTATGCGGTTTTGAACCTCATCCATTTTATAAGTGTAAGAGGCAGGAGGCGTGACATTTGGTTTTTCAACAGCCTGATTTAAATTATCTTTAAATTAAAAAATATGATAGAATTAACCAGAATGCTTAACATTTTAGATTATCCCCATTACCTAGTATTTGTGTCTTCAGGCTTTGTTATACTTCAGGCTTGTGGGGGTTAAGGGACTTTCAAAGAGAGCAGGATTAGGAGAGCAGGACCATGACAATTTCATTCTAAGTTTTAACCCTGAAATAACCAGGAAGGTCAACAGCCACTCAGAGAGGGAACCTAGCCCCTTTATTTTCCAAGGATTCGTCATAGTTTAATTTAAACTCATAAAGAATAATGAAATTTATTATTTAACCAATCATTTTCTAATTGCAACTAAGAAAGGTTAAATTTTAGACAATAATGGTATATATGTAATGATAAATTTAAAGCTATATTTTACAAAGCCTAAGGATAATGCCTTAATAGTAAGATCAAAGAACATTTTATAAAAAATAAATAATTGTCCAGGTTTTTTTTTTTTTTTTTTTTTGTGGTATGCGGGCCTCTCACTGTTGTGGCCTCTCCCGTTGCGGAGCACAGGCTCCAGACACGCAGGCTCAGCGGCCATGGCTCACAGGCCTAGCCACTCCGCGGCATGTGGGATCTTCCCGGACCGGGGCACGAACCCGTGTCCCCTGCATCGGCAGGCGGACTCTCAACCACTGTGCCACCAGGGAAGCCCAATTTTTCCCTTTATTAGTGAGAAAAAATAATTTAGCAATAAATGAAAGTTCAAAAATTGATCCACCTGTAATAATCATCCTAGCCTCAGTTTATAAACATAAATAAAAGGTTTGGTGCTCATAAATAACTATTAATGATTTGTTTTTATTTCTCCAATCCAAATCATTCATTTTTCATAAGCGAATATTTATAAAGTTTTGGCTAGCTCTCTTACATTTATTTTTATTTAAAACTTAGAATGCCTGAGTTAACATCCTAAGGCAATAAAGAAATTTAAGTGTCCCCAATAGCTGATATTTCTGGTATTTTAAGAACTATGAAATTCATTCCAAACCTTTTCTAAATTTCACTGGGATACAGATCAGAATATTTTAAAAATTACCATCTATAAGCAAAATATGTTCATATTTTAATCATACAGCATTTCTGCTGGGATTCAACAATTTTTATTTTATTTTATTTTTTAAACTGGCTGGTGGAGACACATAGGCTGGTTTGGGGATGCTGGCCTTTGAGGATGCCAGGAAGCCAAAGGGAGAGCTGTTCCTTGAGTATGGCTGGATGCTGACTCTCCTTTACCCACCATAGGGCACGAGACCTGCCCTTGCTGAGACTTAGTTTGGCTCAGCCAACAGAAGGGTCCAGGATGTCCACATACATTTCCTATTAAAGGCACAGTTAATTTATAAAGTTCTTCCCAAATAATGATATATAAAAGAACCAGGAAGAAAGAAAAGATAAGTTTCTTGGAACTGGCCAGTCCCTCCCTTAAAGAGAGAGTGTCAGCAGCTGACATATAGTTGGAGGCTTTGCAAATGCACCTGCTCTGTGGGGCCACTGAAGTCAGCTAAGCTTCTGCACCTTTTGTTAAACAAATCAAGGAAGTAATTTAGGCTGCCAGCAGGTAGGAGAGGTTATGTATAAGTGTGTGTAAATCAGCTGCTGGGTGAATCATAATCCTCCTGAAACAAGTCCTCCTGGTTCTGCAGAAAAAGCTTATTCTAATGTAAAGGATTTACAGCCTCTAAAGGGTATATGACTTTACTGAGTAGTCATTTTTCAGAAAATGCATATGTAAAAGTAATTGATATAAACAAAAATCAAATTGTTCAATTAATTTCCATGAGAAATACTGGAGATACATTCCTTTGGAAAAAAAATGATTTCAACTCAGTAAGAATCACACTTAAAGCAGCAAATCATTTAAAACCACATTTAAATTTCATGCAGCAAAATTTCTGAAAATACTGTATCCCTTGGGTTGGTCTAACAGCAGGGAATTTACACTTTGGTTGGAGGAGACAAGATGAGTGTGTGCACTTCTAATCTTCAGATTCTTCAACTTTATTATGTCTTCTATTGATTTCTTAACAGTCCTTTTGGATTTTATATATTTATATTCCTATTTAGATGCTTAGTGGCCAATGCACATAGTTTAGGGGCCCAGATTTTACCTGGTAGAGTATCTGGAACTATTTTATGAGTTGAAGTCCCCTATTTATGTGCTTTAAATCTTACTCTCTAATGTGTAAGAGAGTGATAAGGGACACAAATATCTCTGTAGGTAACACGTGGAAGTGAAACAGAATAGGTCTGGTGTGAGGAAGGCCTCAAGTCAGAATAATAATGATATCCTTGGAGGTATTACTTTCTCTTTAGATCACTTCAATTCATAACTTAAAGAAATCAAAAAAGAGGGGAGGAGAGATTTATTCCAAGTGGGAGAAGGTGAGAACAAATGTCAAAAGCCACCATTAGATATTTCTGGGGGGGCTCTGAGGCTCCAGAAACCATAATGTATTACGAAAATAATGTTTAGAAAACATACCACTCATTTCCTTAATACAGGTTCTTGAGAGATGCATCTGAAAAGGTGGCGAAAGGGATGCCTTTGGGCTAAACCTAAGGTATAAAAAAAAGGTAAATTAAAATTCAATTAACTACTTAGGAAAGAAATGTAGATTTCCCACCTCATACCCTCACCAAAAAAATTTTTATGTGAATTGTGCTGGATATATGTAGAAAAATTTTCTAAATATGCGGACAAAGAAATACCCCCCCCACCCACAAAGTGAAATAATTTGTATTCATGTCTGTCTCCCTCACTAGACCCCAAGTGTCTTAATTACTTGTGTTTCTTGTGCCTAGGGCAGTGCTTGGTACATGCAAGGGAGAGTGAATGCTGTAAGAATGAATAGGACGATTGAATGAATCAAAGAGTACATCTTGCCCAGCGGTGGGTACAGGACTAGTGGTGATAGTGACAGTACACCTATTTTGCAATTTTTCAATAGTATGGAATACTCTAAAAATTAGATCAATTCTTTGAAATGAAGCACATCTCCTCAAAATATTTTAATTCTAAAAGAAATTATCAGATTGTAGGCTACCAGCAAAAGCTTACTTAGTATACGATGCTCTGCAATTATAAGAGCATCACACTTGTGTATTAATGCATCTGGGTAATGACAGAAGATGCCAAAAACATATCCAGCTCCTACTTCTGCAGAACTGGCAGGGAGACAGCAATCCTTTCCCTTGCACCAGAGCCCTAAAAATGTAAACTGGAATCTTCCCCTGCTTTGAGTCAGCTGTGAGGGCTCTAGCAGAAAGCAGAGGGATATACGCGAAGAGTGAAAGTACAGCAAGGATACAGCAGAGACTGCTATCATGCAAACATTGGTAGGCCTAATGCACAGGAAAGAAAACTGTCAACACAGCAAAAGAAAGATGTTCAAAGGAAAACCGCAGGGACATGTGAAAACAAACTTAATAAGATAATAGAGGTCCAACCAGTTTTATAACAGTAAGTATAAAAGACTTATTATTTTGTTTCTTAAAAGAAATACTTAGACTGTCCCCCCACAAAAAAAACTCCCAACTCAAACATATGCCACTTATTAGAGACACATTATTATCCCACAAATATTTATTTAAGGACCTACTATTACATGCCAGGCATTGTGTCAGAGGGTAATGATCAATGATTAAACAAGAGGAAGGTACCATTATTCTCATGGACTACACGTATAGTTGAGAAAAGTGACTGTAGCAAGCAGCTAGCAGATGGCCTCCAGTGATTCTCCCCTCTGGTATCCACAACCTTGTGTAATCCCCTCCCTTTGAGTAACTCGCTTCTAATCAATAGGATACTTCAAGGTTGAGGGGATTATACATAATTAGATTACAGAAGATTCTAATTTCCACTTTGCTAGCATAATCTGTCTCTTGCTGGTTTCGATGAGGCAAATAGCCATGTTAGGAAGGGCCATATGGCAAGAAATTGAAGGTGGTCTTTGGCCAATAGCCAGACGGAACTAAGGGACAACTCAAAAGGGATTGATTGTACTAACAACCACACGAGTGAGCCTGGAAGGGGATTCCTGCTCAGCTGACCCAGCCATGGCCGATACCTTGATTGCAACCTCATGAGAAACTTTGAAGCAGAGGATCTAGCTGAGTGGTTCTGAGATTCCTAACTCACAGAAGCTACAGGATAATAAGTATGTGCTGTAAACTGCTAAATTCGTGATAACCTGTTACACAACAGATAATTAATGAACTGACAGAATCTGTATGTAAGAACAAAGTCTACTAAGTGCTATAATAGGGGCAGTAGGTGTTAACAAAAGCACATGACAAAAGCAACCAACTAAATTAGGAGGCAGAGAGAGGAGCAAGTAAAAAGTAAAGGTTATTAACACTTATTATAAAGTTATAATAATCTGAGTAGTTTGGCACTGCTAAAGAATAGACAGGTAATCAGTGATTCCAAATGGAAAGCCCAGAAACTGAGTCATATATTTATAACAATTTAGTATTGATAGAGATAGTGTTTCAAACCAGCAGGGAAAGAAAGGATTATGTCATAATTGATATTAGGACATCTGGCTAACAGGATTCCTACTCTCATGCTAAACAACAAAATTAATTCTGGATGAATTAAAGGTTTAAATGCAAAACCTGAAACCATAAAAATTCTAAAAGAAAACAGAAGACATACTACATAATATGGGGGTAGAAATGCTTTTCTAAGCATAACACCCGTAGGCAGAAGCCATAAAGGTAGAGATTAATAGATGTAAATAGAAAATTTTAAAGTTTTTGTATACCAAAAATACCATAATTAAACAAACTTGCCAACATTGGTAAAATTGCCAACATATTACAGGACAAAAGGCTCAACATCCTTAATTTATAAATCATTTTTACCAATTAGAAAGAAAAAGCAACAAAAGACAAAAACCTGTAATTTACAAAAGATCTATAAATGGGCTAATAAACATATGAAAAAATGTAACTTCCTTAAGAATCAAAATCAAAGAAATAGAAATTAAAACATATGTACATTTTTTCACCTTTTAGAGCAGCAAATAAAACACTGATGCCCAATGTTGGCAAGTGCACAAGCAAACTATCACTCCCATATGCTTCTAGAAGAATCTAACTGGTATAATCTGTTTAGAGCACAAATTAGTAAAGCCTTAGTGTGTATACCCTCTTACCCAGAGAGTCTATTTCTACCAATTTATTCTAAGGAACTAGTTGTGAATATATGCAAGGATCATTCTACAAATATGTTCATTGTAGTATTGCTTACAATAGTGAAAATCATTTATATTCAACAATGAGTGACTGGACAATGGACTAGCCTGACACTAAAAATGATAACAGAGATGTGTACTTAATGATATGGAAAATGTTCACAATATATTGCCTTTCAAAACAGGTTATAAAATAGTAATATACATCATGACCCAATACGTATTTTTTAAAACTTATATAAATAAATAATGTAGAAAGTTAATTTTTAATGGTTACATTTATGTCTGGATTAGAGGTGACTTTTTTCTTCCTTTTACTTTCTTCTACTTTGCAAATTGTCTATACCATACACATTAGTACTTTTGTAATCAGAAGAAAGCAATAAATGTATTTTAGAAAATGCTTCCTGTAAATATTTAGTACATGACTTTTAAACCTACAAGATCTCAGAAACCTACATTCATTTACTTTAACTTAATACTTGAAAGATGCCTTTTCAATCATGGTTCCCATTGGCTAATGCCAGACAGTCCTTTATTCATACCCAAAGTCCATGATCTTACTCACTACAATATATATACAGCAATTTCTTCTCTCATTCTAGGCCTAATGGAACCCTGGTCTTCAGTGCCATACTCATTTATGTTTTATGCATAAATACATTAAAAAACCAAATTTTAATAATCTCATCATTTTAACAAAATACAACGGTCATGAATTGTATTTTTTTAGAAATAAACATTTCCCAGAGAAACCATAAATCAATCGTACATCCTCACTTTTGGCCCCTCTTTCTATGTTACTGTAGACACATGGTAAACTTAGATTGATACCTAAAATATTAGAGAATATCAGTTATATTATTTTTCTAGAACCTTCCAGTTTGTTAACCAGCAGGCATGAGTTCTTAACCAGAGTTTTTGAGAATGGGCTTCTGGGGCCCATGTATTCCCTGCATTAGTATACAAAGATGCATGTATATGTGCACAAATTAATTTTTCTGGGAAGATAATTTATAGCTTTCATTAGTGACTCTAAAGATTTGGTGACTCTAAAAAGTTTAAGCTCATAATAACTTATACTACTTAATATTACTGCTTAATATTTCATAAGTTTAGAAATAAAATCTTTTGCTATTGCTCTATTTTGGTAAGAGCAACTTCTTTGGTTTTATAATTAGAAAGGCAGCCCATAACCTCTGCCACCAGATGGTATTTAGATTTCTCTTTAAATGTATCTTTCAATTTGTATTATGCTCTTTAAAAAAAGATTTGATGAAGATGTTTTACAACATCTTTAATAGTGTATAATTAAAATAGTCTGAAATATAATCCATACAAAGTCAGACAGATGAAGACAAATAGGTATGTAGTTCTAGAAATCATTGTACAATAATGTACAAGACATTCAACTATATGGAATTCAAAATTCTTATGGAGAAAGGCAAAAGACAAAAGCATATACTATATTAATTCTCAAAACAAAAACCATATAAAAAGATTTTGCTATCAATTTTTAACCTTTTATTGTGAAATAGTTATAAATTCATGGGAATTTGCAAAAAATGTACATAGAAGTCCCATGTACCCTTCACCCAGTTTCCCCCAAGGGTAACATCTTGCATAGTACAATATCAAAACCAGGCAACTGACATTGGTATAATCCAGAACTTATTCAAATTCCACCAGTTTTAAACATACACATGTGTGTGTATAGTTCTGTGCAATTTTACTACACATATAGGTCCATGTAACCACCACTACAATCAATATCCAGAACTATCCCATCACTACAAGGGTCCCTCTTTCTACCCCTTTATTGCCACACCCTTCACCCTTCCCCAACCCCTGACACTTGGCAACTACTTCTCTGTTCTCTGTCTCTATAATTTTGTCATTTCAAGAATGTTATATAAATAGAATCACATAGTATGTAACTTTTTGAGATTAGCTTCTTTCACTCAGCATAATTCCCTTGAGATCCACTGATGTTGTTGCATGTGTCAATAGTTCATTCCTTTTTACTGCTGAGAGGTATTCTGTAGTGTGGATGTATTCAGTTTGCTGAACCTTTCAACTGCTGAAGGATATCTGCGTTTTTGCCAGTTTTGGCCTATTATGAATAAAGTTACTATGGACACTTGTGTACAGGTTTTTGTGTGAATCTAAGTTTTCATTTCTCTGGGATAAATGTGGAATTCCTGGGTCATATAGTGGCATCATGTTTTATTTTTTTAAAAGGAAACTCCCCAACTATTTTCTATTGTGGTTGTACAATTTTATATTCCCAACAGCAATGTATGAGTGATCCATTTTCTCTGTATCCTTGCCAGATTCAGTATTATCACTATTTTTTAAATTGAAGTATATTTAACTTACAATATTATATTAGTTTCAGGTGTACAGCATGGTGATTCGGTATTTTTGCAGATTATACTCCATTATAAGTTATTATAAGATAATGGCTAATAAGATAATTTCCTGTGCTATACAGTAAATCCTTGTTGCTTATCTATTTTACACATAATAGTTTGTTAATCCCATGCCCCTAATTTGTCCCTCCCCCTCCTCTCTCCCCTTGGGTAACCACAAGTTTGTTTTCTATATCTTTGACTTTGAGCCTGTTTCTCTTTTGCTGATATATTCACGTGTAGTATGTTTTAGATCCCACATATAAATGTGATATTATATAGTACCTGTCTTTGACTTATTTCACTAAGCATAATATTCTCTAGGTCCATCCACATTGCTGTAAATAGCAGAATTTCATTCTTTTTATGGCTGAGTAATACTTCATTGTATATATATACCGTATCATCTTTATCCATTCATCTGTTGATGGGCACTTGGGTTGCTTCTGTGTCTTGGCTATTGTAAATAGTGCTGCTATGAACACTGGGGTGCATGTATCTTTTCAAATTAGTGTTTTTGTTTTTTTTCTGGACATATGCCCAGGAGAGGAGTTGCTGGGTCATATGGTAATTCTATTTTTAGTTTTTTAAGGAATCTCCATACTGTTTTCTATAATGGCTACACCAATTTACATTCCCATCAACAGTGTACAAGGGTTCCCTTTTCTCCACGTCCTCTCCAACACTGGTTATGTGCTGACTTTTTGACCATAGCCACTCTGACAGGTGTGAGATGGTACATCATTGTAGCTTTGATTTGCATTTCCCTCATGCTTAGTGATGTTGAGCTTTTCATGTGCCTGGGGTCAACTGCATATCCTCTTTGGAAAAAAGTCTATTCAGGTCTTCTGTTCACTTTTTTGATTGGGGTGTTTGTTTTTTTGATATTGAACTGTATGAGCTGTTTATATACTTTGGATATTAACTGCTTGTTGGTCACATCATTTGCAAATATTTTCTCCCATTGTGTAGGTTGTCTTTTCATTTCGTTGCTGTGCAAAAGCTTTTAAGTTTAATTAGGTCCCATTTAAAAATTTTTGCTTTTATTTCTTTTGCCTTAGGAGACAAATCCAAACAAATATTGCTACAATTTATGTCAAAGAGTATTCTGCCTATGTTCTTCTAGGACTTTTAAGGTTTTAGTTCTTACATTTAGTTCTTTAAACCATTTTTAGTTTACTTTTGTATATAGTGTGAGAGAATGTTTTAGTATCTTATTTTACATGTAGCTGTCCAGTTTTCCCAGCACTAACTTGTTAGAGAGACCATCTTTTCTCCATTGTATATTCTTGTCTCCTTTGTCATAGATTGACCACAGGTGCATGGGTTTATTTCTGGGCTCTCTATTCTGTTCCATTGATCTATGTGTCTGTTTTTGTGCCTGTACCATGCTGTTTCTATTACTGTAGCTTTGTAGTATTGTCTGAAGTCTGGGAGGGTTATACTCCAGGTTTGTTCTTTTTTCTCAAGGTTGTTTCAGCAATTCGGGGTCTTTTGTTGTTCTATATGAATTTTAGGATTATTCTAGTTCTGTGAAAAATGTCCTGGCTATTTTGATAGGGACTGTATGAAATCTGTAGATTGCTCTGGGTAGTATGGCCAGTTTAACAGTATTAATTCTTCCAATCCAAGAGCATGGGATATCTTTCCTTCTTTGTACCATCTTCAATTTCCTTCATCAATGTTTTATAGTTTTCAGAGTATAGGTTTTTCACCTCCTTAGCAAAGTTTATTCCTAGGTATTTTATTCTTTTTTATATCATTTTAAATGTGACTGCTTTCTTACTCTCTCTTTGATATTTCATTATTAGTGTATAGAAACACAACAGATTTCTGTATATTAATTTCATATCCTGCAACCTTACTAAATTCATTTATTAGCTCTAATAGTTTTGGGGTGGAGATTTTAGGGATTTCTATTTAAAGTATCATGTTATCGGCAAGTAATGACAGTTTTACCTCTTTCCTTCCAATTTGGATACCTTTTATTTCTTTTTCTTCTCTGACTGCTGGTGGCTAGGACTTCCAATATTATGTTAAATAGAAGTGGCATGAGTGGGCATCCTTGTCTTGTTCTTGAATTTAGTGGGAAGGTTTTCACCACTGAGTATGATTTTGGCTGTGGGTTTGTCATAAATGGCCTTTATTATGTTGAGATATATTCCCTCTATACCCACTTTGATGAGAATTTTTATCATGAATGGATATGGAATTTTGTCAAATGCTTTTTCTGTGTCTCTTGAGATGATCATGTGATTCTGATCCTTCCTTTTGTTAATGTGGTATATCACACTGATTGATTTACAAATGTTGAACCATCCCTGTGACCCTGGAATAAATCCAAACTTGATCATGGTGTATGACCCATTTTATATATTGTCAGATTTGGTTTGATAATATTTTGTTGAGGATTTTTGCATCTATATTCATCAAAGATATTGGCCTGTAATTTTCTATCTCTATAGTATCTCTGTCTGGTTTTGGTATCAAGATAATGGTAGCCCCATGGAATGAATGTGGGAGTGTTCCCTCTTCAGTTTTTTGGAACAGTTTGAGAAGGATAGGTATTAGTTCTTCTTATATGTTTGGTAGAATCCCCCTGTGAAGCCATCCAGCCCTGAACTTTGTTTGCTTAGAGTTTTTCTATTACAAATTCAATTTCACTTCTAGTGGCCAGTCTGTTTAAATTGTCTGTATGTTCTTATTTCAGTCTTGGCAGGCTGTATGTTTTTAGAAATTTGTCCATTTCATTGGCATATAACTGTTCATAGTATTCTCTTATGATTTATTTTTAATATCTCTGTGGTATCAGTTGTTACTTCTCCTCTTTCACTTATTTGAGTCCTCTTTTTTTTCTTTTCTTTTTTTTTTTTTTTTTTTTTGCGGTATGCAGGCCTCTCACTGCCATGGCCTCTCCCGCTGCGGAGCACAGGCTCTGGACACTCAGGCCCAGCGGCCATGGCTCACAGGCCTAGCCACTCCGCGGCATGTGGGATCCTCCTGGACCGGGGCACAAACCCGCGTCCCCTGCATCAGCAGGCAGACTCTCAACCACTGTGCCACCAGGGAAGCCCTCTCTTTTCTTCTTGGTAAGCCTGGCTAAAGGTTTATCAATTTTTTAATCTTTTTTAAAAAAACAGCTCTTGGTCTCACTGATCATTTCTATTGTTTTTATGATCTCTTACTTATTTCTTCTCTGATCTTTATCATTTCATTTTTTCTGCTGACTTTGGGCTTTGTTCTTTTTCTAATTCTTTTAGGTGGTAGGTTAGGTTTGAGATTTTTTCTTGTTTCTTGAAGAAGGACTGTGTTGCTATAAACTTCCCTCTCAGAGCTGCATTTGATGCATCCCAACTTTGGAAAGTTCTATTTCCATTTTCATTTGTCTTTTGAGGTATTCTCTGATTTCCTCTTTTTTTTAAACTTTTTAAATTTATTTATTTTATTTGTTTATTTTTGGCTGCATTGGGTCTTCATTGCTGTGCGCAGGCTTTCTCTGGCTGCGGCGAGCAGGGGCTACTCTTCATTGTGGGATGCGGGTTTCTCATTGAGGTGTCTTCTCTTGTTGTGGAGCACAGGCTATAGGTGTGTGGGCTTCAGCTGTTGTGGCACGTGGGCTCAGCAGTTGTGGGTTGTGGGCTCTAGAGCACAGGCTCAGTAGTTGTGATGCACAGGCTTAACTGCTCCACAGCATGTGGGATCTTACCAGACCAGGGCTCGAACCCATGTCCCCTGAATTGGCAGGCAGATTCTTAACCACTGTGCCACCAGGGAAGCCCTCTGATTTCCTCTTTGATTTCATCATTGACCAAGGTTTTTTAGCAGCATGTTCTTTAGTCTCCACATGTTTCTTCTTTTCCCATTTTTCTTTCCATAGTTGATTTCTAGTTTCATACCATTGTGGTCAGAAAAAAAATGCTTGATATAATTTCTTCCTCTTAAATTTGTTGAGGCTTGTTTTGTGGCCTAGTATGTGATCTGTCCTGGAGAATGTTCCATGTGCACTTGAAAAGAATGTGTATTCTGCTGTTTTTGGATTTAATGTCCTATAGATAGCTATTAAGTCCAATTGGTCTGTTGTGTTGTTTAAGACCACTGTTACCTATTGATTTTCTGTCTGGATGATCTGTCCATTGATGCCAGTGGGTGTTAAGGTCCCCTACTATTATTGTATCATTATTTTTTATTTTAGCCATTCTGATAGGTGTGTTGTGGTGATACGTCAATGCAGTTTTTTAAAAAAATATTTATTGGGCTTCCCTGGTGGCGCAGTGGTTGGGAGTCCGCCTGCCGATGAAGGGGACACGGTGTTCGAGCCCTGGTCCGGGAAGATCCCACATGCCGCGGAGCGGCTGGGCCCGTGAGCCATGGCCACTGAGCCTGCGCGTCCGGAGCCTGTTGCTCCGCAACGGGAGAGGCCGCGATAGTGAGAGGCCCGCGCACCGCGATGAAGAGTGGCCCCCGCATGCCGCAACTAGAGAAAGCCCTTGCACAGAAACGAAGACCCAACACAGCCACAAATAAATAAGTAAAAAATAAAAATAAAGGAATTCCCTTAAAAAAAAAAATTAAAAAAAAATTTATTTATTTATTTGGCTGTACCGGGTCTTAGCTGTGGCACACAGGATCTTTGTTGCTGTCTGTGGGAACTTCGTTGCAGCATGTGGGATCTAGTTCCCTGACCAGGGATTGAACCCGGGCCCCCTGCACTGGGAGCACGGAGTCGTAGCCAATGGACCACCAGGGAAGTCCCTGTCAATGTAGGGTTTTTTTTTTTTTTTTTTCTGTCAATGTAGTTTTAATTTACATTTCCCTAATAGCTAATGAAGTTGAACATATTTTCATGTGTTTTTACATTTAAAGTAATTATTGTTTTGTTAGGGCTTATGTCTGCACTTTATTATTTGTTTTCTATTTGTTCCCTGTTTCTCATTCTTCTATTTATCTTTTCTTGCACTCTTGTGGGTTAAACATTTTTGAAAATTCCATTCTGATTTACTTATAATGTTTTTTTAGTATATCACTTTGTATAGTTTTCTTATTGGTTGCTTATGCATTTCAATACACATATAACATCACATTCTACTCATCTCAATGTTTTGCCACTTCAAGTGTAAAAACCTTACTTTCATCTAGGTCTCCTTGCCCTCCCTACTTTACAAATACAATTGCTTTAAGTTTTTCTCTACATATGCTAGCACCTCATCAGATGGTGTTATAATTTTTACTTCAAACTAATATGATTCAAGAAACTCATGAGAAGAAGGATAATCCATTTATTTACACTTGTTTTTACCCATTTTGCTCTTTCCTTTCTGAAGTTCCAAGCCATTTTATATTACATCTTTTCTGTTGAGAGAACTTCCTTTAGTCACTCTTTAAGAGTAAGTCAGCTAATGACAAATTCTCTTAGTTTTCTTTCATCTGAGAATGTTTTTATTTCCCTTTCAGTCCTGAATTATACTTTTGCTGGATACAGAATTTGTGGTTGATAGGTTTTTTCCTTTCAGCACTAAAAATGTGCCATTTCCTTCCTTCATGATTCCTCCATGACTGTGAATGAGAAATCCACTGTCATTAAAACTGGTATTCCCCTACGGGTGATGTGTCATTTCTCTCTGGCTGTTTACAAGATTTTTTCTTTGTCTTTAGTTTTCAGAAGTTTCATTATGATGTGCCTTGGTGTGGGATTCTTTGGATTCATCCTGTCTGGGATTTCCTAAGCTTCTTGAACCTGTAGGTTTATGTCCTTAGGCAAATTTGAGAAGTTTTCAGCCATTATGCCTTCAAATACTCCTTCAGTCCCATTCTTTGTTTTGAGGCTCTGATAATACAAATATTAGATCTTTTCTTATTTTCTCCACAGGTCCCTAAGGCTCTGCTAGATGTTTTTTCCCCCCGTAGGCCCCTCAGGTTCAGCTAGTTATTTTGTTTTGTTTAAGTCTATTTACTCTGTTGTCCAGATTGGGGAATTTCTATTGTTCTATCTTCAGGTTCACTAATTCTGTGCTCTATCATATTCATTCTGTTATTGAGCTCATACACTGCTTTTTTATTTTGGTTGTTTCATTTGGTTCTTTTTTGTATGTTCTCTTTCTTTGGTGAATTTTCTATTTTTTCATTTTTTCCAAAAGTATTTGCAATTGCAAAATGAAGCGTTTTTACAACAGCTGCTTTAAAATTGTTGTCAGATAATTCCAACATCTGATTCATCATAATGTTCGTGTCTGTTGGTTATCTTTTCTCAATCAAGTTGTCATTTTCCTGCCTCTTAGTATAAAGATTGACTTTTTTAATTGTAACCTGGACATTTGGACATATGTTAAGACAAATGTCCTATTTTATTTTATTTTATTTTATTTTACATCTTTATTGGAGTATAATTGCTTCACAGTGGTGTGTCAGTTTCTGCCCTACAACAAAGTGAATCAGTTACGAATGTCCTATTTTAGCAGGCAGTTACTCCGTTTAGGTTTATCATATACCTCCTGGCCCACTTCTGTAGGCTGTGGTTCCAATAATAATTTAGTTTTCAGGGCCCTCATGGGCTATTCTGATCTGGTACAGCAGAATACACTTCCCTGGGCCCCTGCTGCTGGGGAGGAGGGCTGGGAGCACACTAGGCAGCAGGTCAGAGAGCACCACCTTGGGCCTACTCTGTGGGCTGCTTGGTGCTGGCAAGGCCCCCACTCAATCACTGCTAGTGCTACCTGCAGGGATGGAAGGCACTTACCTGGGCCATGCAGTGGCACTAGGTGAGGAGGAGACACCAGGCTATGGGGTGGAGAATGCTCCTCTGGGACCACAATCCAGGATGCCTGGTTTTGCTGTCATTTTATAGATTCAATTCAAAATCTTGAAATTTAGGCCCACAACCAGAGAAGACAATGGTACCTCAGTCACATACTGGACATAACTAGTGCTTTGGGTCAAGATCCAAATTTTAATTATGTATTTTCTAGACCATATCAAAAATTATAATAACTAACCATAAACACCATTAAATATATACCATTATGAAAAATATTTAAGGGTTACTTTATAAAAAAATACCAAAATATAAAAAACTAGTACCCTTTTACCTAACTTAACAAAATTAATTATTTCTAAATAGTCTAGTGTAGGGGGAGTGCTTGGGGAGAAGGGGACTATCTTTTATACAAAATGGAAGTTTTGAACACTGATTTAAATGAACATGATACAACAAAATTTGTTTTGCAGAGGTACAAACAGGATGGAAGAATGTGATACTGATTCATCAGGAGATGGCAAGCTTTTTCTGTGAAGGGTCTAACAGTACATATTTTAGGCTTTGCTGGCCATACTGTCTCTGCACAACTCTGTAGTTGTGTAAAAGCAACCACAGACAATATATAAATAAAGGAATGTGGCTGTGTTCCAATAAAACTTTATTTACAAAAACAGGCAATGGTCCATAAGTTGTAGTTTGCTCACCTGAGTTACCTCATAAAACCATAAAATTTACAGCCAGAAAGGAACTTTGAGATCACCCAGTTAACATTTTCATTAGTCAAATGAAGATACCACAGCCCCAAAAGATGAAATTATTTCACTTATTTCACCTGGCTAGTGAATGGCAGCATTCAAACTAAAACTTTAAAGTTGTGTTATTACTTCCAGTCCAGTATTCTGATGCATGGATGTATAATGCTACTGTATAATTAAGGGTATAATTATTGGAACACAGCAGAGTGTACAAATCAATCAGATTTTATTTAAAACTTACAAAATTAATTGTAAGAAAGGTTTTCAGAAAAAGTAAGTTATGCTGAAATAGCATTTTAGATCAATTTGTGAGAGCTTTTAAAATAATTTTTACAAAGAGAGATTACCAATAACGCACAACAAATACAAAATGGAGATATTCAGAGAATGACATTTAGACAGCCAGGAAAGTGGACTAACTAGTAATGATGCATTTCTTTACTAACATGTGAACTTGTATTACACAAAACAGAAAGTACTTCCTTCTTACCCTGAACACACATGTTTAATATTTATTATCCTAGGTTCACCAAACTTCTCCTTTTAGTCAGACAAAGCACAAATACCTGTTGTTGGTAGACATGGTCACATGCCTCTGCACTGGAACATCTTTGAATACTTCATTTCCAATAGTTGTATGTAATGTGTAAGGTGGCATTTCAGCAACAGATTTAACTCCAAGAGAGTTTCCTTTGTCTCTTAACAGTGTTGGATTAGGTTTTTTGCTGATAGAAAAATCTGAAGAAAAT
Organism: Grampus griseus; assembly: GCF_964374135.1. Lineage (NCBI taxonomy): Eukaryota > Metazoa > Chordata > Mammalia > Artiodactyla > Delphinidae > Grampus > Grampus griseus. The sequence goes on from NC_139000.1 coordinate 34,138,172, forward strand.
CCTGGTTGTCTGAGGGTTGCTTTTGGTTTTCCTACAAAGTCAGGCATACATAACGGAATCAATTAGCTTCCCAAAACCATGGTTTCATTATGTCACTCCCCTGTCCAGATGTTTTCTGTCGGTCTCTATTCTCAGAACAGTTTGTAAGAATATGAGGAGGTGTCACACCAGTCAGAATGACCATCATCAAAAATCTACAAACAATAAATGCTGGAGAGAATGTGGAGAAAAGGGAACCCTCTTGCACTGTTGGTGGGAATGTAAATTGATACAGCCACTATGGAGAACAGTATGGAGGTTCCTTAAAAAACTAAAAATAGAACTACCATACGACCCAGAAATCCGACCACTGGGAATATACCCTGAGAAAACCATAATTCAAAAAGAGTCATGTACTACAATGTTCATTGCAGCTCTATTTACAGTAGCCAGGACATGGAAGCAACCTAAGTGTCCATTAACAGATGAATGGATAAAGAAGATGTGGCACATATATACAATGGAATATTACTCATTCATAAAAAGAAACAAAATTGAGTTATTTGCAGTGAGGTGGATGGACCTAGAGTCTATCATACAGAGTGAAGTAAGTCAGAAAGAGAAAAACAAATACAGTATGCTAACACATATATATGGAATCTAAAAAAAAATGGTCATGAAGAACCTAGGGGCAGGACGGGAATAAAGACACAGACATAGAGAATGGATTTGAGGACACGGGGAGGGGGAAGGGTAAGCTGGGACGAAGTGAGAGAGTGGCATGGACATATATACACTATCAAATGTAAAACAGATAGCTAGGGGAAGTAGCCGCATAGCACAGGGAGATTAGCTCGGTGCTTTGTGACCACCTAGAGGGGTGGGGTAGGGAGGATGGGAGGGAGATGCAAGAGGGAGGAGATAAGGGGATATATGTATATGTATAGCTGATTCACTTTGTTATACAGCAGAAATTAACACACCATTGTAAAGCAATTATACTCCAATAAACATGTTAAAAAAATAAATAAATTTTTTTTAAAAATAAAGAATATGAGGAGATGGTCACTAGAGGGTCGGTCAGCAGGGGATGAGTAGATTGGTGTGTATTTAGCAGATGAGGTTCTTCAAAACGTGGCTTCATCTGCTAGGCTAGCCCATTACTTTCCCTCTACTCACCAAGTAACGTGGTGGCAGTCACCTCACATTCTTACAAATGCAGCACACTCAGCCATGATCTCAGTCCTCCCATCTCTTCTCCATCAATTTAAATTCTTCCAACTGTTAGAGGTCTGGGTTCAAGTCTCCCCTTTGCCATGAAGCCCTCCACTGCCATTCTCACAATGATTGCTCCTTTGTCTAAAATGCTCCTTGTGGCATTTAGGCATCAACTCTTTTCTACCATCATTGAACTATTTCTTGAGAATTTAGTTTTAGAAATGATTATAAGCTCCTTGAGATAAATGATCAGTAAACACAGGCTGAGTTGCCTATAATACCTTTATGTACTATATAATTCACGTTTTTCTGAAAATAGAGGATTTATAGTAAAAGACATGTTTTCCTAAATAAGACATTAACTTAGAGGTTCTTGGTTCATCCAACATTCTAGATGAGCCTTTCCCCCAAAATAAAGAGTAAAACCACACTTTGCCATAATAAGGTTAATTAAAATCTATGCTGAGTTATTTCACACTGTATAATTACTTTACTTAATAAGTCATGCTTATCATGTTCACTTAATTTCAAATGGAAATACTAGCTTCAGGACTTCTCCCTTGACATATGAATATTAACAAATAAAGGTGTTTATCATGAATACAAGCAATATTTCCATCTGACAGTATATTCATAGACAGGCTTTAAAATTTTAGCATGTGAAAAGATCTTACCTTCTAGAAAAAATGGCATGGTTTTCTTTACTCTCATCTGACAATTAACTTGCCGACCAGTTTTCCTTTTAGAACTCCTCTGACGAGCCACAAGCTGAGCAATTCTTGCAGTTTCTGTGCAGGCCACGGCATAGCAGGTAATCTAATTATGAGAGGCAAGGCAAGAGGAGAAACATTTCTCAGATTCACTGGTACCTAAAGGCTGATTTTTCAAAGTGCATCTTTGTGTGTTTATATGTCCCAAATCAAGCTGTATGCAAATATTCATGTCTCTCTCTCTTTGATAATGTTAGAGCTAAATTATATTTTCTGCAAGAGAAATCAAGCATAGTCCGGCACACTGAATAATCTCTCCTCAAATTGAAACTTTCACTTATTCCTTAAACAGGTATTTATTAAGCATCTAAAATGTGCTAGGTACTGTAGGATTAACAAATGAACCAAACGAAACCTGTGATTTGCATATATTATCTCATATAATTTGTGAGATATATTTTATTCCCATTTTACACATGGGAAAACAGAGGCTCAGGAAAGTTAAGCAAACTTCTCAAGCCACACAGCTAGGCTATCTCTCTGAATTCAAAGTACACACTTGTAACTGCTATTTGTATTTAGTGGTCTCCCAAAGACCACTAAATCCTAGTCTTGCACTGCAATGGATTAGCTGGGTGACTTGGGGCAATCCAGTTTACTTCTAAAATCTTAGTATTATCAGCTGTAAAACAGGGAAGAGCTTAGATCTGGGGTTTTCAAACTGTTCAATGGAGCCACAGAATTCCATGGAGGTGCCTCAGGGCTGTGAGGGCAAGACAGGGTAAGCAGAGGCCTGGACCCTCTGGCACCTACTTAAAATACAGTAGCTCAGTTTTTTATCTTTAAAAAAAAATGGTGGGATATATAGGATATTTGAAAAAGGATTTGAAAAAAGAATGTAGACTGTTGAGATTAGACTATCTCTAGAGAACCATCTAGTGTTAACGTCTTTGATTCTAAGTTGAAATCTAGAACAGGAAAGCAGTGAGGCTTTACACCACAAGCCAAAACATGTTCCTATTCTTTGGCCCAGTATTTCCATTCCTGAAAATGTAAGAATATACTTCAAAAGAAGAAAAAGTTACATACCCAAATATGTGTATTAGGGGTTATTTTAATAGTCAAAACCTGGAAACATTAAAAATGTCCAAAATAGGAGAATAAAGAGTTGAGTGAATTATAGCATAGTAAGTATATGAAGCATTACTAAATTATTAATTAATTCATTCAGATATCTGATCATTTATACATTCAACACATATTTATTAAACACCTACTGTTAGGGGTAAAAAAAAAAAAATCCCTTATCCTCAAGAAACTTATGAAGGAAAGAGAGGCAAAGAGACTAAACAGAAAACATTATGTCATGTGTAAAACTGGATGTATTACAAGGGGCCAAGCAGACAGAAAGGAGGGCTTAAATCTGTCTGGGAGAACCAGGGTCACTGAAGAAAGTTTTATTATTAATATAATATTTAATTAGTTTATACCTTCTCATTATATAAAATTTATTACAGATTACGTGAACCTCTGACCACTCTCCCAATCCTGGGCTCCTTTTCTCCTCTATCCACTGCCTCCCTACCCACCCCCCTCCCAAGAGGACAACTATTATAATTTTTGGTGAGAAATACTCCAGACCTGTTCTACATATTTACATATATAGAAATGTACCCTGAAAAAGGTACTGATTGTGGGGATGGGTGCCTTTCTGTCTTGGATGGTGGTTTGTCCATATCTTTCATACTGTACGTTAGGCAGAAACCAAGAAGTGAAACTTTTGGGTCACAGAGTATATGCAGTAAAAAATTCACTTGCTACCACCTAATCGCCCATGTTATATATAAAATATTCTTCAAGAGAAACTAAAGGATTTAAAATTGTAGAATAACATGATCACTGTTACTAAAGTGTGAAGGTGAGGAACAGGCTAGGGACTAAAGACAGGGATAACAGTAGGGAGGACTCTGTAATAACCAGAAGTGATGATCAATCAATTAGAGGCTGAACTAGGATCCAGACAGTAGGAATAGATAGGAGTCAGGTCAAATTATGAGAATTTTAAAGTGTCTACTAGATTCCGTAATCAGGAAGTCATTAGTGACCTAGGCAAAAACGGCCGTAGCAGGTCTATAATGAGTGGGTATGACATTTAGGCAGTTAAGGTCTCCAGTACATTTAGTTTGGACAGTGAGACTGGGTAAAGTTTAACTTGAAAATTTTTAATTTAATATGGTTAAAACCTTATTTTTACAACGGAAAGAATTTGAGGGTAAAACAAAAGACACGAGAATCTTGGCTGTGCTGTGGATGCTGTTCTCTCTATCACTACCAATCTTGGCTAGTGCTTTTCACTTTGACTTCTACCCTAATTATGAGATTGGAAGTGCAAGACAGGCAATTAAGAATTGGTTTGACTCTTCTGAAACACACAATCACCTTCTTACCTCTCCAGATCTACTAGTCTCTATCCTGACAACTGCTGGCACACTTCTCAGATAGGCTTCTAGCGTAGGATAACCAAATTGCTTGAAGGGGATCCAGTCTCCAGTTAAGGATCTGTACTCTCCTTGGAGCCGGGGTAATGCTATTCCGCTCTTATGAGACTGTAGAACAGCTCGTAGCATTTTTGAAACCAGATCTGCTTCCAGCATCTTCACCTATAAGAACACAGTGGAAGGTTACTATAATGATGCATTAGTCTGTGAATTCAAATATATTTTCAGAGTTTACACTTGTTTGAGTATTTCATAAATTGCTATTGAATACTTTCTGTACTATTACAATACAGGGAAATAACTGCTGTGGTAGAGAAAAGCATGGAATACTATGAGAACGTTAGGGAAGTCAGGAAGGCACAAAGACTAGCCCGGGGAGGGACAATATCAGGGAATGTTTCCCAAACGGGAGGAGGCCTGATGGAGTCCTGAAGGACAAGATGAAATCGGCCAGGCAAGGAAGCAAAGGGTGTGTGTGGGTGGGGGTGGGGGATGGGGAGAGGTATCAGCCCCAAGTAGAGGGAACGGAAAATTCAAAAGGCACAGAAGTGAGAGAGAAGCACATGGCTGGTTCTGAGAACCCCAGGCAGTTAAGTGGCTGGACATGAATGAACAAAGGCTCTAAGCTGAGGACTGAAAGATGGGGATGGGAGAGGTGAGAAGAGGCAGACCCAGAAGAGACTACTTATGCTAAGATGTTTGCATTTTTGCCAAAAGTAATGTGAGACCTTGGAGGGATTTTAAATAGCAGAATAAAATGATCAGCTCTGCATTTTAAGAAGATCACTCCTCAGTAGCAGGGAAAATAAACTAGAAGGAGAAAGATAAATGAGTTGTAAGAACTGAAGATATGGAAGATCTGAAAACAGGGCCTTGGGAAAAAACAAAAAATCAGTATCAGAGGTAATTAGGAAGTGGAATCAACAGGAACTGATTAACTGGTTTGAATTATGAGAGAGGCCCCAGATTTCTAGTTAGAAGCGTGGTGGATAGTAATGGCCCACACTTAGGTGGGGTAGAGGCAGGTTCGCAAGAGAGGAAGGGAGTGAAATCGTTCTGGACATATGGAGGTTGGGATGCTCTTAGGGCAGCCACGTAGTTATATTCATTAGGAACTTAGGTTAGAAATCTGAACTGCTTATAGATTTGTTGGCCTTCAGCATATATGTGGTATCTGGTGTCCAGGGAGTTAAAAATAAGGTTAAGGATGGACTGCTATGGAAGGCTGTCATTTAAAAGATGCGCAGAGGAACAAGAACCTATAAAAGGCTAAGAAAAAGGGACCAGAGAGATAGAAGTAGAAAAGGCAAAGTCACAGTGTCATACAAACAAAAAGAGGAAAAAGCCAGAAAGAATGGCATATTCAAAAATGTCATATGCAATAAAAGACAGGTCAAGTGAGAGAAAAAAGAAAAGTGACTAATAAATTTAGGTACCAAAGAAATCCATGGGGACCTTGGCTAAGGATTTTCATTGATCAGTAACAGGCATTTTTCTAGATTAATCACTCATATTTTCTTTGGACTAATGGTAAAGAGAATGAAGATAAATTCAGAGAAGGACATCCAAGCAGCTACGAAAAGTAGATTTAGCCTTTCATTACAGGAAGGAGAAAGGCAAGCCATGGACAACTTGCTAATTTTTCCTTCAACAGTGCTATCCGATAGAACTTTCTTCCCTGGTGATCCAGTGGCTAAAACTCCACACTCCCAATGCAAGGAGGCTGGGTTCAATCCCTGGTCAGGGAACTAGATTCCACATGCCTCAACTAAGAGTTCTCACGCTGCAACTAAAGATCCTGCATGATGCAACGAAGATCCTGCACGTGGCAATGAAGATCCTGCATGCAGCAACTAAAACCCAGTGCATCCAAATAAATAAATAAATAAATATTTTAAAAAAGAACTTTCTGTGATTATAGAAATATTTTATATCTGTGCAGTCCAACATGGTAGCCACTAGCCACATGTAGCTACTGAGCACTTGAAATGTGGCATGACTAAGGAACTGAAATTTTAATTTAAATTAAATAGGGCAAGTGGATACTATATCGGACTTCACAGAATTCTAGACAATCTTGCTCTTTCTCTGGTTTAGAAACATACAGGAAGAACAGCATACAGTTTTAGCAATTTCCTCATTTGTCCATTTAAAAAAGGAGACAAAATAGCTCATTTGCAGGTGCTCTTGATTATAAATATAATACTCAAAAGATGGCAAAGTTTAAATGGTAAATAACCTAAGTATGCATTATGTACTTGGCTCTACTAAACATTAACTCTTCAAATTGTCACCACTAGCACCAATGGCATTTAATTAACACTATTAATTAAACAGTAAATTAATTACATAGTAAATAGTCTAGGAAGGTCCTATACTAGGTCTATATTCTCACTCTCTCTATAGACAGAAAGACATACACAAATATATATGTATATATACACATATATTTATATTAAAATATATGTTTATATTTATATTAAAATCTTCATTTAGGTATAATTTACATAAAATAAAATACTTATGTGTAGTGTTTATTGAGTTCTGAAAGCACATATATACTATGTAATCATCACCACAATCAAGATCTAGACATCACCAAAAATGTGGGGTGTACAATATATGTAAAAGTAAAATGTACAACCACAACAGCACAAAGAATGAGTGAAAAGAACTGGAAGTATATTATTGGAAGGTTCTTATACTGTACATACAGTAATATAATATTATTTCAAAGAGGAATGCAATAAAGAGATATGTTGTAAAACTTATGACAGCCACTAAAATTTTTTAAGAGGCATAACTAATAAGCCAGTAGTAGTACAGGTAAAACAAAACAGAAATTCAATAAAAAACTAGGTAGAAGTAAAAAAAAAAAAAAGTAGGAAAAAAGAGAAAACAGAAACAAAAAGAACAGAAAAGGCAAACAGAAAACATCTAGCAAAATGATAGATTTAAAGTCAACCATACCAGCAGAAGCAAGAAGAACTACAATCCTGCACCCTGTGGAACAAAAACCACATTCACAGAAAGATAGACAAGATGAAAAGGCAGAGGGCTATGTACCAGATGAAGGAACAAGATAAAACCCCAGAAAAACAACTAAATGAAGTGGAGATAGGAAACCTTCCAGAAAAAGAACTCAGAATGATGATAGTGAAGATGATCCAGGACCTCAGAAAAAGAATGGAGGCAAAGATCGAGAAGATGCAAGAAATGTTTAACAAAGATCTAGAAGAATTAAAGAACAAACAAACAGAGATGAACAATACAATAACTGAAATGAAAAATACACTAGAAGGAATCAATAGCAGAATAACTGAGGCAGAAGAACGGATAAGTGACCTGGAAGACAGAATGGTGGAATTCACTGCTGCAGAACAGAGTAAAGAGAAAAGAATGAAAAGAAATGAAGACAGCCTAAGAGACCTCTGGGACAACATTAAACGCAACAACATTCGCATTATAGGGGTCCCAGAAAGAGAAGAGAGAGAGAAAGGACCCAAGAAAATATTTCAAGAGATTATAGTTGAAAATTTCCCTAACATGGGAAAGGAAATAGCTACCCAAGCCCAGGAAGCACAGCGAGTCCCATACAGAATAAACCCAGGAAGCACAGCGAGTCCCATACAGAATAAACCCAAGCACAGCGAGTCCCATACAGAATAAACCCAAGACACATAGTAATCAAATTGGCAAAAATTAAAGACAAAGAAAAATTATTGAAAGCAGCAAGGGAAAAATGACAAATAACATACAAGGGAACTCCCATAAGGTTAACAGCTGATTTCTCAGCAGAAACTCTACAAGCCAGAAGGGAGTGGCATGATATACTTAAAGTGATGAAAGGGAAGAAACTACAACCAAGATTACTCTACCTGTCAAGGATCTCATTCAGATTCAATGGAGAAATCAAAAGCTTTACAGACAAGCAAAAGCTAAGAGAATTCAGCACCACCAAACCAGCTCTGCAACAAATGCTAAAGGAACTTCTCTAAGTGGGAAACACAAGAGGAGAAAATGACCTACATAAACAAACCCAAAACAATTAAGAAAATGGTCATAGGAACATACATACCGATAATTACCTGAAACGTGAATGGATTAAATGCTCCAACCAAAAGACACAGGCTTGCTGAATGGATACAAAAACAAGACCCATATATATGCTGTCTACAAGAGACCCACTTCAGACCTAGGGACACATACAGACTGAAAGTGAGGGGATGGAAAAAGATATTGCATGCAAATGGAAATCAAAAGAAAGCTGGAGTAGCAATACTCATATCACATAAAATAGACTTTAAAATAAAGAATGTTATAAGAGACAAGGAAGGACACTACATAATGATCAAGGGATCAATCCAAGAAAAAGATATAACAACTATAAATATATAGGCACCCAACATAGGAGCACCTCAATACATAAGGCAACTGCTAACAGCTCCAAAAGAGGAAATCGACAGTAACACAATAATAGTGGGGGACTTTAACACCTCACTTACACCAATGCACAGATCTTCCAAAATGAAAATAAATAAAGAAACAGAATCTTTAAATGACACAATAGACCAGATAGATTTAATTGATATTTATAGGACATTCCATCCAAAAACAGCAGATTACACTTTCTTCTCAAGTGCGCACGGAACATTCTCCAGGATAGATCACATCTTGGGGCACAAATCAAATCTCAGTAAATTTAAGAAAACTGAAATCACATCAAGCATCTTTTCTGATCACAACGCTATGAGATTAGAAATGAATTACAGAGAAAAAAATGTAAAAAACACAAACACATGGAGGCTAAATAATATGTTACTAAATAACCAAGAGATCACTGAAGAAATCAAAGAGGAAATCAAAAAATACCTAGAGACAAATGACAATGAAAACACGATGATCCAAAACCTATGGGATGCAGCCAAAGCAGTTCTAAAAGGGAAGTTTATAGCTATACAAGCCTACCTCAAGAAACAAGAAACACCTCAAATAAACAATCTAAACTTACACCTAAAGGAACTACAGAAAGAAGAACAAACAAAACCCAAAGTTAGCAGAAGGAAAGAAATCATAAAGATCAGAGCAGAAATAAATGAAATAGAAACAAAGAAAACTATAGCAAAGATCAATAAAACTAAAAGCTGGTTCTTTGAGAAGATAAACAAAATTGATAAACCATTAGCCAGACTCATCAAGAAAAAGAGGGAGAGGACTCAAATCAATAAAATTAGAAATGAAAAAGGAGAAGTTACAACAGACACCGCAGAAATACAAAGCATCCTAAGAGACTACTACAAACAACTCTATGCCAATAAAATGGACAACCTGGAAGAAATGGACAAATTCTTAGAAAGGTATAACCTTCCAAGACCGAACCAGGAAGAAATAGAAAATATGAACAGACCAATCACAAGTAATGAAATTGAAACTGTGATTTACAATCTTCCAACACACAAAAGTCCAGGACCAGATGGCTTCACAGGTGAATTCTATCAAACATTTAGAGAAGAGCTAACACCCATCCTTCTCAAACTCTTCCAAAACACTGCAGATGAAGGAACACACCCAAACTCATTCTATGAAGCCACCATCACCCTGATACCGAAACCAGACAAAGATACTACAAAAAAAAAAAAATTACAGACCAATATCACTGATGAATATAGATGCAAAAATCCTCAACAAAATACTAGCAAATAGAATCCAACAACACATTAAAAGGATCATACACCATGATCAAGTGGGATTTATCCCAGGGATGCAAGGATTCTTCAATATACACAAATCAATCAATGTGATACACTATATTAACAAATTGAAGAAGAAAAACCATATGATCATCTCAATAGATGCAGAAAAAGCTTTTGACAAAATTCAACACCCATTTATGATAAAAACTCTCCAGAAAGTGGGCATAGAGGGAACCTACTTCAACATAATAAAGGCCATATACAACAAACCCACAGCAAACATCCTTCTCAATGGTGAAACACTGAAAGCATTTCCTCTAAGATTAGGAAGAAGACAAGGATGTCTACTCTCACCACTATTATTCAACATAGTTTTGGAAGTCCTAGCAATGGCAATCAGAGAAGAAAAAGAAATAAAAGAATACAAATTGGAAGAGAAGAAGTAAAACTGTCACTGTTTGCTGATGACATGATACTATACATAGAGAATCCCAAAGATGCCACCAGAAAACTACTAGAGCTAATCAATGAATTTGGTAAAGTTGCAGGATACAAAATTAATGCACAGAAATCCCTTGCATTCCTATACACTAATGATGAAAAATCTGAAAGAGAAATTAAGGAAACACTCCCATTTACCACTACAACAAAAATAATAAAATACCTAGGAATAAACCTACCTAGGGAGACAAAAGACCTATATGCAGAAAACTATAAGACACTGATGAAAGAAATTAAAGATGATACCAACAGATGGAGAGATATATATACCATGTTCTTGGATTGGAAGAATCAGTATTGTGAAAATGACTATACTACCCAAAGCAATCTACAGATTCAATGCAATCCCTATCAAATTACCAATGGCATTTTTTACAGAACTGAACAAAAAATCTTAAAATTTGTATGGAGACACAAAAGACCCCAAATAACCAAAGCAGTTTTGAGGGAAAAAAACGGAGCTGGAGGAATCAGACTCCCTGACTTCAGACTATACTACAAAGCTACAGTAAGCAAGACAATATGGTACTGGCACAAAAACAGAAACATAGATCAATGGAACAAGACAGAAAGCCCAGAGATAAACCCACGCACCTATGGTCAACTAATCTATGACAAAGGAGGCAAGGATATACAATGAAGAAAAGACAATCTCTTCAATAAGTGGTGCTGGGAAAACTGGATAGATACATGTAAAAGAATGAAATTAGAACACTCCCTAACACCACACACAAAAATAAACTCAAAATGGATTTGAGACCTAAATGCAAGACAGGACATTATAAAACTCTTAGAGGAAAACACAGGAAGAATGCTCTTTGACATAAACCACAGCAAGATCTTTTTTGATCCACCTCCTAGAGTAATGGAAATAAAAACAAAAATAAACAAATGGGACCTAATGAAACCTCAAAGCTTTTGCACAGCAAAGGAAACCATAAACAAGATGACAACCCTCAGAATGGGAGAAAGTATTTGCAAATGAATCAACGGACAAAGGATTAATCTCCAAAATATATAAACAGCTCATGCAGCTCAATATTAAAAAAACAAACAACCCAATCCAAAAATGGGCAGAAGACCTAAATAGACATTTCTCCAAAGAAGACATACAGATGGCCAAGAAGCACATGAAAAGCTGCTCAACATCACTAATTATTAGAGAAATGCAAATCAGAACTACAATGAGGTATCACTTCACACCAGTTAGAATGGGCATCATCAGAAAATCTACAAACAACAAATGCTGGAGAGGGTGTGGAGAAAAGGGAACCCTCTTGCACTGTTGGTGGGAATGTAAATTGATAGAGCCACTATGGAAAACAGTATGGAGGTTCCTTAAAAAATTAAAAATAGAATTACCATATGATCCAGCATCCCACTACTGGGCATATATCCAGAGAAAACCATTATTCAAAAAGACATATGGACCCCAATGTTCATTGCCACACTATTTACAATAGCCAGGTCATGGAAGCAACCTAAATGCCCATTGACAGACGAATGGATAAAGAAGATGTGGTACATATATACAATGGAATATTACTCAGCCATAAAAAGGAACGAAATTGGGTCATTTGTTGAGACGTGGATGGATCTAGAGACTGTCATACAGAGTGAAGTTTGTCAGAAAGAGAAAAACAAATATCGTACATTAACGCATGTATGTAGAACCTAGAAAAATGGTACAGATGAATTGGTTTGCGGGCAGAAGTTGAGACACAGATGTAGAGAACAAACATATGGATACCAAGGGGGGAAAGCTGCAGTGGGGTGGGAGTGGTGGTGTGATGAATTGGGCAATTGGGATTAACATGTATACACTGATGTGTATAAAACTGATGACTAATAAGAACTTGCTGTATAAAAAAATTAAATTAAATTAAAAAATTAAAAAAAAAAAAAAGGACTACATACTGGGGAATTCCCTGAGGTCCAGTGGTTCGGACTCTGTGCTTCCAGTTCAGGGGGCCCAGGTTCTTTCTCTGGACAGGGAACTAAGATCCCACAATCCTGCTGCACAGCCAAATAAATAAATTTTAAAAAATAATAAAATAAAATAAAGTCAACCATACGAATAATTACATTAAGTGTAAATGATTGATATATCCTGATTAAAAAGTTAGAGATTGGTAGAGTGGATATAAAAGCAAGATTTTCCTATAAACTATCTACAAGAAACCTATTTCAAATACAAACACATAGGTTAAAAGTAAGAATATAGAAAAAGATATGCATGTAAATACATGACTATATTAATATCAGAACAAGTAATATTACCAAGGATAAAGAGGGACATTACAGGGACTTCCCTGGTGGCGCAGTGGTTAAGAATCCGCCTGCCATTGCAGGGGACATGGGTTTGATCCCTGATCTGGGAAGATCCCACATGCCACGGAGCAACTAAGCCCATGCACCACGACTACTGAGCCTATGCTCTAGAGCCCATTCGTGAGGCACAACTACTGAGCCCATGTGCCACAACTACTGAAGCCCACATGCCTAGAGCCCGCGCTCTGCAACAAAAGAAGCCACCACAATGAGAAGCATGTGCACTGCAACAAATAGTAGCCCCACTCACAGCAACTAGAGAAAGCCCGCACACAGCAATGAAGACCCAAAGCAGCCAAAAATAAATAAAATATAAATAAATTTTTTAAAAAGAGGGACATTACATAATAATTAAGGAATTAATTAATCAGGAAGATATAACAATCCTAAATGTGACTGCATCTAACATTAGAGTTTTAAAATACATGAATGAGAAAACAATAGAGTTATGACTGGAGACTTCAAAACTCTTTTCTCAGTAATTGGTAGATCCAGTAAACAAAAAAATCAGTAAGGATATAGAGGAGCTGAACAACACCATCAACCAAACTGGTCTAATTGATATTTACAGAACACTCCATCCCAACAGTAGCAAAATATACATTCTTTTCAAGAGCTCATGGGACATTGACCAAGATAGAATATATTCTGAGGCTGAAACCAATCCTCAACCAATTTAGAATAATTGAAATTATACAAAGTGTATTCTATGACCAGAACTAAACTAAATTGGGTATGAGTAACAGAAAAATATGTGAACAATCCCTGTGTATTTGCAAATGTAATAACATACTTCTAAATAACCAAGGGTCAAAGAGGAAAGCTCCTCCAAATAACCAGAAAACATTTAAATAAATGAAAACGCAGTATATAAAAAATTGCTGGATGCAGTTAAAGCAATATTTGGAGGGAAATTTACAGCATCATATGCTTATATTAGAAAAAAAGAAACATTCCAACTCAATGATCTAATCTGCTACCTTAAGAAAAAAGCGAGCAAATTATACCAAAAGGAAGTAGAAGAAAGGAATTAATAAAGATGAGAGCAAAATCAGTACTGGAATGGTGAAACAGATAAGTAATTAAATAGAAAAAAAGTAAAGGAAAAAAATCATGAAACCAAAACTAGCTCTTAAAAACATCAATAAAATTGATAACTTCCAGGTAGATTAATCAAGGGGAAAAAAAGAGAAGACACAAATTACTAATAATGCAATTGAAAAAGGGGCCATAAATACAGATCTTATAGACATTAAAAAGAGAATATTATGAACAATTCATGCCAATAAATCTGGTAACTTGGATGAAATGGATGAATTCACTGAAAGACAATTTCTAAAGCTCACTCAAGAAGAAACAGATAAACTTAATATCCTTAAGAATATTAGAGAAATTAAATTTGTAGTTAGAAACCTTCACACAAGGAAAATTCAAACCCAGATGACTTTATCGGCAAATTCTACCAAACACTTCAGAAGGAATTAATACCACTTCTACACAAACTCTTCCAGAAAGTAGAGAGGAAGGGAACACTTCTGAACTCACTTTATGAGGCCAACATTATGCTGATACCAAAACCAAAGACATTATAAGAAAAGTACAGACCAATATCCCTCATGAACGTAAGTGCAAAAAATTCTAACAAAATATTAGTAAATCAAATCCAACAATATGTAAGAGAAATAACACACTATGATTAACTATGGTTTACTCTAGGAATGCAAGGTTGGTTCAACACTCATAAGTCAATCAATGTAACTGACTATATCAACAGACTAAAGTTGAAAAACCACATGATATCAATAGGTGAAGAAAAGACATTTGACAAAGTTAAAAATCATTTATTTTAATAACTCTCAGAAAATAAGAATAGACGTGAACCTCCTTAACCTGATAAAGAGTATCTGTGAAAAACCCTCAGCTAACATCACATGTAATAGTGAAAGAATGGATGCTTTCTGCTTAAGAATGGGAACAGGGCAAGAATGTCCATTCTCTTCACTCCTATTCATTACCACACTAGAGGTCCTAGCTGGTGCAATCAGACTGATTTCAAAACTTACCATTACAGTATATTAGTCAGAATAGTGTGGCATTGACAAAAGGACAATCACATCAATGGAACAGAATATATAGTCCAGAAATAGACCCACACATAAATGGTCAACTGATTTTTGACAAAGATAGCAAGAAAATTCAACGGAGAAAGTTCAACAAACAGTGCTGGAACACTATTCATCCATACACAAAAAATGAATCTCATACCAGACACAAAAATTAAATTGAAATGAATCATTTAGGTCCTAAATGACAAAGTTAATACTGTAAAACTTCTAGAGAAAACAGGAATAAATCTTTGTGACCTTGGGATAGGCAAAGAACTTTTAGAGCCATGATGAACAAACCCGACAAATTGGATCTCATCAAAATTTAAAACTTCTGCTCTTCTAAAGGCTGTTAAGAAAATGAAAAGACAAGCCACAGACTAAGAGAAAATATTTTCATAGCATTCCTGGTAAAGGACTGGTAACTAGAATATATAAACAATACTCACTAGTAGTTCATCCTCTTTTATTGATAAGTAGTATTCCACTGTATGGATATACCACAATTTGTTTATCCATTCAAATGTTGATAGACATGTGGGGTGCTTCCAGCTTTGGGGTATTAAAAATAAAGCTGCTTTCCACTATAGAAAACAGTATTGAGGTTCCTCAGAAAACTAAAAATAGAGCTGCCATATGATCCAGAAATCCCACTCCTGGGCATATAACAAGACAAAACTATAATTCAAAAAGATACATGCACCCCTATGTTCATACCAGCACTATTCACAATAGTCAAGACATGGAAACAACCTAATGTCCACTGACAGATGAATGGATAAAGAAGATGTGGTACATACATAAAATGGACTACTACTCAGCCATAAAAAAGAATGAAATAATGCCATTTGCAGCAACATGGATGCAACTAGAGATGATCATACTAGGTGAAGTCAGTCAGAAAGAGAAACACAAATACCATACGATATCACTTACATGTGGAATCTAAAATACGGCTCAAATGAACCTATCTATCAAACAGAAAAAAACTCACAGACATAGAGAACAGACTTGTGGTTGACAAGGGGGAGGAAAGGAGAGAGAGGGATGGACTGGGAGTTTGTGGTTAGTAGATGCAAACTATTACATTTAGAATGGATAAACAACAAGGTCCTACTGTATAGCACAGGGAACCATATCCAGTCTCCTGGGATAAACCATAATGGAAAAGAATATAAAAAAAAGAATGTATATATGTGTATAACTGAGTCACTCTGCTGTCCAGTAGAAATTAGTACAACATTCTAAATCAACTATACTTCAATAAAAAATAAATGAAGCTGCTCTGCAAAGATATATATTTTTCTTTCTCGTGTAAATTCTGAGAATGGGACTATCTGAAGATTAACTTCCATAACTATGGAAGGAAAGTATTATTCTCATTCTGTAAATAAGAAAACCAAAGCTCAGAGATGTTAAATAACCAACATATCACAGGATGTATGGAAGCCAGGATTTTAGTCCTGGTCTGTTTGATGCCAAAGCCCACATTCTTTCTATCATATTACCCTGACTGGTACTGAAAAAAATAAAAGACAAAACCCTGAAGAATTAACAACAGGAGACAAGACAATCAAGAAAGACAGTAAAGCAAACTGAAGAGAAGAAAAAAAACAGTCCTGTGAAATGAACAGTAGACTCAGCCTACTCAAAGGTATGGTATAAATCCCAAGTCAACGAGACAACTGGAGACAGGCACTCTAAAGACTAAAAATTCATGGCAGAGAAAGACAACAGCTATAGAGTCTGAGCACCTGCATTACTCCTGATGTCCATCTACATTTTGAGTATGCTGGTGAGAAGGAAAGAGAGGCTGGCTTCGGGACCTATATTTCAAGGTTGCCAGATGTTAAAACTGAAGTATGAACTTTGGCTCTTAAATAGTAAACTCCTGATTACAAGAGAAATGCTTTGATTTACAATGGTTCATGATTCAAAGATCATTGAACTTTTAGTATACAGTTATTTCCTCAAGTAAGAAAAACCACAAAGCGAGCAGGCTGGCCAAGTTTTAATTTGCAAGAGGAGAAACTAAAGGATCACTTGCTAACTTCCTAGTGCCAAGCCTTCTCAACTTTCTCTCTCTGACCTCCACCTTTCCTACCTATCTATCTACTCTCTTCTTTCCTTCAAACCCAATCCCTCCCACCTACTCATCTAGAGCTCCTCTGAGTAAAACTGGCCTTTACCTCTTTGTACATCTGCATATCTAAGTGGGCCCTGACTATGAATTATATACACATTATTTGTAGGTATAAAGTCAGGTGGTCAGTGCCCATGTGGGAATATACCTTCTTGGGTGTGAGCAGTGTACCAGGATCAAACTAGACTATTTAGCATATCTGGCTCCTCCCTAGTCAGAACAACTTTAAATTCCCCTGCCACAGTTTCAGTATGAAGGACATACCCATCACCTTCTCTACTGCCTCCTCCTTCCCTTCTTTTTGGAAAGAGCATCTGTTCCATTGTTACCTTCCCACTGTGGTCTACTTTTCCCCAGCTACTTAGGGGGTAGACAGCAACCACTAATTTATGGGAGAAAAAATCTCTAATAAATGCATTCTATTCAATAATGGAAATCCTATGATTAAAATATAACAGAACTCCGATATGATACTGGCTTGAAAAGACAGTTCTAACCCCATCTTAGAAGCTAACCAGAGGCTTGTTTTACAGGTCGCCCTGTATGAAAGACTCCTGGTCCCTCCATCCTAAGGAGAGCAATTTCAGGCCACTTTCTCTGAAATGTTCCCCTCTATCTTCCTTATTTCTGTTCTGAAAGAGCTGTCATCAGGGATCTCCCAAACACAGCACTTAACACATTTTGGGGAGGGACAAGGTCATACACCCATATATACAGCTTGTCTAATTGCCACAGAATACAGTAAAAGCTGTTAAGGCTTTGCCCAGTGCTTGCTTCCTTAATCCCACCCTCTTTGAATGTGTCTTCTTCTTTGGGGACCTAGACTCTGCCAAGATACAGTAGTCTTATGGCCTCTATCCTGATTATCCTATCCTCCTACCCCAAGACTATCAGGTAGGCTTCATGCAGATAAAAGGTATGTATTTACAGTGAGCAACTGATGATAATGTTAAATAAATTAAAAAAAACAGTGCTAATCTGTGTGGCACACAAGTGCTCATCCTTATTTTTCACTTTTCTCACCCTCCCTAACCTCATGTTTGCCTATCTTCATTTCTTGGCAACTGTTAGACTAATTTTTCTAAGTTAGACTTCCCAACCTGACCTGAGAGAGGCTCCTGCCACACACATAACCTCCTAGTTTCACTCTCTTAAATGCACATATTATCATAGTTAAAATCCACAGTTACGACCAAGGAAGTTTAATGTTTCTTTCAAGAGTAAAGCTACTGACAACTAGTAGATGATACCTTGATTCTGACTTTATTTGGGGGAGAGATGGGGGATTGCGGAAGGCTGTGCACACACCTCCTCTTCCTGCTTGTGTTCCCCAAGTTCAATACCACTACGCAAAGAGCATTTCTTTTCCTGGGACAAATCCCTTCTCCCCAGCCTTCTTCTTATCTGTAAGATGAAGGGATTTGGTCTTAGTGGTTCTCCACCGCCGAATCCCCCCACCACTAAGTGACACATGAAGATGGACAGGCTCAGTTCATGGTTCCCCCACTCCTCACCACCTGCATGGTGATCACCCTAGTCCACGCCAACAACATTTGTTGCCTGGATTGAGGCAACTGCCTCTGTGCAGGTCTCTCTGCTTCCACTTCACAGATAATCTATTCTTCACATCACAGCCAGAGTGATCCGTTTAAATCATAAATCCCATCACGTCATTCCTCTGCTCAAAACCCTCCAAGGGCTTCCTGTCTTACTCAGACTAAAGGCCAAAGTCTTCCGAGGGGCCAAAAGGGCCCTACACAATCTGCACCCAGCCCACTTCTCTGACCTCAACTCCTCCTCCCCTTTTCTCTCACTCACTCCACTCCACACTGCTTTTCTTTCTGCACTTGCCAGTCCCTCTGTCCCAGGGTAGACACAGCTCATTGCCTCACCTCCTTCAGGTATTTGCTCAAATGTCACCTTCTCAGTACAGCCTTCCCTGGTCACCCTATTCAAAACCAGAACTGTTATGCCGGCTGCCCAGTACTCCCTTTACCCTTCCCCTGTCTTATTTTACTCTGTAGCACTTATGCCATCCAATATTCTTTATTTTACTGTCTGTCTCCCTGACTTGCATGTAAGCTCCATGAAAGCAGGGATTTCGGTGGGTTTTGTTCACTGCTGAATCCCTAGTGCCCAGCCCACAACAAGAGCTCAATACATATTGAGTGAATGAATGAGAAATTCTCCATATAACTAACACCACTCCTTTTCTCTCCTACTCACTAAAATAATAGTGTAGTGCATGTGAGCAGTTAAAGGAATAATCTTAAATTTAAGTTATTAAAAATTATTTGCAAATTTTAATGACTGTTGTAAACTGACTGAGACAGCCAATTATGTCACCAAGCTGTGACTGAGATTCATCACACAGTTTATTTCTGGGCCTTTCCACTCTGAGCCAGAGTTCTCAATGAGCAGGCTCAGGTCTGGGCCATAGCATTACTGCAAAAAGTCCACACATCCCGATGTGTAAGCAAGCACTGCTTGAACACTGGTAAGTGTCTCATACTTACATGTATTCCTGTTTTTCAAACAGTGTGCAGATACTGTTGAAAGTCACAAACACGATATTGAATTTACAACAGCTTTTGGTAGTTATATATTTTATCAACCAACGGATATTAGAAGTACAACTACTCATGTGTGAAGTTTCACAAAGTTTTTTTAAAAATTAGAAAAAAGAACCTGACACTTGAGGAGACTGGGAAGCAATGCTTGACCACATGGCTACAATCTGAATTAGGCATCCCTCTCCCTCCCCTTTTTTAAGTATGCTATTTTCAAGGAATACTATAATTCTCTATTTGTATACAACTTTTTGGAGGGAAGGGCAGTCCCCGGACTATAGGACTGAGGATCTCAAAGATGGTGAGAAACAGGTAAGTGCAGGGAAACCTGGAAGGGTAAATGTGGTTGTACATCTTGTTTAGATGTATGTCTTGTTCTCATGTTTGTCAATTTCTTCCAGCCCAGTTTGCAATTCCAACATTAGCAATATCACTTCAGGCACTGAACAAAAAGAATGTTACAACTAAAGCTTAAAAAACTTATTATTTTCTAATCTACTATATTGCTATAGAATGCTCTAAATTTTGTTAATTCCTTGGTTATCATGGCATTTTTTGAGGTTTTCTGAAGATGGCAATTATACTCAAGAACTTTTGGAAACAGTATGCATATAAGAATACTTTCTTCTAACTATAAAAATCAAGTTTATTATCTCGGATGTCATCCACTAGAAGCACAAAAGGAAGCTTATCATGGGAATTTCAACTATTAGTGAAGTGCCTCAATGGCAACTCCTCCAAAGTGGCTTCCAAAATTCTTTTTTTTTTTTTTAACATCTTTATTAATGGAGTATAATTGCTTTACAGTGTTGTGTTAGTTTCAGCTGTGTAACAAAGTGAATCAGCTATATGCATATGTATATCCCTATATCCTCTCCCTCCCACGCTCCTTATCCCACCCCTCCAGGCAATCACAAAGCACTGAGCTGATCTCCCTGTGCTATGCGGCTGCTTCCCACTAGCTATCTATCTTACGTTTGGTAGTGTATATATGTCCATGCCTCTCTCTCACTTCGTCCCAGCTTACCCTTCCCCCTCCCCATATCCTCAAGTCCATTCTCTAGTAGGTCTGTGTCTTTATTCCTGTCTTACCCCTAGGCTCTTCATGACATTTTTTTTTTCTTAAATTCCATATATATGTGTTAGCATACGGTATTTGTCTCTCTCTTTCTGACTTACTTCACTCTGTATGCCAGACTCTAGGTCTATCCACCTCATTACAAATAGCTCAGTTTCGATTCTTTTTATGGCTGAGTAATATTCCATTGTATATATGTGCCACATCTTCTTTATCCATTCGTCTGTCGATGGACACTTAGGTTGCTTCCATGTCCTGGCTATTGTAAATAGTGCTGCAGTGAACCTTGTGGTACATGACTCTTTTTGAATTACAGTTTTCTCAGGGTATATGCCCAGTAGTGGGATTGCTGGGTCATATGGTAATTCTATTTTTAGTTTTTTAAGGAAACTCCATACTGCTCTCCATAGTGGCTGTATCAATTTACATTCCCACCAACAGTGCAGAAGGGTTCCCTTTTCTCCACATTCTCTCCAACATTTATTGTTTGTAGATCTTTTGATGATGTGTGGCTCCCAAATTTCTTAAGTTGCCATTTTGATCTTTCAACTTTCCTACTTATTTCTACTCTCTAAAAGCGTTGTGATAAATACAATTTAGAGTTTAAGAGAATTCAAATTCGTACTTTTATTTTGAGAATGTTATGTAAGCCCTGGTGACCATAAGTTACGTGAGGTTCGGAGAAATAAAGTTGGTCATCTCTTTAAATTCAGGTTAAAATTCTTAAGGGTTTCCCTAGATAATAAAGAGGAAGCTTGAGCTGAATAAGAATCCTCTGCTTGAGCAGAGTAAAGTGGAGGTGAGTCTGGGGAATTATTTAATCAGAGTATTTTAATCTCAAAAACTGACCAAGGTCAGCAAGCAAAGACCCCAGTCAAGGAGGAAGAAACTGGCCACAAGGATCACAACACATTGCACTTGACTTTCATGTCCTTCCTCTCACTCTTTTTCTCCTCCTTTCCTTGCCTCTCTTTCTGAATGACAAGTGTCAAAAATAGAGTTATATGTGCTTACCACAATACTTGACATTCGGTAGTTACATTTTCCTGGAAACATGGTATGGATGGCAAACTACCTATGAATACCTGCATTACACAGCTAAGAGTGCAATAATACAGACATTGGTGTACTGGAGAAATTTTTAGTACAGCATCAAATTTGAAATATTAGCGTTTTCCCAGGTTTTCTTACTTGCCTCATTAACATACTTGACCTGGCAAGCTTAGTAAGAAAGCTACCAGATCTCCTCCAAGATTTCGCACTTAACTAGTAGGCAAAAGCCTCTTAACTGCCATGTCCCACAATGTTCCTGGACATTGTAAAACAGCACAGGACAGGACAGTGGGCCCGACCTCAGAGTAGGGAGCCGAGAGAGAAGCGCGGAATGCTAGTAGGCACCTTCACACCATCTCCTCCAAACTGTTTAGTCTAAAAATGAGGAAAGGGCTTCCCTGGTGGTGCAGTGGTTGAGAGTCCACCTGCCGCTGCAGGGGACACGGGTTCATGCCCCGGTCCGGGAAGATCCCACATGCCACGGAGCGGCTGGGCCCGTGAGCCATGGCCGCTGAGCCTGTGCGTCTGGAGCCTGTGCTCCGCAACGGGAGAGGCCACAACAGTAAGAGGCCCATGTACCGCAAAATTAAATAAATAAATAAAAGTAAAAAAAAATTTTTTTTAAATGAGGAAACTGAGGTCCAGGGTAATTATTCCAGGCCTCACATATTTTTATGGCCAGACCCACAACAAGAACCCAGGTCTTCTGGCTCCCCAAAATGGGGCATCCTTTCAGACAGCTGCTCCAAATGCACGGAGTTGGCTTCTGAAAGTAAACCTGACTTGGGGAATACGGAGAACAACCCTGGGGCATATTTAGTGATTACCCCTTAAAGTGGCATGAAATGGGGACTGCCACATTCTGATTTAAGGGTGTGGCACCCAAATCCAAAATATTTGCCAACTGCTGCAAAAATTCAATCCTTTTATACTGTTCCTTTTCTATTTTGCTATACAATTAATCTTGAGTATCCCGAAATGCTAACAATGTGCAAGAAGTGGGGCAAGGAGTAGGGGAAAGTAACGACAACCTTTAGGAAAGCAAGGTTTAAACAATGTAAATAGCCTAAAATAATTCTCACTTTCAAAACTGTATTTGTAAATTCACAACTTTTCTCTCTAATACACCTAAAAATGGTCCCGGGAGAGTCTTATTCTGAAGAAGCAGGTTTTGGTGTCCTCTGGATACCTGCCTTTACCATTACCATCGTTTGCATGTGATCTGCTTCCTGTAGCTGCAGTTTCCTCAATCCTGCTGCCCAAAGACCTTTAGCCAAGCTGGTCTCACTCCCGTATATGCTCTCTCCTCTCAGTTCCTCTTTTCTCAACTATTTCCAACTGTACCATTTGACTCATTTTCCTCATTGCATTTTTTTGTGTGTCATAAATTTGACTTGAAGAGTGGCACTAAACCCACAAATAAATCTGAAGAATCATTAGGGTAAAGTGAAATCACCAAGCAATCTCTTACCTTCTTTAGTCAGCTACTCAATTTTTAGTATTTCCTTAGGGCACATACTTCTGGTAAATGGCTGCCTTCTTCCATGAAGACACTATTTTAGCAACAAGCCAGGCTCTTAAAATTCAGAATGTCTGTGCTGAAAAGATTTTAGGCATCATCTAGTCTATCCCAAACCCCTTATTACAAATCAATAAACTGAGCCTAAGAGAGGGAAGGTTTTTGTCTAAGACTCTTCCAAGGTGATTTCTCATCTTGCAACAGTTTAACATGCTATCTTTTATTTCCAATTATAGTCTATCTATTACCACCTTAATTACTCCTTTACCAACTCTTTTTAAAAAGACAGTTGGCACTTCCCTGGTAGCGCAGTGGTTAAGAATCCACCTGCCAATGCAGGGGACACGGGTTTGATCCCTGGTCCGGGAAGATCTCACAGGCTGCGGAGTAACTAAGCCCGTGCGCCACAACTGCTGAGCCTGTGGTCTAGAGCCTGTGAGCCACTACTGAGCCCAAGTGCCACAACTACTGAAGCCTGCATGCCTAGAGCCCGTGCTCCACAACAAGGGAAGTCACTGCAATGAGAAGCCCGTGTAACACAACGAAGAGTAGCTCCCGCTCACCACAACTAGAGAAAGCCCACGCACAGCCAAAAATAAAATTTATTAATTTTTTAAAATCCTGTTTAAAAAAAAAAAAGAAAGATAGTAATTAATGCCCTCAGGTGGTGATATACTCCCTCAGGGTATCTTTAGAGACCAGTTTTCCTTTTTTAATTATTGCAATTTCAACCTCCAAATTATACATGCATTACTAATTATGTAGTATGAATAATATAGGCTTTCCATAAATCTACATACTGGAGAAAGCTCTGAGATCCTAAATGGCTTAGTTAGGAGTTTGGGTCTTAATCCCAGTCTTCTTCTCATTAGCTATGACCCTTTGAGCAAGTCACTTCAGGTCGCTTTTTTCATATGGAAGATAAGGAGGATGGGCAAGATCCATGGTTCTCAACTTTCCCTGGAGTCCTTCAAGTGCTGAAACGGGGGTCCAAAGACCTAACGGAAATCATGGGTTTGCTTCCTCCTGACAAAGCTGCATAGCTAAAATATCGCGTTTGCTTTGGGGTCACACTGAGTATATTGTGCCGATCAGAAGCTCTAACTGCCATGTATCCTCACACACATTTTCAGCTCAAAATGACAAATTATCAATACTTTTAGCTTGTTTGAAAGACAACATTTTAAAAAAATTGGCCCAATGAGGAAATATTGAAAAGAATGAAGCTTTCAAAAGCATATGGGTGGGAACAGAGGGAGGAGAAAGTCAGTTTTGCATAAAGAAAAACCAATTCACATAAATATGAAATTAGATTTCACTCCAGGCACCAAGGAACTTCTGTCCTTTCTGTATTTATGTGTTGACTCCGAAAGTGCCCAGAGGCAAAGTACTCACTCTACGTCAAATCTCAGTTCTTAGAAATAGCACTTGATCAAACACAGAGTAGGCACTTAGAGTTGGATTATAAAGTATTTTTCCTTTACGTTCATATTAGGTCTCCAACTAGATTATATTGCACAGAGAACTTCTGAGAGGTTCTTCAAGGACTTTAAATCTCTTGGTACAAAATACAATAGTTCATTCAGCCATGTTCAGTCAGTTCACTTAAAAGGGCATTAGCAGAGATTACATTTCATTTCCAATCTACAGGGACTGAAATCCGAAGGAACCACCAACTGCTGCTTCAGAGTTCACTGTGTTTAACTAGCAAAGAGGGGGGCTGTGGGCTGGCAAAGGGCCCTGGACTGGGGCACAGGAGACGTGGGTTCTAAACCAGCTGGCCCCAGAGCAATTCCCTACCCCCGGCACGGTCCTGTGCATGTAACTGATGCTTCATGAATATCAGTTGAATGGAACTGCAAAAATCTCCACCACGTGCCAATTTATATTACATAGAGCACTTAAAGATGTGTCCCTGCATCCAAGAAACTGAAACCCAATTATGTAAAATACGGCAAGTTTGGTGGAAGGAAGAGAGTTAACACTTCTTGACTATTATTATGAGCCAAAGGAATTACAGTAGTTATCTCACAAAAGCCTTGCAGAGTAAGTTAAATATTTCCAATTGATAAAGAGAAAACCAGGCTCAACGAAAGTATGTAATTTGTTCAAGATCACACAATTAGCAAGTGGAGAAGCCCAGATTCCAACCCAAATCTGCAAAGCCCACGCTATTTGCAGTATGCAACACCTATACATCAAAGCGGCCGGGACTTGGGTCTAAGTTCCACCTCTGGCTTTAAGTTGTATATCACTAGGCAGGGCACTTTTCTGCAGTTTTTCCACCTGCACGAAAGGGGCGGGGTGGGGTGGGGTGGAGGATAGGGATGGGGAGGTGGAGGATAGGGATGGGGGGGTGGAGGATAGGGATGGGGGGGTGGAGGATAGGGATGGGGGAGTGGAGGATAGGGATGGAGGGATGACACAGGTCAGTGATGTTTTTGTTTTGTAGAGTGGCTTTCATAATCCTTTTGGGCCAAGACTTTTTCTAATATAGCTATTTCCCTTTCCGGTTCTTTGTAATTGTTTGGGAGTGAGTGGTGCCCTTGGTTATGTATGGAAATGTATTGTACCTACTCACTCAAGGGGATCGGAGCAGAACAGTTGTGCCGGCTCCAAGTCCCCTCCCATTAAATTGAGGCTGAGAACCTGACACTATTGGGGAACACGGTGAAAGTTAAGATAACTCACTCATGGATTCATATTTCCCTCCTAACTTGGAGCGCTGTACCCACCCGGGGCTCAGGTGCTCACGGTTTGAGAGAAACGGATAGTATTTGTGTCCTGCACTGCTCCAGCGGCCCGCAGGGGCGGGTCTGTAAAGAGAGGAACTTAAAAGCTCACGGTGTGGGAGTTCAAACAGCCAGGGGGCTCGCATGTCCCTTGCTCCGGGCGGGCAGCTGGCGTCCGCCCGCCGGTACCGGGATCCACTTCCTGGTCAGCACCTCCCACCCCAGGTCCACACACCCGCCCTCCCCCTGCTGCACTGCCCCCACCGCACTGAGTTTCCCAGGCGGCAGGGGTCCGTCCGACTCCCAGGTGAACCCCAGACGGTCCCATCAGAGATTTAAAACACAACGCTCTGGAACGCCAACTCCCCTGGCGCCCAGCCCGCTTTCCGGGGTGGGGACCAGGGCATCCTCTGCGGCTGCTGGGAAGAGGCCCCGGGTCCGTTCGAGTCCCGCTTGGGCCACTGTCCCTCTTAGTCACCCAGGTGCGCCGCGCCCGCCCGAAACCTCGTCCGCCCTCGCCTGGCACCTGTCGTTCCCGCAGCCAGCAGGACCTGCTCTCACCTTGTTCTGCGGGCCCGCGGCCCGTCCCCGCGCCTCTGGGCCCGGCTCCCACCGCCGTCTCCGCCAGCGCTACAGCCGCGGCCGCCGCCCACTTTCGGTTTCCCAGCACGGCTGAAACAGCCGCCGCGCCTCAGGAATCACCTCAAACCCCCGCCCCGCCCTGCTTGGCTCCGCCCCGCTCCGCCCCGCCCCAAGGGCAGACTGGCCTCGGCTCTGCGCACGCGCGGGCACCCCGGCTGCGTCGGCCCACGCTGGCGTCCGCGCGTGGGAAGGGAAACCGACGCCGCCTAGCGGTTTCTGCGCGTGCCCACGCATTGGCGGAAGGCGACTGCGGGGCGGGAGCAGGAGCGCCTCCTCGTGGACAACGCAAGGATCGGCGGGCTGGGAGGGTCCGGGCCGCCGCCGTCTTTATTAGCACTTACGCGCTCTTGCTATTACGTTTCACTCGTCAGAAGTTTCATTCAGTTCTTGCTTATTCTTTTCTTCAATTCTGGGGCCGTCATTTTTTATTCTCCTAGATACCCACCTGGTCCGCTCATTTCCTTTAGGTCTGTTCTCAAGCGTCACCCTTGGGAGGAGGGTGGCCACAATCTCAAAAATGTCAGTCTCCTTCCCTGACATTCCCTGTCCCCCTTCTCAGCTTTCTCTCTCCTTGGCACCTGTCTAGCACACTATATGTGTTTTACTTATCTTTTCATTGTTTACTGTCCTCCTCAAATTAAAGCTGTGAACTCAGGGATCTTTGTTTTGTTCCCCAATCTATTCCCAGAGCCTAGGATAGTCCCAGGCACATGATAGGCTGACATAAACATTTGTCAAATACATTCATTCATTCACTCATTCCTTATAAAATTATTGAACACCTACTATTTAGTCACATATTTCTTCTGTACATTAATTCTACCAATATT
The DNA here is from genome assembly GCF_964374135.1 of Grampus griseus. Taxonomy (NCBI): domain Eukaryota; kingdom Metazoa; phylum Chordata; class Mammalia; order Artiodactyla; family Delphinidae; genus Grampus; species Grampus griseus. The sequence continues at coordinate 34,165,774 of NC_139000.1, forward strand.
TATTGGGCATATTGGTTTGTATCCCTTAAACCAACAATGAACATTTCTCTACATTCATTCTATATGCATTTACGGAGGGCCTGCTATTTATTCAAACAGTATTTTTCACAGCTTTATTAAGGTATAATTGACATACTATAAACTGCACATATTTAAAATGTACAGTATGATGTTTTGATATATGTATACAGTTGTGAAACTATCACTTCCATAAAAATAACGAACATATCCATCACCCCAAAAAAGCCTCCCCATGCACCTTTATAATCCTCACCCTATGTGCCTCACTGTCCCTTGCCCTCCCAACTGCTGGTTTGCTTTCTGTTGCTATAGATTAGTTTGCTGTTTCTAGAATTTTATATGAATGGAATCATACATCCTGGCTGTCTTTTTGCTGGGGTGGGAGGGTATGCAACTTCTTTCACTCAGCAGAAGCACGTTGAGATTCATCCATGTTGTTGTGTGCACCAATAGTTTGTCTTTTTATTGCTGAGTAGTATTCCATTGTATGGATGTACTACACCTACCATATGACCCAGCAATTCTATTGCCACGGTTTACCTAAGGGAAATGAAAGCATATGTCCACACAATGACCTGGACAAGAATATTCGTAGCAGCTTTGTTTGTAACAGCCAAAATATGAAAACAACACAAGTGTCCATCAGTAGGTGAATGGACATTTGTATATATGTATATACAACCAGTATGTACTGAACAGCTGCTGTTAAGTAACAGAATTCTGTGCTTGCAGAGCTTCTGATTCAGTGAAAAGAGGCAGTGGGCAATGAAGAGGGAGACTGGAAGCAGATTATGGAAGGCCTGATAGCCCATGCTCAGGAGTTCGGGCTTTTTCTCAAAAGCAATGGGAAACTGTTCAAAGTCTTCTCTGAACACTGTTTGCTCTCTTTTATACCCCTTATCTAGTCCCTGACAAAGTCTGCTGAAATATCTCTCCCTGGCACTTCTTTCCATCCCCAGTGCTGTATTTCAGTCTATTTCAGATCTCTTCCTTCTCTCCCCTCCAGTCTGCTCCAAACACTGCAGTGGATTTAATAGACCTAAAATACAACCAGACACAATTTGGACTCTGCAGTGCTCATAACATCCCCTGGCTCCACATTTAAGATGGGAAAGATGTAAAAAGCAGCTCCCAATTGAAAGAGTGCCAGTTGGAGTAGGAAATTAGGATAAACTCCAGAGTCCAATATGTAAAATATATCATAAAATGATATGTGTTGACCCCAAGTCTGAGATCCTTTATCCTTGCAAAAAAGAGTTCCATGTTTGGACTGTCCTATATATAAAGAAAAATGATGCTCTGCAGCTAGTTTTTAAAAACAAGTCAGCTATATTGGTGAATAATTTACATATAATACATATTTTAAATGTACAGTTTGATGAATTTTGACAAGTGTATTCAGACATGTGACCATCACCACAATCAAGATATTGAACAAGTTCACCATTTCAAAAAAAATTCCTCGTGCCCCTTTACAGTTAATTTCCTCCTCCTACCTCCAGCCCCTGGCAGCCACTGATCTATGTCACTATAGCTTTGCCTTTTCTAGAATGTCATATAAATGGAATCATACAGTTTGTAGTCTTTCTGTGTCTGGCTTCTTTCCCTTGGCATAATGCTTTTGAGAATCACCAGGTTGTAAACATATATCAGTAGTCTGTTCCTTTTTATTGCTGTATAGATATGTCACAATGTGTTTATCCATTCACATTTGATATACCTTTGTGTTGTTTCCAGTTTGGGGCTGTTATGAATAACACTGCTATACCAATCACATGCAGGTCTTTGTGTGGTCATGTGCTTTTCTTGCATAAAGACTTAGGAATAGAATTGCTAGCTGTAGGATAAAGTGTATGTCTGACTTTACAAGAAACTGTCAAATTATTTTCTAAAGTGACTACATCATTTTGGGCTCCCCTTCTTCTACCTTCCTGCAATGTATGAGAATTCCAGTTGTTCCAAATCCTCTCCAATACTTGGAATTGTCAGACTTTTTAATTTTAGCCATGCCAGAGGATCTGTAAAGATATCACATTGAGATTTTAATTTGCATTTCCCCATAACTAATGATATTGAGCATCTTTTCATGTGTTTATTGCCCCTTCAGATATGTGCTTGGGTGAAGTGTCCATTCTGGCAGGTAGATTTTTGGCTGACACATATCAGGAGGTTCTCAGAAGTCCTTGGGTAGCTGACATAGCAAGGACAGGCTACGAAGTTGTTTTTATTTTCCTTGGGAATGGTCCAAGACCCAGGGAGCTCAAAAATTAATTCCCATGCCCTGGATATAATTGGATTTCAGGGGAATTAAGGGACATCAGAGATGACACAAATTGGCTACTCTTTGAACACAATGGTTCTTACCATTTTGTGGGGAAAGGAGTCAGAATATGTGAAAGCAACAGATAGATACAAAATTTGGCACATGATTTCAGAGAAGGTTTCAGTAGACTGAAGTCCTACTATGAACCCCTGTTAAAAACTTCCTTAGATGAAGGCATATGTCATGAGGCTGTAAAGCAGAATTTTCAGAATGGACAAGACTCAGGTGGAAGGCATTCTCTCTCAGCAAAAGCTCAAGCTCATCCCTGGAAGACAGGAGTGGGGGCCAGGAGCATCTGGGTCACTCTTTCAGGAAAGGCAGGCACCCTTCCCATCCCCAAGGGCTGTCAAGAGGTCCTTAATGATCTGCTCAGGTGGCTTTCAGGGGTAGGCAAGGCGGATAGTAGGGGGATCAAGAACAGCTGGCCAGTAGGCAGCAGCCTGGCAAGCATTCTGTGCCCATCAAGATACTTCCCAAGAGAGGTTATCATAGAAAGGGCATGCCCAGCTGTGAGGCCCAAGGATGAGGAAGGAAGATGGATTTGTTGCCAGTTTATCCTGGGCTGAGAAAGGAGGAAATATTTCAAGTGTGAAACCTTCATCTAAAGCCCTTCAAGTATTTTTATCCACACTTGGGGAGACCGTTCATTTGGAGAGAGCCACCACATTGGACACAAACACCAAAACACCTGTAAAAAGCAGACAGAGCCAGAGCCGTTGGTTGAGTTGAATCTCTGTCCCGCCCTCCCCTCCTTCTCTCAGTTCAGCAAACACCATTTAGAATTAAGGGGAAATAGCAACAATGTTCCAAGAATATACCTGTGGCTCACTTTGTTTTTATCTCACCTGATGGGTGTTTTGGTGTTTGCAATAGAGCCCAAGAAAGAGACACACCTCATCCTCCCTCTCAGAGCCTCTCTGACTTCACAGCTGCCATAGGTAGCTCTCCCACCCTCCAAAATTTAGAGAGGCAATTTTAGACACCTCTGGTTGCCCTCATCTCACTTCCCATCTGATTTTGCCTGTATCTTCTCTATAATGCCTCCAAAAAGAAGACCAAACCCAAAACTCTCATTTCTATCACTTTATGTACAACAAAATGAGCCCCCAGGACTTGGCTGTGGTATTATTCAGTGTCTTAGGTAATTCCTTTCCCGGGAAATCTTCCTTGAAGTCCCCACCTGAAAGTGGGTCTGTGGCTAAGCTCCTGGAGCCCCTTATTTATCCCTCAAACTTGTTTGCAGTGGAGGAGGATGTAGGAAGTGATTCTATGTCTTATCTCCCTATGAACAGCTTGAAAAGATTTTATTTGTCTTTTTACCCTGAGTTATTTAAATGCAAATAATTTTAGTAATAACAATTTTAACTCCTTCTTGAAGCTAGACAACATGTTCAAAGGTATGTATGTGGATGAAGTCCAGCCTCCTGGGGATTTCTGCTTACATAAAAGGTCAGGAAAAATAGATCCATGACAAAAGGAATCTTTGGACAGATCTACATTTGGTGAATCATTGACACCATGATCACTCCCTCTCCCATCAGCTATTGCCTCATGAACAAAATGGAGAGAAATTTCTAGACAATTGCATTCGTTTTAACTGAGTAAGGAAAAACAAAATAAAACAAAACAAAAAACAAACGACAGAGATTCTGGGAATCCTGCTAAAATCCAGGCCCTGGTAAAGCTAAGGATGTGCTGATCAAGCAAAACTCCCTAATCTGCGCACAAAGGCCTCCAAGATGAGTCAGCTAAAAGAGGCTAATCCCCAGAAGGGACTGATTGCTAAAGCTGTTGAGGCCACACAGGCACCGAGCACTGGAAAACAGGGGATAGTGAAAGCTTAAAGCCATACTGTGTAGAGAAAGGTCCTAGAGCGACAGGGGAGGGTCTTGGCTCTCTAAGAGAACATCTCGGTCCCTTCTCGAGCTGTGGGTCATTCACACGGCTCAGCCTTGGACAAGGACCAGATATAAGGATGATTCCAAGGATGCAGACATTGAGTTATCATCTGGTTAAAGTCCCAGTTGTGGGGTAGGGCACGGAGGTGGCGTAACAAATACTGTAAGCAAGGCAACCAACTACAGTATTAATGATTCTGTAACAGTCAATAAACCAGTTGGTACAAAAATTATACTCTACTAGATGTTAGGGGTGAGGAAGGAAGGAGGCAGGGAGAAGAAACAACATAGCATACAGCAGGTGCTCCGTACAGGTTAGCTGACCCTGAAATCAGAGAAGCAGACAGTGCTCACAAAGTGCGGGTTCAGATTAAAAGTGTACTATTCAGGGAGGACCTTTGCCCCTGTGCTGTTTGACTTTGGGTAAATCATTTGGGGCTTGGTCTTTTGTTAAATTGGGAGCCCTTTGGTCTTGTTCTAGCCTCAGATTCCCTTAAGTGGCAAAGTTAACCCAATAAATAGCAAAAGAGCATTCTCTTGGGGCTGTTTGGTCAATTTCCATTCATCAGTGGTTCTCTGTGGGATCAACATCTCCCCCCAGGGGCACTTTGTTTTTGTTTTTTTGCGGTACGCGGGCCTCTCACTGTTGTGGCCTCTCCCGTTGCGGAGCAACAGGCTCCGGACGCGCAGGCTCAGCGGCCATGGCTCACGGGCACAGCCGGACCGGGGCACGAACCCGTGTCCCCAGCATCGGCAGGTGGACTCTCAAACACTGCGCCACCAGGGAAGCCCCCAGGGGCACTTTGGACTTTCACAAGGTTATTTTTGGTTGTCACAATGATCAGGGGCACCTCCTGGCATTTAGTGGGCCAGCTGGACGCTTACTGTCCTGCTGTGTACAGAACAGTCCCCCATTTTGGAGAAGTTTCTCTAACCTTGTCTTTGTCCTAATTCACATGTGACTGTCTTGCCAGTCACTCATGTAGAGGAAAAAACTCTGCTTTACATATAAACACAAATAACTTTTTCACAGTTTTACTATACAGTCAATTTTCTAGGCTACTTTATCTGTGAATTTCATTTCAGGGGAGTAGAAGAGGGGATTACAAAATATTTGTTATAAAAGAGTCATATAGAGTTGGGTGCTGCTTCTAGAAACCCCCCGGCAGCCAATCCCACCCAAAGAGAAGCTGAACAAGACATTCTTATTTACTCCAGCAGACATAGGGTTGGATACATGTGCTTCTTAGAGTTCTGCATCCCACCACTACCACATTACCTGATATTCCCCAGCACTCACCACCAGTTGAGGAAGATAAAACCACTCTTTTGGGGGTTCTTCCTGGAGTTCACTTCACACTAAGTCACATCTCCCCACGACATGTAAAGGAGCTGGTCTTCCTCCCAATTGTCTTCTCATGCCCTCACACTTAGTCTTTTTCATTTAAAACTGGATCCCTGGTTCTCAGCAGCAACTTCCTTAAAACAGGATGTTTTATATTTGCAATTAGAAATTTATAACACCTGGGGACTAGCTAGTGTCTAAGAAAGGAGCTAGCTAGCTGCTGGCCAGGGTAAGCCACTAGAGGAGATTTTCTCTAGCAAAGTGGTTCTTAATCTGAGAGCAGTACAGTGTGTCAGCACTAACACAGAATTTCCCTCCCTCTGTGCAGTACATGTGGCTGAAAATGTGTTTGAAGGTTGAACTATAAACCACTTGTTAATATCACTGTAATTATGGGAACTTTATTTACAAAGCATATATATTTATATATAGCTCTAATCATGGTGACTGCAATGTTCCAGTGCTTGGCACACATAGGCAGGCTAACAATAAATATTTATTTAAGAGATGTCAAGTCCATCCTCTTCCTGCAATGCCATGCCACCTCTTTGTATACCTGATGAATGAAATAAGGGACTTAAGAAACAAATGAAGGAAAATGTATAAAAAGAATAAAGGCCACATGAAAAACTGCTCAACATCACTAATTATTAGAGAAATGCAAATCAAAACTACAATGAGGTGTCACCTCACACCAGTTAGAATGGCCATCATAAGAAAATCTACAAACAACAAACGCTGGAGAGGGTGTGGAGAAAAGAGAACCCTCTTGCACTGTTGGTGGGAATGTAAATTGATACAGCCACTATGGAGAACAGTATGGAGGTTCCTTAAAGAACTAAAAATAGAATTACCATATGATCCAGCAATCCCACTACTGGGCATATACCCAGAGAAAACCATAATTCAAAAAGACACATGCACTGCAATGTTCATTGCAGCACTATTTACAATAGGCAGTTCATGGAAGCAACCTAAATGCCCATCGACAGACGAATGGATAAAGAAGATGTGGCACATACATACAATGGAATATTACTCAGCCATAAAAAGGAACGAAATTGAGTTATTTGTAGTGAGGTGGACGGACCTAGAGTCTGTCATACAGAGTGAAGTAAGTCAGAAAGAGAAAAACAAACACCATATGCTAACACATATATATGGAATCTAAAAAAAAAAAATGGTCATAAAGAACGTAGGGGCAAGATGGGAATAAAGACGCAGACCTACTAGAGAATGGAATTGAGGATATGGGGAGGGGGAAGGGTAAGCTGTGACAAAGCGAGAAAGAGGCATGGACATATATACACTACCAAATGTAAAATAGATAGCTAGTGGGAAGCAGCCACATAGCACAGGGAGATCAGCTCAGTGCTTTGTGACCACCTAGAGGGGTGGGATAGGGAGGGTGGGAGGGAGGGAGACACAAGAGGGAAGAGATATGGGGATATATGTATATGTATAACTGATTCACTTTGTTATAAAGCAGAAACTAACACACCATTGTAAAGCAATTATACTCCAATGAAGATTTTTTTTAAAAAGTATACTGTTAGAAATTTCCATTACTTCAACATTTTCAAACTGGCAAAAAGTTGTCCATATTACCCTATTGTAAACTTTTCCAGGTCTATGTAATCTATGTCCATGTCCCCTTTTTCTTTCTGATAATGATTTTTTCATGCCTTTTTCTTTTTTTCTCATTAGTATCAATATGAGGTTTTAAAAATTTTACTAATGTCCTAAAAGAAACAATATCTGAATTTTATTGATCTTCTCTATTATTTATTTTCTATATAATTTATGCTAACTTTATTTCTTCCTTCCCTCTACTTTCTTTGGATTTTCTTTTGTTGTTTTTAAACTTTTTGAGATAGATGCATAAGTCATTGAGTTTTAGCTTTTCTTCTTTTTGAATATGTACTTTTTAAAGCTCTAAATTTTCTCTAAGCATGACTCTAACTATAACGTACATATTTTGATACTTGATAATTTTATTATCCTTCAGTTAAAACTATTTTATAATCTTCAATATAGTCTCTTCATTGAGCCCTGATTTACTTAAGCATATATTTTCTTAATTTCTAAATCAACAGGGATATTCCAGTAGAATATTTGATACTGGTTTCTAAATTAATTGCACTGTGACCCAGAATATACTTTGTATGATTTTAGTTGCTTGAAATTTGTAGAACCTTACTTTGTGGTCCATAATATGGTAAATTTTTGAAATGTTCCAGGTGTACTTAAAAAGAGTGTGTATTATTCAGTTTTTGTGTGTATTATTTTATGTATGTTAATTAGGTCAAGTTTACTCTTCCTGTTATTCCACTGTATCCTAACTGATTTTCTGTTTGCTTTTACTATAAAGAGAAATGTGTTATAATCTTACACTAAAAAAGAAAAGCGAGTAAAAAACATTTCCCCTATCAAAACCTCTGTGAGGAGCCACAGACCCTACATAACATAGGTGAGCAAATAGCTTGCCCCAAGTCCAGAAACCAATTTCTGGGCTGACAATTGTTCAGAAAGAGCCTTGAGCTTTACTTTGTCACTCTATATCCCTAGAATTTCTCTTTTCAGATAGAGCTCCAAAAGTTTCCAATCAGTTCCTCCTATTTCCTTCTCTGTACCCTTTCCTTCCTGGGGAAGTTGGACAGGCTCTCTGTTCACCTCCAGGGCTGGTGGGTCCTGGATGGTACAGTGGAGAACAATGGAGGAGTGTGATTTAATTTTTCTCCAGATTACTGTTGGCATCAACAGGCCAATCAACTAGACAGGGAGCCCTTCTTGGCTAGTTCCAATATGTCACACCTCTGCGTGGACCACCTCTGCATCAGTGGGGAACTTCCCTTTGTGTGTGAGCCCTGTTCTTTTTTGGGGCAGGCAGCTGTGAAGGTCAAATGCCATTTTGATCTCAAAGCTCCCTCTCTAGAATGTCTACCCATGGGCCCTAGTTCCACCTATTGGCTGAAGAGAAACAGTAGAATCCTCCCTATGATGAATGGATAAACAAAATATGGTACATGCATACAGTGGAATATTATCAGCCACAAAAGGTATTGAGAGTAACATCATGTAAGATAGTGGAATAGGAAGCTCCAGGAGTCCATCACTCTACCTAAACAACTGCTGAACTGGCCACCACTGTCTGAAAAATTATTTTGGAACTCTGGAGTCTAGTCCAACTATACTTACAGCATTCAGAGGAGAGCTTCATGAAGAGGCTGGTAAATCTGGGTGAACTTCAGCAAATTTTGCATGGTATAGCTACAATCCCCCAACCTCCATTCTTGTGACAAGCAGCCTTAGAGCCATGTTCCTGATGCACTTGCTGGAGCCAGGATGAGAGATAAGGACCTTGTCTTCCAAATATTGGGTTGTGTATTCTGAGTGCTAACTGCCTCATTGCTGCTTTTGATTGCTGAAAGGCTGACGGAGGTTGGCAGCCATTGTTTTAAACCCCATGAGCTTTATCCATTCATCTGTCATGGACAATTAGGTTGCTTCTATGTCCTGGCTATTGTAAATAGAGCTGCAATGAACATTGTGGTACATGTCTCTTTCTGAATTATGGTTTTCTCAGGGTATATGCCCAGTAGTGGGATTTCTGGGTCGTATGGTAGTTCTATTTTTAGTTTGTTAAGGAACCTCCATACTGTTCTCCATAGTGGCTGTACCAATTCACATTCCCACCGGCAGTGCAAGAGGGTTCCCTTTTCTCCACACCCTCTCCAGCATTTATTGTTTCTAGATTTTTTGATGATGGTCATTCTGCCCGGTGTGATGTGATACCTCATTGCTGTTTTGATTTGCATTTCTCTAATGATTAGTGATGTTGAGCATCCTTTCATGTGTTTGTTGGCAATCTGTATATATTCTTTGTAGAAATGTCTATTTAGGTCTTCTGTCCATTTTTGGATTGGGTTGTTTGCTTTTTGATATTGACCTGCATGAGCTGCTTGTAAATTTTGGAGATTAATCCTTTGTCAGTTGCTTCATTTGCAAATATTCTCTCCCATTCTGAGGGTTGTCTTTTTGTCTTGTTTATGTTTTCCTTTGCTGTACAAAAGCTTTTAAGTTTCATTAGGTCCCATTTGTTTATTTTTGTTTTTATTTCCATTTCTCTAGGAGTTGGGTCAAAAAGCATCTTGCTGTGATCTATGTCATAGACTGTTCTGCCTATGTTTTCCTCTAAGAGTTTGATAGTGTCTGGCCTTACATTTAGGTCTTTAATCCATTTTGAGTTTATTTTTGTGTATGGTGTTAGGGAGTGTTCTAATTTCATTCTTTTACATGTAGCTGTCCAGTTTTCCCAGCACCACTTATTGAAGAGGCTGTCTTTTCTCCATTGTATATTTTTGCCTCCTTTATCAAAAATAAGGTGACCATATGTGTGTGGTCAACTGATTCTTAACAAAGTAGCAAAGGTAATTTAATGGAGAAATGACAGTACTTAACAAAGGATTTTGGAACAACTGGACATCCACATGCAAACAAAGGAAAATGAACCTTGACGTAGACCTTTCACAAAAATTAACTCAAGATGGTGCACAGACCTAAATGGAAAATGGAAAATTATAAACTCCTAGAAGATAACATAGGAAAACATCTAGGTGACCTTAGGTTTGTCAAAATCTCTTTAGATAAAACACCAAAAACTTGATCCACAAAAGAAAAAGTTGGTAAGTTGAACTTCATTGGTATTAAAAACTTCTGCTCTGCAAAAAGCACTGTTAAGAAAATGAAAAGACAAACTACAGACTGAGAGAAAATATTTGTAAAACACCTATCTAATAACGGATTATTGTCCAAAATATACAAAGAACTCTTCAAACTCAACAATAAGAAAACAGCTATCCAATTTAAAAATGGTTATAAGATCTGAATAGACACCTCAGCAAAGAAGATATAAAGACGGCAAGCAAGCATATCCAAAATGCACAAAGAACTCCTAAAATTCAACAGCATCTTGACAAACAAGGTCTCACAGAGAAAACAAACTCTCACAAACTCAAGAAACAAAACTCAAACAATTTAAAAATGGGCAATAGATCCGAACAGGTATCTCGTCAAAGAAGATAAGCACATGGCAGAAAGCATATAAAAAGGTGCTCAACATCATATATCATTAGGGAACTGCAAATTAAAACAACAACGAAATACCACCAAACACCCATCAGAAGGGCTGAATGCGAAAACCGACAGCATCACATGCTGGTGATGGTGTGGAACAACATCGCTGGTGGGAAGGCAAAAATGGTACAGTCACCTTGGGAGACAGCTTGGCAGTCTCTTACAAAGCTTAACATAGTCTCACCAGCAATATGATACAGCAACCATGTTCCTAGGTATCTACCCAACAAGAGTTGAAAACTTATGTCTACACAAAAACCTGCACACAAATATTTAACAGCTTTATTCATAATTGCCCTAAACTGGAGGCTATCAAGGTGCCCTTCAGTGGGTGGCTGAATAAACAAACAGTGCTGTGTACATCCATACAATGGAATATTATTCAGAAGTAAAAAGGAATGAGTTATCCAGCCACCAAAAAACGTGGAGGAACTTGAAATACATATTGCTTAGTGAAAGGAGCCAATCTGAAAAGACCACATAATGTATGATTCCACCTATCTGACATTCTGGAAAGAGCAAAACTATAGAGGGAGTGAAAAGATCAGTAGTCAGTGGTTTGAGGGGAGGGAGAGAGGAAAGAATAGGTGGAGCACAGGGGATTTTAAGGTGGTAAAACTATTCTGGGCCATACTGTAATGGTGGATACATGACATTACGAAGTTGTCAAAACTCACAGAACTGTATAACAAAAACGGTGAACCCTAATGCAAACTATGGACTTTAGTTGTTAATGTACCAATATTGGTCCATAAATGTTAACAAATGAACCACATTATTGCAAGGTTAAAAAATGGAGTAAATTGCGGGGGAGGGACAATGAGAAGGAATATATGGGAACTCTGTGCTATTTCCTCACTTTTTCTATATACTTAAAACTGCTCTAAAATATGAAGTTTATTAAGTATTAAAAAAGTAAATGAATGTGGAATCTAAAATATGACACAAATGAACCTATCTATGAAACAGGAATAGAATCAGGGACATAGAGAATAGACTGGTGGTTGCCAAGGGGGAGGAGGTGGGAGAGGGATGGAGTGTGAGTTTGGGGTTAGCAGATGCAAACTGGTATATAGAGAATGGATAAACAGCAAGGTCCTACGGTATAGCACATGGAACTATACTCAACATCCTATGATAAACCATAATGGAAAAGAATCTGAAAAAGAATGTATATATATGTATAACTGAGTCACTTTGCTGTGCGGCAGCAATTAACACAACACTGTAATTCAACTATGCTTCAATAAAAAATAAATTTAGAAAAGTAAATGAGATAATATTAGATAAAACATATAACAGAACATCAATTCTAGGTTATCCACTTTTATTCTCAATTCACTGAAATTATTTTTATCAGGATCAATTTTTAAATGTAAATTACTTTATTTGGGGTCCACATCATAATTTACTGACTAAAGATTCTGTTATTGTAAATTTTAGGGATCATTCTTTCTACCAAGTCAGTTTTCCAGGGTCAAATTATACGTATCAAAATGTTTTCAAATATATTTTTCTTCCACTAATTTTTAGTTAATGATAAAGTTTACCATGAGCAGTTTTAACCACTATCAGTTTTATTTTTTGTGGATTATTTTTCCTACTATATTCAGCATAAGGGTCAAAAATGGTGGGGTCAACGCATTCTATTCTTTGACTTATAGAGAAATAATTTTGATACATCTTTTTAAGGAACACGCTGCTTGCTTAAAAGTCCCCGCAATCCCCACTCCACCCCACCCCACTCCATTTATGAAATAGGAAAGGATTTTCCCAGATCTACTTACAAGGGACAAGCAGACAAAAGCCAACAGAGTGATTTTGATAATTTTGTTGAGAACAAAAAGCAAGGGTCCCACTCATATATCCTGGTTTGGAGCCAAGACTTTTTGTTCTGTCTGTGAATGAATAAACACCAAGAAAAGAGAGGCTGTGGTAGGTGAACAAATGCCCTATGCCTCTGAAAATAACACCATCTCCTTCTCTTCATCTTGGAGTTCTATGTAGGGAGAGAGCACTGGTAGTTTTCGCAGTTTTCATTCTCCCTTTGCTTAGAAACAGAGACAGTTTGAATACAGGCAGCAATTCACCAAACTAAAAGACTAGAGTTCCTAATCTCTCCTGCAGCTATAAGAGTGACCAGACGAGGTTCAGGCCAATACCATGTGACCAGAGGTATGGTGTGAGATTTTGAGGAGGTCAGATGGTCAGATGGAACTGACAGAGCCGAGGGGGTCCCCTGTGCCCTCATTCTTTTCTCCTTCCTGCCATCTGAAAGGCAGCCATGATGGCTGGTCCAGGCTGGAGCCCCAGCAGGCATTTTGGACCATTTTGATGATGGAAATTATATACTAAGATGCTGGAGCAGGACAGATGATCTATCATCTTCCATGATGGACAGCCCAGGATTAGTATGGACTGCCTGCCTCTAGGGTTCTTTAATATGAGAAAGATATAAATCTCTCTCCCCTGTTTATACCACCACTATTTGGGATTTCTTGATATATGCAGCCGAATCTAATCCTAACCAAAGTATGAGCTTTGCCATTGAATCACTATGTGACCTTGGACAAGACAGGTCTCTCCTCTGGCATGTATCTCCTTGTCATAGTGGCAGAGGCACCACAAACCAAGTCCAATGTCCAGGGACAGGACTAGCTCTTGTTGGACCCTCAGGGTTCTCATTTGGAAGCAGGGGGTAGAATCACTGTCTTGGCCGAGATGAGGATGCCTCACGCATGAAGAGGACACCTGGGGTGGACAGAGAGAGGGGGCAAGGGAGGCTTCCGAGGTCCTTGGCACTGCCCTTGAAGCCTGCAAGTCCTGCTTCTTTGCTCATCTGGGACTCTGGAGAGCAACTGCCTTGAAAGGTCACACAAATAAAGGTGCCTGTTTGGTTTTGCCGTATCCCGGCCTGGGGCTGCAGTTCTAGTGCTGGACGCCAGGGGGCAGGCAGCCTCCTGGGTCTATGGTGTCCACCAAGCTTCGGGGGAGCAACTGGAGCAGAAAGAGTTACACAGAGGTCATTCTGGCTGTCCCCCGGCCTCAGAGGCAACTCGACCTCCTGTTACTAGTGTTCATCTCCACAGACTGAGCTGGTAAAAATCAAGAAGGGAGGTGCTCCCAAATTCTCCCCTTTAATCACTGAGCAGCCAAGCACTCAGCCTGTTCCAGGTACCCTGGGAGGCCAGGTGCAGTGCAGAAGATGATTGAGTGGTCTCTGCCCGCAAGGAACTCATAGTCTGGAGGGGAGATGGACAAAAGCATGACACCAGGGACATGTGAAAGGAGAGAGCAAGTGCGCTGCCTGAAATGAAGCAGGGTGCCATGAGGGAGGACGAGGGAGTCACTGGGTAGGAGACCCTGAAAGGCCTCCCTGGGGTGACATTTTCTGGGACCGGATGACAAGAGGGAGAAGGCACCACTGGGGCAGAGACTGGCAGGCAGAAGTGAGTTTGGCCAGAGGGTGTAGGGAGGCGGCTGCGGGGCTGGAGCGGGGAGCAGGGCAAGGGGAGGAGGGAGGGACTGGGTCATGGGGCCCGCAGCCTATGTTAGCTGTGTATTCCTCTCTGACAACATTGCTCCAAAATTTAGCCCCTTAAAACTACAAATATTTAATATCTCACCATTTGTGTGGACTGGGAATCTGTTCACGGCTTAGCTGGGTTGCTCTGCTTCAAGGTGTCTCACAGGCAGGTGCTATGGCTTCATCTGGGCTCAACTTGGGGAGGACTTGCTCCCAAGTTCATTCACAGGCTGCAGGATTCTGTTCAGACCGAGAGTCTGAGTTCCTTTCTGTCTGTTGGCCTGGGCACTCCCTCAGTTCGCTCTTGGGTGGACGACTACTCAGCGCAGCTCATAACATGGGTGCTTGCTTTCCCAGATCCAGAGATATAACAGAGAGAGAAAGAGAAAGAGAGAGAGAGAGAGAGAGAGAGAGCGAGCAGTAGAGAGGTGTGGGGCTGGGAAGAGGCAGTGAGCAGGAGGGAGGGAAGGGAGGGGGAGGGAACACAGGCGACAGCAGGTAAGAGGGGAGGGACAGACTGTCTGTCATTACATCTTGGAAGTGACCTCCCGTCACTCTTGCTGTATCCTGTGGGTCACAAGCCAGTCACTAACCACTTAGTAGTTGCACAGAGAGTGGAGCTTCCTGGCTGGATGTGGAACACGGGTTGTGCCCCTGGGGATGCCCCGGGAGGCGTGTTCAGCAGGCTCACCCCAGGACTGGGAAAAGTGGCCACATTTTGGAAATGACTCAATGATGAAAAGTGTAGCCTCCCTCTCATCATTAGAAGAGTAAAAATAAGAAAACGGATTAGATGTCATTCCTCATCTGCTGAACCAGCAAAAAAATTTCCCCCAAAGCTCCTGAAACTAGAACACTTGGTGTGGATGAGGGAAATGGGCACTGAATCCTCATTGACTCTTCTCCTGGAGGGTGACTTGTGCCGTGTCCCCAGATGCCCTCTCCTTTGACTCAGGGAATCTACTTCTAGAAACCAGAGGCGACGACTAGAGATGTGCACAGAGTCCATGTTGGGGGATACCTTGTTTCTAAGAGCCCTGCCCAGGACACACCCCTTGTCCGACAGAGGGCATCCGGCTCCTCTGGCAGTGGGACACTGCAGACAAGACCCCTTAGTGGGCCATGAACTGAGCTAGTGGATTATGTTAGGGTCAAAACCAAAACAAAACACAAACAAACCAAAAAAGGAAAATATTAGAGAGCAGCCTTCCCCGTAAGGGTGAGTGTTGTTTCGTGACTTGGTCTCAGTTGTGGATGTGTGAGGGCACTGCCAGCACGTGAAGTCCATTCCACACCGTGGGCAGTGGCAGCAAAGTATGAAGACTGATGGTGTTAAGTGGATATTTAAGGATATGGAGAGGGTATACCCAGCTGAAATTTAAAAACAGAATGCATATTATGATTCCGTTTTGCAAATATAATGCACACACATGGAAAATGGTGTAGGGAACGGCTGTCTCTGGATGCCAGGATTTTTTTTTTTTTTGCGGTTCGCAGGCCTCTCACTGTTGCGGCCTCTCCCGTTGCGGAGCACAGGCTCCGGACGCGCAGGCTCAGCGGCCACGGCTCACGGGCCCAGCCGCTCCGTGGCATGTGGGATCTTCCCGGACCGGGGCACGAACCCGTGTCCCCTGCATCAGCAGGCGGACTCTCAACCACTGCACCACCAGGGAAGCCGTGATGCCAGGATTTTTATAGTCTTTGTTTTGCTTATTTGGTCCTTTTTTTTTTTTTGTCTACAATGAATATTCCTTTTGGAATAATACGGAAAACAATGAAAGGCAGCATACTGAGGGGGAAATAAGAAAAGAATGGGAACTTGCTTTTGCCTTGACCCTTCAACCTTGTGGCCTCAGTGCACAAAGGCTGGCCCAGCTGAGCAAGCTGGGCCTCACTGGGTGCAGCGGGTCAGGAGAGTGGAGTCTGTGTCCCCACTGGACAGGTGACAGAATTGGACTCAGAGGGCCACACAGCACTGAAGGATCAGCCCAGGCCTCCCGGTTCTGCACTCCTTCAGCTCCCTGGCACTGCCACTGTTTGTAGGCTCTGTCTGGGCTGCGGTGGGCCCCCAATACCTGCCCCAGTCCTTACATCCCTCTCCCAGCTGTCCTGCCACAGCAGGCATGCTTCCTCCAGCCTTCCCTGCCCACTGGGACGTCACCCAGATGAAGGACAGTCAGTGACCACAGGCTGTCCTGTGCCCAGGTCTGCGTCCTGTTCTCCGTGCACGCGGCCCAGTGTCCAGGAGGAGCGGGTGGCAGGCGCAGAGACTCTGAGGCTGGCAGAGGAGAGAGGTAGCTTTCCTACGTACAAAGCACCCGGGTGCATTCACTGCAGGCTGAGTTTCAGGGGCAGTCAGAGCTGGGCTGGAACCCCGGCTGCAGCACTCTCCCGCGGAGTGACTTCGGAGGTATCTTCATTTCTCTGAGTTTCAGTTTTTTATTTACAAAATAGGGGTTACGTGGTGACTGCCACCTGTCCCTGGCAGGGCTGAATTAGATCATGTACCTGCAGAGCATGCCGCAAGCTGGAAGGGGCTATGCCGACGTGACGTGCTGCTTTGGGGAGAGAGGGTGCTGTGGCAGAGTGGTGCAAAGGGGCCTGGCTTTAGGTTTGGGAAACCTGCGGCAGTGACGCTGCTGCTGCTGCGCTCATATCCCCTTGGCCCACCTGATTCACCTGCAGCTGGGGAGCTGGTCTCCAGCCAGCATCCCTTGAGACCCCCTGCCTGAGGGCGTGTCTGGCACCATGGGAGGTTCCTGTCCCAAAAACTGGCACAAGGGGCAGTGTGGCAGCACTAATGCCAGGCAATTCTCTACCTGCGCTGACAGTCAGGTCAGGTGGGAGGCTGTTTTCCAGCGAGGTGGAGCCTGCTCACCCATAGCAGGGGCCACTCCTCAAAGCCCCCTCAGTGGCTTTTCTCCTTCCAGGCTCCCTTTCCCTATGTCCTCACTCATGCTTCTTGGAATCATCTCCAAAACAAACGACTTGCCTCCAAGTCCTTGTCCACTTCTGGGGAACCCGAACTCTGCTGAGGTTCTGCATTGCCTGTGTCACTTTGAGTGGGTTGCCTTGACCTCCTGGACTTGAGCTTCTACAACTGTAAAATGCGGGCAATACCTACCTCATCGAGTCGTTAAGAGATAAAGCACGTGGAAACTCAGACTGAGGCAACGCTAACATTCAAACTGTGTAGGAGCAGCAGAAGCTCAGGAAGTGGAGGAAGGAGCCTGAGCCGCCTGTGTCCATAGGGCACAGAGAGCTGCTGGCACAGTGAGGCCGTGTTGCAATCAAAGAAGAAGAGAAAGAGGACAAGGAAGACGGCAGGATGCAGGTTTCCAAAGACAGTGATCTGAGTCTCACAGGACTAAAGAGACCCTTAGTAAAGTTAAAGAGGCCTAGAAGATTTCTGCCAAAATCTTATAATTGGCCAGACAATTGCCAGACACCCAGCCAACACTGGATGGAGTCTTTATTGGGTCCGGGAATCAGCGCATAGCTGCCGTTAAAACTCACGTTTTGTTAAATGCGCAATATACTCTTTCCCATAAGTTTTAATTTTCCAAGATGAAGTGCCCAGCATGCCTTTTGGAAGTTATTTCCTCTGAAGTATCGATCTCTATTTTAAGTTAACCATTCCTGTTATCCGCCGTCCTAGCTGACCGTGTGGAATTCCCCCTTTCACCTCTGTGTTCCTCATTGGAAGTGATCTCCATGTGGGCAGGGACCACAACGTGTCCTGGTCACTGTGAAGGTACAGCGCTGGGCATAGAGCAGAGATGGATGGATGGATGGATGGAAGGATGGATGGATGGAAGGAAGAAGGGTGGGTGGATGGATGAGGAGTCCACACAAAATAAGCCTTTATTGGGAGTGGGTTGAGGGTGTCACAAGTACAGGTCCTGGATGGTGTGCACAGAGCGCTTCCAGCTGTCCTTCCAGCGCTGAGCCTCCTTCACCTGCAGTGTGCTGTCATCCTGGATCTTCTTCAACTCCTCTTCCAATGACGCTAAATATTTCTGGGAGCAAGCAGCGGGAGGAAGCCACGTGAGGAAGGGCTTCTGGGCTCTGTGCCCTAGACGAACACTGTAACCTGCTGCCAGTTAGCTTTGAACCCACTCCAGGCACCGGCAAGAGTTCCACAGGTCATTTCTCATTACTTTGCCCACTAACCCGTCAGGCAGGCCCGGTTATTTCCCCCATTTTACAGATTGGGAAACTGAGGCTCACAACCTTGCCTGGGGTTATTTAGCTAGAAAGAGGCTGAGCAGGGACTAGGACCCTGCTCTATCTGATTCTGCACTCTGCCCTCCTTCTTAATCACCATCCCACACTGTAGCCTCCTTGGAGCTCAGGGGTCCTGGCTTCCTCGAGAGGCTGAGCCCACTAGGCCTGAGCCCTCACTGAACTTGGCAGCAGAGTTGCCCCCTCTGCCTGGGTCTTAGCACGGTGGCCTGGGAACTGAGGGCTCTCCAAATACTGGGGTCAGCATATCTCAGGACGAGGTTTCTCTCTGGGGCACCAGGAACAAAGGTCCACACATCTTCAGAGCCAAGAGGTCCCGCAGGAGGCCTCTGGGTGCAGCCTCCTCTTCGGGCAGGCCCCATGGGGTCTAACAGGTACTGGGTTCAAATCCTCGCTCTGCCACTCTGCAGTGCCATAGAGGGGACACACTTCTTTAAGTCTCAGTGTCCTCAGCAGCAACATGGGGACAATTCTACCTTCTTCATGGGCTTGTTACAAGGATCCAATGAGAAGGCTCACGTCGAGAACAGAAACTGCAGCAGGTGCTCAGGAACTGTCCCTTATTCCACCCATTGTCACCCGCTGCTCCCATGGCCTCCATGCCTCTGACTACTTTGTCCCCTCACTCTGTCTCAACTGTTCCTCGGAAAGCCTTCCTTCACACACACACCCCCACCCAAGTCTGGGTGTGGTGTCTCTCGGCTGGGCTCCTACAGCACTGGGGCTCACACCATCAGACCCGAGCTATCATTGGGACTGGACACGACCTGTGGCTCACGCGCTGGTGCTTAAGAACATTGGCTGTTCCCAGTGCTGACACTGTGCCCTGGGGCACCCTGAGGTGTGTCATCTGCTCCATGGACCAAATGACAGGGCACCTGGTGATAGCAAGCTCCCTCCTTCCCAAGGCAGCCACACCTAGCTGCCCTGCGTTCCCTGGGGTGCACCCACCCCACCCTGTCTCTCCACTCACCAAATAGATAGCATCTCGAGCTTCCACAGATGCCAGGTGGCCCAGGGTCGTTTTGGTGGTGGTGATTGATGGTGTTTTCTGGAGGAGAATCTTGTGTTGGATGGTGACTTCGGTGGGTTTGATTCCTGGCCACTTCCTACAAACAAACATGCATGAAAAGTCCTACAGGCTTATCTTCATCATTCACAGTGCACCCTTCATCCCTGGTGAAAAAGGTTAGCATTTAAAAAAAAAAAAATTATCATGCTTTAAACGTCTAATTAAAAGAAAAACCCTGATAATAAACAAATGGGACCTAATGAAACTTAAAAGCTTTTGCACAGCAAAGGAAACCATAAACAAGAGGAAAAGCCAACCCTCAGAATGGCAGAAGATATTTGCAAACGAAGCAACTGACAAAGGACTAATCTTCAAAATTTACAAGCAACTCATGCAGCTCAATATCAAAAAACAAACAATCCAATCCAAAAATGGACAGAAGACCTAAATAGACATTTCTACAAAGAAGATATACAGATTGTCAACAAACACATGAAAGGATGCTCAACATCACTAATCATTAGAGAAATGCAAATCAAAACTACAATGAGGTATCATCTCACACCAGTCAGAATGGCCATCATCAAAAAATCTAGAAACAATAAATGCTGGAGAGGGTGTGGAGAAAAGGGAATCCTCTTGCACTGTTGGTGGGAATGTAAATTGATACAGCCACTATGGAGAACAGTATGGAGGTTCCTTAAAAAACTAAAAATAGAACTACCATATGGCCCAGCAATCCCACTACTGGGCATATACCCTGAGAAAACCATAATTCAAAAAGAGTCATGTACCACAATGTTCACTGCAGCTCTATTTACAATAGCCAGGACATGGAAGCAACCTAAGTGTCCATGACAGATGAATGGATAAAGAAGATGCGGCACATATATATAATGGAATATTACTCAGCCATAAAAAGAAACGAAATTGAGTTATTTGTAGTGAGGTGGATGGACCTAGAGTCTGTCATAAAGAGTGAAGTAAGTCAGAAAGAGAAAAACAAATACTGTATGTTAACACATATATATGGAAACTAAAAAAAAAAAAAAAAAAAGGTTCTAAAGAACCTAGGGGCAAGACAGGAATAAAGACACAGACGTAGAGAATGGAAGTGAGAGAGTGGCGTGGACATATATACACTACCAAATGTAAAATAGATAGCTAGTGGGAAGCAGCCGCATAGTACAGGGAGATCAGCTCGGTGATTTGTGACCACCTAGAGGGGTGGGATAGGGAGGGTGGGAGAGAGGGAGACGCAAGAGGGAGGAGATATGGGGATATAGGTATATGTATAGCTGATTCACTTTGTTATACAGCAGAAACTAACACACCATTGTAAAGCAATTATACTCCAATAAACAGGTTAAAAAAAGAAAAAGAAAAACCTTACCGAGCACTTAACATTAAGCTTCGTCAAGTTCTTTTTTGCATTTTCATACAGTTTAAATCCATGTGTATACACAGTTGGGTTCTGCATGGGGAATGGGAATCCCACACCTCTAGATGTTTCCCTTTTCTGGGTCTCAGTTTCCTCATCAATTGGCCAGCGAGGTGGCAGTCATCAGTTCCTGGCCTGCTTTTCCTATTCTGCTATAAAACCAGTGCTGACAACTTAGCTGGGCAAATCGCTGCCTTACTTCTTCCAGAGTAACATTCTTGGGTCACAGGGGACAAGCATTTTGGTAGCTCTTGTCATACAGGATGGACAGCCGTAGTGGATCACAGTGCCACCAGCAATCTGAGAATGTGCCCCACACTGGGACAGGCCTCTATTTTTTGGGGGGGCCCCTTTGTGGGTCCTTATCACGTGAACTAATACCTGCTGAGCTCTTAGTATGTGCCGGGGCACTCCAAGTACAATCTCATTGAACTTTCTCTTCATAATATCATGTAAGGTAGGCTGCCATGCCCATTTCACAGATGAGGAAACAGGCTTAGGACACAATGCCTTCCCAAGATTACCAGGTTTGTTTGACGTCAGAGCTCGTGGCCCTAACCATTCCACTGCACCACCCCCAGCAAATACAGCCATTTGTGGTATTACTCCCTGCTCTCGGCTCTCACCTGCTCCCTCGTTCAATCAGGGGCTTCTCACTCTCTTCCTCCAGGGAGAGCCCGTTGAGTTTCCTCCGTATTAGGATTGATGTTTTCTGTTTCGGGGGCTCCACCTCTGGCAGGCAAGAGACAGGTTACTGACAGCGGCCTCACCCACAGCCTGAGATCAAGGGGACCCCCGACCTTACATTTAGAGAAATGAGGGCTCGCTCCCCTCTTCCCCACTTGGAGTCTCAGGCAGGAGGCAGAGGCCCCTCCCAAACAGAAGCCAAATGCACCAGGTTCATAGGTGGGGGCCGAGGAGATGGCAAGGGGGTCAAAGCTGGAGGATGAGAGGTATGGTTTGGGCATGGTTCCCAGCTCCAAAGCCCTCAGAATGATGCTCTGACTTTCTTGCAGCTCCTGTGAGCCCCCGAATATGCTTTGTAGAGCCTTCTTTGGCTTATACTAGCTCAGATGGGTCCTGAACTAAGAATTTCTCCTGGAATGCATACATTCAATGTTGTCCCTCTCACGTCCGGCTCACTGACCTGCCCTTTGACGTGAAGAGAAAGGGGCTCCGTCCACGCGGTGAGCAGCCCTCTGCACCCTGGTCTGCATGGATGGCAGGGCCAGGCTGCTTGGTTCAGAGCAGGAGAGGCTCCTGTAGACCTGGTGCAGGGGGTCTCCCTGGCCTGGCGGTTCCCTCCAAGTTACCGAGGCTGCCTCCCTGCCGGCTCCTCTCGCCTGTTCTCCCTCAAGTGTGAACCCCAGGGTCTCTGCAGGCTCTGCTCTCCCAAACCAGGCTCACATTTGCCAAAGAGAGCCCCAACACTGGAAAGTGACCAACGCCTCGAAATTCATATACATTTTGACCTAGAAAGTCCACTTCTAGGAATCTGTTGCCCCGAAACAGAGAAATATGGATGCAGACGTTCCCTTCAGCACGATTACAGGAGCGAAAAGCTGGACGTGGCCCGATGTGCACCAGCAGGGAACTAATCAGTAACATACGATGCACAGCAACTGAAAGTGCTCAAGGAGGTGGTGACTGGCTTGCCCAGCGTCCGCCCAAGGGGAAATTAGCTTACAAAAGAGCACACACTTGTGATCCATCCTCCCATCCCCCCGCTGATATCCCCACAGGCCTGTGCCCGAAGGGAAATAACGAGGAGGACAGCCAGTGTTAAGGACACTTATTTCTGGGTAGAATGACTATGTTCTTCTCTTTCTTTGTAACTCATATTGAATTTCTCATTTTACTGTAAGAAATATTCATTGTCTGTCTAATGAAAACTTAAAAATATAAAAATAATATATTTATTTACTTAATAGATTAGTGATAAATGGATAATATTTAATATCTGATTTGAATCTTTGTATAGTTATAAAAGTAATTGGTGCACATTATAAAAAATTTAAACATCACCTAACGGGGAAAAAGAAAAGATTTTAGAAATCTCTCACAGCCCCACTTACCAGAGATGGTCATCAACAGTCTGGTACCTGTCTCTCAGGCTCTGTTGCTCTCATTCTCTGTCTCTGTCTGTATCTCACACAGACTCATTTACATATATGCGGGGTGCATGTTTATATCACATATGTGTTTTTTTAATAGTATCATAGGTAGGTATAATGGTCACCTTGCTTTTTCCTGTGACAGTGTTCCTTCAGGACTTTCTGGTTGGCACATAGAGACCTACCACACCCACTTGAACAGCTAGCTGCACAGTACTCCCTCCTACATCTGGACCATAATTTATTTACCCAATCCTCTATATGTAGATATTAACATTGTTTCCAGTTCTTTGCAATTTCAAGCAGTGTTGTGAAGAATCTGCTTGAAAATATATCTTTGAAAAAGTATGCACGTATTTCTGTTGGATAAATTCCCAGGGTTAGAACGGCTAGGTCAAATGCACACACACTCAGGACTTTGAAGGCACCGACAACAGAGTGTTCTCCAAGAGAGTGGGGTGGACGTACACTTCTCTGAGAGGCTCTGTGGTGCTCAGGCTTCCTGACAGCCTCACCAGTGCTGGCTGTCACTGAACTTAAAAGCCTTGCCAGGTTATTGGCGAGAAATGATATCTTAATAATGTTTATATTCACATTTTTCATCATTGGTGAAGTCAAGCATCTTTTAAATTTATTGGCCTTTTGAATTGCATGTTTGTTCTCTATCTCTTTTTACAAATTTGGCCTGTTAGAGTTCTTTATACCACAGGGATATTAGGCCATTCTCTGGCCTATTAGTTATTAGGAATATTTTTGCAGTTTCTGGTTCGTCTTTCCATATTTTGACATTTTTCCTTGTTTTTGTTTTGGCCACAGAGAAGTACCAGCCATTCCTTTATGGCTTCTGGCTCTCACAGTTAGGAAAGCTGTCCCTACCCCAAGATTATGAAAATATTTAGCATTAGGATTTCATTTTTTATATATAATCTTTGATTCATTTGGGAATTTGCTTTCAAGGAGTTTAAAAACTCAAGAGAGTTTTAATTAAAACAAACAAAAATTCATCAGTCCCCTCCATAGAGAATGTATTTTCATTCTGGGGGAGTTGGGGGAAAGCGGACGGCCCCCCCACCCCACCCCAGGCCCATCACCCTGTGTCACACCCCCTGGGGCCAGGGCACAAGGCCGGTGGCGCACATACTTGCAACCTGGACATCGTCAATGGTGACCACCTCATCCAACTGCAGCAGGAACTTCTCAGTGAAGGTGGCCAAGCTGGCTATGAAAAACCGGCTGTACTTCCGGATGAACTCCTGGAGGAAACATGGGGAACACGGTGCTGCAGGGAGAGGAACTTGTCTCCTAAGACAGGCTGAGGGAGGATTTGGGGAGCAGCATGTGAGACAAGACCAGGGCCACGTGTCAACTGTGTCCAAGTTAACAGGCATCTGGTCTTCCCCAGGAGGCCTCTCCCTAGAGGGGACTTGGTTTGAAGATAGGCAATGATTCTGAAATGGCCAAGGGACAGACATAGACAATTTACTAAAGAGGAAATAAAACTTGACATGGATCTTGGAAAAGAAGTTCTCATTAGTAATTAATTAAGTTAGAAATTAAAAAATGCAAGTTACAACGGCCAATAAAGACCATCTCCACCTATGACACCCGCCTGCTTTCATACCCTGCTCTGGCCAGGGTGTCAGCAAAGGGCCGTGCTCAGTGCTGTTGCTGGGCTGTCAGTGGGGGTGACCTCCGGAGGGCAGTGTAGCCCTCAGCATCTAGACATGGAGTGGATGGCACTACTGACCTCCAGCTGCTCCCTGGTGACCGCAATCAAGGTGTCCAAATCTTCCTGCCTTTTCTCTTCCACTTGACACAGAGACTCCATTTCTTGGAGACGTGCGGGGTGTCCAAGATTTGGGTGGAGCTTCTGGGCATTTTCATCCTTCAGAAAATCCAGAAATCAGTAGGTTTTTTGACCTGGTCTTGAGGTCAGGACCAAAAAGTCACTGGCCTATGTCCTCTGCCAATTATGGCCACGGCCAGACTGATGTGTGCACTGACCTGGGTGTGTGAAGGGCTGAGGAGTGGCAGAGGAGCGGCTGAGGAGGGAAGACAGGGGCATGGCTGGAGCTGACTCCAAGGGTTAAGAAGTGGGAGAGCTGAGCATCTGCCCCAGAACAGTCAGGGTTTCAGTCCAATAAAATCAATAGCATCCACGTCCCATGGCTCGAAGGACCATGTGGACAATTACTGTTGATCTCAATGGCCACAGCCCCATAGAACCAGCTGACCTAAAGGTTACATCCAACGAGGAGCGTGCTGAAGGCCTTCTATGAAGGAGCTGTTGGCTCAGCTCTCGTCTCTCCAGTGCCTAGTGTCCCTCACCCCCATCCAACAATCCCAAGCCTGGCCCACGTCCTTCCCTGGGACTCAGTTCTGCCGACGCCCCACCTCCGTTTCTGAACTCCCAGGGCCTCTGGTCCTGGAGAGGAGGGGGCTGGTCCGGGGGGCCCCACCTTCCTTCTCTCCAGCTGTTCCTGATAATTCGAGAACTGTCCCCGGATCTCTTTGGTGGAGGTGCAATATTTTTTCCAGTGGTGCTCCTTGAAATTTTCCATCACCAGCCAACACACCTGGGGCAATAGCTCCTCAAATCTCCTCATCTGGGCCCGTAATTCTGTAGGAATTGGGGGTGGGGGACCAGCGGTGAACACAGAGCAGAGCCAAGTTGCTGCAGCAATCTCTCCAACAAAGGCTCAAAGCGGCTTCCCAAAGACAAAGGCTTGGTCTACAATGTGGTAATAGTTATTCCATCAAAAGGGGTCCTGTGGTCAAACCAGCATTAAAAGTACTGGACGAAACAAGCTCAAAGGACTTCTTTTCTACTCTCTGCAGGACTTTCCAGTGCTTTTAAAATGCACTGCATCTTTCAGCAGTTCTGTCTCATCCATTCTCTCTTCAAATATTGCCTTGACCCTAAGTCTCCTCCTCTCCCTCTAGACGTCTAAATAGCTGCATGCCAGACCTACCCTTTCTTCCATCTCTCTCCGCCTCTCTCCCGTATTTCCATTTCTCTGTTTTTCTGTGCTGCATTTTGGTTATTTTCTTTGGTATTAAAGCCATTCATAAGTTTAAAATTTCAATGATTTATTTTTCCAATATAGAAGTTTGATTTGGTTCTCTTTCATATTTACTTGGCCATTTTAATAGTCTTTTGCTCCTCACTCATGTTTCCAATTTCCTCTTTTATTTAACTCTAAATAAATACATTATTTTATATTCTGTGTCTGATACATTCAATATCTGAAGTCTTTACTGGTCTCATTCTGCTGCCTCGTGCTCAAGGTGCCTTTTTCTGTGTGTGTGTGTGTGTGTGAGTGTGTGTGTGTTTTACGGTGAACTCTTTTTTCTTTTGCGGTACGCGGGCCTCTCACTGTTGTGGCCTCTCCCGTTGCGGAGCACAGGCTCCGGACGCACAGGCTCAGCGACCATGGCTCACAGGCCCAGCCACTCCGCAGCATGTGGGATCTTCCCGGACCAGGGCACGAACCCGCGTCCCCTGTATCGGCAGGCGGACTCTCAACCACTGCGCCACCAGGGAAGCCCTGCGGTGAACTCTTATTCTGGGCATTTTATTTGTGGGAATCCCTGGAGGCCTGAACGGAAGGTGGGCTTTTCTGGAGAGGATCTGTAGTATCTCTACTAAACAAGCATCTGGGCATGACTGACTCAAAATCATTTTAAGCTAAGGTATCAGCTACAGGTCTTATGGATGATCCACAAACACAAAGTTGAATTTAGGTTTATCTAAGTGTGACTTCAGGTTTAAACACCACATAAGAGCTGGCTTATAGTTACGGATTTTCATTGGAGTTTTTCTTCCTCTTTATCCAGTGCCACGGCTTATAACAAGACAGTTTCCTTCTAGTCACTGGGGGAGGAGGGGATATGGTTTCTGTCTCATTCTCCTTACTATGCAGAGGGAGCCCTGTGGAGACCCAGTTTTCTGTGGCTTGTGCCCTTTCAGACTGCCCACCTTGGGTCGTCTGGTGCTTGGTCTCTGTTCCCAGTGTCCTGGAGGCCATGAAAACAGAGGCTCAAGTGGACCTGGGAGTCAGCAAAGCCCTCGTGGCACTAGCCAGAGTCACTGCTCAATTTATCTCTGATTTCCTATTCTCACTTAATCTTGGAGCCCTGTATGTTTCTTACTTTATAGCTAGCTCATCCATGCATTTAAAAGTTTACCGCAAAAGTTTTATATCCAGGATTTTTACATGTTTTCAGTGGGAGAGTTGGTCAGGATACTGGACTCCCTGAAGGAAATGGAAGTCTTCATTTAATGTGAACTGTCAATCTGCCCGAGAGGGACATAATCTGCAGCATTTCTCAAACCCATTTGACCAGGGAACCTCTCTTTTGAGGAAGATCACATAGGATGGGATCCCACAGAGTTCACATGGGGAAACACTGAGCTAGAGAAACAAAATGCTGCCCGTAGTTTCCGTTCGTCATTCTACAGCTACAGTAATGAGAGCCACTGCTGATGATTTCCCCTGCATATGGCAGGGCTGTGAGGGGCTTAATCCTCAAAAAAGCCTTGCATGGTGGGCATTATCCTTGTCTCCATTTACAGGCAAGAGAAGGTGACTCGGTCAAGGTCGTATGGCTGGGAGATGGCGGTGCTGGGTCTTGACCCCAGGTCTGGCCGTCCCCTAATCCTCTCCCTCTTCTACCTGTGCTGCCCCTCAACCAACACAGAAGGTCTGTGATGGGCCCTCAGGTTCCCTGCCTTACAAGCAGAAATAATCAGGACTTATGACTGCACAAAACACACATAGCTGTGGACATGGAGAAACAGGAACGGGGGCGGGACCTATGGGTGTGTTTTCACAGCTCCCTTTAGGTTGTTATAATAAACATAAATGGCAAGATGTATCCTGCCTGCCTCTTTTCATGTCCCTATTCTCTAGGAGGCTATGTCTATCAAGTTCATCATAGCCCAAACCCAGCACAGGCCAGGCATACAGTAGGCACTGTGGAAGGATTTTTCAAATGATTAAACACAGAGGCACCATATGACCCAGCAATTCTCCTCCTAGTTATAAACCCAAGAGAAATGAAATCACACATCCACACACAACATGCACGTGAACGTTTGCAGCAGCAGCAACCATAATTGCTAAAAGGTGGAAACAACCAAATGTCCATCACCGAATGAACAAATAATACTGCATGACTCCATTCATGTGAAAGCCCAGGTAGGAACATCTAGAGAGACAGAAAGTAGCGGTTGTTTACGGCTGGGGATGTGATGGAGGGACAGTGGGTTCTAAAATTCACAGTGGTGATGGTTGCACAACTCTATGACTATATTAAAAGCCACTGAATGGGTGTAAAGTGTACAATTCAATGTATTTTAATACATTAAAATTAAATAAAATTAAATGTATTAAATTCATTAAGTGAATGTTTCAATAAAGCTGTAAAAAATATCTATTCAATGAGTGAAACATTTTTAGTGATACAAATCACCATATTTCTCGAGAAAAGTGAATTTTTTTTGGCATTGTTGTTTCTCCCCAGTTAAATCTGATCAAGGTTTTTACCTAATTGTAAGATGTCAGCTTTTCACAGGGAGGCTCCTTTGCCTCCCCAGCGACCTCCAGGTCAGGAAGGTAGCATTCAGGCCGTGAGAGGCTCTGTGCCCCCAACCCCACTGGCCTGCAGCCCATCTGCTGGCCACACCCACCTATGAGGCAGGAGTTGTGGTACTCGTCAGCCTGGCTGTGGTACACCAGGATCTTCCTGCAGATGTTCTCTGCGCACTGGTCAAAGGTTCCGTACATGCAGTCGGGCCTGGTGATTGAGTGCTTGTCTTTGTGGTAAAACTCCTGCAGGAAAGGGTTGAAAGTGTGGGTGCCAGGCCCCTCCCCAGGGGGCTCTGGCTCAGCATCTTGGCATCCTCCACTGTGCTCTCCTCACCCCCTGGCCTTCTCTACTGCTGTCCTCTCCGCCAGGGTTGCTCCTCCTCCCTGTCTGTCCTTGTCACCACTGTCAGTATCCCAGGGCTGTGCGAGGCATGAGCGAGCCAATGGTATAATTCTAGGTATCTTTCAAGACTAAAATGGGTCTTCCACCCACCAGGCCGAGAGCTTTCTCTGAAGCGCCAAGCTGGGCCACTAATACGGATGACCCAGAGCTCTTCTCTGAAGACTCACAGCCCAGGGGGAGGCAGACAGGAAGCACACAGACACCCCTGTGTGGGGTGCACTG
Organism: Grampus griseus; assembly: GCF_964374135.1. Classification (NCBI taxonomy): domain Eukaryota; kingdom Metazoa; phylum Chordata; class Mammalia; order Artiodactyla; family Delphinidae; genus Grampus; species Grampus griseus. The sequence continues at coordinate 34,195,051 of NC_139000.1, forward strand.
GACCGGAGCCCTGGGTCGCTTCTACTAGAGGCCCCCTGCTCCCACGGCCCCACCCATCCCTCTGTAGTGCCACCGTGTCTGTCATCCTCTGCTGGGTGCCGGCCTCTCAGGGACAGAGACGGGGCTTGTTCCTCTTGGCACACCCAGTATCTGACACACAGTAGCCAAGAAACGGTTGGTGGCTGAACAAATGGGTAAATGAATGGATGAGCTTGAATTTCTAGGATGAAAGACAGCACATGAGGTGACAGAAGCTGGGTACTGTAGTCATGAGGGCTGCAGTCCCCTTTGTTCAGTTTCACCCAAAGGCCATTATCAGCAGAAGGCAGGAGGCAGAGCCCACTGGGGACGTGTGACCAGCGGATGGCAAAGGGGCAGGTAGAGCCTCACCTCCACCATGGTCAGCAGGTGCTCGTTGCTCTCCCAGAGGAGGCTCAGGATGATGCCTTTAAAATCCCTGCAACACACAGGAGACAGATCCCTGAGAGGCCTTGTCTAATCACACTAAACGGTGTGGACAAAGCCAAAGGGACTGAACATTCTGAGTACTCAGCAGCCCGGCCAGAACTGGAGTTGGACAGCTCGGGATGCCCAAGCATGTCCCCACCTAATATTTCTGTTCATCTAGTTGAATGCCTCTTGCATGTGACAAGCTGAGCTTGGCAGCTTCCAAGTGTCTCTGTTCTCTTTTGTCTTCATCACTTCTTGTAATTACTCATTCCCGCCCCAGGGCCATTGCTCACACTGATTCCTCTCCAGGGAACACCAATTTTCCTCTTGGTCACGTTTGTTCCTGCTCTTCCATAGATCCTGGCTCAGCGGTGATTCCTGACTGCCTTGTTCCAATGCCCTCGTGGCCCTCAGCTTTACAGCACTCCCCACAGGGGGACTGGGGACTGATCTGTGTGACTGGACATTAGCCCCATCTCTCCCAGCACCTGGTGAAGTCCACCAGGACACACACTGTGTGTCTGTTTTTGTTCACCATGGAATCCCCTGTCCCATCGCAGTGCCTGCACCTATCAGTGCCTCCGTCTTGGTTGAGGGAAGAAAGAATGATTTCTTATAAATATTAGTCGAAAGAGCAAGACTGCCTGTAGGACCAAACATCTTCTTTCTGGTACCTCTGGCCTTTGGGTTGACTGTGCGCACACGAGGTCTTTACTGAACAAACCTGCACAGATCCAGTGAATATTCCTGTCGGTTAGGTCAACTGTCTAAACAGTTAAGACTGAAATAAGGGACAGATGTGTTAGAACTGCATGTACCTGTAGGACAGCTATTTTTGCACAGTTTCTATAAAGTGATGCAGTGACTGCTTTACACACACATCAGTTTTGGCATTTTCTAAAATACATGTATATTACTCATGTGATCTTTCATTTAAAAATTCATTCATCATAATTAAAGAATATTAGAAATAAACTGAAAAGCAAGAAGAAAAAAATTAATGCTAACATTTTACTGTATTTCCTTCTGCTTATTTTTAAATTGGTCTGGAGCTAGGTTCATGGGCATTTTACATTCTGCACACTTAAAAGTGTTCCCCCTACATTATGATATCATTTTAAATGGCTGTGTGACACCATCGAGTATGTATGCACCGTGGTTTACAATCCCCCATTTTTGGACCTTTAGGGTTTTTTTCCCATTTTTAACTGGGATAAAAAGTATTGCATATGGTTTATCATGCAAGCGTTTTCTTCTTCATACATGGTTTCCTTGGTAGAGGGACCCACGGACCTGCACAAAAGGCATAAACTTATGGCCTTCACTATACCTTTCCCGACTGCTTTCTGGAAAAGTAATTTGCTGTCTGTTGACCTTGACAAAGACTCTCCCCTCGAGCAAACATTAGGCTCCTCTGCATGCTTTCACTATATTTTCCCAAATACTTTTCCACTGTGGGATTCATGACCCTGGCGTGATTTTACTAAGGATAATTTGGAACCTCATTGGCTTCTTGGGGAAACAAGATCTCCCCAAACTGGAGGGGAGACCCCCCCAAGACCTCTCTCCCCCACCACGCCTATGCTCCTTCTTCCTCCTTTTGCCACCTTCCACCTTCCCTTCAGTTCCCTGGCTTCCTTTGATATGACCCCTTCATAGCCCTACCTCGCCTGTCTCTCTGTCCACCCTGCCAGACCTCTCCTTTCCCACTCCAGCCCTCAACTCCCTACGGTCGCTTGACCTAAATTCAGGCGTCCTGTCCCCATCAGGGCTCTCAAGGGACAGAGGAACTCCTGAAAGCAACTGCCTGAGGCTAAAGAGGAAAAAGGGCTAATTTGATAGAGGTTGGATGTTTCACCCGCTCATATGCACTCTAGAATTCGGAAACTCTTGTTAAGTTTACTTATTTTATGGCAATATAATTATTTGTGTGAATTCCACAAAAAGCTGTCCTCCTTGTAACAGGACGTAACTGGAAACATTGATGTATAACCAAGGCTTTGACTGAAATGTCATATGGACAACGATGCATAGGATCAGACGTGACCAAACAGTTTCAAGAAACTAAGGTTGACTTGATGGAGACAGTGCTTCAGAGCCCTCTTGGGAAAACCCACCTGGCATCTGGCTAATGAGGTTCCCAGCCTCACAGGTGAGTAAGGAAAACCTGAAGGTACTGTGGGGACCTCAAGAAGAGAGGCTTTCACCCAAATCTATAGGTACTGCAGGTGAAATCTGACTCGCCTTTTTGGCTTCAAGAGGCTTTTAAGAGTCTAATCTGAGATTCTTTTTGAAAAGTTCCAGCGACGCAAACGTAAAAAGTTTAGGTGGTCAGTCACCACGCCTGCTGCACTTATGTAAATAATCAGGCAAAGCTAATGAGACCAGACTTGTTTTGTAAACAAGAATCAAAAAGAAGGGCGACATAAATTTTATGTTTCAGTGGGAAACTATAGCACTCTCTCGTGATTAGTAGATTCTACCCCTATTCATTGGCTTTGAGGTTTTGTGACCTCCCTGGAAACTGGCACGGATCTCGCTGTCATGTACGTTTTGTCAGTTCTTACCAAATCTCAATTCTTCTAGTCTCCTCCAATATCTGCCTACAACTCCCCAGTGAGAGCTGAAACCTGACTATCTAGGTCCCTGTTGGGACTCCAGGTTGTTCTGTAGCTGGCTTTTCCTCCAGGATCCAAAGAAGCCCTGCCAGCTGGAGTGGGGTGATGGGCAACTGGAATGCCAGGAGCTACTCCCGAGTGGGCCCCTCTGGGTGCTTCAGGCCCAACGTCTAGAAAGCCCCTTGACTGGTTGCCCTACTACCAAGTCTCAGTAGACGGTTCAGCTGGCCCTTAAGGAACAAAAGGTGACTGAATAGAAATGAACTTATTGTTCAAAGGAAAGAAGAATGGCTTCTTGGTGAACGTCTAAATTTGGTGGAACTATCTCTCAATAAATTTAGGTGAGTTAGGCTGAGACAAACCAATCTTGACTCTTACCCATCCCCATGCCGACCTCTCCTGCTCTGCCCCCTACTTCCCATTTCCCTTAGCTGAGTTAGATTTAGCTGCCCCCTGACAAAGATGACAGGTTAAAATGGAGTTAAAGGACATGGCATTGACACTTACTCCGCCGGAGGAGGTGGCTTGTCTCCGAGCACCTGGTACTTTCTATCTAGTCTGTTGGGCTTGGTGTACCGTGTGATGCTGTGGGGCAAAGGTGTGTCAGTGCTCTGGAGGCTGGAGATGAACACAGGCAGACCTGAGCCCGCGTGAGCCCCCCCCACCCCGGGCCTGCCTGTGCGGCCCCGCGCTTCGAGATGCTCCCTCCCGCTCGGCAGCTCTGGAGACAGCCTTATCGCGGGGCTGGAGCCCTGACCACTAAAACCCACACAAGGCTGCCGAGAGTGGTCAAGGGACAGAGGTGCTCGGGCCCAGAAATCTGTATCCTTTTCTGTGGTGAGGACCCAAAGAAAACTAGGTTGAGCCACATGTAGGGTTGCCAAATTTTCAAATAAAAATACAAGTTAAACTTGAATTTCTTAATACAACACTGTAAATCAACTATACAACAATAAATTTTTAAAAAGAGCTCAAATTTCATATAAGCAATGAGAAATTTTTAGTGAACATCCCATGCGATATTTGGGACACACATATATAATATTAAAAATATTACGTGTTGTTCATCTGAAATTCAAATTTAACTGGGCATCCTGAATTTTTATCTGGTAGCCCTAGCAACATGTACTTCATTGGTAACCACTGAGAGACTGAATATGCAAATGGACAACAGCTGGACCATATATAAGTAGAGAACTCTGGCCCATAAGCTGCAACAACCTGCCTAGGACACCAACCCCTTAGCTACAATAACTAACTCAGGAAGCCGGCTTGTGGAAGTCAGACTCGCAGGAGGACAGATCGCTATTTCTAGCGGCAATCCAGGAAGCCAAACAATACCGTGGAAAACCACCCAACTCCCGGACAGGTTCTCAGGGTGGGAGGCCATGTGAGCCAAGCCACTGGGCAGGGGTGAGCACAGACCAGTCTAAAGCCGGTGTCAAAGCCGGCCCCTTGTGGGGTCCCTTGGAGTGTCAGGGCTGTGAGCACAGGAGGTGCACTCTGAGGACATGGTCTGGTAAAGGGTGGCGGGGTGGGGTCTGAGGCGGGGAGATCGCAGGCAGCCTAGCCTTTCTACCTCGCTGCCAAGGTGGCACTGGCAGTGGACAAGCCCTTCTTCACGGAGTTGTCTACCCGGCTCCGCAGTCGCTTCAAGCCTTTGGGTGACGAGCACCCAGGACAAGAACAGAGAATCCAAGGTGAGGTGGGGCCGGGTGGCACCACCAGCTGCCCCATCACCGGTGCCCTGAGACCTGTTTGCCTCTACCTGTTTGGGACCGCTCTTTGTCACACTGCTGGGTTGGACATTTGGAGTCAGGAAATCTGAAACCAAAGGAAAGGATGTGAGCTTTTCCCCAGTGACCACAAGCACGGCTCAGGCCAGGCACTGGGCACCATCCCAGTTAGCCCACGATGCCACGTGAGTCTGCCCAATCGTGAGCCCCACTTCAGAAGAGGAAGCTGAGGCTTTGAGAGGAGAAGCCCCTGCATAAGGTCACAGCTGTCAAGGGTGGGCTCACATGGGGGCTGGCTCCCGAAGGCTCAGGGCCCCACTGTGCACACCCAGGCCACTCACTGCAGGATCCTCCTGACCACCTCCACAGCTGGGTCTTCAATCAGGGACTTCCCCATGCGGCTTGGCTGGGTGAAGGACTCGGGGGTGACAATGTCTACCTTGGCCTCTTCTTCATGGGCTTCTGAAGACACCAGGATGTCACTCTCTACCACCAGGTTGGTCAAGATGTTGTCCTGAAGGCCAAAGATCAGGGCCCAATTGTGTGGGTGGGTGGCAGGCAGGCAGGCAGGCTGGGTTCCCGTCCCAGCACCACCTTGCCCAGGTGCTGTGGCTGGAGGCCAGCTGCCTGACCTCTTTGAGCCTCCCTTTTCCCTTCCATGAAGTAGCAGTGATCATATCTACCTTAGAGGACTATTCATTCATTCATTCATTCATTCATTCACACATGCATGCTTCAAAAATGTTTCTTGAGTGCCTGCTTTCTGCAAGCCTCTACCTGGGTATGGGACACAGGATGAAGAGGCCACATGTGACCCTTACCCTCATGGAGCTTACAGTCTGGTCAGAGAGACAAGACATTTATTTGACCACAAATAAATGGTCAAAAATGGGGCCAGGGCTTCCCTGGTGGCGCAGTGGTTGAGAGTCCGCTTGCCGATGCAGGGGACACGGGTTTGTGCCCCGGTCCGGGAAGATCCCACATGCTGCGGAGCGGCCGGGCCCGTGAGCCATGGCCGTTGAGCCTGCGTGTCCGGAGCCTGTGCTCCGCAACGGGAGAGGCCACAACAGTGAGAGGCCCACATACCGCAAAAAAAAAAAAAAAAAAAAAAAAAAATGGGGCCAGTGTTATGAAGGGGAAGTTCCAGCGTCTTCCCTGAGGCTGAGGGTCATGGACCTGTAAGGCCACCCGTAGATGTGCCCAGGCGGTGTTTCTGACCAATGGACAAGTGAGTGAATGAGTACGTGGATGAGTGAGTGGCCACCTCCACCTCGAGTTGGACCTTAGAGAAAGGGTGGGAGTGGTGGCCCACCACGAGTGCTTAGGTGAACTCTTCCCTATTTTATCCTGCATCTTGGCTCAGTGCTAGACTGTAAGCACTGTAAGGGAAGGACTCCAGCTGGACTCCTAAGTTTCACCTTGTGGGGTGCAGTACTGATGGCGTGATGGAAGCTTAGCGCTAGTGGCACAGCGGGAAGAGCCTCCCCAAAGAAGGAAGGGCTGGTTCAGAGCGTGGCAGTGTGAGGCAGGGCCTGAGGGTGGCCAGAGCAGAACTTGAGGGGTGTCCGCTTATGCTCCCATTGGCTCTGTCACAGCCCTTCTGGCAGCTGGTTGAGCGCCTCTGGTGTTTAAAGCTTGGTGAGAGAGGGTGGGGTGAGGGCGACAGGTTCTGCCCTCTTGGGGCACACCGTCTAGGGGAGACGGCTCCTAAAAGGGAGACCTCACTGCATGGTCTGTGGGCTCATGGGGAAGTGGGACATGCCACCAAAACCAGGGGGTGAGAGAAGGCCTGGGGGAAGAGGCCTCTTACGGGGCCAGAGAAATGAAGTGCCCGTGGAGGGCAGACCTTGGAGGAGGCTGCTGCGCAGGTCTAGGTAAAAGGTCTGGATTTTGTCCCAAGGGCAGGAGAGTGACACGGGAAGACTGGCCTTGTCCAACATGAGGTCTGGCTGCAGCTCTGGGAATGGATCATGGGGGAAGTGAGAGGATAAGGGCAGCCACGTGGGCAAGAGATGGGGGGTTGGACAAGGCCATGGGGGTGGGGTGGAGAGAAGCCGGTAGCTGCTCACGGCAGCGGGTGGGAAGGAAGAGGCTGAGAGGTGAGGCTGCCCTGAGAGCTGGTGGGCCCTGATGGCGGGAGGAGGTGCTGCCAGGAGGCGAGGGGTCTCCTAAGAGACCAGTGCAGGGAAGTGACCCATCTGGGATTGGAACCCAGATCTGACTCCACAGCCTGTGGCCTTTCCAAGGCATCCCAGCAGGCCTGACTTCCAGCAGTGGCCTGGGAGATCTTCTTGCCTTGGGCTGTGCTGAGCCCTGCGGGTTTCCTGGACGCCCGGACCCAACAGTTCAGCCGCTCTTCCCCATGGCCACCCCATCCCGTTCCTTACGGTAAGGACCACTTGAGTCACAGATACCATGTTCAGCTTGCAGTTGAGATACTGAATCCTCGAGCTCAGTTTTTCTTTCCAAGTTCGAACAAGGCCAAGGAGGTCTTCTGTGGTCACTATCTAGTGCGAACATGGAGGAAAAAAGCCACAGGAAGCAGGCTGCGGGCAGGCAGGCTGACTCCATGTGAACTGCAGGAACCGGCTGGCTGGCAAGGACACCTCTTGGCTCCATGGAGGCCGCTCACTTGCAGGGAGGGCCCTGTGGGAGTGGGGAGCCCTGGGCTGGCTCTCTCAGGTGGCTCCACTGCAGCAGTGGATCCTTCCCTGATGGGGCATCGGGAGTTCTATTCCTGGTTCTAGGGGTTTGCTCTGGGCAAATGATTTAAGCTTGTTCTACTTAGTCTCCCCGTCAGTGTGATGGGGACACAGTATGTTCCTTCGGATCTCTTCTAGTTCTAATGCTCTACGTGTAGAAGGAAATATTCGGCCCAAGATGGCGAGGGCGTGTAGGCGGGAAATGGCCACAGCCTTTCTGGAGGGTGATCTGGCTATCAGATCGAATACGTCAAATACATGACCCCTTAGAGCAACAATCCCACAGACCATACCTTGCAGGGGGCAGGGAAGCACCCGTGAGGATGTTCACCTTCCCCAAGCAGCACGCACAGCGCTCAGTGGTCCCCACACATTGCTCCCTGAATGGCTCACTGACCTAATGGATGACCCAGGCCAGGTGGAGCCTTGGCCTCTTCCCACTCCCTTCATTTCCAATGCACCCTGAATCCCGCCCATTCCCCCGCCGCTCAACCCCGGGATTGGAACATGTCCCTGCTGGAGTCTCGAGTGGTGACACTATTCGGTCTTGGCACTCTGCCTCATTCCTACCTGCCTCCCTGCCTTTCTGCACCCAGCAGCCAGAAGGTCTTCTTTAACGTGGCACTGAGCACACGGCCCTGGGCACACCCTTCCCTGGTCCCCACTGCCTTCACCGAGCATCTGATGCATTGCTTCCGCCTCCTGATGACCACCCGGCAGGAGAGTCCAACCAGTGTCCTCCGCCAACACAGGACCACCCGCCCGCTCAAGCAAATGCTCCCCACCCCATGCCAGGGTCTGTGCAAGCCCCCTGCTACCCTGCCCACTGCCCTGACACATCAGATAGGAAGTGAGGAAATGTGGGAGAGCAAATGCTTCTGCTCTGAAGAGAGAGAGCTGTCCCTAAAGGGCCTGCTGAAGCGGTCACAGCAGATTAAGCTGGTTTTCCCCTGCTCCCCCCATGTATGTGCAGAAACATCTGCACGAGAACACAAGAGGTACACGGGACCTCCACTCTGTGCTTTGTGGATGTTCGAACTTTTTTCACCAAGCACATGTAACTATGCAAGAAAAAGCAGTAAAGATAGAAAAATAAATGTCCTCTCAGTGCTAATAACAATAAAACCTCAACTTAGTCACTGAAATGGAAGACAGAACCCCTGGCCAGGACATCTGGTTCTCGAGTGCCTGGCTGAACTGTGGAGAAAAGATTACTTGGAGTGACCAGGGTGCAGGTGGCACAAGGGACAGAGACATGCACTAGAGGCAGAAAAACAAGCAAGTCAACAATGTAAGCATGCAGAGACCCGCTACGCTGGTCAGGGCCTGGCAGGCACCTGGAACCTCGCTTCTCCCAGAGTTTGCTCCAGTTTGGACTTTTCACAGCTTATACACAGAAAATGGAAGTAACCAATTTATGTGCAATGGTCAAAACAAAAGGAAAATCGAACAAAAGGTGGTTGTTCAGAGGGCAGAGTCCTGCCTCTGTTATTCATCCAGGGCTGCGTTCCAATTACAGGGAGGGCGGCCTGGTGACATCAGAGGGGGAGGGAGGCCAGATTCAAGCCCCTGTGCTCACTGGCCTCAAGATGCCTGCCTGGGAGGTGCTAGGGGCCGGGGGCAATGGCTGGTTTCTCTTCTCGTCCTTAATTCCATTGAATAAAACAGGGGTTAAGTAGGAAGGCTCAGAGGCCCCGCTGGAGGTGGAGAAATCTTGGCCACAGATGGAAGTGTATTTCCAGTTTACGATTCTGGCCTGATGCCTCTTTACTATGCATAACCCAGTACCCACTGAGCACTTACTTTTTCCTCTCCCCTTGAGTTTCGGCACATTTGCACCTTGCTTTGAAGCTGCTCCAGAGAAGAATTTAATCCATCTGTTTGCAAATTGGATTTTGCAACCTAGAAAAACCAGAGGTTCTGAGATCTGTTTCTAGAATACTTATTTTGATCAAGAAAATGTTCCGCAAATCATTATCTGAGAGGTGGATTAAGTACCGAAAAAATGAACTCAGGGGGAACAATGCACAGTCATATCAGAAACTCGATCAATGCAAATTTAAAGGACATTTTTTTACTGTCAAATAGTAAGTTTTAAAAATAAAACTGGTGACCTGCAGTACTGGTTGAGGGCGTTAGGAGGGACACACTCATGCCCTATTGGTGAGGGGATGTCTGTACAAGCCACCTGGAAAGTACAAAGAGCCTTAAAACATTCATGCTCTAACCCAGTAGTTCCAGCTCTGGGAGGCACCCTATGGACACCATCAGAGTTTCCAGTGCAAGCATGTCTAACACACCATTGTGTATATTATAAGTGAAACCCACCAGATGTTCCTCCAAAAAGGAATGGTTAAGTAAAAATGGCAACACATTAGGGAGAGAGAAACCATCAAGTGATGTTTTTGAAGGAACTTTTCAAGATTATACAGCTTAAAAAATTGTAATAAATAGCACCCTTCCCTTGTCCCCACTGCCCTGACCCTCACTCCAGCACCAGGAGCCCAGCTCACACGGCCCTGCTGACCCGGCCCCCGCTCCAGCCTCATTGCTCCCCACTTTTTCCTGCTCGAGCTCTCTCTCTCACCTTGGCTCCAGCTTCCCAGGATTTTTTTCACGATCTCTCCAAGACACTGCTCCCCACCCTCCTGCCTGGCTGGCTCTTCCTTCGCCATCAAGCCTTGGGAAACACCACTTTCCTAGTCCAGGTGAAATCCTCTCCTCTACATCCCCACGCACCTCACACAGCCCTCATGGCCTCTGTAGCCCAGATGGCCTGGCATGTCTAAGGCCTGAATTTCTGGTGTCAGTCAGACCTGGGTTCACATTTTGGCTCCACCATTTAAGAACTCTGTGTTCTTGCCCTAAGTCACTTAATGACTCTCTGCCTCAGTTTCCTTATCTCTAAAATGGGGATAAGAACGGTACTTGCCTCACACAGCTCTTGTGAGGACTCACACAGTTAATCAAAATAAGCCCACTGGCAGGCTGCATGGTGCATAATAACTCAGTGGATGTTAGAAACTATTACGATTTAATCTCTGACTTCCGGGCTGGAGTGCAAGTCCCATGGGGCAGAGACCACACCAGTATCCCCAGCACCTGGGACAGTGCCTGGCATGCAGGTGTGTGTGATAAACATCAAGTCCCATGGGGCAGAGGAAGAATGAATCTGTCCTACCTCGCACTTGATTTTCACTTGCAGATTTGTCAGCAACCGCTGGATTTTCTCTATGAAAATAAGGTCCACAGACAGGTTATGGAATTTACTTTCAAACTTGTTGATGATATCATTAGCCTTAAAGAAAGAGAAAAAGTAAAGGAGTGGGGCTTAATTTGGAACTTTTGGACTTTAGAAGCAGAGGGGGACAGGCTCAGCTAATGGTTGGAAAGGGGGCTTGACCAGCCTATCAGGCAGTGAGCAAGGCAACCACCTTGTAAGCGGGTATGACGGGAGCCTGGCTAGAGGTCATGGTGGGGCCTGCTCACCTGGTCCAGGTACTCGCTCTCCATCTTCTCCATCCTGATCATGATTAAATTTTCAACAAACTCTATCTGGGCAGCTTCCTTCTCCAGTCGATGACACAGTGAGTCAATTTCTTCAGAAGAAAAGTTGCCTCCCTCTGAGAACAATCTGAAAATAATTTGGGAGAAATAAATCCACTGATCAGACCTGAACCTTTCCACCCAGTCCAAATACTGTGGTTGACAAGGCTTTAGATTAAAAGTACAAGACCATGGAAAAACAAATGCAGGTAGCTCAAGGACAGAAGCAGGGAAACAACCCAAATGTCCATCAAGAGATGAATGGATAAACAAAATGTGGTACATCCACACCATGGAATATTACTGAGCCTTAAGAAGGAATGAAATTCTGACAGATGCTGTGACATGGATGAGCATTGAAGACAGCATGCTGAGTGAAAAGAACAGACACACAAAAGAACAAATCTGGTGTGATTTCACTTCTACGAGGTCCCTAGAGTAGTCAAATTCATAGAGACCGAAAATAGAATGGTGGTTCCCAGGGGCTGGGGGAGGGCGAAATGGACACTTAGTGTTTAAGTTAGTGTTTAGAGATTCAATTTGTGAGGGTGAAAATGTGCTGGAGATGGATGGTGGTGATGGTAGCACAACAGTGTGGATGTACTTAATGCCAGTGGACTGGACGCCTAAAATGGTTAAAATGGATCATTTTATGTTACGGATATTTTGTCCCTATTAAAAAATGGAGAGGCAAACAAGACCACCTCTCAATAGAGGAAGCCCAGTGGACCACAGAGGCCCCAGATGCTGGCTCTCACCTGCAGTGCCTGACAAACTCAACGTTGGTGTAGCGAAGCTTGCCCAGGCTCTCCTCCAGGTACTGGCGGAAGCTGCGCAGGGACACCTGGACGACGTCGACGTAGCTGAGCAGTTCCTGGTGCAGAGTGCTGCTGAGAGTGACCAGCCTGGGGGACACGGGAGGGCAGGGTGGTGACCTGGGCACGGGCGGTCAGCCTGGGAGGTGGCTTGAGCTCCACATGCCATGCCCAGCTGTGGGGTCACCAGAACCACTGCCTGTCTTCTCTGGGTAGAAAAAGAGGCCTTAGAAGGAAATTCACGATGCCAGTGCATGTGGGGCTCTCAGTGAGCTGGACCAGAGGGCAGCCCTCTCCTCTGTCCGGCCCCTGCCACCAGATTGCTAAGAGAATCCCCAGGTCCTACTGGCTCCGCCTCCTCCTCCCTCCACCCGCTATAACTCACAGGCACCTCACCTCAAACCCCTGAGGGGCCTCCTGGGACCCCTCACTCTGCCCTGAGATCAGGGCATCTCCACCTCGAGCCGGGCCAGTGCTCCTCTCCGACGGGGGAACCCTGCCCCCTCCCCACCTTTCTCCATCCCAGGCCGGAGGGCCTCCTGCAGGAAGCTCTTCCTGACTTCCCCTGATAGGAGCGGTCCTTCCCACCATGGACGTTTCAGGGCACATCATCTGCACCCCGGCACTCTGACCACGGGCACCCTTTTCTCTCTTTGGCTGCTCCCCCACCCCCAGCGCCCAGCCCCCAGCCAGACGCTTCACACAGCTGCACCCTTGCGAAGAGGTGAAAACCCTTCTGGAAACCCTGACCCTTCTATTACCCACAGGGGGTGGGGTAACCACTCCTCTGAGAACAGCCACCTGGCGGGGATTCTAGGGCCACGAGGCTGCAGCTGAGACCCCCAGTGCCCTTACTTCTGGCTCTTGGTGGCGTTCAAGAAGATGTGCTCCATGTCGCAAATCTTGCGCTGGAAGTCTTTGCTCCTCATGTTCTGCTCCTCTTGGAACTGGCAGAACATCCTCCTCTCCTTCCTCAGCATCTCCATCACCCCCGCACAGTGGCTGTCCAGCCGCTCTTGGTGAAGCAAGAGTTCGGCTGGAAAAGGACAAGGGGAGATGAGGCCCTCCAGGATCTCAAGCCAGCTCAGGACAGCGCTTTCCTGGACAGTGATGTGCCTCTCCCGGGCCAGCTACAGAGCAGGGACCTTTCAGGCCAAGGTCCCTTATCCTGTCCCCACTGCCCTCCCCGGGGCCTGGCCTGGGAATGGACACAGATCTCAGGGAGGCCAATATGAGACAGCCCTGGGTCTTTAACTGGAGAGGAGGATCTGGCCGGCTGTGATTAGCGAGGTTCCTGCGGTGGAGATACCCTGCCTGCAGCAGAAGGGAACAAAGCCTGGGAGACGGACAGCACCTCCCACCCCAGGAGCAGGTGGGGTGGGTGTTGGGGAGGGCAGGGATCTCGATGCGAAGGCCTGGGAGAAAAGAGCCAGCACAAAGCTGGGCAGTTGGCATGTGTCCCTTTATATCAGTGGCTTCTCATTTCCAATGAGCCTCAGTTACAATGGACTTCAAGAGCTCCATCATAGGCCTTTAGAGTTAGCAGAGAGTCCCAGCTCACCTCATCTCACCTCCTACTGCCTGGAGTGGAGGAAGTGCTATGGTCTCAGCTCTGCCAAAAACAAATGGTGGGATTCTGGGGCTTTGCTTCTCCAGCCTCGTTTTTCACATTATGCACTGGGCCAGGAGGCAGGGAAGGGGAAGGAAACCAGCCTTCAGGGAGCATCTTTGTTTATACTTATAATTAACGCACACATTTCCCATATGAGGACAACGAGGTTCCAAAAGTGAAGCTGGTCTCCCAAGGCCACAAGCATTGGGCCTCTGGAGTCCACACTCTTTCGCTGCTCCAGGCAATAGGAGGTTGGGTAGGGTCACGTGGAGGCTCTCTGGAAGCTTTCAGGGTCAATAATGGAGCTTGAAGTGTGACTCGAGTAAAAACCTGACAGGAGCCGTTGAAGGATCCAAATAAAAGTGCCCTCCCTCCAATCAATGGAGCCCTCTGCCTTACAGAGAAAGGGCACGTCTTTTTAAGTGTTAAAAATTATAAGCTGAAAATAATGGCTACCACTTTTGGAGGTTCTAGCTTATGCTAGATGCTCATGATTCCTCGCTGTACCATTTCAAGAAGAGTTAACCACCAACAGCATGCCTTCTGCAGGTTAGGAAGGGATCGGAGAGGTCAGGTAACCTGCCCAGAATCCCACAGCTAGACAGGTTGAAACTGTTAGCTCTGATTCCTGAACTAGAGGCTTGCCTCTAGGGTATCTGCCATGCAGGTGTGTGTCTGACAGGTGTGTGAGCATATCTGGGATCCACAAAGCTAAAATAGGACAATACTCTTCATTTCAGCATCTCACACCTTCTTTAAAAAAAAACCTTAAACGAGGATTCTGAGTACAACCTTCTCTGCCAACCTGGGAGGTACGAACCCTCACGCACATCTTCCAACGTGTGATGACAACATGCTAAGCGTTGCGTGGTACAAGCTGCTAATGAATGTAGGGCTGCAGTGGCACAGACACCGGGGGTCTGCAGTACCTGCCCTGACGTTGTGGATGTCCTTTTCAATGAGCTGGGCTCTTGGCTGGTGCAGGTGCAGACGCAGCTCCAGTTCTGAATCCAGCTCATCAATCTTGGTGGCCACGATGACCCGGGCATTGAGGGCACATTGGTCAAACCACTTCTCTAAGTGCTCAAAAAAGCCAGCTCGAAGCCTAAGGGAGAGACCAGCGAGGGTCAGCAATTGTGACCAGGGAGATATCTTTCCACACTGATGCTTAAAGTGCTTCCCCCTTCTACTACTTCTTCCTTATTTTATTTCCCACTACACTGTATCTCTTTGTTTGGGTGGACCATCATTCATTTAGCCAGACCCCCTGTGGAAGGACATTGGGTGGTTTCCAACCATTTGTTCTTACAAAGAAGACTGCAATGAATAACCTCGTACATGTGTCAAGTGTAGAACAATTTCTATAGGATTAAATTCCCTGAAAGGGAACTACTGAATCAAAGCCTGAAATACATTTGTGGATCTGGTAGATACAGCCAAACTGCTTCTGTTGCAAGGCAACTTGAACTCCCATCAACAATGAATAAAAGTTCCTATTTATCCATAGCTTCACGTACTGTCAAACTCTTGAATTTGACAATTTTCTCATATTGTGACTGAGATTGAGCATATTTTCATGTGTTTAAGACTATTAAATTTCTTTTTCTGTGTACTATCCATTAATATCTTTTGTCCATCATTCTAGTGTGTAGTTGCCTTTTTTCTTATTAATTTCTAGAATCTCTTTATGTATTGGGAACATGAGGTCCTTTGACTGAGATGTGAGTTGCAAATATTCTTCCCAGTTTATTATTTCATCCTGTTAAAATGTAGAGTGATTTTCTTGGCTATATATTGTTAAGATGTTGGTTCTCTCCAAATGTATCTACACATCCAATACAATAACAATTAAAAGCTCGGCAAATGTCTTCTTTCGGAAACTGATGAGCTGATTTCAAACTTATATGGAAATACAAAGGGCCAAGGAGAGTCAAAACAATATTGGAGGACGTCAAGGTTGGAGGACTTACACCATCAGATAATAAGACTTAATATAAAGCTACAGTAATCAATCAGGGGGAGGTGGTGATGCGAGGCCTGGCAGAGCTGTGGAGAGAGGAGAGTCTTCTCAAATGGCCTGGGGTCAACTGGTTATCCATGTGGGAAAGAAATGAATCTGACTTCTACCTCATACATAAACAAAAATCAATTCCAGTTGAATTGTACATCTAACTATGAAAGTTTAAAACTATAACATTTATGGTAGATAACACAGGAGAATATTTTCATGACCTTGAGGCAAGCAAAGATATCTTAGATAAGACAGAAATTACCCTAACCCTAGTGAAAAAAACTGATGACTAGGACCTTATTAAAAGGATTTCTGTTCATCAAAAGATACCTTTAAGAGAGCAAAAAAGGCAAGCACAGTGAGCAGGATGAACATTTGCCATGTATTTAATAAAAAACTCATATCTGAGATCAATAACTCACATAAATTAATAAGAAATAAGATAGGCAATCCACCAGAAAAAAAATGGGCAAAAAATTTGGCTAGGCATTTCACAGAAAGATGACTAAATGGCCAATAAGTATATGACAAGGTACACAGCATTGTTACTCATCAGGAAAATGCTAATTAAAACCACAAAGAAACACCACTACACATACACCAGAATGGTTAAAATAAAAACTACTGACAAAACCAAGTGAGGATGTGGAGCAACTGGAACTCTCATACACTGCTGTAAACTGTTAAAACAAAACCACTTTTGAAACCTCTTTGGCAGTATCTTTTGGTTGTATCTCCTCTGAGACAGATGGACACACATATAAGTCAATTTCCCAACAATTCCACTCTTAGTTATATAGCTAACAGAAATGTATACACATGTTCACCAAAAGAAGCCGGATATAAAAGAGTACATTCCATGGGGTTCCATTTAAGTAAGTTCAAAAACAAGTAAAACTAATTCAGAAGTTAGAATATTTGTTATCCTTGGGTAAGGGAAGGCAGTGACGTGAGATGGGTACATGAAGGAGGTTGGTAGTGCTGTCTTTCCTGTGGGTACTGATTACTGGGTGTGTTCCCTTTGGGTAATTAATTGAGTTATGCTCATAATTTCCATACTTTTCGGTATGTATCCTATGCTTCAACATTCAAATCCAATCCGTTGAACACAGAACTATTTTTTTGGTTGGTCTCAAGGCCAGATGGCATAGTGTTTGGTTCAAGACTCTGGAATTACAGGGTCTAGGTTCATATCCTGGATTTAACTACTTCCTATCTCAGAGATCTTATCCAAGTTATAAATTCTGAGCTTCAGTTTCTAGAATCACCTGTAAAATAAGCTAATTACAGTACCCCTCTCTTAGTTATTGAGAGTATTAAACTTTCTCAATAAATATTAGCTCCGATGGTGGTCCTTGCTTTTCTTCATTCCCTGGTCTATGGAGAGGGCAGACAATGGCCTGTGACAGAGGAAGGAGGAGGATGAGGTTCAAGTCAGAAGACATTTTCAAGGTGAGATGATGCTGAGGTGAAGAAGAATAGAGTCCAAAGGCCTGACTTTACTCCTTCTACTCCCTGCCTCTGGTCTCCTGTCCATGTATAAACATGGGAGGTAGACTAACCAGGTGATCTCTAGCTGGTTAGTCCTAGCTATGACACTGTAGTATCAGGAGGGCAATGCAAATGCTATCCAAGAGCCAAATGCAAATTTTCACATTTGTTCCAAATTCAAACATAAAGGACCAGAAAGAAATTTGGGAGTTAGGGGCAGTAGATATTCAGTGGTAAAATTATTCTATATTCTTCATTGTACTTTTTTCAATTTTCTACATTAAATGTGTCACATAACCAGAGCAAAATACCATACTGATATACTCATAACTATGGTCTATATCTATATAATTTTCCTAAAAAAGAAAAGAAAAGGAACTCTAATATTAACAGACATGCCAGGATCTAGAACCCAGAAACACCTTCTAGGGAAAACCCTGTTTCTTCTGTATTGATACAAGGCCCAGGCCAGCAAGTCATCCTGGGACAGGCAGAGGGCTCACTCTCACAGAGGATATCTGTGACTGCGAAAAATCCCTGGACATCTGCTACTTTGTGTTGTGTTTCTCATGTCTACCCTCAGTTACCGACGTGTTTTCTTTTCCAAAACGAGTCCAATCTTCCATTATACTATTTCACCTTGTTAATAAAACTCAAGGAGAATGAGAATAAAAGGGTTTTTTACTCACTGTTTCTTAATTTCTAAAACTAGTCTGGATGGAATGATCACTTGTTCTAGGACCTTGGCACTGGAGGTGTCATTGAAGAGAATGGCAGAAAGGTTGGAATGGGGCCTCTTGCTACTCTCTTCTTGTTCCAGGGGCAGGAAGACAAAGTAAGTGGTCCCACTGGACGTTGTGAAGGACTCCATTTCCTCATGGGAGACCGCTCCCAGACTCTCTTCCTGGGTTCTGACCTAAGCAGAAAACAAGACTTTAGACTTGCCATCATCAAACAGACTTGGTGATCCCTACCACAGGTTCCGTGACATCAGAGGTTGTAAACCTGTGGGACAAATCTTGCCTGTGATTGCTTTTTGCCCATACAGTGCCTTTTAAAATTGGGAAATTCCACCTAAAAATCTGGATTTCTGATTTCTTTTTAAAATCAGAAAATCTGGAAATTCTGAGCCTACATTCCCACAGGGCATTGTTGGCTGGAACTGAATAATGGCTGCATGGTTGCCATCGACTGAACGTTGATGTCCCTCCAAAATTCATATCCCCAGTGTGTTGGTAATTGCAGGTGGGCATTGGGAGGTTATTAGGTCATGTAGGCAGAGCCGTCCCTCATGAATGGGGTTAGTGCCCTTATAAAAGAGATCTCAGAGAGCTCTTGCCCCTTCCACCATGTAAGGACACAGAAAGAAGGCAGCCGTTTGTGAACCAAGGAGTAGGCCCTCACCAGACACTGAAGCTGCCAGCGCCTGGATCTTGAATTCCCAGCCTCCAGAACCGTGAGAAATGAATGTCTGTTGTTTACAAGCCACCCAGTCTGTGGTGTTCTGCTAGCGCAGCCTGAGAGGACTAAGACAGTAGCCTCTCTCACGTGTCACTATTTTACACTTGGTGTCCAGCCCTCTTTTCTATTGCATGTCTGTGGGCATTTGAGTTTGGGGTCCCTGTTCAAAAAGAGGCCTCATATGCCAATTCTTCCACAGCAATATAGGAAAAGAGTCGTTTGCAATTTCATGATTATGGAATTCAAATTACTGTTCTGTGAGTTTGAATGTGTTTTGAGGACAAGATTTATTTATTTATTTATTTATTTTTTTGTGTGTGGTATGTGGGCCTCTCACTGTTGTGGCCTCTCCCGTTGCGGAGCACAGGCTCCGGACGCGCAGGCTCAGCGGCCATGGCTCACGGGCCCAGCCGCTCCTCAGCATGTGGGATCTTCCCAGATGGGGGCACGAACCCGTGTCCCCTGCATCGGCAGGCGGACTCTCAACCGCTGTGCCACCAGGGAAGCCCAACAAGATTTATTAATATGAGAGTTACTTCCCTGCACTCTAAGGGGAGCTATCTGACAACTTGGATATGGATCTTTTTTCTTACATAAGCAGAGAATGGGAAGAGAGAAGGAATGGAGGGGCTAAGTTGGTCTACACAATAAAGAGGAGCTGGGAAAGAGGGAGGACCGAGGAGGGATGAGGAAAGTCGAGGGGTGACTTCAGAGTAGGTTGCAAGATGGGATGTGAGGAGAGGAAGGTGAATTTTAAAAAGCATTGCTGGGGGCTTCCCTGGTGGCGCAGTGGTTGAGAGTCCGCCTGCCGATGCAGGGGACACGGGTTCGTGCCCCGGTCCGGGAAGATCCCACATGCCGTGGAGCGGCTGGGCCCGTGAGCCATGGCCACTGAGCCTGTGCGTCTGGAGCCTGTGCTCCACAACGGGAGAGGCCACAACATTGAGAGGCCCACGTACCGCAAAAAAAAAAAAAAAAAAAAAAAGCATTGCTGTGAGATAAGAATTGGATCCCTGCTGACAAAAATAAAAGGTGTGCAGACATTTGTTATTCTCTATATGTACCCCAGTGGAGACTGCGCCACTGGGGACCCCAGCTTGTCTTAGGGACACACGGAGTGAACACAGCACACCTTCCATACCCAAGAGTGAATCTGCTGCTGGCCTACCTCATCCACAGATGAACTCTCACGCTCTTCCTCTTCTTCCTCCTCTTCCTCCCTCTCCTCCTCCACCTTTTCCTTTTTCTCCTCCTCTTCTTCTTCATGAACCATCATGTTTGCCTGGTTCGGGGGTGATTTTAAGGAGCTGTCTCTTTCAACATGCGTTTCTTCTAATCCCGGAATAGAGTCCCCTCTGGACTCATCCATCTCTTCACTCAGTACAGACTTTTCCTGTGGGCTTACTACCACCTCTTGAGTGGTGGCGGACTCGATTTCTTGATCTTCTACTTCTTCTATCTCTTCCACTGGCCTGAGGGAATTCGTTCCCCTACTTAAGCTTTCCTCACCTTTGCTCGCTTCTGCTTTAGGCCTTTGTTTTCCCCTCAGTTTTCTCCTTCTCTCCTGGAATTGCTTTTCATGTGGTTCTGTTGATGACCAAGCCCAAAGCCCAGGAAGAGACAGGTTACCAATACAGCCTGCTTGGGCCTCCCCAGACCCCCGATATACAAGCATGGAGTCGGGGAGACTCAGACTTGAATTGTAGAAGTGTTACCTGGTGCCCTCAGTCGGAAGATGACTTCACCCTCCAGGTTCTACAAGGCAAAAACACGGACACGGAATGAGCAGAGCGCCACTTCTGAGGGCGTATCTTTTCTTTTAAGGAAAAGGCCCCGCCCCTCCCCTTCTACATCTGATGCAGGCCTTGACCACTTATTTCACAGGGGTAATCAGGGTGTTCCCAATCAGTTTTCCTTAATCCCAAGCAGGCTAGCAAAGCTTTCATCACACAATGGCAATCACAGAATAAAATCTCATTCTGACACATTTTTAGTAGTGATCTGGAGCAAAAAGCAAGAAAGTATAAATGGAGGGATGCAAACAAAGGGGCAGGAATCTGCTACACCCAGTGCTGGATGCAAACATACAGAATGAACATGATTTACAAGATCTGGGAGCCCCCTCGTCAATACTACAGCTTCCCTCTCTCACAGGCTGTGGGTGAAGTTCTGGATATAGTGTGCCATGGATAAGAGTGGATCCGAATTCCAGCTCCTCACAAGCTGGATGACCTTGGGCAAGTCCCTTAAACCCTATGGGCTCAGTGTCTTCCCTGTGACACGGAGACCACAGTAGCACCTACACTTTAACCCAGGCAACCAGACTGATCTCAAAGATACTGAGCTTCCCCACCGACAGCCTGAGTTCCACCTCAAGCCAGGTGCCCCACGAAGCATTCACGAGCAATTGGGACACGGATCCCTGCTTGGGGGAGGGATTCTCTGAGGAGTCAGGAACCCCACACCTATGGGAAACCCTCACCAAGTTCAGTGTCAGCCACAAGTATCTTCAGCCCTGGCCGTGCAGGACTCTGGGTGCGTGTGTGGGAAAGAGCCAACTCTGGGAGAGTCAGACCAGGACACTCCGGGCATTCGTGCATTTACCAGGGAGCACTCAGTGTGTCTGTATTATGTGCAGGACACTGCTGAGGGCAGTGGAAGCTGGACGAAAGTTAGGAGGGCACACCTGCCCCTCAGAAAACCCCTTCCAGTAGGATGCCCTGAACTCCTGCATTTGACAGCGACCAACGTACAAGCCCGTTCAGGGAAAGGAGAGGTGACGGGGTGAGGAAAGGGAGATGAGGGTCAGAGTGAGTGGGGGGGATCCTGTCACTGGCAGTGGCTGGAAGTATGGGTGGGTTTGGGGTGTGTGGAAACAGAAGGATCCCGGCAGAGGAGCAGGGTGAGGAAGGGCAGGGGGCAGTGGCAGACGTAGGAAGAGTGAGGAGTTTGCTGAAGCAGGGAGAGTCAGGGCGGGAACCAGATGCGGGGGGCCTCTGAGGTCATCTAGGGACTGTGGGCTGGGTTTGGTAGGGGCTGCAGAGCTGGTGAGCAGGAGAGTGGGTACCTCAGAGCTGTATTTTAGGACGGTTATGCAGCAGTGGTGAGTTGGGTGAATGGAACTCAAAGAGTCACATAAATTAGCCTTTTAATTGTAATTCCATTCAAGCCTGAGGCCTGGATTCTGAGCCCTTCAACCTCTTTTAATCTGAGAAGAGATGGTCTCTTTAGGAGACGCTTTTAGCTTCTCACTCCTTGATGTCCTGACATAGATTCTAACTCCCCACAGTCCAGAGAGGCATTCAAAATTGAGGCAAATAAGACCTAGACGTCATCCTCTCCCCATTGCTCCTTCGTGAGCAGCTGGGATTTTTTTGTATCCCTTTCCATACCTGTTCAAAGATTTCACGAACACAGAAGTGTCGGCTGAGGGTAGAGCTGTAGGAGTTGAGTTCCTTCAGTATGATCGCTGGGTACTCCATCACTTCCTTTGTCAGGAGGCCATGAGAACTCTCATACCTGGGAGGCAGGGAGGTGAGACCCCTGTCTAAGGGGGGTCAGCTGGGTGTGAGAGACCCCCAGCCAAGAGCCATGCCTGGGACCACATGGAGGTGGGCTTGTATCTGGCATTTAGCTCTGCGCAGAGCTACTGCGTAGGTTTCCTTTTACAATAACAGTCTTTGCTTTGTTTTGCTATTTTTCTGATCATACAAAGAATACATACTCTTTGTAGAACATTTAGGAAACACACGTGAGAGAGTTCTCTGCATGTTGTAACATGGGTTCCCACTTCCTGTCTACTGTACTAACCCTGTCCTTGAACTTTACCTATATTATCCCATCAAGCACTCCAAAACCCCAAGGCCCAGACTTCTATCTGTTCCCTAGTTAAGACCAAGGTTCAGGGGGTTACTTATTTGCTTTAAAACGTACTTCTGACTCTAAGTACTGCAGTCAGTTGGTAGTGCAGTTCCATTTCTGTGACTAGTCCTTACAAAGGCCCCAAGCTACGAGATAGTTCACAGGGAACTGCTTTTAATATTGAGAGACTGGCACCCGTCTTAAAAAGCTAATCAACTGGAGGATGGTTAATTCATTACGAAGCATCCGTATTAATGAACGGATGGTCATTTAAAAATGAAAAAAATCTGCAGTTATACAACAATTCTTATCTTAAAAACACTGTATGTGTATATACATATCCACAGTTATAAACGTCTGTGTTCACAAAAAGGACGACTTGGGCAGAAGTTAGGAGAATTTCCTACATGTTTGCATTTGTTAACTTTTTTTTTCTTTAACAAAGCATGTATGTTTTAAAAGTTAAGGAGGTGGGGGGAGGGTCCATGCTCTTGACCTTTAAACTCCATGGCATAGAAACCTCCCTCCATAAACTTTTCTGATCCAAGTTCTCCCTGAAACCTTTTCTGCTGGCTGAGGGTAGAGCTGCAAAGAACCACAGTGATCTCTGATGTTGGAGGCATCATTGGGCTGGGCCCCTAGGCAGGCACCTTCTGATCCTGAATATGAATTCCAGGCCATCCCCTTCTGGCGTCTGGTCTGCCTACCTGCATTTCATATTCTTCAGAAAATCTTTGGCCTTTACCAGGTGTAACTTCAGGGTATTCTCACAGCTTTGCTGCCTCAGTTGGTCCAAGAGCTTATCGAGGTGAGCCTCCTGGGCCTGGTAGCCACACCCCAAACAGAAGGAAGCAGATGTGAGTTACCAGAGCTCGACGAGTGTACGTGACACGCAGAGACCCTGCCCCTGGAGCTGAGGTCCAGGTGCCCCAGGCAGGCTCTTTTCTACAAAAGGGGCACCAAATGTACCACCATCCTTACTCTCACTGCTCTGGGCCTTTGGGCTCTTTTCCCTGCCTGGAATGTTCTTCTCTGTCTACGTTATAGCCCTGGAGACCCTTCCTAGATGGGACTCCTCAGGGACATGTCCCTCACCCCCAGCCCGCCCGGGCAGGCCCCCGCTACACCTTCTGGAGGCACCTACTCCCTGCTCTCCTTCTCACCTGTTGTGCTCGACGTCAGATGCTGAGTGCACCCCTCCACCCCTAGACTGTGTGAAGGTAGGTGGGTGGGGGCCAGCTCATGTCCTGTGGGGACAGGATGACTGCCAGAGGTAGATTCTCCGTGCCCCGCAGTCTGTCTGTCTCTCATGCAGACCCCCTCACAGACATGTCTGGATCCGGCACCCATCGCACAACCCAGACCTGACTCTGGCAGGATTCTTCTGCTCCCATGCAGCCCCGTGACCAAGGTGAGCCTCAGTTTCCTATCTGCTCAAGTTTTATAGCTTGAGGCTTTACATTTGAGTCTAAGATACATTTGGGGTTAATTTTTCCATAAAAATAAAATACATAAAATATGGTGTGAAGTATGGATTGAACTTTTCTTTGCTTTGTATCTGAACGCTGGCTGAGTTCACGGGCCACCAAGCAGAGCCACTGGGCAGCTGACAGTCCGGGTGTGGCCTTGCGCTCATGCCTCGTGGGGGCTACCTGGATGCCGGGCCCACACCTGGCTCTCGCGGCTGTGCTTCTGCCGCTGCTGCTCCATCCTCTTCTCGAGCTCCAGCTCCTGCATCAACAGCATGCTCCGATGTACCTCCCACAGCTGCACAGCCTCCTGGAAATAGCTGAAGAGATCTGAGTTCTGCCGCTCTGTCTGCTTCGCCACGGCCTCGAAGGATTTCTGCGGTGGCAGAACCCAGAGAAGGGGCCTTAAGTGCCAATCGGCCCAGGCTGAGGAGAAGAGCCCCACTCACGGGGCTCCCTCGCCGGCCAGTGGAGGCCCAT
The DNA here is from genome assembly GCF_964374135.1 of Grampus griseus. Taxonomy (NCBI): domain Eukaryota; kingdom Metazoa; phylum Chordata; class Mammalia; order Artiodactyla; family Delphinidae; genus Grampus; species Grampus griseus. The sequence continues at coordinate 34,219,303 of NC_139000.1, forward strand.
GTCACTGGCTGTCACTGCCTGGGCACCATCCCTCAAGGTTTTCTTCTGTGCCACATCGTGGCTCACGGTCCCCTCTCTGCTGGGACAGCATTTCTGGTCTGTCCAAGGCCATGCCCTCGGACTGGTTGACCTGAAGTCCCATCTCTAGACCTGCCCCGTGTCCACTGAAGTCCCTGACAGAAAGAAGATGGAGTTTGGGGCCTACAAAGAAGAAGATGCCACCCTAGACACCAGCCTGGCATCAGGTGGGCCATATCCACCTTGGACTGGGGCATCCCTCCTTCTTTGGATTCCCTGACTCAGCACCTGAGCCAAACACCACAGTCTACTGTTAAATCCTCACCTCTCCCTCTTTCACGTGTGTCTCTTATACTCTCCTAGGGTCTGGGGTTGGCAAACTGTGGCCCGTGAGCTAAATATAGTCCCCTGCCTATTTCTGTTTAAACTTGGGAGCTAAGCACAGATTTTACATTTTTTAATGGCTGAATAAAACCTAAAGAAGATATTTAATGATGTAAAAATTATATGAAATTCAAATTTCAGTGTCCATAAATAAAGTTTTATTGAAACACAGCCATACCCATTCATTTCTGCATTGCATAGGGCTGCTTCTGTGTGACAGCAGCAGAGCGAGAATTTGTGCCAGAAACCTGACAGCCCACAGAGCCTAAAATATTTACTATCTGGCCCTTCACAGAAAACGTGTGCTGACCCCTGCTCTAGACTCTAAGCATCATGGGATGCAGGCTTACTGCTCCTCGTGACCTTCAGCACCCAGACTCGGCAAGGGTTCGGGGAGCACTCACTGCCTGAGACTGTCCAATCGGAGTCCGCGGGTGACTGAGGCATCAAGGGGTGAGCCTGGAGCACCCGGCACAGGGGCACTGCTCCGAGGGGCTGCACGCACCAGTGACGGCAAAGTTGTAAGTCCCCGGGCTCCCACTCCTCTCACAGCCCAGCACGCCGGGTGCCCCCCACCCTGCTCCCCAGCTGCACAGGTCCCCAGTTACGCACATCCAAGGCCTCCAGCTCCTCCTCCGCCTTGCTCTGGAGATTTCCCACCATCTGGAAGAAGGACGGGCTCACCAGGCTCTCTGCTTCCTCCTCAGTGAAGGCCTTCCAGTCCAGCAGCTGCTTCTGGAGAGGTACAAGGCAGAGCCTGGCTTAGGGCTGATGGGGGCTTCACCTCAGGGCTGGTGCTGCCCCTGAGATCGCCTCCCAGCCACGCCCGAGAACTCGGCGGAAACTCCCACAGCAGTGGAGACGGTCCAGCTTTATCTGCCCACTGTGTCCAGGTGCTATGTGCTGCCCCTGTTCGCTGAATCCCCCAGAGGTGTTCTCATTAGCCCCGTTTGGCAGATAGGAAACCAAAGCTCACAGAAGTGAAGGAACTTGCTGGAGGTCACACACCTGCCAAGTGGTGGAACTGGGATCTGAACTCAGAACTGTCCTACTGCACACCCTACAGGCATCAGCCGCCATCCTACACGGCCTCAGCGTTGCTGCAAGCCAGACACGGCTCCCATTTCCTGTCTGCAATTACGCCAACTGGAAAGCCAGCTCTCTATATCAATAAAGACTTGATTTATGTACAAAATCTAGAATAAATCAACCTCCCCCAAATTAAAAACGTGTCTCTAGTGATATACTTCCAATGCCGCTGCCCAGGAACACCAGGCGCCCCCTGTCAGGCTCAGAGTGCTCTTGGGGTACGTGAGGACGTCAGCATTCACCCCCTGCATGCACCCAACCAGGGGCCATGAGCATGGGTACAAGGCATCAGCACTCAGGGCCACAGGGCCATGGGGCTCTGGGGAGGGCGTGAGTGACGAGGTGGTGAGCGCTGGGGGTGTGGCCTTGGGGAGGCTCTCCAAGGGCACAAGGTTTCCCTCCAGGCTTTACTCCTAAAGTCTGACGCCCCTGAGGGGCTGACTGAGAGGCACGTGACTGCCCCTAAGGCCACAGAGCAAGTGGGCAGAGCCCTGTGGGCTCGGACAGCCCCTGGGCCTTTTGCAAACTGGTCTTCTCACCTCCAGATGGGGCCAGCGACACCCACTCTGCAGGGCCTTGTAGGATTTGACGAGAGTGGGTGCAAGAGTGTGGCACAGCCCCCAGAGACCACAGCGCCCGCACCGTGCATCACACTGGAGAGCGCTCTGCTCCCCTGAACGCTGCTCACCTCAGAGTCTTGGTGGCAGAGCCAAAGCTCGACAGACACATACACGAGGGGTGGATGGAGGAACAGGCGCTTCTTGGGGCCCACAGGTGAGACCCTCATGGCTTGGGGACTCCTACCGCCCGAGCCGGCAGGTTACACCATCTTCAAAATGATTAGGTTTTTGGGGGTTTTTCATCTAAACACTTTTCCCAAGGAGGCAGGGAGGGGGCATTCTGACCCAGTATGTCCTTGCACCTCAGAAAACCAGGCATTGTAATTGAAGGGGGTTGTGAGAGGACTCGCTGTCTCACCCTCTAACAGAGGTGGGCAAGTGGAGTGAAGTTGTGTGTGATGCCAGTGGCAACACTATCTACAAAAGGGAAGCATTGGAAATAACTCCCATGACATGACCTCCATTGAATAAATAAAGTGAAGCGATACAGAGGGTCAAGGGTGAAGGCTGAGGTGATCAGAGGGGGAAACTTTGTCCGTGGGGTCAGGGAAGGCTTCCTGGAGGAGGTCATGTTGGGGGCCACTGAGGGGTGGGTGGGAACAGCTGGGGAGAAGAGGGTCCAGGCTGAGGGAACAGCTTCAGAATGCCCAGAGGCCAGCGTGGAGGGAAAGCAGGGGGTGCGGGCTGGAGAGGGGCAGGGGCATGCCCTGTGCTCCTCTCCTCAGACGGGCCAGGAGGGGCACCCACCTTGCACTTCTGCACTTGGGCCAGGCACTCCTGCCAGGTCTTCTCATACTGCAAGCGGATCCGCATCATGCAATCCACGTGGTAGGCGTCTCCATAGGTGGAAAAAAGACGTCAGCAACTCTTCCAGAAGAAGAGGGGAGGTTGGCAAGAGGAGTTTCCCCGTCGCTCAGGGCAGAGGCTTCTCCCCAGCCAAGTGCCTCAATAGCGGGGATAATTTAGATCAGGGGCTGCTATCTCCCTCGCCTCAAAGTTCCTGACACCCCAAGATAAGGACCTCAAATGAGGAGCCACCTTTTTCTGTTCTGACCCTAATTCTTGACTCAGTTTCGAGGCTGGTGAAATTCTTTTGGGGGAGTTGCACCACGTCACAGAACAGTAACCAGGTGCAAATTAAGGAGCGTTTACAGATCATGTCTGTGGTGAATACCGTAGGAAGCGAATGGACCAGCGGAACATTCCAAAGCTGATGGATTGATTAATTGATTGATTGATCTTCTCTTCTTCCTCCGCCCTACTGTTTCTGGTTTATAGTCACCTCGGTGTATCTCTTGGTGTCTAAGATAAGGAACTGAAGTTTAATGTTCCTGGCAGTTCTAGAAACTGAAAGATAACACAAAGATTGTGTGGTGGTTGTTCCTTGACAAGGGCTGGGAGGAGGGCAGGCTGGATGGCAGTTAGAACACTGGCGAAGGTAGGGCTTCCCTGGTGGTGCAGTGGTTGAGAGTCCACATGCCGATGCAGGGGACACGGGTTTGTGCCCCAGTCCGGGAGGATCCCACATGCCGCAGAGCGGCTGGGCCCGTGAGCCATGGCCGCTGAGCCTGCACGTCCAGAGCCTGTGCTCCGCAACAGGAGAGGCCACGACAGTGAGAGACCCGCGTACCGGAAAAAAAAAAAAAAAAAGAGCACTGGGGAGGGTAGATGTGTAGTGAAACTGGTGAGGAGAGGCCATAAAGCTGGTTTCTCCCATCCCCAGTGCCGCTGCCTAGGCTAGCACACCTCCACCCTTCCTATGAAGTCACTATGATGAAGCCCCGCCCCGGGTCTCTGTGCTTCTGTTCCTGTACCCCTCTGATCCGTTCCCCCCTCTAACCTTATCACTCCCAGCTCAGAACCTTCCACTGGGTTCCCACTGCCTTCAGGATAAAGTTCAGCCTTCCGCACATGGCCACATGGCAAGCACAGTCTGGCCCTCTGGCATCTTCCAGCCTCGCCTGCCACCTTCTCCTTTCCCTGAAGGCCCCAGCTCTGTCTGACCTCTCAGCCTCCCCACGTACTAGTCTTCCGGCTTAGAGAGCTCCCTTGACCCCTGGGCCTGGCTACCTGGTACTTGCCTTGCAGGTCTCAACTGGATGATCACTTCCTTGGCAAGGTGTCTTATAACCTTTAACCAGGCTGTGCCCCCAAATACACATTCATGTAGCTGGCCACCTGTCCACTCCCTGCTGTAACATCCTGCGTGGTCTGACTTCCGCTCTGGACTGGAAGCACTCAAGAGAGATCCACCCTGCTGGTTACCAGGGCCCAGCACCACACTTGTTCCTAGGAGGCGTCCAGTGAATGGCAGCCATTGCTATTATTTAGGGTATCAGGACTCTTATGCTTGGTATTATAATATAATTATAATACCTTTGGAATTATAAACCCGAGAGCCCTGGGAGCAGTGGTGGGTACTACTAACCAAAGCACCCAGGTCAAGTCTGGCTGTGACACTTCCTTGGCTGTGTGACCTTGGGCAGGACACTTCACCTCTCTGTGCCTCTGAATCCTTCTCTATCACAGAGGGCCAATGACACCACTGACCTCACTGGGTTGCCTCAAAGGAGATTGAAATACTGTATTGAATATATCTTCTAGAGCAAGACTTGGCAAACTCCGCTAGATAGTAATATTTCCAGCTTTGAGAGCCATACAGTCTCTGCTGCAACCACTCATTTCTGCTGTTATAGAGCAGAAGCAGCCAGAGACAGTACGTAAACAAATGAGTGGAGCTGTGTCCCAATGACCCTTATTTACTAACGGGCAGTGGCCTGTGGGCTGGAGTTTGAGGACCCTGGTTATAGAGAATTTCTAAACATTACTATTTATTCTTGAGCACTGAGTAAGCCAGCCACTGAACTATGACTGGACTGCAGGATTGCACGTGATTCTTACATCAACCCCACAAGGTAGGTACCTTTATTACTCCTCTTGAGATTCCTATTTTATGGAGGAGGAATTGGAGGCCAAGAGAGGCCATGACTTCCCCTAGGTCCCAGAGTGGGGACAGTGCACCTCATACATCCAGGGTCTGGCCCCTGAGCCGTCCTCACAGGTGGTCCTTGGAGCCATCCCTCTGGGTCCACGCTGTGGTCAGGGGTCAGAGTGTGGGACCAGCTGGGAAGTGACTTGGGAGGTGGTGGGAGGAGGAGGGGCTCTGCCAGGCAAGGTCTGGGGGTCCGAGATAAACCCTCAGAGCTTACTCTTCTCTCCACACCCCAACCCTTCTTCCCCAAGAGGGACTTGCCACCTACTCCTGAGTTTATAACAGACTCTCACATAAATGACTGGCTGACAGACTGAAGCTGCTACGAAGCTACTACTTGAGCAGAGTTCTGGTGACACTCAAGTGGGATCCCACAAACGTCACTCACCGAGGTGCTTATTCAGGGAGTTGAGAGTAGAACGCCATTCAGTCAGTTGAGCTTTGCTGTAATTGGGGGGCAGGAGGTCACTGGGGAAGGAAGATGTGACACGTGAGCCATACTTGAATAAAACATTCACTTACCAAAATTGGTAGCATCGTCAAGGAACACGGGTCTAGGGAAGTATCTACGTAAATACCGATGAAATGAGTGACCTGTTGGGGATTTCCTGGTGCCAAAAGCATACCTCGTGAAAAGGTCTAAGAACATTATTGAGCATGTTACTTAGAAAATAAAACTGAATTTTCCTAATGGAAAAAAACCAAATGGTTATCACACGACCCAGGAAGCCACTTCGAGGAACCTAATGAGAGATAACAATATAAAATGCATACAGAGTTTATGCATTAAGACAGTTCTTTAACAGTACTGTTTATAAACACTCAAAAGATCAAAAACAACCTTCATTCCAACAATAGGGACTTGTCTAAATAAAATACATGAATGCTCTTCTGTAGTCACTAAAAAGAGTGTAGCAGGTTGAAAAATGGTCAGTATCGTTAGGTCCTCCCACCAGCAGGTGGAGTCTATTTTTCCACCCCTGGATCTGGGCTTGGCCATGAGATTTGCTTTGGCCAATGGGACACTAGCAAACATGACACATAAAAGGCCTGGGGAAAGGACTTATGCATTCCGCTTGCCCTCTCTTGCTGTAGGGAGCTCTTCTGCCAGCACCACCACCATGCCTACAAGCCTGGATTAGCCTCCTGGAGGCTGAGGGAGCAAGTGGAGAGAGGCCCCAGCTGAGGCTCCAGACACGGGAGTAAGGCCATCCAGCCCAGCCACAGGGAACTGCTCGGCCAGCTCACAGGATCATGAGAAGCAAAAAATGATTGTTGCGTTAAGTCACTAAGGAAGTTACAGGTGGTGTTTACTGATGTGGAAAAATGCATATGACATGCTATTTATTGTCCAAACCAGGACATTTTGCCAGTGAAAGGGGGATGAGATTAACAATTATGTCAGGACAAGACGTGTAACCCAGGATGGTCTTGGGCAGCCCCCTCATAGTGGGACAGTAAAGAGCAAAAGGTAGGTACAAGAGTGTGCGGGGCATAATCTCAAGTCTAAACATTGTACTAAACGCAATGTGGCATCCTAGATTGGGTCCTGGAACAGAAAAAGGACATTAGTGGAAAAACTGGTGAAATCCGAAAAAGTCTGGTGCTTACTTAATGGGAACTCATCAAAGTTAATTTCTTAGTGTTGACAAGTGTCCACAGGCAGTGTAAGATGACAACATTAGGGAAACTGGATTAGGAGTATACAGGAATTCTGTGTGCTACGTTTGTAACTTTTCTGTAAATCTAACATTACTCCAAAATGCAAATTTTATTTTTAAAAACTATTTTAAAATTACATACACATATACTTACTGGGTCCAGGAAAATCCATGGGAATTCTCCTGGGATTTTGGGAGATACCTCCCTCTTGGGGCCCTGGGAATCTTAATAAGACTCCCCACCCCTCTGCCATCACTGCCCACAAGCCTGCAGAGGGCCTGGCATGCGCCGAAACAAGGATCCTCGCCAGGCGTCTGGGCTCTGGGTCTACAGAGGAAGGCCTGGAGCTCTGGGCCGGGATGGGATGTGGGCGCTACGTGTGATCCCATATGAGGCAGTTCCATGGAACAGCTCCTCGGGCGTGATTAGAAGGCTCCCTAGCAGCCGCTGACAGGTCAAGGAAACATAGGTGGTGTCTACACAGTGTGCTTTGTGGGAGCTGCCCAGACCTCTTTGCACAAACACCACAAACCCAAACCTCCGCTCGACACTCACTGCAATTCTGTGATCAAGGCTTTGCAACTTTAAGTTGTGTGTTTAAGCATTGTGTTTGCAATGCTTCCAGACAGTGGGATTATGTCCTGACTTCACCTTTTTATATATTCCCACTGCTGGGTCCTATGTCCTATAAATGTGCTCTTGCCTCTGATTTCTTATAATTGCCCCCACCTTCCTCCAGGCCAGGTCACAGCACACACCCAGCTCCATGCTCTGCCTGCAGACACTGCCATTATACAGTGTGTCCCAGCTTTGGCCAGAAGCATCAATGAATGCATTTTTCTCCAGGTCTTTGGCCCTGTCTCTCCCCTCCACTCAGGCAGCAGGCAGCCCCACATTCACAGCCTGTATGAGGGATGTGGTGGGGCATAAAAGACATCGGCCTAAAAATCTTTCTGCATTTTGTCTGCAAAAGTCTAAGTTCTTAGAAGAGTCGAGAACACTGTTGAGGAGAAGGCATTTGTGGGAGTGGGCTGAGAGCCCTGAGGAGGAGGAGGGCGCTGGGGACCAGGACTGTCTCCTCACCCAATAGAAAGGGGCTGGGGGGAGGTGCAGACACAGCAGGATGGTGGGTGCCCGGCAGTGCCAGCCTGGCAGTACCACCAGCCTACTTCCTGGTGGCACCATGGGAGCAGCAGCAAGACCCACATCTCTGGACAGCAACGGTTGCCTGGCGTGTGAGGACTCGGGGGCTCAGAGCAGCCTCCTCAAGACTCCTGTGTCCAACAGTCTGGAAGCAGCAGCAGTTGCCCAGCTGCATGTGTGTGGACCAAACTCTGAGGACCAGACTCCCACCACCGGGCCTGGCTTTGGGTGGGATTCCGTAACTTTCCCTCAGTGGACAGGATCCCCAAGAAAGACTAAGTTTTGCCCAGCTTTATGAACAGGGACTAAGTGGAGTCAGAGAAAACAACAAAAGCACTTTTCCTTGTGTTGAGATTTTTATCCACGTTAATTTCACACTGCATGAAAATGTGGCTGCACATGGGGCAGGAGATGCCAATCCTGAGGGAGTCCTTCTGGCTCACGTTGTGGGGGTCCTAATAGTCATTTACGTCCCAGGAGAACTTGAGCTCTGTGGTGGGGAGACGGGAAGAACCTGCATCTCAGCGTCCAACGAGGGACCATCCCAGCGTCCAAGGGACCAAGGAGGTGCACGGGTCCCAACACATGAAATGTCTTTGCCTTGCAGGACCACACAGGCTCCATCCTGCTGCTAAGGGTGGATGCTACAGGCTCCCCAGACGGTGGGCTTCCAGGGTCTAGAACAGTCAGTATGCCCCCGCCAAAGAGCTTATCATGGGATCAGCTGGACCCAGGTGTGAGGGAAGCACCCACAGCCTCTGACAGGTCCCTGTCTGCTGGCAGCAGCCTCCTCATCAGCCTCCAAGCCTTCAGCTTCACTCATACCCCTCTACCCACCCTCCGAACTGCAGAGCTGATGGAGTCACTCTGCTCCCCACTGCCCTCAGGAAAAGTCTAGCCCCTGACCTGGCCCCTCCTTCCCCCGCTCCCCTCTGACCTCACCTCTGCCATTACCCGCTTCCAAGCTCTTTGGCAGAACCACACTAAACTTCTTTCTGCAGCAAATGTGTCACGTGCCCTGTTGCCACTGGGGCTGGGACACCCCAGAACATGGACCCAGGCAACCAGCCCAGGATCAGAGAACTGGGAGATGGCCGGGTCTGGAGGACACCTCAGAAGAAAGGTCAACGCTGAGGACTGTGCCTGCCTCCCCCATGGACCCTCGAAAGGTGCCCCTCCCCAGCGGCCCCTCCTTCTGTACCAGATGGTGCAGAGATGGTCCAGCCGCTTTTGCTGCAGGGCGCTTTGGTTCTTAAACATGGTCTCCAGCTCCATCTGCACAGCTGGAGGAGTCTGGATCCTTTCACTGGCCATGAACTCACTGGGCGTCCAGACACGTCGGCACCATGCAGAGGAGGGGAGGGGCAAGGTGGATGGGAGAGAAGGGATGAGACCCACGGTAAGAACGTTCAGAACCCTAGCACCCGGACACCACTCCCAGCCCCTTCCCCTCCATCCGGGCATCTGAGGAAAGGAGGGAAGAAAGAGAGGGAAGGAGAGCGGGGGAGAGAAGAATGGAGGGACCAGCAGGCACAGATCGGGTGTGGGTCCTGACTGCCGCCTCCAGCTCTGTGACCTTGGGCAAGTTGCCCCCGCTGAATCTCAGTTTCCTCTTCTGTAATGGAGCTAATGACAGTACCTTCCTCAAGGAGTACTTGTGAGGACCCAGCAAGATAATGTGAGCAAAGCCCTTAGCACCGTGCCTGGCTCCTGGGAAATGCCCAGGAAATGTCAGCACCTGCCATCACTGCCGATGATGATTACTGACATCTTAACAACCTCCCAAGCCCACGCCCAGGCTGAGACCAGGCACTTTCCATACAGCAACTTGTTGACCATCACTGAAACCCTATCACCAGTTCATCACGGCACCTGCAGAAAAAGGCTCTGTATGTTCAAGCCCTTGACCAAGGTCACAGGGAAAGTACAGGTGCAGCCAGACCTCAATACACTTTTCCTTCCTCCCCAGAGTCAGACTCTGGTGCTCTCCATCTAGAAATGCGGGCGTACAGATGGGCCTCCCACCCCCACGGCTACAGCACAGACAGACACTCTTTGGTGTCCTCAGACATCTTGGTCCCAAGAGTCCCTTTCTTAGCAAAAGAAAGCCTTCCTTACTGGCCAAAAGCTCCAGGACCCTTGTGTCAGCATTAACAAAAGTGCCATCTGGTGGAGGGGGCTTGGAGATGGGCCCTCTCTTCACCCTGCCTCCCAAGGGTAAAACCTGCTACCACAGGGTGGGAAGTGTCCTAAGCCTGAGGGATGGCCATTCTCCTTAGCCCAGTAATAGTAAAGAGTGGACAGTGGGCAGATAATCAGACTAACATTTTCAAACAGTTTGTACAGTGCTCAGAAAATGCTTATGAGAAAATGTGTACGAAGAAAATAAGATACAAATCTACATACGCAGTATGGGTCTAAAGAAGCCTGGGAGAAAATATACCAAAATATCAGCCGTGCTTCTCACTGTGGTGAGGAATTAATGGTGATTTTTAATTTCTTCCTTATACTTTTATCTATTTTGACTTTTAAAAAAGAGCACCTATTACTTTTACCACCAGAAAAAGCAAGAGCCTTTTAAAGTAACCACAAAGGGAGGGAGAATGTGCCCCCCTCGCCCGCCTATGCTGCCGCGCAGGGGGGCAGGGGGAGAGCCTCGGGTGGTGTGGGCAGCCACCCACCTGAAACCCTGCACCAGGTCCTCCTTCTTGAGAGCCTTCCAGGCATCCACCAGGCCCTGCCAGCGGCGGTGGCCATCGAGCTCCTGCTGCAGCGCGGCCTCCATCAGGTTGACAAACAGCTGGGCGAGGGCCCTCCGGTTGCCCAGCAGGGCGTGGTTTATGATCTGCAGTCACAGGTGGGCAGGCTCTAGATAGAGCGGGGGCTCTCCAAGGTCAGAACAAGGCTCAGTTGGACAGGGGGCTGGTGAGCTGCGGGCCGAGGGCCGAGCAGGGCCGTGGCGGCGTCTGAGGATTACTGTGGGGTCGTTGGGCACTCAAGGAAGCTACCTGGGGCTCAGCAGCTACGGACATGACAAGGGTCTTTCCTGAAGGCTTAACCATGAACCCTGACCACGTGAGTTTCAACCCAGCTCCAAGGCCACCTCAGATTGTTTGTTTAAAAAGGTGATTCTAAGTTCACTGGAGTTAAGCACTTCAGCAGGCTTTCAGTGTTTAACTGTTTTTTTAATAAATCTGTTCCAAAAGCAGAGTGCTCATGCTACCAGGGACCAGCCACATATGGTTGTGATGAGAACCAGTACCCAATTACCAAATGAGATCACAGCTAGGACATTCTTTGGCAGTCCTGCCAGCGGACCTCACCAGGGCACCTTTGGCATGGCAGTCGGGACGATTCTTCACTGTGTGACACTGTTCTGCCATTTAGCCTCTCCACCCCCTTAAATGAGAGCAGCCTCTCCCAAGTCCCCCAAGGACTGGGACAGCCAAAAATGCCCCACACATGTCCCCAAGCCCTCTATGCACTGCCCTGGGGCAAGGGTGAGAACCGCCAAGCTCAGCAGGCAGAAATTTCAGTAACAATTTTCACTGAAAGCCGAGGTTTGATGCCGGCTGTTCCCAGCTGGGGGGCATTGGCAAGTATCTCCTGAACCTCCAATTCCGTAGCCATAATGTAAAGATAATGCCATTTACAGCACAAGGAATTGGTGAAGTTAAATGAGATAGATGCACACAGAGCAAGTAGAAAGTGCCAGTTGTTATGCATACAATAAACACAGGAAAGTCAAATGTCGAAACTAAGTGGGACACTGTTAACTCTGACTCCCCTAATCGATCAAATGGCTCAAAGTTAGGAACTCCTGCTTGTCTCAAAATGAGAGCGGCCACTGCTGCGTCCTCTTATGTCATCCTCCCCCCAAGTACTTGTGTTTAAGCAACACTATCCTCATTTTATGGACACGGAATTCCAGGTGCTGGGGCTGAGTAATTTCAGGAACTTTCATGTCTGGGCAGTGGAGAGGGGGGCCTGTGCTCACTCTCTGTCTGTGCTTTGTCCAGGACCCCAAGGTACAGACCTGGGCTGGAGCCCATCTGTGATTCTGAACACTGTACTCCTTCTACCCTGCGTGCTGCCAGGAGGCCCATTAACCGGCAAGCCCAGCTTTCTGTACAGGACCTAGAAACCTATGCAAGAGAATGTACCTCTGAGTAGCCAAAAGAAGTGTCCTTCCATGAACAACCCTGATTTTCTTGTATTTTGTTTTATCCCAAAGGAAGCACTTGGAGGAGGCTGAGGGTGTGGACAGAGAAGCAGTGGGGACAGAGCCAGAGGAGCAGGCATGGTTCAGCAAAAGACAGACAGCAGGAGGAAAGACAAGAACCACTAGAAAAACTAGACATACAGGGCATGCTGAGGTCACTTATGAGTGCACACACCACCCTGAGACTGCAACAGTTGTGAGATCATGCCTCTGTCTTGTAGCACACATAGCATTGCACATGGTAGCTGAGACACGGCCCCGTAGGTGCTCATAAAATTAGCATTGGTCACACTGATGACACAGTATTAGGTTAACTGGCAGGGAACATGGCAGGGAAGCATAAAATGTACTAGAGAGATTTCTATTGAAAATACTTAACAGAGACTCTAGTTCTGAACTCAAGTAGCCAACCTGAGTTACTTGGAAATGTTGTATATGAGAAGCCCATCATTCCTGAGACCCAGGCTCTAGGGCATCCTGGGGTCCTGCTCCCGCGGGCTCATCCCCTGCACGTGAAAATCACTCACCATGGCTTCTTTATTGATCAGCCTGTACACGTCGGGCTGCATGAGGTAGGAAGTTTTCTCTATGATTTCCACATATTTCTTCAACACACTTTTTAGCTAGAAATGACAAGGCACCACAGTGAGTGACTCCCTTCTCCTGGAGAACTAAAAACAGGTGATGACTCACAAATCCCACAAGTGAAAATCACCAAGAGCACATCTGGAGGCCAACTCACTTTATCTGCCCGGGAGAACTCAAGAGAGTGCAGCGTCTTATCCAGCTCCTTGATCTCCTGCTTCTGGAGCAGGAACTTCTCGGCCACCTGATCCCGCAGCTCCAACAGGGTCTGTGCCAAGAAGTTTGGGTCAGGCTGGGAGAACAGGTGGCAGGGAAGAAAGGAGCAGGACACAGGTAGGGCGGGTCCCGCCACGAGGGGACCCCTACTTGGATGGTGTAGTCTTCAAGGTTGCTGTCATTTTCCACCTTTTCGAAGAGATTGTTGATGTCTTCGTCAGACTCAGCCAGGTTTTTTAAAAGACGGGCTCCTGGCTCCACGATGAGAGGTTCCATTTCCTAAAACAGGCCAGGAGGGCGAGGGCTATGGTATCAACACCCCTGGGACGGGAAGGACCCCCCCAACCCTATAGTAGGGAAGTGCCAGCTGCGGTCCTCTCTCAAAAACAGTAACTCTTACCTAGACCTGAAGAGTTCAGATTTACTAACTGTTCACAGCCAGAGCACAAGGGCAACACTATTCGGGACACACGCCATGTGTGAGGCCTTGTCCTCAGACTCACTTGGTCCTCATCATAGCCTGCAAAGTACGTGCTGACCTTATGCCTGGCCCATGGTTGGAGCTCAACAAATATTCATTAAAGAAGTGGCCAGTGAAATAATTCCAAGAGTACTTCAGATGAGGAAACTGAGGCTCAGTTCGGTTGTGTGACCAAAGCTGCTGAGCTCACGGTGACAGCAGAGCTCAAGTCCAGTTGGGATATATCAGGAAAGTGATAAGCTGGCAGGGAGAGCACCTTCTTGGTGCTCTGGGTCTGTGACCAGCTCCCGGAATCCAGGGAACTCAGGGAGAAAGTGGTGAGTGTGATCCGGGGCCCAGAGAGGACCCGAAAGGGCAAAATTCCAGGGATTAGTCTGGTTAGAGGTCTCTGGAGAGGAACAGTGAGCCAGTTGAGGGTAGTGCCTAAGGGTCAGGCCGTTTGGCCCCTTGTTAGTAGGACTGAGCAGGGAGATCAAAGACTGGGCTTTAGCATCAGATCCAGAGTCCAGTTCCCACTTGGCCCTTACGTGCCATATCAGGCAGGACTTTCTGGGCCTCCCCTGTAAACTGGAGGTTATAACAGTACCTGACATATAGAGTTCTGCTCATAATCAGAACTTGTAGCAAGCCATCCAAACATGGCTACTACGATTCTGTTTACACCTGGTGAGCCACTGAGGACCTGGGAGGTGGGGCGGGCGCTGTGCAGAGTCCACCCTCCCCTTGGAATGGCCCAGGAACAGAAGGCAAGCGAGAGGGAGAATTCTCACCATCCCAATCTGATCGATCTCCTCCTTAAAGCTGGCCAGAGCACTCTCATAGCTCCTCCTCTTGTAATCCTCTTGCCCTTGAAGGGTGATGGTGCTGAACCTCTCAGGAACTGGGGGAGAACAACGGAGGTGATGAGGTTGCCCTCAGAGCTCCAAGGTGAGGTCAGAGTACCCAGGAAACGACAGCAAGGCAGCAAGTGCCTGGGTTCAGGAGATGGCCCCCCAAAGCAGGCCGGCAGTGTCAGAGACTTAAGGAAAAAGAAGGTGATCCCTAAGTGCTGTAGGGAATTAAGTCTTACATATACAGTTAAATGCTCAAAAAAAGTTCCAAATGGTATGTATAGAATAGGAACATTTAGGGTTTTTTAAAAAAGTTTTATAGAAGAAAACACATACACAGATAAGAATTACCAACACTTATCAGCACTTACCATTCACGAGGTATTGTTCTAAATCAGTTACTCCTCAGGATGAAGCCAAGAGGCAGGTTCTATTACCGACCACTTAATAGGACACTCAGGCATGGGGGTCCAAGACCAAAGGCAGTCAGAGGCTCAGCAGGGGTTGGCATGTGGGCCCTCTGCTCTAGGGTCTGTGAGCCCACCCTGCGCTCTGCTGTCCTCTGAATACAGGTGGGACCCGGGGCACTATGTGGTTTCATGGGCGGTGGGCACTCTTGGGCGGAGAAAGGGGCTATTGTGGAGGTGGAGTTTTCACCTTCTGCTTTATCTCCTTCCTTTTTCTATAGTGAGCATATATTACTTTTTTAATTACAAAGAAAAAGAGCCTCCGTATCCGGATAAAGTCAAACCAGGGTAATGTGATACAGATTGAAAAACCCTCCTGTGAAATCACAGAAGAGCGAGCTACATCCTTTACCAAATGGTTTCATCAGGAAATGCTGACTGTGCAGGCAGCACCTCCCCCCACCCCCACCCCCCCAGCTCCCTGCGCTGGGGAGAAGGTTCAGGGGAAATGCTTCAGAGGCAAAGGCCCAGGGGAGAGGGGCGGGGTGGAGAGGTGGGCTCCAGGGAAGGCCCTCTATGATGCTGAACAGAGGAACAGCGGGACCTTCAGATGCTTCTATGTTAGCGCTTCCAGGAGCTCCCCACAGAGCGCTCTCTGGCCCAGGCCATGCCTGCCCTCACACCTGAACATCGGCTCACCGGGGGCGTCTGGGAGGCCCCGCACTTCTCTGGCAGCAGTGCTGTTCTCACTCTCTTGAGCTTTCTCCTTCTTGGCTATTTCCTTTTCCCTGAGGCACAAGCAGAGGAAAACAATAACCAACACCCCCTACCACACACCCCCCTCCCCACCCCGCACTGCTCCCCTCCAGGGTAGCTCTGGGTCTCCAGAGACACCCTGGGAATTGGTAATAGTCCGGGCCCACTGATGCCAAAATGCCCTGAGGATGTGCCCCCAACAAACACTGCCTGGGCATCTGCTGCCAGCAGACACCACAGTTCTCAGGTGAGAAGCTGGGGTCTGCCCTCAGGGATCTTGCTCCATTCTGGCCGCACAACAAGTGTGAGTGGTGGGCAGGAGCCATTTTCCACATGTGGAAACTGAGGGCCACAGGGGGCCTGGCCAACCTGGGAAAGCCAGACCGGGGCTAAGCATTCAGCACGCTCCTCATCTGCTTCTTCAACAACCCATCCTATGAGGCAGCCAGGGTGACCCTGTTGTCCAGGATGGGGGATGAGGGAGGGAAGTCACTGGACAAAGTGGCGCTGGGATTCCCAGATCCCTGCACGTGATGCCAAGGTCCATGGTTCATGGGGTCTGGGTGTGGGAGGAGAGAGCTGGGATCCCAGGACAAACTCTCTCAGCAGGGAGGACCAGGTGGGTGAGCACGACCTCAGCTTTGGAATAAAAATCCCTTAATGTGCTGCCCACAGGGCAAGCGCCACAGAAATGCAGCAGTTCTCAGTGACGCCTGCCATTCCTCGGGGCCCTGACATGTGCAGCACTTTCCAGACTTTCTCTTATGTAGTCCTCATGGCACACCTACCACCAAGGAAGACTGCAGGGCCTGGGTGGCAGCTGATGGGGCCCAGGCTGGCCCTCCAGAGGGGGGTCTCTCAGCCTTGTCAACCAAATGCCCCTGGACTAAGGTGGCCCCACTAGGGCCTGGGTGCCCCGACTATGGGAGCTGCTAACAGCTCTGGCTTCTTGGCCACTTGTCCCAGGAACTTGGGGGCTTGGTTTACACTAGTGGTGATCAACCCGTACCCCGAGTTTCTCTTCTATCCACCAGAGGTCCTGTCCTGTGTGAATGAATGCACAAGTTGACCGGTTTGGCTGGCCAAATTTTCAAGGAGGGGACAAGGCACCCCAGAGAGGTGCCGATGCTGAGTCAGTGATCCCAGTCGCTTTGAGGGTGGCAGGGCCTGGTGGGTTATAAGCACATCTCTCTTCTTGTGTCCTTGTCTGTCTGTGCCAGGAAGCCAGCACAACGCCAGCGCCCTCCATGAGAAGTGCCTTTCCCCAAACAGTGTCCTGTGGGTGCCAAGAGTGCCTGACTGATGTTATACCCAGTTATGCGGAGGATAGGTGGTTCTAGGGTAAACTCTGGGGAGGAGGAGACCCTCGGGAAGCACAGGGAGATGTCAGGAGTCCCTGAGTCTGGTAGAAAACAGGTCAGCTGAGAGGGGCCTGGGACCCCTGTAGGAGGCAGAGTCACAGCCAGGCTGCACAAGACTACCCTCCCAGGAGGTGGGAGGGAGCGTGGTCAGGTTCCAGCTGTGTGTGCCTCTGGATCCCTGCATGGGGCATCAGGGACAGGGCTGGAGAATGCTGACCTCCAGTCTGTGCCTGGGTGGCCAGTGGGTTTGCCCAGCTGTTCAGGGTGCTGAGTGTCAGAAGCCTCAGGTGACCTTTTCCTGGGAAAATTCAAAGGGCAGGGCAGAGACTTTTACCCGGTCAATCCCTGCTCCAATGGGGGTTAAAAGGAACACAAAGGCAGATACAGCAGGACTGACTTCCTGTCCCAGAGTCCCAGACTCGAGAAGGTTTATGGCTGGTGCAGAGCTTAACGAGCCTAAGGGAAGCCCAGTTCCTGCTACATTCTCCAAAGTGCCCCGTGAGGAAGCACTTTTCCTTTTCCTTTCTGTTCCTTTCTCCCTGCTTGAGGAGTCTAAGCTCAGGGAGCTGAAACGGCATATGCTCAGGAATTCAAGTTCAACTTCTGAACTCGGAGGTTCAGAAGGAACTCCTGATCTCCCTGTCCCAACCCCACTTGCTCCCATCTCAGGGAATGGCACCTCTGCTGTCCACCCAAGCACTCAGGCCAAAGACCTAGGACTCTCAAGAGCCCTCTCCTCCCACCCAATCTGTCACCTAGTCCCACGGGTTCTGCCTCCAAGATAAACCTGAAATGCCCTGTGTCCCTCTCACAGCCCCACAGAGCTTGCGTGGACTGTGGTGGCCTCCTCCCTGGCCTCCCTGCCTTTCCTTACAGCCCCCCATGTTCTACACACCGCACAACCTGAAGGCCTTAAAAATGCAAATCAGCTGTTCACTTCAGTACAGTCCAAAATACGGACTGTAGCCTGCAAATCTCTCCTGGCCTCATCTCCCAGCCCTCTCCGCAGGCCCGCTGACTTCTTCAGCCTTCTGAACAGATAAGCCGGTACTGTCTCAGAGCCCTGCTCCGTGTTTCCTTTCCTCATCCTCTCATCTCAGCTGAGGCCCCTCCTCAGACAGCTTTCCTGACTCCTGTCCCACCACCCTGTCCTCGGTGTCAGAGCCTTCCCCGCTTTGGGGAGACCTGCTTATTTATGTACTGTTGAAGCCTCAAGTTCCAGGAGGTTGGGATCCGCATACCCAGTGCCCCGGCGAGGGAGAGGGCGGAAGAGAGGGAGAAGCAAACAATCCTGCAAAGTAGGTGTTATTACCGCTCTCTCTCAGGGGAGGTACCTGGGACTTCATTCTTATCTGGTACTCATCTTGTGTGAGCTCTTTTTGAGTTTTTGAAAATTCTAACCACCCCTAGTGTGTGGGATGTGGCCTGGACAGCAGGACCTACCTGTAGAGAACAGGGTTCTCTGTGACCCAGTCATTGGGTAGGCTGTGCGCCCACTTCCGCTGCCGAGGAGACATCATCTCCCCTTCACGAATATCCATCTTCGTCATCAAGAGCTTCCTGCCATCCTTTGGGGCCATGGAACGCTCCATAGTTCGCTTCCTGGTGGATGCCAGGGAGTGGACCAGCTGTACCTAAATCCAGGAAGGTCCAGGTTAGGGGGATCAGAACTGCAGACTTCCCAGCACCCAGGCTGACTGCACTGTCTTGGTCAAGTGGGAGCCGGCCAGCAGGAAGGCACTTTGAGGGAGGCCTGCAACCCCACGGCACACTCCATGCAGGTGGGCTCTCCCCTCCCCATATCAGTCATTCAGCCATTTCTAGGAGGGCATCTTTTAAGAAATTTTAATGAGGACCAAGATGCTCATCCCCACATTTTTATAATCACAAGGAATTGGAAAAATGGAACTGTCCAACAATAGGAGATTGGTTGAGTAAACCCAGTATGACCCTTCAGGTGAATGTTAGGAATTTATTAAAAATGAGACTTACAAAGGATTTTTTATGACATGAGGAAATGCTCAGGATATGATATACCATAACGTATATCAATTAAGAGCATAAATTAAGGGAGTTCCCTGGTGGCCCAGTGGTTAGGATTCCAGGCTTTCACTGCCGTGGCCCAGGTTCAATCCCTGGTCAGGGAACTGAGATCCCACAAGGAGTGTGGAAGGGCAAAAAAAAAGTATAATTAAAATTATAACCAAAATTATACATTATAATCTCAAAACTTTAAATGCATGGAGAAATGACAAGGAGAAAATAACCCAAACGTTAAGAATCATTGCTTCTAGGGCGCAGGATCATGTGAGTAATTTGTTCCTTTTGTTTCTTTATGCTATTATAATTTCCAAGCCTTCCACAGAGAGCATTATTTAGGGCTCAAAGTAGGAATAAAAATCCCTTTTAAATAAGCAGTACACAACTTCAAAAGAAGGGTTTGAGTCTGTGTGTTTCTTTTAAGATATTGTTTCATCTGTGCAGTTTTTTATAGATGACAAGGCAATGCCAACAACCTATATGGCTGTCAAGAGGGCATTATTACCTTAATAAATTATGGGAAGTCCTAGGTCAAAAACTAAGCAGCCACTAAACATCGTGAAGTTCGTGAATGTGCAGTGACAAGGAAAGGTCTCTGGGATAATTTAACCAGGGAAAAAGTAGGTTTTAAGACACTGCTATAGAATCAAACCCAGTTTTTAAACAGAAAAATAAGAAATGCTTTCATGCTAGGTAAAAGCTCCAGGACACCCAATGGCTAATTCTGGCTATTTCTGAGTAATTTAAATTAAATTTAATTTAATTTTCTAATTTTCAGAAACAGACATTCTAATTTTGTATCCTTACATTTCAGGAGCCAATAAGAATTATTTTTAATCTAAGCAATTTCAAAGCCCTTATTTCATTAGATTCCAGGCAAAGAAGTCTCCAGAGGGAGGGAAGTTTCCAGGGGGCCGGAGGGAAGCGGGGGGCAGGAAAAGGGGGAACAGAAGGACAGGCTTACCTCAGCCTCGAAGATCTGCTGGTAGACATTCCCGCTGGGAATTTGGGTCACCTTCCCCAATGAGGACATCTTGGCCTCTGGCTGGACACCCCTGCAGGGAAGCTGTTGTCTGGGGTTTGGTCTCTATTAGACCCGGACGGATACTGACAAACCTCCCCCTACCCCTCCGAGGACAAGTCCTCCCCCGAGGACAAGGCTCCCCAGGCAGACAGGCTGGCCGGGTCCACGGGGGCTGAGACTCCTCTACCCTGGGAGAAAGCATCAGGGCCCCTCTCAGGCCTCAGGGTTCTTACTTTAAAAGAAGAAGAGGGGGAGGGGTGCGAAGAAGCAAAAGGGAAACAAACCTCAGGCAAGAACCTAACTGGAACTCACTGAGAAGGTCGGCTCTCCCAGCCACGCCAGGCGCAAATCCGAGGCTGACTTTGGGGACAAAGAATAACAGCTATTGCTTGCGCTTCACTCTCTCAAGCTCTTCCGGGAAAAGTCTACGTGCCCAAGGTATCAGCTGGGATTTCAACCCGGCCTTGAACCCCCAACTGGCGCAGAACACGGTTCGAGGACATCCCCCGCACCTCTCCCCCCCTAACAAAGGACACCTGGGTAGGAGAACGTGGAGGGAGGGAGCGGCCTGATTCTGGCCACGCTCATTAGGCACCTACTGTATGCTGAGAAGCCCAGCAGGCTCCTCTCACGCCTGCCCCACAAGCCCATCAAGGAGAAGGGGCAGTCTCAGGGTAGGCCCTCTAAGCCCCGCCAAGTGGAGGCAGGCCCTGCGCCCAGCGACCCGGCCGCGCCCGCACCTGCACCAGCAGAAAGCACCACTCAAGTCCAACCTCAACTGCAACTAGACACACTTGGTCTCCAAGGCAACGCAGAGGGGCGGGAGCTCCGTTGGCCCCGCCCTCACGCGCTTTCCCAGGAGGAGGCGGGTTGCCCTTAGCGACGGGGAACCCCCCTCGTGGAGTAGTGAAACTCCTGCCAGTTTCTCTGTGCAGGGGATACCTCAGGGCTGGCAGGAGCTTCCAGAGAAGCACATTGAATATTCCGAAAATTAGCAGGAGACAGGAGATGCATCTCTGAGCCATTGTGGTCAAGAAAAACCATCCTATCTTCTTTGTCTTGGTTAAAACCAATCTCTGCTGGGAAGTAGCATAGATAGTGCATGGCTATAAATAAGAAGTGGAAAGCATCTCTAAAAGAGACCATCTCTTTCTCAGACTAAAAGAGGTTGAAGGGCTCAGAATCCAGGCCTCAGGCTTGAATGGAATTACAATTAAAAGGCTAATTTATGTGACTCTTTGAGTTCCATTCACCCAACTCACCACTGCTGCATAACCGTCCTAAAATACAGCTCTGAGGTACCCACTCTCCTGCTCACCAGCTCTGCAGCCCCTACCAAACCCAGCCCACAGTCCCTAGATGACCTCAGAGGCCCCCCGCATCTGGTTCCCGCCCTGACTCTCCCTGCTTCGGCAAACTCCTCACTCTTCCTACGTCTGCCACTGCCCCCTGCCCTTCCTCACCCTGCTCCTCTGCCGGGATCCTTCTGTTTCCACACACCCCAAACCCACCCATACTTCCAGCCACTGCCAGTGACAAGATCCCCCCCACTCACTCTGACCCTCATCTCCCTTTCCTCACCCCGTCACCTCTCCTTTCCCTGAACGGGCTTGTACGTTGGTCGCTGTCAAATGCAGGAGTTCAGGGCATCCTACTGGAAGGGGTTTTCTGAGGGGCAGGTGTGCCCTCCTAACTTTCGTCCAGCTTCCACTGCCCTCAGCAGTGTCCTGCACATAATACAGACACACTGAGTGCTCCCTGGTAAATGCACGAATGCCCGGAGTGTCCTGGTCTGACTCTCCCAGAGTTGGCTCTTTCCCACACACGCACCCAGAGTCCTGCACGGCCAGGGCTGAAGATACTTGTGGCTGACACTGAACTTGGTGAGGGTTTCCCATAGGTGTGGGGTTCCTGACTCCTCAGAGAATCCCTCCCCTCAGCAGGGATCCCTGTCCCAATTGCTCATAAATGCTCCCTATGACAGCTTCCTTGAATAAGTGATCATTCTGTCCATACTAGTTTCAGAAATTAAGAAACAGTGAGTAGAAACCCTTTTATTCCCCTTCTGTAGTCCCAGGTTTTATTAACAAGGTGAAATATTGTAACAAGTGATTGGACTAATTTTAGCTGGAAAAAGAGAAAGTATATTTAAGTGAGGTTAAGGGTGAAAAACACAATAAAAAATAGGAAGTGTCCAGGAATTATTTGCAGTTAGCGAGATCTCTGTCTTGTCTAAGAGGCCCTGTTGGCTTGGCCCTTCTACATCAGAAACTGTGTTTTCCCTGCTCAGATAGATGCTTTCTGGGTTCCAAGTAAGCAACACACATTGTTTAAAATAGAAAAAAAAATTGAATGGAGAAATTAAAAATAACCCATAATATCACCACTGAGAATTTACCTTCCTTAATTCCCAAGTTTCTGTGCTTTTGTATTTGAGTTTGGATCAAACATGGAAATTTGTGTTTGGCTTTTGGATGGCATTTGTATTACCCTCCTAACTCTACAATGTTCTAACTGGAAAGAATAACCAGCTAGAGGTTATCTGGTGAGTCCACCTCCCGTGTTAGAGATGGGCAAGGAGGTGAGAGACAGGGAATGGAAGGAGTGAAGCCAAGCCTTTGGACTCTTTTTCCTGCACCTCAACGTTGTATCTTCCCCCTCAGTCTTCACTTTGAAAATGTCTCTTGACTTGAACTTCATGCTTTTCCTTCCTCTTCCACAGTCCATCGTCCATCTTCTCCATAGTCCATAGAAAGAAAACCAACAAGGACCACCTCAAGAGCTAATATTTATTGAGAGGGTTTAATACTCTCAATAGCTATGAGAGGGGTACTGTAATTAGATGAAGAAACTGAGGCTCAGAGAGTTGGTAACTTGGCCAAGATCTCCAAGATA
The DNA here is from genome assembly GCF_964374135.1 of Grampus griseus. Lineage (NCBI taxonomy): Eukaryota > Metazoa > Chordata > Mammalia > Artiodactyla > Delphinidae > Grampus > Grampus griseus. The sequence goes on from NC_139000.1 coordinate 34,242,028, forward strand.
GGAAGTGATTAAATCCAGGATGTGAATCTTGACCATGTAATTCCAGAGTTTTGAACCAAACACTACGTCATCTGACCTTGGGACTAACCAGAAAAAAAGTTCTGGATCCAACTGATAGGATTTGTGTGTTGAACTATAGCACACATACCGAAAAGTACGGAAATCATAAGTGTATAGCTTAATATATCATCCAGTGGGAATACACCTGGTAACCAGTACCCACAAGAAATAGAACATTACCAGCTCTCCAGGAGCCCCCTTTATGTACCCATCCCAAGTCACTGCCCTCTCCTCCCCAAGGGTAACAAATATTCTAACTCATGAATTAGTTTTGCTTGTTTTTGAACTTAAATGGAATAATACAGAATGTACCCTTTTATGTTGGACTTCTTTCATTATGTTTGTAAGTTTCAAAAATATTTTTGAATGTGGCTGTAGTTCATTTTTATTTCTGATATCCCATTACCAAAAATATAACCCATCGTATTTATCCTTTCTATTATTGACGCACATTTGGGCGGTTTCCAGTTTAGAGAATTACCAAATAATGCTGCTCTGAACATTCTTTTGCATGGTGAACATATGTAGGCATTTCTATTTCTAGTCTATTCATATTTTCATATACTTAAGGCTATTCACATTTCTTTTTCCGTGAACTGTGGGTTCATGTCTTTTGCCAATTTTTCTACTGTGTGTCTGTTCTTTTTCTTATCAATTTCTAGGAACTCTTTGTATATTGGGCATGTGAGCCCCTTTGTAATATGAATTACAAATATTCACAGTTTATCATTTCTTCCTTTTTATTATGACGGTTTGGATTGGGTTTTCTTTGGTGTTTTTATTTGTTTGTTTGTTTTGCTATGTATTGTTAAGATGTTACTTCTCCCCAAATTGATCCATAGATTTATACAATCACAATAAAGTATCTCAGCAGATGTCTGGTGGACACTGACTATTTGATTTCAAAATTTCCATAGAAGTACAAATGGCCAAGAATAGTCAAGACAATTCAAAGAAGAATAAACTTGAACAGCTTACACGACCAGATATTAAGCCTTAGAATAAAGTTACAATCATCAGGGCAATGTGCTGTAGTAGCGCAAGAATAAACACAAAGAGAAACAGAGAGTCCAACTCAGACCCACACATACGAACATTTATGTTGTACATACTAAAGAGGCCCGGCAGAGCAATGGGGAGAGGATAGTCATAGTAAACAGCCCAGGGTCGCTAGTTATCCATATGGGAAAGAAATTAATCTTGACTCCTACCTTACACCATGAACAAAAAATCAATTCTAGGTGGATTTAAAATCTAAATGTGGAAATTTAAAATAATAGCATTTGTATTAGATAACATAGGAGAATATTTTCTTGACCTTGGGGCATAAAGACAAAAATTAATAAACTGGACCTTATTAAAACTAAGAACTTCACTTCATCAAAAGACGCCTTCAAGAGAGTAAGAAAGAGCAGAAGGAGAATAAATACGTGTCATATATTTATCTGGAAAAAGCCTCACAAAGGATACGTAACTAATTTCTGTGAATTAATAAGAGGAAAGAGACAATCTACCTGAAAAAAGAAATGGGCAAAAGATTTGACTAGGCATTTCACAGAAAGATAACCAAATGGCCCACAGGTACATAAAAAGCTGCCCAACATCATTACTCATCGGGAAAATGCAGATTAAAACCACAATGAAACACCACTACACGTGTACCAGAATGGCTGAAAAATGCTGACAATACCAAGTGTTGGTGAGGATGTGAAGCAACTGGAACTCTCATACACTGCTATGTGTGTAAACTCCTACAACCACTTTCAAAAACTCTTTGATAGTGTCTCCTAAAAATGGACTTACACATACTCAATGACCCCAAAATTCCATTCCTGGGTAAATGTCTCAGGCTCAGTCATAATATGACAAAATTATGAAAGTTTAAAATTTGACAATACATCCTAAAGCTGGGGGAGAAATAGAAAAGTGAAGCTTCCTCTCAAGACTCTCCAGGCCCATCAGGTCCAGCAGTCTGTAGACCTGCCTGATTGCACTGGGGGTGCCTGCATAGCTCCGGAGAACTTGGGGTACTCAGAGGTGGCATGTTGGTGGGGGGATGGCAAAGAACTCACATCCTGGGCAGAGCCACTGGTCCAGTGAGCAGTATGTTCTGCAAGGCTCAGCTGGAGCAAGCCGGGCTCCAGCTCCCCACCTCATAGCTCATTCTCTTACCTTCCCCAGGAATGCCAAACCTCAGGAACTCCTCCTCACTGCACGCCATCCTCTCTGCTCTGCAGAGCACCTCCACTCACCATCTGAAGAAGACATGGGGAGAAGTTTCCAGGTGTGTAGGCCTCTCTCCATAGGAGCACCAGGTGGATGAGGAATCTCCCATAAGGCTGGCATTGCCCCCTCTTTCAACTGCCCAGACCTCCTGGGAGGCAGCGAACCCTGGGGACAGGGACTGGGCTGGTGGATGCGGTCTCTAAGCCTCCCTAGGACTGCTTCAAAAATCCGTTTCCTTAAATATCAGAGACTGGGTTGAGACAAATCAGAGATTTTCAAGTGTTTCCTTTATAGCAACAAACTATGTCCGTTTGAAACAAAATTTACTCAAAATAGAACTGCTCAGAAGAAATGGGAGTGGAGGCCCCAGGCGGCCAACACAAGGGCTCCCCCCAGGCCCACGGAGCCCTTAGAGCTCAGAGGAACCAGGTGGAAACCCTCATCTAGACAGTTTGGATCATCTGGGTTCTCACATAAAAGGGATTTACACTCACACCCCCTCCATTATTCACAAATTTCTCCTTCCTTCTTTCCTTTTCCCTCCCCTGAGGAAGAGTTCCCCAAATTTTCAACAGCTGGTGGCAAAGACGACTCACAGAGCTGGGAGCTGCTCATCGAGGCAGAGTGGAGTCTGGAAGTCTAGAAAGAGAGAGGGAGAGGGGCACGAGACGTGGTGCCGTTTCATTTCTCACTTAAGGTATCTTTGAAAAATTCCAGTTTTGTCTTGTCTAGATTAACAGGAAGAGGGGTCTGTTTGGTCCGTGGGCAGGTGGGGGACAGTTTGGGGGCAGGAGGCCCTGGTAATGGGATAAAGTGGCAACAGCTGGCTGTTCCAGGAGGCGATGCTGCACCGGCAGAATCAGCAGGTGTCTGGCTTCCATGCTGGTCCATCCCGCTGGCATTTAGCTTCTTCCAGGCTGGTGGGGCGGGTGGGAGTTCCTTTCTTCACTAAACCAGCCTAGCCTGTCCTCAGGAAGCTGGGCCCCTGCTGCTCCTCTGGTCTTCCCTCCATCTCCCAGGAGAGGGCACCCTGCCTTCACCAAGGATGGGCACTGCAGGGGACTCCCACGGACCAAGTGGACGAACGGGCTGCCTAGCCTTGGGTCCAAATGGCTGGATCAGGGACATAAGACACCCATCCCGGTTTCCTAGCTGGCGAAGCAGCAGAGATGCAGGAGATTTTGGTCTGGAGCTGGAGTCAGCCTTCCCCTCAGATGGTGCCATGGAGGAGAAAGATGTGGGTTCCTCCAAGTCTCTTCCTGACTGAGGCCTTGGTCTCTCTGTCTGTCATCAGAGAAGACTGGGTTAGAAGGTCCCTGAGTCTCAGCTCCCGTGTCCCCCCAGCTTTGGAGTCCACAGCGTGGCCAGGTCCAAGTCCTGTTTTCTGGGTGTGCACTGCCCCCTCAAGGGCCTTGGTGGTAGTGCAACATGAAAGGGGCGAGGATGGAGTACTAGTGATGGGCTAGGGGGCTCTTTCTGATGGACTTTAGCCGTCTGCCTCCTAGGGGAATCAGATCAACCTCCAGAAAAGGAATATTCCTCTAGAAAAGGAATAAGGTGGACAGCTGTGGTACTCGCTGTGGGAGAGTGGTAGAGGAGTGGAAATCAGAGACCCTCTGTGCAGGACACTCCCTGCTCCGTCCCAAGTCTTACATTTACTGGGAGAATTTGATAATACAGAAGTGGGAGACCCATTGAATTGGTAGATGGGGGAAGTGGGCTGGCATCAAGGACAACTTCCCAGAGGAAGGGCTATTTACACCCATCTCTGAAAACAGGTAGGACCTGGATGGAACTGGAGGGAACAGAGGGTTCCTGTGGGTGCCTCTCAAAGGTTTCAACTGAATGACTGAGACCCACTCACATTTTCAAAGGTAATATCCTCTTTAGTCAACTGATTGTAGATGTGTTTGATTAAGTAACCGGGAACTATAACCTTGCCAAATTGACATGGAGGACCATCACAGTTCTATTAATCCTTTATGTATACTGAATATTAGATGCTTATCAGGTCTAATATTTTCTTCCATTCCATGGGTTGTTTTTCACTCTTCTAATAGTGTCCTTTGATGCACAAAAGTTTATCATATTTATGAAGTCTTAATAGATTCTTATGAACTTATCTATTATTTCTTTTCTTGCTTGTGCTTTGGATGTTATATCTAAGAATACTTTACCAAATCCAATATCATGATATTTACCCCTTTAAGAACTTTATAGTTCTAGCTCTTAAATTTAGGTTTGCTCCATTTTGAGTTTTGCATATGGTATAAGGTAAGGATCCAAATTCATTCTTCTGCATGTGGATGTTCAGTTTTCCTAGCACCATTTGTTGAAAACACTGTTTTCCACATTCCATGGTCTTTACCATTTGCTGAATTTCAACCATTTGTTGAAAATCATATGACCATAGATATAGTTTATTTCTGGACTCTCAGTCTATCCCACTGGTCTATGTCTATCTTTATGCCAATGATGCACTGTTGGATTACTACTGCTTTATAGTAAGACTAAAAATCAGGCAGTGTGTTTTCTAACTTTGTTCACCTTTTCCAACGTTGTTTTGGCTATTCCTTGCAATTCCATATGAATTTTAGGGCCAGCTTTTCCATTTCTGCAAGAAAGATTTGTTGCAATTTTATAGGGATTGCATTGGACATACAGATTACTTTAGAGAGTACTGCCATCTTATCATAAGTTTTCCAATCCATTAACATGGTGTAGATTTTCATTTATTTATGACTTCTTTAGCTTTTATTTTTTCAGAAATGTTTAGTGGTTTTCAGAGTACAAGTCTAGTACCTCCTGGTTAAATATTTTTTAAGTACTTTATTCTTTTTAATGCTCTTGCAAATAATTTTCCTCAGGTTGCTCCTTTCTACAGAATTATAATAAACTTTCATTTCTACAGTTGTATTGAATGGCAGTTGATAGATGAGTGTTAATCTGTATCCTGTAACATTGTTGAACTCATTTATTAGCTCTAACAGTTTCTTTTTGCTTCTATTTTTATTCCTTAAGAATTTATAAAATCATGATGTCAGCAAGTAGAAATATTTTTACTTTGGTTACTATAATCTTGAAGTTCTTGCATCTATTTTCATAAGGGATATTTGTCTGTAGTTCTCTTTGCTTGGGAAGTTTTAGTCTGCTCGCTTATCAGCGTTATGCTGGCCTCATAGAATGCGATAGGAAATGTTTCCTCTTCTTCCATTTTTTAGGAAGAGTTTGAGTTTGTATTTTAATCTTTTAAAATGTTTTGTAGAATTCACTTGTGAAGCCATCCAGTCTTGGGCATGTCTTTGTTGTAGTTTTGTTTTTGTTTTTTAAATATTCAATCTCGGGCTTCCCTGGTGGCACAGCGGTTAAGAATCCACCTGCCAATGCAGGGGACATGGGTTCGAGCCCTGGTTGAGGAAGATCCCACATGCCGCAGAGCAACTAAGCCCGTGCGCCACAACTACTGAGCCTGCGCCCTAGAGGCCGTGAGCCTCAACTACTGAGGCCCGCACGCCTAGAGCCCATGCTCCGCAACAAGAGAAGCCACCGCAATGAGAAAGCCAGCGCACTGCAACAAAGACCCAACTCAGCCAAATTAATTAATTAATTAATTTTTTTAAAAAAGAATTCAATCTCTTTACTTGTTATAGGTCTATTAGGAGTTTCTATTTCTTCTTGAGTCAACTTTGTTAGTTTGTGTCCTTATAGGAATTTGTCCATTTCATCTGGGTTATCCAATTTGTTAGAGTACAAATATTCACAATATACTTTCATAATCATTTTTATTCCTGTAGAGTCAGTAGTATTACCCAACTTTCATTTCTGTTTTTAATAACTTGGTCTATTCTCTTTTTCTTAGTGATTCTAGCTTCAAATTTCATCAGTTTTGTTGATCTTCTCACAGAATCCACTTTTGGTTTGGTTCACTGTCTGTTCTTTTCTTTTATTATTTTATTTATTTATTTATTTGGAATATAATGGCTTTACAACGTTGTGTTAGTTTCTGTTGTAGAACAAAGTGAATCAGCTATATGTATACATATATCCCTTCCCTCTTGAGCCTCCCTCTCACCCCTCCCCCCATCCAACCCATCTAGGTCATCACAGAGCACCAAGCTAAGCTCCCTGTGCTATACAGTAGTTTCCCACTAGCTATCTATTTTACATATGGCAGTGTATATATGTCAAGGCCACTCTCTCAATTTGTCCCACCCTCCCCTTCCCCCGCTGTGTCCACAGGTCCATCCTCTACATCTGCTTCTCTTTTCCTGCTCTGCAAATAGGTTCATCAGTACCGTTTTCCTGTTCTTTATTTTATCTATGCTCTCATATTTATTATTACCCTCTTTTTACTAGCTTCAGGTTTAGTTTACTCTTCCTTTTCTAGTCCTCAAGGTGTCACGTTATTGTTTTGGGATCTTGCTTGTTTTTAATGTAGACATTTACAACTATAAATTCTCCTGTGAGCACTGCTTTTTCTTCATGTCATAAGTTTTGGTATGTTGTATATTCATTTTCATTTGATTCAAGATATTTTCTAGTATCCCTCATTTTCAACTTTCACCCATTGGGTGTTTAATGTATTTCTTAATTTTCACATATTTGTGATTTTCCCCCAGTTTTCCTCCTGTTATTGATATTTAGTTTGATTCCATTGTGGTCAGAAACGACACTTTTCATGATTTCAATTTTTAAAAATTTACTAAGACTTGTTTGGTGACCTAACATATGGTCTCTCCTGGAGAATGTTCTTTATGCACTTGAGAAGAATATGTATTCTGCCGTTGTTGGGTGGAGGGTTAGGTCTAATTGGTTTATGGTGTTGTTCAAATTCTTTATTTCCTTACTGATTTCCGTCTGGTTGTAATATCCATTATTGAAAGGGGAGTACTGATATCTCCACTATTAATGTGGAACTGTCCATGTCTCCCTTCAATTCTGTCAGTTTTTGCTTCATATGTGTTGGGACCTCTGCTGTTAGATATGTATATGTTTATAATTATTATACCTTCTTGATGGATTATACCTTTTATCAATATATAATGTCCTCAAGGATGAGAGATACCTGATCCCTGCCCTTGAGGAGCTCACAAACCAGTCCAGGGAAGAGGCTGGGAGACAACTGTAGCAAGAGCTGCAGAGAGAGGCCTTGCCACATGCTGCAGGCAGAACCTCATCTCCTCAGGTGTCCTGTGTCCCTGGAGTGGTGACTGCACGTAGCAAGTACTTGGTCAGCACTGGCTGGGTGCAAGTGGGGGGCACTGGCTGTGAGGTCTGCACTAGATTTCATTTAGAGAAACTGAGACTCATTCTAGTGGCAGAGCTGGAACCCAAACCCAGTGCTCCTGACCTTCTGTTTAGCGGCCACTCAACCATGATGCCAGGGTTGATTTCAGTATTGAATTCATGGCTGAGATATTCAGTCATCATGGCCTTATTATTTTATTCATTCCAAGATCCTACTATGTTACAGCAGATACTTGGTAATGGTGAAGAAAATCTGAGAAGGCCTCTTTCTTTGTGGAGCCGAGAGCATAATGAGAGGTAGGCAGACATGAATCAGTCACCACAAAGGGTAACATTACAAACAACGACTGATATTTATTGAGAGTTTAGGATATGTCAGGCACTAGCTTAGGAGTGTTGGTGTATATTAACTCATTTTATCCTCAAAATAATTTTTGGCGTTGCGGGTATCATTCCCTTTTTATATTAATACGTAGGGGAAAGAAAGCACAGAAAGGTGAGGTAACTTAGCCAATGTCACACAGCTAGAAAGTGGTGGTGGGGGGATCCCAATACTCTGAGTCCCAGTTTCCTTAGTTTCAAAAAGCAGAATGACAAAGCTTGGTTGCAGAGATAAAGTTAAAAGAGATACGTCTGGCAGACACATCTAGCAAAGGACTGGGCTTACAGAAGGTACTCAATGATTACTGGATTTCAATGGCTCTGGGATTTGTGAGGTGGATGGGGACTTCCCTCACCCTATGGGTGAGTCCTCCTGGTACTTGCACAGGTTTTGTGAGTGACAGGCCCCCATTTATCAGAGATCTTATGCTGGGGAATGAAGAATCTGGGTAAGTACTGGGCCCCCTGCACAAAGAGAAAGGTCCAGGCTTCTCAACCGGGCACCTGGACCCCCTTGGGTGGTCTAACCAGCCCCCAGCACCATGCCCTGCATACACCAGAGGGCTCGCCCTCCTCAAACCTGCGCCCACACTTTTGCTCCTGTTGTCCCCCACCTTACATGCCTGCCCATCCCATCTCTGCCTCCTCAGACAAGTGGCTTTCTCAGGGAATGCCCTCTTTGTCAGAGAGAATCTGTACATCTGATTTGTGACCAAGGCCCAGGTCAGTTCTGATCCGTTCCCCATCCCAGTGGCTGTGGGAGAGAGAACTCAGTGTGTGTCTGCTCACCCACCAGACTGGAGGCTGGGATCGTGGATTCCTTCTCTCCCACCACCATAAGACCTAGAAAGGAGGAAACAACGAGGACCCTGTTGGATTAAGGCCATACTTTCTCCCAGAGAAAAACTGTGCCAAATGGTTAAACTCTCCTGATATAAAAAAATTTACCACCTCTTTCAGTGACACAAAGTTCTGCCCTGTGGCTACATTAAGTGTGTCTCAACATGGATCTCCCCAGGGCTGCCTCCTAACCATGGATAGTGGAAATCATTATTGGGCAAAGTTTGTTCAACAGAAATTCTCTTTAGTTCTTGATCTTTTTACCAAGGGAATGAATTAGACCTGAGACTTCATTGTTCAGCCCAAGTGCCATCCCATGAATTGCTGGCCTGTATGCCATCTGTGTGGACAGCGCCTGTGCATCCCGTCACACTGCAGGGGACAGCTGCTGGGTAGCCTGGGCCTCCTCAGGGGCAGATGTCCTGGAATGGCCTTGTCGCAATGTGGGAGGTCAACGTCAGCTCTCCGAGCACATCAACAGAATCTGGGTAAGTCCCGGGAGCCATGACCTGGCCTTGATTTTCTGAGCGTGACCAGTCTGGGGTTGTTGATCAGGGTCTGCAGCAGGAGCCACCTTGTCCTGGACCTCACTGAGGTGCGGGGACCTAGGACAGAACCAGAACCAGTAGACTAGGAGGAGGGGGCAGCTTGTCTCTGTCCTTCTCAGAGGCTGTAGCGAAAGCTGCCCAGAAGGTGTGAGGTGTGGAAGGAGGAGCTGGACCAGGACTCCTGGGGACATGAGGGTGGCTGGAGGGATGTGAATTTGTCCCACAGATCTGGGTATCTGCAGCATTGGGAATAGCAATGAAAACGGTCCAGGTCAGTGTTGAGTGTCCACGACAGAACATGGCTAACTGGAGGGCTTCCCAGCGGAAGGCAGAGCAGAATAATAGGGGTGGCAGGGGTGGGAGTAGACAGTATAGAACCTTCAGGGGATAGGAGTCAGTGGCTGGGAGAGCTTGTGGTAAGGAATGGGGCAAATTAAGCAAAACTGCACACCATCTTGGAGGGCACCTGGCTTGCAGCCTGGGCTATGGGTAGCATCTCAAACAAATGGTTGAATGAAGGACTCAGCTATCAGAACTAGAGCTCATTTCTGGAAACAAGGGAGGAGCCCAGGTGGCAGGACAAGGACACAAGGCCTTAGGGGTCCTGTAGCCAGGCTGACTGGGGGCAAAGCCTCCTGGTCCCCTGGGTAGAAGGGCTCCCAGGGCAGGGAGTGTGGAGGAAGAGGGGCAGGGAAGGAGGAACCTGGGACATCTTAGGGATCCCAGGGAAGCCTGAAGGTACGTGTTTCCTGGTGTCCGACCCCAGTGTAGGTTCAAACAGGAGACTTACCTGCTGACTGATTTGGGTACCAGTATTTGGTGGCCTGCTGCAGCCTCCTCTCTCTGTGGCCTGTGATCAGGATGTGACAAAAGCTGACAAGCACAGGGTTGGTGTGATAATGATCCACATAGAGCATGCCAATCCACGCACTGAACCCTGAAATCCAGAAGGCAAGTCAGGCCATGCAGTACGTCCCAGGATGGCCCAGCTTGTGCTTGTTATGACGTAACTGCAGCATCACTTTGTTCCCAAATGGTGCCTGTGTCTTTGCTGAGAATCTAGAAAATGAGGTATAAGGAGCTGGAAAGGTGCTTAGAGATCACACCCTAATCTGTTCATTTTATGGGAATTTGAAGCTCATAGCAGCTAGGAGCCTCTGTGGCTTATATGAAGAAGGCAGCAGCCATTAAATGAATGAATGAGTGAATGAACAGACATGGGCCAGAAATAGGACAAAAACTGTTTTTTCTCCACAGAAAAAGCTTTGATTTTGGCCCATTGAAACTGAACAAACCATTTTCTTAACTAAGCTTGCAACTAACAACACCAGTAATTCTGAGATGTGTTTTCTCAAAATTTTCAGAGCCATGCATTCATAAATTACCTTCTAACTGTTCAGATAGAATTCGCTACCTCTTACTGCCCTTCATTCTACCTCAAAGGTCTGTCAAACATACAAGTATTTAATAGCCTGAATTCCCTTCTGACCATTGGGCTGAAGAGTTTTGTTTTGTTTTTCTATTCAGCTTTATAGCCTCCATGGGAAGATAAACTCTAAGCATAAGTGAAGCCTCTGGTACCCGACTTCCAGGCAGCTTCTGCAAAAGTACAAGACCAGCGCTCCCCAGATGCATGGCCACGTACCCATGTCTGCTCTCTCACAGCCACTCTGCAGAATGGTCCTGTCGATGCGGGCGATCAGCCACGTGCCCAGGATGCAGCTGATAAGAAGCCTGGAGAGGCAGGCGCCCAGGCCCAGCAGCACGTTGTAGAAGAACAGAAAGTAGTTGAAGTTGTGGAAAGCTCTCCTGCAAACAAAAGCAGGTGGAGGGGGGCAGCACCTTTCAGTATGAGAAGGTGGCTACGCAGGCGGGCTCAGGGGCCCCCCAGACCTGTGGTCAAAGCCTACGTCTCCCATCTCCTAGCTGTGTGACCTTGTGCTGTTAGCAGGAGCTGACTGTCCCCATTTCGCAGCTGATGTGAGGACTGGCTCAGAAACAGTGTAGAGGGTGCTGAGCCCAGGGCAGGCTGAATGTGAGTGGGGACTGTAAACCTCATGTGGCTACAGCTGGGTTTGTGGTTACGGCAGAGGGTGTGGCTTTCCCACTGTCCATTGCAACAGTGACCTGCCCCCAGCTAGAACTGCTCCAAGTCCTCCAGGTGAAATTTCTCAAATGACCACCTGATCATGTGATCCGTCTCCTGTTGCCTATGGGATGAAGCCCAAACACTGCCTATGAAGTCTGGGGTCCTCGCTGAGAGGGGCTTTTCTGGCATTACCACTTTGTACCTCCTTCCTGTCCCTCACCATCTAAGGCCACCACATGGCCACAATATTGGATTCTCACTCTTCTCCCAACACATCCTGCCCTTTCATGGCTTCCTGCCTGCATTGGTGCAGCGGGGGCTGCAGCCACGCCATCTCCTCATCTCTGCCTGTAGGAATCTTACCATCCCACCGACCTCAGCTCACACGTCCCGACTGCAGCTGAAAGAGAACCCCCGCCTCTCCTGCACCCCCCCGCCTCTCCTCCACCCCACCCCCTTCTTCGTTACTCATGTTTCTCTTGCAATGCTTTCACACCCTCTGGACTCTACTGTCCCTATATGTCTGTGTCTGTCGGCTCCAGTGCACCGTGAGCACATCACAGGCAGATTGTGTGGGGTATCTCTTTATCCTCAGTGCCCGTGTTGTTTCCTCCATGAGTGAACAGCTTTGAATGAATGAACTAGAAAGGATTACCCATGGGACAGGCACTATTGTTCTAAGTTCATATTTTAATACATTTCAGCCTCAGAACACCTCTCTGATGTATGCACAATTATTTGTAAAATGAGGAAGTGGAGGTTCATAGATGTTTAGTAAGGTCACACAAGGTCACAAAGCTCATAAGGGGCAGAGCCAAGATTTGGCCACAGGCAGTTAGGCCCCGGTTCTGAACCACTGCCCCTCACCCTCTCAGAGAGTGTAGAGTCCACCCAGGAACCTGCCAAGGGTGAAGAGGAAGGAACGAGACTGCTGAGGCCAAAGCCCTACAATGCCCCGCTCCCTTCTCTGCCCTCACCTGTTATTGAGAGCCAAGGGCTTCTGCTTGTCAGCTGTTCCCATCTTTGGTTGCAGGAAGAAGCTGGCGGCGATCCATACCTGCAGGACCATGAGGCCCAGGACGATGGATATGGTGAGGCTGAAACACAAGGTGAGACCATCCTGAGGTGGCCTTGTCCGTTCTTCCCAAGCCCATCTCGAATGCCCCTTGATAGAGAGAAGAGAGATGCTGACTGCCCGCCAGACCAACAGTAGCTTGAGCTCTGCCCTTTATGCCTACAGAGCATTCTCCTGCCCACTGTGCAGATGAGAAAACTGAGGCTCACAAAGGGCAGATGACTTTCTCAAAGCTGCATCATCAGGTCTTCTGGCTCCAGACCAGAACTCCAGGATTTAATTATGTCTTTTTGTTGAGGGGTGGCAGCTGGGCTGAGTGGTTTAACAGCATAGGAATCAAAGAAAGGATGGGGTCTTTAGAAGAGCTCATGAAGGCCACGGGAGAGTGGACAGGGCAGGTTCTGCCCCAGACTCACAGGAGGCTCTAGGTGAGTTTGGAACAAAGGACCTCAGAGCAGGGAGGTCCCCAGAGGGCATCACGCCCTGTGTTTGCATTCTCTGAGTGGCAATGTGGGGTGGTGGTTTAAAGAGGCTTTGGTTTCAGATTGCCCAGCTCCCAGTCCTGCCTCCTCCCCTGGGACAAACTGCTCGGCCTCTCTGTGCCTCTGTTTCCTCATCTGAAAAAAGGGAGCTAATGTAAGTCCCAACCTCAAAGAGTTCTTAAGAGAAAAGATGTGTAGTGAATTCTCAATAATGTCAGCATTCACTTTTACTTTCCAAATGGGTAAACTGAGGCTCAGAGAGGCACTTACAAGCCACACATCTGATCTAAAACCCAAGCTCAGATTTCCTCTCTCCTTCCACTATACTGTCCTTTCTCTTACTTCACCTCCCTGAACCTCAATCTTCCCACCTATAAAATGGACACATATATATCTCCCACAGACACAATTGTGAGGACACCATTGAACAGTGAGCGTGGAAACATTTTGTAAACTGTGAGGTTCCCATCACAATGAGTTGCTATTTTAGCCCATCCTTGGGTCAGAGCTGGGAGCATGGGTCCGGGGATTGGTGAGAGCCCAGCAGGGAAGGGGTATTTCAAACAGCAGCTGTGAAGACCCACCAGCTCCCAGGCCCTGGGCAGTGACAGGAAGCCCGCCCAGCACTTACATCCCGATGCCCAGTCCTCGGAGCATCTCCAGGGTCTGATTGTGGATGACAGGTAGCACCAGGCTGTACATGATCACTAGGCCACACAGGCTCTGCATCACGTGGATGATGAGGTAGCCTGTGGGCCAAGGGAGCCGGTGGTCGCTCAAGGCCCTTCAGGATCCAGTCACACAGGTCCCTCCCTGCAGTCTTCCCTCTAGCCTCCTCCCAAACGAAGGTCCTGGCACTCTTACTTGCACTGGTTTCTTCTGCCTGGCATGACTGCTGACCTGCTCACCCTGCCAGGTGCAGTTCAAACATCAACTCCACTAGAAAGGCTTCTTGCCCTGTCCTGGGTGTGGACAGTCACTTCCTCCTCTGGGTCACCACCGCCCTTAGCATACACACCCCGTGGGCACAGGACAGGTGGTGATGATGACCTACACGAATGTGTGCTTCTCACTCCTTCCGGAAGGTCCCTCAAGGAAGAGCTGGGGCCACTTCTGCCCTACGTGTCTCCTCCCTACCCACAGCCAGGACTCTGCAGGTGCCCAGGGAATGTGTATTGAATTGAATGGGTCATGTGAGGGCACTTACCCCACAGAATATAAGCTATCTGCCAGCCAGAGTACCTTGCAATGGCCACCTGAGATTTAGAAAGAAAAAAGGCCACCTGAGATTTAGAAAGAAAAAAGGGTCTGAAAGAGGAGACATGCTGATTACCTCTAACACGTGTCCGGCATCCTTGTCTCATGTGAGGGTCACCCACCAACCCACCAAGGCAGGTGTCATGATTGTCCTCATTTTACAGATGAGGAAACTGAGGGCTGGATGGGGACAGTGGCTGTCCCGAGTCACCCAGCAGCAGAACATACTAGAATTGAGGACTCTGGACCCCCAGCCCAGAGCTCTTCCTCCCCCCCCTCCCCCCGTCTGAGGTGCAGGAGAGCAGGTTTTGGCCTCGGAGCAGAAAGAGGCCTCTGTAGACTTACCACACTCTCTGACGAGGAAGGATTATGGAACTTCAAAGGGAGAAAGTGTTTATCTCCTGCCCACAACCTCTTCATTTGCTTCCTAAAGAAAAAGTGGGAGTTAGTAATGCTCATGACCGGGGCTTAAAAATCATTTTTTAATACTTTTTTTGAAAATTGAGATATAATTGACATATAACATGATATTATTTCAGGTGTACAATATAATAATTCGATATTTGTATATATTGTGAAATGATCACAGTAAGTCTTGTTACTATCTGTCACTGCACACAGTTACAAAATTTTTTTTCTTGTGATGAGAACTTTTAATCTAGTCTCTTAGAAACTTTCAAATATTCACTATTTTTTAACTATAGTCGCCATGCTGTACATTACATCCCTATGACTTATTTATTTATTTTATAACTGAAATTTTATAACAGTTATTTATTTTATAACTGAAAGTTTGTGCTTTTTGATGCCATTCACCCATTTCACTCCCCCCACCCCACCTCTGGTAACCACCAATCTGTTCTATGAGTTTAGTTTTAGTTTTGTTTTGTTTAGAGTCCATATATGAGTGAAATCATTTGTCTTTCTCCATCTGACTTATTTCACTTAGCATAATGTCCTCAAGGTCATAAATGCTGTCACAAATGACAAGATTTCATTCTTTTTTATGGCTGAGTAGTATTCTGGTGTGTGTGTGTGTGTGTGTGTGTGTGTGTGTTTGTGTATTCCACATCTTCTTTACCCATTCACCCATGCATGGACACTAAGGTTGCTTCCATATCTTGGCTATTGTAAATAATGCTGCAAAGAACACTGGGGTGCATGTATCTTTTTAAGTTACTGTTTCCACTTTTTTGGATATATGCCCAGGAGTGGGATTGCTGGATCATATGGTAGCTCTATTTTTAATTTTTTGAGGAGCCCCCATACTATTTTCATAGTGGCTGCACCAATTTACCTTCCCACCAATAGTGTAGGAGGGTTCCCTTTTCTCCACATCCTTGTCAACACTTATCTTTGTGTTTTTGGTAATAGCCATTCTCAAAGATGTGAGATGACATCTCATTGTGGTTTTGATTTGCATTTCCCTGATAATTTAAAAACCTTAAACTTAATATATTTTGTAAAAATAGCATATAGCTACCTAATCTCAACGGTGACTGAATGTGATAGTTGAGACTGTGTGTGTGGCTTTTAGTTTCTTTAGCTTGCTCTATTTTCTTATTTTCTCTACAATGAATATACATTACCTATATAATATTATTTCAAAACAGGTAAAAAAATTTTAACAATAGCCCCCCACTTGTAACAACACAAAATGAAATGAAAAAGAAGCCACAATTCCTCACAATCCCAGCACCCAAAGAAATCACTGTGTGCTTTTCCCATATGCCCGTCTCAGCCTGGCCTTTTGCCTAAAGATTAGGTTGGCACAGTTTTGTTAACAGTCCACATTCACATCTATATCCTCCTTTTTTCTTAACATCCCATTCCAGCAATTTCCAGGTTATTTTGCAATTTCATCACCACTGAATTGGGAAAACTTAGTATGAAATAAAGAATGTAAGTATCTCATTAATAGTTTGCATATTTATTACATAATGAAATGATGATATTTGAGTTATGCTGGGTTAAATAACATATTATTAAATTATTTTCACCTCTCCTTTACCTTTTTTAAATAGTGTCTATTAGAAAATGTAAAATTGTATCTGTGGCTTTCATTGTGTTTCTGTTTGGCAGTACCAGAGGTGTGCAACCAGGAATACAAACATGCACAGATATATTTGCAGAGAAAATTTCTGGAAGGATGCACAGAAAATGAATAATAGTGCTTAGCTCTTGGGCAACAATCTGGGGCCTGATGGGAAGAAGACTTACTTTACACTAAATATTTTTGTAACTTTGTTTTTAAAACACAAGCCTGTAGATAGGTTGGCATAATTATAAGAAAAATAACAATACTGGCACAGTGCTAGTGCTGTCCAAAGGGTGCTTTCTCATCCATTATTTCCTCTGCCCCATGGTCTTGTAAAGTAGGCAGGGCAGGGATTGTCACTCCTGGGTGACAGGTGTGGGAGGGAAGGGCCAGCCTGGACGGGAAGGAAGCCTCCCCACCACAGGGGCCTTCTTGTCCCTGTGCCCTCAGCTACCCTCCACCCACATCCATGCTGCCAGCTCTGCATTGTGGTTGTTCCTGGTTGCGGTCAAATGCCTCAGTGAATATCTCCCAGCCACTTGTAGGCTAATGAAGGAAGGAGCAGACATATCCCTACAACAGGCAGGGAAAGGGTAAGCAGCAGTGTCCAGTCCACCCACAGAGCCCAGGGAGAAGAAAGCAGAGACAGGGAGCAAGCCAGGGCTGGGATGGAGAACTGGGGCTCTTTGTGCCAGGAGAGTCTTCACTTAGATGTCATCTGCAAGAGACACAACCTTTGAGTAGCCAGATGGGGAGGATGCAAAAGCAGGATGCTCTGCAGGGGTGGGAATTGGCCCTGGCCTTCCTGTGAGTGAGTGGGAGACTGTGAACTAGAGACTGAGACAGAGAGAGACAGAGAGAGACAGAGAGAGACAGAGAGAGAGAGAGAGAGAGAGAGAGAGAGAGAATGAGAAAGAGAGGCAGAGACAAAGGCAGAGAAATGGAGAGAAAAGGGAGCAATAGATACCTAAATTCAACTTCCGTCTGCATGCAAATGCCAGCTACATACTGAAGGCCATCCCCTCCTCCTGTGCTGCTGTTCTAGAGACGGATACCCCTGGTTCCCTTGTCCCAACCTCCTGTGAGGTCCCCTTGAGCCAGATTCACCTGCTGGGAGCGCAGTGTGATTAGTCCTGGAGAGCAGGGCGGGTCTAACACCTAGTAGCAATGCAGAAGTGTACAAGAAATGACAAGGTCAGAAGGCGCCAGAAGACGAGATCAGCTGCTAACAGCCTGTGGCTAAAGTTATTGTGTTGAGTCTCGCCTGCTCAGCAGTGAACATGGAGATGAAAGTACCGCTTGGGGTTTTGCTGAAAACCAAAAGAAGACTCTAATCACAATGTCAAGCTTATAGTGGGAGCTCAAATCAATAGTTTTTTGTTTGTTTGTTTTTGTCTTTTACTACCAATAGGTATGGTTGTCCTTAGACCCTATATAGACTGCTGTTCCCAGTTTGGGCACTGCTGGCACTGCCTGGGAATTCTGAGAAAAGTCTGTCAGCTGCTTTCCCGGCTGAAGACACACAAATGACTCCTAGAACCCTCTTACCTGTAACAAGCCAAGATGTGAAACAGGTAGCTCACACACGTGAGGGAGGCAGGCAAGATGGTCACCACCCAGACTCCTGAAACAGAAAAGGTGATACGAGAGGCCTCAGAAGATGAACCAGAAACTATTTTTAAAATGCAGAGGGAATTCCCTGGTGGTCCAGTGGTTAGGACTCCGCACTTTCACTGCTGAGGGCCTGGGTTCAATCCCTGGTCGGAGAACTAAAATGCAGAAACTCACAACAGAAAGGTTTGGGCAAAATATACTGCACTTCCTTTAACACACCTCTTGTGCAAATAACGTTTTGCTTATTTTCTGTTTCGTTTTAGCCATACACCCTCGATATCCTTTATTTCCTGCGTATTTATAATCTTTGCCTTTGGTATTAATATTTTCAATCTACAGTGAGTAATAGAAAAAGAAAATTATGGAGTGTACACATGGTAGGTAGCCTCCAGCCTAGTAAAACATCATTAATTCTTGAACTTCCAATCTCCGCTTTTGGGGGGGGTGGTTACCCAATAAACAGTCACCTTGTGCAACGGTAACTGGAATCAGGGTCTTGACTATTCATTCATCCATCTTTCAGTATGTTTTTACTATTTCGTACCTAATTTGCTTTCAGAATGATTCTGTGTGCTTGTGAGAGAGGGATGGAGACAGAGGGAAGGAAGTAAAAGCTTCTGTATAAACCGACTCTCAATAGGTACAGAAAAGGCATTCGAAAGAATCCAACACCTCTTTATAACTCAAATCACTCCATAAACTAGAAATAGAAGGGAATTTCCTCAATTGGATAAAAAGCATCTGCAAAAAACCCACAGCTAACATCATACTTAATTGGTGAAAAACAGACTGCTTTCCCCATCAGTTCAAGAATCAGAAAATCAATGTCTGCTCTTGCCAATTCTATCCAACATTGTACTGGAGGGTCTAGCCAGGGCAGTTAGGCAAGAAAATGCATCCAGACTGCAAGGGAAGAAATAAAACTATCTCTATTCACCAACAACATGTTCCTATATATAGAAAATCCTAAGGAATAAATAAACAAACAAAGTAAAATGAATTAATAAATGAGTTCAGCAAGGTTGTAAGACACAAGACCAATATGTAAAAGTCAATTGTATTGCTATACACTACCAACAAATAATATGAAAATGAAGTAAGAAACAACTGCATTTGCAATAGTATCATAAAGAATAAAATACTTAAGAATAGGGCTTCCCTGGTGGCGCAGTGGTTGAGAGTCCGCCTGCTGATGCAGGGGACGCGGGTTCGTGCCCCGGTCTGGGAAGATCCCACATGCCGCGGAGCGGCTGGGCCCGTGAGCCATGGCCGTTGAGCCTGCGCGTCTGGAGCCTGTGCTCCGCAACGGGAGAGGCCACAACAGTGAGAGGCCCGTGTACCGAAAAAAAAAAAAACAACAAAACTACAAAAGCTTGTTTTAAGAAATTAAAGAAGACCTAAATTAATGGAAAAACGTATCACTTTTACGTATTGGTTGTTCTTTGTGAACATGGCAATACTCCCTAAATTGATCTACAGATTCAAATCCCTGTCAAAATTCCAATGTCATTTTTGGATAAATTGACAAGCTAATCCTAAAATTCATATAAAAATGAAGCGACCCTGAATAGGCTATACAACCTTGAAAAAGAAGAACAAAATTACAGGACTCACATTTCTTGAGCTACAGTAATAAGACAGTGTGATATTGCCATAAAGATAGACAAATAGACCAATGGAATAAATTGAGAATCCAGAAGTAAACCCCCATTGTCAATGTATTTTCAACAAGGATGACAAGACAATTCAATGGGGAAGGAATATGCCTATTAACAAATAGTGCAGGGGAAACTGATATTCCCCATGTAAAACAATGAAGTTAGAACCTTACCTCATACCGTATACAAAAATTAAATCAAAATGGATCATACACTCAATGTAACAGCTAAAATGATAAAAGTCTCAGAATAAAATATGAGAGTAAATCTTTGTGACCTTGGGTTAGACAATGGTTTCTTAGACATGCACAAGTGATAAAAGAAAACAACATATATTAGACCGCATTAGAATTAAAAGCATTTGTGTTTCAAAGGACACCATCAAAAAAGTGAAAAAGCAACCCACAGAATGGAAGAAATTATTTGTAAATTATATCTCTTGTAAGGGATGTGTATATAGAATATACAAAGAACTCTTACAGCTCAATAATAGACAAATAATCCAATTTTAAAGTAGGCAAAGAATCTCAGTAGTCATTACTCAAAGAAGATGTACAAATGGTCAATAAGCACATGAAAAGATGCTCAACATCATCAGCCATCAGGGAAATGAAAATCAAAACCGCAACGCACCCCCGATGTTCATAGCAGCACTATTTACAATAGCCAAGACATGGAAGCAACCTAAGTGTCCAATAACAGATGAATGGATAAAGAAGATGTGGTATATACATACAATGGAACATTACTTAGCCATAAAAAATAATGAAATAATGCCATTTGCAGCAACATGGATGAACCTAGAGATTATCATACTAAGTGAAGTAAGTCAGAGAAAAACAAATATAACATGATATCACTTATATGTGGAATCTAAAAAAATGATACAAATGAACTTATTTACAAAACAGGAACAGAATCATAGACATAGAAAACAAACTTACAATTACCAAAGGTGGGGGGGAGGAAGAGGGATAAATTATGAATTTGGGATTAACAGATACACACTACTATATATAAGATAGATTAAAAAAAACAAGGGCCTACAGTATAGCACAGGGAACCATAGTCAGTATCTTGTAATAACTTATAATGGAAAAGAATCTGGAAAATAATATATATGTGTGTGTGTGTGTATATATATATATATATATATATATATCTGAATCACTTTGCTGTATACCTGAAACATTATAAATCAATTATACTTCAATTTAAAAAAAATACAATGCGATACCACTTCATACTTACTAGATGGCTATAATAAAAAATAAAGATATTAACAAATGTTGATGAAGGTATAGAAGCTGGACCCCTCATACATTGGTGATGGCAATACATAGTGATGAAGCTGCTTTTGAAAACGGTCTGGCAATTCCCCCAAAAGCTTAAACATAATTACCACATGATCCAGAATTCCACTCCTAAGTATATACCCAAGATATATAAAAATATATGAAAACTTGTAGATGAATGTTCACAGCAGTATTATTCATAATAACCAAAAGTTGAAACAATCCAAATTTGCATCAACAGACAAATACATAAATACAATATTGTATATTCATACAACAGAATAAAATTCAGCAATAAAAAAGAATGAAGCTGAGACACATGCTATGATATAGATGAACCTTATAAATATCTTGCTATGTGAAAGAAGTCAATCAAAAAAGACCACGTATTGTATGATTCTATTTATATAAGATGTCCAGAATAGGCAAATCTATAGAGCCAGAAAATAGTGGCCGGGGAGAGTTGAGAAATGGGGAGTGACTGAAAGTGGTCATGATTTCTTTTAGGGTGATGAAAATGTTCTAAAGTTGACTGTGGTGATGGGTGCATAAAGTTCAAAATACTAAAAGCCACTGAATGGTACACTTTAAATGAGTGAATTGTATGGTATATGAGTTATATCTTCATAAAGCTGTTTTGAAAAAGAAGGAAAAAGAAAGCTGATTTCCATTCCTTTCAAGTTTCAGATGTGTCTTTATCAGCATCACCAGGACTAGGCAATTGCTCTATCCCAAACCTCCACCAACACAAAGGATGTGGGTAAATCACCATAAACCTCACCCCAGGGGATGCAGGGGACACATCCCTGGAAGGAGAGGATGGAAGGAGTCTGGCCACAAGAAGAGTGAGTGCAGACTTTTTCCAGCCAGCAGCAAGAACATGACCACACACCTTTAATTTAATGCCTTTATCATCCCAAAGGTGAAGCATGTTCAGCCTAAGAGTCTCTCTTGGAAAGAGGGCAGCTGTTTAAAGCTGGAAGAGATTGAGACAGAGTGAAAATGTTATATACTGATTCTTAAAGTGTCTAAACGTGAGAAATATATCAAAGAGGAGATAAAACATGAGTGAATATGGCGATATACTCACTACAATTCACCCAGACCAAGTAACTGAGGTTAGCATTAAAAAGTTGCCCAAAACAGGGGTAGAAATGTGAATTTTCTGAAGTATGACTTAAAACAAGTATTATTAAATCAAACATTAGAATATGCTCGCTGAGTGTATAGGAAGGGACTCAGGCAGAACATTAAAGATGAATAGAAGTGTTCAAGGGCAACAAAAAAGTATGGTAATATGGAAGAAGCAGTACCCACCTTAGTGTAACCTTCTATGTCATGTATGTATAAGAGAATTTTCCTCAAATAATTCACAGTAGATCTATTCCCCTCTGGTTTTGATATTCTACTAGCTTGTGAGTCTTAAGTGAAAATATTATTTGCATCACCTGTTTCATGGCTTAAGGAACATATGGTAATTTACAGCCATTAAATGTCAGAGCTACAAAGGCTTTTGGAAACCATTTGGTACCCTCATCCCAGTCCCATTTTAAAGATGAGGAAACTGAGGCCAAGAGAAGGGACCTGACTTGTCCAATGACAGAGTTTATCCTGACATCTTGTCCAGGTCCTTTCTCAACAAGGAATAGTGAAGAACTTTCCTTCCTTCATGGGCAATGGACATATAATTAGAGTATGTCATTTTCAAAGAAAGCTACTATTTTAAGGTAAAGTGACTGTTATGGACAAAATGTGTGTGTCTCCCACCCCCCACAAAATTCATGTGTTGAAACTCCAATCCCCAATGTGATGGTATTTGGAAATGGAGCCTTTGGGAGGTGATTAGATCATGAGGGTGGAGCCCTCATGATGGAATTAGTGCCCTATAAGAAGATACATGAGAGAGTTCGCTTCCTCTCCCTGTTCTCCATCCAGTATGTGAGGACTCAAAGAGAGGGTGGCCTTCAGCAAGTCAGGAAACTGACCCTCCCCAGACACCAGGTCTGCTAGCACCTTCAACTTCCCAGTCTCCAGAACTGTGAGAAATAAATGTCTGTTTTTATACCACACAGTCTATGGTAATTTGTTATAGCAACCTGAACTAAGCAGAAATTAAATTTGAATGATATAAGTAAACTTTCCATATAATAATAAAGTCATGGACCACTGTTTTATCTTTTCCAAAGTGAAAAAAATATGATGATTTTAGTTGTTTCCACTGGCATCAAACAAAATAGGCTATTTGAGATTAGAAAATTATCAGGGCATGTTCAACTCAGCCCCAAACAGGTTCTAACAAAATGGCCTGTGTCCTGACCCCTTTTTCCTTTGAGTCAACCCAGGGAGGCATAGAGCAATTGTAACACAGGTAATATCAAGACCAGCAGCAATAATCATTATAGGTGTGCACCTGCCACAGGTCACAAGTCCCTCTCTGTTTCCTACACAGGCAGCAGGAACAAAGGTGGAGGATGGTTTTACCTTTGGTGACGTTAATCAGCTCTTTCACCTGCAGGAGGACTGGGGTCAGGGTACCCGTCCGGTTCATGGAGGCGACGTAGCTCTCCAATTCCCCTTCAAACACATCCAGCTCATCTCTCACATACACGAACATGCAGAACTCAATGACAATGAACTGGGGGACACAGAGCAAATGTTTCAAGGTCTCACCTGAGTCCAGCTCAGTATATGAATAACATATGGGTCTCTCTTTGGTTTTGAGGTCAAAACTCTCTGAAGCTCAAAACTCATCTGCAATAGACTCTGGACACTTGCTCTACTGAGATGAACGGGATTGTGACTTCTTTGGAGACAGGAGTCACCCCAAACTCTGTTCTTAACACAACAGCATATAAGAGTAGGCACCACAAGGGCTCAAAGAACTCTTCAAACATTAATTAAATCAGAGTGAAATAATTAAAACAGAGTGGACTTTGAATAAGGGGTGACCCTGGGGACAATTCCAAACACTTCTCACTGTTCCCCTTCTTGTATCTTGGCAATGACCAAATTGGAGGAGGTGCTGTTTCCTGTATGCATGTCATGCTTGCTCCCCTCCTATCATCCTGTCATCCTGCCCTCATGCCCCCATCATCATGCCATTGCTTCTAGAGTCCCTGACGCCATTTTACTTCATCAACCGAACTGAATGTGGAGCTCAAATGCTACTATTTTCAGGCAGGTTCTCAATCCAGAGTAATTCACTAAATTTCCAAAGCACTTTTACCTTTTCTTTTTCTCTAGTTAGACGGCAGTACTTCATACTGTATTTTATCTTCTTGTCTTAGACCATGGGCTACTCCCAGGCCAAGACTCTGCTGAATCAGCTCTCTTCTCTCTTCCAGGTCTTAGTATAGTGTTTGGCATAGAGTAGACAACCAATAATGATTTAATAAACACAATAACCCCTAGTGATTTACCCACTGCTGCAGAGAACTCTAGCTAGTTGTCCATTAAAATCTCTTCTCCTCTTTTTTGGGCACAGGCTGGACTACATTTGCCAGCCTCCCTTGAGTTAGATGTGGGTAAATAACAAGGTTCTTGTCAATGGAAGAAGAGTGGAAGGAATGTGTGCTGGGTCCACATAGCCTTTGAAAACCTCTCACAGGCATTTCGCCACCTGCTTTCTCCTTCTGTTGACTGGATGCAGATGGTGAGGGTGCTCAGGGATGATGAAGGCACACGATGGAGAAACCAGTTATGGAACAAACATGTGGAAGACTGCTACCTCCCAAACCTCAACACTCACTCAACACTGTTAGGTGGGCAAAAATATATTCAGTGTTGTCACTGAAATTTGTGGGTTTATGTGGTACTTCATCATAACCTAATACATCCACTTAAAACTTAATCACAGGATTAGTTTATATAGGTATCATCCTAGTACATTTAAAATGAGCAGAAGACAATTTGGCCATTTTTATCCCGCCATTTGACCCTGCTTTTGACTCAGACATTTTATCTCAGATAACAATGACCACATGAAATGCTTTGATTCTGTACTTTATTGACTTCCTGTTTTCAATTTCATAGGTTTCTGCTCTAATTTTTATTACATCTATTCTTCTGCTTACTTTGCATTTTAATTTGCTCTTTTTTGTTTGTTCGTTTCCTAAGGTGAAAGTTTAGACGATTGATTTAAGATCTTTCTTCAGGTCTAATATGTACATTCAATGCTATAAATTTCCCTCTAAGCACTGCCTTTGCTGCCTCCCACAAATTTTGATAAGTTGTGTTTTCATTTTCATCTGTTCAAAACATTTTTAATTTCCCTTGATGTTTTTCTTTGGCTCATATGTTACTTTAAAGTGTGTTGTTTTCATACCTACTACTTGCAGATTCTCCATTATCTTTCTGTTACTGATTTTTAGTTTAATTCCACTTTGATCTGAGAGCAGACATTGTATGATTTCTATTCTTTTATATTTATTAAGACGTGTTTTATGGTCCAGGATATAGTCTATCTTGTTGAATTTTCCATTTACTCTTGAGAAGAATGTATGTTCTGCTGTTGTTGATGAAGTAGTCTTTGGATTTCCAAAATATCCAATTGATTGATGGCATCAATTGCAGTTCAGATTTTCCTACCTTGGCACTGGTTGCCATGGGGTTTCTGCTCCATTCTGTGATGATCGTGTCTCTTCAGTTTTAGGGGTAAAGGTTTGCTCCATGACCTCACTGCTCTTAGGGATCTAAGAAGAGTTGTTGATTCTTCAATTCGTTCAGATTTGTATTTGTTGTTAAGATGGATTGGCATATTGCAAGCTCTTTACATGTGGAATTGGTAACTGGAAGTCTCCGTAAATAACTCGATTATATTTACTAGTAATATTCACCACATGAGTATAAGTGTCCTTGGAGTCAAAATGGTGGGGTCAAAGAACTGTACTTTTTTGATTTACAGATACTCAATTTTGACCCAGCTTTTAAAGAACAACCCCTATCCTAGACCCACCCCATTTATAAAATAATAAAGGATTTGCTTAGATCTACTTACAAGGTACAAGCAGATGAAAGCCAACACAGTGGTTCCAATCATCCTGCTTGGGAACTGAAAGTAAGGGTCCCACTCATATATCCTGGTTTGGAACCAAGACTTTTCTCTCTCTCTGTGAATGAATAAACATCAAGAGAAGACAGGTTGTGGCTGGTAAACAAATGCCTGATTCTTCTGAAAATAATATCATCTCCTCTTCTTCACCTTAGAGTATAGTGAAGACAAAGAGCACTGGTAGATTGCACAGTTTTCATTCTCCCCTTATTCTTAAGAACAAAGACTCAGTTTTATTCAGTACAGCAATCTACCAAATTAAAGGCTATAGTTCCCGACCTCTCTTACAGCTAAGAGTGACCAAGACTAAACAAGCCAATTAGACGTGACCAGAGATGTGGTGTGGGACTTTGGGGAGGCTGGTCAGGTGGAACTGACACAGCTGGGAGGATTCCCTTTGACTTCACTCTTTTCTCCTGCCTGCCATCTGAAGGGCAGACATGGTGGCTGGCCCAGGCTGGAGCCCCAGCATCTATCTTGGGCCACAGACAGCCTTCATGATGGAAACCACTACGTTACTGGAACAGAAAGACAGACAATGGGTAAACTGCGTGGTGGGCAGTCCAGGGTTAGTATGGACTGCCTGCCTCCAGAATTCTTTTACATGAGAAAGAAAGAAATCTCTCTTTTATTTGTGCCATGATTATTTTGCATTTTCTGCTATATGTAGCCAAATGTAACTCTAACCAAAGAACTAGTTTTGCCACTATGACCTTGGATTAGACATATTCCTTCTCTGGGAATATACCCTTGTGCACAGTGGCAGTGGCAGGGGTAGGGTGACTTGAATGGTCACTGAAGACCAGGTGTTCTTGCCTGGTCAAGAGCTATGTCCTCTTTTATTGGTAACAACATCTCAGTTTTTCTCTGGGAATCTACTCTTCCCCACCATCAGTCCTGGTGGTTTAAGTGAAGCTGAACCACTTCCTAGTTCCCATGGTGAACATGTGACCCTGGTTTAACAATCAGTTTACTCCAATCACCTACTCACAGTAATTGGTTCTGGGATGCCATGTGGTCCAACTTGATCCAATGAAACACATTCATGGGAATTTTGTTTGAATTATTTGAAAGAAAACATTGTCTTCTCTATGAGCTTAAGACAGGAGGGTATAAGCTTAGAGATTCTGGGGGCCACCACGGGGAGGAAGCCTACCTAAGAGTTTAACATAGGTAAAAGCAGAGCTGAGAGATGAGGGAAAGAGACCTAGTTCTGATTATATCAGTCAAACCCCTGGATCCATCTGTGTCTGAAAACTGGCGACCTCTAGGCTCTTTAATTATGTAAGGCCATAACTTTCCTGTTTCTCTTTAATCCCATTTGAGTCGAGTTTCTGTTATTAGCAAACAAGCGTCCTAAAACAGCGCTCTTCCAGTCATCTCCAGGTCTCTGACACAGTCAGGGCTCATCAATATTGGTGCAAACGCCGAAGGGCGTGAACAAATATAACTGTGCTTACTGCAGGGGGCACTTCCTCAGGAGCTGTTTGACGTGCTCTGCCTGGTGAACTTCCAGGAAAGGCTTTTCTTCCTGTGAGAAAAGAGAGAGGTTGATGTTTTGGCTCACAAAGTCTTGTTAGGGCTTTGGTCTCTTTGAGGGGCTATTTCCCTAGAGGCCAGGATTTTCGGTAAAACTTGCCATTCCCAGACACCCGTCATTTATTGAAGAGACTATACGGTCCCGTCTCCTGTTTCCCAAGCACTTCTTTCATGAAATGCCAGAGGCCTGACCTTCCTTGACTCTTCTGCTTACTGCTTTACACCAGCCTTTGTTTTGTGAAGTCGATTTTTCCCTTTGAGATTTGGTGATTTCTCATCATAGTTCAAAACACTGTTCCAGAAATGAAACACCCAAAATCCCAGTGTTTTTATTTTTTATGAAAAGGAATTTCTCTTGCTCATTTCTTATTTTGAAACGAACTTTAATAGTATGTTTGGAAATGTTTTCTCCAAGTGTAATGAGCTTTCCACAGTAGTCATCTGTTTTACAACATATTGAATATGTAACTTTTACACACTGTGAGACGAAATCTTATATGTTGCAGATGTTGCGCAGAGTAAAATAGACCTGGTTATAATTCTGACTCGTAAGTGACATCAGCGAGCTGGAGGAACAGGAGGTTCCAGTTCCCATACGCCCTCAGATACTCCAACTTTGACAACCACCCACAGGTGAGAGTACCTTTGTGGGGGCCCAAGTATCTACCTTGGAGGTTACAGCACGCTAGTTAAGCAAAAACTCCAAGAATAGATGCATGAAAGAGAACAAGGAGAACAGTTTCATTTTACCAACATCACTCCTCCTCCAAAGTAGTACAGCTCAGGGCATAGAGAGAAGGCCCTCTTAGCTTGTAATTTCTCCTATGAGGGAAAATAAAAGTGAAGTGAGAGCCCACCTTCCCCAGCCTTGGGGGACACTGCCCAACAGATCCATTCCTGTCTCACACCACCCAGAACACTGAGGGGATCAGCATGGCGGAATAGTCTGGGGAAAGCTAAGAGCAGGGAAATGGGGCAGGGGGTCAATGGGGTGGGGGAGTCCTTCTGGAGTCCTCGAAGGAACAGAGAAAGAGAAAAGGGCAGAAAGCTGTATAAAGAAATAATGGGGGGGCTTCCCTGGTAGTCCAGTGGTAAAGAATCCACCTTCCAATGCAGGGAATGCAGGTTCGATCCCTGGTCGGGGAACTAAGATCCCACATGTTGCGGCGCAACTAAGCCCACATGCCACAACTATTGAGCTTGCACGCCTCAATGAGAGAGCCCACATGCCACAAGCTACAGAGCCCACATGCTCTGGAGCCCACGCGCCGCAACTACTGAGCCCATGTGTCCTGGAGCCTGCACACCACAACTAGAGAGAGAAAACCTGCATGTCACAACTAGAGAGACGCCTGCATGCCGCAACTAGAGAGAAACCCAAGCAGACCACACACCATAATGAAAAGATCCTGCATGCCTCAACAGAGATCCCATGTGCTGCAACTAAGACCTGATGCAGCCAAAAAAAATAAATAAGGAAAACAAATAAATAAAATAAATAAATATTTTTTTAAAAAAGAAATAATGGGGACTTCCCTGGTGGTCCAGTGGCTAAGGCTCTGCACTCCCAATGCAAGGGGCCTGGGTTCCATCCCTGGTCAGGGAACTAGATCCCACATGCCGCAACTAACAGTTCACATGCCACAACTAAAGATTCTGCATGAGACAAAGTGGACTTTAAGTCAAAAACTATCACAAGAGACAAAGAAGGTCATTATATAATGATAAAGAGGTCAGTTCATCAAAATGATATAAAAATTGTAAACACATATATATACCTAATATCAGAGCACCTAAATATATAAAATAAATATTAACAGAACTGAAGGAAGAAATAAACAGCAACATGATAATAGTAGAGGACTGCAACACCACACTTTCAACAATGGATAGATAATCCAGTCAGAAAATCAATAAGGAAACAGCTGACTAGAACAACACTATAGACCAAATGGACCAAAAAGACATTTATAGAACATTCCATATAACAGCAGCAGAATACATATTCTTCTCAAGAACATTTTCCAGGATAGAGCATATGTTTGGCCACAAAACAAGTCTTAAACGTAAGAAGATTGAAATCATATCAGACATAATTTCTGACCACAAAAAGCTAGACGTTGATAACAGGAGGAAAATTGGAAAATTCACAAACGATACACTCCTGAACAACCAATGGGTCAAAGAAAAAATCAAAAGGGAAATCAGAAATATCTTGAAGCAAATGAAA
Organism: Grampus griseus; assembly: GCF_964374135.1. NCBI lineage: Eukaryota > Metazoa > Chordata > Mammalia > Artiodactyla > Delphinidae > Grampus > Grampus griseus. The sequence continues at coordinate 34,271,657 of NC_139000.1, forward strand.
ATAGAAATACAACATACAGAAATTTATGGGATCCAGGAAAAGCAGTTCAGTTCTAAGAGGGCAGTGTGTAGCGGTAAATGCCTATATTAAGAAAAAAAGAAAGATCTCATGCAAACAACCTAACTCTTTACTTTGAGGAACTAGAAAAAGAAGCACAATGGGTAAGAGAGAGCCTCAACAACCCAGTTCTCTGGGTTCCAGGTCTGGCTCTGCTATAGACTAGCTACGTGAGCTTGGGCAATGCAACTGACACCTCTGGGTCCAAGTTTCCTAATACAGAGTGGGAGAAGTAATAATAGTACCTACCTCACAAGGCTGTTGGGAAAACTTAACCTGTCAGGACACACACGGTGTTTTTACTTAGTACTCACCGTCTGGAGCTCCCAGCCCAGGTGGACCCTCAGAGACTTGACAAACATGTACAGGAAGCGGCCCAGAAGGAAGGCCAGGCAGAGCAGTGAGGGCCAGTAGAACACAACAGTCTCATACTTCCCCACAAACTGCAACAGAAGCAGACCATGGGGCGTGGGCTCTAGGTAGGGAAGGGCTAGGCCACTGGTGAGGCTGTGCACAGGAACCTGCCTGCCCCAGCCTGCTCCCACCAGGGCCCACCCTCTCAGAGCTTGGAGGTCAGCAGCCAATCCCCGCTCCCCCAGCCCCACATCATCAGAACAAGCAGTGTACTTGGAGTCCAGCAGCCCTGGACTTGAGTCTTAGCGCCCCTATTTAATTTTATACAAAGGGCTTTCATGGCTTTTTTCTCATTAGGTATTAAATATTACTTTTGGAAAATACTCACAAGAGAGAGGAGGGTGAAAGAGAGAGAGAAGAGGGGAGAGAGAGAAGAGGAAGGGGGAGGGGGTGGGCGAGAGGGAGAAGGAGAAGAAGAAAAGGAAGGAAGGAAGGAAGGAAGGAAGGAGGGAGGGAGGGAAGGAGGGAGGGAGCGGGGGAAGGAGGAAGGAGGGAGGGAGAGCCCATAAGTGTCATCATTTTGGGAGCAACACAAGCTCCCAAGAGTAACAGGTCTCTCAAGATGGTGCTCATAGTTTTTCTATTTTTAGCTTCATTTTGATAAACAATTTTTTCCACTGTTTTAAGACAAATCATATTGTTATGTATCTTTCACAATTTACCGGTTAGTTTCATTTTTTTTTTTATGTTTCCAGAGTATTTCTCCCTAAGGAGAAATCAGAGTTTTGATGTAGTGGTGTTAGACTGGGGGACGGACACATTCTGAGACGTGCGGGCCCGTGTCTTCATCCTCATCTCCGGCATATGCTTATATGTGAGACATAACCACCATCAGTATTTCAGTGTCTTTCATCTTTATCTATACCCATATAGCTATATATATTATAAGTAGAGATAGTACCAAATATGTAGGTCTGTATATAGCATAATCACTTCTCCACATGGTTACAAATTATTTGTGAACATTATTTTTAATGCTGCATAACAGTGCATTATTTATATGAACCAAACTTTATCTAAACTTTCCCCTAATATTTGACATTTGAGACCCTTTCTAATGTCTCATTTTTATAAATAAAGTTTTCATAAATACATTTGAAAACATGAGGACAAATTTTCATTAATTCCTTAGTCTGGATTTCAGTCCCATGATCTTTAATTAGTAAGTCATGTTAGCCCCTGAACCTTGCTTTCCTACCAGTGAACTGGGAATGGCACTAACACACTGTCTGCAAAGTGTCCTGAGGATTCTCCGGTTAGTGATTGGAACTGAGCCTAGAACAACGCCTGGCACGTAGCAGTTCTTGGTGTTAGTGATTCTGAGCATAGAAGTGAGACCCTGCCGATTAACCATGAATATTTCAAATTTCCAAAGAACCTCTGGAAGACTGAAAGCTCTCCAAGACTCCAAAGAAAATACCTGTGATCCTGAACCTCAGGTACTGTGAGCAGTGGGAAGGAGGGCTTCTTTTGGGGCAGAGTTGTGCCGGAATGCCCTCAATCCCAGTGCAGAGATGCAGAGGGAAGGCCCAGACTACCAGCCTCATTTTCTAGCCCAGCTCCCCCCAGACTCTCTTTATCACACCCTTTAATCCTCCATAGTTACTGATGCCCAGGAAAGGCTTTGGCAAGGCTCCTGTGGGCTCCTGGCCCAGGTGGCTTCTTCGTACTCCCCTCACACACCTGGTAACCCTTCTAGATGCAGTGTGACACCCCTCTTTCATCTTGCTCCTTTTCCTGGGGTACAGGGCTAAACAGATGAACCAGCTTCCTCTAATTCTGAGAAAGAGGATGCATGGCAAAGTGGTAAGGGATTCATCTAGTTCGAGTCTCCCATTTTATAGACAGAGAAACTGAGGCTACATGAAGGAATGGAAAGAAATGAGCTTGAGAGTCAGCCAGACCTCGTCTCAACTCCCAAATCTGCTGCTTCTCAAGAGTTACATAACATACTTGTGCCTCAGTTTCCTCATCTGTAAACAGGTTTGCTAAGAGCTTCCCTCCCTTGAGGGGCCACTATGAGCATCAACTGAGAGAACATCTCCTGTGAAGGCCATCTGATGAACACAAGATGCTCTACAAATGGAAGCATCATGAATGGTTCCAACTCCCCTTTTGTCCACACGAGGAAGCTGAGGCCCAGAGTGGCAAAGGCTTGTCCCAGGTCACACAGTGAGTTGGCCATGGTGATAGGACTGAATACCCTAAACACAGCTCAGCAGGGACTCACCTGCCCATGGGGACACTGTGTGATGTGAAGGGTGGTGACAGCAAACCTGCAAGACAGAAACCAGGGTTGGGGTCCTGGGGTCCTTCCCAGCACAGCCCCTGTGAAAACAGCTCAGATACCACCTGCCTGGAGTTACCTCCCCTCTGAATCCTTCTTGGGAGGACTGGTCCCCAGTACATCCCACCCAGATCAGGCATACAGCTTGTGCCTAGGTACATGCACACTGAATTCATTTAACACATCCTCACTGAGGACATAATCCTGGGATCCACGACGGCAGAGCAGGAAGACACTGAGAGGTCTCCTACTTTCTCCCCTCATCACTCAGGTGGGGAAACTGAAGCCCAGAGAGGGGAAGGGATTTCTCCAGAGTCACACCCAGAGCTAGGACCAAGACCCAGGTGTTCTGACTCCGGGACCGAGGCTCTTTCTGACGGGACATGCCCTGTCTGTAAACACTGCCCTGAGGAATAAGCCTCAACGTTTTCTCCCGGCTGGACACACATTCCTGGTCATACTCCCAAGGTGCCCAAGGTGCCCAAGCTGCTAAGTGGTTCTGACCACCCTCTCCTCTCCAGCTCAGAAAGTCTGGCAGAGGCTGTTAAGATGATATTATTCCATGTCTAACCCTGAATACCCTCTCTTCTTCTAATTTTTAAAAAGCAAGTCACAAACTCTGTAATTGTAGCCATTGGGGTATCATTTGCTTGTGAGCCCCCTGCACTGGTTCACACACACTGGACCTGGGACCCCTGCCCCACAGAAAATGCTGTAGTGGGGAAGCCGGCCCAGTAAGGGGGATGCAGGCAATGAGATGAGTTTCAGGGCTGGAGAGTAGAAGTGTTCATGGGATTTTTCAGCCAGAAAATATTCCCCAGGGCCAGCTCTGTGCCAGTCCGGTGTCAGCGCTGAGGGCACAGCGCTCAAGAGGAGGGTCAGAAAGGTCCCACATCTGAGGGCTCTGATCCACGAAGGATGAGCATGTATCTATCACTGGGCCAAGTCGGGGAAGACGATCCACACAGGGAATAGCAATATGTAGACAAAGAGGCCAGAACACATGTTCCAGGAGGGTCTCTCCTGTCCTCCAGTGTTTTCCCTGGCTCACAGCGGGATGTCTGCTGAACGAATAAGTGGACGGAGAAAGGAGTATAGGAGTCTTGCATGACCGGAGGTGTGTGCTAGAGACTGTCAGGCATGGAGAGATGGAGAGAGGCCAGACTGCGACAGCACTGAACGCCCAGCTGAGGCACCTGCACTTTCTCCTGGGCTCCTAGGGAAGCATGACAGCGAGGAGCGGCAGAACCCAATGGGACTCCTGCTTCTAACCACGGGACTGACGGCACTTGACAGAAACGGAGTTTTCTACAGCCCTGACTTCTGGGAATATTCTGATCATGAGCGGCCTCCTGTGGAGCAGACAGAACGCAGGCCTGACCTTCTGAAGCCTCAAGTGCAGTTTCCAAGGAGGGGCTGCGGTGGGCCTTGGACCAGTCACTCCGCCCACCCGCCCTGGGCGTCGGTTCTGGGCAAGGTGCCCTCCAAAGAGAGCTCTCAGGTCACCTCCAGCTCCTTGTCCAGAGTCCAGCCATGGCCAAAGGAACTGCAGGAGGCCAGGCAGGCAGAGTCCATCTTACCAGATCAGAGAGTAGCTGAACCCCAGGATGGAGCTGACCAGCCGGAACTCCGACGAGAGGCAAGCAAAGAAGGGGAAGTGGGACAGGCCGACTTCGATGCCTCCGATCAGAAGCACAAAGGCTGGGAGAGACAGGGCCAGAGATGACATGAGTTCCTCTTCTCACGGGCTCAGGGGAGACCCAGGGCAGTTATGGGGTTTCGTGTGACTTGCAGTCACAGACCTCAGGACTTAAGGAGATGAGTGGACAAGCCCCAGGTTAGTACAAGGAGGAATGCAGAGATGTCTTTCATGCAATCATGCAAAAGGCCCTTCCTGGTACCTCTTCCATGCCAGGCACTGGGCTAACTATTGAGATGAAGAAGACTTTGTCCCTGCCCTTGATTAGCTCACAGTATGATGGGCAGAAACATACCACAAAAATGAACAAACAAAAATCACTGAGAGTAAAGCACCATAAAGTGTACCATAGCAACACAGACAGCAGCGATGTACTGTGTTCTAAAACCTCTTGTGCACTTCATCCATAAGGCAATAATAATATTAATGCTGCCACTGACTAGCTCTGAGATGGTCTAACAGGATCCAGTAAAATGTAATTGGGCAAGATGACCTTTCCTAAGTGTCTACTTTGAGCTGGGTTGTGGGTCAGGCACCAAGGACATAGGGGAAATGAACAAAGTTCTTGCTTTGAGGTGCTTACGGTCCAATAGGGAAGACAGGAAGGAAAGTAAACGATGTGATATGTACAGTAATAGAGGCATATTCAACCTGCTGTGTGGACAAGAAGAGGAAGTCATGGACCTCACCTGGGGTCTGGGTATCAGAGAAGGCATCCTGGAGGTGGTGACATTTAGCAAGGCCATGAAATATAAGTGGGAGTTTGTAGGACGGAGAGAAGGAGGGAAGGAAGGACATTTCTCACTCAAAGGAGGGGAGATGGTTGGTTGAGGTGGTCAGTATTTGTGTAAATGTGAATAGTGGGGGACTGGCAGCTAAGGACCATATAAAAGGAATAATTGCTGTGAGGTTAGAAGCTGCAACAGCATAATTTTTTAATTTATCTGAATTCCCCCAACCATGAAAGCAGACAGAGCAGTGAAAATAGCAAAACCAAAAACAAACATCTACAATAAATCTAAGTGACAGGACTCATTTGATATCAACATCTGATTAAGGGGAAGCAGAGGAAAGACAATAGGATCTTTGAAATCCCAAGAACAGAAGAACCCAAAATTGCCAGCAGATATTCACAGGAAATTGAAGCTGAAATAACAGCTGAAACTGGGCACAGGGCTGAAGGCCTTGACTCATAGGTGAGAATCAGCAGACCTTAGTAAGGTGTTAGTAGGTCTGAGGATGCTGGAGCCATCAGGGCCCATGAGCTCATTATACTAAATATCCAAGTCCCCTCCCAGCACAAGCCCCACATGAAAGAGAAACTGCTGGCAGCGAGAATCCAAAATGAGAAGGTAAGAACATTAGGAAATGGGTAGTAGTGGGTCCAGACAAAAGTGGAAGAAGCCAACTCAAAATATGAGGTTGTAATGAGGGTACATATATATAATCATTCTGTAAAAACAGAAGAGGAGGGGCTTCCCTGGTGGCGCAGTGGTTGAGAGTCCGCCTGCCGATGCAGGGGACACGGGTTCGTGACCCGGTCCGGGAGGATTCCACGTGCTGCGGAGCGGCTGGGCCCGTGAGCCATGGCCGCTGAGCCTGCGTGTCCGGAGCCTGTGCTCCGCGACGGGAGAGGCCACAACAGTGAGAGGCCCATGAACCGCAAAAAAACAAACAAACAAACAAACAAACAAAAAAAAAAACAGAAGAGGAACCCTTGAGCCATGAAGCAAGAAACAATATTCTGGTCCAGCCAGATGCTCAACATCAATTAGGCTTCACGGAAACGCAAATCAAGACAACAATCAGATACTACTTCACACCTACTAAGATGGCTATAATTTTTTTTAAAAAAAATGAAAATAACAAGTGTTGGCTAGGATGTGGAGAAATTGGAACGTTCACATATTGCAGGTCAATGGAACACAATGGACAGTCCAGAAATAGACCCATACATACACATGTGTAGACAACTGATTTTCAACAAAGGTGCAAAGGCAATGTAGTGGGCAAAGGACAGGTTTCTGTAATGACAACAGTGCTGGAACAAATGGATAGCCAAAGGCAAAAAAAAAAAGAGGAATTCAATCCACACCTCACACTATATATTCAAAAAAATTAACTCAGAATGTACCATAGACCTAAATGCGAAACACTGTGAGACTATAAAACTTCTAGAAAACACAAAGACGAAAATCTAAGTGACCTTAGCTTAGGCAGATATTTCTTATATGACATCATATGCATGATCCATAAAAGAAAATATGAAAAAATTAGATTTCATAAAAATTTAAAATGCCAGCGCTTCAAAAGAAACTGTTGGTAGAATACAAATACAAGCAACAGACTGGGGAAAAGTATTTGCAATTTATACATCTGATAAAGGACTTATATACAGAGTATATAAAGAACTCTCAAAACTCAATAAGAAGAAAACGAAAAATCCCCAATATTTTAAAATAGGCAAATAATTTGAACAAACGCTTTACCAAAGAAGGTACAGTGATAGCAGATAAGCACATGAAAATATGCTCAACAACAACAGTCATTACAAAACTGCAAACTGAAACCACAGTGAGATACCACAACATGCCTCTTAGAATGGCTAAAATTAAAAAGACTGACCATGTGTTGTCAAGGACATAGAGAAACTTAACTCTCATACACTGAAGATGGTAATCTACAATCAAACGGAACCATCATTTTGGAAAACAGTCTGACAGTTTCTTTAAAAGTATAATCTACTACATGATCTTAATAATCCAGACATTCCATTCAAAGGTGTTTACCCAAGAAAAATGGAAACATACAAAGACTTACAATGCTTACAGCAGCTTTATTTGTAACAGCCAAAAACTGAAAATAAATCAAATGTCTATCAATAGGTGAATGGATAAACAAACTGTGGTCTCTCCATACGGTAGAACACTATTCAGAAATGAAAAAGGAATGATTTCTGATACATTCTAAACATATATGAATCTTAAAACAACTATGCTGTGTGAAAGAAAACAGACCCCCTCCCCCCCAAAAAAACCCCGATTGCATTCTGTATGATTCCATTTGCATAACTGCCTGAGGATGGGGGTGGTGACTGGATGGGGTGGGAAGGAGAGAGTACAAAGGGGAAAAAGTTAACTTCTGGGGTTCATTATCATGATTGTGGTGATGATTTCATAGATGTAACCATTTGCCAAAGCTCAACTTGTACACTTCTAAGAGATGTATCATTTTGGTTTTAATTTGCGTTAAAAACTCCTAAAAACTAAGGAGATGTTGTAGGCATTTGCTCATATAGGCTTGGAACCCAGGAGAGAGAACCAAGCTGGACAGGAGATGTTTGGGAGTCACTGGATTAGGGATGGTTGAACCTGCAGGGAGAGCACAGGGCACGGGGAACAAAGAGGCCTCAGATCAATGGCCAGAGAAGTAAACACTGTTCCCTGAGGAAGCATCTGAGGGCTTACTGATATCAAGAAGGCAGTCACGGCTATGACTCAGGAGAGATTTCTAGGGTTGGTGACAGTGAACCTATTTTCTGAGACTTTGTTCTACTACGTCTAAAAAACCTTTGAATCTAACTGGGAGAAAACCTCCACAAAAAAGCTCGAGACTTTGTGGGCTTGGCACTGACCTTGGGCAAGTAACAAGCTAAGAAGAACATTGACAGTTCAACAAAGTTTATCCCCTGATCCCAGAGAACCCCTGCCATGCAGTCTCCAAGAGCAAGAATTTCCACAGCAAAACTCCCAGCAGGTGTGAGGCAGCAGACGTACCTTGGGCCCATTGTGGGACTTGCAGGGGCTGGTAGCCTTCTGAGAATAAGAACATGACCTTATTGGCTGTAGCCCCAAAGGCTACTCCATAGGACCATCGGTTACGAAAAGTGCCCACGAAGTCCAGAGGTCTGTGAATAAGAGAAAGAGCTCGTGAGGCCAGAAGTGGCTCCTTCCCACAGTTCATTTCCAAAGTATCAATCCCACTCTGGGGAGGGACTATTGAGTAGTAAACTATTTATTTCAACTGACATATCCTGAGGCCCTCTGTGCCAATTGGGGGGCTAGGCATAGATTCAGGGTACCAAAGTGAGGAAGACAAAATCCTTGCCCTGGAGAAGCTCCAAGTCTGGGGAACATAAGCAAGGACACCAGCAGTCATGACAACAAGCAAAATGGGATGAATTTCATCTATGAGAGACACAAGCAGTATGACTTAAGAAACCAAAACAAAGAGTATGTGCCAGACAGGTTGGGGGAACTGCCCTGCACCTGGCCATGGTCTACGAGAGTCCTCCTTTCCAATATCCCTGGGAAGGTTTGGGTATCACTGGCTATGCTAGCTGCATGTGATCACACCTCCTGGCCACAGCTGATTGGACTATGGGTGGTCAGATGGTCACCTGACTTTGGATGGGCCAATCACCGTGCCTGGCCTTGTACTTTGGATTTGTGATTCTGAGGACAGGAGCCAGTCAGCTGTTAAAATTCTGTTCTGGAAAGTCATGCCAAACTGAGTCTTGCCGACGTCTGGGGGAAGCAGAGATCGTTAAGTCCGATGGTAAAGCCAGATGGCAGAGAGGAAAACGGTAAAATGGTGCTGAAGGGACCCCAGTGACACAAAGAGGCAAAAGTAGAATCCGTCTCCCAGAGATGCCCATCTCAAGAGCTCTAGTTCCCATGAGGCCAACCTTGCCAGTTTCTGTGAGATCTCTGTAACTTTATAAAAAGTCCTTTCTTTTCCTTTTATGCAAACAAGCTTGAGTGGGTATCTGTTTCCTCTAACCAAAAGAGCTTTGTCTACATAAGGGAAAGCAATTGCATTTGAGACAAAGAGAAAAGGCTTTCCCCACTGGAGTGCCATTTGAAGCTGGCTTAATGAAAACTCAAGGTGGCAGGAAGGGAAGGGTACTGCAGGTACCTGCAGGTGCGGACTTGGGAGTCAGGATCTGGACCCCACCTTCCTGTTCCATTTGGCTGGCTCGTCTTCATCTTCAAGGCACAACTCAGGGAGCACCTCTCTCAGAAACCTCCCTGACAACCCACTCCCAATCAGGCACACCTACTTGCTGCCTTGCTTGGGTCCCCTCAGCGCTAAGTTCATGTCCATGCTTTTCTTATCACTTGTTTAGTGAACTATAAACTCCTCTGGAGTGGGACCTAGCACAGGGCTTTGAAAAGAGTAGCTGCTCACTGCACGTTCGTGGACACGCACTTGGTTGAACTGATTTGAATTCTAATCAATCCCACCTGTAGTACGTAAGTGCTATGTGGGACTCAGTCTCCCTATCTTTAAAACAGAGATGATACCCCTGCTCTGCTCATATCACAGAGACACTGTGGATGGCAAATGAAGACCTGCTTTATAAACTGTGGAGTGTCATGCACATGCGAAGGATTATTAATGGGTGAAGATGGTGAGCTAAAACTACTCAGGAAAGCAGGGCTTTTCATAAGAAAGTGGCCAGAGAGCAAGAAAACGGTGCCTTTATTAACTGAATTCAAAGCAGTTTAACATGATCCATATAGCGGTCTTACTTAAAAAGTCCTACACCAGGCCCTACATGCCAAATGCCCAGGGCAAAGTCTGAAGATCTTTATCCACCAGCCTCAATCTCTCTCTGTGCCTCAGCCAATGTGGCTTAGACCTGGCAGTTTGGGAGGGGCTGACTGCTCTAATGGGTGGTAACCAGAATGTTTGCTACTCTGGGCTGGTATACGGTATATGGACATTGTTGTTGGATTTCTCTCACCGCAAAGGTCAGATCACCCTTAGACTCCATCCTGACATCCTGGCTTCCTCTCCCTTCTCCAGAGCCCAAGGCTGAGACCTGAGTGTGTTCACATCCTTGAATCTTCTCAGGTTATGACGCTGGGAGAATCAGAGCCAAAAGCAACCAGAGCTGGGTTAAAGCTCTTGTCACTCGGTAGCTCTGTGGCCTTGGGCAAGTGACTCAACTTCTCTGAGCCTGAGCTAGCTCATCCATTACATGAGGATAACAACCTCCACCATGCTGGGGTCCATCCTAGTAGCGTAGGCAAAGCAGATGGTTCAGTACCTGGGCCAGAGTCAGTATGCAACAAATGCTAATTGCATCATCATCATTAGTAGTAATTAGAGGGTGATGAGGCAGAGAGATGAACAATTAGAACTCAAGGAAAAATGTGAGGAGGGGAGCAGAGATTCAGAATGGCAGAGTGGGAAAGGCCCTGAAAGCTCCCTGGTCCAGCGGGCTCTCCTGGGGCATGTCTCATGCCTCCATCCCAACAAGGAGGCTTGCTGCCACCAGTGACAGGGAACTCTCTCCCCCCTGCTTCTCGGGGTAGCCATGGTGCTGAGTGTGGGAAAGCCTTTCCCATAGTGAGCTGAGCCTCTTCGAGTTGTTTTAAGCACTTCTGGGCAGCCCTGGGTGCTGAGGGCGCAGTAGCTTGGAAGCCAATTCTGAACTCTCTGGGCCTTGGGTGGATTGGGGCAGGGAGGGGCAGAGCTGTCCACGGCGGGGTAGAGGTGGGTAGGGAGGTAACTGGTGGTTAGCCTAGTCTTACAAATGGTGTTGGTCCCAAACACAGAGTACCCCAAGCTGTAGTGATGGACCTTGGCTCAACTCACATGATCATTCTGAAGCGGTTTCCCAGGAGGTAAGAAGCGTCATCTCTCTGTCTATGGTGCTCTCGTCTTTGGAGAAGGGACAAGACCAAAATGATGAAAAGCTATAGAAAGAGAAGAAGGGTCTGTCAGAGGGAACGTTCATCCTCAGCCCCTCGGTGCCCTCACTGGAGGAGAGTGTGTGGGTGAGCAAAGCACTCAGAACGTCTAGGACTCAAACTCCACACTTGGAGAGCTGGCTGCACGCACCGTTGAGCTTCCAGAATGTTTTGTACTGAGCTTTCCTTTGTGTTGCTCTGAACAGACATGGGTTCAAATACAGTCTGTCCCACACACCGGCTGGGAGGGAGACTTAACTTCTCTGAACCTCAGTGGCCTCATCCGTAAAAAATGGGTAATAACTTTCAGGTTGCAAATCCTTTGCTTTTTATTCCTGTGGATTCAGTCATATTCTCCTATACTTGATGCCCCTTTTCTTCTTTTACTAGAAAATTCCTGAGAATTATCTACACTTGCTGTCTCCATTTCCTCACCTCTCACTTGCTCTTCGACCCCCTAACATGGCTTCTACTCCCATACTCCACGGAAGCAGTTCTGGCCAAAGTCACTAATTACCACCTTGTTGCTCAATCCAAATGTAAACATTAAGCCCAAATCTGCTTGACCTCACAGCAGCATTCAGTGTTGACCTCTTCCTCCTCTTAGAAATACTCTCTTCCCTATGCTTCTATCAGCCACACTTTTCTGGTTTTCTTCTAATTCTCAGTCTCCTTTGCTGGATCATTCTTTACCTAACCACCAGATGTGAAGCTCCTCATGGTTCAGTCCAAGGACCACTCATCTTACTCGCCCATCCTCTCTTCCTCAGTGACTCCATCCATGTCCACACTTTCAATGGCCACCAAATACACAGAAGACTCACAAACTTGAATCTCCAGCCCAGCTGTGGTCCAGAATCATATGTTCAACTACATAGTTGGCATTTCTTTTTGATGTGTTGAAGGCTTCTCAAATTCAGTATGTCTTAAATGGAACTCTTGATTTTCCTCCCCGCCCTGTTCCTTCATCCACAACAAACTTGGATGCCCTCTAATTTTCCTTAACAAGTGAATGACAGATACCACCATCCTTCCAGCTGTGCAAATTACAAACCCAAGAGTCATCCTCAACCTCTCCCTCTCCCTCATCTCTCTATCCAACCCATTACCCGGTTCTACTGCTTTTACCCCTTGAACATCTGGAGGTGACCACCATCATCTAGGATGATGTAAAATCACCTCACCTGGACCCCTGCAACCATCTCCTAACTGGCCTTCCTGCCTCCTCTCTTACCTGCCTCCAACCTGATCCCCACTTGCAAACAGACAGATCATTTCAACCCATAAATCTGATCACACCATCCTTGGGCCAGAAACACTCCACTACTTCCCACTGTATTTAGAACAAAGACAAAACTCCTTCATACACGGCCTGGCCCTGCCCACCTCCCCAGACACCTCCACCTCCAATTCCCCACTCCAGCCACGCCAGCCTTCTCAGCTCCTCACACTCTCCATGCTCCCGCCCGCCACGGAGCCTTTGCACGTGCTCTCCCCTCTGCCTGAAATGTTCTTCATTACGTCTTCCAACAGACCTCAGCTCCAGCACTGCTTCCTCAGAAAAGCCTTTTCTGACTCCCCTAAAAGTCAGTGCCCCTGACTCTTGGGACCTTCAAAGCCTTCTTCTGCCTGTGTTTTTAGTGCATAATGTAAGAGAGCAAGTCTCTGCCGACCTATTCAGATCCCTTTGGGAGACTGTGTATGGGAGCACCCCAGCTCCCCTTCTCTTCCCTCATCCACCCTCCCCTGCCTTCACTTACTGATGGGATGAGGGAGTAATGGAGGAAGAGCTCCATGTCCACCGAGCTGGCACAAGTGCCATTTAGCTGCCTGGTCCTGAAAAACAACCGAAACACACATTCACATCATCAGTCACTGCTGCAGGCATTGACCCTTCAGCCTTGAGCATCACTGTCAGGAATTTGGCTTGTAGCCCACTGAGATCATCTGATCTTTTTTTTTTTTTTCCGGTACACAGGCCTCTCACTGTTGTGGCCTCTCCCGTTGCGGAGCACAGGCTCCGGACGCGCAGGCTCAGCGGCCATGGCTCACAGGCCTAAGCCACTCCGCGGCATGTGGGATCTTCTCAGACCGGGGCACGAACCCGTGTCCCCTGCATCGGCAGGCGGACTCTCAACCACTGCACCACCAGGGAAGCCCCATCTGATCTTTTTTAACTTCCGTTTCTGAGTCAGTGCCACTCACCTGTGATGTGTCTTCACTAAGTGGATTATCTTCTTTCATATCTCTTTCTCCAGCTTAATTATCTATACAACTGCACTACTAACTGGATCTAACTCCTTCTTTTCTTTTCTTTTTTTTTTTAACTCCTTCTTTTCTTGATGACATAGTCATGGACAGATTCAGGTTCCTTGGCACCCAAAGCTTATATTATTTGGATGTTCTTTTCAAATAAAACTACAAAAATATCTTATCTTTTCATATTTTAAGGAAAACATATCACCATGTAAACACTTAACCAAGGTGCCTCCCACCCTCCTAGAGCCTTGGTAGGGTCCTGTGCAAGTGAGGGCCCCTGAGACTTAAGCTTCAGTAACTTCACAGGAAACCAGTCTTCGGACATGGTTTTTCGTAGCCAGAGGTCAAGAAGCATCTGCTCACTCTGATTCACTGCTGGGCTATTGGGGCAGGACAGTGGTCATCTGGACGACAGACTGTGGACTCTGTCCTCTCCAGACCTCAGAGTCTGCAGGACAAGGCTGCTGGGGTCTCGTGTGTGAAACACATGACAGTAGTTTCCTGGTCTCTCTTTGAAAGGGACCTGCTCCCTTCTGGGCTCCCGCCACACTTCACTATCACTGCTCTGACTTGCACTGCACCACCTCAGCAAACGCTCACCCTCCAGATCCTTGCTCACTCTGTGCCTCACTCCTGCAGCATCCATCTGGCCATCCCTCGGGCTTCCTTCCCGGTCAGCTCCCACTTTTCCCAGAAGTCTCAGGGAAGAGCATTCCTCTGGGAATCCGTGAGCATGGCATACTTCCCTGAAAGTTTTTAAAGTTCCAGTACTCCACGGTGATGTCTAACCATAGGAATAAGACAACTTAGAAGTGGTGGGGGGAGATCAGGGTGACTCATGCTGTTGGAAATGTGATAGAACTATAAAATTTAGAATTCCGTTTTTAGGAAAGTAAACTGAGCACATACGTCAGTCTCCTTGTTCTACAAAAACCCTCAAAATAGCAGAAAGAATTTTTTTTAAGAAAGAAAAAAAATAGCCATATTTGAAAACAAGAAGGGAATCTATCAGGGACACAGAAACTACGAGAAGATGCTGAATGATGGAGAGCAGTTAGGACTAGATCGAAGAGAAAAAACATCAGCCAGCACGGCTACAGGCTGTGACCACAGAAAAGTGCTCTACACTCATATGCAAGAGGCTGATGCAGGCGGGGGTTGCCGACAGACCACAGAATGATGAGTTGGGGTCTCACAGAGACCCAAGAGTCCTCCCACCCTGCTGACCGACCAGAGGCAATGGGGTTAACCTCTCTGGGAGTAGTATACATGGGTCACAGAGAGAAAGGCAGTGCTCCAGATCACAGGTGGCACCTGGGAAGGACCGGGTGCTTTGGATGTAGATCAGCTGCTGAGGTACCCCATCGAGCGGTACATCCTACCTCCATCCTGCAGCACTGAAAGCACGCCTTAGTACTAGCTGTGGCAGCAGCTGCCACCCACCCCCAAACAAATATCCCAGTGGAAGCTCCAGCACAAGGACAAGCACCCAACCCAGAAACATCACACATGAGGAAAGATTACACCACCAAAGGGAGCCAAAAATTCAACAGATAGAGGAGCCCTAAGGAAATGAAGTTAATACAGAACCTCTCTGAGATAAGGAGTAGAGGAAATTCTCTACAAGAAGAATGAACCTAGGAGGAAGTAGAAGGGTGCAAAAAGCCACAGAAAATAATTAGCAAAACTTCCCATTACTCCTGAGTACAGGACTTTAAATATATACACATATATACATACATTTTTAGAAACACAAAGACTCAGAAAGACCTTCATTGAAAGAAATATTGGAGGAAATTCTCAAGTAAATCTAGGAGGAAGGGGAAGAATTTAAGAGGAATAACAAACAGAGAAATTAAGAAAATGTATTGTTAAATATCTAGGTAATTATTGTGAAATAAAATGTTTGAAATGCCAATTTGGAGTTGAAATACCAGATGATACCCCACATGGAAGAAGGGAGAGGTGGGTAGGAACAGGTGTAGATACAAAGGGAAGTGAAATGATGACCAAGTTCTTGTCATGTTTAGAAAGATGATGTAGAAACCTGCTTTCTCTTTCTGGGCTTTATAAGTAAAATATAATTCTAAGTAGGTATGCTAAAAATCCACAGTTAGCTACTAGAAGGATATAAACAGAAAGTAAATCAATGTATTAAGAAGTGTGTATGAAGGAATGAAAATTCAATCACTCCAGCAAACACAGGAAGAGAAAAAAATGAAATAAAGACTACAATTGAAACACCACAAGAACAAAACTGTCCAAAGAATATTAAGCCACCAACAAAGAAGAAATAAAAATATTCAATACATTTTTAGAATTTCAACTAGTAATAAAAGGAGAAATTAAGATGAAATGCTGTCTTATCTATTAAAGTGGGAATTATTAACAACACCACCCAGCAGGGGTCCCCAAGCCCCAAGCATGGACCGGTGCTGGTCCACAGCCTGTTACAAACCCGGGCCGCACAGCAGGTGAGCAGCGGGTGAGCGGGCAAAGCTTCATCTGCAGCTCCACATCGCTCCCCATCGCTCGCATTACCGCCTGAACCATCCCCCGCCTCCCCCCTCCCCCCCACCGCCTTCCCCCTGGCCCCCCAGCCCCCACCGCGCCCTCCCGCCCCCCACCCCGCCACCACCCCGCTTCCGTGGAAAAACTGTCTTCCATGAAACCGGTCCCTGGTGCCAAAAATGGCCAGCATTAGTGAAGGCTAAGACAAGTTGGTATTCATTTGCTGGTAATCAGAAGTGTAAGGAGGTATAACCACTCTGAGGATTAACTTTGCAATATACACCAAGAACCTTTAAATACAGCAATTCCACTTCTAGGAATTCTACTTCTAAAAAATATACACTACGGAAATAATCAGAGAGGTGCCTGAATTCAGGTACTAGAAAGCTAAGATTCTCACTCTTCCTGCCCCCCTCCCTCCCTCATATGTGTGTATAACATTTTAAATGTAATATATGTTCATCGTAAAACATTCAAAATACTTACAAACGTGTAAAGTAGTAACTAAAAGCCCTTTCTCCTTCCATAATTATGTGTGTTTATAACCTGTAGTTTCAAGCAAAAATGGAATTGGACTAAACTTGATTTCTTCATTTAATCAATAAAGGAAATGGAATTCTTTTAATAAAGAAAGGCAATTTCTAACATTAGGATATACAGACCCACAGAACTCGTTCATCAGGGTGACTCTGCCTACACCAATTCACTGCTGAGCCGGTCTTTTGCTTGGAGGGCAGAGCTGAGAGTTAGTCTGGTAGCAGCTAGAAACAGGTGAGCTCAGGGACAGTAGAGAGTGTAGCTATGCTTTCACTCCAGCAGTGAATAGATGAAAGCTATGCTTTCACTCCAGCAGTGAATAGATGAAGCAGGCACTGGAGTCAATCCAAGTTAGAAGGCCACTGAGAGCCCCTTCTTGGTCTCTGAGACTCATACTGCTTCCTAGTGGGTCCAGGGCTTGAGGGGCAGATCTGTTGAGGGGTAAACAGCTTTTGCAGGGCAGCAGCCAAACAGTACCCCCAAATGTAGGAAATCCGATTTCCACTGATGATAGCTTGGAACTGTGTTTATGATACACTGTTAAGTGAAAAAAAAAAATTATAAAACAATATGATCCCAAGTTGTGAAGAGTGGTCACCTCTGGGTTGTAAGATTTGCATTCATTCTACTTTTTTTTAATGATTTTCTTGAATTTCCCAAGGGTAGTACACAGATGCATTGCTTGATAGCTGCTTAGAACAGTGCTTGACACAAAATAGACAGTAATAAACACATGTCGAATGAATGAATGGCTTGCTTTTGTAAACAGGGAAAAGACTGGACTTTATGCCAAAGCAATAAAACACCATCTGAAGGGAAGTTGCCCAGGAATCAGCATAAAGTGAAAACATGCAAGATTTGTTCTGTGATAGGGTATAAATTACAAATCTTTCATTATTTAAAAAATATTGAAAATAAAAAGCTATGAGGGTGAAGCAAGCAAGGACACACAGCTGGTGCATCTAGAGCAAGGGTCGTCTGCGTTCCCAACTCCTTTCCCCAACACCCCACGCTGATTGCCTGATTGCCTTGGTGGGGCGTCTCTGTGCTCCCGCAGTCCTGATTCCTTTGGTCCTAACATTATCACTCTATAGTCACAAGTTAGGGCTTCCCTGGTGGCGCAGTGGTTAAGAATTCACCTGCCAATGCAGGGGACACGGGTTTGAGCCCTGGTCTGGGAAGATCCCACATGCTGCGGAGCAACTAAGCCTGCGCTCCAGAGCCCGCGTGCCACAACTCCTGAAACCCAGGCTCCTAGAGCCCGTGCTCCGCAACAAAAGAAGCCACTGCAATGAAGAGTAGCCCCTGCTCACCGCAACCAGAGAAAGCCTGCGCACAGCAACGAAGACCCAACTCAGCCAAAAATAAATAAATAAAATAAATTATAGTCATAAGTTAAACATATGATAATAACTTTTATTGATTAATGTCACTTTATTGTGTGTCACTATGTCCTAGGAATCCTGCTATTTTATATTACCTTATTTAATCTTTACAAGAATCTTGTGAGGTAGATTGTATTACCTCCTTTTCATAATGAGGAACTGAAGCCAGGAGAGGTTACCTAGCTTGCCCAGGAGGAGGTGAGGCTGGGAGCCAGGCACCCTGCATGTCACCATCCTCCCAGCCCCCGCTGCTGGCTCATGTGGCCCCTTGGAGCTCCTAGCATTCTCTGACCTTCCGGGCTATGGCTGACTCATCTCTGATCCCAAGTCCAGCCCAGCACCTGGCACAGACAGGATAAGGGCATGTCTGTTAAATTCCAAGGGAACTTCCCTCAGGAAGCTGAGGCCCAGAGAGGGCCAGTGGGCAGAAAACATCACGAAGCCCAGGACTACTCCAGGTCCAGCTCAAGGGGCTCAGTGAGCGGGACCCTGACCTGGTTCCCACTTCTGAGTGCAGAGAAGGGTTGGGAAGGAGGGAGAGGTATGTGCAGTGTGTGTGTGTGTGTGTGTGCGCGCACACGTGCCCGTCCATGTGATGCCTCCAGCAATGCAGTAGCCTGTGTGCTGGGGTGTCTGACTCTGGGCCAGCCCTGGCCTGCCTTTGTGAATCCCATCAATCCTCTAACACACAGCCTCCCCACAGTCCTGCCTTGGGGTCGGAGGTAGATGTAATAGTGTGCTCAGGCTGGCTTGTACCAGCTTGGAACTGTCACATTATCAGGAATTTTGCAAGCCGGTTGTTAAACACCACCATTGGTAAAAATTAAATTATATAAATGTATAATTAAATAAGTTATTTAAAAGGAAGGTAGTAAAGCCTCAAAACCCATCACTTCCTAATTATTTTGCTACGTTTTGTTATGATTTATTCTCTAGAGGTTATTTACATCTGTTATACCTGCACCATGAAAACTCTATGTTATGGTCTGTGCCACTACCGTGCCTCTCTTCACATCTCCATGTCAGCAACATCATGTTGTTAGCTTGAAATTAGCCATGCTGGGAGGATTTATACCAGGGAAATGGGTGAACACTACAAATCAGGCTTTGATTTACTGTTCTGCAGACTGTCTAGAAAGTGACAGAGAAAATGTTAACAAGGCAGATTAAATTTAAACATATGTTTGTAGCCATTACATTGTGAATAGCAAAAGAAAAAAGAAAAAGAGGAAATACTCTTCTAGAATTTAAAACTCTTATCCCATTCATCGAAAAAATAGTTTCTGGCAATTGACATTGACAAATGAGTGAAGTTCTGACTTATATATACCTTGTCTCCATTGTTTCACATTTGTGTTACTCATTAATGTCAATAAAAGTATCAACCAACATTCATGTGGAAAATAACCTCACGGGTCAATGGCAGGTTGGCTACAGACACAAGAATTTGGCAAAAATCAATGAAAGCATTCTTTGAGATTTAATTGGCTCTGTGCAATCTGCAAGAAAGATCATTGTATATTTTATTATTTGTAAATTTTGTGTGATAATCTATTCTAACAGTACAATTTATATTGACCTTATGTACGTATATGCATACTTTTTTCAGGGAGCCAGTTACTACATATTTCCTGGCACACCACTGGGCAGATGGGACACTGGTTCTGGGAGTGGTCAGGAATAATGAGGATGGCTGAGTTTGGAGACCTATGTCAATATAAACTATGCTTTAGGAGAAAGACAAGTTTAGTAGAGAGAACACAGGAGCGGGCCAGTGCCCCACCCTACCCTCTTCTCCCAAAGCTCTGCAAAATGAGGGGGTTGGACCAGATCAGTGTTTTTAAGTTTTTTGACTACAAGTCAAATATACATTATAGCCATGACCCAGTTCGGATACATGTGTGCAAAACAAATTTTCATAAAACAATACCATTAATATGATCTCTGGTAACTTTAATTCAATTCAATTCTATTCATTTTGTTCTTTTCCATCCCATTTTGTAAAATGCTGGCCGTAAACACGAAATTAATTTTACAACCCGCGAATGGGTGTCAACCAGCTGTTTGGAAAAAAAAGACTTGACTATGAGGTGACTGCTAGGGTAGGGGCTGTGCACCCCTGAAGGCCTCTGACTCCTGACACCTTCAGCAAGTATTGGTCTTTGCACTGCAGGGTTCCCGAATACCAGGCCTTGTTCTGATGGATAGACAGCAGGTAAGGTCATTTGCAAACTCTTTAGCTCAGGCCCTATCACTTGTCTGGAACTGTTGCACCAGCCTCTTTGTTCACCCCCCTGAGGCCGGAGTCACCTGGAAAGGACACTCCACCCTCCCCCAGACTTAGCCTGCGGTGCTCTCTGGTGCTCATCACTTCTGCTTCCTGCTACAGGTGCATTTTTCATGCTTAATCTCTCACTTTCAGACTGGGCTTTTCATAAGCAAGAAACATGCTTCATTCCACTTTGAACTCCTACCATCCCCCACCCCACCCCACCCCCAGCTTCTGACTAGGGACAAGGTACATAACAAATCCAAGCAAGTGCTGAATGAATGAGTGAAGAGGGGAAAAGGAAGGGGAGGAAGGTGGGCGGGAGAGAGGGAAACGTCTGTGTACACTGAGTGCTGGGCAAGCACACGGCTGAGCTGCACCCTGTCCACACCCGTGATGTGAGGCACTCCAGTCCACCCTTGGCCACGGACTCACAGACTCCTGCCTGGTCACTCGAAGGCTCTGGAACCCAAGGCCATGGTGGTTTGAATGCCCCCAGGACCTGCCTCCAGCCCCCCACACATGGGCAGCCACGAAGCCTCATCTGGGCACCTCCAGTGGTGGGAATCCTCCAAGTCGCCCCTTCCATCTCATCGAGTAAGGGGGCCCAGAGGGAAAAGTGCTGGACCTGGGAGTGAGCCCCACTCCAGCAATCAGCTGTGTGCCCGTAGAGGGGCCCTGCCCCTCTCTGGGCCTTACTCTTCTCATCCTGAAAATGGATCTAATACTCCCTTACAGGCTGCCGTGAGGATTAGATACAATGAGAGTCCAGTGCTCAGTCAGTATTGAACTTTCCCATCCATTCCCTGCTTTTGGACCAAAGAAAAGGATTTTCTTTCATTGGGTTGAAAGGGGACTCTCACTGGCTGTTTCTACCTCCTCAGATGCCAGACCCCATCTGCTCCTCTGTCCCTGGAGCATCTGGGGTCAGCCGTCTCCAGACTGAGCGCCTCCCCAGCCCCAATCCAGTGCACGTCATGGGCAGCTGGCCTGGCATCCCTGGCCTCCTGCTAGGTGAGGGGGTATCCGGGACTCCCCTGCCCTGGGCCCCTGACCACACAGTGGACTGAAGTCCTTCACCTGGTTAACCAGTAGCCAGAGCGCTGCACATACCTGGCCCTGTGACCAGTGTCCTGCTCCACACTGCAGGCAGGGGGGCCCAGAGCACCCTTGCCCAGACTGGCCCCACTGTCCTCCAGAGCCACCAGCTTCCCCTGAGGCTCTTACATAAAGGTGGCTGGCCAGGAGAAACCATTCCGAGGCCACCCAGCTCTGCTGCTAAGTGCTGTGGCTCCTTGGGCTCAGGGGGGCCCGTGGTCTGTTTGGTCACTTGTAAATTGAGAAGGTTGGACTGCTTGGGACTCAGCCCACAGTCACAGCAGCCAGCCCACTGTGTGGAAAAGTCTTTTCTTGCGTCTGTGTCCCCCACTGGATGGGGAGATACTAGGGGGCAGGGACCTTCCTCATTCTTCTCATGTGCACAGCTCCTGGCCCAACGTGGCAACAGCAGGTGCCCACTAACGTTTCCTAAATGGATGGATGGAAAGCTAATGTTTCTCAAGGGCCTACTGTGCATCAAGCCATACCTTAAGGGTTATGCTTTTATTAACTAATTTCAGCTTCACAACAGGCCTGTGAGAGGTACTATCATCACCCCATTTCACAGATGAGAAAACTGAGGCTCCAGAAAATGAGGAAACTCGTCCAAGCTCACCCAGCCAGTGAGCAGTGGAGCCAGGACTTGAACCCTGGCAACGTGGATGACCACATAAGTAACTGATAGCTGTCATCCTCCGTGACTCTTGAATGAATTTTTCTGTTCCTATGGGCAGGGCAGTGTGAGTTCTTTCGGCACAAACACATGAGAATTGCGGGGGCTTGTGAAGGTTTGAGAGTGGATGTGTGTGCAGGTCATTGGTGTACGCACAACTTTAAGAATGGTGTGGGGGGAAAAAAAAAAAAAAAGAATGGTGTGGGGGAAAGCAAACTCCCTCTCAAGATGAAATCCATGAGGAAGTGATAGGCTGTCTGAGGAGGGGGAGTGGGCAGGGGTGTCCAGGGGACTGTCCATGTGTTGACAATTGTTGGAGTTGGGTGATGGGAATAGGGGGTTCTTTATATTATTCTCTCTTCTCTTGTATAAATATGTACACATCCATAATAAAAAGTTTAAATTTTTAAAATAAAATAAAGTCCACGACTATCACAAAACCCACACAGGCTGCCGCCTTGCTGACCGTCCCTTCTGTTTTCCTCCCAGCTCCTCCATCCCCCACAGGCTTGCCTCTGACACCCTTCCCAGAAAGTTCCATGTGTCTTTCTGTGCTTCTCTCTCTTATTGCCTATTGGTTTGTCCCTGTCTGTCACTTTCAGTGACTCTGAGAATCAGGGGAAGTTCCATAATAAAACACACATTGATACCCTTTTTTGATTCCATTTTTCCCCCAGGGCCTCTGTCTTCTCTGTGTGTCCAAATCTGTTTTCTGCTTCTTTGCCTTGACTACTCCCATCCATTTGGACCTTGCTTTACAGGTAGGAATTCTCGGCTCTGGTTGGTAACCTCCACCAGACAGTGTGTATAGGTGGGTTTTCATGCCCATGTGGGTCCTCAGATCTGCCCAGAGGGAAAGCCTGGGATTTGGAGTCAGAGACCTTGCGACCTGGGATAAATCATTTCTCCTCCTGAAGCCTTGGTTGCTTCATCTGTAGAATGGATGTGATCTACTTCCCTAGATCATTAGAGAATGGGTATGAATGGTGCTTTGTTAACTGGGAAGCACCATGCTTGCTGGTTCTCAGGCCTGCTTCCACCTTCCCTACAACTCCCCCCCACAGACGCTATTCCACGAGGTGGGAGTGGAGGATTCCAAGCAGCAGCCCGGCCCCCAGCAGACCCTGGGGCGCCTCCCGGGGGGGGGGGGCGGACACTGGTGTTATGGAGAGACACAGGAGCCACAGTACCAAAGAGCTGGACACCCTGGCTGGGTGCCTTGGCTCCACCACCACCTGGTTAACTGACTCAGAGAGACAGAATCAGCTCAGTCAAGTTGGGAACAGGGCAGAGGGGCTGCGAGATCTTCCCCTGTTCTGAGCAGGGCACTGCAGGAAATAACAGTGCTTTACAGTTTATAAAGCACTCTCATCCCAAGGTCTCACTGGATCATCAGAGAGCACGGGTCAGAGGGAGCCTGTCACTTGTCCACAGTGGGACTCAAATACAAGTGCTAATTTTTTTTTTTTTTTTTGCACCGCTCGGCATGTGGGATCTCAGTTCCCGGACCAGGGATCCAACCCGCGCCCCCTGCATTGGAAGGGTGGAGTCTTAACCACTGGACTGCCAGGGAAGTCCCCACGGGTGCTAATTTTAAGAAGAGATATTGATTGACCTTTTGTGTCTGGCCTGTCTTTATTCCATCTTCTCCCAGGGCCTCTCTGTTTTCTCTTCTGTGTGTCCAGATCTCTGTTTATTTTCCTTTTGACCTTGCCCATTCATTTTGAGCTTGCTGTACTGAGAGGAATGATCTGCACCTGGTAGGTACCCTCCTTTCGGAGGGAGTGTATGAGAATGTTTTCACGCCTATCTGACAACTTCAGACAGAGTTACCATGCAAAAAATTGGTGATTGAAGAAGACAAAAGCCCATTTTCTGCTCCCTACCATTCTTAACTGTCCAGTAAACCAACATTCATTTTCATTTATTTTCACTTAGTAAAATAATAATAGCTATCGTTCATTGAATGATAAGGTTCATTGAACGTTTATCACATGCTGGACACTGGGCTATGTATGGTCTCTACAGTTATTATCTCAGTCTTTTTACAACCTATGCAGCATGGACTATTATTCCAACTTCAAGGATAAAGCTTTAGAGAGGTGAAGTAAACGCAGATCTTTTCAATTACAAAGCCCTTTTACCTCTACTTTCAGAAGATCCTACCAAACTAAGAGAGGAGTTGGAAAGATCAGTGACCATTCACAACCCCACTCACAGAGACCTAGATTGGCTGTTAAGGGGTATTCTTCCCACGCATGATTATTAGTTAGCAGACAAGTTAGCAGACAAGCCAGGCGGGCCCCTGGGAAAAAAACCCCTCACAGAGGAATCAGACAGCCAGAATCTCTCCCAGGCCCTCCTACAAATGACTTGGAAATGGTTCAATAGAGGCTGATATTCAGATGCTGACAGAGCAACCGTAGAGTCTTTCCCCACTAAGGTGAATTGGTCCAAGGTTGAATATGCACTCAGAAATGAGGCCTTTGTTTAAAACACCTTAGGCTTTTTCAGTCTATTAAACCCTGAAACTCTCTAATGTAGAAACCTTTTTATCTCCATCTCAATAGGAAATCACCCTTATACAAAGCAGCAAATTTAGTTGGATGGGTGGGTCAGTCTCTTGATATTCAGGTTACAACCCAATTCTCTGAAATAGAAAACAATTGTCTTTGTCTTGCAAATCGCTACAAAACCAGAAATGTGGCTCTAGAAACAATTCAAAGTCCACCTAGCCTTATCAATCCCCAAATCTCCCCTTTTCATCTTAAAATGCTTGTAGATATTGGGATTTCAGAAATAGAGTTGTACTGCACTTAAGAAAAAGAAGGACAATTTTAAATAGTAATTACTCTAGACCTCTAATAATAGGCAAATATACCCCAAAGCTCCTTGGAGAAAACTTGAGTACTTTCTCTGTGCCTTCTTGATGTAGATTTTCTACATTCATCTTCTCTGGGACCTAAGAACCATTCTTTGAAAAGCAAACTTTAGGGAGAAGTTTCTCATCAGAAGCAGAAGAGAAGGAACTATGTGGAAATCAGACTAATGAAAAATCTTAAATGTCCTCCCACAAATCTTAGTAAAAAGCTTTAGCCATCTGAGCAGGTGACAACTGCCAAAACAAAGTTTGAATCCAACTGTTCTTTTATAAGCTAGTGAGTTTTGTATTATTGTATGTGTCTCATGGCTAAAATTTTAGAACAACAGTTATAAGGTCTTGTTTGCATCTGTCTGTATGTTTATGTATGTTTATACATGTATGTTGTAGAGATGTGATATCTCTCTACCTCCACATGGTATTGTCGAAATTAATGTATAAAGAGCTCTATTTATGTGGGTTGAAGGACACGTGTTTGTAAGGATTGGGTATTCTAAAACTCTCATAAATACATAGATAACGTTATCTCTGTTGCAAAACTGGTCAGCAAGGAAAATAGCTTGGGATGATGGCTGACTTTGTCTAATGTCTCATTAGATTTTTGTGAATAGTCTAAACATAATTGTTGGGAAGAAGTGATGTAGATAGAGGTAAATGGGATAAGAGTTTTCAGGTGAACTTTTCAGCAATAAATATGTGTATGGTATTCTAATTAAAAATAGCTACCAAAATCTTTTTGGTAACTTGAAACCTTAAAGTTTTGCTAAGCTAAGTTAAATAATGGAATCTCATTGAATATCTAGGTCATTTCCAAATAAGATGAAACAGTGAAACGTTAATTACTGAACACAGGTTTACTGACTCTTCTTATTACAGAGAAACTAAAGATATTTGGGTTTATTAGTAAATGTATTTTGTGCCACATTGAAAGATTGTACTATGAAAAAGTGTATGCTTCAAAATTACGAAATGTATTCATAAATTTGCCAGTCTACGGAATTCTGGTATAAGAGTTCACAATTGCTCACTTCTTAGTTTTCACCAGAAGTTAAGGTTGCTAAGGGTTAAGAATTCTAATTAATATATGTAATTAAAGCTACCAGAAATAATATGGGAAACAACTCTGTATGCAAGAAAAGTAAGATATATTTTTACCTAAGAAAAGATATGATGTATGCAGATGCATTTCTGTTGAAGGAAATGAAAGTGATTTTGTCCTAAAGTAAAGCTGGTTATTTCAGAATGGGAAGGTGGAAAATAAAGGATAAACTAAATGTATATAGAAAGTTGAAGGGGAAGAGAAAGAGAATTTTACGTTGTGTAATCAAGCTGGCTGAATCTGAATTGTTATTATAAGGGTATTTAAAATAAGCCTTAATAGTGTACTTATATAAAACTGGAACTTGATTTTCTTTCATCTGTTAAAAGGACAAAGTTCTATTGGACTATTGGTCTTCTCCTGATAAGAAGTTGTGAAAGGTTTTTCTTTACCTCTTAAGTAATCTGCCTAGAAAGCAAAGATTTGGTGTTTTATCAAAATAATTTCTTGTGCTTCATGTTGTCTTAATCAGGTCTTTGATTATTTAAGAGAACTGAATCATCTCAATATTAAAAGAGATAAGTTTTGCTCACAACTGTGTAACAATCTCTATTTGCCTTTAAAATCTTTTATTGTCACTTTGGTTAAATAGACAACTATGTATTGTTTCATAGTGTGATTCTTAGTCAAGTGTCCAAACTTCTTGATATTTTTGACAAACTTTGCCAAATCAAACTCTAACTAAAGTCTTTTTGACATGGAAGTAATTTGGGGATTTTCCAGAGGGCCCCTGGAACATCTCAAAAGATTTCTTCTCCTTAAAGACAGAGAGATAGAGGCTTATTGATATGTTAAATTATATGGAAAGCACTGTCAAATAAGACATAATACTAAGCCTTCTTTAAGTTGTATTTGTATAGGTATATAAGCATTCCAGAAATTGTATGAAATTCCTAAAATTCTGATATGTCTGGTATAATGTTAATCAGTCATAATTCTAGTAATTACCTTAATAATAACTAGAATGTTGTCTGTTACAGAGATAACCAAATTTCTTTGTCAATCGCATTGTAATGAACTCTAATCAGATCTTTAACCATGGCCACTTTTAAGTCTTTGCCATTTACAGAAGTTACTGTTTTACTCTGATGCTTTTGCAGAAGTGTTTGCAAGTGTGCTTCATCTTCAAGGAGATTCATGGAAAGGACTCTGGCAAGCACAGATTTCTGATAACTTGAAGATCATAAAACTGAACTGAGTAAGAATCTCCAGAACTGATGAAAAAACTGGATTTAAGCAGAACAAGAATTAATAACAGACTGAACGAACTGATGATGATGATTATAATTTTATGACTTTTTGTCTGAAACATTGTTGGTTCCTTAATGTTTTGTTTTTCCAGATTAAGTTCTTTAATATTAAGGACACTTTTTCTCTTAAGCTACCTATGACTTAGAGCAATTTGATAAAGTGTACCTTTGTGAATAAGGATGAAACAATTACTTTTTCTCCCTACCTGATCCCTTCAGAATTTGGAAGCTTAGTGAATGTTCTTTATGACAAAATATTTATTTGCATAAGTTAATAAGAATCTATTCTTCTTGTAACAGGACACAATTGGAAACATTTGTTATATTATCAGAGTTTTGGTTGGAATGTCAGATTTGAGAAGATTCATAGAATCAGATATGACAAGACAGTTTTAAATAATTAAGGCTGAGTTTATAGAGTCAATAAATCCCCTTGGAAAAACAGCCTGGTACCTTGCTTTCAGGGTTCCTGACAGTCTTACCAGGTTAGTAAGGAAAGTCCCTTCCTGGCAGGTACAGGATACTTGGGGGACCTCAAGAAGAGAGGAATCAACTCACATCTATAAGCATTAAGGCAAAGTCTGATGGAAAGTCTTTGGCTTGGCTTCCTGACCTCTAGATGCTTTTTTTTTTTTTTTTTTCCTCTAGATGCTTTTAAAAGTTCAATCTGGGGCTTCCCTGGTGGCACAGTGGTTGAGAGTCCGCCTGTCGATGCAGGGGACACGGGCTCGTGCCCCGGTCAGGGAAGATCCCACATGCCGCGGAGCGGCTGGGCCCGTGAGCCATGGCCACTGAGCCTGCGCATCCGGAGCCCGTGCTCCGCAATGGGAGAGGCCACAACAGTGAGAGGCCCGTGTACCACAAAAACAAACAAACAAACAAACAAAAAGTTCAATCTGAAATTCCTTATGAAAAGCCAGCAAAGAATATTTAAAAGACCCTACATGGTCACCTGCTATTCTTGCTGCGCTTGCACAAATAATCGGGACAAGTTTATTGAAACTAGACCTATTTTGTGAACAAATTAGTCTTCATTTGGCTATCTTTGATAGAAATAAGGGTGATTTTAGAAAAATTATGTTTCAGTAGAAACTATAATACACACTTGTAGATAAGATTCTAGTTCTGTTAATTGTCTCTGGGGTTTTGTTCTCTACCCGTAAACTGGACTGGATCCTGAATTCTAGTTTCCTCAAATATCCGGCTACAAATCTCCAAACTAATGTTTCCAATTTTCTCCCACCTTTTTGACTTGGAATCACTAAAAACAAAAGCTGCCCTTTTCCCTGAAACCCTGCAAACTGAATGTGAATGGCTTGATATACACTTCAGAGAAATCACCATAACAGCTCATATTTAGACATCGCTTGTGCCTGTTGCTTTGTGGGCCACTCAGAAAGTGTAACTGAACACCTGATGACATCATCAGAGACACTCAAACTGCAAAAGATGGTTCAACCCTAACACAGAGAAAATCTTCTTGACTGGCTGCCTCCTGGGCTCAGAAAGTGGTTTAGAGTCTTCTCCAACCATTAAGCTTTGGTTTTCTTCCGTTTCCATAGAAATGCCTCTTAATAAATACCTGACCACTGGCACTATCTAGGCCTAACTCTGGGAGCACACCTGCAAGACCACCTCCTGAAATGAGACACAACTGTTTAACTAAGCTGACCTATTCTCACTACTGAGACAGGTTCAATGAGATATGGAGCAATTTGTCAACTCAGCTTCTGGACTGTGAAACTTGTTTGAAGTTTCAAAGGTGGGATGAAGGGGGGAAGAATTTGTCACCCCAAGATATGCCTCTTCAGCATAAGGATTATTTTAACATGGTTATTTTTAAGAAACTGCAGACATAGGGGAAGCTCTAAAACTGGAGCTTTTGTAGGAGACATGTACATGTATGGGGGAAATCTCTTGTTTGTAAGGGTGTCTTCCTCACTGTACCAGGAATGGTAGATAAGGTAGACAAGGTAAGATGACCTTATCTCTAGAAACTCTTATCAATGTAGAAAACAATTATTTAAATCTGCATAATGACCTTACCCTTGTTTACTGTGCTTTTCCTGATAACCTCCTATAACTAACTCCTCAACCCCAACATTTTCTTTTGCCTTTAGCTGAAGATGGTATTTAGGGTGACAGCTTCAGCCATTTGGGGGAGTTACTCTATTTTCCTGGGTATCTCCCATGTATACAGGAGGCATACATATTATTAAATTTGTTTTTCTCTTGTTAATCTTTTTATTACAGGGGTGTCTCAGTCAAGAACCTAGAAGGGTTCTTTCCCTAGAAGGGAAAATTATTTTTCCATCCCCACAATAACATCCTTTGACAATCTAAACAGAGAAGAACACTATGACACCAGAAAGTGATGGCTCTAATTTTTGTTCTATTTTTGAGCAGCCTTTTTAGTTCTGGGATCATTTAAAATGAAGTGTTTAAGTTTATATGTTTGAGTGAGAACGCTTCTAGATGGGACTGTACAGCTCTCAAAGTCCTTTCACACTCTTTTCTCAGATGATCTTCACAAAGCTGTGGGTTAGGTAGGACAGGGGTTATTACACCTGATTAATAGATGAGGAAACCAAGGCTTTAAGATCTGCTAGAAACTACAGAGCCAGGACTCAAGCCCAGGTCTGCTAACACTGTATCTGCGCTCTTCCCTCTCCACTCTGTGGCTCTAAACTGAAGATGAACAGAAATCTATTCACCGACCCATCGTGCCAGCTGCCTACAAATTAGGTAAACCATGCCCTCCTCCCGGTTCCATGAATCACCATAGCAAAGAAGACAGTTGCCAGGTTTTGCAAAAAACTAAAAATAGAACTACCATGTGACCCAGCAATTCCACTCCTGGGTATATATCAGAAAATAACAAAAACACTTATTTGAAAAGATACATGCACCCTAATGTTCATAGCAGCACTATTCATAATAGCTAAGATACGGAAGCAACCTAAGTGTCCGTCAACAGATGAATGGATAAAGAAGATGTGGAACATATGTACAACAGAATACTATTCAGCCATAAAAAGAACAAAATTTTGCCATTTGCAACAACATGGATGGATTTGGAGGGTATTCACTTAAAAACTGTGAATCATTGTACACCTGTAACTAATACTGTACCTCAACTATACATCAATTAAAATTTTTTTATTTAAAAAAAAGGGGGAACTCCCTGGCGGTGCAGTGGTTAGGACTCGGTGCTGTCACTGGCAGGGGCCCAGGTTCAATCCCTGGTCAGGGCATGGCCAAAAAAAAAAGAAGAATACAGTTGCCAGGAACATACAGTTGTCCAGCATGACTTGTCTCAAGCCTGACCCTGATAACTCACCTTGTGTTTGAGGAAAGCATCTTGGTGGAAAAGCACTGCCTGCAGCTCTGGTGAGCAATCTGCTTCTCTGGGCGGTTCTTTGGGCTTCTCTTGCCTCTTGGTGATGACTGCTTCTGATGTTCTGACGTTCTGCCCAGAACCCAAAAATAAAACCTCAGCGAAAGGCAAACATCCAGTCAAATATTTACCAGAGAAATGACAGCAAGTGGGTGGCCTCCTTCCTTGTTTGGGAACACTACTGGCTACTCTTCTGCT
Source organism: Grampus griseus (assembly GCF_964374135.1). Taxonomy (NCBI): domain Eukaryota; kingdom Metazoa; phylum Chordata; class Mammalia; order Artiodactyla; family Delphinidae; genus Grampus; species Grampus griseus. Next base: position 34,302,372 of record NC_139000.1, read on the forward strand.
CTACCGCCCTTCCCATGCTTTCTCATGCAAAAGCAGGAACTGCCCTCCTAGTTCCTCTCTCCAAGACTCTTGCTGCCTCTCACTGGCTGTGGGCACTGGCTCCTTGAGCTAATGGAGCTTTGCCCAGGAGTTGAGGCCTCTTCGGCTAGCTGTAAGAATTATTACAGGCAATAAAGTAGGACTCTGCCTCAAGGCAATAAACTAGGAAACTAGCACCACTGGCTTCAAGATTCTCCTTGGAAACAGGACAATTTGCTGGGAGAAGTGGCTGGAGACAAGTTCAAAACTGAACCCCACCCATGTGGCAGAACCGGGGCTAGCTGTCCACAAGGAATTCCTGCTCCCTTGCCATAGAGTGAAGCTGTTGCTGGCAAGTACCTGCCCAGCCAGGGGGCATACTCCCCAGCCCACCCAGGAGTCTAGGAATAAACACGGGATCAAGGCTACCAATGGGATGTGAGCAGAAGTGATGTGTGGTACTTCTGGGCTAAGACAGTTAAGAAGCAAGTGTGTTTTTTCTACCCTCTCCTTCCCGCACCTGCTGGTTTAGGACTCAAAGGCCCTAAAGGAATGGGATGGGAAAGAGCCTGAGTCCCTGAATCACCATGTAGAGGAAGCTGTCCTCTACACCAACTGTCCATAAGCAAGAAATAAAGGTCTGCTGTAATAAGCCAGTGGAGTGCCAGCTTGTTTGTTACAGCAGCTGGTGTTGCCCTATAGCTAACACAGCACAGAACGTGGAGGACTTGTGAGCATCATGTGGTCCAAGTTCTTGATTTTAAGGATGAGAAGACGGAGGCTTAAGGAAGGGAAGTACACTAAGAGGACTAGCCTGAGAAAGCCTGCCACGTCCACAGAGCTGTGCCAAGGGTGTGAGCGTCCATGCTGGTGCCATGCAATTCTGTGCCCCAGAGCGCTGCTCACTGGGCCAAAGCTGAGTGCCTGACCCAAGGGCAGCCAGTCATAAACCATATCAATCTGCCATCTGTGATGGACATTCTGTCCAACAGGTCACCTCTTTCAGGAGTCTGACCTTGAGACACAGAACAAGAACTAAACACTCATCAGTGGGACCGAGAACCAAATAACACCCAGAGAGATGCAGGAAGCTAAGGAATGGTCAAGTCCTGATCAGGGCAGAGCATGACTCTTGCTGCTGAGAAGTGTGTTAAGATTTCCCAGTTACCAGAATGGCCCATGGATTCTACATGGCCACCCTGCTCCCAAACGATCATCCCGAGCCAAATGGGAACTAGACCCCAGGTGCTCTTGTCTGTTGATTCACCGCATCCATCAGCTGCCAGGCCAGGTAGTGGCAGCATCACACTCCTATCGCCCATGAGTTGTCTGTGGCTCCTCCCCTTCTCTCGCCTCATTCGTTCTGCCACCTGGCGGCTCTTATCCATCCCTTGGATGTCAGAGGGCTCATTCCTCTTTTCCCTTCTGCCAGCCTGAAGGTGGTGTTCAGAATGGTGGAGCCACAACATGGAAAGAGCCTGGGTCCCTGAATCAACACTTGAGGAGACTAGGAATAGCCATTTGAGAGTTTACACAAATAAGGAATAATCTTCTATTATGTAAGAGCCATTATATGCTTTGGAGTTTGTTTGTTAGAGCAGCTAGTCCTTATCCTAACCAATACAACTTCCTTTCCATTCACATTGCTACTGCTGCAGTTGCAGCCCTCACCACCTCCTGCCTGGACCAACACTAGTGCTCTCTAACAGGCCTGCAGCCCCCAGTCTCCATGCTTAGTGCAGACACGCATCTCCCTAAAGCACAGCTCAGACTTGCCAAACGTCCTCCATGGTCTGCTCTCCCAACCCTGGCTTTCCAAACCCTCCAAGAAGTTGCTTCAACCCTCTTTTCCAGCCTCATCTCCACTGGTTTCCATCTATATTTTTTTCAAAGTTGCTTATCCATCCCTAAACATGGCCTTTCATGTTACTCTGGCTCTTTAGGGAACAAGGAACAGAGATCCACTCGAGTTGCCTGGAGTTAAAGGGGTTTCCAATTCCTCCCCTGCAAGGGCTGGGGCCCAACCAGGGAAGGTGTTGGAGACTGAAGCCACTCTTGGGAAAGGTTCCTCCCCTCTGTGGCCAAGTGGTCTTTCTCTTGTCTCTCTCCTTTTTTGGCCTTTTTCTTCAATCTTTCCTCTCTCTGACTCAGCCCCTTTGCTTCCTTAGGGTTTCTGCTCTCTTGGGGTTTTAACTCACCACCATCCTGACTTTAGTTCATAGTATCCTTTCAACCTCTACCCCCAAAGTCCACTGGCTCCTTCCCAGAGTTCCCCAGTTCTAACTGCTAAGAGAAAAGATCTGCCCCAGTTCATCTTTTTCCCAGGTGGTCACAGCCAGTCTATGCCTTCCTGTCTCTGGCTCAGTCCTATATAAGTTTGCTAGGACCCCCATAACAAAATACCATGTACTGGGTGGTTTAAACCAGAACTTTATGTTCTCACAGTTCCAGAAGCTGGAAGTCCAAGATCAAGGTGTCTGCAAGTGTGGTTTCTCCTGAGGCCTCTCCTTGGCTTACAGACGGCTGCCCTCTCGCTGTGTCCTCACGTGGTCTTTCCTCTGTGCACCTGCACCCTAGCATCTCTATGTCCTAGTCTCTTCTTATAAGGACACCAGTCAGATTGCATCAGGCTGCCCCAATGGCCTTGTTGTAACTTAGTTACCTCTTAAAGGCCCCGTCTCCCGATAAAGTCACATTCTAAGGTACTGGAGGTTAGGGCTTCAACATATGAATTTGGGAGGGGACACAATTCAGTCCATAACACCCCTGGTCTAATCAGCTCTGACGGAGTGGGAGGGGGTCCTGGAGGCAGTGAATAGGCACCATAACCGACAATTCAGGCCATCTGTGTTCACTCACCTTGATCCCTTTACTCCTGCCTAGAACGGCGCCTCCCACCTGCTTATCGCCATGGTTTTTCGTTCATTAAGTCCCACCTCAAGTATAGTATCTGGCGTAGTGTTCTGATCGCCATGGTGTAACCTTACTTCTCTTGGCTTGGCCTACATCTCTTTTATAGCACATATTGAGGCCTTCTTTATTCGTCCATTTAGCACATATTTGTGGAGAAGCAGCCTGGGGCAGTGGTACAGAGTGTGGACTTCGGGGCCAACTCTTACCAGCTGTAATTACACTTACCAGCTGTAATTTTGGCCACGTTATGTTGTTAACCCCTCTGATCCTCGGTTTTATCTGAGACAAGCTACACCTACTTCATGACAGATGAGGTTGAAATGAGCTAATATAAAATGCTCAGGAGGGTGCCTGACACACAGCAAGCCCTCAACGAGCATGAGCAATTAGAGGGCGCATGCTCTCCACCGAGTGCCAACTGGAAAGTGGAGCAGATGGTCACATCCCAGTTAATTGTGCCCAGGTCCCAGTCCCCCTATTAGATCACGGTAGCTTGGAAGCCAGGACTAGGCCTGATTCGCCATGACGCCTGGGAGACAGGGGAGGCCCCACAAATGCTTGTTTTCAAAATTGAAAATGATGAAGGAAAAACGAAAAAGACAGAGAAATATGAGGATCGGTACAACATAACTCTCTCACTGGACACCTGCAAACAAAGAAACACTGTCCATGTGTTTCCTCTGAAAGCAGGCCCTCTCCTTCCCAGAAGAAGCAGTTCTCGGTACATCCATGCCACGTCATTCAGAGAAAAGAAGTGTAAAGCTCTCCTCCTTCAGGCACATGGAGATGCCATCTCTTCTGTGACTGCTCATCTGCCAGGTGCTTCCTGGCTCCACTGCCCAGGCTTCAAATGCATATTTTAAATTCTTGGATTCTCCTGGTTACTTCCGTCACAATTCTACAATTGCTCTCTTCACACCATTAAGGAAGAGTCACTACTGAATCGTCACTGACTGCCCAGGGGAGTTAGGAAGACGGCCATGTTAAAGTGGGAGAAAAGCCCAGACTCTTGTTCTAAAATGCTTCAGTTCAGCACAGTTTCAGGCACAGTAATAAGGAACCATTTCTAAGTGGCTACCATGCTCCAGACATGGCCTCTTTGAACATGGAGACAACCCTGTGTAATCCATTTCAATTTCCCCCTCACGCTTTCTCATTTTAGTGTCGAGTCTAAATGCAGAACTTGACATGTGTCTGCAGGACAGTTCAACATTTGATTTCTCTCTGCCTTTCTAACCTCTGCAAGCCTTTTTGAATACCGCTTCTTCTATCCAATGTACATTAATTCCTTTTCGAAGTACTCGGGCATTTGAACACGTTCGCTGAGTTCATCCAGTTTATTGATAAAAACATTTAATAGAACAGAGCCCTAAGCACTCCGCTAGAGACCTCTTTCCGGGAGCCATGTAATGGTGCTGCAGTTGGCAGAACGTGAGGAAAGAGATGACTACACGAGAACCCAGGTTAGGAAGACTTACTCTATTTAAGCCCTGTGTTTATCAGGGTCCAGGGTTCTGGAGACATGACACAAGGAAATTCAGCAGTGCATCACAAAGGCCATGCTTGTTTCCCGAGTGTTGGGAGCTTATCACAGGACAGCCTCTATTTATTCTACAGACATATGGCTTAATTATTTAATTTAGAAAAAAAGAACCAAAATATCTGGAAGACCTAGGGCAGGGCAATTTCTTCATTAAGTAATATCAATGGGTATGACCCTTGACTAGCGACAATATTTCTCACTTTGAAAAAGAATGAAGCTATCCTATATTCCCATCCTGTCCCTCCTCTGTCACAAACAGGCCTGGCTCCCTCTGCTGGCAGAAGAAAGACAAATGCAAGACAAACTCCTTCTCTGGGAGAACGTTCAGTGGCCTTTGTGACCTGGCCCCAATTTATCTTCCCAGACTAGACTCAGCTCTGGAGAAGTCCACAAGACATCTGACTGACCTCTCAGGTGCCACCCACCTCCCCTTCCCTGACCTCCCCCATTCATTCAGGTCCCAAAATTTACAAAGTACCTGTGTACTGAGAAGTATGGTAGTCCCTGAGGGTAGATGCCCTGGAGACACCCGCCGTCTTCCCATGTCAGCCAAGACCCTGGCTTAAGTACAGTGTCCTCCCTGGGGAGGGTTTCAGTGCTTTGCAGTTCATCACAGGCGGAGTGCAGAGAACGAGGGAAGAGATTACTGCAGCAACAGGCAGGCTGGACAAACTGCTGGGATGGGGCTGCCAGGGGACAGGGAGGCGCAGCAGATCAGATTCTGCAAAGGCCATTTCTGGCACTGGGAGGGGGACCCATTTTAAGTGGAGGTCAACCATGCACAGGAAAAGGGGCCCTGGCCTGGGACACCCACCTGAAGGACTCTGATTTTGAGCGAGTCCCTTCCTACGCTGGGCTGCAGTCTCCCTCTCTGTAAAGTGAGGATGTCAGAGGTGGTCTCTAAAGACCCTTGCTCCCTACCTGACCCAGCTCAGATGTCACCTCTGTGAAGCCTACCCACATCTCCTCACCGACCCCACTGCTTCAGGTAGACTTACACCTCTGAGCATTCGGTGATTGTCTGTATGCATTTTTGTCCTCCCCTCAAACAAAGGGCACCTTATCCCAGCACTTTGGCTCATCTGAATTATTAAGAAATACTACAGTATATTGAACTAAGGAATGAGCAAGTCATATCTAGATCTGTAATCCCTGTACTGTCCACAAGGTGGCAGTCTGCACAGGTGGCTGCTATACCTACCTTGCATTTTGGTGGAAGCCCTGGGAAAAGATGCTGAAGGGAAGAACGGAGAAGTAGGAAGGAGTCTCCTCAAAGACTTATCCTCTGACTCCTCGAAGGGTATGTGCTGTCCCTCTCCCCTCCACCTTTAAAGTGTCAGTCTCAGACAACAATGCAGGCCCTGAGCTACAGGGGCCAAGCCTGGATATTCCACATTTCCAAGCTTCTCAAGCTGGCTGGGCAAGGCTGGTGATCTGGCCCTCACTGCCCTCTCCGGCCTCCTGTGCCTCTGCACCTCCCACCCCCATCCCCACGAGCTCTCTCCTCCCTCCTGACTATGCCTTGTTCTCTCTGGTCTTCATGCCTTCGGACATTCTGTGCTCTCTCTCCACTGTCCTTCCAGGCAGCACCTACTGGCTCTTCAAGACCCAGCTGAGTGTTGGAAGGATGTGGAGAACAGGGAACCCTCATACACTGTTAGTGGGCATGTAAATTGGTGGCAGCCACTTTGGAATACAGTATGGAGTTTTCTCAAAAAACTAAACATAGAAGTACCGTATGACCCAGCAATTCCACTCCTGTGTATATATATCTAAAAAAAACAAAAACACTAATTCAAAAAGATACGTGCCACCCAGTGTTCATAGCAGCATTATTTACAATTGCCAAGATATGGAAGCAACCTAAGTGTCCATCAACAGATGAATGGATAAAGAAGATGTGGTATATATACATACAATGGAATACTACTCAGCCATAAAAAAAGAATGAAATCTTTGCAGCAACATGGATGGACTTGGAGGGTACTATGCTAAGGGAAATAAGTCGGGCAGAGAAAGACAAATACTGTATGATATCACTTATATGCACTTTAAAAAATACAATAAACTAGTGAATATAACAAAAAAGAGGTAGACACACAGATGTAGAGAACAAACTAGTGGTTACCAGTGGGGAGAGGGGAGGGGGCAGGGACAATACAGAGGTGGGGGAGTAAGAGGTACAAACTATTAGGTTTAAAATACGCTACAAGAATATATTCTACAGGGACTTCCCTGGTGGTCCAGTGGTAAAGAATCTGCCTTCCAATGCAGGGGATGTTGGTTTGATCCCTGGTCGGGGAACTAAGATCCCACATGCTGTGGGGCAACTAAGCCCGCATGCCACAACTACTGAGCTCACACGCCTCAAAGAGAGAGACCGTGCACCACAAACACAGAACCCACGCGCCCTGGAGCCGGTGCACCACAACTAGAGAGAGAAAACCTGCACGCCACAACTAGAGAGAAGCCCACGCCACTATGAAAGATCCCACACGCCTCAGTGAAGACCCCTAGTACCAAAACTAAAACCCGACACAGCCAAAAACATAAAGTAAATAAATAATAAAATTTAAAACAAGTCTATCTAAAAAAAGAAAAGAAAAAATAATATATTGTACAGCACAGGGAATATCGCAAACATTTTGTAAAAATTGTAAATGGAGTGTAACCTTTAAAAATTGTATTGGGTTGGCCAAAAATTCGTATGGGTTTTTCTGTAAGATATTATTAATATTAAATATTAACATTTAAAAAAAGACCCAGTTGAAGAAGCATCTTTTCCAGAAAACCTCCCAAGCACTGTTCTGTAGCAGCGTTTACTGCACTGAAGTTGCTTTTCCTAACTGCCTTGCCTTCTTTTAAGAGCCTGTCTTGCTCTTCTATCCCCGCCCCCTCTGTGCCCTGCACAGGCCTGGCGGGCAGGGGTTAGGCCCTCTGAGAGCTTGCTGAATGAAGAAGGAAGCAATGAATCTATGAATTAGGGATGAGCTGTAGTAAGATCAATGGAGAAACTCCCCCTCCCCAACAGGGGAGTCATTTGAGAATAAGAAAAAAAACTTTATTTTTCTGTTGACCCTGGTTCAGGAAGGGACCAAATGCTCCGTACAATAAAGGCACATTATTACCTTGACAGGAGCCGGGCCAAACGTTCATTAAAAGAGGCCAGCGCTTTCCTCACGTGAGACTAGGCTGTGCTGCTTTCTAAGAATGAATGCTCCCTTTGGCAAGGTTACTCCTCTTTCAATTATTTATACAGAAACTGATAGCAGCTGTTTCACTCTCCTGGCAGAAAAGGTAAGTTCCAGGGGCTTCCTCCCTCTAACAGGAGACCTTACTCCATGTGTCACAGAACTGATGTTGGGATTCTGCCAGTTGCCAGGGGTGTCTAGTCGATTCAGGACCTGGAGAAGTAAGCACAGGTGGGTTCACTGTGATTGGAATATGGGCCCTGACTGCTGTAAGCCCCCACGTAGACTGTGGGCTACAGTGGACCACTCTAGTAAATGATCACAGGTCCCTCTGGAGGGGGCTTAGATGAAGATTTCTAGAATCTCTACAGAGTTCTTCAAGGGGGTGTGGCCTCCTCTTCCAACAAGGGGCTCCGTGTCTAGATGAAGTCTGAACCTGGTTAAGAGACCATGGCTTGAGATTGGTTCAAGACGGCAGAGTAGAAGGACATGCTCTCACTCCCTCTTTCGAGAACACCAGAATCACAACTAACTGCTGAACAATCATTGACAGGAAGACACTGGAACTCACCAAAAAAGATAACCCACATGCAAAGACAAAGGAGAAGCTGCAATGAGACAGTAGGAGGGGCGCAATCACAATAAAATCAAATCCCATAACTGCTGGGTGGGTGACTCACAAACTGGAGAACACTTATACCACAGAAGTCCACCCACTGGAGTGAAGGTTCTGAGCCCCACGTCAGGCTTCCGAACCTGGGGGCCCAGCAACGGGAGGAGGAATTCCTAGAGAATCAGAATTTGAAGGCGAGCGGGATTTGATTGCAGGACTTGGACAGAACTAGGGAAAAAGAGACTCCACTCTTGGAGGGCACACACAAAGTAGTGTGCACATCAGGACCCAGGGGAAAGAGCAGTGACCCCATAGGAGACTGAACCAGACCTACCTGCTAGTGTAGGAGCGTCTCCTGCAGAGGCAGGGGGTGGCTGTGGCTCACCATGAGAACAAGGACACTGGCAGCAGAAGTTCTGGGAAGTACTCCTTGGCGTGAACCCTCCCAGAGTCTGCTGTTAGCTGCACCAAAGAGCCCAGGTAGGCTCCAGTGTTGGATCGCCTCAGGCCAAACAACCAACAGGGAGGGAACCCAGCCCCACCCATCAGCAGACAAGCGGATTAAAGTTTTACTGAGCTCTGCCCACCAGAGCAACAGCCAGCTCTACCCACCACCAGTCCCTCCCATCAGGAAACTTGCACAAGCCTCTTAGATAGCCTCATCCACCAGAGGGAAGACAGCAGAAGAAAGAAGAACTACAATCTTGCAGCCTGTGGAACAAAAACCACATTCACAGAAAGATAGACAAGATGAAAAGGCAGAGGACTTTGACCAGATGAAGGAACAAGATAAAACCCCAGAAAAACATCTAAATGAAATGGAGATAGGCAACCTTCCAGAAAAAGAATTCAGTATAATGATAGTGAAGATGGTCCAGGACCTCGGAAAAAGAATGGAGGCAAAGATCGAGAAGATGCAAGAAATGTTTAACAAAGATCTAGAAGAATTAAAGAACAAACAAACAGAGATGAATACAATAACAGAAATGAAAACTACACTAGAAGGAATCAATAGTAGAATAACTGAGGCAGAAGAACGGATAAGTGAACTGGAAGACAGAATGGTGGAATTCACTGCTGTGGAACAGAATAAAGAAAAAGGAATGAAAAGAAATGAAGACAGCCTAAGAGACCTCTGGGACAACATTAAACGCAACAACATTCGCGTTATAGGGGTCCCAGAAGGAGAGGAGAGAGAGAAAGGACCCAAGAAAATATTTGAAGAGATTATAGTCGAAAACTTCCCTAACATGGGAAATGAAATAGCCACCCAAGTCCAGGAAGCACAGAGAGTCCCATACCGGATAAACCCAAGGAGAAACAGGTCGAGACACATAGTAATAAAGCTGGCAAAAATTAAAGACAAAGAAAAATTATTGAGAGCAGCAAGGGGAAAATGACAAATAACATACAAGGGAACTCTCATAAGGTTAACAGCTGATTTCTCAGCAGAAACTCTACAAGCCAGAAGGGAGTAGCATGATATACTTAAAGTGATGAAAGGGAAGAACCTACAACCAAGATTACTCTACCCAGCAAGGATCTCATTCAGAATCGATGGAGAAAACAAAAGCTTTACACCAAGCAAAAGCTAAGAGAATTCAGCACCACCAAACCAGCTCTACAATAAATGCTAAAGGAACTTCTCTAAGTGGGAAACACAAGAGAAGAAAAGAACCTACAAAAACAAACCCAAGGGCTTCCCTGGTGGCGCAGCGGTTGAGAGTCCGCCTGCCGATGCAGGGGACATGGGTTCATGCCCCGGTCCGGGAGGATCCCACATGCCGCGTAGCGGCTGGGCCTGTGAGCCATGGTCGCTGAGCCTGTGCGTCCAGAGCCTGTGCTCCGCAACGGGAGAGGCCCGCGTACTGCAAAAAAAAAAAAAAAAAAACCCAAAACAATTTAGAAAATGGTCATAGGAACATACATATCGATAATTACCTTAAACGTGAATGGATTAAATGCTCCAACCAAAAGACACAGAGGTGGTCTCTAAAGAGACCATATGAGTAGCAATACTCATATCAGATAAAGTAGACTTTAAAATAAAGAATGTTATAAGAGACAAGGAAGGACACTACATAATGATCAAGGGATCAATCCAAGAAGAAGATACAACAATTGTAAATATATATGCACCCAACATAGGAGCACCTCAATACATAAGGCAACTGCTAACAGCTATAAAAGAGGAAATTGACAGTAACACAATAATAATGGGGGACTTTAACACCTCACTTACACCAATGCACAGATCATCCAAACAGAAAATTAGTAAGAAAATACCAGCTTTAAATGACACAATAGACCAGAGAGATTTAATTGATATTTATAGGACATTCCATCCAAAAACAGCAGATTATACTTTCTTCTCAAGTGCGCACGGAACATTCTCCAGGATGGATCACATCTTGGGGCACAAATCAAGCCTCAGTAAATTTAAGAAAATTGAAATCATATCAAGCCATCTTTTCTGACTACAACGCTATGAGATTAGAAATGAATTACAGGGAAAAAAACGTAAAAAACACAAACACATGGAGGCTAAATAATATGTTACTAAATAACCAAGAGATCACTGAAGAAATCAAAGAGGAAATCAAAAAATACCTAGAGACAAATGACAATGAAAACACGATGATCCAAAACCTATGAGATGCAGCAAAAGCAGTTCTAAAAGGGAAGTTTATAGCTATACAAGCCTACCTCAAGAAACAAGAAACACCTCAAATAAACAATCTAAACTTACACCTAAAGGAACTAGAGAAAGAAGAACAAACAAAACCCAAAGTCAGCAGAAGGAAAGAAATCATAAAGATCAGAGCAGAAATAAATAAAATAGAAACAAAGAAAACAATAGCAGAGATCAATAAAACTAAAAGCTGGTTCTTTGAGAAGATAAACAAAATTGAAAAACCATCAGCCAGACTCATCAAGATAAAGGAGGGAGAGGACTCAAATCAATAAAATTAGAAATGAAAAAGGAGAATTTACAACAGACACCACAGAAATACAAAGCATCGTAAGAGATTACTATAAGCAACTCTATTGCAATAAAATGGGCAATCTGGAAGAAATGGAAAAATTCTTAGAAAGGTATAACCTTCCAAGACTGAACCAGCAAGAAATAGAAAATATGAACAGACCAATCACAAGTAATGAAATTGAAACTGTGATTTACAATCTTCCAACACACAAAAGTCCAGAACCAGATGGCTTCACAGGTCAATTCTATCAAACATTTAGAGAAGAGCTAACACCCATCCTTCTCAAACTCTTCCAAAAAATTGCAGAGGAAGGAACACTCCCAAACTCATTCTATGAGACCACCATCACCCTGATACCAAAACCAGACAAAGATACTACAAAAAAAGAATATTACAGACCAATATCACTGACGAATATAGATGCAAAAATCCTCAACAAAACACTAGCAAACAGAATCCAACAACACATTAAAAGGATCATACACCATGATCAAGTGGGATTTATCCCAGAGATGCAAGGATTCTTCAATATATGCAAATCAATGAATGTGATACACCATATTAACAAATTGAAGAAGAAAAACCATATGATCATCTCAATAGATGCAGAAAAAGCTTTCAACAAAATTCAACACCCATTTATGATAGAAACTCTCCAGAAAGTGGGCATAGAGGGAAACTAACTCAACATAATAAAGGCCATATAGGACAAACCCACAGCAAACAACATTCTCAATGGTGAAACACTGAACAAGCATTTCCTCTAAGATCAGGAACAAGACAAGGATGTCCACTCTCACCACTATTATTCAACATAGTTTTGGAAGTCCTAGCCACGGCAATCAGAGAAGAAAAAGAAATACAAATTGGAAAAGAAGTAAAACTGTCACTGTTTGCAGATGACATGATACTATACATGGAGAATGCTAAAGATACCACCAGGAAACTACTAGAGCTAATCAATGAATCTGGTAAAGTTGCAGGATACAAAATTAATGCACAGAAATCTCTTGCATTCCTATACACTAACGATGAAAAAATCTGAAAGACAAATTAAGGAAACACTCCCATTTACCACTACAACAAAAATAATAAAATACCTAGGAATAAACCTACCTAGGGAGACAAAAGACCTGTATGCAGAAAACTATAAGGCACTGATGAAAGAAATTAAAGATGATAGCAACAGATGGAGAGATATACTATGTTCTTAAATTGGAAGAATCAATATTGTGAAAATGACTCCATTACTCAAAGCAATCTACAGATTCAATGCAACCCCTATCAAATTACCAATGGCATTTTTTACGGAACTAGAACAAAAAATCTTAAAATTTGTATGGAGACACAAAAGACCCCGAATAGCCAAAGCAGTCTTGAGGGAAAAAAACGGAGCTGGAGGAATCAGACTCCTTGACTTAAGACTATACTACAAAGCTACAGTAATCAAGACAATATGGTACTGGCACAAAAACAGAAACATAGATCAATGGAACGAGATAGTAAGCCCAGAGATAAACCCATGCACCTATGGTCAACTAATCTATGACAAAGGAGGCAAGGATATACAATGGAGAAAAGACAGTCTCTCTAATAAGTGGTGCTGGGAAAACTGGACAGCTACATGTAAAAGAATGAAATTAGAACACTCCCTAACACCATACACAAAAATAAACTCAAAATGGATTCGAGACCTAAATGTAAGACCGGGCACTATAAAACTCTTAGTGGGGTCTTCCCTGGTGGCACAGTGGTTGAGAGTCCGCCTGCCGATGCAGGGGACATGGGTTCATGACCCGGTCTGGGAAGATCCCACATGCCGCGGAGTGGCTAGTCCCGTGCGCCATGGCCACTGAGCCTGTGCATCCGGAGCCTGTGCTCCGCAACGGGAGAGGCCACAACAGTGAGAGGCCTGTGTACCGCAAAAAAAAAAAAAAAACCTCTTAGCAGAAAATATAGGAAGAACACTGTTTGACATAAATCACAGCAAGATATTTTTTGATCCACCTCCTACAGTAATGGAAATAAAAACAAAAATAAACAAATGGGACCTAATGAAACTTAAAAGCTTTTGCACAGCAAAGGAAACCATAAACAAGACAAAAAGACAACCCTCAGAATGGGAGAAAATATTTGCAAACAAATCATCGGACAAAGGATTAATCTCCAAAATATATAAACAGCTCATGCAGCTCAATATTAAAAAAACAAACAACCCAATCCAAAAATGGGCATAAGATCTAAATAGACATTTCTCCAAAGAAGACATACAGACGGCCAAGAAGCACATGAAAAGCTGCTCAACGTTACTAATTATTAGAGAAATGCAAATCAAAACTACAATGAGGTATCATCTCACACCAGTTAGAATGGGCATCATCAGAAAATCTACAAACAACAAATGCTGGAGAGGATGTGGAGAAAAGGGAACCCTCTTGCACTGTTGGTGGGCATGTAAATTGATACAGCCACTATGGAAAACAGTATGGAGGTTCCTTAAAAAACTAAAAATAGAACCGCCATATGACCCAGCAATCCCACTACTGGGCATATACCCAGAGAAAACCATAATTCAAAAAGACACATGCACCCCAATATTCATTGCAGCACTATTTACAATAGCCAGGTCATGGAAGCAACCTAAATGCCCATTGACAGACGAATGGATAAAGAAGATGTGGTACATATATACAATGGAATATTACTCAGCCGTGAAAAGGAACGAAACTGGGTCATTTGTAGAGACGTGGATGCATCTAGAGACTGTCATACAGAGTGAAGTAAGTCAGAAAGAGAAAAACAAATATCATATATTAACGCATATATGTGGAACCTAGAAAATGGTACAGATGAACCGGTTTGCAGAGCAGAAACTGAGACACAGAAGTAGAGAAAAAAACGTATGGACACCAAGGAGGGAAAGCGGCCGGGGGTTTGGGTGCGATGAATTGGGAGATTGGGATTGACATGTATAAACTGATGTGTATAAAATGGATGACTAATAAGAACCTGCTGTATAGAAAAATACATTAAATTAAATTAAAAAAAAAAAAGAGAGACCATGGCTTTCTTCTACAGTGATTCAAATTGGTTTTTGGACATGAGACCAAGAGTTTTTCCTATTGTAATAGAGCAAGTAACCTTTTAGTAGGAGGCCATCTCTTTCATTCCTAGGGACACTGTGACAATTAGCCAAGGCCAAAGATCCCTGTGGGTCAAATACTGTGATATCCAATTCACCCTGCCATCCATTATGATACCTGCACCCAGCTAAGTCTTTGGCAGTTGGCCTCTGTTCTTCTGGGATCCCATCATCCCCAGTGGATTCAAGGAGCCAATCTCAATGGTGGAATCTCCCACCCTCATACGTGACCGACAGAGGAGAGTCACCACAGGGCTTTTCAAGGATACTACTGCTCCCCCCACTAATGAATTCCCCAATGTTGTAGGGAAAGGAAAGTCCTCTGGGCCCCCCCTTGGGGAATGTAGTGGGTGGGTGGGCGTGCAGGTTGTCAATAATAACTCTTTTCCAACATCTCCCATAAGCCTTTTGATTCCTTCCTTCATAACACAATAGGGAAGATGCTCATCGAGTCTCAATTTCACTCAAACAGCTAAGTCATAACCAGCTGTACAAACCAACACATTAAGCCCATAATCTCAGGTAAGGCACTTGTATCAATAAATTCAACTTTTATTGAATGTATTCAACTGTCCTCCTTGGTCTAACACCCTTAGAATCCATTCCTGCACATACTCCCCAGGATGCTGCAATGTAGTTTAGCAAAATCTTGCCATTCTTTCAGTGGAGAAGCTGTATCTTCCCAGATCACACTCTGTACTTGCCCTGTTTGAACATGTGGAGCTCTGATGCCAGTTGTGAGTCTACTGGCCATAAGAGGGAGCGGGTTAAGTCTTGAGGAGAAAAGGTATCCCTTGCAAGATAACTGCCCTGGGTGACCTTATCAAAGTGTCCTTAAGCAAGGGAAAGTGAGTATTCCCACACATAACTTGCAAGCTGCTTCCACTGGCAGGAGAGGCTGAGAATAACTCAGAGGCTCCAAACTTTCAGCTTCCTCTGAGCCCACCAGATATCCCCATTTTAACTCTCTTTTTTTGGAGGCACAAATACGACAAAATTTTTATTTCAAAGTCTCAAATTTTGACCAGCAGAGCACCACTGACATGGGCACCCTGATAGAACTTTAAGATTTGGTTACCAGAAATGATTATGCCACATATAATTAAGGCTAACCAATCAAAATCCAAGTTCCCACTCCTTCCTAATCAATGGCCTAACTTTCACACAAGAGATTGGCAAGGCTGTAAATTCAACTCACTTTGTAATTATGCAAACCACACAATAAAATTTTATGTCATTTTCAGCAATATTTACCCTAATTCACCTTATTTATTTATAAGAAATAAATTTACTGTTTTAGTAAATAACTTATATTATTATTGGTGCTTATTTCTAGTTAAGCTCTCTGGTTCTCTGATTGTGACCCATCTTTAAGGGTTGTTTCTTGAGACCACTCCATTTAGGGTCTAATCAGGTGGAAAAAAAGGAAGTTAACATAAAGAACTGTTAACTAGGTAATCTGGAGGTAGCAACTGCAGGAAGCAGCTATCACTATCAGGACTAGAAAAACAAAGGGAGGGACTTCACTGGTGGTCCAATGGCTAAGACTGCACTCCCAATGCAGGGGGCCCAGGTTCGACCCCTGATCAGGGAACTAGATCTCACGTGCCGTAACTAAAAGATCCCACGTGCCGCAACGAAGATCCCATGTACCACAACTAAGACCTGGAGCTGCCAAATAAATATTTTTTTAAAAAAACGGGAAAGGTTGGAATTATTTAAACTTAGTAGTATATGGCATGAGCTCTTAGAGCTGAAACTCACACCTCTGCAGTGGGTAGCTGCTTGCCTGGTGTCTCTGAGCTTGGAGAAAGTGTTCCTGGTGGGCTGGGGCACTCCATTCTGGATGGGCCTGTGTGAGCCCCACCATCTCCACCCAGCCCTCAGCCCCCCAGCGGCTGCTCTCTGCGGAGCCTCCGGATCTCACCCTGCACCTGTGTGGTTCCGGATCAGCCAAAGGTTGAAGGGGAATTTCTACACCGACTTCCAGGGTTCCCTCTCTGTGGTTCCTCCCTCTTTTGTGGCTGCCTCCCCACAAAACCCAGCTACCTGAGCCCTGAACTCTGATCTCTGCCTCATCTGTCCAGGAGACCTTCTGCCATCTGCTTGGGCTCTACCTCCCCATACTGTGGCCTGGGAAACCTATCTAGGAGGAAGGTCTGGGTAGATGTGGGGCTCACGTTATGTGTGTCCCCTCTCAAGGATCACAGCCCCACGATGGAAAATACTATGCAGCACCTGCACACAGCTGTTTTCGTTATCTGTCCAGGTTTTAGAGTTGTTTACGGCAGGAGGGCAAAGCCCTCTACCATTTACTTGGCTGCTCAGCACCCGAGGCCCCATCTTTGCAGAGCTCTACATCTTGTATGTCCCCTCTTACACAGCACTGGATTGACATCTGTGCCCCTAGAACTGCCACCCCTCATTCATGGGCTTCTCTCTGGAAACCCACCTCTCCTTCTACTCTAGAATGGTCCAGCAGAGGCCTGGAGACAGGGCTTTCATATTCCCTCAGCCTGGATGGGGACCTTCTATGCCTGGCCTGACTGTCATGCTTGAGATTCAAGGGTATGGCCTGTGGATGGAGGGTCCTCTGCTCACGTGAGCCCCTCTCCACTCCCGGAGGGCAAGTTAGATATGAACGGAGCCGTTCGTATCTACATTCACAGGAGGAGTGAATCGGTTGGGACGTTCACACCCATGTTAGCAGCTGCTGGGTGTGTGTGCATCCACCCTGAGTGGGGCATTAGCCAGTTTTCCCTGTGTGCTCGCTGGGAGCAGAGGAGGTAGACACTCACGCCATGGGAGCTCATACCTGCCACGTGGCAGAGGTGCCTCAACCTCCTTTCCCGCCGGGAGAATTCATCTCCATTTTTCCCATAATCCTATGGGCCCACAGGTGTTGCCCACAGTGCTAACTGGTGCTCTGGGAACCAGAGTTCGCTGGGCTATGGGCTTGCCGGCAACTTTTAAAAGGAAATGGATGCCTATCACCTTCAAAGCTTTGGAATGTTTTCTCCAACCAGATACCACAGGCTCAGTGTTGGAAAATGAGTCTTCTGCTTTAATTCTGAGTCATGCTTACAGAATGCTCTTCCTACTACTTAAAAGGCATGTAGATCATTGTAAATGTGCCTCTGTGACTGTGTATCCCAACCTGCAGTAAGCACACATTAACTTCATCATTATAACACCATTCAATTACTGCACTCTCAATGTTTGCATTAAAAGCTGGCAAATCATTCCTGTGTACATTTATTTGCCAATCACGACCAGCTTTTGTCCAGTCCAGGTCTCAGGGCACTGTACCATGGGAATCGTGGCTCAGTTTGAAGGACTTAGAGATCCTCTCTCCCAATCCCTGATGCTTTGATCCCCTCCACACTCCTTGCCATCCTTGAACTCCTCCACTGACAGGGAGCTCACTACCTCTGGAGCAGTCCATTCTCACTTTGGACAGCCATGACCATTTGAAAGTTTGAACCCATTAGGAAGGATGTTTCTGAAAACCAGCATGGAGCTTATCTCTTTTGTTTTCAGGCCCTGCTTTGTTCCGTTTAACATTATAAGTGTTTCCTTTACATCATTAAACTATCTTGAATTTCTGCACGTATACAAAACCACATATTTACAAATATGCCTTCATACTAGACATGCAATTTATCATTGCTATTTCACTAAACAATATATTACAAACATCTTTTCATTGCACTTAAGCTACCTCTCCTTCCTCATTTTCAATGCCCAGATAATCCTTTATTGTTGGATATACCATAATTTATTTAATCATTGCCTATCAGTGGGCATTTAGGTTTTTTCCAAATTTTTGCTGTAGTGACCAACTCCAGAATGAAATCTTCACACATAGTGATATTTCCTTAGGAGAGGCTTATAGAAGGGTGTAGAAGGTCAAGGGGTGTGAGCACTTTTAAAGACCATTCCAGGTAAAGACAGCAGCCTCCTGGTTGAAATCAATTGCTAATAAGTACTGAGAGCCATGTCGAGTGCTATACCGACATTATTATATTTAGTCCTTATCACCATCTACCACCACTCCCATGGTACTTTGCCTGTACCTGTTCTATGCATCTACTTGCAAGGGAAGAGCTGCAGCAGGCCAGGCAGCTGGCCCTGCTCTGACCACTACATAAAGTGGCCTCTGCAGGGGCTCCTTTTGGGAATAAGGACATCTCCTGAAAGCTGCAAACTGGAAAGGACCTTGAAAAGCAAAATGGACATCACACAAGAGTACTGTAGCTGGTCTTCCCAGACTCCAAGAGGCTTCCTCCATCTCTTCTCTAGAAATTCAGAAAATAAAGAAAACAGCACAGGGTAAATGAGGGCTGGGGGTGAAGGCATGAAAAGCCACTCGTAAAGTCTGGTCAACAAGTCCTTCTTTCCATCCAATGTCTTCATTTGGCCACACATTAAACTCCAGCAATCAAGACTCCCTTGAGTTTCTCGTCTGGGACCCCTGCCAGGACTGGGCCATGGACGGGGTGCAGAGTCTGACTCTGCGCAAGCACAGGGGCCATAGGAATAAAAATCTGACTGAAAGAACCTGTTCCACTGTGTCTTCCCAACACGCACGCCCCACTATGCCAGAGATACGCTGCCGCTTGTGCTCCAGGACATCAGAGCATTATTTGCGGTAGCGAAAGTACTGAAAACAACTGGTTAAATAACTACGTTTTTGTGCAGTTAAACACTTTGCAAAGTTAAAATGTCCAAGGACAATCCAAAATGTATCACCATCTCATCACAGCCAAAGTCACGGCTGACTTTGAGATGCACCATGACTTTATGTAGCATTATGGCGGAAAAAAGCCAGTTAAACTCCACTCCATTGATTGTATTTACAGACGGTCAGTTTCACAGATGGTAAGAGGTAGGGAAACTATGGGAAATACCGTGGGTAGAAAAACCAAGTGCAGAGTAATGTGTAGAGCATGCTTGTGTGTGTGTGTGTGTGTGTGTGTGTGTGTGTGTGTGTGTGTGTTTAAAGGGAGGGGCCATGCAATCATACGTGGTTTTATAAACATACAAAATTCCTGTAAAGATACCCAAGAACCTGATAAAAGGTGTGGCCTCCTGAAGCTGGGGGGTGGGATACTGGGTCATAGGGTGGAAGGGAAGCCCTCATTTCATAGTTACATCCATTTGTAAACTTTGAAATTTTAAACTATATATTCCCTTTTTAAAATAAAACTTAGAAAACTACTAAATGCAAAATAAAATAAAAGAGCGCATCCTTCTGGATTAAGTGGAATAGTACCTGGAGCTAACCTCGGATCCGGAGACCGTACATCCAATCATTGCTCTACCAGACCGACCTCGGGCAAGTTCCCGCCCCGACTGGGTCTCCAAGAGCCCATTGGCTGTCGGAGAGCAGGTCTCAGAACACCCCTCCAGCTCGGAACCCGGGCCGGGCCAGGAGCCTACCGGGCCGCGCTAGTCCGGGGCCGAGCAGCCGAGTGCGGGAGCCCCGCGGTGCAGGCCCGGCCAATCAGCGACTGCGAGGCGGGCGGGGTGGAGGCGCCGCGCTAGCTGAGCGGAGTTCCAGGCAGAGGCGCCACTGCCGTGCCAGAGCGGACCATGCCACGCTCACCCGTGCTCTTCCTGCTGCTCCTTCTGCTGCAGCCGCAGCCGGCACCCGGCCTCGGGCTCCGCGGCGCGGGCGGCCATAACCCCGAGTGCGATCCGTGCCGGCCGGAGCGCTGTCCCGAGCCCGCGCGCTGCCCCGCGCCCAGCATCGCTGCGCGCGACGAGTGCGGCTGCTGCGCGCGCTGCCTGGGCGCCGAGGGCGCGAGCTGCGGGGGGTGGGCCGGCGTGCGTTGCGGCCCCGGGCTGGTGTGCGCGAGCCGCGCCGCGGGGGCCGGGCCCGAGGGCACTGGGCTCTGCGTGTGCGCGCAGCGCGGCGCCGTCTGCGGCTCCGACGGCCGCTCGTACCCCAGCGTTTGCGCGCTGCGCCTGCGCGCCCGGCACGTGCCGCGCGCGCACCCTGGCCACCTGCACAAGGCACGGGACGGACCCTGCGAATTTGGTGAGTCTGGCTTCTGCCCTGCACTGCTGGGGCGGGTAAAGAAAGAGGGACCCCGACCCCCTGGGCTATGGGGTGAAGGATCACCCCGTGCGCCGCGATGGACAGCACTGCACGGGCCTCAGTTTTCCCTCGGGTCAGTTTTTCCTTACCTGGCCAGTTACTTAAGGAGGCCGGGGCAGGAATCCACAACCTGTACCCTTCCTTACCAAACCCATGGAGACACCAGCCACCGAGCTGGTCGTAATTTTGATGAGCCTGCTGTCCCTTTTGGTACTTAAGTAATTGCTGGTACAGTTATTTCCAGGCCTGGCATGTTTGCCTCCAGGAGACTGGGAGTTTGGGGAGCAGGGTGTTCCTACTGGAGATGAGGCAAGAAGGCCCCTGTCCCTGGAAACTTGGAAATAATGTGCTGCCCACTGGGGGGCCTGAGGCAGCCCCCGAAGCACAGGAAAGTCACCGCTGGCTGTTCCTGGTTGGGGCTCCCAGTGGAGGAGAGAGCTGGCTGGTGTTTCCCTGGCTGCAGCCTTGGGCTGGTTCCTTCCAGGGGCTGTGTCAGCCCCTGTGGAGCCACTGTAGAGGTTCCTCCACTTCAAACCTTTGTTTCTGCCCTGTGGCATTTAAACAGTCCTGTCTCCTTTCTTCTCGTTCCTGTCACCTGTTTTTACAATCTGCTTTCCTCAGCAGTTAATTCACAGGCAGGTCTCTTTGTTTCCAGACAGGTAACACTTTCACTTCACATGCAGGAGACATGAGAAATGCTGACCAGATCCCCAGACTCTAACCCGTGCTGATGGTCTCAGATGATTCCTCCCGGGGCTGGTATTCTGTTCCTAAGAGACAGCTGCCTTGAAGGCATTTAGACCAAATCTGCTGTTATGCAGAGGAAACTGAGACCCATGGGGCAAGGGACTCATCCAGGGTGATCTGTAAAGCCTGGCTAGCTTCTGGGTCCCCGGCACCCTATTCAGTACTGTTTCAGGACAGGACTTGATAGTGTTAAGTCAGGCAGGTGGCGGTTGCCGTGGTTACCAGAGTGTGGCCAGATGGCAGATGGAAGCCCCATACCCCTAATTCATTGAAAATTACCAAATGACAAGTAAATGTGACAGCCCCTCCACTCTGATCTGTGGGCTCTGAGCCCACCTCAGGCACAGGTCCTGGGAGTAAAGATGTTCATGGGGCCTAACAGAGGCAATTCAGAAGCTGCTCTTAATGATCCCATTAGTGACAGGCATCGGGCCTCCCCAGAATTTTGCTCTCCTTCCCTACCAGCGATTGTGTCATCAGCCACTATCCAGACCCCGGCACTGTTTCCCCATCTAGTTTTGTCCTGAAATGTTTGTGTGGCCCCCCTGCCCTTGTGTCCTGGTGAAGCATGAAGGTGTGGACGGGGGATCTTTTCCAGCCAGGGAAGGCAGCACCTCATTCTGTGCTGCCCTCAAGCCATCCTTTATCCAGATGACTTGGCAGGAGCACTTTTTAACAATGCCCCTGGGGACCTTGCTTGAAGGGAAACAGACTGTCAGAGCAGCAGCTGTTCTGCTTCAATATTGGTAATAAAATCACCCCTCCTCAGTCCTCACCTGTGCCTTCAAATAAGCAAGCACCTGACTTTAAGGGAATGAGGCCTCTGTAAATATTAGGCTCCCGCAGTGTGGGAAGTGTTCTTACCCATGCCTCTGAGGGGCATTTGGAAACAGTTTTCAGGCTTAAATTCTGACCTTTCCCCCTACTCTCTGAAATGCCCCAAAATGCTATTAATGAGAGTAATCCTTTGATCAACACACATGTATTGAAGACCCACTATGTTCCCACATAAGAATAATTCTTTGCTGTTGGAAATCGCTTTTGCATTCCATCTTCTTCCTTGATTTTTACAACTACCCGGGCCAGGTCTCACTCCCATTTAATAGAAGGGCAAACTGAGGCAGGCAGAAGCGAATTCCCTGGAGCCACATAACTAGTTCCCAGCTGAGGTGGGGCTCCAGCCTGAGTTTTCCTGGCTGTTTTCAGATGGGGCCATGCACCTCTAGCACTCTGGAAGGTGCTGCAAATTGGCTACCCTTGAATCTTCAGGGTTTCTCAGTCTGAATCCACCTTCCTTTTTTCCCCCAAGGCTTGTTGCTGGTTCCTCTGTTTAGCACCAGGTGATGGCTCCTGAGAGGAACAGGTATAGCTTCACAGAAGGGGAGGCACCTGAGAGGAGCCTTGAAGGATGGGTAGAAAATTCCTGGGTTGAGAAGGGGGGATGGGGAGGCACAGCATGAACGAATACAAGGAGGAAGGAGATCCTGGGCCGAGTGTGAACAGTGGACCCGTGGGCAGTACCCAGTGGGATGGTTGGCAGAGGAGATGATACCCAGAGTAGTCTGGGGCAGGCTTATTGCAGGCCTTGAGTGCCATGCTGCAGGGTGACACTTCATTCTGTACTGAGTTATTAGTTCCATTTCTCAACAGTAAGGTGGCATGGCGTTGTTGTTACTGTTATTATCAGTGACAATACTGTAATTGTTATTGTTATCATTACTTTAAAAGGCTGCTTTGGGGGAATTCCCTGGTGGTCCAGTGGTTAGGACTCCAAGCTTCCACTGCAGGGGGCATGGGTTCAATCCCTGTTCGGGGAACTAAGATCCTGCATGCCACGCAGCCAAAAATAAATGAAATAAAATAAAAGGCTGCTTTGTTCCATGTACGCACCCTGTTTGCTAGCATTGGGAGGAGGTTGGGATCCTGCAGAAAGCAGGTTGAGGTCGTGTTTTGAATGCTGCATTAAATAGGAACGGGGTCCCGTGCCAGTGCCCGTGGGGGCACTGAGCCCCTGAAGCTTCAGTGAGCTCTTGAGATCCAAAATCTTAGAAAATTCGCCTCGGTTGAAATTCCAGCTGCACTTAGAAACCTCAGTCTGTGCAAGGCGTGTGTTACCAGGTAACCAGGAGAGGCAGCGAATACCACTTTGTGAGAGGGACAAAGAAGGGGGGGCCTCGTGCTCAAAAGCCTTTCATGCCGAGGGAGGGGGCTTGAGGCATAGGCTGCAGGGAGCCGGATTAAGCTGTTTCTGGTTCCACATCCTCACGTTGACTATTAGCATAAATTATCAGGGCTGTTCAGTGTGTTGATTATTAAAGTCTTTGGTTGTGTGCTTTTTTCATACGAGCAGATGGGTTCCTGGCGGATGACTTCTGATATTCTTTCCTTCCCGAGCGCCATTAACTTTAAAGAAATCTCAGAGGCATTAAGGAAGATCTTTCATTCCAGCCATCAAAGACACTCAGTTGACGGGGTGGGGGGACAGATCCCCACGCACTTAGCAATATCGATCCCTTTCATTTGTATAGATCCACACGGTTAATAACACAGTCACATTCATTCTCTCCCTTCACCCCGGAGGATGTAGGGCCACAGTCATTATCCTCATTTGCAGATAAGGAGGAAATTGTTAGCAGCTTGCCCAATGGTTAGCGACCAGGCCCCCGGGCATTTGAATTTCCCTTGGTGCTATTTGGCCCACCCCCAGTGCCCACCTGGGTGACTATTCTGTTACCTGATGGGTGGGTTTGTGCCAGCCTAGCATTTCCAGGGCTGTTGCTGACACAAGCAGAAGGAAACAAGAGTTTAGCAAGGAAGAACTAGGGAGACAAAGCTGGCACATTCACAGACCGGGCTGACCAGACACCATCCTCCCTCCTGAAAGCCACATGACTCTTGCCAAAGGCAGGTAGAAAGGAGAGCCCTGGCTCTTCCAGGAGTGTGGCAGCTCGGGCAGCAGCAAGGTGAGAGGCTGCGCCCCGGGCTCGCCAGAGTGAGGGCTCTGGGCCACGGCCTCTGGAGCCTTCAGGTGGGGCCCGACCGGTAGGCCCACTCACCAGAGGTCAGTAGAGGGTCCTGAGCAGGCAGGGCATCTTCGAGGAGACCACCCTTTGGGGTGGCACAACCTGCCGAGTCCTCAGGTCCCTCCGTGGAAGCCTTTTACAGTTGGCAAGAGGTCTTTTTACTGTCCTCACAACAGCCTGTGTAGAGGGCACAGCGGAGAGAATGGACTCCTGTGCCCATTTTAAAGAAGAAACTGGAGTGTGGCAGAGACAGGATTGAACCTGCCTGTGGTAGTCATATGTAGAGGACCCCAGCGCCACACTCGAATGAGCCCTTGGGGACAGTAAGACTGGGAATGTCCTGCCAGGGTTAAGGATACATTGCCCATTTAATGGTATCTTCACAAGAGCTGTTCTCTGGGGTGATTATGGAGAGTTTCATTTCTGTGCACAAAAGAGTAAACATAGCAGGCCTGAGGCTGTTATCCTTAGAAAGCCCTGCTGGCGAGGCTGACCCTTGGCTGGTGTCTGAGAATTTGGATGTGGGGAGGCTTCCCACCGTTTCCAGAACTGATAAGAGTAGCTCACTGTACAAACAGCATGGTTTATGCTGCACACCTGCTTTACTTCTGGGAGTCTGGAATTTTGGTACGTAGGAGGCAGAGGCTGGGGGACTGGACCCCAATAAAAACCCTGGGCACTGAATGTCTAGTGAGCTTCTCTAGTAGAGGGCACGCCACACGTGTTGTCACAAGTCGTTGCTGGGGAATTAGGCACGTCCTGTGTGACTCCACTGGGAGAGGCTCCTCAAAGTGTGCTCCTGGCTTCCCGGGTCTTTGCCCCATGAGCCTCTTTTCCCTCTGCTGAGTTGCTTTGTCTCTGTTTGTTGTAATAAATCCCAGCTGTGAGTAAACTGTGCCGAGTCCTGTGAGTCCTTGTAGCAAATCATTGATCCTGGGACTTATCTTGGGGGCCCCCAACACAATCCCTAAGGAACTCTTTCTTATTCTGGAATGGAGTCCATATGGCTAACAAATGTTTCACTTTAAAAATCCATGTGGGATTAATGGAATCAGCGTGCCTGGGTTTGCATCTTCACTCCTCCAGGTGCTTCACCTTTCTGAGCCTTGGATTTCTCATCTGTAAAGTGGGGCTAAAAGCACCTACTTCACAGAGCTGGTGTGAGGATGAAAGGAGTAGCAGACATGGAACTCCCTGTCATTTCAGGAGAAGGCAGGATGGTGTGGGACAGAGCTCAGAGCTAGACCGCTGGGCTCATAGCCTCACCCAGCTGTTTAAGGCTGGGTAACCCTGGCTAGCTCCCCCATCTGGCAGCTGGGGAGATTGCTGGAAGGATCGAATGGCTTAAGCCTGTAAGCAGAAGGGTGGTATTATTACCATTAATACTATCATGATAATGATGACTGATTGTAAAGAGCTATTATGGATAAAAATATTTTAAATTTAAAATCAGATGTTAAAATTAAAAACAGATTAAGCAACATGAGGACAATTTTCAAGATAACTGAACAATGCTGTATCTTGGGTATGGTGGTGGTTACACGGCGTATGCATTTGCCAAAACTTAGAACTGTATACTAGAAGGAATGAATGTACTGTATGTACATTTAAAAAGAAATCAAAATTTGAACATCACTTTATCACCAAAAGCAGGGGGCTCTTTTGGAAAAGAAGTGCTATTTTCTGCCTTGAAATTAGTGGCAAAGGCAGTATTTCCAAGATGGTCTTTCTTAATTGTAGTTATGGAAAAAGGGGGAAATGCAAAGAGAGAGAAAGATGAAATGTGATTTACTGGCTTATTCATTTAGGCCTGAAAGGGACTGATGAAATCTCATTTAAAATTTATGACTCTACATGAAAGAAAGTAAAGCATGTTGATTGAGTGTCCCTTTGGAATCTACTGAGGGCTTTGGAATAAGATGCAGGTCTGATTGTTCCCACAGTGAGCCATTTGACGACTGGTTTGGGCTCCAAAGGAAGTAATGCTGGCAGGGGGTTGGAATAAATTAGACTTTCTTTGTCATCCATTGCAGATGGGGCTCCGCCAGAGAACAGCAGTGCTGTGGTTCTTTGTAGCGGTCAGCAGGTGGCTGGGTCACATTGGGCAATGTTAGAAGCCTAGAACCTTAGTCCATTCAGGGGACTGGCTACAATCGGGGTTGTGGGTAGCGGTGTGGTGCTTGGAGGGCGTTCAGTTGGTCACAGCTGAAGGAGTGAGCTGATCAGGCTGAGGGGGAAGAAAGCAGCCTGGGGGTGAGGAGGGCAGGGTCTGTATTCAACTCACTGGAAGCCATTTGAGGCACCCAAGGTGCTGTGGGGCTCCTGAGGGCAGCCCTGAGATTAATAGGTGGGAGTTACAGGAGGTGAGTTTTAGCTCCAGGTGAGAACAAGGTTTCTAACCAGCAGAGCCAAGGACGGAAGGACCTGGCTTCATAGGTAGTGAGCTCTCCATCACTGGGGGCATGCAAGTGAAGACTAGATGAGCCCGTCACAGATAGGCACATGCTCTTGGGGAGTTGGGCCCCTCCAGTTTGAGACTCCATAGCTCTAAGACACTTTCCCAGAGATTTTTTGGCACCAGTTTGACAGGGTCTGCCTCCCAGTCTGTCTGGAGGGGTCAGGCCAGTCTCATTTCTGCGCCCCTTCACTCCTTCTCTCCATGCTCTTGCTCCAGCCTTCTGTCTCTCTCCCTTTGTTCTCCTTTTTCATTGCAGCCCCACCTAGGTGGGCGAGGGCCCTTTCTCTCTCCAAGGCTGGCCTGTGGAGGGCTGCAGGGATGTCTGAGTCCCCAGATGAAGCCCCAAGAGTCGTGAACTCTGCATTTTGATGGCCCAAGGGTGAATGTGTTTGCTCTTTTGTCATGCCTTTCTTCGCGGAGTCATCTGTTTAACAGGCCTCCCCTGCCCCCCACTTGCATATTGTGTTAACTCAAACCCTCAGTTTCACACTCATCACGTGGTAAGATCAGCTCAACAGCCCTGTGAAGCAGGGGGTATTATCCCCATCTTACAGACAGCAGACCTGAGCAGAGAGCATACTCCTCACCAAGCCTCCACATTGCGCCTCGCCCAAGACCCCACGGGGACAGCTGCGAGCGTGGGTCCGTGGAGATGAAGCACCTGCACTGCAAGGCAGGCTGGGTTTCAGTAAGTCAAAGCGGGCAGACGCCCTGGTCCTGGACTAGGACACACCCCCAGGCCCTCAGAATGGGGAGCTGGGGGCGCACTCCACGTAGAAGAAAGGCAGGGCAGGGCAGGCAGGTACGCTGAGGGCCGGGCGGAGGGCCTGAAAGCTGAGGCAGTTGGACTTGATTCTTTTAGTTCCAGTGTGAGTAGAGCAGATGCCAGGCACAGGGAGAAGGGCAGAGTGTGGAGTATCAGCTAAGAATGTCTAACTCAAATGCCACATGCTCTCCTGTCCCGCCCAGCGAGCCCACACCCGCCCTGTCCTTTCTGTAGTGTGCTGGCAGCCTAGCACCACACTGCCGGATTCCCTGATTTACCTTTCTCCACGCAGCGAGGCGGTGTCCATGCCTGCAGTTTTATCCTCGGGGATGGGGAGGTGTGTGGAGCCTGTGATATGCAAATGAGCATCTTGAACCGCAGGGGGTCTCAGCAGGGGGTGAGGGCAGCTGTTCTGCATGGCGTTATTCTTTGAAATGCCCTCCATGCGGAAGGAGAAAAGCCCATCTGGTAGAAGACTCTGCCTTGGGTGAAGTGACACCAGCCCCTCCCGGAGCCTGGCGCACTGTCAGTGTAGTTGAGCTGTAAGCAGATGGCAGCTGGGGTCCTGGAAGGGATCCTGGGAGGGAGTGTGATGAGACCACAGACAGACATGCTGGGCGACTTTGAGAAGTCGCCTTTCCTCTCTGGATCCCTGTTTTCCTGTTGGCAGAACAAAGGCAATGTAGGAGGAAACAAGTAGGCATCCTTCCAGGTCTAAGAAAACTCTCTTCTATGATTCCTTGCCTATAAGTGTGTCCTTTCTGTGGGGAGCTCTCATCTGCCCCAACATGCTCTCTGCAGACAGGGTATCTTAGATGTGGGGGGCTTGATCAGGGTCAAGGCTGTCTTCCCTTGTCTTCTTCTCCCAGCTCCTGTGGTCATCACTCCACCCCGGAGTGTTCACAATGTCACCGGGGCACAGGCATCCCTGTCCTGTGAGGTGAGAGCTGTGCCTGCCCCAGTTGTCACATGGAGGAAGGTATTTATATCCAAGAACTTCTGTGTGTGTGTGTGTTTGGGGGGGGTGGGGTGTATAAATGTTTTTTAAGGGTGTGTGTGTGTTTATATGTGAATTGGAGGATTAAAAAAAAAACTTATGTTCCACTCCTCTGCCTCCAGATTTATGCCTCAAAACTTTTACCCCAAACGTCTCCCCAGAGAAGGGGTGTTGCCATTTGCTCCCTCTGCCACTTAGCTGTCCAGGAAGTTCTGCTGTTTATCTAGCCTAGGTCAGCTGGGATGAAGTTAGAGCTTCCTTCACTGGATCTGGGTTTTAGAAAGACTTGGCTGGTGGCAAATGACCCAATCCTATTCCAAAACTAGATCTTTCTGCAGTTCAGTTTTTGAGAGACTGGCATATGTTGTCTCCTTATCTCAACAGCCCTGTGAAAGACAATGAGATTCTGATAGTGGTGGTGTCTACATCTTCGCTGTCCAGCAGGGGGCACTGTCTGTACATACGTTCAGGCTTAGGAAGAAACTGGCATTTAATAGGAATAAGAGATACTAGGGTCAGCCTTCAAGTCAGCAGGAGGGTGAAGACAACGAGGGTGTCTGTGGGGTGGTCCTTATCCAGAAATGCTTTTTCTAAATCACTCCTGGTTTTTCTGTCCTCTGTAGGTCACACGGTCTCCTGAGGGCACCCAGGTGCTGAAGGACCTGCCTGGGGACCACATCAATATAGCTGTCCAGGTGCAAGGGGGCCCTTCTGACCACGCAGCCACAGCCTGGGTTTTGGTGAGTATCTCATTTGTTTAGGATTATTGGCTATTATTGACTGGCCCTTATAAAGCACCTTTTGTATTTCTATAACATGTTACACCTTTCAAATACTCTGATCCATTTCTCCTTGGACGCTACAGTAACTGAGAGGAAAGTAGGCAGGTAGTATAACCCCTGAGAGCAGAAGTGATCTTCAGAGGTAGGCAGAATTATGGCCCCGGAAAGATGTCTATGCTAATCCTTGGAACTGGTGGATATGGTATGTTGTGTGGCAAGAGGGGAATAAGGATGGAATTAAAGTTGTTAATCAGCTGACTTTAATAAAGTTATCCTGGGTTATCTGGGTGGACCCGATATAATCACAGGAGTCCTTTAAATGTGGAAGAGGGAGGCAGGAGAGAGAGCCAGAGAGATGGCAGTGTCAGAAGACATGAACTACTGTTGCTGGCTTTGAAGATGCAAGAGGGAGCCACAGGCCAAGGACTGCAGGCAGCCTCTAGAATGCTTCTCTTAGGGCTTCTAGAAAGAAGGCAACCCTGCTGATACCTTGGGTTTAGCCCACTGAGACCCATTCGGACTTCTGACCTCAAGAACTGTAGATAATAAATTTGTGTTGTCTTAAGCCATTAAACGTGTGGTCATTTGCAACAGCAGCCATAGGAAGCTAATACACTTGCCTGAGACCACATGGCTGATAAAGACGGAAGATGGCAGATTCACACCCTCCTCCGGGGCTCTTCTATGCCACGTGCGGCAGTTTGGCTGAGAAGAGGGAATGCCCTGTGTTTAAAAGGGCGATGGAGTGACGAGATGGGGGCCCGAGTGGGGCTAGTTACCCTACCTCTCAGAGCTTCAGCGTCCACAACCATAAAAAGAGGGCCTTGGACTGGACCATGTCCAGTGACCCTAACAGTCTGTGACTTACCTGTGAGTCTCCTGTAACGTGAGGATAACGATGCTCCGCCTTCAGCCACCATGGGATCAAAATGAGATAGGGTGCACATACCCTCTCCAGTCTGTAGTGACTCACAGTGGAGAGAAGCTGTTATGACGAGAGAAAGCAAGAGAGGAGGGAGCTACCGTGGATCTCCTCTGCAGGGGCGTGAGATGGGCCCTTGAGGGTGTCCTCCTCATTCCACCCCCATCTCGGCCAGCGTGGGCAACTTCTCCACCCAGCTCAGAGACTCAGAATGCAGTTGGATCCATGGCTTTTTCACATCAAGCATATTCCCCTCCTTTTATTACAAGGAGAGGTGGGGGAAGGTTGTCTCTGGTGTTATTTTGTAAAGGCTGCGTCCGTTGGGAGCATTTGAGGGCTATTCTGTGGTCAGTAGAGTTTTGTTCTTTTAGTTTGCAGTATTTTCCTTGGAATCTATACCTATCACCTTCAATAAAAGGACCAGGTAGCTCACAGTAAAAGGCAGAAATGCAGAGGAAATATTAAAATGAGAGCCAGGATAGAGAGGGTACTGAGAAGGAAGTTTAACTCTTTCTCGGCAGCCGAGGCAAGAAGAGAAATAGAGGGTGAGCTCTGTCTTATTTTGAAAAGGAGTAAGTGTTCAGAATCATTAAGAACTAAATAAGTAATTTTGCTATGCCATATATGACTGTAAAAACTTGCCTGTTTAACTTCTAGATCAACCCTCTGAGGAAGGAAGACGAGGGGGTGTACCAGTGCCATTCAGCCAACGCGGTTGGGGAGGCCCAGTCGCACGGCACAGTCACCGTGGTGGATCGGAGCCAGTACAGAGCCGCCCGCTTCCCAGGTCCAGATGACCACATGTGAGGGGGTAATGTGCATGTTCCAAGTCATCTGCAGTATTTGTACACCTGTGTCACGGGAGATTGAGATGAGTCATAAGATGCATAATAAATAAGAAGAAAAATACATGAATCAAGGAAACCAGAGAAATGCAAACCAAGAGTAGGAACATATTACAAAATTGGCAGGTAGACTCTGTGGTATGTTCTACACACGTATCACACTGGGCTTCCCGCTAGGATGCAAAGTCAAGAGCTGTGACTGTTGTGGGTGTCCGTCAGGTGAAAAACACCGCCTATTTTTTTCTATTTCTCCAAGTCCGCCCAGTGAGGGTGCTGAGAGAGCAGATGTGGTCACTATGACAGCACCCAGGTGAAAACACGCCCGCAAAGAAGACAGTCTGAGCTTCATGGGTCTATTCCCAGGTTCTTCCTTGTCTGTAGCTCTGCAAGTAGTTAGAGCTTCTAGAAACAGGGAGGAAAATGTAAGGTGTAAAATCGTCAAATAGGAATGCAGTGAGGAGAGGCTCTTAAAGTTGCCCTCCTGATACTTAACTTTTAGTTTTTTATATATGTGTATAGTTATATATATGTATCAAAAAGTCAAGTATCGAGACTTTTTGTCCTGTACACTTGTATGTATACTTCTGTATGTACATATGTGTGTGTATGTATGTTTCATGTTTTAAATATATGTATAATTTATAAGTACATATATTTATATTTTAAAAACAGAAATGATACCAGGGTATGAATATAGTCTACTATAAATGAGTTTTCAAAGGGGTCACAAAGAGCCATGGAATTTTAATACCATTGCCACAGCCCAGTCCGTGAGTTCCCTCTACAACATGCAGAATTGGCCGGCTATTGCTTGCATACCTCCAGGGACACAGAGCTCACTACCACCAAACAACCATCTGTGGATTTTTCCAATAGTTGAAAGTTTTTCCGCACATTAAGCTGGAATCTGCCTCCCTGAAATGCCCATCCATTGGCCTTACATGTATTTCCTAGACCCCCACAGGCATCTCTGCTCCCACCGGCACCACTCCTGGTTGGGGAGAGATTTAAAGTTAGGGGCATTTCCCCCACCTTCCATCTAACACATAGTTGACTATGACAGAGCAGGCTTTTTTTCTCTAATTCTTTTCCCTCTTTTCTTCTAGGGTCTTAGAAACATTGATTACAGGATGATGGAAAAGTCAAGTCATGGATCTTGTTTGCTTTGTGAAGAATTGGAAGAACTGTGTTTGTAGATAACCGCTTTCGTATGTTTTTAAAAATTAGATGCAAACTAGATTCGTATGCAGATGTAGTTTTTAGCAGGGCAAACATTGGGAAAACAGACTGCATGTAGCCTTTTTATACTTCTGAAATGAATAGCTCTGTGAGAATTCTTTTTTTAACTTCTCCCTCCAAGGGAAGGTCACCTTAGGTATATTTGTAATTCTAAAGGGCTGGACCGAGGTGTGTGTCAGCTGTGACTCTTTACCTCATTTGTCTAGGGCTGATTAGTGACTTAGTATGTGTTGTAGGAAGAGGGGGGAGGGTCCTGCTGTCCTCTGCCTGACCTCTCTAACTTTGCTGTGTGAACTGGGTAGGTCCCTCCCTCTCTGAGCCTTGTTCTCTTCAGCTGTGAATGTGGTATTTGGACTGGATGTTACCCATGTCCCTTCAAACACTGCCATCCTCGAGTAAGACGGTCCTACAGAAAAAATATGGGAAGTGTAGTCTTAGCAATAATATTCCCTCAAAAACAAATGCCATTGCTTCATATGAAGGTGTGGATAGCTGCTATTCCTGCTGCTTTCCCATTTTAAAGAGACTCAGTCCTAGACGGAAACTTAGCCAGACTCGGGGGCCCCTTGGCTGGGCATCTGGGGACCAAGATGTCCACTTATTAACACACCCAGCATTCTCTAACCAAGCTGGCAGTGGAGACCTGGCTTTTGGACATCAAATTGTAAAAATGGGGTTAACTGCTCTCTCTGGGCTGTGGAATTAGAGTGTAGTAGAATACATTTTACTTAGAGATGTTTTGACCTTAACCAGAAATAAAGCTTTCTTTCTTTTCTTTTAATCAAGAAAGAAAAAAGGAGAATATTTAATATCTGGCCTAAAAAAATAGACCCCCTAGGGGACTAAAATTTTTTAAAATCAGAATTGAGATCTCACATATGGATAGTTGTTAAATTTCAAGAAACACTGTCCTGTCTGTGGTCACTTCCCATCTCTGGGACGGCAGGCAGGATAAGCATTAATGTCCCTCCCCCTTTACAGATGAAGAAAACCAGGCTCCGAGAGCAAAGTGCTTGCCTGAGGCCTGAAAGCCTCTGAGAAGGACAGGAGCTGAGGGCATCTGGTCCTCTTTGGCACCCTTTCCACTCCATGGTGCTGCTTCTCAGAAAAATCTCGTAACTATGGAAAGGAAGATGCTGCCATTTCCACAGGTTTCAGGGATTCTCCTTAAGGTCCATCTCAACTTTTAAAGCAACACTCTCAAGCCACTCACACTGGGCGTTGCATTTTGGAGTCCTTTCTGGAATTGCATTTTCTGCCTTTAAGCCTGGCTGTTCCACATCTGAAATGCTGGGGTGGCATCACCCTGACGTACATAGCAGGAGGGTGGCCCAGGAATCCAGAAACATGAGGTCCATTTGGGAATTCACCCCTATCTTTCTGGGTGACCCTGAGAAAGTCCCCTTCACTTTCTGGACCTCAATTCCTCATTTGAATAAGGGAACGAAACTAGATGGGTGGTTTTCAAACTTTAAAAACATTGGAACCCCTTCTTCAAATAAAGTCAAAATTGAACCTGATCAAAAGGGAAGCTGTCCTTGTCTGTTGGAGGTTGGGCCTTCCAGGGGATCTGCTCACGTCCCCTCCCTACTAGGCTCCCCCAAACCCCACGGCAGTGATTTCCGTATCCAAGTCTGCAGTTAACTCCTCTGTGATTTGAGTGGTTGGGAGATGGCTTGGGAAGAGACTTAGTGAAACCATGTCAGAGGAATAGGGAACTGTAGAGAAGGTAGTAGAACAACATCATGCATCTGCTAATAAGCACATTCAGCAAAATCAGTTGAATCACCTCACATTTGCCCAGTCAAATCTGGAGAGCTGGATGTGGACCCAAAGAGCAGGGTAGATGGAGCCCCGGGGTGACAGGGCTGAGCATCAAGCCCGCAGGAGGCTGGGTGTAGCCTCGTAATGATGTACAAACAATAATAATAATAAATGTTACACTGTCTGAAGTTTTCACCAAAACCAAAAAGGCAGGTTAGCATGATTGTTCCAACCTAATGACTTTTCAACTGCGAGAGCCCCAAGACCTCTCAGAGGCTAAGCGAATGTGTGCTGTGGCTTTTATCATTTGGAAACATGATGCCCTCAGAGCCTATGTTTTCTACCCTATTTTCATAGATGTGATGATGTCACAGGACCCCTGCACTCTGAAAATAAACGTTTTTAGGGACAGTCTTTGTGGTCTCTGTCCTTGGAACGCTGCTGTAGGTGGGCCCAGGTACCACTGATACTTCTCCATCATCCCTTATGCATCTTTCCCTTCTTTCGCTTGCCCACATCAACTACTGTCATCCGAATTGTCCTTACCTCTCACACCTGAGCTGTGGTTACTGTCGTACCTGGTCACCCTGCTTGCAATTTTTAACCAGCCCTAACTAATCATCTACTGCCAGCCTGATCCTTCTAACTCCCTCTGAACTGGTGTCTCCCACTGTATAAGCATTCTACTGTTACCCCACATGCACACGGAACAGCATTCTCCAGAGGCCAGAGGGTGCAGACACTGGCAATATGAAGGTATGTGGGACCTGGGCCCTGCACTCAGGTGAGACTTGAGTGGGGATGAGTGGGACAAGGTTGCCATCCTGCCACACAGCACAAGGTGTCTGCTTTGTGATCAGAGTAGGGGGAGATCAAGGAAGACTTCCTGGAAGAGGAGAGCCATCTGAGCTGGGGATTGAAGTGATGTGGGAGATTCCAGGCTAGGGAAGTAGCACGTAAAAGGAGCAGGGGTGGAGAAGTGCAGTGTAGTTTGTGCATGGGGAGTAGTGACCAGTTGTGGCTGAGAGCTCTAGTGGCAGGTAATGGGGTAGTTTTTGGCCACACCCCTAACTGCCACCAGAAGAGGTTGGACTTGATGCTATAAGAGGTGGGCCTGAATCTCAGTCTTCTGTTGTCAACTGGGTTATAACTAGGCTTGAGGAAGATAATCCAAAAGCTAGTGTTCAATCCCAAAGGTATCCACTTTCCACCTTAAACAAGAAAGGGTAGTTTTTAGTCAAAATGGATTTTTTTCTTCAAGTTTTAGGGTGAAATTAATCCCATGTCTTTAAAAAACACTGCCCTCTCCGTTCCTCCAGAGGTGGATGATGCAGGAAAGATTAATAAGAACGAGCAAACCAGCTGACAGTGAACAGTCTCCCATAATAAATTTCCTCATCCCCAGCCTTCGCCAGAGCCTCTTGAACATTAAATCAGAGAATGATTATTATGTGATATTTTAATTAATTAAGGGAAACTAAAGTGCCCTGGTGTCTGCAGCTGAATAATGAATTCAGAGCGTAGGGAGCCCATCATCCAGGGCAGAAGTGGCTACACTTGCCCACTCTCAGCTCAAGCTGACACCTCTCTCCTGGAGCCTGAACTTTTTTACAGTCATGACTGCCTCTGAGTTCAGCATTGACTGCACCTGTGTCTCCTTTCACTATGGCTGTCTCTTTGTTATCCTAAATCTCCCCCATGATATTAGGGAGTGGTTGGATGTCAGGGGAAGAGTAAAAATCATTAATGCTAGGGGATGGGAGGCAGGGAGCAGAAGCTTTTCTCACCTCCATTGGTAAATCCACCCACCACACGCATCTACAGAGCACCTACTGGGCGCCAGGCACTGCTTGGTGCTGAGGGATCTACTGTTGCTCACAGCCCCCGGAGTAGCAGCCCTGGTGCAGAGAGCTGGACCTGTCTCTGCTACTGAAGGTGCTGCAGTCATCCCTGGGATAGAGTAGGCATTACATTTGGAGTTGAAAGACCCGGAACCAAGGTCAAACCCTGCCATGGTCTGTGGGTCTGAGGCACTTGCCTCTACTCTAGGAGCCTTCATTTCCTCATCAGTCCAGGCAGGTCAGCATCACTGCCCTGTCCTGCTGCCCTGAGGATCCCATGCATGAACGGACATGCACCATCCACTCTCTAGGGGATACTGAGGGCTGTGAGCTGAGTGGCAAGGACACAGGGAGTCAGATCAGACATGCTGGTGGTCTGCGCGAAACACAGCCTAGTGGGACAGAAAATCAGACCTGTGATAACGAACAAGAGCTTCCACAAGGCAAGACTAAAGGAAGGGTGGGTGCTATGAGCTCAAAGGGGCCAGAGATGACTTGATTGCGATGGTCAGAGAAAGCGTCCTGGAGGAGGTAGGTCCCCAACAAGGCTCCAAGACAATGGGCTGAATTTGGAGAGGAAAGAAGGAAGGAGAAAGAAACAGCATTGAGTAAGGCTGGAAGGTAGGAGTGAACAGCCCACAAGAGGATTAAGCTTTAAAAGCATCTTTGTAAGACACACTCTAACCATTGTGCACAACTGCAAAGAGGTGCTTCTGTGTGCCAGAGCGAGCTGTCCTCCAAAACTTGAGGACAACATGGAAATGTCCCCATAACTACGTTTCCGCTTCCTTCTGCACCTCAGTTGGGTCAGATGGTTTTTGCCAACGGCTGGGCATGGAAGCAGTGCATTCCACGACAATGCCAGGGCCTTAAGAAGTAGCTGTGCCTTTTCTGTGCTTTCTTCCCCATCTAACAGGGGACGTGAGGTCTCTAAGGCCCCATGCAGCAGGTTTTCACCTGGGCCTGTGGACTCATAGGAATTCTATAGATGACTGCATGGGGTCTATGAGCCCCTTGAAAGTGTGCCAGATTTTGTGTGGATGTGCATGTGTGTATTTATTTCTGGTGAAAAAAATTAGCTTTCACTAGCGTCTCAAAGGAATACGTAACATAAAAATGGTCAAGAAGTACTGTAGACAGTGGAGCCAAGATGGAAGGAACCTGTGTTTCTGAATCTCCACATGGAGCACAAGTGCTGATTAACCACACCTGCATTAGATTATTATCTAATAAGCAAGAAATAAGGCACTGTTGTGTTGAACCCTGAAAACTTGGGGGTTTATTTGTTGTGGCACCTAATGTTACCCTGATACATGTGGGAAAAGCATTTGGTTGGGGGCAAGAGACCTGTAATCCAGGCCACGCTCTGACCCCACTGAGTTCCTTGGCCTTGGACGGTCACTCGGTCCACTCTAGTTAAGT
This sequence comes from Grampus griseus, assembly GCF_964374135.1. Taxonomy (NCBI): domain Eukaryota; kingdom Metazoa; phylum Chordata; class Mammalia; order Artiodactyla; family Delphinidae; genus Grampus; species Grampus griseus. The sequence goes on from NC_139000.1 coordinate 34,339,688, forward strand.
GAATGGGGAGGCTAGGGGCTCTCAAAGGCCCTCACAATGTGCCTTCCTGCTTTCCTTCCAAGGTCTTCCAATCTAGGGTTAATGTACAGATCACTGGGGCTTGGGGGGATTAAGTGGTGCTCTCAACACACAGCAGTCTGGCTTCTGCCCCCACCCATTCACACAACCTGCCCTTACCGAGGTCTCCAGGGAGCCCCATGGCTTCAGCCTCCTCTTACTTGATCTCCTGGAAACACTTGATTCCACCCATGGCTCCCTCCCGTTCCCACCTTCCTTGGCTTCTTGACTCCTCTCTCCCAGGTTCTCCTGCTTTTCCTTAGTGCCTTTCACAGAATTCTCATCCTCCACCCGCCCCTTGATGTCAGCATCAAGATCAAGCTATCCTTGCCCTCCCTGCAATCTGCTGAAAACACAGCAGACCCAGTGATCCTTTTAAAATATGTCAGATCACATTACAGCCCTGTTCCCCTTCTGGTTCCTTCACGGTTCAGAGTAAAGGCCCCAGTCGGCACAGTGGCCTTCAAAGCTCTCACCATCTGCCCCTCCCCCAGCCCGGCCTTTTCTCTGTCCTTGTCTCTCCCCACTGCTTGCTCCATCCAGCTCCCTGGACACCTCAGGTGTGCTTCAGCCCCCAGACCTTTGCACCTGCCATTTCCACACCTCTTTCAGTCCTTTGTCATCTCTTCAGTGAGACCTTTGTTAAGTGATGGACCTCTTCAGATGGTCTATCACTTATTGAAGATAACAATTCCTACCCCACCCCACCCATATTTCCTATTCCCCTTCCCAGCAGGACCTTTCTCCCTAATAACCTTAACCATCTGACAGACTAAATATTTCATTTATTTTGCTTATGGTCAGCCTCCCCCTGATGGGGAGGATGTGCAGGACTTTAGTTCCCTGCTGTATCGTCAGCACCAACAATACTGCCCAGCACATAGCCAGCACTCAATGAAGTGTGCTGAATAAACAAACAAATAGATAAATAAACTCACTACCTTGTCCCCAAACCTGCTCCTCCAGCTAGGTTCCCTTTCCCAGTGGGGGCACAATCACCCACTTTGTTATCCCAGCAAGGAATTCAGGGTCACCCTAACTTTCACTCTCCTCTTGCAAGCAGTCTGTCACCATACCCCAAAGCCCACCTCTTGGCTCTCAGGATCTCCCACCCACCCTCACACCTGGTTCAGGTCAGCATCCCTGGCATAGGCAGCAGTGTCCCGAGTGGGCTCCCACACCAAGCTGACCCCTCAACCTATCCTGCACATTGAAGCAGAGCCAGCTTTAGGAACCAAAATATGACCCAATCACTTTCCCTTGAAACCCTCGTGGCTGGACAACACGCGGCCTTCCTCGCAGGGGTAAGGGCCCTTCCCCATCCAGTCCCTGCCTCCTCCCAGGTCTCTCCCTTCCTCACACCATTCCTTGCACCCTCCGTGCTCTCACAGACTCCATGCCCTTTCCTCTCCCAGGAATACCCTTCCTGCATCCCTGTGCCAGATTACCTCCTTTTCATGCTGCAGAGTCCCATGCTCCTGCCATTGGGCCTTTCCCTTGGGCTGAGCTGGGTGCAGAAGGCAGTCAGAAGACCTGAATTTGAGTCCTGGCTCCACTTACTAGTTGAACATGGCTGGGCTTCCATGTTTATTTATCAAGCATGGAATGATAATAATAAGTGCCTTGAGGGTAATCAGAAGCATTAAATGATATAACAAACATTATTGTAGGTGCTTTACAAACATTGTGGGTGCTTAATATTATTTCTTTCTGTGAGCTTACAGTCTCTGTACTTCTACTTATCACAGCTTATCACTTTTCACTAAAACTTATCACTTTTCACCTTGGTCTGTAATTATCCCCCTGCCAGACCATGAGCCCCTGCAGGGCAGGGACGGCCTCATTCAATTCTGTTGCCCTACAACTTGCCTAGAGCCAGCACCTTAGCCTTCAAATTAATTAACAAAGTGGCCACCAGAGGGCAGCCTCACACCCAGAATACAGCCAACTCAAACTGAGGTTCTTAAGTGGCCTGGCATCTGGGTGATGGAGCAGCAGCCTGACCGCTCCAGCAAAGGGGTTGGGTGTTTGGGATTGTTTGGCATTGCTGTGGGCTCTCCAGGCTTCGGGGTTTGATTATATGTGCTCTTAGTTTGCCTCCCCCTCCCCTGTCTCCTGGACCCAATTCCAAAGTGCGTGTTGCTCAGAAGGGGGGGTCCCCCATACCAACAAGCAATTCTCAGACACAAGCAGGTAGTAGAACTCAACTCAATTCTGACACTACCCAGAGATAGATAGATAGATACCCAAATCCCATTTAGGGGTCAGTCTTACTAGACTGTTGTCGTCCGTCCGTCCGTCGTCGTCGTCGCTCCACCCCCCCCTTCAGATGCCAGCCACAAGTCCACCTGTGCTTCTGATGGACAAGGCCCAAAAGTCACTTCATTAACATAACGAAAAACACCTTTATCACTCTCATCACTTAGGAAATTCCAAGGGTTTTAGGAGCCGTGCCAGAAATGCATGAAGACCAAATATATATGTCTCATTATAAATCACAGTATCACACCTTCCTCCTGGCCCATAGTGTAGGCACATGGGAAAATTACTCCAAATGAGCTGCATACAAAACCTCTCAGCTTCTCTTTCCTCCTCTGAATAAAAGGGTAACCCCACTGCCTACTTGATAGGATTATTGTGAGACTTCAAAGGCATGTAAGGCATAGAGACTGACAAACTAAGTGCTTGGTGTAAGTTTGTCCAATGGGTAGATGCCCCGGAATTGCAACGTCTATGACCAAGTGAAGTCATCATGCAGGCAGTGTCCACACTCAGTAATGATGCCCCGTTCAGCCTCCCTGCTCACACTTCCCCACATTCAGAGCAATGGTGATGAGAACAGAGGGATTTTGGGGGCTGAGCTGATTGGGAATCTGACCTATTTGACTCCTCAGTCTCAGAATCTTAGGGACTGAAATGAGGGACCTAGAAGATTATCCTTTTCCAGTCCCACCCCATACTGGGACACCCTCTACAAAACTCTTTGGTTTAGAAATTTTTTTTTTAATTTACTTATTTTTTACTTATTTACTTTTGGCTGTGTTGGGTCTTGGTTGCTGTGCGCGGGCTTTCTCTAGTTGTGGCGAGCAGGGGCTACTCTTCATTGCGGTGCACAGGCTTCTCATTGCGGTGGCTTCTCTTGTTGTGGAGCACAGGCTCTAGGCATGCAGACTTCAGTAGTTGTGGCACAAGGGCTCAGTAGTTGTGGCTCGCGGGCTCAGTAGATGCAGCACGCAGGCCCTAGAGCACAGGCTCAGTAGTTGTGGCACACGGGCTCAGCAGTTGTGGCTCGTGGGCTCTAGAGCGTAGGCTCAGTAGCTGTGGCGCACGGGCTTTGTTGCTCCGCGGCATGTGGGATCTTCCCGGACCAGGGCTTGAACCCATGTCCCTTGCATGGGCAGGCGGATTCTTAACCGCCGCACCACCAGGGAAGTCCGGTTTAGAAGTATTGAGAAGCAAATGAGGAATGAATTTGTTAAAACATTGAGATGTTGGAAAGTGCCAATAGCCTCCAAGAAAACTAGGTAAAATGTGCACTTTGCGGGGCAGTCAGGGTCACCCCAGCCTTAGACAAATGGTGTAGAAAGGAGATCCTAGGAAGGCGAGATGAAGGGACCAAACAGACCCTGAGTCCTCAGGAAGCAGTTTCAGGCCAACTCCATGGTAAGATACTGAACAAAATCGTTTCAATGCCTAGGTGAGATAATGGGGTGTTAAAGAGATGACGGGGTGGGCGGGTGCATTCACAAGGCTGAGTGGACCTAAAAGTATGGTGAGTCATGAGCAGCATGGTCTAGAAAGATGGAAGACAAGGAGAGAGAGGATCAGCATTCTGCTTCTGAATCGGGGTCTGGCTGACCTGGTCTCACTCCCATCAGCTGCGGAATGGAGTTGTGAGACTAACAACAAACAAACTGAACTCTCAGGTTTGAAATTCCCCAAACCCTAGCGTGTCAAGATGGCCCTGACGCTGAGCTTGGCTTGAGGGCTGGTGTGTATTGGTGAGGGTTGGAGGGACAATGCCAGCAGAAGCCTTGAAATGAGAGCTGAAATAAACTGGTTTTAGGCAGGACCCAGCACTTTTCTCTGTGGGTCTTAAAGTTGCACATTGTCACTCAGGTGAGAGAAAACAAAATCAAAACTAGAAATATTATGGAGGGGACTTCTGACTATCGGGGTCCCTTCCATCCCCAAGACTCTGTAAAATGTTCAGCAGCAAAAGAATATTGATACAAAATTGATTTGCAAACAGAATGTGTGAGTTTAATTTTTAACTGAAATTAATTCACATATAAAATTCACCCTTTTAAAGTATGTAATTCAGCGCGTTTTGGTATATTCACAAAGTTGTACAACCATCAACACTAACTCCAGAACATTTCAAAACCTCCCCAAAAGAAATCCTATAGCCATTAGCAGCTATTCCCCATTCCCTCCTCCCCCAGCCCCTGGCAACCACTAGTATACTTTCTGTCTCTATGGACTTTCTTATTCTGGATATTTCATATAAATGGAATCATACAATATGTGGCCTTGTACGTCTGGTTTCTTTCACTTAGCATAATGCTTTCAAGGTTCACCCACGTTGTAGCATGTGTCAGTACTTCTTTCCTTTTTAAGGCTGAACAGTATAAGAAATATTCCATAGAAACATTTTGTTTATCCACTCATTAGTTGATGGACATTAGAGCTGTTTGAGCTTATTTTATTTATTTTTTATTAATTTATTTATTTATGGCTGTGTTGGGTCTTTGTTTCTGTGCGAGGGCTTTCTCTAGTTGCGGCAAGCTGGGGCCACTCTTCATCGCAGTGCACAGGCCTCTCACTATTGCGGCCTCTCTTGTTGCGGAGCACAGGCTCCAGACGCGCAGGCTCAGTAGTTGTGGCACACGGGCTTAGTTGCTCCACGGCATGTGGGATCTTCCCAGACCAGGGCTCGAACCCGTGTCCCCTGCATCGGCAGGCAGACTCTCAACCACAGCGGCACCAAGGAAGCCCCTGTTTGAGCTTATTTTAAGTGAATGGTTATATAAATGCATTTTCTGTCTACCCCTTCCCTCAAATTAAGGACAATCAGTAGCAAAATGAAGCAATGCAAGCAAGCAAACCAGTCAGCAACTGGTACTTAGAAAAAGAAAAGCAGCCTTGATTTTTAGGGTACGTCACTGAAGAAGGGGGCCAAGATTATGGGGTCTAGCTTAAAACTCCTAATGCCTTCCAATCCCATGTCTGAGATGAGTCTACCCACTAAGACATCAGTTAATCCACCGGGAAGTCCTTGGATCAGTAAGAAGAACTGAGAGCCATGGTCTGGATCAGTGTTTCTTAATCTGTCTTTCAGAGACTCCTAAGGTTTCATGGAAGTAACACAGGGCCACCAAGGGGGCTGGAGTGCAGGTGGACAGGGCTCTGAGCCCAGCCCCCATCCCTGCTTTAACTAGAGCAGCTCTCATTTTAATTGCTTTATTTGTTGAGGTTCCTCTAAGTGTTCATCTGGAACAAATAAAGGGGGTCCGTGGCTAAAAAACTGTTTGGCAACCACTGGTAGGTGGTTTTGGCATCCTGGGACTAGAGTTGGCGCTCCCTGGCAGCCGTTCTTACGAGTTCTTCTGAGGAACCTTGATGGTGACTGTCTTCACCTCTGTGTAGGCCTTAAGCCCATCCTCCCCCAGCTCCCTCCCATTGCCAGATTCCTTAAAGCCTCCAAATGGCGTGTGGCAGGTGACAACATTGTAGGTGTTTACCCACACCGTCCCAGCTTGGAGCGCCTGTGTGAAGTACATGGCTTTGTCCAGGTCCCGGGTGAACACAGCAGCAGCCAAGCCGTACCTGGTGCTGTTGGCCCTCTCCACCACCTCCTCCACCTTCCTGAACTTGAACAGAGGCTGCACAGGCCCGAAGATCTCTTCCTTGGCAATCCTCATGTCATCCTGCACACCACCAAAGACCGTGGGCTTGATGAAGAAGCCTCGCTCTCCAAAACGCTCCCCACCGCACAGAAGTTTTGCCCCCTCCTTCTGGCCAAGGTGGATGTAGCCCAGGATTCGTTCAAACTGTTCCTTGTCCACCTGGGGCCCCTGCTGGGTGTCCAGCTCAAAGGGGTTCCCAACTTTCCTCTGCTTAGCTTTTTCCACAGTTCTCTCGAGAAACTCATCATAGATGGATTCTTCAACGAAGGTCCGGGAACCGGCACAGCAGCACTGACCCATGTTGAAGAACAGGGCTTCGTGGCACTGCTCCACGGCGTGGTCCATGTCGGCATCGGCCAACACAATGCTCGGGCTCTTCCCACCCAGCTCCAGGGTGACTCTCTTGAGGTTGGAATCGCCGGCCGCCTTCTGGATCAGGTGGCCCACCTCGGTGGAGCCAGTGAAGGCAACTTTGTCGATATCCATGTGATGGGCAATGGCCGCTCCTGCTGTTGGGCCATAGCCTGTGACGACGTTTACCACCCCAGGGGGAAAGCCCGCCTCTTTGACGAGGGAGGCCAAGTACAGGGCAGAAAGGGGGGTCTGCTCTGCCACCTTCATGACCACAGTGTTGCCCGTGGCAAGTGCCGGGGCCAGCTTCCAGCCCTGCATGACCAAGGGGAAGTTCCACGGGATTATCTGGCCACAGACGCCAATAGGCTCGTGCCGGGTGAAGCAGAAATGCTCGCCATCCATGGGGATGGTCTTGCCATGCCACTTGTCAGCCCAGCCAGCAAAGTACCGGTATACCTTGATGACCTCATCCAGGTCCAAGAAATAAGACTCCTGGAAAGGCTTCCCATTGTCCAGGGTCTCCAGTGAGGCCAAGTAGACACGATCCCGCTCCACTAGGTCAGCCAGGCGGGTCAGCAGCCGGCCCCGCTCTGAGGCATCCATCCGGCGCCATGGAGACCCCAGCTGGAAGGCCTCCCGGGCTGCTTTCACTGCCCGATCCACGTCAGCCCGGTCCCCTTCAGCCACGTGGCCGATGACCTCCCCCGTGGCAGGGTTGACTGTTGGGAAGGTCTTCTTGCTGGCCGCATCTTGCCACTCATTGTTGATGAACAGCTGGTTGTAGCGGATGTCAGGGTTCAGGATGGGGCTGGGGAGGGCTGCTGCTGAGGAGTACGGGGTGGCCAGACGGCGCAGGCAAAAGAGCCGGGGCACCAGGAAGCGCAGCATGCTGAGTACTCTGGAGAGGGACAGGAGCCAGGGTGAACACGGAGAGGGAAGCAGGGGTCCCCCAAAGGCCCAACAGCTCAGATGTTCCAAGATTCTAGCATAAAGGGGTGTCACCTCTGAAAACATGGATCATAAGGGCTACAGAAGCCCTGAAGAACTCTCTGGTTCAATTCTGTCATGTCCGATCTAGCCTCTTGCTCACTCCTTCACCTCTTCTGGGTCTTCGCTCAAATGTCACCTTCTTAGTAAGGCCTTCCCTGAGCACCCTTTATAAAACTGCAACTTTCCTCAGCCCCAGGACTCTCTCTCCCCCATACTGTGCTCTATCTTCCCCCATCTGACATACCAAATAGTATATGTACATGCTTCTGTGTTTACTGTCTGCCTCTCCCCAACAAAATGGGCTCCATGAGGGCAGGGACTTTTTTTCCTGTTTCATTCATTGCTATGTCCCTGATACCTAGAATTACGTTGGCTACAGAGTAGCTGCTCAGTGGGTAGTTACTAAATGACAGACAGAGGAAACATCAAAGTATCCACAAAGGCTGTTTACTAAGGCTGTTTAACTGACCTACGGGTAGAGTAAAACCCCAAGGGACTCAGAGCCAGAGTTGTTGAATGCTGAATGGGGTCGTGCATATGAAAAGCCTGGCACGCCCACCCAGGTCATCGGAGCTGGCGGCACCCTCAGAAACCAGCCCAGCCCAGTCCCCCCGGGGGACTGGCTTCAGCTTTCCCAGGAGTGCAGTGAGTCCGGCAGCTGGAAAGAAGGCTCTGTTTACTCTTGCCTACAACTCTGAAAACAGTGTAGACTTTATTAAAACAACTATAACATTTAAACAGTCTATATAATTTATTCAATGTAATTTAAATGGTATATACATTTCCTAGATTCATTAAAGCAGTTACTCTCCAGCTAGGACATCAATCCCTCCACTCCTGCTGTCTCTCTTGAGCCTTACCCCACCAGCCCCCAAAAGGAATTGCACCTGCCCTACCCCAGCACACACACCCTCTGCCACTGGGGAGGGAAAGGAGCAGAGAACTCATCCAGGAAAACAAGACCCCAGCCAGGTCCCTGGCCCCACGCAAATCAGTGCTGCCCAGGAAGCCATCCCTTGGGAAGAAGCTGAGCCAGCAGAACTGTCAGGGGTGCACACAGGTCCACTCTGCTCAGGACTCTGCCCCATGCTGGGACAGAAGCAGCCTTGGGTCCAACAGGCCTGGGTCTGAGGAAAGAGGGGTCCCAGGGGAGGTCAGGATAAGGGGGATGCGGGGTCACTAATCCATGGGGTGGTGGTGCAAGGGTTCAAATGGCAGGAGGGGTGGTCACAGACCAAGGCTGGCAAGCCTGCTTTCATGCCCAGCCAAGGCTGTTTCTACTCTAGAGCCTACGTGGGGTGTACATTGGGCCTCCACCTGCATACGGGAAGAGGACTGCTCAAAGCACACCATGCTTTGCAGTTTCTAGGCCATCTTCTCAGCAGTTAACTCACCGAGGCTTCCAGCAGCCCTGATGACCCTCATTATGGAAGAAAGCTGGGGATCAGAGAGGTTCTGGGACTCACTGAGGACACACAGCAATTAAGAATAGGAACCTCAGGCTGGATTCCCACAGCCCTAGCTTTGTGTTTCTTCCATACTACGGACAATTTCTTACAGTTCCCACTATTAGCGCCCAATGTGCCAAGGACCGGACCTTCTGGGTCATCGAGGACCGGGTGGCTCCCACCTCACCCTTTCTGCGGGGAGGGAGTGCGTGTCCTGGCCTCTCGGCTACCAGTCAGGGGCCCAGTAGGCCCGGTGGGCGGGAGCGATGAGGCCGAGCTAACCCGGAAGATTTCGAGGGTGTGAGTCCACGGGGCGATAAGGCGCCACCCCGATACCCGGGTGCGCAAGGAGGGGTGGGAAGCGTGAAGAGGTTCCTACAGTGCACGCCTCCGGGGCAGAAAGGCCGGCCCCCACGTGGGGAAGCCGAGACCCAGAGAGGAAGTCTCCACTGCAGGAAGGGGAGCTGCGGCCTGCCCGGGGGGCCGAGTGGGAAGGGCACCAGTTACCTGCAGCAGGTTGGCGCTCTTGCTCCGGTGCAGGTTCGGATTCTCACAGGTCTAGCCTGGTCTCTAGCGGGGCGATTGCCGCAGGCCCCGCCTCCGCGCAGTGGCGGGGCTCAGCCACCAATGAGGCTCCGCCTGCGCCTGGCGTGCCGCCGACTTCCAGCCCCGCTGCTAAGGCAGCTCCTCCCTCCGGGCGCAGGCGTGTTGGGGCTGCTGGGACTGGGGTGATGGGACCGGGGGCGGGGAGCGCCCCACCTTTCCCACGTCCCAGCGCCCCGTACCCCGCGGGGTATCCCGCAACACGCCAGCGCTCTCCTCTCGCATCGCCACTCAGAGCTGGAGTCCTAAGGCCCGAATGGGTAGGAGTTCACAGGTCACACAGCAATCGGAGACTAGACCCCAATTGTATTCTTCCTTTCTCGCAACACGAGGCGCCTTGTTAGGTTACCATCATTTGAACTTCTCCTTAACCCCTTCTGGGTCTCCCCTCTCTGTTTTTTCCTTGTTTCACTAATTTGTCTTCCACTCTCTCTGCTCTTTTTCCCAGTTGATTTTATATTTGTGTTTTTAAAAGCTGCATTTTTTTTTAAAGGACATAAAGAGTATATGTGCAATGTACAAAGCTTGGAAAACACAGAACAGGATAAAAGAAGAAAACATATTACTTTCAATCCTTTCACCCCAAAGTTGCCATTCATCTTGCTGGTTTTTCCTCTGCATTTTTCAAAAATTCTTTTAATAAAAATGAAATCATATGGTGACCTCTATTTTGCTACCTTTTTTTTGAACAGCAATTTATTATGAACATTTTCTCATGTCACTAATTAAAAGACAACATCCTCCTCTCCGGGGTGGTGTAAAATTCCATGGTAGGGTAGATTGTTGATGGACATTTAGATTGTCTCCATCTTGTTGTTGCCATAAAGGAAGCTAAATCCAGAACCTGCATCTCTCAGTCACTTCGCTTACACTGCACCCTCCTTCTGGTTGGAGACGTTGGGAAGCTACAAGCTGTTTCGCAGCCTTGTTTGCAGCTAGAGTTCTGGATGTGAACTCAGTGGTGCCGATTAGCAGTACCCCTGTCACATGTGGAAGGTGGAGGGCATTGTCCTGCCCCCTTGGGTCATCACTAGCATGATGGCAGAAACATGAGGATTTTCTCCATCCTTCTCCAGCTTCCTGGGTGTGGGGTGGCCACTGCAACTGCAGCTCCTTGACTCCAGCTACCTGTTCCCTTGCTCTTTGAATCATGGCTGCAGGGGTGTGTCTTGAGCTAAATAGCTCCAGAGGTGGCCTCAGATAGTAACAACGCTGGTGGGCCACATCCATCTCGTTCTGGGCATCAGTCCTGAAGGTCGAGTCCTCCCTGATTCTCCCTCCCTCCGGCCCTTCCAGCAATTCTGTCAGCACCCAATGTCTGTATTAACTCTTTACCTCTCCACATATTTAGAGTATTCACATTTTCCTGTTGAACCTGACTAATTCACATGATTCTTTCCTTAAGCTACATCTCTATGCAATCTTTTGTTACCATGTCATCCTTAGGATGTTCACAGTCCTTGAGGCAAAATTTAGTTCTTCACTAAAAGCACTACATCTTGTGTCTTGCCACATCTATGTTCATGTTTTCCCAGCAACCATGTGGCCCCTTGCAAAACCCCTTCTGCCTCCCACACAGCACATGACCAGCCTAGCACCCCTTGGGCACTTGGCATGGCACTCCTTGGTAGATTAACTTAAGGATTATTTGGTCAACTATTAACAGGCCTCATTGATAGAGGCAGTGAGTCTATGACAAAACAAGTATCAGTCAGTCTTCATATGGTCAGACCACTTGGAAAGCTGTGGCAGGTGTGAGAGGCCAGCAGCAAACAAGAAGTGACCCCCTTGGGAGAGGCTGCATCCTGTGAGAAGCAGCTGAAGGAACTGGGCGTATCCATCCCTCAGAGCTCAAGGGACAGGATTTCACCCTCCAAATCTCCAAAGGGTAAAAACAGACGTAGTCTGTGGGGCCCTAGAAGACAGAGCCAGACCCATGAGAGGAAGTTAACGGGGTCAGAGGAAGAACTTCATGACAAAGCAGAGCTGGCTAAGGATGGGTGGGAGGGGCTGCCTTGAAAGGCAGTCAGTCCCCCATCACTGGAGGAGTACAAGGAGGGATATAAAACCACTTGGCAAAATCCTATAGAGGAGAATACCAGATAAGGACTGAACTAGACCAGTGGTTCCCAAATGTAGCTGTGCATCAGGATTGCCTGGGGAGCATTAAAAAAAAAAAAAAAAAAAAAAAAAAGCAAAACTTTATAATCTCCCTGGGCTTACCTTCAGAGATTCTAAATTATTAGATGTTGGTTGTGATCCAGGAATTTTTTAAGTTCCCCATATGCTTCTGATGCACAACTATATTTGGGAAGCAGCAGCCTAAGTGGTCTTTGGGATTCTATGACTCCATCATGGGTGGTTTTAAGAAAGGGACTTATCAAGTGAATGCTTTGTCTGTATCTAGAGTCCATCCAGAAGACCCACCCGTGACACTTCATAAGCTGTGGCTGGCACCAGAAGGTAGTCCTGTTGCAAGGCATTTGTAAAAGCATCCAAAAATTTTAAAACTTAAAACCTTCCACAGTGCTTGACATTTATGGTTTAGAGAGACGGATGAATGTGCAATGGCTCAGGGTAAAAGGCACAGATTATTTCTGCAGAAGGAATGTTTTAGATTCATCTTTTTAATTGGCAAAAAATGATCCAGGCCTCTAGAATGCAAGTTGGGCCTGGAGCCACTGTGAGTATTTGGACTGAAAGGATTGAAGGGGAATAATGAGATAACACAAGCCATAGTCAGGTCATTGTCAGCAAAGAGTGTCACCCAGGGATGTGTTTACACTGGCCTGGTGGGGAAAGAGAAGCTATATCTCTCTTTCAGGGTTTTGAAGCCTTGGATGTCTAGGAAGTTGCTGGAGAAGATTCCAGGCTCTGAGATAATGAATGGATCAGACAGATTCCAAACAAAAAGACATGCCAGCTTCCCTGGGCATTGATTCTACAATGAACATAGCAGGTGCCTCCATTCTCTGCATTTGAACAGAAGATGGAAGACGGGGTCAAGACACCAAGGGAGGTGCAAGAAATGGAAGTTTAAAAATAAAGATGCAAATAAATAAATAAATAAATAAATAAAGATGCATGTAAAAGCAACCCAAAATATACCTCCCCCCCTCTTTTTCTCCTACGTGAACCTCTACACTCGGCTAAATTTACAGTCTGTGAACATGAACTAAGTCTGAATGTTGTCAAATCAAAGCAGCCCTGAGTCTTTACCACAAACTGTTTCCCTCCCACCTGCCTGGCTTCCTTGTTTGTTCCCTCCCTCTACACCTCAGTTCATGGTTGAGGAAACTGAAATCCAGAAAGGGAGAGGGACTTGCCCAATGTCACACAGGAGAATGAGTGTCTGAGTTCCGACTAGAATCGAGACTCTCACACAAACACACAAATAACACTGGGATGGAAACAGACGTTGTGGCAGCACATGGATGTCTGCAGTTAAGGATCCTGAAGTAGGGAGATGATCCTGGATCATATGGGTGGGTCCAATGTAATCACAAGGGTCCTCATCAAAGGGAGACGGGAATGTCAACATCAGAGAAGATACGATGATGGAAGCAGAGGTTGAAGTGATGCAGCCACAAGCCAAAGAATGCAAGTGGCTGGGAAAGGCAAGGGAACAATTCTCCCCTAGTCTCCAGAAGGAACATGGGTCTCTGCCAACACCTTAATTTTGCCCAGTGACGCTCATTTCAGACTTCCGAGCCCCCAGAACTGCAAGATAAAGTTTGTGTTGTTCTAAGCTACTAAATTTGTGATAATTTGTTACAGCTAACAAATGGAAACTAATACATTGATACACTCAATCTATAGGCCTTGTAGGCATTTGGGATTATGGCCTCTGGCCTAGCTGGAGCAGGCCAGGTGGTCGACAGTATTCTGTTGTGTAGACACTCCATCATTATGGTGGACATCATTTCTTTTGTCTGCCCAACATTCCTTTCTTCTAAAAACAGCACCCCCTTCTCCTGCCTTCACCCCAATCATATTTTTGAGTCAGAACTACCCATCATAGCTGCATTCTACATATTTGGGAGACCTTGTTAAACCTTGTTAACTATAAATGCCTTCTGTTCTGCGTGTCTAAGTTGCCCAGTGATGCCAGCGCTGCTAGTGCCAAGCCCATGCTCTGAGTAGCAAGGATAGAGGATGAGATCTGAAAGACAAGGAGGGCCCAACTGAATGAAGAGGCAGGTTACATTGCAGGTAATAGGGACAGGCGTGTGCCCAGGCCTGGAGGTGGGAGGGGTCAAGATGCATTCAAAGAACTGGGAAAAGACAAGTGGGCAGAAGTGGGAAGCGCAAAGGGGTGAATGGTTCTGGAAGAGGCTGGAGGCGTGGTCCATGCAGAATTTTGGAGGCCCAGTTAAGAACTCTGACTCCTGGCCCAGGCACACATGGTACCACCTGGAGACAGCAGACAGACTGACCCAAACAAAATGAATGCACTGAACTGCCATATAGGGCTTCCCTGGTGGCGCAGTGGTTAAGAATCTGCCTGCCAGTGCAGGGGACATGGGTTCGAGCCCTGGTCTGGGAAGATCCCACATGCTGTGGAGCAACTTAGCCCGTGCACCACAACTACTGAGCCTGCGCTCTAGAGCCCGTGCTCTGCAACAAGAGAAGCCACCGCAATAAGCCCGCGCACCACAACAAAGAGGAGCCCCTGCTCACCGCAACTAAAGAAAGCCTGTGCGCAGCAACGAAGACCCAACACAGCCAAAAATAAATACATAAAATAAACAAATTTATAAAAATAAAATAAAATAAAAATAAACTGCCATATACCTCTAATAGAGATTAGCACCCAGCTCTGTAGAAGCACAAAGAGGGAGTCCAGATTTCCTTCTCCTGGGATTTCTTGGGAGAAGATGACCTTTCAGCTGAGCCATGTACCAGAATCAGTTCAGACACATATGATTAAACAGAGGTTCTCAACTGTGTCTGTGTGTTAGCATCACCTGGAAAGCTTTTTAAAACACTGATGCCTGAGAAACACTCCAGACCAACTGAATTGGAATTCCCTCAGTGTTGTACTGCGTTGTCTGGTTTTTATTGTTGTTTCATTTTTTGTTTTGAAGTTCCTCTGTTGATTCTAATATGTAGCTACACTTGTGAACTACTGACGCAAGAGGAAACCCAAAATAAAAGTGGCTTAAAGAAAAGGGAAGTGTATCTTTCCCTCACTTAAAAGAAGTCAAGAGGTAGGCTGTCTAGGGCAGGGTGGGAGCCCTGCTCTGTCTTCTTTTCGACAGCAGAGGATCCTATTAGACTTTTGAGGAAGAAGGAGGTCAGTTAACACGATCCCGATCCCATGTGCAATTTGAAAAGATCATACTGGTTGGAGCACGTATCTCCTCTAGTTTCCTGGGGAAAAGTTATGTTACCAAGTTATATTACCAAGAACAGCAGGCGCTGATAATTATTAAGCTGGCTGCTGATGGGCACAGAGGATTCATTATACTCTCTCTTTCTTTCTCTCTCTCTCTCTCTCTCTCTATTTTTGTGTATATTTAAATTTGTTCATAATAAAAGTTTTAAAAAAATAAGAAAAGAAAAAAAAAATAAGAAAAGATTATGTTACCACATCAATAGGATGTATCTTCCTGGTTCAAAGACTCTGTATAATGGATCTGTCCCTTCATGACCCTCATGAATGGCTCCAAGGAGTCCATGTCTTTCTAAATCCACAGTTAATTATTGGACAGCAATCACAGAACGGGCAAGGGTTGTGCAAAGGGCATGAGGGTTGGAGTGAGAGCCTGGCTCCTGGTCCCTTCACCAGCCTCTCCCTGTGACCTTGGGCAACTTCCTCTCTCTTGGCCTTGGTCTTCTCCACTATAAAAGGAGGGGATATGAGATGAATGAAAGGGCCATTAGGTGATCAGGGCCCCAGAAAGTTCTAGTAAAGCTGCTAAATAATGTTCATTGTTAGCAGAGTCCTTGGACCACAAACTTTGGACTCCAAATGCATGTTACTTATGAAACCCATTCAACTGACTTTCCCTTCCTGTTATCTTTGCTGGTTCTGGGCCATAATGAGGCAACGGTTGAAGTGCAAAGAGTTGGCAGGGGCCAAGTGTATCTTCACACACTTTCTGATTGAGTGATCCTGAAATGCTGCCCCACCGTTAACGATACATAGTGCAGATCTGCCAACGAATGCACCAGGGTATCTTGGATCCAGCAGTATCCAGCTCCTAGGTGACCAGAGTAGGGCAGCAGGGATGAACAGCTGCTCAGGATGCCCTTGACTTTCACCTCTGTCTCGAGTCAGTTCTCTCTGCTTCAAAGACTATTTCCTCAGCACAGCCCTCACCAGGCCCAGCAGTTTCCACATTGGCAAGCATCTGCCACCCATTATCCCTCCCTCACTCAGCTCCTGTTACTGACAACCCTGTCACAGAGGCCCTGGCAGTGCACAGATGAACGAGACACCATCCCCATCCTCAGGCCACCCATAGACTGGGGAGGCAGACAGACACAGAAACTGGTGTGCGTCTCTCACGCGGTGGAGGAAAGAGAAACAAGAAACGGAGCAAAGCAAAGCCTGGGAAGGTCTGGGGAGGCTTCCTGGAGGAGGTGATACTTGGGCTGAATCTTGAAATCTGAAAAGGGCCAGGGGAGAGATGGCATTTCTGGAAGACAGAGTTGCATGTGCTAAAGGCCAGAGGTGAGTGGTGGCTTGCTGTCAGGGAGCTGTGAGTAGCTCCTGCTGGCCGGTGCCTGCAGTATGATGCGCAGGGTGGGGAGCAGTGAGAGAGCCAAGGCTGGAGGGGTTAGAGGGGACAAATCACGAAGGGTCTTAAATGTCATGCTAAGGAGTTTCAATGTTATCCTGAGAAGGCACAGAAGGACTTTAAGGCAGGAGGGTGCCTTGGTTAGAGAGAACCTTCTAATTTCATCAGATTCCACGGCAGTGAGTGAGGATTAGGTTTCGCTCTGAGTGACAGAAACTCTAATAACAGTGGCAAAATGGGAGTTGATTTCTCTAAATAAGTAAAGTAAGCCCAGAGGTAAGTAGTCTAGGAAGGTGATAAATGATCCTCAAGGATATTTGCCCCTTCCAAGTCATGATTTGGTCAATCTTAGCAGTAAGCATTGTCTTCATCGTTCAAATAAACCTGGGTTTATTTGAGGGTTGGAGTGAGATTTCAGGCGGCAGGATGGAGGGAGGGACGAAGACAAAAAGGCAAAGAATGCATGCCAGCTGCTTAAAGGACGGGCCCCCAAAGCTGCCCCCAAACACTTATACTTTCATCCCACTGACGAGAACTTAGTCACATGGTACAACTAGCTGCAAAGGAGGCTGGGAAAGTAGTTTTTATTTTGGGTGGTCATTTTGAGGGCTTCCATTTCTGTGACTGTGGAAAGACAAGACATGGGATAACTAGGAGTCTACAGACCCTTCTGCTGTGAAGACAAGTGTTATCAATTTCTTTGACAGCTAAGGACACTGAGGCTGAGAGGAGAAAATGATTCACTAGTAAGTAGTACATCTGGAATTGCAAAGTTTGAATTTGAATGCCACTCTCTTAAGCACCCCACAAGCTACTGGAGGTGACTGACCCAGGTTGAGTCTCTCCTCTCCAAATCTGATTCTAAAGATCCTGCCATGTATCTGCCTCAGTGTGTCATCCAGGAGGAGCAGCCCCTAGCAGAGAGGATTCCCATGATGGCTACTCCTGCCCCTGGCCTTATAAAATCAGGGACAGATCAGGGAACAAGGGGGCTGTTAGAGCTTCAACCTCACCGTTGTACAGATGGGGAGACTGAGGCCCAGAGAGGCAAAAGGGCTTCTCCAGGTCCTT
Organism: Grampus griseus; assembly: GCF_964374135.1. Taxonomy (NCBI): domain Eukaryota; kingdom Metazoa; phylum Chordata; class Mammalia; order Artiodactyla; family Delphinidae; genus Grampus; species Grampus griseus. The sequence continues at coordinate 34,356,866 of NC_139000.1, forward strand.
CAGGGAATCAATTCATGGGGAGGAGGGGATTGGACCAGCAACCATAATAAGAACCCACAAGTGCCACAGTCTTATTTACTGTTCATCTGGTGTCAGGTGTGGTATTTAAACAACCTTTTCAGATAGGCTGGTTAAGGCATTAGCTGCAGGTTGGTGAAATTGGAATAAGGAAGGTGCTTCCCATTGTACATCTGTTCATATGGATTATGTATGGCTCATGGAATATTCCTTCCCCAGAACAGAGTGATGTGTCTGCACAGTGAGGACAATGGAACCACAGAGGAGAGAGGACATGAGATGCAGTGGCATCTCATGTGGCTGGGGGGGCCAGAGGCCTGCCTCACTATGTGCCCTCTGGGCCTAACGGTCCACACACTGAGGGGAAATTTTATACAAAAGGCCAATGTCAAGCCAGGTAAAGAGGAGTAGCTTGCTGACCCCCACACCCTGGTGACCCCTGAGGCAGTTCCAGGGTCTCTGTAGCTCTGTGGTCCTTCCCAGCTATGCCCCTGGGTAGAGGGGTCTGGGAATATTCATGAGGAAGGGGCAGTATAAAGTGACTCAGGAGCAGGAACCAGGGAACGTGGCCTCTACATGGGCTGGTGAGAGTCCTCCATGGGGTTGGAGGACAGCTGGCCTGCTCTGTCCTCTCAAGGCCAACTTTTTGGACCAGATGACCTGCCAGAAAGGAGGGTGGGTAGACAGATCACGGGTCCCTGGCTGGGAGGTGGCTTCATTCCCAGCTGCACTCAGGTTCTTCCACAAGCTGGGCCCCACTCTGGGATGCAAAGGGTGGGAGAGGCTCCTCAGGGAGACAATATCAAGACTGGGAAGTGCTTGAGTCCGTGGAGGGGCCCAGGCATGCTCTTCCAAATGTTAACTAACAGAACATCCAGCACTGACAATGTACGTGAGCCTGGCTGTAATTTTTCTATGGCCAGTCCTTGGGTCCCCCTCACTCGGCCAGGCATTATTCCTCTAGATGCTGAATCATGGGGAGGTTTGGGGTGGGGCGGGGTCCCAGGGCAGGGGCTGGGAGGTCAGAGTGGAGGTGGGCTCTTGGGGGCTTAGACATCGGCTGCTTACAAAGTAGTAGGTGTTCGTTTTATATTAAAGTACCCATACGGCAATACTAGTGCTTTTCAGCTGAAAATGAGTCCTGCCTTGTCATTTAGGGCTTGCGCCAAAGGGGTTCATCACTGTGATGGGTTGACTATGAATTCATAGTATTGTCACCCTGATTATATGGGACAGGAGACTGGATCCCAGAGAGGGACAGGGACTTATCCCAAGCCAGGCAAGGAGACCGCAGCAGGCCAGGGCAGGGTAGAGTAGCACCAAGAGGCAGCCTCCACATCCGAAAGCCACTACATCTGTGGCCTTGGAGCTGCAATTAACTGCATGCTGGGGACAGATCAGTGCCTTTAATAGGTATGTTTATTTAACAGGCTTCCTGACTTGTAACACCCAGAGGGGAAAAAAGGATAATTCAATCTTGTTTTCAAGGAAAATCAAAACAAAGAGGGGTAACTAGAGGGCAGAACAATCTTCCAGCTGGAATCTCTGGCTACCTTCCACCTCAGCCCATCTCAGACCTCAAGCGGGGACAAAGGAACAGCTATACTGGGGCAGGTGGTTTATTCACCAAGCAACGTTTGCCAACCTGTTTAATCATTATCTCTTTATAATCAACATCATCGGTTCTGCTTCCCAGAGCCCCAGGTGTGGCAGAGAGCGCCTCACCCCACCCGTAACGTACAGGCCTCAGGCCCCACAAAACCTGGGTCTGCCCTTGCGTGTTCCCTGATTCCTGCTCCCAGGGCTTGTAGCCGCTGGGTTCCATTCCCAAAGCTCTCTCCAGTTAGGAAACTGTTTCTCCCTCTGCCTGAAGAGCTCTGAGGAGCACAGAAGAAGAAAAGCAATTATTTTTGAAAACTGGAAGCCACCCCTTCGAGGCAGCCCTTGAGTCCATTGTAAATCAAGCTCTTGGTCTTAAAACCTGAGGGATTTTTTAAAACTACTGGTCTGCTTGCCAGACAGGTCCTTTCCATCCAGAATATTTATAAATGGGTCATTTCTTGCAACCTTAAGGCAATGCTGGGAGTGAGACACTCACCTAGGTGACACTGCCCTGTGTGGCACTGGATTCCCACAAAGCCAGAGAGACCTCTGATTAGACCGCGTCTGTGTCTCCCTGGAGTTTGAAATGCTTGGTTTAAGTGTACCTGAAAATGTCATCATGTTAGTGATCTACTGGGCCTTTCTATTTATCCTGAAAATTTTGAAAAGGGATAGAGTAGGGGACACTGAAAGATGATGATGATGAAAGATGATCCACCTGTCTAGATTGAAGTATAATAATAATTAATATTTACTGAGGGCTTACTGTGTGCTGAACACTTACCATGGATTACCTCGTTTCAGGCTCCTCACACCCATGTGACATGTACCTGACTATGATTTCTATCTTGGAGGAGGAAGAGATTTAGAGAGGGGTTGCTCAGTCTGGCTCTATGTTATAATCACCAGGGGGCTTACAGAAACACTGACACTGGGACTTCCCTGGCGGTCCAGTGGTTAGGACTCTGTGCTTTCACTGCTGAGGGCATGGGTTCAATCTCTGGTTGGGGAACTAAGATCTCACGAGCCATGTGGCACGGCCAAAAACAATCCATTAAAAGCGAAACAAAACACTGATGCCCAAGCCTCACCCCAGACCACTTAAATCAGAGTCTCTAAGGATAGGGACTGGCCACGGGTATGGTTTGAAATGCTCAGGGTGATTCTAATGTGTAGTCAGAATCAGAAGAAAAGATCGGGTTGCATAATTTGCTCAAGGTCACCCAGCTAATGAGTGGTGGATTCTAACCCAGGATGTCCAACTCACCCAGACTCACTTGAACATTCCGGAAATCAGTGTCAGTCATTGCTCTCTCAGAGGAACTGGGGCTTTGAGGAAGTTCCTTCTCCCCTTAACAACAAAGGCATATGTGAGCCTGAAACCTCCAGCACTTACAGCTCTGGAACCAGAGGTGATATTTATTTCCTGCTCTAAACATTCCTGGTTGTACCAAATGGATATGACACTGTGTATTGGTTTGCTATTGCTGCTGTAACAAATTACCACAAACTTGTGGTTTGAAACAATGCACATTTACTCTCTTATGATTCTGGAAGTCAGAAGTCTGAAATCAGTTTCATTGACGAAAATCAAGGTGTAAAAAAAAAAAAAGAAAGAAAATCAAGGTGTCAGGGCCATACTCCTTCCTGAGCACAGGGCAGGCTCTAAGGGAGAATCCACTTCCTTGCCTTTTTCAGTTTCTAGAATGACTTTTCTTGCATTCCTTGGCTCACGGCCCCTTCCTCCATCTTCAAAGTCAGCAGCATATTATCTGCTTCTCTTTTGTAAGGATACTTGTGATTGATTGCATTTAGGGCCTACCTGGATAATGCAAGATAATCTCCTTATTTTAAGATCTTTAACTTAATCACATCTACAAAGTCCCTTTTCCCATCTAAAATAATACAGATTCCAGGGATTAGGACCTGAATCTGTTTGGGCTCATCCTCCGACATGCCCACTTGAAATCCTGGGGGTGGGGGTTGATCTGGTAGTCTGTGTCCTCCACAAACACCCAAGCACCCCTGGGGAGCCTCGTGAGTACCCTAACCCCTGCTCCAGGCCCACTCCTCTCTGCTGTTGAAGGGGTGTCTCACTCTGCTTGGGCTGCCATAACAAAATACCACAAACTGAATGGCTAAATTAACAGAAATTTATTTTCTCATGTTTCTGGGGGCTAGAAGCCAAGAGTTAGTTTCTGGTGAGAACATTCTTCCTGGCCTCCAGACAGCCACTTCCTGGCTGTGTCCTGACATGGTGGGCAGAGAAAGAAAGCTCTCTTCTTATAAGGATACTAATCCTATTGGATCAGGGTCCAACCCATATGATCTTATTTAACCTTAATTACCTCCTTATAGGCCCTATCTCCAAATACAGTCTTACTGGGAGTTAGGGCTTCAACATATGCATTTTGGGTGGACACAATTCAGTCCATAGCAAGGACTGCAGGACACAACTACTAAGGTTTAGAGGACAGAGCTGCTCATCTCCAGGGAGCTCTCCTTCTAAACTAAGCTGGGCTTTGGGGAGATGAGAATGATTTAACTTCTAATGTTTTTTGGGTTTTTTTTTCTGTTTATAGAAACAATTCATGTTCATTGTTAAAAAAAATGGATTGAACTGAAAATATTGGAGTGAAAAGGATAAAAATCATCCAGTGATAACCACTATTCCCATTTTTGATGTTTCTATCCAGTTTTGTTTTCTATGAATATACATGAGACCCCGTGGTTTGGAATATTTTTCACATGAAAGGCACGGTGGTGAAGTGTAGTCGAAAGAACATTGACCTTGAAGCCTGAAGACCTGGGGTCCCAGTCTCATTTCCCCACTTCATTTTTTAGGGGTCCCTAAAATTAAAAAATGTACTTTTTCTGAGCCTCAGTTTTCTTGTCTGTAAGTTAGAAATAACTATGCTCATTCTGCAGGGCCACGGTAAGGACTAAGAGAACCACGACTGTGGAGGTGACCAGCACACCAAAGGGCACAACCAAGTCCAGCATTGTGTTGGTCAGTGATCCATTTGAGCAGCAGAGGAGAGAGGAGGGAACAGCCCAAGGACCATTGGGACCAAAGCCCTGGAGGTGGGAAGAGCATGGAGGGGAGGGAGGGTTTGGGAACGGGTGGCTCAGAGTGAGTGAGGGAGCATGAAGCTTGGGTAAGTAAGCTTGTGATGGAATCTGCCCTCTATTCATATGCCGGCTCATCTCCCATCCAGCCTATGCCCCCAGATCCACTGCCCCTTGCCCAGTGCACTTGGCCTCCCTCCTGGCACTCTCTGCCTTGGACAGAGGCACAAACTACCCTGGATTCACCTTTATGTCCTTCCTCTTCTCTTCACCAAAGTTTACCCCTCCTTTGTCCCTTTCCCATTTCCCTCTGCTCTCTGCCTGGGTCAGGCTGGATGAAAACAACCCCAGTGACCAGTTAGGGATTGGAGTGGTCAGAGAGCTATATCTGCTAAGGCATTCTCACCATGTGTCCTTGGACTTTTCTTCTCCTCTCTGGGCATCTGCTGTTCACCTGCAAAGCCCGGGGGCTAGACTAGACCAGTGGTTCCCAGTTAAAGGCTTTTCAGAGTTAAAAAATTCCAGAGGACACTACTGCTTGGAAATACGTCCTCTCAGGTCAGTACTTAATAAACTCAGCTTGAGAGGTAGACACAATAGATCCCAGCAAAGAGCCTGAGGGAATGGGTAATGACAGGGGCCTCTGGGGACAAAAAAGGCTGAGGACTTCTGACTGGGAAATCTCTCAAGTCTCATCCAGGCGTCGCAGTCTGAGACTCTCAGATTTCAGGTCAGCTTGAGAAAGAACTTTCCAACCAGAACTGGCCCATAATGGAAAGCACTGCCTTGATAGGGAATGAGTTCCCTGTCATCAGGGTATGCAAACAGAGGCCAGACATTGGCAGGGGTGATTGTAGAGCAAGGGCTGCAAACTGAAATGCATCCAGGGGCCAGGCAAATGACCTGCCAAGAGTGAAGTAGGTTTGTATATTAAACATGTAGAGGGGGCTTCCCTGGTGGCGCAGTGGTTGAGAGTCTGCCTGCCGATACAGGGGACATGGGTTCGTGCCCTGGTCCGGGAAGATCCCACATGCCGCAGAGCGGCTGGTCCCATGAGCCATGGTCGCTGAGCCTGCGTGTCCAGAGCCTGTGCTCCGCAACGGGAGAGGCCACAACAGCGAGAGGCCCACGTACTGCAGAAAAAAATATATATATATACATGTAGAGAGCCAAACAAGAATCGTCTCTCCCAATTTTTTTCTGAGATCATGTGGCCCTCTTAGCCTGCTTGCATGCATGCTTTCCTTCTTTCTCTCTTTCTTTCTTTCCACCTTTCCTTCTGTCTTTCTTTCTGTTCTATTTTTGGTAGATGCAAATACTTCTCTACTCTACGAAAAATAATGCTGCAACTGGGTTGATATACAGTAACTAGTCCTCTGTCTCAGGACAGGGAACAAAGTGGTGAGGACTGTGGTCAGCAGGCATCCCACACACTCTCACTGGGACAGCCAGGCTGGGTCACAAGCCAGAGTGGTCAGAGTTTCCTACTTTCCAAAGAAGCAGAAAACTTGGGTAGTTATAAACAACCTCCCTCTTTTTTTTTTTTTTAAGCTGTACTGCTTTAAAAAAAAAAAACAAACCCAACTTTTTATTGAAGGATAATGCACAGACAGAAAAGTGGATACATACATCACAAGTGTACAGCTTGAGGAATTTTCACAAGATGAATGTACCTGTGAGAGCAGCATCAACATCAAGAAACAAAATATTATGAGTGCCCAGACACCCTCACCCTAGCCAGTGCCCCTTCCAGTGACCCTCCCTAAAGGTAACCATTGTCCTGACTTCTGACACCATAAACCAGTTTATCCTGTTTTTAAACTTTACAAAAATGGGACTCTATTAATGGGAATCATAGGACATTGCATCTAGTGTTTGTCCCTCAACATCGTGAGAGATTCCGTCATGTAGCTGTTATTTCATCCTCACTGCATCTAGTGTTTGTCCCTCAACATCATGAGAGATTCAGTCATGTAGCTGTTATTTCATCCTCACTGCTGTATAGTATTCCTTTGTGTGAATATACCACAATTTATTCATTCACTCTACTCTTGATGGGCTTTTGGGTTGTTTCCAATCTGGGTCAATTACATATTGTGCTACTTTGAACAGCATGTGTCTTTTGGTGCCCAGATACAATTGGAAGAGGAATTGCTGGGCCTCTGGGCATGCAGGCATGCAGGTATTCAGCTTTTAGCAGATAAATGTCAAACAGCTTTCCAAAGAGGTTGTTCTCATTTACACCCCAGTAGCTGTGGATGAGAGTTCCAGTTGCCCCACATCTCCCTGTTTTAAAATATTAACTACAAATTTTTAACACCCTTTGCAAGCGAAACAAAATACGGATTTGACTGATGACCACCTGTTTTCAACCTCTCTGGTGGAGAGAATTCAAGTGACAGAGCAGCTGAGGGTTAGACAGGAGGATTTCCTACATCTCTTTTGCTGGGGAGCCCAGGACTGACTCCAACAAATGGCTCAAATCTCTCTAAATTCTCTGCTCCCACTCAATACCCACCTCTAAAGTTTGTGAAACAGGCCTCACCTCCCCACTTCCCTCCCCAGATCACCATGAGGACATACTGATAAACACCTGCAGATCACACAGTGACGAGATAGAAGGCTGTAAAAGTACAATAATCATGGGATAGATCAGCATTACACCCAAGGCCATGACTCCTTACATCAGCCTTTGCCCCAACACAAATCCTCTGCCATCCAAGAGTTCAGTCCAGGGCTCCTTACTGTGCCCATGAGGCCCCTCAAACTCTCCAAGGAGCGCCCTCTGCCCCTGGCCACAGACTTGGCTCTGGCCCGATTCCCCCACTGCCTTCAGTCTTCACCGGCTCCTCTCCTTGCAGCTGCCTTGATGAGTCAGACATTCCCCCAACTCCTCCCAGTCTTTTGGTCCTTTGCCTTCTCCTCAAATCTGTCACAGACTTGCAAGCCTGTCTGGAGCTCACCATGCTCACCATCTGCCTCACCACTCCTGAGGTTCTCCAGGATGACTGAAATTAGAGACTTGACTGAATCCTGACCCTGCCCCTCACTAGATGAATAACCTTAGGCATGTCACTTTACCTCTCTGTGCCCCGATTTCCACATCTGTGAGAAAGGAGTATCAATAATACTTATCATCTAAGATAGGCATAAGGAATAAATGAAATAAAGCACTTACAGACTGTTAACCTCAATGCCAGATGGGAGATTTAAGGCCCAGAGAGGTGAAGGCACGAGTCTATGGTCACACAGCATGTCTGTGGAAGAGGTGGGAACTGAATCTAGGTTTCCTGGGTTCCTGGCCTCCGTGCACTGCCTGGGAGGGGTTTCTGCTGTGTTGTGCAGACCAGTGAGAGATTTCAGGTCAGGCCCTAGGAGGAACCAGAGTGAGGAGCGAGTAAAAGGTCCATTTCTAGTCCTAACAAAAGGTAGTTGTTCTCTTTTTCATGAAAGCCAATCATATACTAGGTGTACTACACGCTTTATAGTCATGAACTCTTCCCTCAAAAGGAAGCAATCATTTTACAGAAGAGGACACTGAGGCTCAGAGAAATCCACAAGCCTTGTTAAGTGGTGGAGTAGGGGCTGGAACCCAGGTAGAGAATACAGACTTTCTAAGATACTAGGCTGTTGCCAGCTATGGGGTTAGATTGCTTGCATCTTTTTTTTTTAATTAATTAATTAATTTTATCTTTGGCTGCATTGGGTCTTCGATGCTGCACGGGGGCTTTCTCTAGTTGTGGCGAGCAGGGGCTACTCTTCATTGCGGTGCGTGAGCTTCTCATTGTGGTGGCTTCTCTTGTTGCAGAACACAGGCTCTAGGCGTGTGGGCTTCAGTAGTTGCAGCATGCGGGCTCTGTAGTTGTGGCTTGCGGGCTCTAGAATACAGGCTCAGTAGTTGTGGCGCACGGGCTTAGTTGCTCCGTGGCATGTGGGATCTTCCCGGACCAGGGATAGAACCCGTGTCCCCTGCATTGGCAGGCGGATTCTTAACCACTGCGCCATCAGGTAAGTCTCTGCTTGCATCTTTTTAAACTAGGGTCTTCAGATAAGTGTGTGGTGCTGGGGGGCGGGGTGGCTGGGCTTCCTTTACTGGGACAGGCAATTGTATCCCAGGAGATATGGCCCATTTCAGAAGGATCCTTTCTCTGAAAATCTCCGTCTTTCCTTCCACACCTCTCCCCCACCACCTTCACCTTTGCTTTTCCTTCACCTTCACCAGGGGACTTTGGTGGGAAGAGCTCACTCTGGTGTTGGGAATCTCCTTTTCTATTCCTGAACTGGGGTCCCATTCTGCCTGCTTTCCTAACCCCACTTCTGGGCATTTCTCTTCTTTGCCCTTGACCTCAGTTTCCCAATTTGCCCACTGACTACAGTGAAGGCTGTTAAGTGACCCTGACTCTCTTTTCTTAACAACATTTCCACCTGCTCCATACAAGGGAGACTCAGCTGGGGGTCAGGGTCAAAAGGAAAGCAAATGAACACAACATTGTAAATCAACTATACTTCAATAAAATAGATTTAAAAAAAAAAAAAAAAAGGAAAGCAAATGGATTGCAGTAATTCACACCAGGGAGTGAATGGCTGGTAGCTCCATAACTACACCCCTGTCCCCCATTACTTATACTAGCCTTAAGAGCAAAAACAAAATAAATAAACAAAGGAGTGAATCATTCTAGTGGCGGTTCATGTGGACTGAAGAGAAAAGGGAAATACTCTGGCAATGAAGACAAGAGAGTTTGGGACCAGAAACCTCTTCTCCACAGCCTGGAGCAAGACTTCAGTTTCTGGGATCAGACAGAGCTGAGGTCCAATCAGCCCTGCCACCAATGGGGCTGTGTGGCCTTGGCAAGTTCATAACCTCTCTGAGCCTCCTTTTCCACATCTGTAAAAGGTGGTCACAGCCCCTGCCTCTGATGTGTAATGAGCTGTGAGCAACCAGTCCAAGTGGGGCAGCCAGCTCCTAGCAGAGCTCCCAGCGGGTGCCCAGGTGTGGGATCTCCTTCCTTCTTTCCTTCTTTCCACTGCTGAATGTAGACCTCCTCCCCCCTCTGCCCCCAGGATCTGGGTGTGTTGGCTGGGAGGGGGGTGGACAAGGAAAGGAAAACCAGGTCTGCCCTGGCCATCCAGGATGGGAAGATGGTGGGGGACCTCCCTCGAAGAAGCCCCTAGCCCCACATTTCCTGACTGGGTGCAGATTTTGGAAGTTGAGGGTTGGCTGTGGGGCAGGCCTGGCTGTGGGCTCTGAGGTGCCAGGCGGGGTGGAGGGGGAAGCAGCTTGCCTCCAGGAAGGTTGGCTCAGCCCACTGCTTTGTTTAGCTTCAAACATTCAACTTCTTGCTTCTATCTGAAAACCTGCATCGGATGCGATGGCCTGGCAGCTGGTGAGAAATGGAAGCTGCATCTGGGCCACTAGAAGACTTGGCTGCTGTGTGTGTGTGACAGCCCAGGCCTCTCTGTGCCTGGGACCTCATTCATTCACTCATTCATTCACTCACTCATTCATTCCCATCAAACATCTACTAGGTGCTTACTCTCTGTGCTAAATGCTGACATCCAGCTGGTGAGAATGACCAACACGGCCCCTGCCCTCAGAGTATAGCTTATAGGGGAAGGGCCCTTAGTAGGTCTCTAGTCAAACCACTGGTGTAAAGGTTGAGGTTGCTAAGTGTTCTCAAGAGCTGGAATATGCTACCATCATGGGCCTTAACCAGGTGGAAGGGGCTGGTGAATTTAAATGTTTCTACTAATCCATTCATCCAACAATTATTTACATCTACTCTGTGCCCAGCATGTACTAAGCCCTCAGTGGAACTGTCACCCTGCCTGCCAGAGACTTCTTTAGGGCTGTGTGGAAGTATGATTATTTTTCTCTGGACCTTCCATGCTAGACCCAGGCTTGATTGTACAATAGGGACACAGATACTGAGACTGGAATGGGAAGCCATGCAGAAAAGCAGAGAACCCTTCCTGTCTGAATAGGAATTTGGGGAAGGAGGGTCCCAGTTTATGGCTAGTATTACTGTAAACACTGGGCAAGTGAGAGACTCAAGTTCCAGCTCTGGTTCTGCTACTCAAGGGTTGTGTGACTTCAGGCAAGCCCTCTCCCTCTCTGGTCTTCACTTTCCCCTACTGTATAAGAGAGGGGTTGAAGCAGCTCAACTCTATGGTCCAAGCCACAGAGCCCAAGACAACATCTAGGACAGAGTAGGGGTGTGGGAACAACTATGTCATTTGTCATAGGGGGCCAGATGCAGCCAGCATTGGAAATATGAACAGGGCTTATGACAAACAACACTAATTAGTGCCACTAACACTCTCATCTTACCTCCTCAAAATCAGGGTTATTTTGTAATTTGAGTAACACAGCATCACATGTTTATAGTAATTCTCAGATCATTGGGTGTCCACTTAATTATAATATGGTGATAGGTTCTGGGACACATGAGATAGAATTCTAGATCCTATCTTTGCTTCCAAAGAATAAAGCATGGAAAGGAAAAAAATAGTAACTTTCCAGAAGAGACACCTAGCAAACACTACCTCAACCAAGCAGCAAGGAGAACCTCACCAGTGATGTCAAGTGTCACCTGGAGTGATGTGATGAGAAAGGCACTTCACATCTGTGCTATTCTTTCCATAAACCTCCAACCCCAGTCTAAGCATGAGAAAAACAAGAGATAAACCAGACTGGGGGACATTCCAAAGGATACCCAGCCAGGACTCTCGAGATTGTCAGGATCATGAAAAACAAGGAAAGACTGAGAAACTGTCATAGACCAGAGGAGACCGTGAGGAGACACAATAACTCACTGCAACATGGTGTCTGGCATTCGATCATGGAGCAGAAAGAGAACATTAATGGAAAACTGATGAAATCCAAATAAAGTCTGGCATTTACTTAATAGTCATGTACCAATGTCAAATTTCTTTGTTTTGACACATGTACCATGGTAACGTAAGGCGCTAACTACAGGGAGAACTCTCTCCTATCTACACAACTTTGAATCTAAGTTTATTCCAAAATAAAAAGTTTATTTAAAAAAAGTAAACAGCCACATTTTAGGACTAAAATAAAAGCATTTGGCAAAAAAGGAGGGAAGGATGATTAATAGATAAGATACCTTCCTTCTTAGAAAATGCTGTAGAATAATTTGCTTTATCCTAGTTGATGGGGTTAAGAATTTTGATAGTTACAAAATTCCTAAGGAAAGTTTTTGAAACTAAACCAAGCTACGAGGATTTATATAATGTGCTGCTGTATAATCTCATGCTTTGGCTCTGTGCTAATATAGAGGGCTGCACAAGGTGCAGTAAGAGCACAAGAAGAATCACCAACTGTGGAAGGGTTGCAGAAGGATTCCTAGAGGAAGGGGCATTTTCAATAGGATCTTGAAGGATGTATAGGAGTTATCAAGCTCATGAGAAAGATTAAGGCTAGGAATCTCTAGAATTATATTTAATAAATATTCATTACCCACTAAGTGCTAGGCTCTGAGGATATAGCTGTAAATAAAACCAATAAATGTTCTCTGTCCTCATGATGTTTGGTTTCTTGTTACTTTCCACAATATATACAATTACACAATTGTAGTTATGGAGTATATGTGTATTCCAAAAATAGCAACTACTGGGCCTGCCCTGGCACCCACTCTGACTTCTAAGGGATATCATTCCACATAAAGCCTGTTGCCCAAGCCACCATGCTTTTACCAGGCTGGTTTTCCGGAAAAGCAATCTGTGCAGTTGCACAGGGCATTTGCCATTGTCTTGAAATGCTTAATACGTTTACCTTTGAACTTGTGTTTTGTAAATGAAGTCTAATGAGACAATGGAGCACGCATGTGAGAGGGGAGACATGCCTGGTGGCAGGACATGCGTGCGTGGGCTCAGCCCCATGGGGAGAGGGCAGTGTGCAGACCAAGCAGCTGGCCTGGCCACTTGATGTGCACACACACTATACCTGGGGCAGTGTGGAGTTAATGTAGGACCCAAGGAGGCAGGCAGGGCTGGACCTAAGCCCAGATTGGTGGCGGTGATGGTGACAGTGGCAACAGAAGTAGCAGACTTGGCAGCAGCCAAGGCCCCAGGAGAGAGGGGCCTTCACATCTCAGGTGCTGGTCTTTTACTCCATTTATTGAGGAGCTACTATGTGTCAGGTCCTGTTTTTGATAGGAACTCTAGTTATACCCCACTAGAGGTGGGAGGAAATGTGATTTTTTATCCCATTAAAAAATGTTATATAGCAAATTTGGAGGAAATAGAAAAGAAGAAGAAAAGGACCCCATAGACTCAAAACCTTAACAAATAATTATTAACATTTTGGTGTTTTTCTTTCTAGACTTTGCTATGCATATTTTTACATGGTTTAAATGACATATATTCTATCAAGTGAATACACTCTATTAACTTTGACATTTATGTGGTTTCCAATTTTTTGATAAGACTTTGCGCTACATCTTTCTGCATAATTGTACTTTTTAATACACTGACTCGTTTCAAAAAAGCATAAAGTTTTTCATGAATTTCAAATTATTTCCTAACCCAGAATTTCTGTTCTTTGTTTGCTATGGTCTCCTTAAGTAACTCATTCACTCCTGTGTTTGGTTATTTCAATACTTTCTCCTCAGCTTTACAATAATAAATTTAATAACTCAGATGAAATGGACAAATTCCTTGGAAGACACAAACTACCAAAGCTTCACTCAGGAAGAAATAGATAACAAGAATAGCCCTGTATCTGTTAAAGAAATTGAATTTATAACTGAAAACCTTCAACAAAGGAAACTCCAGACTCAGATGGCTTCACTGGTGAATTCTAATACCAAGTTATTGAAGGAATAAATAATACCAATTCTACACAAACTCTTACAGAAAGTAGAAGAGGAGGAAACACTTCCCAATCATTTTATAAGGCCATCACTTCCCCGATACCAAAAGCAAAGATATTCTGAAAAAAGAAAAACCTATAGTCCAATATTCTTCATGAATATAAATACAAACGGCTTCAGTAAAATATTATCAAAGCAAATCCAGCACAACTTACAAAGGATAATTCATAATCGCCACATTGGGAAATAACCTAAATGTCTTTCAACTGGTCAAAGGATAAACAAACTGGTTCATTCTTACAATAGAATACTGCTCAGCAATTAAAAGGAATGAACTACTGATACATATAACGTGGATAAACCTCAGAGGCACTATGGCTAGTGAAAGAAGAAATACTCAAAGGCTACATACTGTATGATTCTATTTATATGACATTCTGGAAAAGACAAACTTATGGGAACGGAAAACAGATCACTGACTGTCAGGGTGGGGAAGAAAGATGACTACAGAAGCACAGCACAGGGGAATTTTGGGGGGTGATAGAATAGTTCTGTGTCTTGACTGTGGCATTGGTTACATGACTGTGGGCATTTTTGTTGAAACTTGTAGAACTCTATACAAAAAAGCATACATTTTACAACATGTATATAAGACCCCAATAAAAAACAGAATTAAAAGGTCATCTATGTTTCCATTTATGACATTCTGGAAAGGGCAAAAACTGAAGGGACATAAAAATAGGTCAGTGGTTGGAGGGGCTGGGATGGAATGAGGGGTTTGACTATAAAGAGGCATGAGGTAAATTTTGGGCAGGTCACAGAAATATGCTATTTCTGGATTGTGGTGGTGGTTATAAAACGCTATATGTTTGTCAAAATTCATAGAACTGTACACCAAAAACGGGTAAATTTTACTGTATGTAAATTATACCTTAATACACCTGTCTTTTTAAAAAAAAATGTTTAAATCTTATTTATTTTATTATTTATTTGGTTGCACCAGTTCTTAGTTGCGGCTTGCAGATTCCTTAGTTGCAGCTCACTGGTTCCTTAGTTGCGGCCGGCGAGCTCCTTAGTTGCGGCTCATGTGCTCTTTAGTTGTGGCATGCAAACTCTTAGTTGCAGCATGCTTGTGGGATCTAGTTCCCTGACCAGGGATCGAACCCCGGCTCCCTGCCCTGGGAGCATGGAGTCAACCACTGAGCCACCAGGGAAGTCCCTACACCTGTCTTTTAAACAATCTTTATGCCCTGGATCACCCATGACTGCTTGGTACCGTAGTCTCTAAAAGGACAGATGTTTACATTTCTCTTAAGGCATTGATTGATGTCAAATGCTCTGTCTCTGGGTTTCAGCTTTCTCTTCTATAAAATGGAAGTTTGACCCTTGTGATGTCTTTTAATGGTGAAGAACATGGTTTTGAAGCTGAAAAATTCTGTTTTCAAAATCTGTCCCCATGACTTCCAGCTGTGTGACTTTGGGCCAATTATTTAGCCTTGCTATGTCTCAGTTATACCATAACAACAGTGCTTACCTCATAGACATGTTGAAAGGATCCAGTGAGATGGTCCATAAAGAGTTCAGTGCAATGTCAGACACAGGGTGAACATTCCACAAACGAACCTAGGTGCTCAAGTCTGTCTGTCCTGACCTACACAGAACTGTACAGGGCGATGAGGGACTCTGGAATGGGTATCAGCAGTAGGCTGAGCAATGGGTCCCCCAAAGATGTCCACATCCTGATATCCAGAACCTGATAATGTTATCCCATGTAGTAAGAGACTTTGGAGATGTGATTAAGAATCTCGAGATGGGAAGTCTCCTGGATTATCCAGGTGGGCCCAATGTAATCACAAGGGTCAAGGAAAGAGGGAGGCAAGAGAGTCAGAGACAGAGATGTGACAACAGAAGCAGATGTCAGAATGATGTGGGGCCATGAGCCAAGGATTGCAGACAGCCTCCAGAAGCTGAAAAAGGAAAGGAAACAGATTCTCCCCTAGAGCCCCCAGAAGGAACGTAGTCCTGCTCATCTGTTTTAGTCTTCTGACCTCCAGAACTCTAAAATAATACATTTGGGTTGTTTTAAGCCACTAAGTTTGTAGTAATTTGTTACAGCAGCAAGAGGAAGCTCATACAACATCTCAGGTGAAGGGATCCTATTTCCTGAGACGTGGAACTTGGTACATTGGTACATGAAGGGCGTGGAGCTGAACGTGTTCTTATAATTGGGCCTGACTGGGACAATGGAAAAGGCAGGGCCCCAGCAAGTGTGGAAGCTCTGAGTAAGGCTCCTCTGCACCCTGATCTGATGGCATGCAGGTTCCCTTCCTCCTGGCCCACTGACCCCACTAAGTAGAAGCTCAGTGATCTAGCCTCCATACCTGAGGATGAGTCCTTTCATCCCACACTATGAAGCAGCTGCCAGGGGGCTGGACCCTGCAGGGAGTTCCCTGTTAAGTGGAAGCCTTACCCTCCCCTGCCTCTCAAGGACCATCCTGGAAACTTTGCCCTGTATGTAGCCATGGACTAGTGTAGCACTAGAGGTGATTCAGATCCTTCTTTTCTGTGGGGGTTTGGGGGGATGCTTTCTTTTGATGTCCACTAGAGGGTACTGTGTGCATGTATACAGGAGGCTCTGAACACTAATCTGGGCATCCCCTCCTGCAAACACTCGAGTAGTGAAACACAGACAAAGACATCCCCACGCAAGTGCCTACAATCAGACACATGGGCACACAAACCCACAAATCACATACACAACACCCACTCACACACCTGGATAGATGTGTATATACATACAAAGCAGCACACGTACATGAAAACATCTACTCATGCATATAGTCACATGGCCGTAAGACGCACAGACACACACAATGCACATATTCACATACATTCAGATCCACACAGATTCATCTATACAGACAGACAGACACACACACACACCACCACCAGCAACAACAAAAACCTAGACATACACATGGCTAATTATACATTGGCAGACAAATATAGTCATGTGTATAGTGTCATAAATACACATTCAGACACACAGACATTAGCATGGAAAAACAGACATGCATACATGTCCAAATACCAACAAGTGTGCACACACATGCACACCTACCCTGGGCCTTTGTTATCTTACTTTTGTGGAAAACGAAGTCCCTTGAGGGATGATTAACACTGTGGTGTTTTCTAAGGAAAACAATGAAAATGTCAACTTTGTACTCCCGATGGAACTGTTTTATTCGTTAAATGTTAACGAAAGGCAGTTCACTGAGTTTTTAAAGACAGAAATAGCCACCCTGCTCTGACAAGGCAGAAAACCTAAGTCACAATTTTGCAAACAATTTATTAACATATGGAGTTCTCTCAGACACCCTAACACAGAAACTGGTTTTTAAAAATACTGAAGAAACTTCAATAGAAAAATCAATATAAGCCATAACATTATGTAAAGATAAACAATAAGTCCAAACAAGTCCTTTCATCTTAGAAAGGATGATAAAGAAGCATGGAGCCTTTGCAAATGATTATCAGATGGCCAGGCCTGGAAATTTGCCTTCCATGAGACAAAGGCATTAAAATAAAGGAAAAGATAAAAGATGGAGAAAGGGAAAAGGGCCTGTGAAAATAGCTGATTCGATAACAGCATTGTATAGCCGAGAAGAGGTAGCTGTCAGAAATGCACTGCGCTCTGACAGCCAAGCCCTGGCATGAAACAGGTGAGTGTTCCCCGGGCAACAGGCAGAGGATCAAGTGGGGGTGTGAGTGACACGGACACACAATGTCCATTGCTGTGTTTTCTCCATAGGAGTCCTGTAGGCAGGAAGGCGAGGCTTGGCTTCTGGGTCAGAACATCCAGGTCTAAGTCCCACCTCTGCCATCTTCCTGGCGTGTAGTACTGGCAGGTCCTTGTCCTTCCCTGGGCCTTGGTGTCCCCAGGTGAACAATGAGGAAGTTGCCTTTTCTGATCTCTGAAGTTCCTTCTTTCTCTGATACCTTACCATTACGAACCCCCAACAGCATCTTTCTGAGACCCCCTTGCATCCCATGGCCAGATATCATTGAAAGTAGCTCTGTTTGTGCACTTAACAAAGTGCCCGTTCCAGCCCATCAGCTCGATCCCAGGGAACAATAGCTCAGGAATAGATAAAAGGCATTCATCAGGCAGCCAGGCTCAATTATCATGTCACGCTGAATGAATGTATTTTAAAATCTTTTCTGACAAGAAAATGTTCCAAGTAGGTACCTTCAAATTAGCTGGAAAATCCAGAGAATTCGCTATTAGGCTTTCTTTGAAGAATCTTTATTCCCCCCTACTGTTCCAGAGGAATTCCTTGGATATTATTAATTCCTTCTAAGAGTCTGATCTTGTGCCCCCCGCTGGGACGGAAACACTTTATCTGTCCGCCTGGCTCCTGGGAGCCACTGCAGAGATGATACACACCACAGCCCTGACAGAGGATCACCTGTCCATTTATTTCCAATGTCAGGTGGGCTCCCATGGAAATTCAGTTCAATTAAATTCAATTCCACCCACATTTACTGAGCATCTTTTCTGTGTCTGAGAGCCCTGGGATAAGAGCTGAGTCTACCCAGCACTTATTGTTGGAGGGACACTCCGCTAATGGGGACATGCTTATAACAGATGAGTGTCAGCAGCAGGGAGGTCCTGTAGCCCAGTGAGACTACCTTTTGAAGCTTGATTTGGCCACTGGCTGTGTGACCTTAGGCAGGTGACTTCCCCTCTCTGAGCCTTGTTTTCCTTACCTCTAAAATGGGGGAAATGACATCTAACTCCTGAGGCTATGGTTAGGAGGGTCAGTTTCATGGGACACAGACTGTCCCTCCGTCTGACCCACCCGTGGTCAAGCCCTGGCATTCCATCGTTACCTCTGCCTCCTGAGGCCGAGGGGTCATTTTTGACCTCTTCTCCACTCACAACAACACAGCAGTCTTTCTGCTGCTTTATTCTCAGCTCCATGTTGCAGATGGCTCCACCTGGCTATGGTCTGGAAGGAGAGATTTCTCTAGCCTGATTGCATCAAATGCAGAGATACCTGGAACTTGTGGCTCTGATGCCGAGATTTGGAAAAGCAACAGCAAGCATTGGGGGAGAGGAGGCTGTTTCAGGGAGTTAGTTTCCAAATGAATATAGAACAATCTGCTTTGGTTTCTTCATATTGTGTGTTTGTGCAGGAGCAGATTGCTCACCGGGGGAGACCTCTCACTGACCCACAGAATTTCAGGGCTAAAGGGGGACTTGGAGGGCACCTTGTTCTTATTTTACAAGTAAGGAAACTGAGGGGAAGAGACTTGTCCCTGGCCTCTGTCCCTCCTTGTATCTCACTCGGTCACAGATCACCACGCAGAGGACTGGGAATGGGTCCCTCTCTCCAGCTTCTCTTCCCTGATACTACAGCCCCTGGCCCTGGACCCACGGACTCTGCCCCGCCAGGAGCCTGCAGACCCTCCCTGTTCTTCGTTATGGGGCGTCCAAGGCTCCTGTGTGCAGTCAGTCCTGGCTCCACCAGCCCTCTGCACCTCCAGGCCTCGGGAAGAGTTCAGCTGGCATCTCTTCAGTGGGATTACTCCTGGCTACTCTGAGTGAGACTTTGTGTGATGAGACCTCTCGTTGCTTGAAGGCTGTTTAGGTGATATCTTTGGTCCCGGGGATAGAACTCAGATGCCACCGGGTGCCTGGGATCTTCTGCTGGGTTTACTTCATTTCACAGTTTACAAAGCACTTCCACCTCCGCAAATGGGTGGGTTCATCCATCCCATTTTATATATGGGGAAACTAAGGCTCTGAGAGTACAAGCATCATGACCTAGTGACTGAACCAGAGACTTACAATTTGAGTCGAAGTAAGCCTTCCATGGGACGAAGGAGCGTTGTGTCAACAACAGAGAGTTTGTTTGTACTTACTTTTGCAGTCACCCTCGTCATGGGGTTGATCCAGCTGTTGTTCCCTGGGAAAAGCAAAGCACCTACCCGCATTCTCACTAGTTCCTTAACTGATAGTGTGTTGCCTGATACTGTTCTCAAATAGCTCCTTGTGCATTTTACTCTGACCAGGGGAATGTGCAGAGGAAGAATTCAGAACATTCTGCCTCTGGGGCTGCCTCAACACCCAGGGAAGTGGAGCATGCTCAAAGAGGAGGCCAGTCTTCTTGGCCAGGAAGAGGAGGGGTCTTAATGGACAGGAGCAAAGGCCTGGGGAAGAGGTGTGCCCGCCAGACGGGACAGACAGCAAGGGCACAGGCCCGCAGGAAAGAAGACACATGTTTGGGAATAAGGACTTTGATCCGGGTTCAGCATGGGATGCAGGCGTGTTTGAGGAGGAGAGACGAGCTGTAGTAAAGGCCTTGACTGTGAAGATAAGGAGCTCAATATGATCTAGGAGATGGGAAACAGCAGGATGAAGAAGTGTTCTGAGGTCTTTGTGAGCTGAGTGTTGGATGGAAAAGGGTAGAGATGAGACGAAGTCCATCCATCAAACAACCACTCAGTGGGAAGCAAGTCTAGACCTGGTCCCGGGCCAGGTCTGCCGGCTCTCACCAAGACGGGAGACCAGAAGGAAGAAACCGGCACCCGAGGCTCTAAGCCAGGCTCTGGCCGCCGCCTCTGGATGCCTCCACCTCAGACTGTGTCTTTTGAGGCAACACCTTCATGAGGCAGCCTCAGAGGCCCTTAGCTGCCTCTCTTGTAAACACAGATGTTTTACTCTCTTGTCAAAGGAACTCTCCTACAGGTTGCCTGGGGGAAAACAGAAATTTCAACCCCTTCAGCCTCCTGAAAAAATGCCACTGTGAAGTCTCTGGCTCGCACACACATTTGTGCAAATCTGTCCTCTGAATGCAGAGAAGAGACTCTACCTGCTCTAGGCCTCCGCTCCTTCCTGTGGTAAAGGCAGGAGCTGGCCAAGAAAACCTACTACTTATACGTTTACCTGTCTAGCTCCCCACTAGACTGAAGCCACATTTCACATATGTGGGAATGCCTGGTTTCTGCCACAGCATAGGTCTCAAGAAATGTTTGTGGAATGAATGAATGAATGAGCAGATAACTAGGATTTCAAAGCAATCTGTGAAACACAACTTGAGGGTGTGCAGCACCCCATGCACCAGACCAGGGTTTAAGCCTCTTCTCTTTGCCACTGGGTTCAGGGTCGGACGTAGATTTCCCATTAGTCATCTCAGATCAGGGCACAGAAAGGGCTGGGAGTCATTCCCAGAAGACACACATTTCTCAAGGACAATTGGGTCACTCAATTCACACGACAGCTGTTGTCTGGTTAAATGCCCACTTACCATCACATTCTAAATAATGATCTAGAAGACCCTGTCCCCGGAACCCAACGATGAATGACTGCCAAGGTCAAAGGGTAACTTCAACTTGGCCTCTTTATGGCTGTCTCGGAAAGGCAGCTGGGATGTGGGCATTGAGCTGGATGGACTGGGGTCTCTCTAGCCCTGCTACTCAGTAGCGCTGTGATACCAGCATTCCTTGGCCCCTCCAGCTTCCTCTTTGGTAAGACAGGAGAAATAATACCTGGGATCTTGGAAACAAACTGTTGGGCCAGACTGCACGATGTGCTCAGGGGAGTTGGTTCCTACCCTTGGGTTCCAGCTCTGCCTCCAGGCTCTGAGTCATCTCCCTCAGCCTCTGCTCCTCACCTTTACAACAGGCATAATAATATCCACTCAGGAGGTTGGCTGGGGTCAGGGTTAAATGAGATAATTTACATGACAAGGCTGGTAAACTGAGAAGTGTTGTGCGAAGCTAGGATTCTATTTTTAAGAACCCTTCAAACCAGATGACTACATGTTCTGTGAAATGTGAAGTGCGCTGGCCTGGATACTGTGGTTTCAGCCCAGCCCTGTGAGTGAGGTAGCTTTCTCCTAGCAGGTCAATGGCTGGGGTGCAGTAGGATGTGTGATTGGAGTGGGAGTTGGGGTGGTGATGATTAGGGGTGTGGTGAGAGGAGCTAATGCTAGAACAATAATGAATGGAGATGAATGATTTTAGGCTTTATCCAGTAGGCAATATGGAGCGTGGAAGGTCTTTAAGCAGAATCAGAATGGTAAAGTAGAAAGAACATTCTGGTAGCCTGTGTGGAGGATGGCCTGGGGAGGGTGAGGTTGGAGCAGGGAATTGATGCACAGTTGTCCTGAGACCCATGTGAGGGATGGCAAGGCTGGAACAAGGCTGGTGCGACTCCAAGGTCTAGGTCCACGGCCACAGCACTTTGGTGCCTCACTAATTAATTGAAAATACGACGAGAGACCTTTTGCTAAGAGCAAGGCTGAAGATAACAGCATTAACCTTTTGTAGGAGGGGTTAAATGTCACAAGCAGGAGGGGAGAATTGGTTGAACATAGCTTCAACCACAGCCTCCCAAATGGCCCATTTTATCTTGGTAACGATTTCTCTGAAGTCATTAAACAGGCAAAAAAAAAAAGGTCCTATGAACAGATTTGTACTTTGCTATACTTGTTTGAGCAGATGTTTTTATCTAGGCCTTTAGAGGCCACTATTTTCCATTTCAGAGGGACAACAATCTAGGTAGTGGGAGTGGTACTTTCCCCCATGAAAATCCTGCAGACCCTTTGCGTCTGACAGAGTCTCGCCGCAGGGTGGTTCAAGTGAGGGAACAACACGATGATGCCCATAAAGGCCAAGACTGACCCAGCGCCGCTTCTGTCAGTGTATTCACTCTGGTGTCCTCAGCCCTGGCGCTGTGATGCCTGCAGTCAATATCTGCTGTAATGTGTTTTGGTCTCATTAACATGGACTGGATTAAGCAGCTGCATGGGCTTTTCAATTAGGAGGAGAAGTTTCTGACAGTGTTTACAAAGGGATTAGATCCCTGTTTAGCATGTGATGGGGCTCACCTCTCCTCCCTTCCTTCCTTCTCCTATTCCCCTTTCCCCTTCCTCCCTCCCTCCCTCACTTCTTCCCTCCTTTTCTCCCTCGCTCTCTCCCTCATTCCTTCCCGCCCTCCTCCTTCTTCTTTCTCTCCTTTCCTTCCCTGTGTTCCGTGAACAAATGAGTTTACCCTGTTTCCGTCTGGGGGATATCTGGCCAGATGTGCTGTTATGAGTAGGCAGGAGATTAGCATCACTTAACCATCTAAATGGGTGACGTCTCATCCAGCTGCCTACCTGCACTTGACTCTGCCCCAGCTTTTGCTTGCGTACCTCCAGCCCCTGAGAGCTCACTACCTCAGGACCCAGCCCACATCACCATGAGACGGCTCTGACTACAAGAAGATTCTTCCTGGAGCTGAGCTGCCAGCAGCCCCCAGAAGGAGTTTCCCCTCACACCCCAGGTCAGCTTTTCAGGGCCATCAAAGCCAGTCTGCTGCTGCTGCAGCTACTCCGAGACGACCTTTTGTGGCCTAGAGACAGAACTCTCATGCTGAAGGTAGTCTCCCTTTGTGCCATCTCCCCATTTCTCTCAAGGGGGCTTCTCCTTTCCATAACAGCCGTCCTCCCCTCACATGGGCACATGTGCTTATATTGTCAATCATGCTGCTAATAGCCTTTTGTTCTGTTTTTAAATTTAAAATATACCATAAACATGATTCCGCATTGTATGCCCACTCTTCAAAACATTCCCCTTTAAGCATGTCAGAGTATTTCATGTCGAAGCATCGTGGCTCGATTCACCATCTACCACGAATGCATGCACACCCTGCTTTTCCACATTTTTCCACAGCATCTTTGTTTACTCAGCTTTTTACTTCTATTAGATTATTTCCTCGGGAGAAACACACATTAGCGAGGCCCCCAGATCATTCGTTCTGTTGTGACTTTTGGTACACACAGTTAGGTCACCTAGTAAAGCATCCGTGCCCGCGGAGGTTGCCACCCCAAGAGCTGGGTGTTCCACCCTTACTAGCAACATCACCTGGATCAGGTTCCTCTTTTGAATAATTTTCCTGTTTTATGGGAATAAAGCCATCTTGAGGCTGTTTCAACTTGATGTCTTTCACTACCTTTTAAAGAAGAAAAGAAAAAGAAGGAGGCTACATTGCTCCTTGTGTTGGATTGCTATTT
The DNA here is from genome assembly GCF_964374135.1 of Grampus griseus. NCBI lineage: Eukaryota > Metazoa > Chordata > Mammalia > Artiodactyla > Delphinidae > Grampus > Grampus griseus. Next base: position 34,380,450 of record NC_139000.1, read on the forward strand.
GCCCTTCTCTGGTGGGAACGGTCTGTCTGTACCCTCTGCTCATTTACGTCATTGGGGTATTGATGTTTTCCCTACAAATTCCAATGAGCTCTTACCTTGTACAGATATTGAACCCTCAGTCTGTCCTCAGTCTGACCTTTTCCCACAGCACTTTTCATGTTTATTTTAATCACCTTGTTCTTGTTGTTTTCTGCCCGGGGGAACTCACTTCTGGGGACCAGGGGAAATCCCTGGGCACTGACTGCTCAACCCCCCCACAACTGGCAACTTTGAGAACTGAAACAATAATATTAATAAAAGTATTGTACTAGGTGCTCTGACTATATCTTTGCTCCTCAAAGCAGCCCGGGCAGACATCGTGCCTATTTTACAGATGAGGAAACTGGAGGCTCGGAGAGGTAAAGTGGCTCATTCCAGTCCACACAACATGCATGCTGAAGGTAGCAAAGGTAAACATTGTCTCCAGATCTGCTTGCCCTTTTCTACAATACCAGCAGCCTGCAAAGAAGTAAGAAAACATCTGCTGCCAACATCTCCAGGTTTGCGACTTCAAACTCCCCTGGTAGGAGAGAAAATTACCATATTTGGGGGCAATTTACATCAAATTACCATGCACCAGCCAACAGCTGCCGCCTGGAGCGGGAGGCTGGCTGCACGGAGATGATCACATTTGTACACATGATAATGAAAACCCACGCTCGGGCCTCCACATTCTCCCATAAATATGGTCATTATGATCTTGTTGGCATTGCTTGTTGAATTCCATCTTGCAAATTGTTTCCTGGTTGCCTGGGGGAGCTGACTTGGACTCTTCTCATTCTCCTTTTCTCTAAGATGTGACAGTGCTTCAGCTCGCCCACACCTCAGACTGTCCTCTGCCTTGAGACTAAGGATTCTCAGGATGGCTTCTACTCAATCTTATGCACATTTGTCAAGTGCCTGCGGTGTGGTGGTGTGGGGAGCTAACAGGGCTCCCGGGCGAGGCCCTCTCCTTCACTGTGCAAACAGACAACTTCTGCCCAGAGGGTAAGAAACAGGAATTAAAGCCCAAGATACAAAAAGGACCAAGGAGGGGTGACACATGCACCTCTCCATGGCACCTGGGTGGGGACAAGCAGGCTGTGGAGCTCAGAGTCCTGACACACTCCATTTTTAGTAGTTAGGGCTTCCTGATTGTAAATAAGAGAAATCCTCTTCGGCTGGCTGGAGGTTAGGGGATGGGGACGGAGGGGATTTTGTACCAAGGCAGAGAGAATATTATGAAATCCAAGGGCTAGGTCAGGCCACACCCCAGAGGGATTAGAAACAGGAAGTAGAAAGCTAAGCAGAACCCGGGGTGCCCTCTTCTCCAGCTCTGGTCTGCTTCTCTCTGCAGAGGCTCTGATCATCTCTGCCTGCGAATGTGCATCCCCTGCTCCTCCCTCTGTGTGGTGGAACACGATACCCAAAGCACATGTTTATGCGTTTTTAGTCCAGCCTTCCAAAGGGTAACTCTCTGGTGTCCCAATTCTAAATTGTCCCAAAGAGCTGAGAAGTGGCTCTAATTGGGTCAAGTGCCCATTCCTGGCCCAATCACCTGTAGCCTAGAGGGAAAGCTCACCTCACAACACATGGCTGCTAAGAGCCCACCGTGTGGGTGGGACTGACGTTTCCAGGGAAGAGGCACTCAGAAGATAACCAAACTGGCTTCTGCCACACTTCCGTCTAGCACTTTTTTATTAATTGAAATTTTTATTGAAATAATTGTAGATTCACATGCAATTGTGAAAAATAATGCAGAGAGCGCTCTTGTGCACTTTGCCCAGTATGCCAAACTATAGCATATTATCACGTCCAGGATTCTGGCATTGGTACAACCCACCGATCTTATTCAGACTTCACTAGTTTTTACTTGTACTCAGTGGTGTTTCCTTGAGTGTCAAGTTCTATACAATTTTGTCCCCTGTGTACGTCTGTGTATCCAACACCACAGGATCCCTGGGTTGCCCTTTGTGGTAGGCTAAAGAATGCCACCACCCCTCTCCCCGAAGGTAGCCTGGAACCTGTGAATGCTATCTTATATGGTAAAAGGAGCTTTGCAGATATGATTAAGCATTCTGAGATGGGGGAGATTATCCTGGATTATCCAGGTGGGCCCTTAATGTGATCACAAGAGTTCCTGTAAGGGAGAGGCAAGAAGGTCAAAGAAAGAAGAAGAAAATGATGGATATGAGAGGTTGGTGTGATGCAAGGAAGGGGTCATGCAGCAAAGCATTGCAGCAAAGCCTCCCGAAGCTTTAGAAAAGGCCGGGAAACAGACTGTCCCCCAGAGACTCCAGTAGGAATACAGCCCTGTCAACATCTTGACTTTAGCCTAGTGACGCTGATTTTGGACTTCTGGTTTCCAGAACTGTGAGTGAATAAATTTGTGTTGTTTTAAGCCACTAAATTTGGTAATTTATTACAGCAGTCACAGGAAATGAATACACGCGTATATAACTATACCCGCCTCTGTTCCAGCATCTACCACCCTTCCCGCCAGCAGCAACCAAAAATGTGTCCTCCATTTCTAAAATTTTGTCATTTCAAAAATGTCACATACATGGAATCATACAGTATGTAACCTTTTGGGATTGGTTCCCCCACCACCACTCTTCCACTCAGCATAATTCCTGGGAGATGCATCCAAGTTCTTGCATATATCGATTTAAAAAGTCCATTCCCTTTTATTACTGAGTAGTATGCCATGGTATGGATTTAAGTCTAGCACTTTTTAGTGCCTGTATATTTTATCTTTATTATAAGGTTTAATTAGGAATATTCTGACAACAGGCTCTTGGGGCAGCATGCAGGAAGGAAACGTAAAGATCATTTCATTCTGGTGTTATCAGACACCAGAGTCCCCTCCGGAGCCTGCCTGCCAAGTGCCCACCAGCCTCCGCTTGCATACCTTCTTTGACCAGCTGCTTGCTACCTCCTGAGGTAGCCTAGTGCATAGTGGTACAGCTCTGCTGGAAGTTCTGGTCTTGAGCTCAGTGAGATGCCTCTCTGGCTTTAATGTTCTAGGAAGGGGATGGTGTCAGACACAGAGAACTCCCCAGAATGGGAGCATGTACAGCTGGAAAGGACCTGAGAGGGAGTCATCTGGGCACTAACCTGGGCCCGATTAGCATGTCCTGGACATCTCCCTGTCCCATGCCAGCTCTTCTTCCCCAGGAGCCTTACCCCTCGTGGCCCTCTACTGGGAATCCCCTGCTCCATGAACCCTCCTCCTCCTCATCTGGCTCCATCCTCCCCTGTCTCCTTCCATGGCTCCATGGGCATCATCCTGCCTTCCTCCCAAGCCAATCCAGAGGGACAGTGGCTGTTAGATTAAGAAGAGGGCCCCTCTAGTAATCATAATAATAACAATAGTTTACAATAGATTTTAGGCCATATCATGTTCTGTGCTGCCACCCTGAGTGAATGATGCCATTTAATCCTCTCACAACCTCTGGGCTGTTATCCCATTTCATAGATGAGGAAACTGAGGTCCCAGGTCACACAGCTTGAAAGTGACAGAGCTGTCACTGAACTTGGGCTGTCTGGAGGGAAGGATCACTTCAGGATTTGTGGACTGAGTGGATGGTGGGACCACTCCCTGAGATGGGGAACTCAGGAGGAAGAGAAGGTATGATGGGGAAGACACGTTGTTTGGGACTGTTGAGTTTGAGGTGCCTGAGGGAGGGCCAAGAAGGGCCTCCAGAGCTCAGGAGAGAGAGATTAGGCTGGAGATGCAGGCTTGGGAGCCGGTGGTGTCCTCACGGCTGCAGAAGCCGAGGGGTGGCTGGGCTTGCCCAGGAAGAGAGGAGGAGGGCAGAAGAGAGGGGTGGATAGAGAAGGAAAGATTGCTTGGAAAGGTGGGCTTCACAAGGAAAGACCCGTGGAGTAGACACCACGGGGCTGTGACACTGAGTAAGGAGGACCGGGCACTCCTGATGGTATGTGGCAGTTCCGTGTGCCTGGTCAGCACCGCGGCACCTGTGAGGCAGGTACTGTTCCCTCCATTTTAGGTGAGGACTCTGAGGCTCCGAGTGGTGCAGGGACAGGCCCAGGGCACCTGGGGTGGAGATGAGATGGAAACCTGGGCCGCCCCTCCAGCTGTGTGGATTGTGTGATAAACTTTACCTCAGAGTCAGGGCAGATAAATATGAAACAAAATGGATTGGCTCAGACAAGCGGGTGGGCTGGGGTGCCCAGGAAGAGGAGGGTGTAGGCTTTGAACCCTGACCCACAGCCCTTGGTGAGGACACCCCTAGGAAAGGGGGGTGGGCAAGGCTTGGAGAGGGGAGCCCAGTGTGGGGTGAGGGTGGGCGGTTTGAAGAGAAGGAGCCAGCCCAGAGGGAGAGGCTGGAGGCTCAGAGCAGACAGAAAGAATAGCTTGAAGGAGAAGTAATCAGACCCTAAGCAACGGAAGGGACCCATGCCCAGCTATACCCTTTAACAAAAAGGCTCCTTCCAGACTCTTCCCCTTTCTCAGTTCTCCCCTTGAAGGAGGGGGGCTGGCCCTGCCCCCTCTCTGAGCCATGCCTACCCCTACCGCCTAGCCCAGTGAGGAGCACACTGGGGATTCTGAACAAAGACATCAGGGAACTAGAACAAGAGCGGATCACAACCAGCCCCTGTGGCTGCCAAGCCGCCCTCCCCCATCCGCACACCCCTGCGCTCCCGCACACACTCCTTGGCTCAGGCCCAGCACTGGGCCTTCTGGTGAGAACCCCTCCCGTGGAGCGCAGCCTTCTGGGCCACTTTCTTCTCCCGGACTGAGCTGACAGGAGCCTCCAGGAGATTTCAAGGCAGCTCCCCTCCCCCAAGGGAGGCCTTTGTCTTTGTCTCCATGCAGGAGGCAGCAGCAGGGCGGGGTTTGGAAGAGAGGGAGCTGAGGTTAGTCTTTGACCCCAGGAGCTCGCAAATGGGGGTGAAAGATGGCAAAAAAGAATGCCTTTTATACTCTTAATGCGAAACCTTTGGGACCTCAGAGGGCTGAGAGTTCACTGCCTTCTGGAAGGTGGTCACAGAAGGCTTCAAGGAGGAGGCAGCCTTTGTGCTGTCCTGGAAGGATGGTAGGGCTACCTGGGCAGAGATGAGGAGGAAGTGGAGATGCGAAGCACCAGGAGCACTGGGGAACGGGGCGTGGTCCAGTCTGCGGGGCCTTCGAGAGTGTGGGGAGAGATGATGGGGAGATGGGAGATGAGGCCAGAGAAGCCCCAGGGCAGCCAGACTGCGGAGCGCTTGATTGCTGGCAGCATGAGTGCTGTTCCCAGGCAGTGGGGAGCCACAGAGATTTTGCACAAGTGAGGAACTTGATACAAATGTTGGCTCCGGCCACTTGAGTGGAGGATAAATGCGTAGGGGAGGTGGAGGCAGGGAGAGCAATGGCGGGGGAGGGGGCAGGGAGGGGATCCTTGGTGGCCTGGACGGGGCAGTGGCAGTTGGGGTGGAGAAAAGGGTGCACACGGAAGAGCGCTTTCAATAGAAGGCAGAACTTACAAAACACGGGACTGATTGGAGAATGGAGAAAAGTCGAGGAAGAAGCAGCAGTCAGGGGTGACTCCTGGGTGACCCAAGCGGCCCTTGGCCGGGAAACCAAGTCAGGTAGAAAGCAGGAGAGGGTTGGGTGGCATCTTCTGAGCACAACTGTCTATGTCCCTCTGGATATCTGTGACCCCACACATGTCTGGGAAGGTGGTTTTGCTCTGGGCAAAGAAGATTTTGCCTTCATCTGTTCCCACCCATAGTCTCCCAAACTTGTGTGGGAGGCATAGAATAGGTGCTTGGAGCATGTGGTATGTGGCAGGGTCGGGGTGCTGTAACCAGCAGGCCTGGCACAGGAGAGTACCCCAGGGAAGAGAGAAGGAGCAGGGTGGGAAGTCACTGACCACACATGGAAGGGGTAAAGGGAGAGCACTATTTGCTCAAAGATAATTTCTTTTTTTAATTTTTTATTTATTATTTTCTTATTCGGTACGCAGGCCTCTCACTGCTGTGGCCTCTCCCATGGCGGAGCACAGGCTCCAGACGCGCAGGCTCAGCGGCCATGGCTCACGGGCCCAGCCGCTCGGCAGCATGTGGGATCTTCCCGGACCAGGGCACGAACCCGTGTCCCCTGCATCGGCAGGCGGACTCTCAACCACTGCGCCACCAGGGAAGCCCAATTTCTTTTTTTTAAATTGAAGTGTAGTTGACTTACAATATTATATTAGTTTCAGGTGTACAACATAGTGACTCTTTTTATAGATTACACAGCATACAACATTATTATAAAATACTGACTATATTCCCTGTGCTGTACATTACATCTCTGTGACCTGTTTATTTTGTAACTGATAGTCTGTACTTCTTAATCCCCTTCACCTATTTCACCCTTCCCCCTGCTCCCTCCAGTAACCACTAGTTTTTCCTCTGTAGCTGTGAGTCTGTTTCTCTTTTGTTATCTTCGTTGTTTGTTTTGTTTTTTGGATTCCACATATAAGTGAAAACATACAGTATTTGTCTTTCTCTGTCTGACTTATTTCACTTAGCATAATACCCTCCAGGTCTATCCATGTTGTTGCAAATGGCAAGATTTCATTCTTTTTTATGGCTGAGTAATATTCCATTGTGTATATATACCACATCATCTTTACCCTTTCCTCTGTCAGTGGGCACCTATGTTGCTTCCATATCTTGGCAATTGTAAATAATGCTGCAGTGAAAATACATGGGGTACATGTATCTTTTTGAATTAGTGTTTTCTGACCTTGACTTTTCCCATTATTCCAACATTGACTGATCACCTCCCGTGAGCCAGGTAGTGGTAGAACCATGGCGGGTTCTGACCCAGCCCTTACCCTTAAGGAAGTCTCAGTCTAATGTGGGGAGGGTGACATGGACATAACAGCCTCCAATATTAAGGCTCACAGTGCTCAGTGCCTTGAGACAGGGACAGGTCAGTGAAGGAGTCTTAAACGAGGTTTCACCTCCAGGACTTGGAGATAAGGATAATCCCGGGAGAGGAAACAGTCTGAGCAAAGGCATGGAGACAGGAGCCTATTCACGTAGACCGGAGCCCAGAAGGATTTGAGAAGGGAGACAGGACAGGGGAGGACAGCAGAAGCAGCTCTGGAAAGGCAGGCTGAGGCAGATGCAGGTGACCTGGGCTCTGGCTGTGGGTGGGAGGCTGCAGCGCGGGCAGTAAGAAGGGACAGTGGGGGTAGGCAGAAGGGAAGGATGGATGATGGAAGAGTTTCATAAAAGGGGAGGCTGTGATGGTTGCTGAGCCTGAAAGGTCACTGGGCCCTGGCCGCCTGCCTCTCCAGGACCTCTCAGTTTACATTATTGTCTGGGTCCTGACTCCTTTATATTACATTTCTGGATCACCCACTCATAAATCCTCATCCTGCCCGGGGCCAGAAGCCCTTGAACAGAGAGCGGCTTTGATTTAAAGACAGGAATGGCAGTAAAGGGGGAGCAAAACTATCTGGAGAAGAGCACAGGCTTCCCTGGGGGCGACAATGTAATTAAAATGGGGCTGGCTCTCTTCCTGGGATGGAGACGTCTGGCCCAGGCTCTGCATGGCCCTAAGAGCCTCCCGAGAGCACAGACAAGGGAAGACTGCCACCTGCCACCGTGCCAGCACATCTCCATGTCCAGGAAGAAGGGCCAGACTCAGAGCTGCACACCCCGGGCTCCAGCCCAGCCCCCTGCTGGGATAAGCAGACTTCTAAGACAGCCTCCAATAATCCCACCTGCTAATAATCATGGCCTTGTGTAATTCCCTCCCCTGGGGTAGGAGTCTGGAGTGGAAGTAGTGACTTGTTTCTGATGGATAGAATGCAGCAAATGTGTGGGATGTCACTTCCATGATTCGGTTACGAGATCATGACCTCCTTGCTTGCAGACTCGATCACCTTCTTGGCTTGTACACTTTGATAAAATGAGCTACCATACTGGAAAGGCCCCCACAACAAGGAACTGAGGGTGGTACTTGGTCCACAGCCAGCAAGGAAGTTAGGCCCTCAGTCCAACAACACACAAAGAATTAAATCCTGCCAACAATCACGTGAATGAGATTAGAAGCAGATTCTTGTCAAGTTGAGCCTTCAGATGAGACCACAGACCCTGGGCTGATGCTTTGATTACAGCCTCATGGGAGACCATGAAGCAGAAGATTCAGCTAAGTCATGCCTGGATCCCTGACCACACAAACTGTGAGATAATAAATGTGTACTGTTTTAAGCTGCCAAGTTTGGGGGTTATTTCTTACACACCTGGCAACAGATAAATCATACACCCCCTGATTTAAGCCAGTTCATTCCTTACTCTAAGTCTCAGTGTCCCCATCTGAATAAATGGGCTGATGATACACAGCCCAAGGGGTTACTGCAAAGATCAGAGACAGTGGCAGATGGGAAAGGGCTCCATAGACTATAAAATGCTATATACATGGACTGCATTTTTGTGAATATGACTACCTCAGTGAGAGGTTAGGCAGAACTTGGTTCTCATTTTAGCTTCTCAAGTCAAAGGCCAGGTGACCTTGTATAAATCAGTTAAGCTCTCTGTCCTTAGTTTCCTTATCTGTAAATGTGCTTGTTGGGAGGAACAGAGGAAAATTCAGATAAAGCACCCAGCCTGTGCCTAGCACGTAGCAGGCACTCAAAAAAAAAAAAAAAAATCATGACCTTCTGACTCATGTTATTATTATCATCATTGTGACTCTGAATGAGATGAATAGGATGGGCACTGTGAACCCTGGCTCAGCCATCTTCAGAGAGGCCAGCACCTGTCATCCCCAAGAGCTCTGGACAACCAGCCTGATCTCATCTGTAGGCCAAGTGGGTCTCTCTGGGGGAACCAAGGGCAGAGGGCAGAGTGATCCTGCCCTGAGATTCACCCTCAGCAAGGGTTTATTAAGGCTGCATTATTAAGGAGACAGCTGGCAGAGAAGCATCTGAGATGCAGGATGCAGAAGTGGACCCTGGGCCCATGGCCCACTCTGCAGTGGACGGGCCCCTGTTTAGCCTGGGTGTCTGAAGCCAATCCCAGAGTAACCTGAGGAAACCCTTGAAGTCCTTGAAGGGAAAGTCAGGCCTTCCTAGCAGGGATCATGAAGGTGCAGAACAGATTCTGGCAGCATGTATCCTGTCCAGAGGATGCAGAGTGCTAATGGCAGATAAAGGAGACGAGGGAGTCAGAAAGGGCATCCTGGGGACAATGTGCATCTTGGTTAACCTTCACCTTTTCTCATCTCTATTGGGTGTTAGATTCTGACTGGGTGGCCTCTGGCCTTCTCATGGCTTGCAGGTAGGGGGCATTCTACACCCTCCTGGGCCAGAGTCAGCTGGGCAGAGCAGAGTCATTGGCCCAGAGAGAAACAGTGACTTACTTGCTCAGCTGGTGGAGGAGTAGGGAGCAGGAAGAGGTCGGCCTGACCTCAAAGCCCATGAAAAAAAATCAGTCTGTAGAAGCTGAGGTTCTAAGGCTGGACTCATTCCTTTTCCTTGAAAAGAGAGGATAAAGTTGAAAAGTTTAGCACATTTTAATCCTAAAGATTTTGGTCCAAAGAATGACCTTCTTGCAGTGACAGAGCCTGAGTGTATTCTGTCCTGCACATGGCAGAGATAATGACATAGATGCTATGAAGTAAAAGAGTTAGGTTCTGGGAGAGAGAGACAAGGATGTGGGAGACCTAATTGGGAGAGGTGAGAGGTATCAGAGAAGACTTCTCTGAAAAGGGCTTAGGTCTAAGGATGAGTAGGAATCAGCCAGGGGAAAGGTAGAAAAAGAGAGTCACAGGAAGAGGGAATAGCTTGTGCAAAGGCCCTGGGACAGGAAGGCACATGGTGTATTCAGGTGATGGAAAGGAGGCCAGTCTTCTTGGAGTTCAGTGAACACGGGGATAGTTTATTGAGGCCAGAGTGTGCAGGACTCTTGGAAGCCTTGGTAAGAAGTTTGGATTTTATTCTAAGTGACCCAATTCTCATTATAAACAGGCCAGGCCTCTGGGTGTGTGGGAGGTAGGGAGTGGTAGTAGGGGTTTGGTTGGAGATGGTGCCACGTCCTGAGATTAGGCAAGCAGTGAGTATGGGTGGTGGATGAGAGATTAATAAAATGTGGGAAATTTGGGGCAAGTTTAAATGCCTATGACCAGGGCAGCCTCAGTTTCCCTGGGCACCTTGGTGTTAGGGAGCTTGCTCCAGGTTTTAAAGGACTAGACTGTAAGAAAAGACATGGGCACAGATAAAGATAACAAAATCAACGTAGTTCAGCCATCCATGAACTTTCCTAGGTCCTACAGAACTGTATCCCTGGACAGGGTGCTGAAGCTCTGGCACATCTGGTCCAAGCCTGAGTCACCTACTCTGCCAAGTAACCCATTGATGGGTTCTGTGGGCAGGGATCTTCTCTTTGTCCCTGCGACAGGCAAAATAATGCCCCCAAAGATGTCTATACCCTAATCTCTGGAGCCTGTGAGTATGTTAGATTACATGACAAAGGGGAATGAAGGTTGCAGATGGAATTAAGGTTGAAAATCAGCTGACCTTAAAAGAGGGAGGGAGAGTATCCTGGATTCTGGGTGGGTCCAATGTAATCACAAGGGTCCTTAAGAGTGGAAGGGGGAGACAGAAGAGGACGTCAGAAAGATGCAACCTGAGAAGGACTTGACCAGCCTTCTTTGCTGGTGCTGAAGATGGAGGAAGGGGCCACAAGCCAAGGAATACAAGTGGCCTCTAGAAGGTAGAAAAAAGCAAGAAACAGATTCTCCCCTAGAGCCTCCAAAAAGGAACACAGCCCTGCTAACACCCGGACTTTAGCCCAGGGAGACTTGAGTTAGACTTCCATCCTAAAGAACTGTAAGATAATCATACATTTGTATAATCTGAGCCACTAAGTGTGTGGTAATTTGTTATAGCAGCAACAAGAAACTAACACAGCCCTCTTTCTCCCCAAAGGCAACCCTGAGGCATGTGGGCACCACCTCTGTGTGGGTGGGCAGCTTGTCCTCAAATAAATAAAGTCACCTTCCGTAAACTGGAGCACAGCCGTAAGAGCACTGGACCTGTACTCTGGGAACCTGGGTTCAGTCACTGTGGCTTTGCCAACTAGGTATCCCTTCCCTTCTCTGGCCTCAGTCTGGAATGGGGCTGATACCCACCCCCTTTTGTCACCTTGCAGAGGGAGAGCACTCTGCGAACTGTAAGGTGGGACACATATGTGAAGGATGTTCATTATGGTGCAGGGATGAGTGGCAAGGAGAGGGAGGTCATAGTCCTAGAAGACCAGACATTTAAATGAGGAGAGAAAAGACACAGGCACAAGTAAAGATAACAAAGTAGAAATGCCACAGGGAGATGTGACTGGAAGGTACCGAAGCCAAGACTGGAGGCTAGACAGCCCTGAGTGTGTTCAGGGAACTGCAAGTTAACTGGCTGGGCCCAAGCTTGGAGCCTCACAGGAGAGGGATGGACACGAGGCTGGGGATGCAGGCTGGAGCCTGGCCTTGCAGGGCCTGGAATGCATGCCAGGCAGAGCAGCCCAGACTTTATCCTGAAGACAGACCCTGGGGAGCCCTGCTGGGGACTAAGTAACTTGGAAGGCCACACAGGGGCTGGGGCACAGGATCACCTAGGAGACTGATACAAGGATCTCAGCGTTGGACACAGGGGGTGGAGGGGACCCTCGGATGTGTGTGGATGCCCCATTTGTTCTTCCTCACTCACAACTCTGCCCTCATCAGCTGGGAGCCCTTGACAAATCACCCTGTAAAATCTCAGTCTTCCCTCCTGTAAAATGGGGCTGATAATGCTAACCCTCTTATAGTGTCATGAGGCTCACAGAAGAAAACACACGTAAAAAACTTGATATGGACTAAACGCTACCCATCTGCCAGGCTCCCTTCTCATCATCCAGTGACGTCCACCCCACTCAAGGGGATATTCTGCAGCCCTTCTCCCCCGCCACTCCCCAGCCCCACCTCCACCACCACCAGCAAAGGCAGCTCTTCTTTTCTGTTGTCTGCTTATCTGTGCAGAGCATCCCCACCTTCTTCAATAGACGTGTTTGGAAACAAGAAATTGCTAGAGAGATGATTCAGTCTTTGGCCTCAGATTGCGTCTGGACATAAGCAGGCCCATCTGCAGAGGCTGCACTGCCAAATTCTGTCACTCTTGCTCCATATGGTCTGTGCTCCCCCCGTCTTCCCTCCTAGAGGCTGCAGTCTGTGCCCGTCTCTCACTCCACTTTGGTTGCTACACAGAAAATTCAGTGAGGGGTATCTTGCTTCCAGTGGGTGGGGCATCTCTGCTCCTCTCCTGCCCTGGCTGGGTATGCTACCGGGCCAGAAACACAGGGTGGAGTGGGTGGTGGGCTGCTTTGGGCCCTCTCACTTCTTGTCCATGTAGAGCCACAGTGTGGAGTCCTATTGCTGAGAGGGCTGGAGAGAGGCTGTCAGCTCCCACTTGGGCAGCAGAGATCTCTCCTGCAGGAAAGTAACTTCCTGAAATGCTAGCTCAGTTGTTCACCAATCCAATCCCTTTGTCCTAAAACAGAATGATGTTGGATGGTCTCTTCTGACCACATCCTTGTCCACAGGCTGATTGACCTGACATTGGAAGACCCTAATTCACATCAAGCTGTGTGACCTTAGGCCATCGATTAACCTCTCTGAGTCCCCCTTTCCTCATTTGTGGTCTGTGAGTAGCGATTCCTTCCCTGGTCACACCATAGGCTGGATGTCGGGGTCTAATAAGATAATGACTGTGAGAGAGCTTTGTAAACAGTAGAGTAGCAGATCTCAAAGTGTGGTCCCTGGGCCATCAGCCATAGCATCACCTGGGAACTTGTTAGGAATGTAAATTCTCTGCCCTGTGGAGGACCCACTAACCCAGAAGCTCTGGAGGTGGACCCAGCAAAGTGGACCTTCATAAGCTCTCCCAGTGACAAGCTTGAGGATCACCACTGTGGGAAGACAAGCACATGGACAAGGCTGTCCTCACCACATCATCAGTTTGGCTCAGGGAGTTGCCTTAAGTGTATGAGGGCCTGTGCCATGTAGAGCTCTATAGCTATTTCATTGTAAAGGTCTAAAGTTTAAAGATCTGCATGATTTCTCACCCCGGAAAATCCATTTCAAAATAAATTCATGATGTCCATGGTCAGACTGAAAAAGCAACTTCCCAGGGAGATTTAAGCTGAGATGGCAAACTCAAAGCTTTCAGGAGCTAAGAAGGTGATGAGAATGTGGGAAGAGGCCAGGGTGAGACAGGAAGAGGCAGAACCTGGCTGTGCTGCAGGGTTCAGACCTTACCTAAAGGCATTAAAAAAAAAATAAGCCCCTGTGCTGGCCAAACAAAACACGTATATTAGACAGATCTGGTTCAAGGCCCGCCAGTTTGTAATTGGTATAAATGTTGAGGAAAAAAAAAAGATTTGGTCTTAACTAAGCTATGCATTGGTCATAGTATTAATTGCCCTGGAGAAGAGTTTGGCACACAGTTATAATTCCCAGATTCACATGATTTCATTAATTCACTCATTTATTCATTCCACAAACACTCTTTTCTAGGTCATGTGCTAGATCTTGTGGACCCAAAACTGGATCAGATATTATCTCTGCTCTTCAGGGGGCTGGACACGGCTGTGTCCAGGGTTGTGAATGGCTCCATGGCATCATCTTCCAACATTCCATGGAGTGCTTCTCAATGAGATAACCAGCCTTCCATGAGAAAGGTGGTCCAAGGTTAGTTAAGCAAGGAATGCACCTACTTAAAGTCAAATGTAGTACTTCACTGCAGGACCTCTCAAAGCCTTTACTATGCAAATGTGCATTGCACATTAAATGACTTTCAAATGCCTGGGCCTGTCTGGGGTTCCTGATAGGTCTGGATGTCCTGACCTGTATTAGGGGCTGATGAGTGAGCAGACGTGGGACTCCGCCCGGAGGTGTGCCTGGGTTAGGGCCCCTTCTGCACTTAGGCCTCGGGGCAGCCTCCTGATGAGGGGTGGGCTGAGGAGATACCCACTCCTCATAGGGTTCTGCAGTGGAGTGATGAGGGGATAGTACTCAAGGAGTAGACTTCAATTTCTGTGGCAGCAGGAGAGCCTTGAAGACTGGGGGTCCAGGTCCCATTTGAATTTGAGGAATATGACTCTGCTATGCTGGAGAGGAGAGACTCACACCAGAGAACTCAGTGTCCTTGCACCTGGAATGCTGAAACCTACTCCCATGTGGTTTTGGTTTTTATTACCAAGAAAAGGGGAGCAAGCAATTCCATATATACACACAGGGCTTGATCTCCCTCTTACAGCATAAGCAGCTGCCCTGCTGATGATTATGAGGAAGCTTCCGACAGAACCTACAGTTACATTAACTGCTGCTTTCCAACCAAGGCTGGCTGTGACTTCTATGAATAAAATTGAGAGGTTCAGGACAGATCTGAAAACCAATCTCCCCCTCTCTCTTCTCAACCCTCCCCACTCATTGTCTGTGGCATTCTCTCTCTCTCTCCCCCTCTCCCTCCCTCCCTCCTTCTGCAATATATGAAGTCACTCCAGTTTGGGACTGGATATCTCTTTGTTCTGGAAATCCCGACAACAAAGGGAGAATGAATTGCACCTGGTCCAGGATAATCTTTCACAGATTTAGGCTGGAAGCACATTCATGGAAAAACATAAAAGAAAACAAAATAAAACCAAGCTCCCCTGAAAACATATTTCATGGAGATAATCTCCAAGAATCAACGTCTCAAACCAATCAAAATTTATTCTAAAATTGACTTCAAAGTGTCCGCTGTGACTCCCTTCACATTCAGTTTCAGGGCTTGTTCCCAAAGTGGAAAAGGCGAGAAAATCCTACTTTAAGTCAGGTCCTATTTAAGAAAGACTTGGGGGTAGGAAAGCTCACTTTGGAAAAATAAGAAAAAGCTGGAAGCAAGGAAGGGGGGAGATATTTATCTTTATTTTATTTTTGGCTGCGCTGGGTCTTCATTGCTGCACGTGGGCTTTCTCTATTTCTCTAGTTGCGGTGAGTGGGGGCTACTCTTTGTTGCGGTGCGCGGGCTTCTCATTGCTGTGGCTCCTCTTGTTGCAGAGCACGGGCTCTAGGCGGGCTTCAGTAGTTGTGGTGCACGGGCTCAGTAGTTGCAGCTCGCGGGCTCTAGAGCGCTTGTGGCACATGCGCTTAGTTGCTCCGCAGCATGTGGGAACTTCTCAGACCATGATCGAGCCCATGTCCCCTGTTCCACCAGGGAAGTCCCAGGGGGGAGATATTTAAATACATAAATAAATATATACTTTGTGTGTATGTGTGTATATATATATATATCACCTAGAGTGTGCTCAGTACTCCACTGGGCATTTCCAGGTGGTTCTCTCACTCATCGTATCTTCTCAGTGACCCACGTTCTCTGTGCTCCAGGGAGTCTAAGGGACGTTCCCAAGGCCACATGGGCAATAAAGGGCAGCTCATGGAGTTCAAATCTGTTAGTTTTAAGGTCATTCTATTCTGTGTCTGGGACGGACCTCAAAAGAACTGGATATCTGGTGGGGGCGGCAGGAGAGAGGTTTCAATTTGAAGGAACAGCAGGAGGTGCCTGCTGCTGCCTGTCTTTGTGACAGAAGGGAGGGGGATTCTCCCCAGAGACTGGCCTGGGGATTTCTTTCCCTCACTTTGTCCTCAGTCCCTCTCCTTGGCAGCCTCTGGTCTGTCAGTTTGTAGGGGATATGTCAGCCAGCAATCCAGAGTTGTGCTCCCAGACCAGGGAAAACAGAACTGGAAACTTCCTCCCAAACAGTCTGCAGGACAGGTAGCCCAGCCTTCAGCAGACCCGTGGGGATGTGCTTGTGCAGATCCCTCATAAGCAGCAACAGCCTGCTTGGTCGCACGATTCAAGAGCAGGGCTCACATTTCTCAGACAGTTGGAGGAGGTTATACTCCACAGGAGGCTCTGGCTTCAGTCTGGCCAAGACTACAGAGGGCTTCCCTTCCCAGCTTACCGGGACGTCTCTTGCTTTAATTCTCATCCTGTCTCTGGTCTGTGTGTTGAAGGCAGGTTTGCACCTGCAGAGACTCCAGCAAACAGCCTTTCTCTTCTCTGGAGTTTAAATGATTGCTGATCTCACCAAAACCAGACTCAGAGCTGTCTGCAGGCTTCTCGTGAAAGAGACAGAGGAAAATGGACATTGGAACGTTGGGTCTAGAACGATAGAAGTCACAGTCCCACTACGGCCACAGCTACGACACCATGATCCAGGTACAACCAGCACAGGTCCTCATGGCTGGTGGGTGACTATATGTATAAACCCAAGTGATGCTGCTAAAACACCTGTTCACCCAAGCAGTTTCCAAGGTCACGGCTACCATTTTTGCTATTACTTATCTAATCAAACATTTCTCAAAGCTTCTTTCCCCATGGGATATTAGTAGGTGTTATGTGGGGGAAAAGGAGGATTCTGTGATAAAATAACGTTGGGGAAGAGCTGAATTAAAGAAAATTAATTGGGTTTCTTTAACTGAAGAACTTTTCAGAGCCTTTACCATGCCAATGTGCTTTGTGAATCTCTGAGAGGGAGTAGTTGGTAGCATTCCCCAGACAATGACCATGGATCCATTTTCCTCCAAGTACCTCAGGGGATGAGTGTTTCATGGAGCACACTGTTGGAAACGTGGTTTTCATGGTACACTCTGCTTACTTTTGTAAACGCTGGCATTAACCAAAGCATGCAAAAGGAGGACCTCACAGAATGAGACTAAAGGGAGCATGAAGAGTGGAGAACCCCAGGCTGCTGAAAAGTTCCTAAAGTCCAAGGCAGGAAGGGAGACACTGGGCTACTCTAACAGCTATTGTTTTATGTTTCCTGAGATGTCTTTTCCCCAGCCCCTTCTTCTGTCAACTGATGTTCTCCCCTCAACCTGAGTTGTATTTCATTTAGGATTAGATTTAGCTGAAATAACCAAGACCCCACAATAGTAGCTTAAACAAGATAGAAGTATATTTTTTTCTCACACATAAAAAGGAAAAGAGGAGGCAGTTCAAGGCTGGCAGGACAGAGACATGGTATCAGGGACCCAGGCTCTATCTATCTTGTTCCTCTGCCATACATAGCTTCCATGCCCAAAGCCACTTCGTGGTGTAAGATGGCTGCTGGAGCTCTAGCCATTGCATCCACATTCCAAACTATAGAAAGGAGAAAAGAGCAACCTCTTCCTTTTAAGTTTTCCAGAAATACTGCTTACCTCTCATTGATCAGAACTTGGACACATGGCCATGCCTAATTTCAAGGGAGGCTGGGGAATGTATTAACTGATCAGAAATATGCCCAGCTCAAAAATGGAAGTTCCAGCAAGAAGAGGAGAATGGATATTAGGAGAATGTGCTCTGTTGCACATTAAGTATTACTTCCATGACTAAGAAATCTGGTAAATCTGAGTTTAGCCCTCTTAATTTGAAGCTAGCGGGGAAGATTTTTTCCTATGGTTACTGAGCTGATGGGAATCCGAAGGTTTGAAGACCTTGTTCCCAGTACATGGAGAAAGCAAGTGCAGACAGAGAGGACAAAGCCAATAAGAGAGGATCACGAAGGTGAGAGAGTGGGGAGGAGACTGAAAGAGGTGTCAATTGATGGATGGATCCCCATTTCCAGCCATCCCTACATCCAGCCTCACCCCTGCCTCTCCTAGTAACATGATCCAATAAACCCCCCTTTTGACTTAAAGTATTTCAACTTGGGTTTCCATCACTTGCCACAAAAGAGTGTTGGCTACTAAAGTTATCATGTCCCATTTCAGAGAGCAGGGACCATGTGGATCACTCTTTAGGCAAAGACAGTTTTTTTCTGGGAACTAAATCACAGGACTTTATTACTTGATTTCCTACTAAAAGACATCAAGTACATAATTATACTCTTGCAGGTCTGTGCAGCTCTTTACAGTTTACAAAATTCTTTTAAATCCATTAGATCATTTGAGTCTCACAGGTTCTGTGAGATGTTAGTTTTATTATCTCCATTCTAAAGATGAGGACACTGAGACTGCATGAGATTATCTGGTTCATTTACATGATTGGTCAACAGTGGTACCACTAACTATTCAAGCAGCACTCATGGGCAAGCTCTGTAAAGATGGAGACAGCATAACTCTGCCATAGCTTGGAGGGGAACACATTTTGTAGGGCGGATGAGCTAAGAAAACCTGGCCCACATACTTAATACAGGGGCAGACCTCAGAGTAGAGGACTAGAGCATGGGCCTGACCATTGGACTGTCTCAGATACCCGTGGCCTGCATGAAGCCTCAGGCAGGTACAGTTCTGCAATTGCTTCATGACTCATGCCTGGAAGTCTTTGCAACAAGGTTCTCACAAGGGCTTGTAGTCCAGGCCTTCCATACAGTTGGTTACAGGGACAGCTCTCGTTGCCGGCACTGGTCTGAGAATTATGTCTCTGGATTTATGGGAATTTCAGAGGTCAGTTTGCATTCTCATCCAGAGAGAAGGAAAACTGCCTTCAGTGGGGTGCCTCTGTCCTTCACAAAAACATTTAGATCATTGAGGAACTTGCGGTTCTGCCTCATGTAGCATGAAAGAGACAGCTTGCGTTGAGCAAAGGCGTATAGCAAGAGTTACTAACTTGATCAGGGTTACCAGTTGCAAGCAAAATAAACTGAGTCTTTAGCAAACATTTTAAAAACAATCTACTGGAAGGATATTGGAAGGTTTATAAAATCAATGGGAAGCTGGAGGATCAGGCTTGGAAAATGGGCAGGAATCATATTTCAGTCTAGTCAGGAATGACTGTCCCACCAATGGACACTGCTTCCACAAACCAGTTCTAAATTGCTTCATTTTTACATCGCCCACTCTTACAAATCAGATCCCCAGGTGGGGTCCTTACTTAGCCAAGTGCCCTGCGGGCAGGAAGCTGGGGAGCTCCGTTCCCTTCACCTCTGCAGAGGAGGGGCATACTGGGCACCTCCCCAAACAGTGGTCTACTCTGCTTACTGATTGCTGCTTCCTTAATTTAAAAAGCCATCCAGGTGGCTCCTGTGGGATATTGCTTTTAAGATCTGAAGAGAGAAAATAAACGGACAGAAACTGACATGTTTCCAGTTTTGCCCTAGCCTCCCAGCTCTTCAGAGCCAAACTCAGTGGGTTTACCAGTGTCACAAGGCCACTGTGGCTATCCTCCTGCCTGCCCTGCTGTCATACTGAGTTTTAAGGCATATAGATGTCTCTATCCTGCTCATGGCCTTCACATGGAGAACAAACATCTCATCATGGTACTCAAGACCTTTGCGATTCGACTACAGACGATCTTTCCCCATCATTCCCCACCTCCACTTCCATGATCTGCTCTCCCACCACTGAATTGTTTAAAATCTTCAAACACACTCTCTCAAACATTGGTTCTAGTCTCCCTTCTTCCTCTTCCATCTGGGGAACCCCTGTACTATCCCCTTCACCAGTCCTATGGTCTTTGATTCACTTCTTCGTGGGCTGGAATACTTACTGAGGTCAGCAGGATAATCCCCCCACCCCCCAAAAAATGTCCACATTCTAATCCCCAGAATTTGGGAATATGTTACCTTATTTTGGCAAAAAGGACTCTGCAGAGGTGATTAAGGTCAGGTCATTAACATAGGAAGTATATCCTGGATAATCCAGGTTCAATGTAAGCACAGAAATCTTTAGAAACAGAGAACCTACTGGCTGTGATCAGAGACAGACGTAACTACAGAAGCAGGTCAGAGAGAGGGCAGCATGAGAAGGACCTGACCCACTGCTTTTGGCTTTGAATACAGAAGAAACCATGAGCCAAGAAATCCAGGTGGCCATTAGAAGCTGGAAAAGGCAAGGAAAAGGATTCTCCCCTAGAGCCTCCAGATGGAACCTAGTTCTGCTGACACGTTAATTTTTGCCAGTGAGACCCACGTTGGACTTCTGACATCTGTAGCTGTAAGATAATACATTTCTGTTGTCTTAAACTATGAAATTTGTGGTAATTTGTTACAGCTGTAATAGAAAACAAATACTCTTACTCGTAATTTTTTTAGGAAGGGTATGAAGTGTTACTTTGCATATCTGAGAATGTCTGTCTATTGCCATGGCTCATAAACAACAATTCAGCTGAGTTTAAAACTATTGGGTCATACACAAAGCAATCTACAGATTTAATGTAATCACTATTAAAATGCCCATGACATTTTTTCACAGAACTGGAACAAATAATCCTAAAATTTATATGAAACTACAAAAGACCCCAAATTGCCAAAGCAATCTTGAGAAAAAATGAACAAAGCTGGAGGTATAACCCTCCCAGATTTCAGACTATACTACAAAGCTACAGTAATCTCAACAGTATGGTACTGGCACAAAAACAGACACATAGATCAATGGAACAGAATAGAGAGCCCAGAAATAAACTCACACACCTATGGTCAATTAATCTATGATAATAGAGGCAAAAATATACAATGGAGAAAAGATAGTCTTTTCAATAAGTGGTGTTAGGAAAACTGGACAGCTACATGTAAAAAAACAATGAGTTAGAACATTCCCTCACACCACATACAAAAAAAAAAAACCCTCAAAAATGGTTTAAAGACCTAAATGTAAGACACGAAACCATAAAACTCCTAGAAAAGAACATAGGCAGAACACTCTTTGACATAAATTGTAGCAATATTTTTTGGACCTGTCTCCTAAGACAAAAGAAATAAAAGCAAAAATAAGCAAATGAGGACTAATTAAACTTAAAAGCTTTTGCATAGAAAAGGAAACCATCAACAAAATGAAAAGACAACCTATGGAATGGGAGAAAATATTTGCAAATAATGTGACCGACAAGGGGTTAATATCCAAGATATGTAAACAGCTCATACAACTCGATGTCAAAAAATACAAACAATGTGATAAAAAAAAAAAGGTCAGAAGACCTGAATAGACATTTTTCCAAAGATGACATACAGCTGGGTAACAGGCACATGAAAAGATGCTCAACATCACTAATTATTAGACAAATGCAAACTGAAACAACAATGAGATATTACCTCATACCTGTCAGAATGGCTATCATCAAAAAGTCTGCAAATCATAAATGTTGGAGAGGATGTGGAGAAAAGGGAACCATAGTATACTGTTGGTGGGAATGTAAATTGGTGCAGCCCCTATGGAAAACATTATGGAAGTTTCTCAAAAAACTAAAAACAAAACTACCATATGACCCAGAAATTCTACTCCTGGGTCTATATCAAGAAAAAATGAAGACACTAATTCAAAAAGATACCTGCATCCCAATGTTCATAGCAGCACTATTTACAACAGCCAAGACATGAAAGCAACCCAAGTACCCATCAACTGATGAATGGATAAAGAAGATGTGGTATACATAATGGAATATCACTCAGCCACAAAAGGAATGAAATTCTGCTTTGCAGCAATGTGGATGGACCTAGAGAATATTATGCTAGTGAAATAAATCAGACAGAGAAAGACAAATATTGTATGATATTATTTATATATGGAATCTAAAAAAATAATACAAATGAATGTATATGCAAAACAGAAATAGTCTCACAGATATAGGAAACAAACTTGTGGTTTTCAAAGGGGAGATGGAAGGTGGGAGGGACAAATTAGGGGTATGGGATTAACAGGTACAAACTACTATGTATAAAATAGATAAGCAAAAAGAATATATATTGTATAGTAGAGGGAATTACAGCCATTTTCTTGCAATAACTTGTAATGGAGTATAATCTGCAAAAATACTGACATTATGCTGTACACTTAAAACTAATCTAATATTGTAAATCAACTATACTTCAATTAAAAACAACTATTGGGTCATATTTTAAACTAAAAATATGCATGTGCTATCTCATTGTTGTGCAGAAAACAGTTAATGGAGTAGACCTGAGACTGTTATCCTTCGAAAGGTCTGCTAGCAAGGTTGACCCTTGGCTGGTGTCTGGGAACTTGGATTTGGGAAGGGTTCCCAAAGTTTCCAGAACTCATAAGGGTGAATCATTGTGTCTAAATTGTACAAACAACGTGGTTTACGCTGCATAACTGCTTTCTTTCTAGGAGTCTGGAATCTTGGTATGTAGTAGGCAGAGGGTGCCTAGGGGACCAGCCCCCGAAAAAAACTATCAGGCACTGAGTGTCTAGTGAGCTTCCATGGTAGATGGCATGTCACACGTGTTGTCAGAATTCATTGCTGGGGAAGAAACGCGTCCTGTGTGACTCCGCTGGGAGAGGCTCCTGAAAGTGTGCTCCTGGTTTCCCTGGTCTTCATTCCATGCATTTCTTTTCCCTTTGTTGATTTGCTTTGTCTCCTTTCTCTGAAATGAATCACAGCCATGACTATAACTAAATGCTGAGTCCTGTGGTCCTCCTAGTGCATCAAACCCAGCAGAGTGTTGGGATTCCCAGCACAATTGCCTAGTAGCATTTAGTGTTTCAGAGGAGAAATCTGATGCCTATAACTCCATCTGCCACCTTACAGATATCTTTTTTTATTTTTCTGTTTGGATATTTATAATTTTTTTTCCTTATTTAAAAAAAAATCCCCAGGGCTTTCCTGGTGGCGCAGTGGTTGAGAGTCCGCCTGCTGATGCAGGGGACGCGGGGATGCGTGCCCCGGTCCGGGAGGATCCCACATGCCGCGGAGCGGCTGGGCCCGTGAGCCATGGCCACTGAGCCTGTGCGTCTGGAGCCTGTGCTCGGCAACGGGAGAGGCCACAGCAGTGACAGGCCCGCGTACCGCAAAAAAAAAAAAAAATCCCCAAAGTAGGTCTAGGTGTGCATCTCCTTTCATTGCTTTTCTCTGATGGCCAATGAACCTTTTTATCAAAAGATGCAATTCTTTAGCTCAGGGAGGTTTTCATCTAGTATAGTAGGTATCACTGTCAAAATTAAACTACTTTTTTTCTCTCTAATCTAAGAGAGAAATGCCGTGAAGTCACCTTTGTCACCCTCAGAAGGTTGACTTCTCTCTAAGGCAGGGAATTCCTTTGTGCAAAAGTCCCCCTCCTACCACCACTGAGACCATTATATGCATCATACAGGTGGGTGGGCACCAGGCCTTTGTGTCTGAAGGCAGGAAGGTCATCAGGATTTGAGCCCCTCCTGACCCGGGTTGCAGCCCCCCGTTGTTGGTGCAAATGAACGTGGAAAGTGGAGAGGCATGCATGGCCTGCATCGTGCAGTAGCCAGAACAGAGGACTCAGCCCATTCACATCTCAGGGTACTCACCAAGGTAGCTGATTCCCATTTATCATAGCTCAACCCACTGCCCTCAGTGCTGTATAGTCACTGTATGGCTTAGAGACAGGACCGGTTTTATACTCCAAAGATGATGCTTGATAATCCCCTCTGGCTACTGTATGAATCACAGGTGAGTCAGGTGTCCCCTGTGTTTCTGAGATGACCCACTAAAGCCAAGCCACCAAGTCAGTGCTACCCTCACCCCACTGGCCACAGCCAGGGATGCCTCATAATAATATCTCTGGGCATTTTGTGAATTAGGGACCAGAAGTAAGCTCTTCATTCTGGTGATGCACTGGTGAATGCTAGAGAAGCTTCAGCTGGGGGAAAAGAGGACTCTGGACACTCTTATGATTCTTTCTTTTTATTTTTTTAAACTTGAAGTATAGTTGATTTATATTATATTAGTTTCAGGCATACAACATAGTGATTCAATATTTTTATAGATTGTACTCCATTTAAAGTTATCATGATAATTTTCTTAATTATTCTTCTTCTGTTTCCATTGCATAACAGACCACCCCCAAGACTCAGTGGCTTAAAGCACTCATGATTTATTATTGCTTACAATTCTGTGGATTAGCAATCTGAAGGATTCTTCTGCGGCTCTTTTCATCTCTAAACCTATGTATCTCTTCAAAAATGTTTTTAATCACTTGTTTGTGTGGCTGTAATCATCTGACAGCTCAGGTGAGGCTGGAGGGTCCAAGATGAACTCACTCACATGCTTGGCAGTTGGTGCTGGTTGTCTTCCACGTGGTCTGTCACCCTTCCATAGGCTTCAGTGGACTGAGTTTCTTTACTACATGATGGTCTTGGGAGTTAAAGTGGAAGCTACAAGGCTTGGGCTCAGAAGTCACCAAATGCACTTCTGCTGCATTCACGTGGTCAAAGCAAATGGCAAGGCCAGCCTGGATTCAACGAGTGGGGAAACAGACTCCATCTTTTGATAGGAGTGTCAAGGTCGCATTGCAGAGGGGTATGGACACAGGGAGGCAAGACTCATTGGGGACCATTTTTAATAATCTATCACGCTCTCCTCTGAGAATTTCTATGATCTATAGATGTACAATAGACCCTAGGTCTTTCTTCCACAATTCTCATCTTTTTACTATGCTTTACTCTGTCTTTATTTGCTTTCTCTGGGTTCTCGGAGAATGTATCAAGCACATATTATATATATATATATATATATATATATATATATATATATATATATATAGCTCATTTGATTTTCTACAGTGTCCAATCTGACTTTCATGGAATCTGTAACATTTTAATTTAGCAATTATGCTTTCCATTTGAAAACAAGTTTGTATTATTTCAGACCAATCCTTTTCATAAGTGCAATGTCTTCCTGAATGGAACTGAAAATGCAAATTAGATTTTTATCTAAGTTTCCTTCTATTTCTTGCAGTAAGTCTAATCTGAGGGAGCCATTTTCTCTTAATTCCTCAGATATAGTCTCTTTCTTTTGAACTACTGAACCTCTTTTTATATCTGATGAGTTTTCTCTATTTGCTCATCCTAACAGATAGGGAAGCTAAGTTTTGTTCAGAATCGGGAGCTGAGGTAAGTTTGATCAGAGATTGTGCGAATATTTGGTTAAATCTTTCAGTTCCAGATGAATTAGAAAGGAAAAAGATTAGATTTGCTGTGTTTTTACCATTCCAGGATATAATTTCCATGGGATTTGAGAGAAACAGTCAAAAGGAGCCCCATGGCAACACATTTTTTCTGATTTGCTGTGGCAGCCTGAAGCAAATACACAACGATTTGCACAACAGCCCTCATGAGAGGCTATTTACCAGGGTGCACCCACCTTGCTTGTTGAGCCAGCTGGGCCAACTGTAGGCTGAGAGCATGCCATGGACCACCATCCAAAGTCCTGGCCCTTCCAGAAGTACTAGTGGGACTGAGATATCAACTCCTCCCCTTCCCTTTTCTCTTCTTGGGAAGTTATCACACTAACTTTGAGGGGGTCAGTGAAACACTCACAGGGCCCTTACTCCTCAGATGCGATTTGGGGTTTCACACATGATTTCCACTCCAGTTAGCCTTGCCTTGCTGCACTTTATTTCACGTAAATGTCTCAAATGTCTGCCAAGTGCCAGCCTTTGTTGGTATTCATCCCTCATACAGGTTGTTCTCTATTTTGTATTCCTTTGGTCAATTTAATGGGAATTTGGAGGATGGGGATGGGGAGGTTCAACCATGGGCTCAGGTTGAACTCTATTGTTCCACTAGGAGACAGGAAATAACGGTTTGATCCCAGATGTGGTAGAAAGTTAGAGTTGTATCTTCCCACTTCCCACCCAGTAAGCTTAGGACACAAAGGGACAAACCCATGATGAAAAGTGGACAAGAAGGGACTTCCCTGGTAGTCCGGTGGTTAAGAATCCACCTTCCAATGCAGGGGACACGGGTTCAATCCCTGGTCGGGGAACTAATTTCCCACATGCCACCATGCAACTAGGCCTGCATACCACAACTAGAGAGCCCGTGTGCCACAGCTACAGAGACCACACTCTCTGTAGCCCACGTGCCACAACTACTAAGCCCGCGCACCGCAATTACTGAGCCCGTATGCTCTGGAGCCCACACACCGAAACTAGAGAGAAGCCCATGCACTACAACGAAAGATCCTGCGTGCCGCAACTGAGATCCGATGCAGCAAAATAATTAATTAATTAACTAATTAATTAATTTTTAAAAAGTGGACAAGAAAAAATTCACTCACTCTTTGTCTTGGCCTGTGCCTTTAATTCCCACAGATGAAGCCTGCAGATGAGCTTATAGTGCAAATTACCAAAAAAAAAAAAAAAGATTAAAAATCCTCAGTGAGAGTCACGCAAGACAACAAAAAGTAAGAATTAGATCAGCAAGTACTTAAGACAGCTGAAAATCTGACATCTAATATAAAATAATATTTTATAATAATAAAAAACATTTTTAATGGATACTGAAGACAAGGAAAACAAGGCAATATTGTCAAGGCATATTTTTTAAAGAATCAAATGGAACTTTTAGACATGAAAATATAATTGTTGAAAATAAAAACTCAGTGAATGGACTATTAGACACAACTGAAGAGAACTAGTGAAATGGAAGGTAAGTTTGAGGCCTAGAATGCAATACTGTGCATTAAAGAGACTGAAAATGTGAAATAGAAATTGAGAAGATAGAATGAGTAGTTCATTCTATGAAGGATAGAATGAGTAGCTCCAACATACATTTTTGTAGGTACTTCATGAGGTTAGATATGAGAGGAAGTGGAGAGGCTCTATTAGGATGGCTGAGAATATTTGATGAAATCTCAAAATAATCACTGAGAATATTCCAGAATTGATGAAAACAAGAATTTTCAGATTCAATAACTGCCACAAGTATCAAACAAGATTTTTTTAAAATCCTAAATATATCAGAGTGAAACTACAGAAGATCAAAGACAAAGAGAAGATCTTTAAAGCAAACAGAGAGACTGATTAGAAATGACAGAGGACAGCAGACTTCTCAACAGTAATAACCACATCCATAAGACAATGGAAAATAACTAGCACCCTAGAATTCTATAACTCCCTCCTCCACTCAAAAAAAAGTTCAACTAAAGTTATTAAGCTTTAAGAAAGGTTAAAATAAAATGATTTTTAGATAAATACTGAGGCAGTTTATCATCAATAGATCCTTTCTGAAAGAATTATGCAAGGATATACTTTAGGGAAAAGAAAATCAGATTCAGAAAGGAGGAATAGAATGTAAGAATCTATGTGGAGGAAAAAGATGGTGAACATTTGGTTAAATCTAAATAATTAACAATATTTTAATGTATAAAATATTAATAATAATCTGGAAAATATAAAAATAAGGTGTGACTAAAATACTGAACAATAATAAGACAGGAGGGGTATGATGAAATCCAAGTTATGCTAAGGGCCTCATATTGTCTGGGAAGAAGGAATACATAGTGATTAACTTGATACTATCCAATATGCATATTAAAAAATCAAGGGTAGCCAATAAAAGTAGAAAAAGTATGTATCATTTCTTAATGAGTGGAAGGGAAATCATATAATAAAAGATGATTCAATTACACTGATAGAAGGCAAAAAAATAAAAAAGCATGGGGCTTCTCTGGTGGCGCAGTGGTTGAGGGTCCGCCTGCCGATGCAGGGGACACGGGTTCGTGCCCCGGTCCGGGAGGATCCCACATGCTGCGGAGTGGCTGAGCCCGTGAGCCATGGCCACTGAGCCTGCATGTCTGGAGCCTGTGCTCCGCAACGGGAGAGGCCACAACAGTGAGAGGCCCATGTACCGCAAAAAAAAAAAAAAAAAAAAAAAAAGCATGATAAATATAAAGCTTTAAATAAGACGGCAGAAATAGATCTAGGGACTTCCTTGGTGGCACAGTGGTTAAGAATCCGCCTGCCAATGCAGGAGACACTGGTTCAATCCCTGGTCTAGGAAGATCCCACATGCCGTGGAGCAACTAAGCCTGTGCGCCACAACTACTGAGCCTGCACTCCAGAGCCCGCGAGCCACAACTACTGAGCCCATGTGCAGCAACTACTGAAGCCCACGTGCCTAGAGCCCATGCTCCACAACAAGAGAAGTCACCGCAGTGAGAAGCCCGCGAACCTCAACGAAGAGTAGCCCCCTCTCTCCGTAACTAGAGAAAAGCCTGCTCGCAGCAACAAAGACCCAACGCAGGCAAAAATAAATTTTAAAAATTTTAAAAAAAGAAATAAACCTAAGAAAATTGATAGTAGCAACATATGTAAGTAGACTAAAGTCTTTGATGAAAGAATAGAAATTCTCAGATTGAAATTCTTGTAAAAAGCCCTAGGCATGAAACTAACACAACATTATAAATCAATTACACTTCAATTTAAAAAAAGCCCTGTGGGGACTTCCCTGGTGGTGCAGTGGTTAAGAATCTGCCTGCCAATGCAGGGCACACGGGTTCGTGCCCCAGTCCGGGAAGATTCCACATGCCGCGGAGCGGCTGGGCCCGTGAGCCATGGCCACTGAGCCTGTGCGTCCGGAGCCTGTGCCCCGCAACGGGAGAGGCCACAACAGTGAGAGGCCCGTGTACAGCAAAAACAAAAACAAAATATATAGGTGTATATATATATATATATATATATATATATATATATATATATATATTTATGTTTTAGATTTTTATACAATTGTGAATATATTATATATACTGTCCAGTTTCTTGCTTTCTTCACTCAATTTATATTATGTCTTTTCCTATGAATTCTTTTTTTAACATGTGCATAGTATTACATTTTATGACTATACCTTAATTCATTTAACAAATCTCTGGATGGACATATAAGACGTTTGAAATTTCACAGTTGTACAAGCAGCTGCAGTGAACAACTCTGGATGTGTATCTCTGTGCATCTGAGTGAGGAAATCTGCAGAATAAATTTTTAGAAGTGGAATGTCTGGGTCAATAGATATTCACATTTTAATCTTTGATGGATTCTGCCAAATTGATTTTAAAATACTCTCTCAATTTACCCCCTTCCCAAATGGGTATGTCTTTTTCTACCACTTTGCTAGCACTAAGCATGATCAATTTTTTTAAGTGTTTTGTCAACCTGATAGGTAAGAAAATATTTTTGTTGTTTTAATCTGTATTTCTTTGTTTGTATATCTTTGAGCACTGTGTTTCTCTATTTCTCTTTAAGTGAATTTCTAGTCCAAGTCTTCTTCACATTTACTATTGGGTTGTTTTTCTTTTTTTATCAGGTTGTGAAAAGTTCTTTATACATTAACACTATTAACCTTTAGTATATAATAAGTGTTGAAAATGTTTTTACTTGATTTGTCATTTGTACTTTAGTTTTATTTACGACGTCATTTGCCTTACAGAAATTTAAAATATTTATGTAGTTATGTCATTTGCCTTCCAGATTTAACTGTCATGATTTCTGGCCTTATTTTCATTTTACTACCTTGTTTTTAATGATCTGTTAATGATTTTACTCTCTAGTTAATCATAAGTTCCTTGACGGCAGTGGCTACCTCTTATTCATATCTGTAGATCCCTACTCCGGAAATCACTCACCCCCAGCCTTTACTGTGATGAGTGCTCAATAAATAAACACATTTTTAAATGTTATTGAATTGACGGAGTTCAGTGTGCTATAAAATAAGCAAGCATAGAAAATTTAATTCTAAGACTGAGGTTGAGGGAAAACCTCCAAGGCAAGTTAGCCTCCAAGCCAAAATACATGGTGAGTTAGAAAGTATAATTTCAATCAATATGTGCAATAAGATCAGGGTTAAATTAAGCTGGAAAATTAAATTATTAAAAGGATCACAACAAATATGTTCTGTATTTGTTTCATTTTAAAAGCTGGTTTTGTCACTGAGTTATCTGCTCTCAGAATCAGAGTTTAATATGAAACAGTCATAGTTTAATATAAAAATAGTCAGTTTAATATAAAATGTCAGAATTTAATATAAAAATTTTAAAATGGGGAGTTCAGATGATAATCTGGACCCTGTGTAAACCACCTGCCTGATGAACCACTTTAACCGTGTTAACTACCTGGTGTACAGTAACCTCGGGACGCATGGGGAAGAGAGCAAAAGGCAGAATCTTAAGTATAGGAACCATGCACCTGAAGCTATAAGATGCTGTAGTTGTTTACATTCTTTCTTTCTTTCTTTATTTATTTATTTTGCGGTACGCGGGCCTCTCACTGTTGTGGCCTCTCCCGTTGCGGAGCACAGGCTCCGGACGCACAGGCTCAGCGGCCACGGCTCACTGTTCTAGCCGCTCCGCGGCATGTGGGATCTTCCCGGACCGGGGCACGAACCCGTGTCCCCTGCATCGGCAGGCGGACTCTCAACCACTGCGCCACCAAGGAAGCCCGTTGTTTACATTCTTAATGCTGTTTCATCAAAACCTGGGAAAGCCGTGTGACTTTGGGGAAATCCCTTGCCCTTGGTTTGGCTATTTTAAAAATAAAGGAGTCACTGGGTGTTCTTGGCAGCTCCTTCTAAAACGGAGGTCCTGGGAGTCAGTCAGTATCTTTCTATAAAATGGTTTCCAGGGCCCTGCCTCCCTGGGATTCCCTTGCGACTCAATGATTCAATTGGAGGTGTGAAGGCAAACCCATCACAGCTGTTACCAGCTGTTCTGTGCGGCTTCTCTGGGAGCTCCCAAGAGTGTCAACACTGATGTCTGTATGAGTTAAATTAAATTCCAGGGGCTGGTGTGAAGCTGGAACAGGCCTTGATGTTTTTATCTGTCTGCTGCTGTGTTCCTTTGGGGCCTATGGCTTCAACTGAGAAAACCTGAGGGAAGGGAATGGAGTGGAAGGGGCAGTCTTCTCTCTGTAATTTATTTATGGTTCATAATCATTTTATTATATAAATGATACCCTGGTCACTTCCTAAAAAGACTCAATATGATTCATTAATTCACTGGAATAATAGGTAGTCTGTGCCGGCTCTGTGCCAGACCCAACACTGGGGTCTGGAAACAGATGAAAAAAACTAATACTGTCTCTTTCACAGCATCACAGAGGCACTGGATGTATAAGGGCTATGAGGACACAGAGGAAGAGTAAGCAATTTTGATAGTCCAGAGGTGAGCATGGGGGAAGGAGAGAGAAGAAAGGGAAACAATTTCCTGAGTACCTTCTAGGAGGCACTATATCATAATGATTAAGAGCCTGTGCTTTTGAGACAGATAGGACTGGGTTCAACCTCTCTAAACCTCAGTTTCCTTACCTGCAAAATGGAATAACAGAACTTCCTTTATTGGCTTGTTCGGGAGAACAAATGAAAAATGCATTTAAAGCAACTGCCATAATGTCCAGCACGTGGCAAGCATGGAATACATGGTCACTGTTCTTATTATTCTGTGGTCAGTCACTAAGATGGGCTTTATCATCAAAGATTACACTGTGCTCATTCTACAGATAAAGCAAAAGCTCAGAGAGCTATATAGTTTTACCAAGGCCACACAGCTTGGAAGGGACAGAGGCAAAATTCTAACTAAATTCAAAGCCCATTTTCTTTCCACTGCTGCGATGCCTCTGAAGGAAGTTTTCCCAGGAGACCTGATGTTTGAGTTGAGTGTTAAAAATTGAAAGGAAGTTCCTTTGCGGAGTTTAGGGAGAAGGAGGAAATGCCAGGCAAAGGGAACAGCATATGCTAAAGCACAGAGGCAACGACGGAATGAGCTGTCAGGAGTTGGCACCGGGGGAGAAGCTTGTGATGCTCTGGGTTTCTGAAGTTTCCTCCAGTAGAGGAGGATGTGGTGGAGGCCATGAAGGTACCAGATGGAACTCTCAGTGATTCTGTCTTGTTCTCTGCCTTCTCTGAAGTTGAAACTTCACAGCAAATAGGAATCAGAACCACCCCTGTTCCATCTTCTGGGGACATGGTCTATGGCCCTTGTGAGTCCCTTGCTCCCGTTTGACAATACTATGGTTAATGCTGGAGCCTCTCTACATCCTTTCTCCACTGTACCCTACTCCCAGACCCAAGAGATATTTGTGTGTTAGAGGGTATTTGATTTTTAAATCAACAAAAGGGAGAATCAAGATAGGGAAGAAAATCTCTCACACCCTGATCCCAAACCACTCACCAGGACTTGCTTGATGGGCTGCAGATTAGGTAAGATCTGGGTAGGACTAGATTCTAGTTTGGGAGGAGTTCCCTGTCTGGTCAGGGAGACAGACAGCCAAATTCAACATCACTGACAAGCTGACCATAAAGTGGGTCAGGGTTTGGGTCCGTGGTAATCCCAAGGGATGCCCTAGAGAGGTGTTTTAGCCCCCTCATAATCTCTACTAGCCCCCTCCCATTCTTTAATGGACTTTCAGTTTTTGTAAATTGTGTTCATGTATTTTTTGTTGGGTAAAATCATCTGTGATGGCCAGAATTCTAAAACGACCCTCAATGATGCTCAGCCTTGTATAATCCCCTCCCCTCTGAGTGTGAGTGAGATCTGTAAATAAGATATCACCCTTGGAACTATGTTTTGTTATATGGCAAAAGAGAGATTATTCTGGGTGGTCTTGACTTCATCAGGAGATCCCTTTAAAAGCAGAGCATTTTTTTTCCGGGTGGTCACAGAGGAAAAAAACAGTGAGACATGCTACTGCTGGCCTGGAAGAAGGCAAACTGCTATGCTGTGATCTCCCAATGGAGAGAAGTGATCTCCAGTTGCTGACAGCGGCCCCCAGATGACAGCCAGAGAGAAAACAGGGGTCTCAGTCTTACAACCTCAGAGAGTCGAATTTGGCCAAAAACCTGAATGTGCTCAGAAGTGGATTCTTCCCCCAGAGGCTCCAGAAAGGAACGCAGCCTGGCTGACACTTGGATTCCAGCAGACCCTGAGCAGAGAATCCAGCCATGCTGTGCTGGTTCCTCTGACCTACAGAACTGTGAGCCCATAAATGTGTGCTACATTAAGCTGATAAATTTGTGGTGATTTGTTATGCAGCAATAGAAAACCAATACAACGATTCTCATACAGATATAAAAACAACATGAGTCAAATACTTTAACTCATTAATTAATGAGGGACTCCGTAAGCTGTTACAACATGTTCAAAGGAGGATTCACAGAACTGTGCATGTAGGCAATCAGGAATGTTGAAACAGATACAAAAGTAGTCATTATCCATAGTGCAATCATCATTGCAATGCCAGTGGACAAAATTCACTTGCATCTCTATGGATGGGAATCATGTGTTACTATCAGTTTTCTATAATTTATAAAGTTGTAAGATAGCTCAAAAACAATGAAAGAGCAGACAGCCTGAAAGAAAGAGTATCTAGAAGTTACTAGAAGGACATCCAGTCTTCACTGCCCAGTTTAAAACACTTTCCCAGTTTTTCCTTGTAAGTGGTATAGAAATGCAGCTTCAAAATAGGCCACCACTGCCACACCCTTCCCTCCCCACCACTAAATCCTGTCACAGAGATGGCAGAGTGGTCACTAGCTAGGATTCAGTGAGGCCAAGGGTGAAGGGGCTCAGCCCAGCCTTGACTGTTTATAAGTCCTTTCATATCTGTTACCTGGCTTGTGACTCTATCTTCTCACAAGACTCCTATGGGTAAGGTGGAACAGGTAACAGTTACCCCATCATGTTGCTAAAGAAACTGAGGCCCAGAGAGGACGGGGAACATGCCCAGGGTCACTCAGGGAGCCAGTGACAGGTGTGAGGTTGGACCCCTCCCTTATTCTGGGCTTGTCTCCTCCACCCCCACCCCCTTATCCTCAGGTGGGTGAACTTTCTGTCCCTCATCCCCTGCCCTCGTTTGTGTTGGGCCAGACTCCCCTCCACACTGCAGGGCCTGCACTTGACCTGGAGGTTGGCTATGGCCCCAGATGCCCCATGTCCAGTCTGCAGACGCAGTCCCAGGCCTCTGGGGAGACTGCCTGACCCAGCACCGCACTCCTGAGCATGCTCCTGCCTAGGTTCCCTGATTTAGCTCCAGCAGCCTGACAGCCCCCAGAACAGCGCCAGTCCTGCTGTGCCAGGGCCCCCTGCTGTGCTCCCAGGCTGCCCACCCCGGTCACTGCCTCTGTTGGTTTCCCACTGGCACGTGTGGGAGGCCAGGCACACCAGTCTGCCAGAACCTCTTCCCAAACCCTCCTCCTAACCGGTGCCAGGCGCCCGTGCAGGACAAACCACTGATGCCAGGTCGGGCGGCAGGTGGCTGGCAAACTGGCCACCTGCTCGGCCTACAGAGCGTAAAGTTTCTGTTTTGCTTTGCCTTTTTTTTTTATAAATTGGATTTTTCTTTCTTTTTTCTGGTGATACTACTCTAATTTCTCTTTTTGATCTTCAGCTTTGTATTGTTTTGTTAACATCCTTATTGGAGTACGATTGCTTTACAATGCTGTGTTATTTTCTGCGTTACAACAATTGCTTTGCCTTTTGAATCCCGTTGCTGAGAAGTTCTGGAGAGAGGCTAGCCCAGCCTGAGCTGTTAGACGCAGTCACTGAAGCCCAGAGAGGAGTCAGGCTCTGTGAGGGCTGTGCTCATTGGCTGGGAGCATGGGGGTTGGCACTGGATCTGCCAGGTCCGGTGAGGGTTTAGTACTGACCCGCTCTAATGGTCTGCTCTTTGGGGGGCCCTGTGGGTGCAGATCACAGGGGAGTGAGGTGCAGGCTGATCAGTACTTGGGGATTTACTAAAGAGGTATAATGGCTGGTGAGTCCAAGTTGTGGAACTATCAGCTCAGCTGTGTGACATCAGTGTCTCGGTACCCTCATCCCCTTCCCTGTCCCTGCGCCTCATGCTCCAGTCCCAGGAGGGAGCCACATGCCAGACATACAACGATGTTCTTCAGCAACACTGAGTCTTCGCTTGTGTTCCTGCTGCCTGAGCTACCCCTTCCAACTCCTGCTTGTTTCAAGATTCAGGCCAAGCTCCATGTGGCTCTCAGTGCCCCTCCTCCCTGCTTCACTCCTGCTCCTTGACAGTGGAATTCACCTGCCTGTGCACTCCCTCACCCTCACCCTTTTTTGTGTGTGTTTTTTTTTAACATCTTTATTGGAGTATAATTGCTTTACAATGGTGTGTTAGTTTCTGCTTTATAACAAAGTGAATCAGTTATACATATACATATGTTCCCATATCTCTTCCCTCTTGCGTCTCCCTCCCTCCCACCCTCCCTATCCCACCCCTCTAGGTGGTCACAAAGCACCAAGCTGATCTCCCTGTGCTATGCGGCTGCTTCCCACTAGCTATGGTCACAAAGCACCAAGCTGATCTCCCTGTGCTATGCGGCTACTTCCCACTAGCTATCTATTTTACGTCTGGTAGTGTATATATGTCCATGCTACTCTCTCACTTTGTCACAGCTTACCCTTCCCCCTCCCCATATCCTCAAGTCCATTCTCTAGTAGGTCTGTGTCTTTATTCCTGTCTTGCCCCTAGGTTCTTCATGACCTTTTTTTTTTTTCTTAGATTCCATATATATGTGTTAGCATACGGTATTTCTTTTTCTCTTTCTGACTTACTTCACTCTGTATGACAGACTCTAAGTCCACCCACCTCACTACAAATAACTCAATTTCTTTTCTTTTTATGGATGAGTAATATTCCATTGTATATATGTGCCACATCTTCTTTATCCATTCATCTGTCGATGGACACTTAGGTTGCTTCCATGTCCTGGCTATTGTAAATAGAGCTTCAATGAACATTGTGACACATGACTCTTTTTGAATTATGGTTTTCTCAGGGTATATGCCCAGTAGTGGGATTGCTGGGTTGTATGGTAGTTCTATTTTTACTTTTTTAAGGAACCTCCATACTGTTCTCCATAGTGGCTGTATCAATTTACATTCCCACCAACAGTGCAAGAGTCACCCTCACCCTCTTTACAGCACCCGGGATACCTGCTGCCTCCCATTATTCACGTGCGCATGTACCGTTTAACCTTGTGAACCTCCCAGAGGTGGTGGCTGAACCTTATGCACCTCCACACATGCACACCTGTACAAGGTCGGGCGCAATCAGTGTTTGCAAAATGTTTGCTGAGTATGGGCTACACTCAGAAAACAAAAAGGGACAAATATTTTCAGTGATATCTATTATACTAAGGCTTTATATATTTATTTATTTTTGTCTGCTCCGTGCGGCATGCAGGATCTTACTTCTTCGACCAGGGATTGACCCCGTGCCCCCTGCAGAGGAAGCGCGGAGTCCTAACCACTGGAACGCCAGGGAATTCCTCTCCTAAGGCTTTAGAAAGCATCAAATGTGTGTAATTATGGAGAACGATGTGGAAATAATACTATTAAACT
Source organism: Grampus griseus (assembly GCF_964374135.1). NCBI lineage: Eukaryota > Metazoa > Chordata > Mammalia > Artiodactyla > Delphinidae > Grampus > Grampus griseus. The sequence continues at coordinate 34,416,512 of NC_139000.1, forward strand.
TAGAAATTAAACTTGGTTAAAAGTATAATATAGAAATGATCTGAAAAGCTATTAATGAGTTACTGATCTTAACAAAATGAAACCTCATTTTAAATATTTTAAAATACATTCTACTTATTGCAATTGTAATAACTTTCTTAAAGGTCCAGATGTCTTGGGCAATTCTTGATCATGAATATTCTTGAAATGTGTTAAACAATTTTTTTCTCAGAGAGGAAGAAAGAAGGAAAGAGAAAAAAGGAAGGATGGAAGGAGGGGAGGGAGGAAGGAATAGGTTGTCAGAAACAGCCCTTCAATGGGTCATCATACTCAGTATACCATTAGGGCAAATGATATCATCTCTCTGGGTCTTAGCTCCTCCATCGAAAGCTAGAACTAGTTGCTATAGAGAGAGAAGTGCTGGGTGTTGGCAGAGGGTCATTGTACTATTTTTCAATTTCCCTGGGCCCAGCAATGGAGAGAAGCTTTCTCTTTTAAGGAGGACCACAAATTTACTAGCAATGAGAGAAATCTAGGACAAGGAGCATGTCCTAGAGGGCTTTTGATATGAGAATGGTCTAAAGTTAGGAAGCCTTTGGGTCCTAACATTTAAAACCAAGGCTCTTCCTTCTCTGAGCTTCAGTTGCCAAAATGAAGGAACTGGACCCATGAGTCTAAACTCACTTCCCACTTCCACAATCTGTGGACCCACCTCTGGCACGCTGATGGTGAAAAAACAAAAGATCATGTCAGGGCCAGAGAAAGTTTCAGGGCCCAGGCTTTACAGGACACATATCCCCATTCCTCACAGTTCCCCTAAAGCTTCAGAGCCAGATAGCTCAGCCAGCTGCTGGGACCTCCGATTATCCTCTCCACATTTTGGATCCTTTTTGTTCTTTTGCGCCTGGAAATCATTCAGCTCATCTTTGACCTCTCAGCATTTCCTCATATGTCAAGACAGCTGTTGGAAAGTGAAGTGGTTGGATCTAAGCAGCTGGGGAAGAGTTGTTTGTTTTAGTGCTGGAGACTCAAGAAATGCACATGCTCCTTTTGTGGGTTATATTAAAGCATATCTGCAGGTCTTTTTTATCATTCTAATTACAAAATAGCTTAGCAGTGTCTCTGAAGCAAAGGGTGGGAATGATAGCCAGAAGTCCTGAATTCATGCTGTAGCACAGCTGGAAAAGGACAGGATGCTTCTGCATGAGCACGTGAATGTTCACATTGATGGCTGAGGAGCCAGGATTTACGGACCAGAGCCTTGGGAATGGTCGTGGGTGCCACCCCCTCTCACTGCATCGACAACACCAGGCTGGGGGTCACATCCCTCAGGCTTTTCACATGGGCTTCTGCTCAACTACATCTCCCCTGTCCTGTGGGTTAGGTTTTTGTAAGATGGTTTAGACCAAGCATGTTAAGTGGGACCATGACAGTGAAGTGCAGGCCACGCTAAGAGGAGCTCTCACAAGACTGCCATTTCGGTCAGCTTGGTAGGTAAGTATAAGCAGGACTCCTGAGGACTCAGGTGGGTTTTCTCTTTATTAGTGCCCAGGAGGCGAGGGGACCAAATACTTCAGAGTCTGGTGTTTGAGATCTGAAACCTCTCGGGTGGCAGAGGGGAACCTGAGGCATGAGCAGCTACTTGCCTCAGGTCCCACAGCAAGTGGGAGGGAAGGCGAGGGTGGCAGCCCAGAGTCTAGCCTGGCCTACTCCTCTCCCTGTCCCACCATGCGGCCTCCTGGGGCTCCCTCTTCAAGCCTCAAGCAGACCAGGGCTGGCAGGAGCACAGAGACCATGAAGCAGGGGGAGTGTGTTGTTATCCACAGAGGCCTAGAATTGTGGCCCTTCAGGAGGAGCTAAATGATAAGGATATTCCTTGGGCTAAGAAACAGACCAAGCAGACAATTCTCTGTGGATGGGTGGGGGTGCCACATGTCTTGGATCAAAGGCACATTTCATGTGATCTCTGTAGGCCACTGGTTGGCAAACCGTGCAGGGCCAGGCAGAGTAGCAAGCTCTGGCCTGGGAGGTGGGGGACCTGGCTGCCTGGTGTGGGTCTCTCTCTGCCTCAGCCTCTGCCCGTTCAATATGACTACTTACTCTATGCTGAGGGCTTTCACACATTTTGTCTCATTATATCCCAGTGTTGTGTGCTCCGTGCTCCATCGCCAGCCCTCCTGTGGGCCCAGGGTGTGGACACGCACAATGGAATGCTCCTTAAAGCCCCTCTCATCATAGCCACAAGCCGCCCTGCCAGCGAGGAGCTGGCTACCTACTTTGAGATTAGGCAACTGAGGTCCAGAGGATGCAACCACATGTATTCCAAGTGTAGCCAGAATCTGAACCCAGGTCTGTCTGACTCTTCTTGATCTGTGCCCTTTAACCCCAGCACTCTGCCTCTCAAGGAGAAAGCACCAGAAGGCCAGACCTCTTCTTACTGTCCACTCTGTCTCTGAGAGTACTCAACAACATCTGTGGCTCTTATGACCAGAGGCTGAGAGGGTCAGACACCAGATCGGAGCTGTCCCTGAGGACCCCAAGACTGGTGGGGCATGGGCAATAGAGAGAGGATGCCCAGAGAAACCCCTCAGGGCGCCAGGGGCAGAAGCAGGGCTCTTCCTCCTCTCAGGCTGCCTGTATTGAGGGTGCTGAGTAAGGTACAGCAGGAGTGGGTGAGGTCAGATTGCCCTGTGCATATCTGCCAACAGTGTTAGTGAGTCAACCCAACTGTAAGTCAATGCGCTGCCACGGTAGCTGCTAAGACTAGAATGCCAAGCTGCAAGAAGGAATAGAGTGAGTGCAAGACTCTGGGCATCCAGAGAAGTGGACAGAGGATCCCTCTGCCCAGCTCCCCCCAGGGCTCCACCCTCTGATGGAACAACTCATCCTCAGCCCCATGTGGGACCTCTCCTGGAGCCATACCCCACAGACAACATGGCTACTCCCTCACTCCCACCAGAGGTGGCAAGCTGCCCAGATCCCCACCCAGCACCACAAAGGAGGAAGAAACTTTGGCAAACAGGAGCTAGAGGGGAGCTGCCAGGGGGCAGCCCTGAGGGGGGTTGAGCAGAGACTCCTGGGCGGGCTGCCCAGAATGGGGGCTGCTGTATCCCCCAGAAAGGCTCAGCCTGCTCATAGGAGCTGCGGACTCTCACACAATGCTGATGGGAGGAGGAAAACAGGAGGGTGTTAGAACCAGAACCAGCCGTGGGAACCCAGGTGGCCACGTGGAGGCGGCTTCAGGTGGGTATGATTCCTCATCTTGAGGTTGATCTCTGACATCCAAGGTTCTGGAGCCTGGAGATCAACAAGGTCCCAGGTAAGGTTCTTCTGAAAAGCCCCAGGGTCCTGGTGGGTGCCTGACCATACCATCTATTCTGTGGCAGGAGTTGGGGTGGTGGCAGCACAAAGGAGAGGTGTGACTCATCAGGAACCCACAGGTTGGTGGAGCAGATCACAGAAACCCCACACGACCAGAACTTGTGCCTCTGGACACGGTGAGCCGTGGTGGGGATGCGTTCAGCCACGGAAGGGCCGTGCCAAAGCTGGGTGAGAGTGTTACTATTACTAAGTGTCTTCCAAAGTAGCTTCTGCTTGTTCAGGGGACTTGTTACTAAGCTTTCCACTTGTGACAGGTAAAGCAAGGGCATGATTTGGAATGAAAAATTTGAGACTAAGGGAAAAAATTTCTCCACATAAGAAAGCAGTGGGAATTTCCAATGTACTGAGAGTGTGGAGAGGAGGGAAGGACTCAGGAAGGAGATGTGCACCTCATCAACAAGACAATGGATAGATGCAAAGGAGAGAGATGGCTGGAAAGGGCCTCCCTGTGGCAGGAATGATCAATGAACTTCAGCACCAGTAACATCTGGCAGGCAATTTTAAGTTGTTTCTTGTTCTATGATGTCTCCTCAGCTTTTGTGCTACTGGTGCTTTGGGGAATGAGCAAGATGGGGTACTGGGGACTGGAGTTGTCCAAAGAGTGAGATGGATACATGGTGTGATGGTTAACTTTATGTCGACTTGGGTGAGTCACAGTAATTAGATCAAACACGTTGCTGTGTAGGTACTATTTAGAGGAGGTTAATATTTAAATCAATAGACTTGAAGGAGATTATCCTCCATGGTATGGGTGGGCCTCATCTAATCAGCTGAAGACTAAAGATGCACCTCCCCTGAGAGGAGAGGGAATTCTGCCATCAGACTACCTCCTGATTTAAACTAGAACTCATCTCTGGATCTTCAGCCTGCCGGCCTACCTTTGCAGATTGTGGACTTGCTAGCACGCACAACTGTGTGAGCCAATTCCTTAAGATAAACCTCTCTCTCTCTACAGGCCCCCCACCCCCTGGCCATCACCACACGTATATGTACATATCCTACTGGTTCTGTTTCTTCAGAGAACCCTGACTAATGTATATAGTTAAGAGATAACCAGAGGGGACCAAGTGGAAGGTATTATGGAAGTTTGAAACCAGAGGTGGCAGGTAAAGGCAAGGATATGTGAATCCCCCACCCTGCAGACAAAAATCTTGAGAAATATTCAGCAGGAGACGGAATTTCTTACAAAGGCGGGCTAGAGGTGCGTGAGGCACGTTCAGCAAGGGGAACACAAACCACTCTAGGCATCCTAGGCGGGAAGGGGTTGGATCAGAGCAGGGGGACCTGATGCAGTCACTGGGAGGGTTATAGTAGTGGGCTCCAGGCCGGCCTCCAGGAAGAATCGTCAGGATGACACAGACCTGATCCCCGGGGTTACTATACACTACCTGGCTCTGCTTAAATAGAAAAGTCAAGGTGCCACTGCTGCCACCACCGCCGTGGGAGGCCCTGTGTACTAAATAACTGGAGAACAGACAGGGTGCGCAGCTGCAGGGAGACCATGGGTTTCCCTGACCTCACTGCCTCCAGCTGGAGGAGCAGCAAGCAGGGGCAGGGAAATGGAGCTTCCTCACTCTGACTTCCAAAACTCACACGGGTGCACCTAACGGATGGCACCTACTTCACATCCACAACTCTCACCACAAGAGGGTCTGGGGGAATGTGGTCGTAAGGTGCCCAGACCCTCCAACTAGAAGGGCTGGGTGGAAGTTGAGCGAGCCACCCGGTGGGACTCTCCAGGGCACGGCTCTGGGGATGTGGAGGCTCTGGGAGTGCACACACAGGGAAGTGAGGCCCACACAGACACTGCTATCCAAGAGCACATGGAAATTCAAGACAGGGTGAATAAGCCGGGACTCAGCCACGCCGGCCTTCCTAGGTGCAGGGCACGACGGAGCACAACTGCTTGGAGCGAGAAAACGAAATGCAGTTGAGATCATATCTTGGCTTTGTTCCCCACGAATGCACAGTTATTTGTATTTCAGCATCCTAGCTCCCAGGACCTGGTTAACAAAGGCAGCAAGATGCATTCCCCCAGAGGCCAGCCAGATGGAAAGCCCAACGGAATCTCACTTTGAAGTGTTCTGTGTTATCTGACTCATTTACAAAAGAAATGAGCTTTATGGGATGTTCAGATGTTTCCAGAAAAACCAGTTGCCCCCAAGTGAGAATAAAGTTATAATCTCTCCTTCACCTTGTATGCTGATGTACACAGGCTGTTAGAATCAAAATATGTCTCCTCCTCAGGATCTGCAGGGTGTGGGTGGGAGGAGGAATCAAAATAAAAACACCTCGGATCAAGAAATGATGGACTTGTTTTCCCCCCACTTTGACAGTGGAATCAGAACGGCTGTATGGCTGGTCCAATGAATTACACCCTCATTTGTCACTAGGATAATGCAAAATAGTTGACTAGATATGCTGGGTCATACAGCCTCTAAAGCTCTGTGGTGACTGGGATGAGCTCAGATAGATTTGGGATCAAATCTCAGCCTTGCTAATTTCCAGGTGTCTGACCCTAGAGAAGTAGTTACTGCCCTCTGAACCTCAGTTTCCTTTCCTGTAAAATAAGCATTGAAATGTTGATGTCACAGCGTGGTTCTGAGGGTGTTAAGGGGATTCAGAAACCACAAAGGCCTGCAGATGCCTTAAGATCCCTCCCTCTACACATCTAGTGATCCTATCGGCCAACCCACCTTGCCTTCCCTGAAGACAAGGAGTAACATCCCTCTTCGTGCTTTTGCTTGTGCTGTGCCCTCTGCTCAGAATGCCTTCTCCTGCCTATCCTTGCCAACATCCACTCTTACCCTTTTTTGGAGGTGGAAACAGAGTAGACATTGCCCATTACTGATTAGGGAGGTGGAAAATGGTGTGGAGGCTTGGCTCTGTTCACTTCTCAGTAGCCCAGCATCTCAGGGCACCCAGAAGATTAGAGCTGAAAAAGCCTCAGGGATCATCCAGTCCAACTTCTCACAGATGACACAGCAAGATGGAGGCCCTGAGAGGCCAAGGTATATACCCCACCTGTGCAGGGTGGGTGAAGGAGGCCTGTGGTACCAGGCCACTTGGCAGTGCCTGCATTGGCAAAGTTCCTGGGCCTCTTCTGTTTCCTCATCGTATTAGTCAGGGTTCTCCAAGAAGCAGGTTCTCCAAGCCAAGCGCCAAATCTGCAGAGCCAGATGTCCCAGTTTGAATCCCAAGGCCAGCACACTGCTATAGAACCAGTTCGAAGGCCCTCTGGCACAAGTCTCTCTTACTCAGGGGAGGGTCAGCCTTTTTATCATTCAGGCCTTCAACTGAATGGATGAGGTCCACCATGTTAGAAAGAGCAACCTGCCTGATTCAGTCTAGTGATTCAAATGTTAACCTCATCGAAACACACCCTCTCAGGAACACTCAGAATAATGTTTGACCAAATGTCTGGTCACTCCATGGCCCAGTCAAGTTGATGTACAAAATTAACGATTATACTCAGGAAAAGTTGAAAATATTTCACGAGTTAAGCCAGCAGGGTGTGTCTATGAGATGGATATTTAAAACTCTAGGTAATTTGGAGAGGAGTGGTTTGGACTTTTTAAAAATTTAAATATTTCTAAGTAAGAATTCTGGTTAAAAATGGCACTTGGGTGGTACTCCCCCTCCCTACCCCACCCCTATATTGTCACTAATACAATGATGAAAACAGAGCATTCCTCACAATACCAGGTATGACAAGGTGGACAGAAAACTTACTTCCCAAATCTGAGAGAACACTCAACTAATGATAAGACATGTATAGCAGATGGAGAAAACCTTCTCAGGCTCATCTCAGGAAATGCAGAATTACTTAAAATAGACAGGAAGCCCCTTCAAACCTCCGCCACCAACTGACCCTTGAAAAACCTATAGTCACACAAGTACAGTGAGGACTGCTTTTTGGGGTGGCCACAACTTCAGTGCCCACCCAACAAACACCATCTTCCTGCTTAATTTGTGCCCAGAATCTCAAAGAAAACAGCCTTGTAAATCTCAGGGGATATTAAAGCAACAATGAGATACCATTCACACTCACCAGATTATGGGGAAAAACCTGACAATATCAAGTATTGGGAGGGTATAACCTCATCAATAACCTTCACACCTCAAAGGCTAGTGGTAAATTCTCTGTCATCTTCCACGACTTATCAAAAGTACTTGACACGAAGGGAGGGATAGATTAGGAGTTTGGGATTGACATGTACACGGTGCTATATTTAACACAGATAACCAACAAGGACCTACTGTATAGCACAGGGAACTCTGTCAATATTCTGTAATAACCTAAATAGGAAAAGAATTTTAAAAAGAATAGATAACGTGTACATGTGCAACTGAATCACTTTGCTGTACACCTAAAACTAACACAACATTGTAAATCAACTATACTCCAATATAAAGTAAAAATTGAAAAAAAAGAATAAAAACAAAGACTACAAGGGTCAGGGCAAAAGAACTCAGGAAGCCAACTTGAAGAGGCTTCCACTAGCCTAAGATGGGACAATTTGAATATCAAAAAAATAATGACTGTCATGGATTGGTAAACTTATTGGCAAACTTATGGTTACCAAAGGGGAAGATGGAAGGGAGGGGTAAATTAGGAGTTTGGGATTGACATATACACACTACTGTATATAAAACAGATAACCAACAAGGACCTACTGCATAGCACAGGGAACTCTACTCAATATTCTATAATAACCTACATGGGAAAAGAATCTGAAAAAGAATGGTTATATGTATATGTATAACTGAATCACTTTGCTGTACACCTGAATCTAACATAACATTGTAAATCAACTATACTCCAATAAAAAAACAAAACAAAACAAAACAAAAAACTTGACACAGTTGACTGGTCCCTCTTCTTGGAAAGACTTTCTTCATCTGGTTTCCTGGAAACCACACTCTCCAGGTGTCCCCCTGCTGGATGCTTGCCTCTCAGTCTTCTTTTCTGGTTCTTCTTCTTCCCCCATTTGTTACCACTGATGTGGCCCAGGGCCCGGTCCTTGGACATTTTCTCTTCACTATCCACACTGAGATGATCTTCCCGGTCTCACAGATTTAATAGCATCTAGTTGCTAACAATTGCCAAATTTAAATCCACACCCAAAGTTTCTCCCAACCCCCAGGCTTGGATTTCCAAAAGCCAACTCAACATCTGAACTTGGATATCTAAGAGTTGTCTCAAATGTCTAATGTCCAATACTGATGTCCCAGTCATCCCCCAAAGTGTGCTACACACAGCCCTCCCTCTCTCAGTAAATGGCAACTCCATCTTCCAATGACTCAGGCCAGAGACCTTGGACTCAACCCGGACTCCTGGTAGCAAATCCTGTTGGTTCTCCTTTCCACATGGATCCCAGATCTAATTTCTTCTCATTACCTTCATTACTACCACCCTAGTCCAAGCTACCATCTTTTCTTGCTTAGAACATCGCCACAGCCTATGATCTAGTCTCCCTCCTTCTACCCTAGTCTTCCTACAGCCTTTTATCCATAGACACCCAATGATCCTCTTAAAGCATAAATCAGATCATGGTACTTTTTTGCTCAAGACCATCCATGCTTGTCATTTCACTCAAAGTAAAAGTGAAGGTCTTTATAATCACTTTTGAGGTCACTGCAACTGGCTCTGTTACCTCTTTAATTATACCTCTACTTCACCCCCTCACTCCACTCTAACACAGGTGTTACTGCTGTACTGTGAACCCTCCAGGCACTCTCATCTCAGGACCTTTACCCCTGCAGGGCCCCAGATATCCACATGGCACACTCCCTCACTTCCTTCAAGTCTTTGCTCAACATCACCATCTCAGTGGGGCCCTGACCACCGGACCTCAGCTCCCCACTTTCCTTACTCTGCCTTATTTCTCTTTACAGCATTTCTCACTTTCAACTGTACTATGTAATTTATTTATTTATCATGTTTATTGTCTGTCTCTCCCCACTGACATTGTCAGGGAGAATTGCAATCATCTTTCAAAAACTGACAAGGAAAAGAAAGACCAAGCAGCAGCCAGGAATTCAGCCACATACCAGCCTGGGTGAGGCTCCATGGTCACCACGATTGAAGCCCAGATGTGCTATTTGTGCCATTGGCTGCTGCTGCTGGTCCTGCTGGCCCTGGAAACTCAGTGCTGCCTCCATTCATGTGCAGAAGTGGACTTTCAAGGCTCCTGCTTCTTCACCTCAACAAACCCTGTCCAACGCAGCTGAACAACTTAGCTGAACAGAGAGAGGTTGGGAAAGCAGGTGTTAGGCACACTCAATGCCAAACACAGAAAGGGGATTCAGACACTGAGCAACCAAAGAAAAATGTCTACCACACTGGGGTACATTAGGCCATGAAGAAAGCCTCCAAATTTCTGGAAAGTTGGAATTGTACGGGCTATCTTCTCTTATCATAATCTAATAAACCATAGCTGTTTGGTTGAACAAGCCAAATTCAATAATATATAAGTAGAAGTTTATTTTTTCTCCCTGCTATCTTTTCAGATTGGTTCTATGTTGTTTACTTTTTCTCCAAACCTTGGATGAAACCTCAGGACGTGTGTCCCACATTTCCAGTCAACCTTGGATAAAACAAACCAAAAGCTTCCACCTTTAGTCACAAAAATTGCTCTGTCTTTTTCAGTAATTAAAATGTGCCCCTTTTTTCAGTTAAAGCTCCTCCCCTCCCTTGCTCAGTTGGAGCTGGGAAGCCTGTAGTGGGGGAGGTGGCATGGGTGCCTCTGTCACACTTCCCCTCCTTACTCTGCTCCCCTCAGCTTCCCGGCCTGTGGCTCCTGACCCCTCAGGTGAGGCCCAGAGGCAGCAGGTGCCAGGGGAGGTTGCACAGCCTGATGTGGCTGCTGTTGTGTGGGTCAGTGTCGGTGTTCTCTGGGCCTGGTGGCACTTGTTGGGTTTCACAGAGATCTCCCCAGCTGGGACCCTGCCATTACAATCTCCAGGACAGGATAAAGCCTGTCTCTGCCTGGTAGCTTACATCTCCAACTGACTTCAACCCTGAGCCCTGGGCTATCCAGTGGTCCATTTCCCCCACGCTTTCTTTGTTGCGTCCGTCGACCCTCTAAGGGGACTTTTGGGGCAAAGTCCCTATTAAGATGGCCCCAGGTCAAGTCTCCCCCTTGTAACCCAGAGCAGGTCCATGAGAAAACATGTGCATCCTTGCCCCTTTCTGTTGGCAGAAATGAACTCGTTCTCTGTGCAGTCCTTTTTCTTTCGGCTCCCTCAGATGGGCAGCCTCGGCCTCAGGGCTTTGCATCTTCCAGGAGCCAGTCATTCCCAGTCCACTGCCCCAGGCTCTAGGGGACATATATGGAGATGAGGGGAACTGTTCCTAGGCTCCCCCAGGTGAGGAAAGGGTAAACACTTCCACGAACTTTCTCAGAGAAATGTCCTCTCCCAGACTCTTCACACTCAACCCTTTTATACGGTTGAGGTGGATGTTGGGCTAAGGTGGCCAAACTTGGTTTCCAGATGCTTCCTTTGTGAGAGCTGTAGAGATGGTCTAGCTTCTCACTTCAGCATGTGGGGGTTTTATTCCCAGGCTTTTAGGCTTCAGCCAAACTGAGAGGGAGCCCCTATTACAAAGGATTTATTTTAGCAATAAATAGGAAATAATATGGAAATGAAAATATATTCCATACAAGGAAATAAGAAAAATGAAAATATTATATATTAAAGCTTAGAGTCGATGTTGTCCTCAGAGAAAATTTCATAGTACATTTTTTAAAGAAACAATAAAAATTAGTCACCTAAGTATTTAACTCAAGAAGTTAGAAAAAACAACAACAACAAAATAAAAACAAAAACCTAGTAGACCGGTAAAACCAAGAATAATTTCTTCAAAAAGTCCAATAAATTATACATACTGAAGGAAAAAGTAATAAAGATAAAAAGGGGAAAACAGAAAATATGGCATCACAACATGAGAGGGGTGACAAAACTAAAGATACTGGTGAGATTTTATAGTTACAAGAGGATGCTATGTATTTAATATATCTCTAAGCTAGTTGTCTTTAAAACTTGGGGAAATTGATAATCTTGTGAGAAAATATAAACTGGCAAAATTAGCTAAAGAAAGAAAATGAGGAACTATGGAAGAAAACAACACAATTATTGAAGAACCATTACCAAATAAGGCTAAGAGCTCACACTGTTTTATGAGCAAATTTCTCTAAACCTTCAAGAAACAAATAATTCCCATGCTATTTAAACAGTTCCAGACCAAAGAAAAATATGGAAATCTTCCCAGCTCCTTCTATAAACCCAACATATCACTGATTCCCAGCTCAACAGAAATGTCACAACAGAGCATGCTTGCCTGAAGATTTTTTTAAATCCCAAATAAAGCAATAGCAAATAAAACATAGAAGTATAGTAAAATGATAATATGCCAAGCTGAAGAAGGTTTATTTCAAAAAGGCAAGAATGGTTTGATATAAATCTGTTGATATAATCCATTACACTAACAGGTCAAATGAGAAATATCACATGATTATCTTGAAAATGAACAAAAGAACATAATTCAAACTCTATTCCAAATTTTAAATACTTGTAGTAAATTTGTAATAGAAAGATATTTCCTTAACTGAAATGAATATCTATCTCCTACCCAGAGACAACATCACACCCAAAGTGAAATGCCCCATTGTGGGCAGGAACAAGACGTGAATGCCTGCGATTACCACCCTCATTTAACAGAGGACAGCTGATTGATTCTTAAACAAAGAGTATGAATAGCACAAAGAAGGAATCAAAGATGTTATTTGCAGATGATATAATTTTCTAGCTTGAAAATCCAAAGGCATCAACTAAAAACCTATGCTAGAATGAATGAGAGTATTCAGGAAAGTGGTCAGTTACCCCCCGCAAAAAAAAAAAAAAAAAAAAAAGTCATTCTCAATACACTAGCAATAAACAAGGGAGAAAATCCAAAGGATAAAAAGAGCACATTCACAATAGTAGCAAAAATATGAATGACCCAGAAATTATTATAACAAGAAATGTACAGGATTTATATAACAAAAGATGTAATGCTTTACTGAGAGATATAAAGACAACCTGAATAAATGAAAAGATATATCTTCAGCCCTTGTCTATTGCCACGCAGGCTGAACACTTCATGACTCTAATGTAATGGAGCCCCCTGGAGTTGTGCAATGTGATGGTCTTGGACATATCATATTCCTGGGTAGAAAGATTTAGTAATATGAAGGTACCCATTTTCCCCAAATTTGTAAATTTAATAAAATACCAGTTGAAATCCAGCAGAATATTTGAGAACTTGGCAAAATGATTTTGAAGTTCACAAATGTGCAAGGATAGCCAAGAACATTTTGAAAATAAATAGTAAATGAGGAGACTAATATTACCAGGTATGAAAACTTATTATAAAGTTGCAATAAAGAAAACATGGAGATACTTGTAAAAAAAAATTTGGTACATTCAGCTCAATGGAACAGAGTAGAGTCCATATATAGATACAAATTTATATGCAAATTTAGTATATGATAAAGGTAACTTTTTAAACATGTATGTTGGGACTTGGGGGAAATGGATTACATTATAAGTGGTGTCAGTACTATTAGCTAACCATTTCGGAAAAAAACCCTTTTTTTTTAATAGCATAGACCAAAAAAATTTCATTTGTAGACAAGGTCTAAATGGAAAACATGAAGTGACAAGAAGATATGGGTGGATATTTATATTTTCCTGGGGTAGTTTAGGACTTTCATTTAAGACAATATCTTTATTATTTTAGGGATGGACAAATCATCATTCTTGCCACATGTTAAGAAAAAACATACAAAACTCCTAATTTATAATTATTCATACAAGTGGAGCAAAAGTCCCATTGAAGCTCTCATGAAAGAGCAGGTTATACACAGAAATATAGCTTTGTTTTAGAGGGTCATATAGAACTTTTTAAAAATTGGCTTCATTGAAGAATAATTTGCATATAATAAACTTTAGCAATTTTACTTGTACAATGAGTTTTTTTAACTTTAAAAAATTTATACAATTTTTAAAGGTTACTTTCCATTTACACTTATTACCAAATATTGGCTATATTCCCTATGTTGTACAATATATGCCTGAGCCTAGTACCTCCCACTTTCCCACACCTATACTGCCCCTTCCCCTCTCCACTGATAATCACTAGTTTGCTCTCTATATCTCTGTGTCTGCTTCTTTTTTTATTATACTCACTAGTTTGTTGTATTTCTTAGATTCCACGTATAAGTGATATCATACAGTATTTGTCTTTCTCTGATTTATTTCACTTAGCATAATTCCCTCCAGGTCCATCCATGTACAATGAGTTTTTAATTGAAATTTTATTGACATAATTATAGATTCATGTGTAATCGTAAGAAATACTACAGCAAGATCCCATGTAGCCTCTCCCCAGTTTCCTCCAATGGTAACATTTTGTAGTACTACAGTTAATATCATAAGTCATATTGACATTGATAACATCCACGGTTCTTATACAGATTTCCCCCATTTTACTTGTACTCATTTGTATATGTGTTCTTAGTTCTATACGATATTATCCCACGTGTAGATTGGTGTATCCACCACCACAGTCAAGACACTGAGCAGTTCCATCACCACGAAGATCCTTCAAGTTGCCTTTTGATAACTATACCTATCTTCCCCCACCCCATGCACAAACAATATAATAAGTTTTGGCAAACATATTCAGTCATGTAATCATCTCCACAATTATGATAGAAAACATTTCCATCACCCCAAAAAGTTCTCTCATGTCTCTTTGTAGTCAATTCCCTCCCTTCATTCCTCACCCTAGGCAACCACTGATCTGTTTTCTATTACTGTAGTTTTACCTTTTCTAGAATATCATATAAATGTAATCAGCATCATGTTTTTGAAATTTATCCATGTTATTGCAGGTAGCAATAGTTAATTCTTTTTATTGCCGAGTATTATATTTCATTCCAATGAATAGATATATCACATTATGTTTATCACTTCATCAGTCTATAGACAGTTGGGTTGTTTCCAGTTCTTTATTATGAACAAAACTATGAATATTCAAGTCGTCATGTGAGTATGTTTTCATTTCTTTTGGGTAGATGCTTAAGAGTGTGACTGCTGGATCATATGGTAAGCATATGTTTCATTTTGGATAGTTTCTAAACCTATAGCTTCAAATTCACTGATCTTTCCTTCTTCAAAGTCTAACCTGGTATTAATAACATCCTGTGTGTTTCCATTTTAGATATTATATTTCTCATTTCTAGAATTTCTATTTGGATCTAAAACTTTAAAAACTTCCATTTCTCTCCTCATCTTCATCACTTTTCCCCTACTTTCTCAAATATATGAATCATAATAGCTATCTTAATGTTCTTTGCTAAATCCACCATCTCTATCATTTCTTGGTTTGTTTATAATAATTAGTTTTCTATCTGGTTATAGACCATATTTTCCTGCTTCTTGCCTGCCTGGAAATTTTTTATTGGATGCTGGACGTTGTCAATTTTACACTGTTGATTGCTGGCTTTTGTTGTATTCCTTTTTTTTTTTTTTTTTTTTGCTGTACGCGGGCCTCTCACTGTTGTGGCCTCTCCCGTTGCAGAGCACAGGCTCCGGACGCGCAGGCTCAGCGGCCATGGCTCACGGGCCCAGCCGCTCCGTGGCATGTGGGATCTTCCCGGACCGGGGCACGAACCCGCGTCCCCTGCATCAGCAGGCAGACTCTCAACCACTGCGCCACCAAGGAAGCCCTGTTGTATTCCTTTAAATACCATTGGATTTTGCTCTGGAGCCCAAATCAGTTGGATCTTTTCAAGCCTTGCAGCACAGCCTTTAGTCTAGAGTTAATTTGGCCTCACTATTAAGGTAATACCTTTCTGAGGACCCTACTCAATGCCTCGTGTGTAAGAAGGTCTTTCCACTCTGGTTGGCGGGAACATAAAGAATTCCTAGCCCCACATGAGCTCCAGGAACTATTCTGCCTACTCCTTGTTTGGAAACAGACATCTTTGCTTAGGTCTTTAAAGCATAACATTAAAAGCAGAAATTGTAAAGGAAAAGAGTGATAGATTTGACAACAGAAAAATTTAAAGCCTCTCTCTTTGTTTTTCTCTTAAATTCATTTCAATTCAGCTGCTGTTTCTCATTGATTTGCATGCCATTTGGTAGAGGGCGAACATCAGTGGGCCCTGGGTCTGGAGCCAGCTCTGCCTATCACTGTGCAACCAGAGGGGAAATTCTCCTCTCTGGGCCTAGGTCTTCTGATCTGGAACAGAGGGGGCTGGATAAAGTGTTCCCTGAGGCACTTTCAGCCCTAACACCCTATGCCCTGGCCCAGTAGTACCAGTTTCTTGGTCATCTCTTTGCCACTGTGATAACGGATTCTCGGGATCCCACATCCACCTCAAAGCAGTCTTCTTATTCCTATTTCCCTTTTTAAATATAATTTAGTTTTTATTTGATTTATGGACTCAGTCCCAGTCACTGAACTTCATTTGGCTTGGACGGCTTATTGATTTTCAATAACAGTGGAGCAGAAAAATAAAGAGATGACAGCAGCACTTGGCTGCAGACCCAGGGTCCGCTGAGAGAGGCAGGAATTAATCATCTCCGGTGTGATCACTCAGGCTGTCCCTGAAAGGACAGTGACCCAGGGAGCTCGGCCAGCCTGGGACAGCCCAACGAACCACACAAGGATTGTCTGCCTCTGATAACATGAGCTCACCAGACTGCCCTGCCTGGGTTCTCATTCCAGCATCACCTGATGTAAGTCAGTTACCCATCCAGCTTCCTCACCTCTAAAGAGGGGGCTTTGACAGAGTTCCCAAGGCTAGCTAGAGGGAGACTGCACAATTTGGATCAACAGGGAGGATGTGACTATGTATAAAGGTGCCAACATTAAGTAAGTGAATGCAAAGATAGATGATGAAAGGTGAAGAGGATGCAGATGTGCTGAGTATGCAGGTTGATTTCAGTGTGGCTTCTCTTGGCTGCCTGCAGCAGCCAAAAACAGCAAGGCTGATCTATTTTTACTTCCCTAAAGAAATGCATCAAGCTTTCTTTTGCCTCTGGACCTTTGCATATGCTGTTCTCTGCACAATGTTCCAGCTTTCTCTTTGCCTGGCCAACTCCTGCTTCTCCTTCAGGGCTCAGCTTAGTTGCTGCCTCCTCTGGGAAGCCTTTCTTGATTCCCCCCACCCCATGCTCCCCCAGATTTCTGTGCTGACCCTGGAAGGATATTCATCACACTGTATTATGAAAATTACATCAAGAATGTAATAGTTCTTTGTTACAGGAATAACTGTGGTCTGTTTTCTTAACTGTATCTCCTACTTAACTCCCAGCTCTGAGGGCAGAGACTGTGCCTGCTTTGTTCATCCAGCATCCTGGTATATAAGAGATAATAAATATTTGCTGAATGAATGAAAGATAGCTGAAAAGAATGATTTTCAAAGTTACTCAGTGATGCAAAGAATATTTATTGACAATCAATTACATACTAACTTTGTAGGTAGGTGGTGAAGTCCATTAATCGCTTTATTTAATCCTCTCTACACCCTTTAATTGCATGTGTAGAAAAACACTCAGAGAGGTGAGGCGACTAGCCCAAGGTCACACAGCCACGATCTGACCAGGAATCTGGGTCTCCTAATTCTTAACTCCAGTTCTGCCCCTTTCTCACTAGGGGAACTCAACTGGTTCCTTCTCCTACAAGGACTCCATAGTTTTCTCCTCTGTATGCTGAGTGGGGTGAACCAGACCAGTGGTTCTTAATCTTTGAGAACTGATGAAAGCTACTGATGAAAGCTATGATGAAAGCTATAAAACCCCAGGGAAATGCACATATGCACTGAAAAATTACATACAATTTCATGGGTTCATAGACCCCCATAAAACCTAGCCACAGTCCAGAGCTCACCAATCAGGGAGGCCTTGCCAGCTCTCATAGTCCCTGCACGATCTATTGTTCTTTATTTTGTTTTTTGTTTTTGCAGTACGCGGGCCTCTCACTGCTGTGGCCTCTCCCGTTGCGGAGCACAGGCTCCGGATGCGCAGGCTCAGCGGCCGTGGCTCACGGGCCCAGCCGCTCTGCGGCACGTGGGATCCTCCCGGACCGGGGCACGAACCCGTGTCCCCTGCATCGGCAGGTGGACTCTCAACCACTGTGCCACCAGGGAAGCCCCCCTGCATGATCTATGATTCACCCACTGACATCGGTTTTAGGAAGTGGCAAAATTTTTCCATTCATTTTTCAATGTCTCAACAATACCTCTCTTCCCCAGCCTGGCTGGCAGTAGTTCCTCCCTGCCTTGAGACCCCATTAGCCCCCAAACCCCAGGGCCTGCCAGACTGTGGCTGTCACACTGAGTCCTGCTCCTGATTTATTCTCCATGGTGTCTCTCTGGATGAGAAGTTGTGCATAACAGCAGGACTCAGCCCCTGGTAGAAGAAATGGCCAAGTTCAATCATTAACAAATAAAACCACTACCGTTCAGTAACTCCCATGGTTCATGAAAAATGTGATTTCCTTGCTGCATCAAATGTGGAGGGCAGGAGATGTAAAGACAGTCCCACTTTGGTCTATGGAAGAAACCGTAACAATATAAATCATTGAGATAGATAACCTTCTCCTCTATTCATTATCTGGGCAGGCCACAGCTAATGTGTTTGTTTTTGTAAATCCTCTGTTATCAGCCACTTTCCCCCTCAAGGATGGCAGCACCTGTCTGAAATCCACCAGGAACACTGCAGCAAAGAAACAGAACTTTCAGTTTTTGAAGATAACACAATTCTCTAGGATCTTAAATGCCAGGCCAAGAATTTTACACTACAGGCCAGTGAGTCTTACCTAGGGACATCCAGAATGGGGAAGACCCCTGGTGAAGGTGCTGGTGAAGGTGATTTGACCAGAGGATCATGTTAGAAAGATCATTCTGACTGTGGATGAGGATCCATCAGAAGGACAGAGAGAAATGAGAGTGCAGCTTAGGGGTTGTGGGGAGAAGCCTGATTCCGTCAGGGTAGAGGTCTGGGGAGAGGTCTCTTCTTGTTCCTTATTGTTCCCACAATGGGAATGGCAGCATGCCAACTAAAACTATATACAGATAGGACACTCTGCCACCCTACATAACCTGGAGCATTCAAGGAGATGTAAGTGGAAGCTGCTGGTGGACTTTCTTGGAAGCCCCTTTGCCATTCTCCATGTCTTTCTTCCTGTGTAGAATGCACTTGGGATGGCTGGCGCTATAGCTGTTTTCATGCAACCATAAGGAAAAGGTCAAGAGAACCACAAAAACCTCAGTTCTGAAATGCTTGAATGGCTGAGTCAATACCAAACACTGCCTGTTTCTGGGCTCATTTTTTGAGAAAAATCCCTGTGGGGCATCAAATGGAGAAGTTACGTAGACAGGCAGATGGATAAGTCTGGAGCTCTGGAAATTCATGAGCACATACGTGGGGGTGATGGAAGCTGTGGAATTGGGTGCGATGACTCAGGGTGTAGACAGATGATAGATAGATAGATAGGCAACAAGAAGATGGTCCTGGAGAGCACCAACCTTCAAGGAACAGGCTGGGAGAAAGGTAACTGCAGATGCAGAGAGGGAACTGCCAGAGAGGGGACACCTGGAAACTGTGGGATCCTGGGGACCAAGGAAGGACAGGGACTCAGGAAGTGGTCAATAGTACACATGACAGAGGGCCAGAGGCCAACACCAGAGAAGAGGACTTGGTGGCGATCCTGATGAGAGCTGAAGAGACAGCACTGATGAACCCCTCCTGAAACGTCAATGCCAGTCTGCCAGAGGACTCCACTGTGCCCCCAGAACCCCCCTGTAGGACTGTGGCCATCTCATAGCCTTGTAGCTCCCAGGAATCCACATAGAGAAGAAGACAATGGAAAGGGAACACTTCCTTACCTGACACCTTGACCAGGAGCTATTTTGGACATGACTACTACACACATGCTTTCTCCCTATTCCCAGCCTGTATTCAGATGAGCATGTTGATCTTGTTGGATTTGATTCTTTGTTCAAAGGGAACACGGCTGGGTGTTCAACACTCGCTCTGCCTCATGCTCTGTGGGCCTCAGGCAACTCTCTTGACAAGCTGAAGGTAAAGCAGAGGCTAGAGCCCAGGCCTCCTGATTCCAAATCCATCAGGCCTCAAAACCCATGCCTGCAACATTTCCTAGGTCTGGCTTTTAACAAACGTGTTGGAGGTTGGCATACTGCCAATGTTTTGTTGGCTCGGGCTGGGTACCAGGTTACTTTTTGCAAATTGGGTACTCTATCATGTAGAAAAACGCTCTTTTTGGGGAGTAAAACATCTGGAGTTACACAGCATGAAAAAAGACTAAAGGTTACCCACTCAACACACAGCTCTCAGGTTTTAATGACGCTCAAAGACTCAGAATGTTCAACAAATCTGTTTCTTGTTGCTCTGACTTTCAATGTTTCCACTGGGGAGCCACCACTTATTTTTTTCTGTCTTGTTTAACCCAGTAAGATTCCTAGGGGAAGATGTATCTCCAAGAGCTTGAACAAGCTCCCCAGGAAAGCCCCCAGATCTCACAGATTCTAAGTCACAAAAATATGCTTCTAAAAATAGAGTTTGCCTGGCAAGAACACAGGTCTTGGCCCACTCAACCCAGCCCCACAGACAGCCTTTGTCTTGATTATCAGGCCTGAAGATCGCTGGAAAGAGCAGCCCATATTGAAGAGTGTTGGGGGACTTCTGCTTAAGGGCATAACAGCAGCCAGGAGTCCAGCAATGGACACAGAACAGGGACCTGATAAAGGAGGAGCTTTACAAGGCTCTGAAAGCTTGGGCAGAGTTTGCCCAGAGATTTACAAAGTGCCAGTCTTGGAGTCAGAAACCCAAACTCCAGTTCCAATTCACTACTGATTGTCTGGATGCCCTTAGCGAGCCTCCTTCCCTCTTTGGGATTCAGTTTTCACATCTATAGAATAAGGATGGTAAATTCCAAAGCCCTACGTGCTCCCAGAGATGCTGCTGAAAGCTGTATAGATATGAGAAAGAACCGATCCTCTGGTGAGGGGGCTCTGGCTAAACACGTCCAGACAGCCTGAGGGGCTCTGTGGGCAGCTACAGAAGGCTCTTCTGAGCAGAAGCACGTGTTTTCCTCTGGAAAGGACTCTTTTTATTGAGGCTGTTCCGTTTAAATGCGTGCTCATGAAGACTGTGGTGGGTTACTTCTCAGCGCCTGGGGGTCAGCTGGGAACCAGCCGCCCCTCATCTCATCACCACAGGACTGAGCCTCAGAAACCCAAGTGTAGAAGAGAGATACCTGACTTTCTTTGGCTGCAGGGACTACAATTGATGGCCTGTGTTTGATGTGATTAAATATGGCAAAAAGAGAAGAGATGTGGTGGAGGGCTTGTGTCCAGAATTACAGAAATTGGCCTCATCTTCAGTCATCCAGTCAAGTCATCTCTCGTGCTTCTACATGCAGGGGACAAACAAGTCTTTTGTGTTAAGAAAACATCTTGTCCCTTGAGAACTTCTGAACCTTGTGAATGTGTGTACCTGTGTGTGCATGAGTATGCATCTCTGGGGTGTGCATTACAGGTATATGTGTATGCTATATGGGTGTGTATGTGTATGCATGTGCATTTATGTGTATGTGTATTTGTGTGTCCATGCACGTGTGTGCACTTGCACGCACGTGTGTGTATATGTGTATATATATACACCCTGTCTCACGAGGAAGGAGGTTTACTCAATTGCATCAGGGCCAGGGGATGATTTAATAATCCCTGGATCTTCTTGTCCTATGTACATGGAAATGGCAAAGCCTTTCCAAACCCGAAAGATTGATTAGTTCATTTTCAGCTTTTGCCGTGAATTGGTAGTTCCTGGAATGGCTAAATGGCTCAGAGAGGCAGCATTTGCATCCAGCAATGTTAGAGTGGCTTTGGGAGTAGTGGCTAGGGGGTGATTTAGGATAGCTATTTGGAAACATCTACCATTTTCCAATAATGCTTGAGAAATTGCCTCTCCTGAGAAATTTCAGGAGGGCCCTGGAACAGTGAGGGAGGACGCCAAGGAAAATGCAGATTCCTCTTGTCTGAGCAGCATGGCTGCAGGCATTCAGAACACCCAGTATTCCAAATACCTTCAGGCAGGTCAGCTGCATCGACTGTGCTGTTGCCCACCCCGATCTGTGCACATGCTCATCTCTCTGCACGTCCCCCAGGTCACCCCCCTACATCTATCTGATGAAATTAGTACTTGAAATGCAATAAAGTGATTAGTTTACTTGACTGTGACAAACATATTTAATCTTGACCGATCGATAGTGTCAGAAAACCAGCACCATTAGTTAAATTATCCCCTGGACTCAGAGAAGCAAACAGCCTAATTGAAGAAGGCAAACTCCCAAGGCCTCCTCTCAGCCCAGGCACTTCCCACCTTGTGGGTTTGGAGGGCTCTGATTTGAACTTAAGCCGTAACTTGCTTTCTCTCGAGCCACCACTGCCTGCATGTCAGTTTCCCCATCCATCAGTATACTGCAGAGAAGAAGAGGAGAGACTCTGGAACTAGACTCAATTTAAATCAGCACCACCAACTAGTTGATCATGGGCGAGTAACCTAACTTCTCTGTGCCTCCATTTCTTCATCTGTAAAATGGGGGTATCAATACTAGTATCTGGGTCCTCAGGAAGGGTGGGTGAAAGAGGCATGGGCTGGATTCTCCTCCTGGCCCTACAGGACCACAATTTGACCACTTCAGCTCCTTCCCTCTCTGAGCCTCAGTCACCCCATCTATAAATGAGGAGATGAGATGAGTCAATTGTAGAGGCTCCTATAGCCCTGATATTCCATGAGCCTCAGAGCCTAACAACCTTGTTGATGTACATGAGAGTTACTAGAAGTGATCCCGGGCCAGGAAGCCTAAGTGATCTCATAGCCCAAGGGAGGATGTCTTTGAGGCAACGTAACTTATCTTTATGGACATGGCAGGGTGGGGAATAGGGAACCATGCTTTCTGGGTATGAAAGGAAATCAATTCCATTTCATTTCAGCCCAAGAACTCTCAAACGCCTGATATCCACAGTGGGTCTGCTGGTACCAGGGGAAGGAAGTATCTCACTCACTCACTCATTCATTCATCCCATGTTTGCTAAGCATCATCGCTGTGGCAGACCTTGTACTGGGAGTTAGAGACAGACGGAAGGACCAGCCTCATGCTTTGTCCTTTGTCCTTTGTATCCAGGGACTCACAGACACATGAACAATCACCTCTAGTACAATGCTGTATTAGTTTCCAATGGCTGCTGTCACAAATCACTACAAACTTAGTGACTGAAAGCAATACGAATACATTATCTTATAGTTCTAGAGGTCAGAAACCCAATATGGGTCTCAATGGACTAAAATCAAAATATTAGGAGGACTGTGGTCCTTTCTGGAGGCTGTAGGGGAGAATTCAATTATCTGCCTTTTCTAGCTTCTAGAGGCTGCCTGCATTCCTTGGCCATGGCCCCACATCACTTGACCTCTGCATCCATTGTCACATTCCTTTTCTGTCTTTCACACTTCTGCCTCCTTCTTATAAAAACCATGAGCAGGGCTTCCCTGGTGGTGCAGTGGTTAAGAATCCGCCTGCCAATGCAGGGGACACAGGTTCGAGCCCTGGTCCAGGAAGATCCCACATGCCGCACAGCAAGTAAGCCCATGCGCCACAACTACTGAGCCTCTGCTCTAGAGCCCGCGAGCCACAACTACGGAAGCCCACACACCTAGAGCCCGTGCTCCACAACAAGAGAAGCCACTGCAGTGAGAAGCCTGCACACCGCAACAAAGAGTAGCCCCCACTCGCCGCAACTAGAGAAAGCCTGCAACGCAGGTTGCAACAAAGATCCAACGCAGCCAAAAATAAAATAAATAAAATATATATTTTTTAAAAAGTCCTTAAAAAAAAAATGAGTAATTGGACCCACCTAGATAATCCAGGATATTCTTCCCACCTCAATAGCCTTAACTAAATCACATCTGCAAAGTCCCTTTTGCCATGTAAGGTAATATATGCACAAATTTCAGGGATTGGGACCTAGACATCTTGTGGCAAGCATGGAGGTGGGGGGGGGGGTCATTATTCTACCCACTACAGACATAAAAGTCTCAAGGCTGGAATAAAAAGAAGACTAGGAGTCACTTTTCCCAGGAAGACTTAAGGGTTCCATTAGAAGTGGTTCTTGGGAACCCTCGTACACTGTTGGTGGGAATACAAATTAGTGCAGCCACTATGACAAACAGTATGAAGTTTCCTTTAAAGACTAAAAATAGAACTACCATACAATGCAGCAATTCCACTCCTGGGTACATATCCAGAAAAAAAAGAAAACTCTAATTTGAAAAGATACATGCACCCCAATGTTCATAGCAGCACTATTTACAGTAGCTAAGAAAGACATGGAAACAACCCAAGTGCCTGTCAACAGACAATTGGCTTAAAAAGATGTGGTATCAAAAATAAACTCAAAATGGATTAAAGACCTAAATGTAAGGCCAGAAACTATAAAACCCTTAGAGGAAAACATAGGCAGAACACTTTATGACATAAATCACAGCAAGATCCTTTTTGACCCACCTCCTAGAGAAATGGAAATAAAAACAAAAATAAACAAATGGGACCTAATGAAACTTAAAAGCTTTTGCACAGCAAAGGAAACCATAAACAAGACGAAAAGACAGCCCTCAGAATGGGAGAAAATATTTGCAAACGAAGCAGCTGACAAAGGATTAATCTCCAAAATTTACAAGCAGCTCATGCAGCTCAATATCAAAAAACAAACAACCCAATCCAAAAATGGGCAGAAGACATAAATAGACATTTCTCCAAAAAAGATATACAGATTGCCAACAAACACATGAAAGGATGCTCAACATCACTAATCATTAGAGAAATGCAAATCAAAACTACAAGGAGATATCATCTCACACCAGTCAGAATGGCCATCATCAAAAAATCTACAAACAATAAATGCTGGAGAGGGTGTGGAGAAAAGGGAACCCTCTGGCACTGTTGGTGGGAATGTAAATTGATACGGTCACTGTGGAGAACAGTATGGAGGTTCCTTAAAAAACTACAAATAGAACTACCATATGACCCAGCAATCCCACTACTCGGCATATACCCTGAGAAAACCATAATTCAAAAAAGAGTCATGCAGGGCGAGAGAGAATCATGGACATATACACACTAACAAACATAGTAAGGTAGATAGCTAGTGGGAAGCAGCCGCATGGCACAGGGATATTGGCTCGGTGCTTTGTGACAGCCTGGAGGGGTGGGATAGGGAGGGTGGGAGGGAGGGAGACGCAAGAGGGAAGACATACGGGAACATATGTATATGTATAACTGATTCACTTTGTTATAAAGCAGAAACTAACACACCATTGTAAAGCAATTATACCCCAATAAAGATGTTAAAAAAAAAAAAAAAGTCATGTACCAAAATGTTTATTGCAGCTCTATTTACAATAGCCAGGACATGGAAGCAACCTAAGTGTCTATTGACAGATGAATGGATAAAGAAAATGTGGCACATATATACAATGGAATATTACTCAGCCATAAAAAGAAACTAAATTGAGTTATCTGTAGTGAGGTGGATGGACCTAGAGTCTGTCATGCAGTGTGAAGTAAGTCAGAAAGAGAAAAACAAATACCGTATGTTAACACATATATATGGAATCTAAAAAAAAAAAATTGGTTCTGAAGAACCTAGGGGCAGGACAGGAATAAAGATGCAGATGCAGAGAATGCACTTGAGGACACAGGGAGGGGGAAGGGTAAGCTGGGACGAAGTGAGAGTGTGGCTTGGACATATATACACTACCAAATGTAAAACAGATAGCTAGTGGGAAGCAGCCGCATAGCACAGGGAGATCAGCTCAGTGCTCTGTGACCACCTAGAGGGGTGGGATAGGGAGGGTAGGAGCGAGACGCAAGAGGGAGGAGATATGGGGATATATGTATAGCTGATTCACTCTGTTATACAGCAGAAACTAACACACCACTGTAAAGCAATTATACTCCAATAAAGATGTTAATAAATAAATAAACCAAAAAAACCCATAATATTAAAAATGATGGGAAAAAAAAGATGTGGTATATATACAATGGACTATTACTCAGCCATTAAAAAAGAATGAATATGTATACAATGGATAACTAATAAGAACCTGCTGTATAAAAAAATAAATAAAATTCAAAAAAAAAGAATGAAATATTGCCATTTGTAGCAACATGGATGGACCTAGAGAATATTATGCTTAGTGAAATAAGTGAGACAGAGTGAGACAAAGACTGTATGATATCACTTATACATGGAATTTAAAGAATAATACAAATAAATGTATATACAAAACAGAAACAGACTCAAAATACATAGAAAACAAATTTATGGGGAGAGAGAGGAGAGGAGGGACAAATCAGGAGCATGGGATTAAAAGATACAAACTACCGGGCTTCCCTGGTGGCGCAGTGGTTGAGAGTCTGCCTGCTGATGCAGGGGACACGGGTTTGTGCCCCGGTCCGGGAGGATCCCACATGCCACGGAGCGGCTGGGCCTGTGAGCCATGGCCGCTGAGCCTGCGCGTCCGGAGCCTGTGCTCCTCAACGGGAGAGGCCACAGCAGTGACAGGCCCGTGTACCGCAAAAAAATAAATAAATAAAAAAAAATAAAAGATACAAACTACCATACAAAAAACAGATAAGTAACAAGGATTTACTGTATAGCACTGGGAATTACACACAATATCTTGTGTATAAGAATGATGTGTAATAACCTATAATGGAATATAATCTGAAAAAAAAAAAAAAAAAAAAACCCCAAGCTGAATTACTATGCTGTACACCTGAAACTTACACAATGTTGTAAATCAACTATACTTCAATTTAAAAAAAAAAAAGAAGAAGAAGGCGTGGTCCTTGAAGCATGAGTAGGATTTGGACTTCTGGCGCAAGGCGAAGAATACTCCAGGTAATAAGAACAATAGCAGCGAAGGCCTGGAGGTGGGAGATGGTGTAGTATGTCTGGAGAACACCATGTTTGGAAATAATCGGCTGAGACAGGAGAGAGGCAGAGGCCGGAATAAGGAAGGCCTCATGTGCCATGCTTCCATGACACAAAACCACAGAAGCGTTTTAGACTAGGGAGCAGACAGATCAGACTTGAATTTCATAAAGATTATTCTGGCTACAAGGTAAGTGACCAAGAGGAGGGGGTAAACCGAGATCAGAGACATGAGCAAGAAAGCTGCTATGGAGATCCTGATGAGATGAGCAGGCCTGAATACAATATTGGCAGGGACAGGGCTCATGGGGCAGAGGATGTGAAGGAAAGGAGAAGTTTTAGACGACTCCTAGGACTCCGGCTTGGGTGACTGGGTGGAGGGCAGAGCCGGTGCCCCTAACTAAGAGAGGTGTCTTATCTCTAAGTCCTTTCTTCAGGATGGCCACGGTCTGGGTCTGAGAGTCACCTGAGCTAGATCCCTCCCTCCAAATGGTTCCATTCAACAAGAAACAGGACACCAGAGTGCTTGAGCCACAAGCTTTGGGCTCTGGCAGCTCTGGTTTCTAAATCCCTGCTCTGCTCTCACAGCCCTGGTCTCCAAGTCCCAGCTCTGCCTCTCACCAGCTAGCGGAACTCAGCAGGTTCTTAGGACTGGCCATGAACCTTACCCTCTTTGCAGTAACATAAGGAAGTGCTAACACTTTGCCCTTTGCATCCTCCAGGCCTCTCCTGGACATCCCATAGCTCTAAAACTCCCTTCTTAATAGGGATCTACCTAGGGGAGGGGAAAGAGCAATTAACACCTTTCTATTCCCTCGGGACTGGCCCTGTCCCCTGCCAACTACTGCATCAGGACCCACCTGCTCTTGAAGGGGGTGACCAATTATCAGGAATAAGTGTGAAATCGAGTTTGCTGCCCGGATACTCATTACCTGCCTCTTCATCAGCCTGCAGGGGAGGGGGGCCCAGTCTCTGCTTCCCCACAGCAGGGGAAGATCAAAAAAAGATGATGGATTTCCTGAGTGTTCACCCAGCCTTGGGAAGGAAAGGGGCTCACTCTGCATTGTCACTGGAATTAGGCAGAGGCTTGTGATTTTATTTTTTTTAATTATATATGCGTGCTTCTGGCAGATAATACATTTAGATATTTGTATATCTGTATTTCTTCTAACTGTATTTTCCCTCCCTGTTCCAAGAAGGAACTAGCTGATCTTCGTTGACTCTGGAGAAGCTGCTGGCAGGCATCAGTTCTTTCTTGGCCTTTGCTTTCCAAAAACCTGAGCTGCTTGAGGGGTTCCTGAAAGGGAAGAAAGGAGAGAGGAGCTGGCCTATGAGAAGGAAGATTCCCCAGAAGGCCAGTGAGAAGCCAGGGTCAGACCCCCAGTTCCCTGCAGTGCCAGGGGAGGTGACAGGCTTTGGAGAGGAATGGCTGAGTACCACCAAAAAGGCTGGAACTGTGCCTCATCAGCATCCAGGCTCAGTGGCCACAGGGCATCTGGCAGTGACCATAAGTGGGCCAGGAGGCTCACAGACTGGGCTAAGAGCTGTTCTCTCCTTCTTGAAGACATAGCTGTGCCAGACAGTGTTCTAGATACTAGGCACACAACAGTGAAGAGGATAGAAACATTCTCTGCTCTTACAGTGTTTCATTTTTCAAAGATAAATATATAATTTAGTAAAAGCTAGTAATAAGTGCTACCAGCAATAACAAACAAAACAAAAACCACAAAACCAAACAGGGTGAGGGCACAGACAATGATGGTGGATGTCAAGATAGGTTTCTCAGAAGAGAGCAGGTTTGAGCTGACATCTAATGGAAAGAGGAAGTGAGTCAGTTAAACTGTAGGGGAGAAAGCATTCCAGAAAGAGGGGACAGTAAGTGCAAAGGCCCTGGGGTAGGAGTGCTAGCATGTTCTAGGAACATTGAGATGGTTAGGTGGCTAAGGAGGAGTGACAAGGGTGAGTTTGGCAGGAGATGAGGTTGGACTGGGGGAGACAGAAGTGTCCTCCCTTCCAGGCCAGACAAATCTGCATTTATAACCCAAGGTCTGTCACTTTCCATTTACAAGCTTGAATTTCCTCACCCTCAGCATAAGGCCAGAGACACCTTCCCTGGTGCCGATGATGTCCTGCACTTGATGGTGGCTACTGTAATTACCATGCGGTTATTATTGTTTAATCTAGGTGCTTCTCCTCACCATGCTCCCATTCCTACACGAGAATTGGATGCTGTTGCTGCAACGACTTTGTGTGCAGGGCACCAGTGGGGTGGAGGGTTGAGGCTCTTTATCAGTAATTACTGCTCCCGGGAAGCCCTCTTGGCTCTGCTCCACACCCAGCATGGCGAGGACGACAGCCACTTGTCAGAAGCCTCCCAGAGAGACCACCTGGAAATGAGAGCAGCCCTGACAGGGAGCTGTGCTGAAGGGGGAAGGGCATGCGGGCCCCTTTGTCATTAGGCAGCCAGAGCTGGAGGGATCGCTGCGGTTTAAATTAAGGATTTAATGAGATGAGGCCAAATTAGATGCAATTAAAAAGACACTTTAGAGCTGGCAGACGACCAAGACAGGCAGTAATGACTTTCCTAGAAGGGAATCCCACAGGCTGGGGGTTGGGGGAGACCAGGAGGGCTTGGTTTTCTACTCCTGGAAACATCTGGGGTCGGGTGATGGGAGGATAAAATAGAATCAATCATTGGTAACACCGGTGCCCAGCAAGGGCTGGATGACCCTCAGATGTCCACCCACGAGATCCCTGAGACACTGCCTAGACTTATAGTTTCCAAACTGGAATTTGGGGAGCCGAGTAGGATCCCAAGAAGACCGATAGTAACTTCCCCAAGCATTGTCTAAATATATATTTTTAATTATTTTAAATCTTAAAGCAAAAATGCTGTGTAGGCATCCAAAGTTTAGCCCACAAAGGCTGCCAACATGCTGCACAGTGCGATTCCCTGGGGACCTCGGGATAAAGATTCTGTAGCCTGGGCCTCCCTGTGGATTCTGAAGAGAAGCTCCGTTGCTTGGAAAGGCTGCTCACCTGACTCACCTGCACTGCCGCCCCCCGCCCAGTAATTCAGGCCTGGATATGAGCTCTCAAGTCCTGTGAGCCCACTCCTAGGTGACTCAGGTGAAGCACTCAATTAAATACCAGCTCAGTTAGTGGCCTGCTCCTGACACCACAGAAGGACTTGGTGCTAACTGGGGAATGGGTAAAAGTGCCAGAAGTCTTGATACTATATGGGGAAAACTCTTTTAGTGCTCAGAGTAAGTCTGGGCACTTCTTGTATGACTTCCATTAACTCCAATGGGCTCAGTTTGGCAATGTAGGGTCCCACGGTTACTCTGATTACAATTCTGGATAACGTGTTTAGCATAAAGTTGCATCCTGAAGTTTGGACTTTACATACAAAACAAAGTAAATTTGACTGTTCAGAAAGTTTGAGTGTAGAGCTGTCAGAGACGGGCACCGAGGCATGAGATTTTCTTAAATGACAACACTGAACATCCTTCAAGCTACATCTGAAAAGTATTTTTCTGCCAAACAATGAATATTTAAACTAACAAACCTACTCATCATCTCCCTCCAAATGTAATACAGCTTAAGCAATGAGAGTTGCACTTAGGTATTATTAATAATTCAATCCTGAAACAAAATAATTGCCTATTAATCCTCTTGAAGTTCCTGGACCAGCTTAACTGGAGAATGTTTTGAGAATGGAAAGTAAAGTATTTTGAAAATCTGTTAGCATATGCAACTGTTTTTTTGGGCTGGATCAGGATTTTAATAATACAGTGAAACCAAATCTAAATACTAAAATAAATTGGATAATGATGCTGATACCAAATTGCAACTATTATTTATAATGCCCAACTTCAAATTGTTTAAGTTATTGAAATAGCTTCATTATTCTCATTGGCTGATTTTATAATAAGTAGTGCTTGTACGTTTGAACTTAAACATACGTTTATAATAGTCACTCCTGTCAGCTTTATGTAATGGACTTCCACCGACCAATGTGTTTGAATATTAGTGCTGCAACAGTAGGAAACCACTGACCTAGTCCAAGCCCGCCATGATACAACTGGGAAACACAACCCAGAGAGGTGCAGAGGCTTGTTCATTCAGGACCAGAGTCAGCAGTGGCTGGCTTAGAAGCAGGATCCCCTGACCTCCAATTGTAAAGAGGCCATCAGGACTCTGCCCCAGCTCTGTCTCTTGCCTCCACCTGGTCCAGACCTCCTCCCTCTCCCATCCTTCTCTCTCCACGCAGTGCTAAGCTGTGATTAAGTCCCTCCTTCCAAACCCCGGGGGGGTAGATCAGAACAATGGGTTCAACCTCTTCTCCCTGGAGCCACTGTGTCATGTGGGGGAACCTGGTGGCCCACTGTGGGGATAAGGGGAGACTGAGCAAGCAGAGCACCAGCACCTAGCCCCACCTCAAACAAAGATGGTGAGTCCAGAGCACAGAGGGCTCTGACACTGGGGTGTCTGGGTTCAAAGCCTACCTCCCCCCTCTTACCAGACCAAAACTAGGTATGGCAAATACTGCCTGCCAAGGAGGGATGCTGTGAGAATTTAGGGAATCAATCTACGTAAGGCACATAGAAAGTAGTCGATAAATCTTAGCCATTATTATTCATTTTATAAGGAGAGATTGATGTAAGATGTCCTTTTTTCAGAAGGATTTCGCTGCTAAGGAATGCAGGGCAAAAAACTGGCTTAGAACATATAAATTTAAAAGGTCTTACCCTGGCATTTGAGGTCTTCAGCCTTTTCCACCCCTCTTCATATGCCCCACGTGCCAGCCACACTGGTCTTCTCACTGCCCCCAAAGTGCCCTACCTGCTCTGGCCTCCATGCATTTGCGCATGCTGTTCCCTATGTCTGAAGACTCCTGCTCACCTCTCAGGGCCTACTCTTTATGTCACCTCTTCCCAGAAGCCATCCATTATCCCTCATAGCAGAGACTCCAGAATCTCTATAGGAAAGTTCCAGGGCAGCACTGTATTTGGTGGGTGGGGTGGTGGGGCCTCTAGGAAATTTGTCTAAAAGCTCTGCACAACTTATTCACTGCCTTTACTTAGACTGTGTGTTTATTTGGGTTGGCTCTGTGGGGCTGATGGAGATCATGGGGAGCTGAAGCATCTCCTCACCCCGTTAGAATGAAGTTCTGCTTCTCCTGGGTGCTCTCAGCACAGGGCTTGTCCTCATCGTGTGATGGAGCTGGCATTTGGGCTCCACATGCTCCTACTTGTGTTCCTTCCCTGCCCTCTGCCCTCTACTTCGGGCTCTGCTCCTGCCAGCCACAAGGCATGACTAGCCTTAAGTCCCCCGAGAACATCCACCAGCACCCAGAACACTGGAGCTCAAGCACTCCAACTCCCCTGGCTCATCTCGCAGGTGAAATAACTGAGGCCAATAAAGGATAAAGGCTTTGCCTGGACCATATATTAGGTGCTCAAAAACACCTTACATTTGGAGCAAGGCAGAGGGGTGTGCTGTGGGACCAGAAGTCATTAACAGTTGGACAAGTAAATCAAGCAGTAGATGGTGAAATAAAACAAACTCCAGAATTCATTGAACTAATCAATAACACCCGATTGCCTGTTACAACCTGCAAATGCCAAATTCTGATTGCCAAACCCTCAAGCCAACAGACAATTGTCACCTAATGCAATGGTTTTCAAACTCTACCAAGCATCAGAATCACCTGGAGGGCTTGTGTAAACTCAGATATCTGGGCTCCACTCCAGAATATCTGATCCAGTAGGTCTGAGGAGGGGCCTGAGAATTTTCATTTATAATAAGCCCCAGGTGATGATGATACTGCTGGACTGGGGCGTCACCCTCTGAGAACCACTGATCTAATGTTTTATCTCCTCCACCCTAAAGCCTACTGAGTGGCTCAGGTGGACCTCAGGATGTCATTTGGAAACCAGAGTGTGATGGTCCCCTCAACCTCACATCCCCATCACCGATAGTCCCCACTTAAAACAGGTCAAGCCAGCCCTCCTTTCACCCCAGATCCCAGCCCTGACTGCATTATATTGAAATGGACCACTTATGGTCTGTCTCCCTCTTGGTCAAGGAGTCCCTCCCAGGTAGGGATCCCGCCTTGTTCCTCTTGGGATTCCCAGGGCCTGAGACCCAGGACTCATTGAGCATTTGTTGACTGAGATTTGAGGCTCGTTGAGGAGCAGGAAGGTGCCCAAGCTCACACGGGTGAGAACACCTGACCCCGCCTCTGAGCCCAAGCTCCAGGTGCCCCCAGGTCTGGTCCACTCTGTTATTTCTTCCTTTTTAGAAACACTGAGAAGAGGCTTCCTGGCCAAGCAGCTTCTATCTAGGCCTCTTCCAGATGCCTCTCTGCCTCTGCCTTTCACTGTTCTCAGTTAGAATGGTCAAAGTTCTCTCTTAAGGGTGACCACCCAGCCTCCCTATAGCCTCTGCTCTTCAGGGAGCACAGCCAAATTTCCCTCTGCAAACATCCTTCCCTCCTGGGTTCTCTCCCTCCACCATTCTGGACCAAAGTTGTCTTCCATTTTACAGCCTGGACCGAATGTCATCTCCCCCTCCCCCAGGCCATCTGAAGCAGAACCAGTCCCTCCCTTTTCTGGGCACTTTCAGCCCTTTGCCCATAATGTTCTGTTTCTGGGTCTTTCTCCCCAAGGTACTTGGTGCAGCCGAGAACCTGTTCTGATTCATACCCTTCCCCAGCCCCCTCCACGAAGCCTAATGTGAGTGAAGCTGTTGCATCGATGATCCTCATCCTAAGGATGAGTTAAGAGGGTCGCTACGGAGCTACCCTTCAGTCTCCTAACCTGCCCTTTGCCACCACTCATCAGCTTGTCCTATCCTCCTAGCCAGTAGGCTCCGAAGTCTACCCTGCAGTAACCACTACCCCGCCCCCGCCAGGGGAGAGTTGGGAGGCAGTGAAGTTGTGGAAGCAGCATTTCCTGGTCTGAAACAGAGCAGGCAGGGCCAGGGAAAAGGACACAAACCTGGCAGGTCCCTCCATGCTGGGCTCCACAGTTGTCCCTACCACCTATGTCACTAAGCCACTAAAAACTCTGGGTCAGAAAAAAATTTTAAATGAAGTATAAATACTTAAATGAAGTATTTTGGTTATCTATTGTAAAATAACCCAAAAGGTATTAGAAAAAAAATTTAAATGAAGTAAAAATACTTAAATGAAGTATTTTGGTTATCTATTGTAAAATAACCCAAAAGGTATTAGAAAAAAAATTTAAATGAAGTAAAAATACTTAAATGAAGTATTTTGGTTATCTATTGTAAAATAACCCAAAAGGTATTAGAAAAAAAATTTAAATGAAGTAAAAATACTTAAATGAAGTATTTTGGTTATCTATTGTAAAATAACCCAAAAGGTATTAGCATAAAAAACATTTCTCCTGATTCTGTGGTTTGGCTGAGCCCAGCTGGGTAGTTCTTCTACCACCCATGGCATCAGCTGAGGTCACCCACTGGGCTGTGCTCATCTGATGGCTAGGTGGAGCTGCAAATTCCAGGAAGACTCACTCAGGTGTCTGGTACTTTGGTAGTCCTCTGGGTGCTCTCTCTAAGGTGTAGCTTGGGCTTCCTCACTGCATGGTGGCATCAAGGTAATTGGACTTCTTATGTGGCAACTGCATTCCAAGAGGGAGAGAGTGGAAGCTTCTGGTCCTCTTAAGGCCTGGGTTCAGAAGTCTCAAAACATCACTTTTACCATATTCATTTGGTGAAAGTAAATCACAAGGACCTGTCCAGAATCAAGGGGAAGGGAAACAGGCTACTTCCCAGCGGTTGAAGTGGCATACACATACAGGGAGGGAAGAGATGGATGACAGCCTTCTTTGGAGACAATCAGCTTCACTAGGGAAACTGTTAGAGGTCTTCTTTCAGTCCAGAAAGTCCCCAGGTACATGTGTGCACATTCAGCTATGGAAACTTCCAAACTATGTAACCCTATAGGTCTGGGTGGTCCATTCCTTGAGAGGCGTTGAAGGCCAGCTACAACAACAATTTGAGTGCAGAATGAAACGGCCCTAGCCTGGGAGGTAGGCAGTCTGGGTCCTTCTGCAGCCTTGCCCCCCATTTGATGTGAGAAACTGAGCAAGACCCTGTCCCACTCTGAGCCACCCAAATCAGATCCACCTTGCCCACGGGGCATTTATCTATAACCATCCATCAGAGCTGAGGTCCTTTTGTCTTTTGCTATTTTCTAGGCTCCTTAAGAAGGACAAGGGCCTCTCCTCTTCTCTAGTTTTAACAACTTGATAACAGCCCCTTGCCCCTGTATTTATAACCAGAAACGCTGGTATTGATTAATTTATCTCAGTGCTGGACTGTTTTAAAAAGGGGGCTCTTCAGAATCACAGCTCAAATACAGAACAGAGCACTGGAACTGAATGCCAGAGAAATGTCCCCAAAGTGTTCTTGGTTCATGCCCCAGTTATACGGATTGGTATACCGAGGCAGCCCTGGGGTAATGTGAGAAGGGCAGGGATATAAAGAATTAATTTAGGGACTTCCTTGGTGGCGCAGTGGTTAAGAATCCGCCTGCCAATGCAGGGTACACGGGTTCGATTCCTGGTCCGGAAAGATCCCACATGCCGCGGAGCAGCTAAGCCCGTGGGCCACAACTACTAAGCCTGAGCCCTAGAGCCCGTGAGCCACAACTACTGAAACCCACGTGCCTAGAGCCCGTGCTCCGCAACAAGAGAAGCCACTGCAATGAGAAGCCCACTCACCACAACGAAGAGTAGCCCCCGCTCACCGCAACTACAGAAAGCCCGCGCGCAGCAACAAAGACCCAACGCGGCCATAAATAAATAAATAAGTAAGAATTCATTTAGCCAAACTCCCTTTCTCTGCTGGGAGCCCCCGCCAGTCTTCCCCCAAGTCCCACTTGCTAGACTCAGGACTAGTTGAGAGGTCTCTAGGTGCTCAGAAATTCCAACCCCCTGTGAGTGTCCAGAGCCTTCTCATTCAGCACCAGCGCCAAACCTGGGGAGAAACTTGGAAGCAGGAAGCCTCCAAGAGTGGAGGCTATAAGACCCAACACTTGTCTGTGGGGACACTGGACAGGCAGGAGGAGGCCCCCCACCTGCATATGCCACCCTTCCCAGTCTCTGGTCCCCATCATCACTGTTTAGCAACTATGATAATAGATATTTGGAATGTTCCATCAGACTTCAGTTATTAAGAGTCTCTGATCAATTCACTCTTCTCTGCTGCTCAAACATAGTCTATACTCTCCAGCTTCTTGGCCTTGACTCATGCTGTTCCCTCTGCCAGGAATGCCATCGTCCCATCCGACCACCCCTTATCGTTCATCCTACCAGTCCCAGCTCAAGTGCTCCCTCCTCCAGGAAGCCCTATACCCTCCTCTGCACATTGGCAGAGATTTCTCCTTTCTTTAAACCTTCAGTGCCCTTGGTCTTCACCTCCCAAGGCTCTGGACACTTTCTGCCTTAGTTCTAACTGGATTGCTGGAGAGAAGCCACTCAGCAGTGGGGACACCCCCTGACCTGGGGGTCAGTGAACTGGATTCTAACTCAGGCTCAGCCTCTGCCTCCCTTGAGACCTTGGCAAAGTGCCTTCACTCTGGCCTCAGTCTCTTCATCTCCAGGATGAGGAGTTGGGCTTTGTCTCTAGGGTAATTTCCATAGCTTCCTTTGTTTGCTACACCCCACAGTAACTGAATCCCTTCCCCACAGCAGGCCCTGTCCTGGGTATTGGGGATGTAGAAGGAGTCCCTGAGACAAGGATTCATGTACAAGTGATTTATTAAGAAGGTGCTCTAAGGAAAACCAGTAAGGAAGTGGGAAGCAGGAGAAGGAAGGGAGGAAACTGGGAAGGGAGTGATTTCTAGCCAAGTCTCACAGAGGGTAGCTTCGGCCTGATTCCCCAGGTTGCTCTGGAGTATAAGCCACGTCTCAGGGTTGTCCTGTCCCAAGACCAGGGAGCTCGGCTCCACACTCCCATCCCTGCAAGTCATTAGCTAAGGAGAAGCTTAATTCCCAGGCACTTCAATCTGTCTGCCATTGTTGGAAGTTTCCAGTAGCCTGGGGCAGGCTGCTGAAGGAGAGTCACAGGTGTGGGCCACTGAAAGCAGAACACAGGAGGCAGGGGAGGAGAGGAGCACAGAACCAGCAAAAAGCCTCTGGGGAGCATTGGGTGTAGGCCCTCCACCATCCACCTCACTGTTAGCACCGTCCCTATATTCAAGGAGCTCACGGAGGGGGGGTGGGGGAGGAGGGAATGTATTTGCCAAAAGGGAAATTCATATTCACAGGTGACCTGGGGTAATTAATTGTCTCCACTTTTCTGAAGATCACCTGCAAAATGAGGAGTTATAAACTAGGAACTGAAGCACGCACGGGAGGGACGGAGGGAGGGAGGGAGGGAGGGAGGCATGGAGCTTGCATTATCAAGCCTGATTTGCATCTCCCACTCCCCACCCCCAAATCGGGCTGCTGTCTGCCTTTTGCCAGCAGGATGGTTAAGACAACTCAGGAATCACAGGGCTCTGGCTCCCCACAGACTAATTGCAAGCCCAGGATATCAAATGGACTGATTTCCCTAGGGACACAGACATGTTTTCATAGTTCTGACAGTCTCCTTTCATCCTACGTCTCTAACAGAGCCGGGACATTAATCAAGTCTTTTCCTCTGCAAACCCATGCTCCCACCTTTGGTTTGGGGGCAGAGGGGCAGGGGGTGGGGGAAGAACAGAGGCTATGGTCCTGAGAGGGCTATCTCTAGGTGACATAATTGTGAATCTGTGAACAGGGACTCTGTATTCCCAGATGCTCTGGGCACCCAATCCTAATACTTGTGAAAAGCTTGAAGACTATCAGAGCTGAGGGGCCTTTAGTCCCCAGGTCATGGCTTCCAAACTGTGCTCTTCCAAGCCCAACTTTTCAAGAAGGGACTACCAAGGTCCCCAGGGAAAAAGGCGTAAGCAACTCTGTCCAGTGTCCAGAGCATGGCCTTCCACATAGAGGCCACCTGAAGAGGCTTCTGCAACTGAAAAAGAGTCCCAGATGCACTGGAGGCCATTCCTGTTAGGCTGCAGAGCCAAGTGGGACATGGAGGGTGGAGGGCAGAGGAGGGCCCAGCAAGTTGATGTGTAGCCTGGCCTAGACCAGAGCTCCTGGCTCCTGATTTAACTTCCTCTCCTTTACTATCCTCCCCCTCTGCCCTCCTCCCCCAAATCTGAAATTCAAAGCATTAGGCCTGAAAGGGACCTACAGCTGATGCAGTACAAACCTCCTTCTGCCATCACATGCCTGGATGCACTCGGTCCCCCTGCCTTACCTTGGACTCAGCCAGCCATGGCCAGCTCATGGCCTCTCCTCTCGCGGAGGCCCCTCCAGACTTTGTACAGCTCTCTTACAAAAGTCTTTCTCCTATTGTTCCCCAAACTGTCTGCCACTAAACTTTCTCACTCTGCCTCTGGGGACCCACAGAGCACAGCTATTCCAGAGCCCCTCTTCTGGAACAGAGCCCCTCTTCTGGAACAGAGCCCTTTAGACGGCAGCAATAGTAATGACAACCATCATAGCACCTTACTCCTGAGAAAAGATTTCTGTTAGTCCTTCCCATTCAACTGCCACCTTATGAACCCTTACTAACAGCCCAAATTCTTCACTGCAGCACTATTCACAGAGTATTTGTACCTTCCTTTTGCCTCTTGTTCCTCATGAGAACACTGTCCAATATGCACAGTAAGGATCCTATCAGTCCATTTAACAGCAGCGGCCAACAGAAGGGCTGGGATTTCCTTAAGATCCCATAGCACAGCTGGACCCCAGAGTTTTCCATTTTCCTTAGAAGAACACTTGGGTCCTGGGTCTCTGAGGCTGTGGGACCCTCATTTTCTCATTTAGCAGGCATCCCTGTTGCTTCCCTCAGGTCCCATCCAACCCTGCAGGCACCCTAATTGGGGTGACATTGAAATGTGTGTCTGACTCCTGTGGCTGTGATATTTAAATCGTCTGAGCCCCACACGGGGGGGTGGGGAGGTGGCTGCACAGCTCTGAGTACTTGGAATCCGGAGTCTGTGAATATCCATTCGCCCTCTCCTTAGTCTGGCTGCCTACAGCCATGTGGGCCCCAGTGGTTAAATTCCACATGCAGAGCTGGGGCTCTGATGTCTGACCTTCAAAGATAGGGCAGCTCTGGCCGGCGGGAGGCAGCTGGGAGCCACTTACTCATAATGCCAGCTGACTCATTTTTTCATCCTCTCAGCCAACTGGTGGGTGAATTAATTAAGTGATGCAGCCAGAATAAGCAGCTATAGGCTTCACTCTGCCGGCCTTAGCATCCTCCTGTTTTGAGCTCCTTTAGATGGATGAAGAGGGTGAGGAGCACTGGGTTGGAACTTAAGCGAACTGGGTTCGACTCCCGGTTTAGCTACAGCAGCTTGACTGCGTTGCTTTGGACAAGTCCCTTCTCTGACCCGGACCTCAGTTTGCTGGTCTTTACAATGAAGGGATTGGACACAAGGAGTGTAAGGAGGCACTTTTCAGGATGTTACTCTTTATAGCCTCATGCATGAATGAGCTGGACAAATGGAAAGGACAGACACAGAGATTATAAGCTGATGGCCTGAGAGCTGCATCTGTTTCATGAATGTGTTTTATTTAACAAATATACTGCTGTATGGGGATATATTTTTATTTTGAATGTATTTCAATGGGAAGTACATGTTTCTGTTTGGCTCAGTCCCCATCACTCCCTGTTTTCCTACACCTGGTCCTTTTGGGGATCAGTCTGGCCTCTGCAGACATTTGACTTTGCGACCCCCGTGCCAGTCGAATCATTTTCTATGGACAAGATAATAAGAGTGAAGACATAACAACCACATTTGTTTTATGCTTCCAGTTTAACCAAACCATTTTCCATCCATTGAAATATTTGGCTTGGTGCTAGAGTCTCTACGCAATTTCACAAAGTCTAAATTTCCTTATTTTTCCATCCACAGAAAATTGTGGTGAGGATCGGTTTGGTCATGCACGGTAGAGATTAAATTTATTATTCTAAAATCTGCTTGCCAGAATCTTTGCATTTCGGAGATGAAAGCTAAATTCACCTTAGTGGATGATTGCTTTGTCTGGGAAAACATGTTATTGGACCTTTGTTACCTAAATACAAGGCCCAGGACTTGGTTTTGGAAAGTGGGGGATGGTGGTGGAGGTTGTGATGGATGAATGGAAACAAAACCCTAATACATAATACACATAATACAGTAAAATTAGGTCATACTTGGGTAGAGAGTTTATGAAGTTAACTGATTCCAGATTTTTTAAGATCTCAAAAGCAAGATTTGGGGGGACCTTAAGACATGGGAAAGAAGACACAAGAAAAGGCTTTTGTCCTCAAGCAGGGTAAACCTGAGACACAATAAGTTAGTGACTCTCCAAAAAGTTACAGCTTCTTTAATGGTAATACTAATTTCTAAAAATTAACAATGTGAAATTGACAAATGTTAACACACTAGAACAAGAGTCACCAAATTACAGCCCCAGGGTCAAATCCAGCCCACTGCTTATTTTTGTTCTGCCTGTGAGCTAAATATGGTTTTTATATTTTTAAATAGTTGGAAAAATCAAGAGTATTTTATGACATGTGAAAATGATATAAAATTCAAATTTCAGTGTCTATAAATAAGGTTTTCTGGTTTGTTGGCCACTCATTTGTTTATGTATTGCCTACAGCTGCTTGTGCAATACAGTGACAGACAGGCGTACTTGCCACAGGCTATGTGTGGTGCTCCCCAATTTACAGTCACCTGAGTAAATGGGCATGGAGACCTTGAAGGAGTAGTCATCACTGTGTAAACTCACTGTGGTGTTTGGGGATCATTCCTCCTAGGGACTAGCCTCCCTGTCAGAAAGGAAAAATAGGAAAAGAATAGGGAATTCAATTAGTATTGAACAAAGTGATTTGTTGGATGAAATTAGATGCAACATGGTTGGCAGGGTGGGGTGGGGTGATGTTCACAGACTCAAATCAGATAAATAATTAAGGTAATGGTGTAACTTGCACCTAGGGGGCCTGGGTTATGAATCCAGCTCCATTTGAACAATACGGACTCGGAATCCCCCGATGTCACATGAAAAAGTACCTGAGAGGTATCACCCAGGATGATTATGGTTCTAAGTCTCCTGCGCCAGCCACATCTCTGAGCAACCAGCAGAGATTGTCCTCTGAGATTATAACTAGAGCATGGCTATGAATGAATGACCAGGAACCTCAGCTCACTTGAAATGAGAGTGGTATTCCTGGAGTGGTGACCTCAATTCTCTTGAGATGAGAAAGCTGTTCCCCTAGTGAAAAGGGGTCTTAAAAAAAAAAGAAAAGGGGTCTTTTTTTACCCCTGGAAGGTATAAATTGAATACAAAAATAACAAAGTCAACAAAACCCATAATATTAATACATTTGTGTTAAGTTTAGGAATGGCCTGTACATACTTGGTATTTGCAGGGTTTGTGATAAGTAAGAGAATTTGGCATATCTGAGATTTCATTGTAAATATGTAATTGAGCAATTGATTTTAGACGTGATTTTAAATTAAAGGTTTTAAGAGAATTTGATTAGTTTTGTAAACAGTACTGGGATGTTTATGAGAACTTAAGAATCGCCATATTTAGGACTTTGGTTTATTAAATTTACAAGAGTAGTTTAAGTGCTTGGAAAGGTTTTCTTGTTAGGTCAGGCATGCGAAGCTCTCTGGATGAAAACAGGATGCATCAAATTTTTAAATGCACTTCAAAATGCTTATAGTAACCTAATGAAATGAATTGTAAATGAGACCTTTTAAGGGAATTTGGATTTACGATTAGGATAGTAAAATTTGAATTTAAACTTAAAGACTCAGCGAAAAATGGTTTTTTTAATTTGTTACTTTTTTCTGCATCCAAAAAAAATTATCCTCAGTCATGAAGAACCCCCTCTGACATTCATTAAGTCTAAAAAGGAATCATCATTGTTCTCCAATCCAAACGTTGGTTCCAGAAGCTGAACAACAATACCATGCACTCAGGTCAGGTGTCCAGGTGAGGGTCCTGGGGGCACGTTGCCTCCCACTTTTCACCTCTCTACATCTAAATAGCTCCCTGTTACTTACGCCTCCTTCACATCATGGGACCTGCCCTCCTGCCTGCCCCTCAGGCTAGCCCCCCTCTCACCCAGGTTACTCATCCATCTATGGGGGTCTCCCTGCCTCTGGTCTTCTCTCCTCTCCTCTTTCTTTTCTTCCTTCATGACAATCGCAAAGACACTAAGAGGAGAGAGAAGCCCTCGCCTGCCTGGCTCTGGCTGCCTTTGTACATCTGCTGCTCCCCTAGTAGCCCCAGAAGTCTGTGGAGAGACAGTCTCTGAGTGCCATACCCCTGGGTAGCAGATGGTCCTTCCAGATCAGAGTTGCAGCTTCCTGCCTAGAACAGCAGTATCATCTCCATGAGCCCAGTTATGGAGACTTACTGTTGGTGGTCACTGGCCAGGGCGTGGGTACAGCCTCCTCTCTCTGCCCATCTGCTTCTCCTGTTGCACCTCTGATCTGATTTGGAGGCCCTGCCGAGGTTGAGGGTGACAGCAGCCACCTTCTCCCAACCTTCCCCCTGCTGATCACTTTCCTCCAAGGATCTTGTCACCCAACCTAACTCTGAACTGTTAGATGGCAGAGCCCTATATCTGCCACTTCTGTCTCCTTCAAGGCCAAGAAAGCAGGGAAAGGACTCTACCCTTTGTAGCAAAAGCATGGGAGCAAGAGCCCAGGTTCAGCTCCACTATGGGCTTCCTGTGTGAGCTGGAGTAAATTATCACCCTCTCTGGGCCTGGTTTCCCCTTGCCCCTTATAAAGTGTTGGAGATCCTTTCACCCAGCAAAGCTACTTCTAGGTAGTTTTGTGCACAAAGACACAATTAAGGATGGCAGTCTTGCTAGCAACAGTGAACAATGTCAGTCTAAGTATCAACGAATAGAAGAATCTGTGAATAAATTACTGTACATACATAGATCGTGTCAGTCAGGGTCCAGTCAAGAAATAAAATTTGCACCAGTTATTTTCCCCTATGACATTCTGTTACGAAGAATTTCAAATACACAGGAAAATTGAAAAAACTGCAAAGTGAATACCCATTTACCCACACTTGGACTTACTTGCTTTATCATATATCTATCCATCTTATTTTTGGATGCATTTCAAAATAAGGTGCAGACAGCAATATGCTTTACCCAGAAACACTTCAACATGTATATCATTAACTAGAGTTCCATATTTGTTTACAGTTTTTTTTAAGGTAAATTTTCATATAATCAAATATAAATTTTAAGTCTATTTAATAGACTTTTTAATAGACTTCGTCAAATTCATCCACCTGTATAATCTAAAAACCACCATCAAAATATAGAACAGTCCTTTCGTACCAGAAACTTCCCTCATTACCTTTCCCTGCCTCTACCTCCACCTGCCAACACTGTTCTGAATTTTTCCCACCAGAACTTAGTTTAGTCTGTTCTAGAACATCATCTAAATTGAATCATACTGTGTAAGGCCTCTTTCAGTCAGCCCAGTGTTTTTAAGATCTACCTAAGTTATTACATATATCAGTAGTTTGTTTCTTCTTTTTGCTGAGTCATATTCTTTTATGTGGATATACCGCCATTTGCTTGTCTATTCTCCTGTTGATGGACATTTGGGATGTTTCCAGTTTTTATCTATTAGTGAATAAAGCTACTATGAATTATTTTTAAACAATTCTTTTTGAGATCTTATGTTTTTGTTTGTCTTAGGTAAATCCCTAAGACTGGATTTGCTGGTCCACAGAGTAGGTAATTGTTTAGATTTCTAAGAAAGACCCAGTAGTGCCCACACCAGACCCTACCAGGACCTGGTCCATGTACCCTCCCATCCTCTGCCCCAGTGAGATGCCAGCCTGCGAGTGCCATCACTCTCCCTTCAGGGTGAATTCTCTCTCTGGGCCCTCCTCCCCATTCAGTCTTGTCTTCTGGCTTTGGTCAGGGCCTCTCCAGGCCACCAGGCATGCTTTGGTAACTGCAACAGTCATGGGGAAGGGCTGGGAGTCTCCACTGCTTTCGTTCTAGGAGGCCCTGCTTCCTTGCAAATGGTCCTCTCTCTCCCCCAGGAACCTCCAGGCTCCCCACACCAATTGACGGGATAGAAACCAGGCAATAACACTGGCTTCTAAGCCGATTCCAGACCCTGAGTGAGTCTAAATGTTCCATGAGTAGATCTGACTGCCCATGGCCCCCAGTCTGCGTTCTTTTCTTGCCCATTCAGAGTGGCTGGGGCAGGAGTTTTGAGGCAGGGGCAGAGAGCTGGACTCTTTGGGGCCTGGTCCAAGGCTGCAGGCCCAGATCCAACCCCCTGGCCTGTCCAGGCTTAACACCTCCCATCTCCCCATGATGTTTACAAGGGGTCACCAGTGCCCTCAGCCTTCTTATAGCACAGAGGTTAAGAGTGCAGACACTGAACACAGATGCCTGGGTTCCAGCCCTGACTCTGTCCTTCTCTAGGCATTTCTTATTGCTTCTATGATGAGGAAATTTCAAATATATCATAAAATAGAGAAGAGCCTCTGCTGGCTCTGGCCACTTCCATGCATCTGCTGGACTCCTTCTCCCCTAGACAACTTGAGCTTCATGCCCCAGGTGAGATACTTACCTCTGAACCTCAGGTCCCTTGTCTGTAAAGACTCACACAAATGGCAGGTGGTGGTGCTATTACCACTGACCTATAGCTTGGGCAAGCCAGGTGAGCCCAAGTAAATGGAAACCCCTCCCACCACCTAGCACGGCCCCCTCAACCTTGAGTTCACTCCCCATTCTCAGCATCACCCACGTAATCCTCACCATGGCCTTGGAAGAGAGGGTGGCTTCACAGGAATTACCAGCCCCCTTTACAGAGGTGGAAATTGAGGCCAAAAGCAGGAAATCAGCCTGTCACATCCCCAGGTGGGGAGCCTGGGTTTCTGACCTGTTCTTGTCTAGCTGTTTAACATATTAATTCATGGTGAAGTCTCACCTATGGAGCAGGAGGTGTACAGCCCTGTGGCTAAAAGCCCAGGTTCAAGACCCAGATCACCTAGGTTCTGATCCTGACTCTGCACCTAATAGGGCAAGATATCTA
Source organism: Grampus griseus (assembly GCF_964374135.1). NCBI lineage: Eukaryota > Metazoa > Chordata > Mammalia > Artiodactyla > Delphinidae > Grampus > Grampus griseus. Next base: position 34,461,107 of record NC_139000.1, read on the forward strand.
ACCTCTTTGTGCCTTTGTTTCTTCATCTTTTTTTTTTTTGCACGGTATGCAGGCCTCTCACTGTTGTGGCCTCGCCCGTTGCGGAGCACCGGCTCCGGACACGCAGGCTCAGCGCCCACGGCTCATGGGCCCAGCCGCTCCGCGGCATGTGGGATCTTCCCGGACCGGGGCACGAACCCGTGTCCCCTGCATCGGCAGGCGGACTCTCAACGACTGCGCCACCAGGGAAGCCCTGTTTCTTCATCTTTAAGTGAGTATTCTGAGAGGACCTATATTGTTAATAATATGGTATTATTATTATAATGCACTGTGAGAACGAAATGTGTGAACACAGGTAAAACAAGATACTTAGAGCATAACAGATGTTCCATAAACATTAGCTATCGTGATGAGGTCTCCCTCATGGTCTAGGGGGTAGAGCCCTTGTCCCTGTTTCCAATTCCTCTCTGTAACCCCCATCTCCTGGCCCTTCACAGTGGATCCAAGGCTGCAAAGTGCTCAGGAGCATCTGCTGAACGAGTGAATGCATTTAGGTCATGGGAAGCCTTGTCTTCCATGGACACAGGACTTGAGAGAAGGTGAGTCTGTGACACACTGGAGCTACCTCTGCCTGCAGCCAAGTGCATGTGCACTGCTCAAACCCCTTCCTGCTTGCCCTGACCCCTGGCAGGGTGAGATGTAGCCTGGCCTCTGTGGAGCTGAGTTTTCTCACAGCTCACGGTGCCTCTCCTTCTGCCAGCCCCGAACTCCCTCTCTTTGATAAGACTCTGTTTCTGAAGGCAACTCTTCTCAGCCAGGACTCTCTTCAGCTAATAATGTCCATGGAGAGAGTGGAGGCTGCAATACACAGCCTTGCCCCAGGGGTCAGCCCCGGGGAGAGCAGTTTGCCAGGGGCACTGTGGCCCTGGAGTGGAGCAAAGTTTACAAGCACAACTGCAGTCCTGAGAGTCAGGGCTGGAGGAGTCTTTGCCGATGTCTCTGCCAAGCTATCTCCTCCTTGTCTGGGAGAGGGCAGAGCCAGGCCTGGAATCTAGGGCTGCTGACCACCCCATGACCACTGCCCCGCAGCCACACACTGGGTCTCACACTTGAACAGGCATCAGAATCACCTGGAAGCCTCGTTCAGTCAACTGACGGCCCCACCCCCAGTCTGATTCCGTAGGTCTGGAGTGAGGCCTGAGAGCTTGCATTTTAACAAGTTCCCAGATGATGCTGTTGCTGCTGGTTGAGGACCACACTTTGAAACTGTTGTTTTAGGAAACTGCCTCATGCCTAGGAATCGGGAACGAAGCCCAAGAACACGGTGCTGAAGAGGCAGGGATAACGACTGCCATCTGGAAGGAAGGAAGAGGACCCAGCTGAAAAAACTCAAAGGTTCAAGGATGTGCCGGCCTCAGGGGGAAGGCAGGGGTGGGGGAGGCAGTTCAGACTAGTGTGAGGCAGGGTGCCTAGGCAGCGAAACTTAAGGAGATGTCCCTCTCAGGCTCTTCCAAGTGCAGGGTGGGCACCTGCAGGAACCAGAGAGGAGCGTCTCTTTAAATGTGCCCTAGTGCCTGGCTTCCTTCCCCCAGTCCCCAGCTCTGCCTCTGGGGGCCTGACAATAACCACCGCACCCCGAGTCTGGTAGGTCAGCAGTGCAGCTAGTGTTTTCACGAGCAGTCAGTCACCTTCTGTGGGGCTCAGTGTCCATGGGAAATTCCTCTTGGTTTGAAGGATGGTATTTAAAATCCTAGGCCAGGAAGGAGCGGCATATGTGTGTGTGTGTGTGTGTGTGTGTGTTTGTGTATTTCTATCTGTCTGTGTGCCTATGTACGTCTGAAAGAGAGACAAAACCAGGAAAGGTGTCAGAGAAAGGGTTCTGCAGGGACATACAGCACTGTGTAAACTTCTTGCTAATTAAAGTGTGCCTCCGGGACCAGCAGCATCAGCATCACCTGGAGATGATGATTAAAAATTTCTGACGCCCAGGCGACTTCCCTGGTGGCGCAGTGGTTAAGAATCTGCCTGCCAATGCAGGGGACACAGGTTCAAGCCCTGGTCGGGCAAGATCCCACATGCCGCGGAGCAACTAAGCCCAGGTGCCACAACTACTGAGCCTGCGCTCTAGAACCCGCGAGCCACAACTACTGAGCCCACGTGTCACAACTACTGAAGCCCGTGCGCCTAGAGCCCGTACTCCACAAGAGAAGCCACCGCAATGAGAAACCCACACACCGCAACGAAGAGTGGCCCCCACTCACCGCAACTAGAAAATGCCCACGCACAGCAACAAAGACCCAACACAGCCAAAATAAATTAATTAAACTAATTAAGTTAAATATTAAAAAAGAATTATGAAGCCCAAAGTTTCTCAACATCACTAATTATTAGAGAAATACAAATCAAAACATCAGTGAAGTACCACCTCACTCTGGTCAGAATGGCCATCATTAAAAGTCTATAAATAACAAATGCTGGAGAGGGTGTGGAGAAAAGAGAACCCTCCTACACTGTTGGTGGGAATGTAAGTTGGTAGCGACTACGGAGAACAGTAAGGAGGTTCCTCAAAAAACTAAAAATAGAGTTGCCATATGATCCAGCAATACCACTCCTGGGCATATATCCATACAAAACTATAATTGAAAAAGATACGTGCACCCCTATGTTCATAGCAGCTCAGTTCCCAATAGCCAAGACATGGAAACAATCTAAATGTCCATCGACAGGTGAATGGATAAAGGAGATGTGGTACGTATACACAACAGAATACTACTCAGCCATAGTAAATGAAATAATGCCATTTGTAGCAACATGGATGGACTTAGAGATTATCATACTAAGTGAAGTAAGTCAGAAAGAGAAAGACAAATACCATATGATATCACTCACATGTGGAATGTAAAATATGAAACAAATGAACCTGTTTATGAAACAGAAACAGACTCACAGACATAGAGAACAGACTTGTGGTTGCCAAGGGGGGGAGGTGGAGAGGGATGGACTGGGAGTTTGGGGTTAGCAGATGCAAACTATTATATAGAGGGAATGGATAAACAAGAAGGTCCTACTGTATAGCACAGGGAACTATATTCAATAACTTGTGATAAACCATAATGAAAAAGAACATGAGAAAAAGAATATATATATGTATAAATGAATCACTTTGCTGTACAGCAGAAATTAACACAACATTGTAAATCAACTAAAAAAAAATTCTGAAGTCCAGGTTATACTCTAGAGTCTGCACTTTAACAAGCTCCCCAAGTGACATAGGCACAGGGACACTGCGATCACCTGAAGAGTTTTTTTGTTTTGTTTTGTTTTTAATACCGAAGTCTGCATCCCAGCCCCAGAGATTCTGATAGAATTCTCTTGGATTGGATACAAACTTAATGCACAGAAATCTCTTGCATTCCTATACACTAACAACAGAAGATCAGAAAGAGAAATTAAGGAAACAATCCCATTCACCACTGCAACAAAAAGAATAAAATACCTAGGAACAAACCTACCTTAGGAGGTAAAAGACCTGTAGCCAGAAAACTATAAGACATTGATGAAAGAAATCAAAGATGACATAAACAGATGGAGAGATATACCATGTTCTTGGATTGGAAGAATCAATATTGTGAACATGACTATACTACCCAAAGCAATCTACAGATTCAATGCAATCCCTATCAAAGTACCAATGGCATTTTTTACAGAACTAGAACAGAAAATCTTAAAATTTGTATGGAGACACAAAAGACCCCAAATAGCCAAAGTAACCTTGAGAAAGAAAAATGGAGTTGGAGGAATCAGGCTCCCTGACTTCAAACTATACCACGAGGAATATGGCCATAACACTGGAATATGAACTGCTTGAGATCAGGCATATTGTCTGTTTTGTTTACTGAGGTTTCCTCCACACATCATAGGTGCTCAATAAATATTTGCACAATGAAGGAATCTCTTATCTGATAAAGGAAAAGGAGGGCTGGGTGGTTCACCCAAGTTCACAAAGCTGGAGCTTCAGAACTGAGGGGTCCCGACCTCCTGCGCAAGGCCTCTTTTCACTGCCCTGGGTATGCACTGCCTAACCTGGTGGAGAATTTATACTCCAAAATGTGCCAACTTTGTATGACCCTCTGCTCATACTTAGCACATCTTTTCAAGGGCTTGGGTGATGGGACCTAACATCCATGTCTTGCACAAGCCTTAGGAGCATGTTTCCCACAGCCCAGCATCTTCTCTGCCATTGGTCTCTGTGGGTTGGCCAATCTGCAGGCCTGACCTAGTGTGTCCAGTGACAGTTCACTTTCCTCTATCTCTGGACAGAGTCCTAACTGTCCATCCCACTGTAGGCACCAAGCAAAACGGCCTCCCTCCCCATTCCACTCCAGCCCTCACCTCAGCATCCGACAGGGATACTGAAGGCTCAAAGAGAAGAGCAAGGAGAGTCTAAACCAGGCATTTCACGTCTGCTTCTAAGTTGGGCAGGACAGATGGTGGCTGCAACATGGCAATGGCTGGAGCAGCTGGGTCAGGGTGAGAACCATGCCCCTATTATCCTCCAGCAGCAAATGAAACCACAACACCTGCACAGAGAAGACAACAACAGCTTCTGACTTCATTTTATAGTTTCTTTTAATACTTGCTGTAACAGGACAGTTAACAGCCCATAAATAGAGAAGGATTTGGATTTTAGTCTTAGCTCCACCACTGACTTTCCATGTGACTTTGAGTAAGTCAGTCCATACAATACAGAACTTTCAGGAAGAGCTGCCTTAAAGGAATGGCAATGCACAATAGCAGTAATTTATCATTCATTAGTACTTTTCCGTAGCACTTGCACACACATCCTTCCATTTAGTCATCAGAGCTGGTCTGTGTGCCCAATTTACAGATGAACAAGTAGACAGATGGGTTAAGGACTTGTCTTTGGTCAATCACACAGGCATTATGAGGCAGGGCAGGGATTTGAATCCATGTTTTTTAACTGAACTCCTCATTTTTCTCTCTTCATTTCCAGTCAATTGACTTCAACAAGCATTTTTCTGATCGCATACTGCACACAAGTCCCAGTGAACAAGCCAACAAATGAAGATGCCATGGTCTCTGCCCTCTAGAAGCCCAGAGTCCAGTGGCAGAGTCAGACACATACTTCACAAACAACCCTATGGGGAAGAAGAGGCAGGTGGCCCTGTCAGAGTGGGATGGATAAAGGCTTAATGAAGTGGTGGCATTTAACTCACCCAGGAAGGATAAGTAGGGGCTTAGCAGGAAAGAGAGAGGGTGGAGGAGGAAGAGACATGTAACACCAAATGCCCAGACTGTGCAGAGGGTCTCAAATGTCCAGACAAAGATGCAAAGAAGACTTTCCTGAGGCTGAGTATAGAGCCCAGGTCAGCAGACTAAAGAGTTCCAGTTTTTTTCTACATGTGGCTGACGAATTTCGAAAGACTTTAAACACTGTCAACCAGCTCAGATTTACTTTAAAAACTGATTTTAAAAATCATTTTCTTATACTACCATGTGTAAAATAGATAGCTAGTGGAAACCTGCTGTATAGCACAGGGAGCTCAGCTTGGTGCTCTGTGAAGATCTAGCTGGGTGGGACGGGGGGAGGGAGGTCCAAGAGGGAGGGGATATATGTATACACATAGCTGATTCACTTCTCTGTACAGCAGAAACTAACACAACATTGTAAAGCAATTATACTCCAATAAAAAAATTTTTGAAATCATTTTCGTGCTATAAATATTCCTTGTAAAAAATGGAGATAAGCAAAGAAAATAAAAGTCACATTTAATCACATTTCCTAGAGATAACCAATATTTCCTAAGAATATATATACATTTTTCCAAAATGTCATTGTATAGTTAACATTCCTTTTTACCTTTTTTCTGCTTATTATTTTGTAAACAGCTTCCATGTTATTCAATATTCTTCCATTCTTCTTAAACTGTGGTTCTGACTTTTGGAGGTGTCACGGACCCCCCAGAAGATCTGACGGAGGCATAGAAAACACACATTCCCCAAATACACACTAGTTGTGTCACCAGGCAAAAATGCAGGCCCAGGGTTGCCAGTTCTTTGAGTGTTTCCAAAGAGCTGGAAATCCATTTCTCATATGAAATCTTCTGGTTTTTAAAGGTTGGTCACTAACTCGAAATATTAAAAATAAAAACAAAACAAAAACACTGTGGGGGCCACAAAAACTCATCAGAGGCCTCAATCTGTTATAGGGCAGCCATTTTATAACCTCTGGGCAAGGCCAACGTCGCAGGTGTTTAGGGCTTATGGTCAGACCGAATCACGTTTCCAACCTCATCTCCCACAACGTGCCTTCTTACACAGCCAGACCCCATTCTTCAACTCCCACTTCCACATCTCTGCTCCTGCAGCTTCCATACCTGAAGCTGGACCAAGCCCCACCCCTGCCCCCTGCATCATCCAAATCCCACCGGAGTCTGCAGGGTTTTATGGGTCTGTACCTTGGATACCTGCCATGCTCTCTCTGTTCCTAGCTATCTGTGGCCATCTCCCGTCGCCTGCTGCACTGGGAACTCCTGGGGACAGCACTCTTTGATTCATTTCTGTGCCCTCCAATGCAGGGTCCCCAAAGAGCCAGTCCAGAGCGAGCGCTCAGGAAACAAGAGCACGGCTGACAGACCCAGCAGCATTCACCCAGTGCAAGTGAATTCCTCACTTGGAACAGAAGGATGGGTAATTACAGCCTGGCTTTAGCAATCTGCTATGCATTCACCCTTCAGGGTGTGTGAATTGCTGTGAAATTCTTATCAAGAGGAAAGCAGAAAGTGACTCTTAAAGGGAGAGTTAAAGGAAGGGAAAGAAAGGAAGAAAAGCCTTTGTAAGCTCTCTGGGCTGTGCCTCTGTTGATCTTTGAGCCACGGAGAAAAGGAGACAGAACAAGGCTGCTGGCTGGTGCCGTGGGGAGGTGTAGGTGGGACCCCAGCCCTGCCCTGATATGACTTTGGGCAGGTGCCTTCCCCTCTGAACAGTAAGGGACAGAACCAAATCATCACCTAGGGTCTTTCCTTTCTAAGATAATAAGATGCTGTGTGGCAGTCAAGGGGATTTACAGTGTCCCTGGCTAACATGATCTGGGGGCCACAGGGACTGATTTCTGCCAGTCTCTCTCTCTCTCTCTGAGGACTCCATCAGGGAAAGGGCAAAGCCAGGAGCTACCACCTGAAGCCCATTAGCCCACCTGCCCCTGCTTCCCCTGGAGGTGATGACTTGGTAAGGTCCTGCAAATCCCCAAATGCTTCTCGGCCGGTGGAGATCTGGCCACTGGACAGACCCTGAGACAACTCCTGGGGCAGCAAAAAGCAGGGCTGAGATAGTTAGTACCTGCAGGACCTTGAACAGGCCACTAAGACCCTTTGGGTCTCAGTATCTTCATCAGCAAGATGTGAATGATAAATGCAATTGGGTAGTTGAGATTATGACACTTAAAAATCCAACACAGAGTCTGGCACATGGCAAGTGGCTAATAAATGTTAGGTTTCTGTCTAATGAGCCTCAATTTGATATGAACAGGTCAGCCTTTCAACAGAGCCCAGACAGTTCTGAAGACTCCAGGAACCTGGTTTTATCTTCAGCAGAAGGAGCCCAGCCCCACACTGATACAGCCTCAGGGAAAATCATCTCAGCAAGACAGGTAGGTATAAGATGGTGAGTGCAGGAAGGAGAATTTAAGAAAATTTGGATCAGGTGATGGAGGACCTGAAATCCCTCACTGAATGCCCAAGATTTTGAGCCCCAGTGGGTTCTGGCCCAGGGGCTGTCTCAATTGTCTGGAACCACTCCTGAGAAGGCAAGACCTGGTTTCCAGGGGTCAAGGACCAGTGGGTAGAGCCCCAGATTCTAAGCAGGGTCCAGCTGGCACTTCCTGATGGCAAGGCCTGGTGGCCCCATGAGGGGCACTGGACAGAGTGGAGCTACAAATGGGGAAACTGCATAGCCCGGAGGATAGCATTCAGAGGCAGGACCAGAATCCAAGTTTCCTGAGTCCTTCCTGGGCCTCCCAGGAGAGGAAACCAGGAGGCAGGATGAGGTAACAGCTTTGGGCACATAGACCCAAGAGCTGAGAAAGAAGAAACTATCACAAACATCACCCCCACCAGGCATGCTGCTCACCTGTGCCAGGTGTTGCCCCCTTCCAAACAAGCCCTCAGTTTAGCATCACTGGCTTCAATCTTAAAAATTACTTACTAAATTCCTGCCTACTTTTTAAAAAACCTGAGTTTATATGCTCAACATGTTTGTTTCCTCTCAGCCCCTTCCTTCTCATTCTCCCATTGCACTGCTTGCTCTGCAGCTGTACCCTCAGATGCTAACATAGTACCTGGGACATAGTACTATGTCAACACATGTTAATAGATAAACAGCTTCCTTCATTTATGGGCATGTTCCCTGGCCAGGCCCTGTGCCAGCTGCTGGGGGAGCAGGGATGCATCTGGGCGGCTCCTTTGCCCTGGATCACCACCTCTATAGCTTAGCTCTCAGCCTCCATGCCTGGCTCCCTTGACTGGGGATCCTGGAGAGCAGACCACCTACACTACTTAGCTCCACTCCCCATGGCCCAGGATCCACCTCAGAGCAGGGGCTCAGAAACCATGGAATTAGGTAAACAGAGAAGCAGATGTTTTTTTTTGTTTTTGTTTTGTTTTGTTTTGTTTTCAGATGTTTTGACTCTGATGAAAAGTCAAAAGCAGAGTGGTCAGTAAGCTAGAGCTGCTACCACCTCTTGCTGTCTGTCTCCACCTCTCTTGTCTCTCCCCCTCTGGATCTATCCTCCCTTCTGGGTCCTTCCCCACTTTCCTTCCTCCTCCTTCTCCCCTAATGTCTGCCTCTGGTTCATAAACCTGCTCACATTTTTTTTCATGGGTTAGCTTAGAAATAAAAATTAGCTCTCATTTACCCAACGTACAGCCAGGATGACTGGTGGCAATAATCAGCATAAAATACAATTGACAAAAGCTAAAACTCCACATGGTAGAAATTTCATTGACTAAAAATTGACCAAAGCACCAAATCATCTTGATGTTGATTTGCTAAATATGACCCAAGAAACTTGGGCTTGGTCAAAATAGTGGTCAAGAAAAGAAAAGCTACAGTGGCAGATGCTATCATGAGTCAATTTTAAAAAAAGAAAAAGAAAGAAAACTGAGTGATAAACCAAGTCTTCATGGTGAAACAATGTCCCTGACTGAAATAATTTCAGTAAGATTTGCGAAAAGATAAACTAAATTAAAGAGGAAAATGGACCAAAGAAGTCCATTAACTTTAAGGTGCTGGCTTTGAAAAATAATTTTTCCATAATATTAATTAGTGTTGATATAATTCTTATTAAAATACTAGTAACAGCACAAATGCCCAGACTGGGGGTGCAGTTAAGGGAGACATGGATGAGTAGGCTTGGTGAACCTGTGTGCTGTCTTTTACTGCTCACTCTGCATCCCCCACTGCCTATGATGAGCTGGCCCAGTTCCTCCTGATTTGTAATCATCACTGTCTTGCCAGTGGTTTTTGTACTTCTAAAGCAGTTAAGTTTTTACACTAATTGCTGCCTCCTTAATCAATTAATGAGACTTAAAAGGTCATTTATCATTGGTAACTGCAACTGGAATCACCAGAGCACTACACTGGCCCACAGATGCTAAGGAATTGCATCCTACATTGATAATTGTACCCTGGCTTTAATGAGATTCTTATTAACATATACATTATTAATTAGACCATTAATGCAGATGTCATTTTGAGTCACACCAGGATTCCCAATGGCTCACATGGTTATTAAGCCTTGCTAACTTGCACAAGGAATTAATACTATATTAAAGGTTCTCTCCACCGTGTATACTAAATTAAATGCTTACTTTTGACATCTCACCCACCACATCCACTCATACTTGTTAAAGAGAGGAATGAGAGGGAAGCATTTTCATGCTAAGACTTGAGAGCTTCCTATTTTGCAAGTACCTTTGGTGTCTGTAAGTAGATAGGGAAGGAAAGACTGAGAGAGTGGGAGGGGAGAGAAATCCCCTCCCTCCCCACCCCCACTCCTTGGGAGAAACCTACTGGTATTTAATTAGCAAGGTTTCCTAAGGTGTCTAAAATAGAATGTTCAAATTTTTTTCTTATTATAAAGTACCATTTATTCATTGTAAATAATTTAGGAAATACATATAGCAAAAAGGAGAAAATTTTCATCACCCAGTCTCTCAGAGCCCGGTAATTACCACTCTGAACCATCTCATGTGCTATTTTAGCATATTTTCTTTATGCTTAAATAGACAGTTTCACACAAATAGAATACTCTATATATTGTTTTATAACCTGCCTTTTTTAACTTAATATTTCATGAACACTTTTCTATATCATTAAATGTTCTAGAGCATCATGAATTGTCATGTTATACAATCTCCTTCATCTTGTGGGATGGTCAGCTTGATAGGTCAACTTGGTTAGGCTATGGTCCCCAGTTATTCAGTCACACACTCATCTAGGTATTGCCATGAAGGTATTTTGTAGCTGTGATTGAAGTCCCTAATTAACTGTAAGGGAGATTATCCTAGATAATGTGGGAGGGCCTGAGTCAGCCAGCTGAAAACCTGAAGAGCACAACTGAGGCTGCACTGAGGAAGAAACTGTGTCTGTGGACAGCAGCTTCAGCTTGTGCCCTTCCTGGTGGGCTGCCCTACAGACTCACCTAACCAGAGCCCCCAGTTATGTAAGCCAACAAATCTTTGAATACATATACCTCCTACTGGCTCTGTTTCTCTGGTTGAAAGCTGGCCGACACAGGCTGTGTAGATTTTATCATATAACTATACTATAATTCAGTTAACCAATCCCCCATTGTTGGATATTGTGCTGGATTGTCTTTGCTGTCAACTTGGCACCATCACTCCTTTTACAGGCTGGAACTTCACTTCCCAGTATGCTGTTTCCTGAATGTTCCAGGATGGAGCTTGCCAATGAGAGCAACCTGTACAAAATTTGGAAGTGAGATGCCAACAGGAAGCCGTTGTTATTGGGAAGCCATGGCAGTCAGACATGACGGCAGAGTCACCAGGCATGGCAGTTTCAACAGACGCACTGGCTTTGCAGACCTCCCAGTGAGCTCTCATCCCACAGACCCACTTTGGGGGCCAGATGCATGCAGTTTCTCAGGTTTTCCCACCTGTGCTACCTGTACCACCTTTGCCACCTGTAATTCAGGTGGAAGTGGTTAGCAACGGCTTCTCAAACCCTTCAACTTTCCCCTTCTAGAACCTCACTCGGATGGCTACGCTCAGATTTGCATAAGCCCTGCCTCCTATGTTAAACCCCTTATTCTTATAATACTTGTAATGGCTCTGTTTTCCTGACTGAAATCACTAGTGGTTCGAGAAACAGAGCCTTAAGGATGAGAGCGTGAAATGCTCTCACTAATATTAGAATTAACAACACCATTATTACATCATGGTAATCCATGGCATAAAGTGACAAAACGTTTTCTTAAATTATTACCTATCTGAAGTCAGGTATCTGTGGAAAGAAAGTCAAGTGACCAACTAGCTCTGCAATAGAACATTTACAGTGGAAGTAAAGATTATAAGGACTGTGGGATTAGTTGGCTATTTCTAATTGTGCTGAAGAATTTGAAAAAAGAAAGTGATGAGTTCAGGCTTTAAGTTCCCAACTCAAGGTCTGAGTAAGAAAACATAAAGCTTTGGTGACTGCTCTGAAATAATCCTTGGGTTCAAGTTCCCAGAATTTGCTGATCTGACTGTGTTTTCCATCACTCTGAAACAGTAGGTCTGTTAGGCACCAGCGGGGTGACTAGATGTTGCAGTCTGGGGTAATGGGGCATATGCTCTTACTCAGTAACCCATGTATGATACTGTGTCTCCCACAGCCAGGATGCAGAGGTCCGAGGATCAGTAAGGGGAAATACAAGTGGCTCACATCACTGTTACCCTTAATGATACACCAGCAACATTTCTGCTTCTATCCCCATGACTTTGGCTCTTTGGCATAGAAGTCTTGGTTCCCAGAGGAAGACTACTTCCTTCAAGGGATGCAACAACGGTCCATTCTGTATTACTGGAATGATTAGACCTGATTACCAAGGGGAAATTAAGTTGCTACTACACAATGGGGCCTACTATAGATTAAATGTTTGTGTCCCCCCAAAATTCATATGTTGAAATTCATCACCCAAGGTGCTGGTATCTGGAGGTGGGACCTTCGGAAGGTAATTAGGTCATGAGAGTGAAGCCCTCATGAATGGAATTAGTGCTCTTATAAAAGAGACCTCAAAGATCTCCCTGGACCCTTCCACCATGTAAGGTTACAATGAAAAGACAGCCACTAATGAGGAAGCAAGTCCTTACCAGACACTAAACCTGCTGACACCATGATCTTTGACTTCCCAGCCTCCAGAACTGTGAGAAATAGATGTTTTTTGCTTATATATAACAGTCTTGGTTATTTGTTATAGTAGCCCAAACAGACTAAGACAGGGATAAAGAGAAGTCTTGCTGGGACCCAGGAAATTTTCTGGATGTTTTCTAATACTCTCATGTTCTGTGGTAAAAGTGCATGGAAAACATCAGCATAGTCTAATGACGTAGACTCCTCAGGAATGAAGGTTTGAGTTATTCCACCAGACAAGGAACCATAACTAGTCAAAATGCTTGCTAAGAGCAAAAAAGAGTAAGGAATGGGTAGTAAAAGAAAGAAGTCAAATTCCAGCTACAACCACATGACCAGTTGCCAAAATGGGAACTACTTGCTTTCTTGTTTCCTTGCTTTGATATGAGTATATTTGTATCTGTTAACCACTTCTTTTTCTGTTTTCCCCTCACCCATTCTCTTCTAGCTAATATGAAGTGCATTAATAGTGTTTAATCCTATATCTCCATATTAAGTTACAGGGCATAAAAGGGGGGAGGATGATCCAGCTAGATGAGTAAACATCATCCAGAGATGGATAAAGTTTCCTATGAGACTTTGTGTTTCCTCTTTTGGCAGGAGGAGGGGCCAGTGAGCTTGTCTTCAGCTGTACCGAGGAGAGATGCATCATTTCAGGTGGAGTGTGCTGTCGTTACTGTTTTCATTCAGAAGTCAGTCTTAGTGAAAGCAATGTGTATGGATGCCAAGTTGACAGTGGGCTCTTCTGGATCTTCTAGCAACCACTGCTCCTGTTATCAGACTGGAAACTACATTTCCCAGAATCTCCTTTCCTGTAGGGTTTGTAGGATTAAAATATGTCAAAGAGAGGAACTCTTGGAAGGCAGAAGTAAAGCAGAAGCCATTTTTCTCAGGATATCACAGCAGTAGCCATGGTCGCAGTCAGATGTGGCAGCTTCTTGGAGGGCTCCATGAGCTCTCACGTCATGGCCCCCCTTACGTAGACACATGCTGGGCTCCTCAGGCCTTCTCCCCATCCCCCCCCAACACACCCTCCCCACCCGCCTGCCATTCCTTCAGTATAAACTGGTTAGTACTGAATCTCCTGACTCCCCTTCCAGATCTTCACTGCCCAGCTCCAACATCCAGAAACTGGGCATCCTCAGACACTGGCCTGGCCACATCATCTTGCAGGCCCCTGAGTTATGATTTTCACTAAATCCTTTGACTGGAGATAGTATACCATCTGGTTTGTTTGTTTGTTTGTTTTTTAAAGAAAAGTGTAGAAAATGGGAGCTTATGGAAAGAAGTATTGGAGAGAAATAATTAGCTGTGCAAATGGATTCTTCACCCTCTAAAGCAGTGGTTTTCAAATGGGGGCTATCTTGCCCCCCAGGGACATTTGGCAATGTCTGGAGACATTTTTGGTTGTCACACGGGGTGGAGGGGCAAGCAGACTGCTCCTGGCATCTAGTGAGTAGAGGCCAGGAATGCCACTAAGCTTCCTGCAGCGCACAGGACAGACCTCGCCCCGCTGCCCCAGCAAAGGATTTCTGGCCCCAAATATCAATCATCCCTCCGTTGAGAAGCCCTGCTCTGGTACATGCTTTGGTTTTAGTCCCAGCCCTGCAATTCCAAGTGTTCTCTAGTAGGAACACTTTCAAGGAGGTCCAGGAGGGAGGGAAGGAATTTCAATATTCCAAAAGCTAAGCACACAGGCTCCCCTGATTTAAAGGGGTTCCCTTATTATTGTAAGGACCTTTAAAATGGCGAATTCTCCTAGTTGACGCTTCAAAAACATTCAATTACAAAAAGTCAGTTTGGCTACAATTTTCCAAACCTTACCCACTAGGTGAAGCAGTGCCCCTCCCTACTCTGCTAGGACACACAGCACTGTTGCTCGGAGGCCTCACTGCTAGTCCATACGGCACCTTGATGCAAATTAGAACAAGCCACCCATCTTCCAAGTACAGTTTTAAATAGGTACGCTATTTACTTCTTAAAAATAATAATTATAACAAAGTCATTTTTTTGTAAAATAAATCAATTGCAGAATATAAAAGAATACTTGGAATTCATTGAGCTGTACACTTAAGATTTGTGTACCATGTGTTCATTAAACCAAAATTAAATGTTCTAAGTAAAATAGAAAATTTGAGCTTTTATTCACAATAATTAGAGCTAGACTAAAATTATTTGTTCCTAAGTATTACACATTGTATCAGATACCTCTCATGCCCCACCTCACATCCTCTCAGTCACTTTTTTACTCCAGATGCTTTTGAGGCAACCAGCTGTGTGTGTCACCTGAGAGCACGTCACCTCAGCTACCCGCATATCTCCTGTTTTCTGCTCTGGGACTTTTCTGATGTGGTCACAGAGGACATTCTGACAAATGTGCAAACTTTGAAGTACAAGAGGGTTAACTCCTCAGACAGCAACAACCCTTGACCAATGGGGGATGGACACCAGTAGAGAAATGCTCCCTTCTTCTGCCCAGTGGGGTGCATTCCTCATGGCTCCTCAGGGTCCCAGCCAGATGGAGCCCAGGTGCTCACAGCAGATGCCAGCTACATAACGGGGAGCTTCCTTCCTGTTTCACTTTTCCCAGTTCCCTGGCGCCAGTTTCCCTAAATGAACCACCTTCACGTCTCAGTCTCTGCCTTTTAGGGGAACCTAGGCTAAGACATGCATCTCACTTTCATGGAAACAAAATGTTTATGATTATTTTAATGTTTACTCCCCCCATATCTTGTTTTCTCTAGAAATGATCACTAGATTTGACCCACTATAAATCCTGAGTAATTTAAAATCCATATTTATTTGACCAATTGGTTTTTATACGGTCAAACTGGGGTTGAGGCAAGCCCCCATCTCCCTTTTCTTTTTTTTTTTAAAGATTTTTTTGATGTGGACCATTTTTAAAGTCTTTATTGAATTTGCTACAATATTGCTTTTGTTTTATGTCTTGGTATTTTGGCCCTGCCCTGATCCTACCTAGTGACATCCTCCCCAGTGGGGACCTCTCTTCCCCAAATCTCCAGAGCACTGTTTACAAGTCATTTGGGCCTGACTCCTGACCAGAATGTGAACTCTCCAAGACAAGGAATAGATCTGCTCCATCTTGGCTTTCTGGGAGTCGAGCCCAACCCACAGTGGGCTTGGGAAAATGGGATGAATTGTAAAATGCCTAGGATCCAGGAAACTCTCTGAGGACAATGGCATTTCTTGGTAGTGGCACTGGCTGCTGTGTAACTTAGTAGTGTTGGGATGATGATGGGCTGATTCTCCGAGGACTCTTCATGGGCAGAGAGGGCCCCCACCTGGGAGCAGGGAGACAGGTACTACGAGGAATAACCTTCCTGAATAAGCCTTCCCTCCAGTTGGGCTCTCCTGTGGACACCAGGGCCTTTGTTAACTGCTTCAGCAATTTAGCACTTATTGAGTGCCTACTGTGTGCTAGGCCCTCAGATAAACCAGACTCTGGTCCAAGGAATACACAACCTGATGAGGAAGACACTTGTGAGTCAGAGATGACAGCACAGTCTGTCTCTGTTACGTGTTTATTAGATGGAAGGGCTAGATCTGATGCAGGCACAAATCAGGCAGCACCTGGAGGAAGTGATATCGAAGCTAAAATGAAGGCTGAGGAGGAATTTCTCAGGGGAGAAAGTCTAGGGGTGGAATTCCAGCGGGGAGAGAACAGTATGTAAAAAGACATAGAGGTGTGAAATGGTCTAGCCTTTTTCTGGGGTCATTTGGTATGACTGGGCATTCAGATCTGAGTAGAGAAATACCCCTTAGAGACTGGTACAACCAGATCGTGATGCCTGAGAGATTAGACTTTATCCCGAAAGCAACAGGGATCCTCTGAAAGAATGTAGAGTGACACGGCCAGATTGGAGTTTTAGGAAGGTCATCCTGGTGTGATCCACACGCCCTGGAGGCTAAGCCAATCAACATGACTCTGAAGGTTCATAAAAGGCAAATAAAGGGCACATGGGTCACCTGGGGATCTTGTTAAAACACAGCTTCTGATTCAGTAGGTTTAGGGTGAGGCATGCTATTCTGCATTTCCCAGAAAGCTACCAGGTGATGCTGATACTCCTGGTCCATGGGCCACACTTTAAGTAACAAGGGAATGAAACCTATTTGCTGGCCCAGTCATTAATGAATGCTGTGAATTTATAGACCACCTTCTGTATTCTCCGGTTTTCTCTTGCACAGGGTTGAAACCACTTTCATTGGGCCCTTCCT
Source organism: Grampus griseus (assembly GCF_964374135.1). Lineage (NCBI taxonomy): Eukaryota > Metazoa > Chordata > Mammalia > Artiodactyla > Delphinidae > Grampus > Grampus griseus. The sequence goes on from NC_139000.1 coordinate 34,477,751, forward strand.
GTCCCACCCCTCCTCCACATACACAGAAGAATCAGGAGGTGCCTATGTCCTTAAGTGGAAGCAAGGAGTCATTGGTGATGGACACTGGGTCACAAGGTCGTTTGTCTCAGGCTAATACACAGGCAGCTCCTAGTCCTGCAATAAGCATTAAAAGAACACATTCATCACAGGATATGTCCATCCCACACTTCTGGAGTGCTGTGCTCAGCTCTGGGAGGGGGCCAATGGAGAATCATAATGCATGAGGGGTTAGAGAACAGGATGGGAAGAAGACCCAGTGTTGAGGGATCTGGGACACTTAACCTGGAGAAGACAGGCTCAAGGAGACATGGTCACTTCCAAGTCTCTGAGGGGCTGTCACAGAACAAAGGGAGCAGACATGATCTGGGGTACTCAGGAGCTAAGCTAAGACAAATCAATGGATTTGAACCCCAGCAGGAGTGCTCTTGCTTCACTGTAGAAAAACAAATTCCAATAGTCAGAGCTACCCAAATAAGAGATGAGCTACCTTGGATAGTAGTCAGCTCCTCATTATTGGGGATGTGCAGGACTGTTTTAAATAGTAGCAGATTGAATGCGATGATCCCTGACTCCTGAGATTCTCTCATCCGCTCATCCAGCTCAAGATACCCTATTTACTGCAGTGAGCCCAAAAACCCTGTTGCTGTCCCCAGTGGGACTCCAGAGCCAACCCAGTTATTTAATCCTTTGTGCAAATAATCAGATACTAATCATATTTTCACACTGACCATTCATAGCCTACCTCCTTTTCCTGGCTGTACCATGCTTCAGAGAATTCCCCAACACTAGGCTGGAGATCAGGAACCCTTTGTTGGGCCTCTCTCACCGCTTTGCTCTGTGACCCTGGGAATGTTGTCTCCTCCCTCTGGACTTCAGTCCTGACATGGTTAATTAAACATCACACCCTGACCCACTGCCAAATACGACAAGTGGAAGTTCACTCAGGATGAAGCCTGTCTCAGGTTCACTGATGAGCCCCAGGACCTAAAATACACTAGGTGTTCAATAAACAGTGGATGGACTGCATTGTGCTTAGCACAGTGACTGGGTCTGTTGAACTGAGTTGAGTTGAGTTGAATTGAATTCACAAATGTTTTTGGCCCAGAGCAGCAGAATGTTGGTGCTAGATTAAATTTATAAACCATTTGGTCCCAGCCTCTCACCATTCACCCTTCCTTCCCTACGACACCCCCATCTTCTGTTGACAGACAAAGGGGCTGAGGAGGCCTGGTCTCTTTTATCACAGAAAACAATGTCTCTGAACCATCTCACCTGTGCTGAAAGTTTTAACTTTTTGCTTTCAAACCAGACCTCTCTCCTAAGCTCCAGATCTGTTTGGCCTCTGCCCACCAATATTACTATGATGATTCCACGTGCACCACAAAATCAACATGTCCTGCATCCCCCAAATCTGTCCCTCTACTGAGTTCCCAATTCATCCCCCAGTCGCTTACTTAAGAAACCTGGGGTCATTCTGGACTTTCCTGACTTTTTCAAAAATTGGGCTGATTCCTGAGGGTGGAAAGTAAAGTAATGAATGATTTCTGAGCCTATTATTTTTACGTCAGTGATAAACTCAATTTTGCAAACTTAGAATAATAAATTGAAAAAGACGCAGTGCAGAACTGATCTGAAAGTGTACCTTTCAGCAAAGTACACAAATATTTGCTGAAATAGCCAGATTATAAATTCCATACTCACCACAGTTTTCTTCCAGAAGCTGCATCCCCTCCCCACCAGGTTGGTCTTGCCGACAGCCAACCTGGATCATGCTTTCCTGCCTAGGAGGGGTTGGATCTACTTCAAGGGCCTCAGAGGGGCTACTGAGCACCTGACGGTCAGGAGACCTGGCTTCTTCCTTCCCCACCTGTAGTGGGGTCAGGGAGTTGGATTAGAGCATCAGAATGCAGGTGTCCAGGCCTCACTGGTTCAGTAAGTGGGACACTAGAACATGTATCTTCAATAGGCTTCTCAAGTGATCCTGATACAGTTGGTTTGCCAGCACCACTTTGAAAACTACCTAACTAGACCATCTTAAGGGGTCCTCTGGGACTGATACCTATGAAGCTATGACAGATGCCCCCTTCTGTCCATGCCCAGATGGGAGCTGGCTCTTATGTGTGACCGGAACCACTACAAACCACATTTATATTATACCCCAACATGCCTACCACCTGAGAATGGGGCCAGCCATGCTCGGAACCAGAATAAGGGATGAATCAGCAGTCTGGATGGTAATTTATAAGGGCACTAAAATATTCCTGGAAATATAACTGGATTTATTTCCCAGAATGCTCCTTAAGATAGAACCATGCATGCCTGGAAAGTATCCCCTGACAGATAACCTGCTTGGTCTGGGATAAGATGATGGCCTGCCTTCTCAGGAGAGTGATGTAAGTGTCAGGGCTCCTATTAGCAAGCAAAAGAAACAGACTCTAGCTGATAATAAGCAGAAAGGAAATGTAGTGAAAGCATCGTGAGCAACTCACAGTGTGGCTGGGACAGATGCAGAGTCGGGATTAGAAAATGGACAGAGGCCAGGACCACAGCCAAAATTCCACTACAGAGCCAGGATATCAAGGACACTACTACTGGCCCCAAGTCCTGCTAGCCACAGCTCACTGGGCACTGGATGCCACCACCCACCCCACTGCCGCCATGGCCCCTGGAGGCTGGGTGCTGCTGCTGCACCAGGGTGGAGCCTCCACTGCCTCTTTGTGTCACTGGAGCAGGTGGGTCTGAGTGCCCGTGGCCTACTACAAGGCAGGCCTGGGAAGTGAGTGTCCAGCTTTTCTGCTTCTATAGTGAGTCAGGCCCAAACATAGGCAGGATGTTCAGAAGCCAGGACACTTCCCAACATTTGGTGTCCACTCCAAAAAGACTTGGCTACCTACAGGGTTCTAGTCTTACAGAATAGAAGAGTCACATTTGGGGCCAGAATTAAATATCTCAGGACAGTAGAAAGAGGATTCATGATGCCATTAACCATCCCCTCTTTCTAAATGTCAAGGCTTCCATTCTGAAGCTGAGTTAAACTATCTGCCTGCCCAGCGCACTTTCATGACTCAGAACCTGACCATTCCCCAATCATGACTTCTGTTGGGTCGGGTCAGGAAGGACTTAGACCTTGATGTGCAGGGAGGTCTAAGCTTACGTCCTTGTAATGAACCATGGAGGCCTCTCTCTAATTGTGGGAACCTGGCGTGAGAAGAGTGTGGCCTGCATCCTGGGCTCTGGAAATTGCGGTGGTGTGCTCTGTGAGATTAGGAAAGCTATGTAGCTGAGAGCACAAGGAGGACACAACGACCAACGCTATTATTTTTGCCGCATATCTGCCTACACCGTGAGGGTCCTCTGGGGATGGGATGACACAGTTGTGTGGCCCTACACCCTCCCCCTCCCTGTTGACTGCCAATTGTCCACAACCCAATCACTTCGCAGGCAAATTACTGAGACCCAGAGAGAGTGATAGATGGCACCTCATTTGGCAAAAACCAGAGATTGCAGGAACCCAGGTAGGAGCAGGCTGCACCCCTTTTCCAAGATGTGGGTCGGGACCAGCTTGGATTTGAAAGGGCTAGAATCAGTCAGCTTTTGCCAACAGCCCCGAAATGTCAATAACACACAACAAACATTTATTTCTGGCTCACATCCATATCTACTGTGGGTCAGCTCTAGCTCTTTTCCACTCCATCTTCATTTCAAGACCCAGACCAGATGAGAACAACTTATTCTGGTCCTGTGGAAGAAGGGGAAGAGCAGTAACAGAAACATCTGACAGCTCTTAAAGCTGCTACTCAGAACTGGCACATGGCCCTTCCCTTTACTTTCAGTGGCCAAAGCAAGTCACGTGTCCAAATCGGATGTCAGTGAGGTGGGGCAATTGTGATCTCACAAGGAGGGCAGAAAACAAGGGAAACAGTAACACAACCTGCCACAGAGCCATCCCATCAGAAGCCACAACAGTGGCACCTAAGCCAGGTCTCCTGCTCCTCTGGCCTACATGTCCTCCAGCTTTGTCCCATTTCTCTTGCTTCTTCTAAACTTCCCATAGGGTTTGGCCCCACCATCCTAGTCCCATTTTAGAGATGTGGAGACTGAGGCCCACAGAGGAGCCCCAGGTCACCAACTCCTCCCTAATGCCCTTCCCTAACCAAAGGGCTCCCCGTCTACCCCATCCTCTTCCTTGCCTACCCCGAGTCACCAGAAATACTTGCTCTCTATGGAGCACCAGCACACACCTGCTATCAATCCATAGGATCCTCACTTAGTCTCCGGAGCACTCTGTGAGGTCAGTCATTTATAAGGCAGAGCTGGAATGGGAGGTGCCTCTCCAAGCCCCCAGTCCTGAGCAGCAAACCAGACTGGACCCCAGTTTTGCCCAACTCTGAAGCTGGTATCCTGCCACTGCTCTTCATGCTGGCCTCAATACCTTCCTCCTCAGCCCCAGCCCACATTCATTGCTACCTGTGGTGTCAACCCGGGTCAGGATGTTACAGCCATGGAGCTGTTCCCTCCTCACCAGCCAGAACTAATCTTTAATTCAGACCCACCAAGCTGGCCCTTCAGTTCCCATTGCCAGGCACAGAAATGAGGATAAATGTGGCTGTCAGTGGCTTCCTACCTCTTTGTTTTTTTAATTTACTTAGAGTTGGGCAGCAGAGATGGCAGGAGAGGAAGCAGATGGCTCAGTGTGACAGATGGGATCCTATCCAGTGACACAAGGACAAGGTGAGAGAAAGTGTGATCAAGAGAAAACGCAGGCTCTGCGTGACAGCGTGTGTACACGGGCCCCCATGCCAGGACGTCTGTGTTCTGGCCAGCTCACCAGGCTCAGGGCACTGGGCTGGGGCTCCAGTTTGCCCAGCCCCACACCGTCACCTGACAGTGAGGAGAGTGAGGCAGAGAGGGTCACCCACCCAGTCACGCGCTTGAAGGACACCTGACTCCACGCAGTCCCAGCTACACTTTGGTACGTGTGATGGGCGATGCCTGTGGACTGGCTCCCAGGGCTGTCCCGCCCTTGCCACCCCCTACCATACGTTCTTACAGAAGTCTACCTTCAGCCCTGCCTTGCCTATACTAACGATTCTCCAGGCGGGCTTTCAGAGGAGTGTTTCATGCCTAGAATATCCCAACATCTCCAGCGCTAGGGCTCCAATCCAGGACTGGGAGCTTGGAAAGGGCAGCTCCCCTTCCACCTCTGGAAAGACCCCCTGAGAAAGCATTCAAGTGGAAGAAAGAGACGACAGGGGGGTCTTACCGGTGGCAGAGCTTTAAGATTTTGCAGTGCCCTGCCCTGGTTATGTCACGGATGGATAATAGTCCTATGTACATGGACGCTGTTCAAAGGGGAGAGGAGCATAAGATGAAAGACCCTTCTGTTCTCCTGGGTACACTCGAGAGATTCGGGCAGGACGCTGGCCTGCAGCAGAACTGGGGAGCAGGGGCTGCACCAGATTGCGGAGCTCAGCACAACAGTGAGAATTTGGAGCTCCCAGGACAATCAGGAGGAAGGGGAAAGGAAAGGAGATGGACTGGGGAGAGGAAGCCCAGAGCCTGCATTGGCAAAGTGCAAGCTTTTTTCTCTTTTGGGGAAGTCTGGTTTTGCCAAAATTGTGGAAAGGGCTGAATATCTCATTAACAGTATAGGAAAGAAACAACATGGGAGAGATAAAAGGATGATCCAGAAATGGGACTAACTCAGAGCCAAAGGTGACCATGGGAAACGAATTCCCTTCAGAATTTAGAGAAATCTCGGGGAGCACTGGATCCTCCTCAGAATTGGGGGTTGGGGGTTTGAGTCGATATTAACATAAAAGGCTGCGTTTGGGACACAGTATTATGAAGGTCATTTTGCAGGAGATATAGAAAGACGGAAATGGGGAAATTCCTTTCTTCAGGAGCATTGTACTCGAGTGGGGAGGACCTGAGGATGAGCAGGTGTGGGTCACAGGACCACCCTATATCCCAGCCCTTCCCATCTATACCACGTGCAATCCTCGCGGTCACCTTGGAGCATGGAGGCTATTATCACTCTCATTTTACATATGAGGAAAGGGACTCAGCAATGAAGTGATTTGCCCATGGCCACCCAGTGTGTAAGAAGAGGATCTAGGATTCAAACTCAGGTCTATCCAATCCTAAAAGTCAGCTATTTCTTCTCCTGGAAACCAGGTTCCACTTGCACATGATAAGCTTGAAGGTAGGACGAGGCCTTTCTCCTCACTGACCACGTGGTTTTCCTCACCTGCCCCGTGTGAGCCACATGATATACTTGTCATTCCTAGGGACCCCCAAGGCTGGGCTCTGGGGGGTGAAACACAGAGGCACTGCACACTTGGACCAGCAGACCAGACCTTAAGCCACCAGGCCCTAGAGGTGTGAGCATTTCCTATCCTGATGTGCCCAGCCTCCCTGCGATGAAGAAGCCCAGCAGGAAGGCCATCCTCACATGCTGAGATGAGGGAGAAGGCAGGGGACAGGGATTCTCTCAAACCGTGTAGGTTCCTGGAGGATAAAGACTTCTGTATCTATTTACTGAGAGTGCTAAAGCCAAGCTCTGCAATCAAACCAGAGGAGTCCGGAGGTGAACAAGGCAGGAACCCTTATCTCCAGCCTGAAATCTCCTCTCAGTCAGGATCTTAGCAAGAAATATGAATCCATTCACTGAAGAGACTTTGGCAAAGGGACCATGTGCAGGGATGTGAGCAGGATGGTGAAGCACCCAGAGACTTGTCACAAAGGGAGTCATTCCACACCGAGGCCTGGAGGGGTAGAGGGAAGAAATGGTGTTCTCAGACTCTCATGAGAGCTGAAGCTACAGAGGAGCAGCCGCCTGCTCACGGCAGTCACGGAGGGACTCACACCCTGCCACAGACATGATGCCAGAGCAGGACGCGAGCGGGGAAGAAATACCTGACCTCTCCTATCTTCCACCCTCCCATTTCCTGTGCTGCCTCCCTAGACTGAACCTAACCAGATGCCCAAGGGCAAAGGAGATGGTGCATTCCGTGGGGGTCAGAGACTGGAATGGAAGGGAACTGCAATGGAGAAGAACCATCAGACTTTTCCCACAAAGCCCTCCTGATCAGGGCTTGACAAACCCACTGTTATTTATCAGTTAGAGATTGAAATGAGAATCCTATAGTCAGGGACAGGCAGCTTTTCTTCACTGCCTCACACTTCTAGGAAGTTGTTGATTCTCATGTTGACCCGGAGCCCCTTGGGCCCTCTCGTCTCAGACAAATGTGAAGATCACGGTTCAGGTTGGAGATCACGTTCTCCATCCCCTCCAGCTCAGCGAGCTCCTCCTGGGTAGCACCAGAGAGTCTGCCCTGACACTAGACATTCCCTTCATAAGTGTTCCTGAGGACTCAAAAGACAGTCAGCATAAAGAGCCGTCTTCATGGATTTTCATTGCACTGAAAATTACACAAGTCTCCAATTAAACAAAGAACTTTTCCCTTCCCACTGAGTTTTCTCTTCTCCCCTTATTCCTGCTCTAATCTGGGACTAGAATTCAAAATCACTCCTGGTGAGAAAAACTAACTTGGAAGCTCTAAGTCACTGGAAGAGGTACAGGTGCTCCTTGAAGCGATGCTCCTGATGACTTTCAGAGAAGAGGAATGCACGTGAACCAGACCTGTCTGTCACTCTCCATAAGATAATGCTGCAAAGGTTTGTTGGATTTCAATAGGTTAGCAAAACCACATTGTTATTAGCCAGAGCCTGTCTGTACTCAGCATGGATTCAGCAAACCCAATATTATTGCAATTTTGATATCCTACGATTTACATGTTCCATTCTCCTGGTCAATAATTTCCCAACACACTTGCTCACCTCCAAATTCCCCAAATTCTTTACATCCTTCAAGGCCTGTCTCAAGAGGCATCACCATCAATCATTCATTTATTCAAAAAATATTTTCGAAACCTGCTTTGTGCCGAGCATATTTATGGAGCTGCAGCAGTAATCAAGACAGACTTGACCCCCGTCCTTGGGTGTGTTTTCTTCATCATGCAGTCTCTTCCATCTTTGACCTCTCCCTGAGCACCAGCTCTGATGATCATATCACATTTGACCTTCAACGATGATCTCCACAGTCTTGTGTCTAGTCCTTCCCTCCAGAACAGGAGCTCCTGAAAAACTGAAACTACACCTTCCTCTGTATTAACCAGTGCAACACCAAACATACGTGAGATTGGAATCCAACCACGATCTTTCAAGCAGCTGAGGCCAATCTCTTAACCTTGGTCTCTTCATCTATATAATGGGAGACATTACCTCAGGGTTTCCTGAGTTGAATTTTCTGAGTTGATGAATGTAAAAGCACTTTGCACACTGTTAACCTCCCAGCACAGTAGCCCGACCACCAAAACAGTTAACCTAAAAGGAATTCTGTCCGGCTCTTCTGCAGATCAGGGGTTGCAGCGTGCTCCACGGCGAAGCTCAGCCATCAGAAAGACAAAGCAAGCGCTGACGAATCTGCCACCCCACCCCCTCTCCCTGCAGTTAAAAGGCGGGTCAATTACCATCGGCTCATTTGTAATCATTACAGTTGTCTAGAGTTTTCTCTGCTGATTGCTTGGGTTAGGAGGCCCCTAATCAGTGGAAGGGGTGTGGGATCTTGAGAGCGCCTTTTGTCTGCAAGCCCCATCCAGTCTTGCCTGGAAGCTGTGGGGAAAGGATGTCAGGAGTCCGTCTGTCCTTGATATCGTATCCAGAGGCTTTGTGGAGCCTCGGAGGTTTTTCCGGGCTGACCTCTGATGGAGGAGCTGGGGAGGTAATCCTATTCCGGAAAGGGACCCCTGGAAATTTTCATTACTATTAATGCATACCGTCCATATTTCACCGTCACCAAGGCAGGTTTTCTCACTCTTTTGACAGGAAAACAGACAGGTGGAGTCGTTTTGATTTGGACTGCCTAGTTTCTTCCCCAGGGAAGCTGCTTCCTCTAGCTTGCATGATAATTGAATTTCACGGATGGAATCTTCCACATACTTCTCAATTAGGCATGTGTATAGGCAGTGAGATTTTTCAGGTGTTAATCTATGATTGTCACCCCCTTTATTTTAACCTTTAAATTAATTTTCTTAATTTCTGCCAGCTCTAAATCCAGCTTTGCTAAATAGCATGATTCTGACTTAAATGGTCTAACCTGTTTGTCATAAACTGGGTACAGCTGAAAATCGTGTATGCGTCAGACTTCCTCATTAATCACAGCTGACAAGAAGTCAGAAATGAAGAAGGCATTTCTGCCTCTGAAGGCAAAGTGGGGAAGGATTGGGAAACGCAGCCAACTTGGTGTGATAGCCGAGCTGGGAGGGCAGGGGAACAGTGAGTCCCAGCTCCATCTGGGTGACCTTGGTTAAGTCCTTGTCTCCTTGGGGCTTCACTTTCTACCCTGAAAAAAAATGCAGGCAGGGGTGGGATAGGGGGTTCCGATCAGCTGAGTCCTCTGGGACCTTTTCAGCTGTAACATTCTCTGAGCCTATACATGGCTTCTCAGGGAAATGCCACCAAAGTGACATCTCAGTATTTAAGTGCGCAGCTGTTGTTGAGAATACCAAGAGGACCTACATTCCCAATACTTTACCATAGCATTCTCCAAAACGAGGAAGGCAAGATGATTTTAGGTAGTAAAGGGTCACAGATTTCAGTCCCCTGGGAGTGCTGAGTCCCTGTGGAGTCTCCATCCCCCTGAGCAGATCTGTCTGGCACATCGCATCTTAAATGCCTCCCTGATGCTGGTGCTCCTCCCAGGTTATCAGAGAAGGAGCATTCTCAGACTCAAATCCTTTGTCAGGCAGCAGATCCAGTTAGAATCCAACACTTGAGCACTTCCCTGGTGGTCCAGTGGTAAAGAATCTGCCTTCCAATGCAGGGGACGGGGGTTCGATCCCTGGACGGGGAACTAAGATCCCACATGCCACGGGACAACTAAGCCCATACGCCACAGCTACTGAGATTGCACACCTCAACTAGAGAGCCTGCGTGCCACAAACTACTGAGCCCACGTGCCCTGGAAGCCACATGCCACAACTAGAGAGAAGCCCGAGTGCCCCAACAAAGAGCCTACGCACTGCAACAAAAAGATCCCCCATGCCTCAATGAAGATCCCGTGTGCCTGCAACTAAGACCTGACGCAACCAAAATAAATAAATAAATATTTAGGGAAAAAAAAGAATCTAACACTTGTTTGGTGGTGTTGAGAGAGGTTTCTTTGTTTTTCTCCATGTAGGGTAGAGATTGTTTCCTTTTAAGACATTTTTACTAAGGAGCTGATTTTGAAGAATATTAAGTTAATGCAGAAGCTGTGTGGCTTGGGAAAAATTAAAAGTAGCATGTGAATGTCTGCTTTTGCAGTCTCTGGAAAAGTATTTAGTCTCAGTAGAGAGCCAGGCACTATTCAGGCACTGGGAAGACAGGTGAGTAACACCTTTAGATCCTTACCCTCCCTCCCAACCCCGCACTGCCATATCCTGAGTGCGCAGGCCACGCTCCCGTCCAGAGGCAGAGGCCTCCATCCAGGCACTGATTCCAGAAACCAGCATCCTCATAGCCCTTGGATCCCCGTGCTGTCACCACTCTGCCCAGCTGGGTGACCAACCACCCTGAGGGAGTTTCTGGAACATGGGACTTTCAGTTTTAAAACCAGGACAGTCCCAGGCAAACAGAGACAAGCTGGCCCTCCTACCAGTGATCCAGCCCAAACCTAAAGCAATGCTACCCTCCACCTTCTCCGTCCTCTGCCTTAGTGGCTGCAGCTGCAGGTGAATCAGTCTCCCTTCCCCCACTCCCCACAGACTGGCAGCCTTCCAAATTCTGGTCTCTGCTTAGCACTGCCTGTCAGTCTTTTGTAACCCTCCCCCACACCCTCAAGAGCTATTTCACACCTCTCCAGCCCTCCCCAACACCCTCCATACACCACCCATCTGCCCCTGCACAGCTGAGTTTGCTGTGCAGAGAACGGAGAACGGAGGAGAGGGCAGCAAGCACTAACGACCACTTCTCACCTCCCACTGTACATGCATGCAGTCTCCCCTTCCCTGCGCCCCACCCCCCAGCTCTGTCCTTCTGTCCTCCTTGCTGTCTCCTGTATCTGAGTCACTCGCATCCTACTGGAAGCTTCTCTTCAACTTAATAACACTTGGTCTCTCAACCCTTTCACACCCTCCCCACTGAACCACCACTCCCTCTTCTCACGTTCCCATCCAAACAACTCTAAGGAGTTGCCTCCACTTCCCTTTCTCACTCTTTCAGGTCACTCATTCCTCCCTCCCTACACTTGGGCTTCTGCTCCCTCTAAAATAGCTCTCTCCACATCTCTGATGCCCTGCTAATTGCCAATCCCAGTGCCTTTTTTTGAGTGTTTTATAGATATCAACTAATTTGACCAAAACTATGTATGTGTTGTTGAAGTAAAATAAAATGATACGTCAACCTAGTAAGATAACTTATCTTTTACCCCCACTTTACAGCTGAAGAAACAGGAACAGAGAGGTTAAATATCTTGTCCATGGTCACACAGCTACATGTGATAGAGCAATGATTCAGAAGTCTGTGCCCCTCACACTCTCCTCTGGTACCTCTCTGCTGCCTTCACCTCTGCTGTCCATTCCCTTCCTCCTAATCTTTGTCCCCAGCACCTGAGATAGGGTCTGACACACAGCGGGTGCTCAAAAAATGCTTGTGGTCTCAACTAACTGAATGTCTGTGACACACTCAGGGAAGTCACCATCCAGGGGAGGAAGATCAAACGCAGCCACCAGTGTGTTGAATGGTACACATCACATGGTCCGAGGGCTCTGACAACAGTGACAAGAAAAAACAGTAACAGCCACAACGACAGTGCCCACCATTTCTTGAATTCTAATATACACCAAGAGGTATACTAAGTAGTTTTTCTGTTAGCTCATTGAGTTCAAAAGAATTCTCCAAGGTAAGTATTATTTTTAAGCTCATTTTACAGATCAAGAAAAGGAAGTTCAGAGAGGTCCCCAGGAAAAAAGCATATGTGAGGGAGCCTCAGACAGAGAGTGGGTGGCTAGGAAGGCTTCCCAGGGGAGGTGCCTTCTGAGTAGGGTTTTGAAGCACGAGTAGGAATTAGTCAACTGAAGGGCACAGGGGTATTCCAAGTAGGGAACAGTGTCTGCAACAGCTCAAGGTCATAAGAGCATGTACCCATCAGGGAACCTCAGACAGCTGGCCTGGCTGGAGGGCAGAGAATGAGATGGGGAGTGGGAGAGGTGAGGCTTTCAAGGGAAGTAGGAAGAGGAGGAGGGGAGCCTCACAGGCCACAGGAAGGAATTTCAACATGATGGGGCCTCAACATGATGCGGCCTCAGCTCTCAAACTGGGGTGTGCATCAGAATTGCAAAACTGTGACCCTAGGCCTCCTCCCCACACAATCAGTAGACCTAGGACAGGGCTCAGGAACTTTGTGTGTGTGTGTGTGTATCTTACTAAGGCTCAAATGTACTTAAACAGCTTTATTACATATAACTGATATACAATAAACTGGACATATTTAAAGTATAAATTTGATATAGTTTAAGATACACACACACACACACAGCACACACAGACGTGAAACCACCACAATCAGGAGAGTGAGCATATTCATCATTCCCAAAGGTTTCCTCATAATCTTCAAAATCCCTTCCTCCCAACCCCATCCTCACTGATCTGCTATCTCTCATTATAGATTAGTTTGCATTTTCTAGAATTTTATAAATGAGATATAATATATATACCCTTTTGTCTGGCTTCTTTCACTCAGCATAATTATTTTAAAATTCATTTTGAGACAGGCACATGTTGTTTGTAGAAATAATTCATTCCTTTTTATTGCAGAATAATGCTCCATTGTGTGGAGGTGCCATATTTTGTTTACCCATTTACTTGTTGATGGATAAATAATACTGCTGTGAACAGTTGTGTAGAAGTCTTTGAATGGGCATAAGCTTTCATCTGTCTTGGGTAAACACCTAGGAGAAGGGTGGTTGGATGGTAGCTTTTTAAGAAATGCCAAATTATTTTCCAAAATAGTAGTAATATTTTATATTCAAACCAGAAGGTATTATATCCAATACCAATGAGTGGTATCTCATTGTGGTTTTTAATTTGCATTTCCTTGATAATTACTAATGATGAGCATCTTTATGTTCTTATTTGCCATCCCTGAATCTTCTTTGATGAAGCATCTGTTCAACTCTCTTGTCCATTTTTTTTTTTTTTTTTTTAAACTTTTATTTATTTATTTATTTATTTGCGGTACGCGGGCCTCTCACTGCTGTGGCCTCCCCCGCTGCAGAGCACAGGCTCCGGACGCGCAGGCCCAGCGGCCATGGCTCACGGGCCCAGCCTCTAGGCGGCATGTGGGATCTTCCCGGCTTTGGGGCACGAACCCATGTCCCCTGCATCGGCAGGCGGACTCGCAACCACTGCGCCAGCAGGGAAGCCCTCTTGTCCATTTTTAAACTGGATTTCTTATTTTCATATTATTGAGTCTTGAGAGTTCATTCTATATTCTGGATATAGGTCCTTTTTCAGATATATGAATTGCGAATATGTTTTTTCAGTCTGCTGCTTACATTTTATTCTCATAACAATATCTTTTGAAGAGAAGTTTTTAACTTGATCAAGTCCAGTTTATCAAATTTGCTTCTGTGGATTGTGCTTTTGGTGACATATTTAAGAAATTTTTGCCTAATCCAAGGTTATGAAGATTTTGTCTTATGCCTCCATGTAAAAAAAGAATTACAGTTTTAGGTTTTACATTTAGGTCTATGATGCACTGAATTAATTTTTGTATATAGTATAAGATATAAATCCACAGTTTTGGTTTTGGGGCCTTTTTTTTTTAATTTGGATATCTAGTTGTTCTAGTCTTTGCTAAAAAGTGTCCTTTTCTCCACAGCATTTCCTTTGCACCTTTGTCAAAAATCACTTGTCAATATACTTGTGGTTATATTTCTGGTCTCTTTATTCAGACTCCTTATTCTCTTTATTCTGTCTCATTTATCTATTTGCTTTTATGCCAATATCATGATTTTTATTACTATATGTTTATAAATATTGCATTCAGCTAGCGTGAGCCTTCCAGTTTTGTCCTTCTTTTTCAAAAGTTATTTTAGCTATTATGGACTCTGTGCATTTTAGTATGAATATTAGAATCAACATATGAATTTCTGCAAAAAGCCCTGTTGGGAATTTGATTGAGATTGTGCTGCATTATAGATCACAATCTGGGGAGAACTGACATCTGAACAATATTGATTCTTCCAACTTCTTATTTTAGGTTTTCTTTAATTTCTCTCAGCAATATTTTATAGTTTCAGGGTACAGTTCTTTTATAACTTTCCTCATATTTATCCCTAAGTATTTTATATCTTTTGATACTACTGATAAGTGGTAAGTTTTAAAATTTCTGTTTCCAATTGTTTGTTGCTAGTGTGTAAAATACATTGAAATTCTGTAAATTGATCTAGTATCCTGCAGCTTTGCAAAACTTATTTATTACTACTAGTAGCTTTTTGTAGATTCCAGCAGACTTCCTACATAGATGATTATGTTGTGTGTGAACAAAGGCAGTTTTACATTACCAATCTGAATGTCTCATTTCTTTTCCTTGCCTGATTGCACTGGCTAAGACCTCCAGTACAATGTTTAATAGAAGTGGCAAGAAAGGATAGCCCTGTCTTATTCCTGATCTTAGTGGAAAGGTATTCAGTCTTTAATGATTAAGTATGATGTTAGCTATTGAGATTTTATAGATGTTCTTAATCATGGTGAGCAAGTCCCTTTCATCACTAGTTTGCTGACGGTTTTTATCAGGAATGGATGTTGGATTTTGTCAAATGCATTTTCTGTATTTATGAGATCATGATTTTTTTTTCTTTTTTAGTCTGTTAATATGGTGAATCACACTGATTGATTTTTTAATGTTAAACTAACCTTGCATTTCTGGGGAAAACCCTGCTTGGTCCTGACGCAAATATCCTTTTAGTCTATTGTTTGATTCAATTTGTGTTCGTAAGGGATTATTAGACTATAGTTCTCTTTTTTTATAACGCCTTTGTCTGCTTTTGGTATCAGGGTGAAGCTGGCCTCATAGAATGAATTGGGAAATATTTCCTCCCCCTTTCCCCCACTTCTTAAAACTTTTTGAAAGAACTTGTGTTAAATTGGTATAATGTCTTTCTTAAATGTTTTGTGGAATTTATCAGCGTGAGAAAGTTTTTATAACCTGTAAATTCAATTTCTTTAATAGATAAAGAGTTTTTCAGGTTAACTATTTCTCCTTGAGTAAGCTTTGGTAATTTGTGTCCTACAGGGAATTTGTCCAGTTCATCTAAGTAGTTGGATGTATTGGCATAAAGTTGTTTGTAATGTTCCCTTATTATCTGGAGAATCTATAGTGATACCACTACTATTCCTGATGTTAGAAATATGTATCTTTGCTCTATTTTCCCTGGTCAGTCTAACTAGAGGTTTATCATTCTTACTGATCTTCCCAAAGAACAAGCTTTTGGTTTCATTGATTCTTTCTACTGTTTTTCTATACTGTTCCATTTATTTTCACTTTGATCTTTATTATTCCTTTCTTCAGTTGTTTTGGGTTTCATTTGCTCTCCTCTTTCTATTCTTAAGGTGGTAATCAAGGTCAATGATTTCAAACTTTTCTTTTTCTAATATAGCCATTTAGTGCTAGAAATCTCCCCATAAGTGCTGCTTTAGCAACATCCCACAAATTCTGGTATTGTATTTTTATTTCATTCTGTTCTAAATATCTTCTAAATTCATTTTTTCTTTGATCCATGGGTTACTTAGGAGTTAAGTGTGTTACTTAGTTCCCGAACATTTGAGATCTGTCATTGATTTATAATTTAATTCCAGTGTGACTTGAGAAAATAATTTATATGAAGTGATTTGTTTTAAATTTGTTGAGACTTGTCCTGAATAGAGTCTATCTCAGTAAATGTGCCATATGCTCTTGGTAAGAATGTAAATTTTGCTGTTGTTAGGAGTATTCAATAAATGTCATTTGGATTAAGTTACTTAATAGTGTTGTTCAAGTTGTCTATATTCTCACTGATTTTCTGTCTACTCATTCTATCAATTTTTGGTTATTTAAATCCCCAACAACTGTTGACTTTTCTATTTCTCCTTTTAGTTGTATTAGTTTTGCTTTATGAATTTTCAAGCTTTATGATTAGCCACATAACATTTAGGATTATGTTATCTTGATCGACTTCCTCTTATAATCATAAAATGACCTTCTCTATCTCTGGTAATATTTTTTGCTCCGAAATGTACTTCGATATTAATATAGCCTCTCCAGCTTTCTTTTGACTAGTGTTAGCATAGTATTTTTCCCATCAATCCATTTTTAACCGATTTGTGTATTTATAGTTAAAATGTATTTCTTACAGGCAACATTTGTGCTATTGTTGTTATGCATTTTACATTTACATATATTATAAATCCCACATTACATTGCAGTTATTTTAATATTAACAGTAAAATATCATTAAAAGAATTTTAAATAATACAAATATACTGCATATACTTATCATATAGTTACCATTTTGAATGCTTTTTATTACTTTCTGTGAATTCAAAATTCCATCTGGTGTCATTTTCCTTCTGTCTAATCAACTTCTTTTTTTTTTTTTAAGATGTTGGGGGTAGGAGTTTTAGTAATTTATTTATTTATTTTTGCTGTG
Source organism: Grampus griseus (assembly GCF_964374135.1). NCBI lineage: Eukaryota > Metazoa > Chordata > Mammalia > Artiodactyla > Delphinidae > Grampus > Grampus griseus. The sequence continues at coordinate 34,494,505 of NC_139000.1, forward strand.
TTGGGTCTTCGTTTCTGTGTGAGGGCTTTCTCTAGTTGTGGCAAGCGGGGGCCACTCTTCATCGCCGTGCGCGGGCCTCTCACTATCGCGGCCTCTCTTGTTGCGGAGCACAGGCTCCAGGCGCGCAGGCTCAGTAGTTGTGGCTCATGGGTCTAGTTGCTCCGCAGCATGTGGGATCCTCCCAGACCAGGGCTCAAACCCGTGTCCCCTGCATTAGCAGGCAGATTCTCAACCACTGCGCCACCAGGGAAGCCCTACTTCTTTATCTCTGATAATACCTCTTGCCTTGACGTTTATATTATCTGAAATTAATATAGTTACTCCAGCTTTCTTATAATTAGTGCTTTTGCATAGTACATCTCTTTCCATCCTTTTACTTTCAAGCTTTCTTTCACTTGTAGACAGCAGTGTCCACAGAAAGCTGACACCTGTAAACAGCAGTTAACTAGCTCTTGTTCTTTTAACCAGTCTAAAAACGTGTGCCTTTAATTGAAATATTTAGTTCTACATGTAATATTATTTTTGATATGGCTGCCTTTAGGATAGCCACTTTATTATTTGCTTTCTATTTGTCCTGTTTTCTTTTTCTCTGTTTCTCCTTTTGTGTTCTTTGGAGTTAATCAAAATATTTTTAGTATTCCATTTTAATTACTCTATTGAACTTTTTTCTCTTTCCAACATATTATGAAAAATGTCAAACATACCAAAAAGTTGAAAAAGTTTTTCAGTGAGTACCTATGTGCCTACCATCAATAGTTTCTATTCCTATATAAAAGAATAGAAAAGACCTCATTTGGTCAACCCACCTTCCATATTGGATGCCTTATCTCTTAATTTAAATAGGGTAGAGGTAAACACATTGAAAGGGTTTCATTAATAGAAATGTAATTCTCAGAATTTGGGAAGTGAAGGTTCCATCTTTACATATATCGTCTTTACTCTGAGAGGGAGCAAGACAATCTGGACTGTGTCCAGAGTGGGTAACCAGGACAAGGCAGTGACTGGATGCTGGGTCATTTTGAGGAAGGAACTGGCTGTGCTATACCCAGGGAAGAACAGAGGGAGTTAAGGAGAGACATTTATAGGTCATAGCCTTTCAGCCTCGGGGAGGAGGAGGAAGCTGTCTTTGGGAAAGTCCATGAGTCAGGACTAGATAGATGGATGCTCCAGGAAAACAGATGTAGCTTCAGTAAAAGGAACAACTAACAGGAAAGGTGTCAAAGATGGGCAAGACTATCAAAAGATAGTGAGCTCCCCGTCACTTGAGGTATGCAAGCATCACTCATTCAACAATATTTATTAAGCCTTTACATGGCAAGCACTGGGCTATGCACTGTGGATCAAGTGGTGAATAAAACAGACAGGCATCTTGTCCTCATGAGGTGGTAAATATTAAACGATCCCACAAATCTGTAAGTATCAATAGTGATTCATGCAGGACATGTGCTCTGGCAAAAACTGGAGAACAGGATTAAATGTTTTCTAAGTCTGAGACTAAACAGTATTTAGACAGGAAGCCCTACATAAGTGATGGCTTCTATTCTTACATTATTATTAGCATAATTATTATTGTTTGTTCTAGTGTTCATTCATTTCACATTTCCTGAGCACCCACTACGGGCTGTGCAAGGAGGCAGAGCTGCATGAGATGGGTCTTTGTCCTTCAAGTGGAAGGGTCGCTCTGTTACAGACCATCCAATACAAGGGGAAGTGCTGTGGTTAGAAACTAGGATCCCAGGGAGGCACTGGCTACCCAGGAAGCAGTTGAGGGTAAGTGGGGGGAGTCCTGGGGTGGGGGGAGTGGGGCGGGGGGAGCTTCCTGGAGTAAGTGGGAGTGAGTTGGATCTTGAAGGACAAGGAGAAAACTGCTGTGTGTTGGTTCCCTTCATTCCCCGAGGGGTCGGTCCCCTCCTCTCTCTAACCCCCCTCCCCCTCTCCCAGCCTCATCCCCTACCCACTTGGCAGTAGAGGGTTTCCGCTCAGCTGGGCCCCTCAGCCAATTAACACTCTTTGCCTCTGAAAAGCTCAAATCAGCTTCTCAAAGGTGTTAGAGATCAGAGCAATTAAGGTCTCTTTCTAATGCAAATCTAAACCCAAAATTGAATGTTTGTCTCCTTGGAAAATTAGGCTCCCAAGTTCTATGAGGAGCTAGTGAAATTCAGCAAGGGGAGGTGATAGCTTCAAGAACTAGAAGCCAATTTGTTGGGATGCTCTCCAGAAATATTTGATTCAATTAAATAAAAATTTACTCCACATAGCAGCAGAAGTGATTTCTTTAAACATGAATCAGATCCTCTCTCCCCTGGTCTCCGATGCACTTGCATTAACATCCAAAGCCCTCACCACAGTCTCAAGGCTCCACATAATCTGACCCTCGCCTCCCCCATAACTTCATCTCAGGCTCCTTTATAAAGTGCTTGTCACACTTTGTAATTATTTTATGTACTGGTTGGCCTCCCTCACATCATTAAGTAAATACATCGCCCTTACTGCTCACCCTGGAGCACAATATATAAAGTTATCCAAGTGAAAAACAGCTCAATTGCAAATCAGAGTTTGAGATTTGGAATGTGCCCTAGAGCCATTCGGAATAGGGCTCAGATTCAAAACGACATTGTTTTCCCCTCAACACCATCCCTGGCTGTTGTAGTAGCATCAGCCGTCGCTGACCTCTAGCTGTATCTAAGACCTCATTTTTCTGGAGAACAGCTAACTGCTCTCTCTTTGAGATGCCCCTCGGCGTCCCAAGCACTCTTCACAAATGGCTCATTTTTAAGTTGGACACTACTCACAGATAACCTCCAAATGCAAAGAAAATTCCTCTCGTCATGGGAACAGACAGAAATGACGTTTTATTTAACTAAGTTGTTTACTCTTCTTTCTCTTGTCTCCCAGTTGGAATGCACGGAGGGCGGGAACCTGTGTCTATCTTGGTCACCACCTATCAGCGGCACCCAGAACAGTGCCTGGTACTTGATGGATATTCCAGAAATATAAATATTTTGAATAAATGGATTTTCTGAAACTGCCTGTGTATAGGCTCAGTGCCAACACAATGGGCACAGAGGTGGGCAAACCCAGATTCAGCCTTGGAGGAGCTCATAGCTCAGTGGGGGGACCCACAGGACCAAGGATTCATTTGTTCATTAAGTACTTGAGCGCCCCCTACAGTGGAGTCAGAACCTCAGTGCAAAGAGACACACATAGGCAAATTCCAGCATGTGAGTTTGAGGGGGAGGGGGGGAAGGAAGCAAGAAATAACCATCTTCCCATTGTGGGCAATTCCCCCAGCTAGGAGGGATCCTAACACCTCCTTTAGCCATCAAACAGACACTGCTTTAGGTACTGAGATACACTGATGAATTAAGGCTGCCCTCGTCCTCAAGTGAATCAGTCTATAATAGATGGCAATGTCACATGGTAACAACAGAAATATTTATGAGTCCAAACCTGTCGCAGAAGTGAAGGTGATTTACCACAGAGGAGAGTACAGTGAGATCTGTTAGAAAAGACAATTCCTGGGCTTCCCTGGTGGCGCAGTGGTTGAGAGTCCGCCTGCCAATGCAGGGGACGCGGGTTCGTGCCCCGGTCCGGGAAGATCCCACATGCCGCGGAGCGGCTGCGCCTGTGAGCCATGGGCCGCTGAGCCTGCGCGTCCGGAGCCTGTGCTCCGCGACGGGAGAGGACACAGCGGTGAGAGGCCCGCGTACCGCTGAGCTGGGTTTTTTCAGCTGAATAGGAGTTTTCCTTGCAGACAAAGGAGAGGAGAATGGCATTCCAGGGAAAGGGCAAACCAGGTGCAAAGGCATAGAAATGTAAACCAACATGATCAATCTGAAGAACTGCAAGCCATTTGGGGGTCATTGCTAAAGTATAAAGTGAAAAGGGAGGTCTGGAGGCAGGAGAAGTAGCTGGGCCCAGATGTTACAAGGTTTCACCTGGACTTTATGCTACAAGGGACCAGTGTTGGGGGTTAATCACAAGAATGATAAATCGGCTTTTGCCACACAATAAACCACCCCAAATCGCAGCGGCTTAAAACAACAGTGTTCATGACTTACCCATCTGGGGTCAGCTGGGGGCTGGCTGGTCCTGGCTGGGCTTTGATGAACTGGGTTCAGTTCTTCATGAGTCTCTTATCTTCCTCCTGGGGCCATCAGGCCTGCGTTGGCATGTCTTGCTCATGGCAATGGCAGAGGCATAAAAGTGCAAAAGGAGACATGCAAGGCATCTTGAGGCCTGGGCTCAGCACTGGCACATTATCACTTCTACCTCATTCTGTTGACCAAAGGACATCATGTGGCCTAGTCTGGATTCAAAGGCATGCACCTGCAAAGTCATATGAGGAAGGGCATGAGCATAGGAAGCACTGAGGCATGGGGTCCATCAATGCACTCTAGCACAAGCTATGCAATCAGATCTCTGCATTAGGTCTCATGGCCGAGATGCGGAGGGTGGATTAGAAGGGATAAGGCAGTTTCAGAGCTTCAGGCCTGAACTAAATGAATGCCCCAGGATCCCACGATTCGTTCTTTCCTCTATTCCGGGTACCGGGATTTAGCCAGATCAGGCAAAGGGGAGGCTTATCTTTAGTCTTTTGTTTGATTCTAAGAACTCAGCCTGAGCACTCTGGTGCTTGCAGCAGTATATAAGGAGCCTTTGAAATAAGCAGATAAAGGCTAATATTCAATAAACTAGTAAACAAGGATTTTCTGTAACTCTCTTGGAAAAGACATCTCTGAGACAAAAACAGAGCTGAGCTGAAATATTGGATAAGGCCCACTGATCACAAGAAAACCTAACATAGGTAATTGACTATTGGCAAATGCAACAGAACCAAATAAAGCGAGTAATTAACAATTATTGTGCTTGGAGGTAATGGAACTACAAATCCAGGCTGCCTATGTGTTTGTCCCAGGCACTGATAAGAACAAACTGGGTGAGTAACCCAGGTGTGAAATTCATTTTATTAGGCTAGATCTAAAAATAGGCTTGAATCAGACAGTGGAAAAGAACAGAATTCATCACCACTTGCTCACCGGGGCACATGGGGAATAAACTCAAGCTCTGGTTTTTGTTTAAAAAGAGGGAATTATGGTAGATTGTTTGCAAAAGTGACCCCCATTATTTCCCTTCCTGTATCTATGCTGCTTCGTGGATGTGACTTTGTAACTCTTCCCATCAGGACATGGAGTCTGTTTCCCCACCCCATGAGACTGTCTAGTTTTGACCAATAGACTGTGACAGAGGTGACACTGTGCTAATTCCAAGCCTTAGCCTCAAGACACTTTGCACCCTGTCACTCGCTCTCTTGGGATTTTTGTCCCTGCCATGTGAACAAGTCCAGGAGAGGCTGCTAGAGACAAGTTAATGTCAACTCAGCTGTCCCAGCAGAGGCCCCCAACCATGTGAAGAGCTCAGCCAAAATCAGCAAAGCAAGCCACAGCTGACCACAGAAGCCGGAGGAATGCCAGCTGAGTCCAGAAAACCTGCTGGCTGAGCCCAACCTAAACGGCCAACCTACAGAACCTTGAGGTTAATAAATGGTTGTTTTTTTATTTTTATTTTTTTTTGCAGTACGCGGGCCTCTCACTGTTGTGGCCTCTCCCGTTGCGGAGCACAGGCTCCAGACGCACAGACTCAGCCGCCATGGCTCACGAACTAGCCACTCCGCGGCATGTGGGATCTTCTTGGACCGGGGCACGAACCCGTGTCCCCTGCATCGGCAGGTGGACTCTCAACCACTGCGCCACCAGGGAAGCCCAATGGTTGTTATTTTAAGCCACTAAAATTTTTTTAACATCTTTATTGGAGTATAATTGCTTTACAATGGTGTGTTAGTTTCTGCTTTATAATAAGCCACTAAATTTTAAAGTGATTTGTTACACAGTAACAGATACAGGAATATTCTTCATCAAAACAGCTAGAAATAAGCTGTAAAACACGATATAAACAGTAAATAAACAGTAAAAACACGATAATCACCGCTACAAATAACCGGGCACCTATTGTCTACTGGGAACTTTGTGCATCTGAAACTTTGCTGGGTACTTTACATATTCCATGCGGGGTTACATCATCGAAACTCTGCAAGGCAGAGTTATTTTCATCATTTTGCAAGTGGGGCAGATGAAGAAACTGAGGCTGGGAAGACAGTTTATGCAACTTGACCAAGGTCCACAGCTACTGTTTTCTCAACCTGAGGCAAGTGGGGCTTCTCAGAGGCTAAGAGAGGCCTGGGCCACTTCCAATTTCTGAGATGCTTTGTATACTAGTAAATGAAGATATGAAGAAACAATTACACAAATGGTGACATATTTTAAATCTTTACATTTATTAAGTAATCACTTTTAATATCAAAGAAAAAAGCAATGCACTATAGTTGCTAATCACAAGATAATCACGCATTTATTTTAAAAGCATATTAATTTATAGTAAACCGCACATGGTATGATTTGGTAATGAGATGCAAACGTTACTTTGTGGGCTGAGCATTTTCTGCTTTTATCAGGTCAGGGTACCTCTATGATGGGACCTATAACCCATGTAACCTCCCTTGGAAATAACAACAAAAGATGAAATATGAGGCCTTTCAATGAGGTCAAGCCCAGCCACAGGGCACACCCTGCCAACCCCAGCCCAGCCCAGCCCTCAGGAGAGGCCTGTGCATGGCCAAAGGAGTCCATTCTACACCCTCAAACAGCCCTTGGCTGAGGGATGAGCTTCCAGGGAGGGCTCGTACAGAAACTGAATTTCCTGCTCTCATCAGAGAATTAAGTCTTCTTTATTTTCTATCACAAAATGACTGCATTCTAAGATGTTTCACTCCATTATGTCCAGGCTTACCCAGAACCAAGCAAAGTAGGGATTTACCAAGAAGCCAGACAACATTGCCAGTCTAAACACAGAGAAGGGAATGGGGATGCAGGACTCTGCATGGTCCAGAGGGTTGAGAAGTCATCTTAGAGATAACTTTGAGGCTGGATCTTGAAGCATGAATAGGAGCCTGCTGGGTGGCGGAGAGCATGCCACATGGCTGGAACAGTGCTGGAAAAGGTATGGAATTAAGAAAAGACATGTACAAGTAGGAATGGTGCAGATGCCAGTGTAACTAGAGCCCAGGGTGGGTGGGGGGAGGGGGGAGGCAGTTGAGGCCAGAGAGGATATTGGGGAAAAATAGTGGAGGGTATTTTACCCAAGAAGGCAGCCAAGTCTCAATCCCTTGTGGGTATGGCCTCTTGCTGCCAAGGAGGAATCTCAGTCTTAGAATGCAGCTGTGCACCCAGAATAAATCCCTACAGACCTGACTCCATCTGCTCTTTGCAGTAGCCCATCCATTGTCCTCCTTCCCAAAGACTTCAACTGTCCCCCCTCTGTAGGTGGCTCTCCTGCAAACTGCTGCAAGCCGAGTGTTCCCTGGAATCTAAACCCTGCGTTTCTCCACTAATCTGCATAATTTACAAACCAGCTCTGAGGTCTTTCACACAGACTATTCTATTTAGAACAAAAAATGTAACCAAGTTTTGAAGCAGCAGCCTCACAGTTTTTTCATAATTTTACAGACTTAAGAGTAGAGAAGGGGGCTTGCCTGGTGGCGCAGTGGTTGAGAGTCCGCCTGCTGATGCAGGGGACACGGGTTCAAGCCCTGGTCCTGGAAGATCCCACATGCCACAGAGCAACTAAGCCCGTGTGTCACAACTACTGAGCCTGCACTCTAGAGCCTGCGAGCCACAACTACTGAGCCCGTGAGCCACAACTACTGAAGCCCACACGCCTAGAGCCCGTACTCTGCAACAAGAGAAGCCACCGCAGTGAGAAGCCCAAGCACTGCAACAACGAGTAGCCCCCACTCGCCGCAACTGGAGAAAGCCCACGCGCAGCAAGGAAGACCCAACGCAGCCAAAAATAAATAAATAAATAAATTTATTAAAAAAAAGAGTAGAGAAGGGCCAAGAAGGTTGGCTTGAAGGTAGAGGAATGACTGAAGTGACCTAGCAGCATTAAGTCTTGGCATCTGGAGCCATCAGGGCCCTCTGGGATCACCTAGTCCAGGGATGGAAAATATATGACACACGGGCCAACCTCCTGCCATCTGGCGTCCAGGGCAGACATTGCTAATCTATTACCACACACTCTTTGGCTGAGCCCAGAAACAACTGAATCCTCCTGTACACAGCACTGTGGGCAGCCTCTACCCATCAGTCAGAGTCAGCCATAAATGAAAACCAGCTGGTCATTCCTGATGGTTTCCATTGCTCCCAGTTCACAGAGGAGAAAATAGAGGCACAAGGAGGGTAAGGACTTGTCCAAGGTGGGCTTTCCTGTCCCTTTGGGCAGAGCTTTCCCCTATACCACATGGCCTCCCCATTTCCATATGGTTGCAGAGGACAAACACTTCCATGCCTCAACTGTAATTCAGGGAATGACTCTAGCATATGCGATGGAGTTTTACAAGCAACGTCATTTTTCTTTTGCTTCAAGTTGTTATTTGGTCATGCTTTAAAATGTAGATTTGTATTATCATAATCAAAGAACATATAAACAGTTAGTAGATTCTGCCCACACACTTAATAAAACCCTAAGGAATTCATTCATTCACCTATGGGCCAGGCAGGGTGCTGGGCATTGAGTTTATGAGAACACAAAGGACATCCCAGGTGCCCAGGGAGCTAAAATCCTCAAATCTGACATTCTGCTTAGCTTGGGGGAATGTGCTCAGTTCAACTCCCCCATCCTAGCACTGAAGGGACCCAGAGATTCCACACATGCCACCCCTCACCCTGTGCAATCCTCCCTAGAGCCCTTTAACAGGCCCTTGTCCACACACCTTCAATGATGGGGAGAACACTACCTCCCAAGGCTGCCAATTGGACCTTCAGATGGTTCAGCCTGCTACAAATTCTTCCTTTTGCTAAAAGAAAATGAGCCTCCCCAAGTCCTCCACGCACTGGTCCTGCCTTTGTCCCACGGGGCACTAACTTTCTGGGAACCTAAGAGAGAACGTTGAGGGGGAGGGTTGTCCAGTGAAAGAGAGACAAGAAAAGGGGAGAGGGAAGGCATTAAAACCATCCTTTACAGTGTGGCAAGACCGTTTCATATCCTTGCTCATAATTCTTACTCATATCAGTAGAACGTCATCGTGCCCATTCTGCCCCAGTATATGCTGAGATCCTTATAAACCCAGCTCCTCCAGAAGGCCCAAAATGCATTTGCTATGGGATCCTGTGCAAGAGAGCTGGCTGCTATGGTAGCAATTGCATGTAAATTTCCCAGAACCCCCAAATAAACTATTAATCAGAAAGATGAAGAAAGGGCCAAGGGGGTAAATAAATCAGTGAAGAAATCGGCTCCTACCGGGAAGGACAGGGAGCAGGGCCACCCCAACCTGCTGAGGCAATAATTCATCCCTCCCTTTGATCCTTTAAATGCAGAAGGAGGGGCGGCTGGAGCCCAAGGGGATGCTATCTCACTCCCTTCTCCAACTGTTTTGTCTGTTATTCTTTTGGAGCCAGAGAGGCTTGATAGTGGAAGCTGCACCTGGCATCCCATCAGTGGAGAGAAAGAACAAGGCCCCCTGCTAGCAGGAATATCAAAGGTAAAGATGTTTGCCCCTGAAAAAAATGTTCTGGCCAGCTTGAAAGAAGCATTCTACTGAAGTGTGGTGATGACAGTGGGATTAGGTTCAGCACTGGTGGATAATAGAAGGATTAGAGTGATGGAGCACAAATTTTATCTAGAAGATTGTGGGATGTGTTTGTTGGGTTTTTCCCCAGGATCTTGCTTTTTTTTAATGTTTATATTTGGCTCTTAATAAGGATTATTATGGGAAGGCTTACTAAGCTTCCTTGAAGTAAAGTAGACCCACCTAGAACCTGGTGGGTCCCACCACACAGCCCCCTGGGGGGGATGGGAGTGCTCTAATTAAAACGCTCCTGGGAGGAAAGGAACAAAGGGTACTATCCCGGTGTACACAGAAGCCTGCAAAGGCTTCTGTGACCAAGAAGGGATCTCAGACCTCAGGACAGGGAGAGGGACATTCAAGGTAAGCATGGTGGGCTCCACTGTGACTGTGGCCCCTGCTGACCAGGCCCAGTGGTAACCCCACCCCTGGCTTATGTAGGCAGGGCTATGGCAAGGGGGGAGGAGTGCACTGGAGAGGACCAGCCCTGGCTCCACAGCAAACTCACCCTGGATCTTGGGCAAAGCCCTTCCCTTGTCTGGGCCTCAGTTTCCCAAACTGCACAAGGATGGGCCTGGGGTGACTGAGGTCAAAGTCACCATGTAGCTGGCAGTAATGGGCCTTGATGCAAAGTCTAACACGGGACCCTCTCCCCCTACCTTTTGTTTCTCCTTCGAGGGGAAAAAGGGGTTTAATCAAGGGTGTCATCCTTGGGTAAGAAGTAGGGGCAAGGGAGGGGGGAATCCCACCTCAAAAGCCACCCTGGGGGAGATCTTACCAGAGACTAGAGAGGGATGCCTCCAGGACTCCAACAGAGGGGCCCCTGAAGGCTTCTTTGGTGCTCTCTGGCTCTGAAATTTACGTCTCTTAATTGAGAAAAGAGGAAGGGGAGGTGATAGAGGATAGAAGGGGCTTTCTATCCTGTAGGCCAAGGTTCAATTAAAGTCACAAAGAGAAAATCCAAGGGCACCCTGCCTCTCTCCCCCACGAAGCAAGTCTTCACCCCAGAAAAAGCACTTGGCTACGCAGGCCACTTTGCCTGCTGCCTCCTGTAAGCCCCCTCAGAGAACCGTTTTAAGCTCATCAAAGTGAGGAGGCCTTGAAGGGAGCACTAAGGCCCAGAGAGGGGAATGATGGACCCACAGCCTCACAGTGAGGAGGTGGGAGAGGCGGAACTCGCACCCAGGTCTCCCACCCCAGACCTATTCAGTTTCCACTGCCAAATATCCCTACACTGTCTTCCCTGGGCTCTTGCTATAATTCATGTATATTGTACAGTGAAAATGGCAGGGAGAGATCCTGCCGGGATTGGTAATTTTTCACCATGGGTGGCACTAAGGCTTCCCTATTCCCTGGAGGAGGGAAATGAAGCGTTGATTAAGTACTCGAAACATCCCTGCCTGTGGACCATTTAATAAGTGCCTCGTCCATCTCTCAGGCATTAGAACAGACATTTGGTCTGCTAATCCAATTTGGCCAGCCTCTCCAAGGCTGCTATCGCTGGCTGCTGGGCGCCATTTTGTTTGATGTGTCAGGAATCAATACAAGCTCCCTGCAATTGCTCTCACTACTGCTTGATTAATTACAAATGAGACCTCTCCCCTTGCATTAATGTTCCACTACAGACAGAGCAACCTGCAATGTCCAAGAAGCTTTGAGGATCTGCTGATGACCCAGCAATTCCCCTGATTCTCTCAGCATATTTCCTGGATGTGAATAAATCATCAGAAAGTAGGTGTGGGGTCTGCAAATCTTCACACCCTAAACTGTGATTTATGCTATGCTGTCCACTTGGGTAAGTGTCACCATACTCCTCACCGACATGATTCGGTCCCAAGTCACCCTCTCCCAAACCCCCTCCTCAGGAGACCACAGGTGTCCCTGTGACCAATTCAGTATCCTTTCTATGGAGGTGAGGCTAGTCATGGTCACACCAGCGGCCTCTTTGGCACCCTAATACAAGGATAGTTGGGCTTTGTCGATGACCTCCCAGACACTCCTTTCCGAGCACCTCTCAGTGGCCTCCCCTTCAGTGCAGACTGAAGGACAGTCTTGTCCTCTCTCCTTTAGTGTTCTCATTCCCACCTTTGACCATCTGTCTGCTGATGCTTCCAAGTCTGTCTCCAGACAGGCTTTTCTGGAGCTCTCCACCTGGGTGCTCCCTGCTCCAGGCATCTCAGCCTCAACATCTCTCCCACCATTGTGAGAGCGCCTTGGTCATGGCAGCTTAAAGACTCAGGACATGTCTTTTCTCACTCACACTCTGCCTCCATCCAACTGATCACCAAGTCCAGGCAGACATCTACCTGATGTCCCCGGAGTTCACTTCTACTCCCAGTTCCCACTGTTTCTGCTTCAATTCCTGTCAAAACCTGGTCTCCACACTGCTGGTATCCGCCCCCGCTCCAACTTAACTCTCCATGCTTCCAACCAAAACTCCTCCAAAAATGCTGCCTTCACCTTGTAGTTTCCCTGCTCATAATCCTCAAGGGCTCCCTGTCACCAGACTCCTCACCTACATGATTTGGTCCCACAGTAAGAATAATCCAGCATAAAGTTCATCTTTTCCTACAAATGCCTCATACTTCCCTACCTCCACATCTTTGCTTACATAGTTCTATCTTCTTCAATCTCAACCAATTGAACTCCTATTCATCTGTCAAAGCCCAGCTCCAATGCCCCTTCCTCTAAGAAACCTTTTAACTACCCCCACCTTAAGAGTCAACTTATAGATAGCCATAGACAGATATGTACCCAATCCATTGCTAGAACAATTATAAAGTCACACAGGCCCACCCTTGATGACTTAAGAACCCAGGACAAGTAAAAGAGGGAGTCTTGCAGCCCACAGCACCTGCTCCCCTCTTTCCACCCTTCTGCCTGACTTCATCCTGTGCTGTAAGGATCTTGTGCACATGTAAGGTTCTTGTTCAAGCCCTCATGCCCAAGATCCACCCCACACCCCCATAACCCCTTTCTTACTCCCACAGTCACCCTTTGACCATCCCTTGGGGCTACGGGTACAACAGCCTTGCAGAAGAGACAAGTACAAGTCCTGGATGCAGGCTTGGTCCCTTTGGGCAGGAAATCCCAGGATGGAGAGTGCTGGAGTGAGGTCCAGAAAGGGCCTGGGCTCTGGGTGGTCCTCATTACCTGTGTGGAAGACCAGGTGAGGAGGGCAGAGCTATAGCCTCTGCAGTAGAGCTTCTCACACTTGTGTGCACATGGATCAGGAGACCCTGCATTTATAAAAACTCCCAGGAGATGCAGATGCTGCTGGCCACAGACCACACTGAGAGTAGCAAGGGACTGGAGCACCAGGCCCAGGTCCAAGGGTGGACGGATGCTACATTAGCTGTATGCTGTCTTCTTTGCCACTTGATGAGGAAAAAACACTAGAAGGTGTGGTTCTCCAGAATGAGGGAAAGAGCTCAGGAAAAATAGGTTCCCATGAGGACAACTCATTCTCACCTCCATAGCTCCCAGGTCCTCCCTGCAGACCACAGAGGCAATGACCAGGCAGGTTGGTAGATTTGGGCCTCCTGACTTTAAGTCCAGACCCTTTGTCTACCTGGTGCTGTGAGGAGTCCACCAGACCCTGGGAGCAGGTAGTAGAAGGAAATCAGGTCATTTCCTGTGTACATATGACTGCCCGTGAAAACAAACCTCACGATCAAAACTGCAGAACTAGAATGATCCCAGGAGGCATCTCGGGGACTTTACAGGTAGGGAGACACTGCGCTCCCCCCCAGAGGTCTTCCCTTCCCCTGCTCTCTCTCATGCTCTAATTTCACACCCTGGCTAATTACTCCACTCTCTTCTCCGCTCAGCAATATTGCTACCACCACCATTGGGCCCCCTTCCAGTTGTTTTATATATATATATATCTTGCCTGGAGTCACTGAGCAACAGGACTGAAAGTGCTCTTGTACAATTCTCTCACTTTAAAAATGGGGAAACTGAGATCCAGAGAGGGGTGGTGACTTGCCTGAAGTCCTACAAGTTAGGATGGAGCCTTAGCTAAGACACAGGTCTCCCCACTTCCAGTGCAGCTCTGCCCACTGCCCCACACTGCCTCTTTGCTAAACCCACCCTTCATCCACATTGAGCATATAAGAGACCTCCCTCAGTTAACATCTGAATGAGTTTCAGCAAGCCATTTCACCTATCTGAGCCTCAGCTTCCTTACTGCTCAGAGGGGAGGAGCTAGTCCCACCACAGAGTTGTGGGGAGAATTGGGGGAGCCAGCACAGGGCCTGGAAGCGTGAAGCAATTATGATTAAGAAAACAGGCCCTTTATTAGTTCCCTTTGGCTGCTGTGACAAATTACCACAAACTAAGTGGCTTAAAACAACACAAATTTCTTGCAGTTTTTGAGGTCAGAAGTCAGAAATGGGTCTCACGTGACTAAAATCAAGGTGTTGGCAGGGCTGCATTCCGTTCTAGAGGATCTAGGTGAGAATCTGTTTTCTGGCCTTTTTAGCTTCTAGAGGCCACTCACATTCCCTAGCTCATGATCCCCTTCCTTCTTCAAAGCCAATGACGGCTGGTTGGGTCTTTCTAATACACCATTACTCCTGCACACCTCTCCTGCCTCCCTCTTTCACTTAGAAGGACTCTTGTGATTACTCTGGGCCCACCTGGATGTCCAGGATGCTCTCTCCATCTCAAGGTCAGCAGATTAGCATCTTTAATTCCATCTGCAACCTTAATTCTCCTTTGCCATATAATATAGCATATTCACAGGTCTGGGATTAGGATGTGGGAGGCCATTATTCTGCCTATCACGGTCCTAAACTATCTGGGAAGTTGGAGAAACTAAGGAAAACCAGGTTTGAAGAAAAATACACATGCAAAAACATTTTGGCATCTAATCTCAGGGGGTTCACGGGCACCCAAGCATGGACTCTAGTATGAACTCTTGTACTAAAAGGATAATATGGGTCCCCCACCCTTTATGACAATTGTCGTAAGTATTTTAGAGTGCACCCACATGCACATGTGCATACTCATATACTCGTGCACACACATATACTCATGCACACATGTGTACATGCATACATGTGCCTATACCTGCACGCATGCCCTCTGTGCACACATGCATACTTATGCTGATACACACAAGTACATAGACATATACACACCATGCAATTTTCCTACTGAAATTGGAAGACCTTTGTTGGCTTCTCTGCGTGAGATGCAGCCAGGAAGGCACAGGAAAAGTCTGCCCCTGCTTTACTTCTCCAACCAGCTCATTCCACCTCCACCCCAGCCCCTTGGGGTCTGTGGCCATTCTGTGCTTGTCGCTGACGTTCATCAGTGACCCTTGGCAGGTTTCCCCTGGTGGAGAGTGCGGACCAGCTGCTGGCTGGCACGAACCCTGTGGCTTATTCTTCTGCAGGGTGTTCAGCTTGCAAAGCTGCTTCCCTGAGGCTTCAGCTTGAGTTATTGCTCTGTACATTTATTTTTTTGAGTGGCAACACTTTAGGAGCCCCAGCTCTTACACCTGTGCATTCAGAGCCAAAGATGAAATTGATAGAGGCAACTCACAAGGAGGACAAGAGGGTCTGATTGCACCCAGGCACCCACATGTCCATGTACACTCACTCTCGGACATGTCCATCAACACAGGTTTATACACACTTACACACAAACACACACACACACACACACACAGAGACCTATTTCTGACAGGGCTGCCTATCAAGACACCCAGGAAATCCACCTCCCCCCGAATACATGTACATCTCGAGGATGGCAGGTCCCCCAAAAGAGAAAGTCACAAGGGAAAGAGTGGCCTGGCCCCTTCCTCAGCAGGCAAATACACATAGTTGTCCCCAGCCAACCTCCCACACAAGCCCACTCTCTCAGCCCCACAGTTCCAGGCTCCTTTGAGCTCCACTTCTTCTGCCAGAGTTCCCACCTCATGCTAAATCCCAGCCTCCAGCTTCAGCTGTCAGTCACCATTTACTTTGCTTGAGTTCTGCTGCTCCAAGTGGTAGCGGATGCTGCAAGTCTCAAGGGTAAAGGGGAGCAGGGTGAGATCACTGTGATCTAGCCTCAGGTGAAACATCCAAAGTTTGGCATACTTTTGAGCCCACAAAAAATGATTCTTGTTGGCATATCTCCAGTAACTAATTATGTAAAACGATATCTCTTTCCTTCCCAGACTTGAGTCATGCTCCCCAAAATCTCATTGTCTTTATTACATTAACTTTGAATGGGGCAGGGTCCCAGAGGGGAGGAGAACTAACCGAGGCCCTCACCGCCATACCCCAGCTGGAGCTGGATCCCTGTGGTTGGGCTGGGTGAGGCCCTCACCTTCCCAGAGAGACACAACTCGCTGATCTATAGGAATGCAGCAAACCCTTCTGGCAGCTCTTCAGAGGACAATAGTCCATAACCAGGTGGTGATAAGGTCCTTCCACACCTGGATGAAGGGGGAGCTGGGAGGCAGGTGGCACCTGGCCCCTGCACTGCTCATGCCAGTTAGCTCTGTGACAACCACTGGGCCCACAGACAATGGCATGCTCCTGGAGGTGCAGCTTGGGGGGAGCACTGAGGAGTCACCTGGGGTTTCCCACTCTCAGCTTCTTTGACCAGAGCATTTCAGCCCTGGCTGGGAGTGACATAGAGATGGAGGCTCTTGGCTCAAGGTGGAGGAACTGCAGGGAAGACCTGTATATGGGGGCAGGGAAGAGATGCTGGATTAGAAGGTCAAGGCCAGAGAGAAAGAGTGGAGAGGAGAGGGCAGTGCGGCAGAGACTACTCATAGCCAATGTCATAGTTAATTCCCCTTCTTCCTGGTTTTCTTGTTGACAGTGTGCCGGGGCTCCACAGCAGCCGTCAGTGGCCACAGCATATAGTCATGGCCAATGAGATGTAAGCAGAAGTCATTTGGGCAGGTTTCCGAGAAAGCATTTTTAGTACTGTCTGTCCTCAGACCCCGCTCTGGGTTCCGTGATTTAGTGGGCCTTGTATATCATGCAGGCACACACACACACTCACACACACACACAAGCACACCCATTTCTTAATGAACACAAAGATGGTCTCTATCATTTGGGATCATGTGCTTAACACTGACACAAGCAATCCATGCCCTAAACATCTATTCTTATTACAAGCACCATTCAGGCCCCAGGGAAATACACTTCCACATCCCTTGCCCTGTTTCGAAACAATACTGAGTCTGGAAATTTTGTGTCTGTGCCTGATGACAGTGGAGATGAATGCTCCTTCTGAAATCAGGAAGGAATGAATGGCAGAAGAGCTTAGGTAATGGGAAAAATTGTTAATTCCTTCCCAGCACATAGCATGAATGTTATGTTCTTACAGACCAAA
The DNA here is from genome assembly GCF_964374135.1 of Grampus griseus. Taxonomy (NCBI): domain Eukaryota; kingdom Metazoa; phylum Chordata; class Mammalia; order Artiodactyla; family Delphinidae; genus Grampus; species Grampus griseus. The sequence continues at coordinate 34,511,528 of NC_139000.1, forward strand.
GTATCATTTCCCTCTTGTGCCAAGCATCTATTTTCTTGCTCCTTTCCCAGTTCCAATCCCCTTCTGGAGGTACTCACTATTAGCAGGGTGTTCACAGCAGTTGTACATGGCAGCTGAAGAACATGTTGCCATACTTAACAATTCATATTACTCTCAAATTTGTATACTTGTAGGTCTAGACAGAATGTACACAAAGCATGATATGAAGCATTTACCTTGGCAATCACGTGGATGTTGAATGACAGAAGGTCAAGTTTTATTTTTATAGAAATGTTTACTAAGATTTGTTTAACTAAATTTTAAAAATAAATTTATTTAAATATTTCAATACATGAATTATAATTTATATTTTACCTTTTAATTGTTAAATAATTATGACTTCTGTAGAAAAATTAACTTCTATAGAATATGTATATGAAAAATGATTTTTTTTTTTGCGGTACGCGGACCTCTCACTGTTGTGGCCTCTCCCTGTTGTGGAGCACAGGCTCTGGACACACAGGCTCAGCGGCCATGGCTCACGGGCCCAGCCACTCCGTGGCATGTGGGATCCTCCCGGACCGGGGCACGAACCTGTGTCCCCTGCATTGGCAGGCGGACTCTCAACCACTGCGCCACCAGGGAAGCCCAATTCTTTGGTTTTTATGTTCACTTATTTTGTTTTGTTGTTGTTGTTGTTTTGAGCCATGCCACACAGCTTGCAGGATCTTATTTCCCAGACCAGGGATCAAACCCAGACCCTCGGCAGTAAAAGCGCAGAGTCCTAACCATGGACTGCCAGGGGATTCCCTACGTTCACTTATTTTTAACTAATGCTTTTTGATAAAAATATATTCAAATTCTGTATACTTTCATTACACTTACATTTTATGTTTTTATCCTTTAGATCACGGGTTGGCAAACTTTTTCTTAAAGGGCCAGAAATTTCAAGATTATTAGGCTATACACTCTCTGTCACAACTATTCACCTCTGACACTAACGTGATAACAGCCGTGGACAATATGTAAAAAAATGAGCCTGGCTAAGTGCCAGTAAAACTTCATTTACAAAAACAGGCAATAGAGCGGCAGGTCATAGTTTGCCAACCTCTGCTTTAGATCATTACTGCCAACAGAATACAAATCTGTGAAAATCTTGATGATAACATAATTATTGAATTTTGCTGAGATAAAAGCAAAAATATAAAATTTATGGAATAAATATATGATAACTTATAAATTATGTATACCTTACTTTTATTATTCATTCAGACTTTGCAAGCTCATCAACAGAATACCCAGATATATTCAGTCATAATTAAATTAAACTGTCTTTGGTGCTTTGTTGATCTTCAGTCATATAAAAATTATAGCCTGACATATACTCTAGATTTTGTCATTTTGAAGGTATTTTTGTCAAAGCAATAAGACAAAGATATGTTATTTAACAGTCCTCTGACTTGAATTAACAACTTTTAAATTGATAAACTACGGTAGCTGGGTGTCCCTTCATACTCTTGTCCTGGTCCCTGCAAATATCTGGAGTAGCCTGAGCCTTTTAGGAGGGGACAGGCTTGGCTGGCTTTCCCTTTTACCATTTTGACTTTCCTGTTTTCCTGGAACATAGACATGATGGTTGGAGTTTGGCTACTATATTGCCAACATGAGGAAGCAGCCAAGTGACTGGCAGAAACTTAGGCCTGACAGCACTAAACCTAATTTAGAAACCACCCACCCCCAGACCCTTACCATGTGAAGAAAATGAATCACTACGTTGTTAGGTCACTGTTATTTGGGTTTTCTGTTACAAGCAGCCAAACACAATTTCCTAGACATAAATTCCAACTGGGAGGTGGCTCTCCCTCCACATTTCTTCCGATGCATCTATCACAGCTCCCATCACAGGCTGGTATGTGTCACAGTACATTCATTCATTCATTCATTCAATAAATATTCACAAGGGCTTATTCTGTGCCATGGCCCAGAGTAGTTCTGGGACTACGTGAGGAACTGGAGAGAAATATGGGGAGAGATCTTCGTAAGGAGCTCACAGCCTAACGATGGAGACAAGCATGGAAACAATTACAATGGATCCTTGATTTACTATGGTGTTAGTTAAGAAATAGGTAAGAAACCATAAGTCTGGGCGGTTATAGCAGCTCTGGCTGTGAAGTTGTCAGGGGCCCAGGCCTCCTCTCTCTTGTTGCTCTGTCATATTGGGGTTTCCTCATTCACCTGGTCCAAAATGACTCACCATGTGTCCATATTCCAGCCAGCTAGAAAGGGCAGAGGAGAACATGCCTCTTCCCTTTAAGGGCACAACCTCCAAGTTTCACACATCACTTACATCCATTGGGCAGAACTTTATTACACAGCTTTATTAACTTTATTAACTAGCTGCAGGGAAGTCTGGGAAATGTAGTCTTTTTTCTGGGCAGCCATGTGCTCAGCAAAAAACTCAGCTATCTATTATATACAAGAAAGAAAACCAGCCATTACTGCCACACTTTCCAAAACACTTCTGAACCACCAAAATAATGAACTCAGATATATAGGCTCGTGATTTCTAGAATCACATTCCCACAAGACACTGGTATTTACTGTTCTCACTTGCCCCATATGACCACTACTAGTTAACTGCCTTTTGAAGATTTCATTAAAGTTTTGTTTATCTCCACTTACTACATACATGTGCACATATACAACAAACAAAAAATAAACCAAAGTTTTTATCACTTAAGTAGAGTCATTCCCTAAGCGATGAATTGAGAACACCAAAACTTCAGAGAATTGGATGCCAGGCAGTCAGCTAGGTTCACTCACTAGCTCAGTATCTTGGTTCAGCACGTTGGCCTCACAACCCAAGATTCCAATTCACGGCTTTTAGGGTCTTCAGAAAAAGCCAAAACTATGTGTGTTATGCCTGTGAATCCTTTGAGCTGAGTGAGGGTTGTGATGCGCATATAAGTGAAGCAGTCCATTTTAACGTTGCTATTTTCATTCCAAGGGCATTTCAATGTGGTACTTTTACCAGGTCATTTTGAGCTGTATCAAAACATAAAAGCTGTTTGTTTTCTGTGTAAACCCACCTTTAATCCCACCCTATTTCTCAGCCTCAATCTACTCCTTGCTCTACTCCCTCCTCACTCATTGTTATTCAACCACAAAATTTATGACCACAGCAAATGGCCCATGATAAATGGACCCTAGTAAAATATCTGTAAATCCACCATTCTGCTCCCATGGGAGATTTATAAAAATGAACTCAGATAAAAATACTCATTAAAAATTGAAACAGAGACGGATAGACAGTGCTTAATTTATAATTAATACATGAGAAAATTACAGTCTCTTTCTCAAGGGTATTTGAAAATATTTTAGAGTCATAATTTTTTACCCGCATCAAAACTGTTCTATCAAGTCTCATATTTTAATAATGCCTGTTATGGGGTTTTCCTTTATACATAGAGATAGTATCCTAGGTCTTTTTTGGGTTGGTCCCAGCACTGGCAAATTTCCAGATGGCTTTGACTGGATTGACAATTTTAGTCATTACCCTTCATTTTCCTTTTATGACCTAACGTTAGTAGAAATAATGAGGTTTAGTGGGGTTTATTTTTGACAATTTTGGTGGCTTTAAACAAGTGCCTTTGACCCAATTTTTAAATGGCTGCAGATTTTAAGGGGTAATATCTACTAAAGCATCTGATGGAACTTCTGGGTCATTAGTTGCCAAAAGCAGATTCATTTGAGATATAAGGGAAAAATTCTAACCACTTCTGTTTGGTTCTTTCTTTTTATTTTTTAATAAATTTTTTAATTAATTTATTTTTTTGGCTGCATTGGGTCTTTGTTGCTACACGCAGGCTTTCTCCAGTTGCAGCTAGCAGGAGCTGCTCTTCATTGTGGTGCGCAAGCTTCTCATTGCACTGGCTTCTCTTGTTGCAGAGCACGGGCTCTGGGCATGCAGGCTTCAGTAGTTGTGGCACGTGAGCTCAGTAGTTGTGGCTCCCGGGCACTAGAGTGCAGGCTCAGTAGTTGTGGTGCACGGGCTTAGTTGCTCCGCGGCATATGGGATCTTCCCTGACCAGGGCTCGAACCCGTGTCTCCTGCATTGGCAGGCGGATTCTTAACCACTGCACCACCAGGTAAGTCCCGTTTGGTTATTTTAACTCTTTCTAATTTAATGTCTTTTACAGTTTTGGGGGGCACTAAATGGAAAATACTTTTAGTTCTCAAGAAGAGTGAATGGGTGGCCTCTAGTGTGTCCTGCTCCTAAATCATTACCACACATACTCAGTTTCCTCATCTGTGAAAGGGAATAATAGTGGTACCTAATTCACAGTGCTTGAGGATTAAATTAAAATATGGAAAGTGCTTAGCATGGTGCCTGGCACATAAAAAATGCTCACTGGATGACAGCTATGGTTCTATTGTTATTCCTCTTTTTTTCTTTTTAATTTTTGAATTTTATTTTATTTATTTTTTTATATAGCAGGTTCTTATTTTCATCAATTTTATACACATCAGTGTATACATGTCACTTCCAATCGCCCAATTCATCACAGCACCATCCCCACCCCGCCGGCGGCTTTCCCCCCTTCGTGTCCATAAGTTTGTTCTCTACATTTGTGTCTCAACTTCTGCCCTGCAAACCGGTTCATCTGTACCATTTTTCTAGGTTCCACATACATGCGTTGATATACGATATTTGTTTTTCTCTTTCTGACTTACTTCACTCTGTATGACAGTCTCTAGATCTATCCACGTCTCTACAAATGACCCAATTTCGCTCCTTTTTATGGCTGAGTAATATTCCATTGTATATATGTACCACATCTTCTTTATCCACTTGTCAATAGGCATTTAGGTTGCTTCCATGACCTGGCTATTGTAAACAGTGCTGCACTGAACATTGGGGTGCATGTGTCTTTTTGAATTATGGTTTTCTCTGGGTATATGCCCAGTAGTGGGATTGCTGGATCACAGGGTAATTCTGTTTTTAGTTTTTTAAGGAACCTCCATACTGTTCTCCATAGTGGCTGTATCAATTTACATTCCCACCAACAGTGCAAGAGGGTTCCCTTTTCTCCACATCCTCTCCAGCATTTGTTTGTAGATTTTCTGATGATGCCCATTCTAACTGGTGTGAGATGATACCTCATTGTAGTTTTGATTTGCATTTCTCTAATAATTAGTGATGTTGAGCAGCTTTTCATGTGCTTCTTGGCCGTCTGTATGTCTTCTTTGGAGAAATGTCTATTTAGGTCTTCTGCTCATTTTTGGATTGGGTTGTTTATTTCTTTAATATTGAGCTGCATGAGCTGTTTATATATTTTGGAGATTAATCCTTTGTCCGTTGATTCATTTGCAAATATTTTCTCCCATTCTGAGGGTTGTCTTTTCGTCTTGTTTATGGTTTCCTTTGCTGTACAAAAGTTTTTAAGTTTCATTAGGTCCCATTTGTTTATTTTTGTTTTTATTTCCATTACTCTAGGAGGTGGATCAAAAAGATCTTGCTGTGATTTATGTCAAAGAGTGTTCTTCCTATGTTTTCCGTTAAGAATTTTATAGTGTCCAGTCTTACATTTAGGTCTCAAATCCATTTTGAGTTTATTTTTGTGTATGGTGTTAGGGAGTGTTCTAACTTCATTCTTTTACATGTAGCTGTCAAGTTTTCCCAGCACCACTTATTGAAGAGACTGTCTTTTCTCCATTGTATATCCTTGCCTCCTTTGTCATAGATTAGTTGATCATAGGTGCGTGGGTTTATCTCTGGGCTTTCTATCTTGTTCCACTGTTCTATGTTTCTGTTTTTGTGCCAGTACCATATTGTCTTGCTTACTGTAGCTTTGTAGTATAGTCTGAAGTCAGGGAGTCTGATTCCTTCTACTCCCTTTTTTCCTTCAAGACTGCTTTGGCTATTTGGGGTCTTTTGTGTCTCCATACAAATTTTAAGATTTTTTGTTCTAGTTCTGTAAAAAAATGCCATTGGTAATTTGATAGGGATTGCATTGAATCTGTAGATTGCTTTGGGTAATGGAGTCATTTCCACAATATTGATTCTTCCAATTTAAGAACATAGTGTATCTCTCCATCTGTTGGTATCATCTTTAATTTCTTTCATCAGTGTCATAGTTTTCTGCATACAGGTCTTTTGTCTCCCTAGGTAGGTTTAGTCCTAGGTATTTTATTATTTTTAGTGCAATGGTAAATGGGAGTGTTTCCCTAATTTCTCTTTCAGAATTTTCATCATTAGTGTATAGGAATGCAAGGGATTTCTGTGCATTAACTTTGTATCCTGCAACTTTACCAAATTCATTGATTAGCTCTAGCAGTTTTCTGGTGGCATTTTTAGGATTCTCCATGTATAGTATCATGTCATCTGCAAACAGTGACAGTTTTACTTCTTCTTTTCCAATTTGTATTCCTTTTATTTCTTTTTCTTCTCTGATTGCCATGGCTAGGACCTCCAAAACTATGTTGAATAATAGTAGTGAGAGTGGACATCCTTGTCTTGTCCTTGATCTTAGAGGAAATGCTTTCAGTTTTTCACCATTGAGAATGATGTTTGCTGTGGGTTTGTCCTATATGGTCTTTATTATGTTGAGGTAGGTTCCCTCTATGCCCACTTTCTGGAGAGTTTTTATCATAAATGGGTGTTGAATTTTGTCAAAAGCTTTTTCTACATCTATTGAGATGATCATATGGTGTTTCTTCTTCAATTTGTTAATATGGTATATCACATTGACTGATTTACATATATTGAAGAATCCTTGCATCCCTGGGATAAATCCCACTTGATCATAGTGTATGATCCTTTTTATGTGTTGTTGGATTCTGTTTGCTAACATTTTGTTGAGGATTTTTGCGTCTATATTCATCAGTGATACTGGTCTGTAATTTTCCTTTTTTGTAGTATCTTTGTCTTGTTTTGGTATCACGGTTATGGTGGCCTCATAAAATGAGTTTGGGAGTGTTCCTTCTTCTGCAATTTTCTGGAAGAGTTTGAGAAGGATGGGTGTTAGCTCTTCTCTAAATGTTTGATAGAATTCACCTGTGAAGCCATCTGGCCCTGGACTTTTGTTTGTTGGAAGATTTTTAATCAATTTTTCAATTTCATTACTTGTGATTGGTCTATTCATATTTTCTATTTCTTGCCGGTTCAGTCTTGGAAGGTTATACCTTTTTAAGAATTTGTCCATTTCTTCCAGATTGTGTATTTTATTGGCATCGAGTTGCTTGTAGTAGTCTCTTAGGATGCTTTGTATTTCTGCGGTGTCTGTTGTAACTTCTCCTTTTTCATTTCTAATTTTATTGAGTCCTCTCTCTCTTTTTCTTGATGAGTCTGGCTAATGGTTTATCAATTTTGTTTATCTTCTCAAAGAACCAGCTTTTAGTTTTATTGATCTTTGCTACTGTTTTCTTTGTTTCGATTTCATTTATTTCTGCTCTGATCCTTATGATTTCTTTCCTTCTGCTAACGTTGGGTTTTGTTTGTTCTTCTTTCTCTAGCTCCTTTAGGTGTAAGGTTAGATTGTTTATTTGAGATATTTCTTGTTTCTTGAGGTAGGCTTGTATAGCTATAAACTTCCCTCTTAGAACTGCGTTTGCTGCACTCCATAGGTTTTGGATCGTCGTTTTCATTGTCATTTGTCTCTAGGTATTTTTGATTTCCTCTTTGATTTGTTCAGTGATCTCTTGGTTATTTAGTAACTTATTGTTTAGCCTCCATGTGTTTGTGTTTTTTACGTTTTTTCCCCGTAATTGATTTCTAATCTCATAGCATTGTGGTCAGAAAAGATGCTTGATATGATTTCAATTTTCTTAAATTTACTGAGTCTTGATTTGTGACCCAAGATGTGATCTATCCTGGAGAATGTTCCGTGTGCACTTGAGAAGAAAGTGTAATCTGCTGTTTTTGGATGGAATGTCCTATAAATATCAATTAAATCTATCTGGTCTATTGTGTCATTTAAAGTTTCTGTTTCCTTATTTATTTTCATTTTGGATGAACTGTCCATTGGTGTAAGTGAGGTGTTAAAGTCCCCCACTATTATTGTGTCACTGTCAATTTCCTCTTTTATAGCTGTTTGCAGTTGCCTTATGTATTGAGGTGCTCCTATGTTGGGTGCATATATATTTTAAATTGTTATATCTTCTTCTTGGATTGATACCTTGCTCATTATGTAGTGTTCTTCCTTGTCTCTTGTAACATTCTTTTAAAGCCTATTTTATCTGATATGAGTATTGCTACTCCAGCTTTCTTTTGATTTCTACTTGCATGGAATATCTTTTTCCATCCCCTCACTTACAATCTGTATGTGTCCCTAGGTCTGAAGTGGGTCTCTTGTAGACAGCATATATATGGGTCTTGTTTTTGTATCCATTCAGTGAGCCTGTGTCTTTTTGTTGGAGCGTTTAATCCATTCACGCTTAAGGTGATTATCATTATGTATGTTCCTATGACCATTTTCTTAATTGTTTTGGGTTTGTTTTTGTAGGTCCTTTTCTTCTCTTACGTTTCCCACTTAGAGAAGTTCCTTTAGCATTTGTTGTAGAGCTGGTTTGGTGGTGCTGAATTCTCTTAGCTTTTGCTTGTCTGTAAAGCTTTTGATTTCTCCATCAAATCTGAATGAGATCCTTTCCGGGTAGAGTAATCTTCATTGTAGGTTCTTCCCTTTCATCACTTTAAGTATATCATGCCACTCCCTTCTGGCTTGTAGAGTTTCTGCTGAGAAATCAGCTGTTAACCTTATGGGAGTTCCCTTGTATGTTATTTGTCGTTTTTCCCTTGCTGCTTTCAATAATTTTTCTTTAATTTTTGCCAATTTGATTACTATGTGTCTCGGCGTGTTTCTCCTTGGGTTTATCCTGTATGGGACTCACTGTGCTTCCTGGACTTGGGTGGCTATTTCCTTTACCAGGTTAGGGAAGTTTTCGACTATAATCTCTTCAAATATTTTCTCAGGTCTTTCTCTCTCTCTTCTCCTTCTGGGACCCCTATAACGTGAATGTTGTTGCGTTTAATGTTGTCCCAGACGTCTTTTAGGCTGTCTTCATTTCTTTTCATTCTTTTTTCTTTATTCTGTTCCGCAGCAGTGAATTGCACCATTCTGTCTTCCAGGTCACTTATTCGTTCTTCTGCCTCAGTTTTCTGCTATTGATTCCTTCTATTGTAGTTTTCATGTCAGTTATTGTATTGTTCATCTCTGTTTGTTCTTTAATTCTTCTAGGTCTTTGTTAAACATTTCTTACATCTTCTTGATCTTTGCCTCCATTCTTTTTCCGAGGTCCTGGATCACCTTCACTATCATTATTCTGAATTCTTTTTCTGGAAGGTTGCCTATCTCCACTTCATTTAGTTGTTTTTCTGGGGTTTTATCTTGTTCCTTCATCTGGTACATAGCCCTCTGCCTTTTCATCTTGTCTATCTTTCTGTGAATGTGGTTTTTGATCCACAGGCTGCAGGACTGTAGTTCTTCTTTCTTCTGCTGTGTGCCCTCTGGTGGATGAGGCTATCTGAGAGGCTTGTGTAAGTTTCCTGATGGGAGGGACTGGTGGTGGGTAGAGCTGGCTGTTGCTCTGGTGGGAAGAGCTCAGTAAAACTTTAATCCACTTGTCTGCTGATGGGTGGGGCTGGGTTCACTCCCTGTTGGTTGTTTGTCCTGAGGCAACCCAACACTGGAGCCTACCTGGGCTCTTTGGTGGGGCTAATGACAGACTCTGGGAGGGCTCACGCCAAGGAGTACTTCCCACAACTTCTGCTGCCAGTGTCCTTGTCCCCACGGTGAGCCACAGCCACGCCCCGCCTCTGCAGGAGACCCTCCAACATTAGCAGGTAGGTCTGGTTCAGTCTCCTATGGGGTCACTGCTCCTTCCCCTGGGTCCCGATGTGCACACTACTTTGTGTGTGCCCTCCAGGAGTGGAGTCTCTGTTTCCCCCAGTCCTGTTGAAGTTCTGCAATCAAATCCCACTAGGCTTCAAAGTCTGATTCTCTAGGAATTCCTCCTCCCGTTGCCGGACCCCCAGGTTGGGAAGCCTGACGTGGGGCTCAGAACCTTCACTCCAGTGGGTGGACTTTTGTGGTATAAGTGTTCTCCAGTCTGTGAGTCACCCACCCAGCCGTTATGGGATTTGATTTTACTGTGATTGCGCCCCTCCTACCGTCTCATTTTGGCTTCTCCTTTGTCTTTGGATGTGAGGTATCTTTTTGGTGAGTTCCAGTGTCTTCCTGTTGATGACTGTCCAGCAGCTAGCTGTGATTCTGGTGTTCTCACAGAGGGAGTGAGAATATGTCCTTCTACTCCGTCATCTTGGTTCCTCTGCCTCTACTGTTATTCTTTAGGGCAAAGTTAAATCATAAATGTTTTACTCCCTCAAAAAGGCATCTGTGAATATTGGCATAGACTCATACCATGTCCCCACCAGTTACCAAGGGGAAAATGGTGCCTTCACAATGGAGTAAGGTGGGAGACAACGATATAACTAGGTGATTAAAGTTAAATCAGCAGTGGTGCAATGATTGACATCGCATGCCCCCTGACACAGCGCACTGAAAGAGACCAGTGTAGTTTTTATGTGATTCCTGCCAAGAAAGCGTGGCCTGAGTCTGGACACGAGAAAACATTGGATGGACCCAGGCAGAGGAACCTGATCCAGAATGAGAGGCCTGTACCATTTAAAACTGTCAGGGTGTGCATGAGTAGAAAAGACTGGGGGACAGCTCCAGATTGAAGGAGACCAAACAGACTTGATTACTAAGTGCAACATGTTAGCCTGAGTTGGTCCTGGACCAGAGAGGGAACAGAGACTCTGCGGGACAGCTGACAACAATGAGAGTTCTCTGTACAACTGGTTCTGCAAATTTCCACTAAATTTGAAATTATTTCAAAATGAATTATTATTATTATATATTTCTTCATGCCTTGATGAGGCAATGGGTCCCAAACTGGAAACACAATTGTTCCATTTTAGCTGAAACTATACACCTGCCGCAAGGGAGTGGCCACCAGCCTGAATGTATCTTCTGGTGACTCCAGGTAACATGAGATCATCAGGCAAATAGCAAACTATGAGTCAGAGCACTTCCACTTCTGCTCATGAAGGATTAACAGCTCTAGAAATTGCCATCCTAGCCTAAACAACTAAAAACCAAACAAAATGAGTAAAATGTCTTACACACATATTGGACCCAGGATACAGGTCTCAGGAAAAACCACAGGTGAGCCTCTACAGCTGTCCCAGCTGACTGCCTGGAGGGAGTTTCCAAGCCACAGCACAGGGAGCAGGACCCAAACCAAGACCAGCAAACCTACTGAGTTGGGGGACAGATCAGAGTTCAAGGAGGCAGAGGCAGCTAGAATCGGCAGTATAGAATGCCGAAGATGGCAGAGATGCTCCACAGGAGCTCCGGAGACCCACAGCAGACACAACTAGAAAGCAGATCAGTGGCTGCCCATGACGGAGGGTGTGCAAAGAGAACTGGCTGTAAAGAAACGCCAGGCAACTTTTCGGGGGGTGACAGAAATTTTTATACCTTGATTGTGGTGGTGGTGGTTACACAACTGAAAACACTTGTCAAAACCCATTGAATTATACACTTAAAGTTGGTGATATTGTATGTAAAATACATCACAATAGAACTGTCGATAAATCAAGCAGCAAGATCACTTGTGGCTTTGAGATGTCTAGAAGCCATGTCCGTGTTGGCCCTGATAACCTTTGGCCTCACCTTCACTGGACTACATTTTTTTGCTGTTTCAGTGTTCAGCAATTTCCCTTTCCTGATCTTGGAAGCACCTTAAAAAGCTCCATTGAGAACTATAGATGGAGCCTGAAGAGTTTCTCAAATGCAATTCTTGTCACCTTAAACTTTGGGACTCTCTTCCACATTCAAGAAATCGTTCACCCGCAGCTGAAGTTCCTCTGCTGTCACAGAATGATGCAAGGTGGCTTTTTAGTCACATGAAACACCTGTCACCATCCCAAAATCAAACGGCTTCTTTGAGGTTAAGTCTATCAAAGCAGCAAACAGACATTACCTTTGTCCTATTGGCTTCTGTTTGGCACCAGTACTAGAGGAATAAAAATGCCTTGTGAACAGGTTCCTGAACTACTGCCAAAAGTTTTCTTTTGACCTGTTGCTGTGATAAATTGCATCAACGCACTTCCTCATCTGAGTCATCTTTACATTCTTGAAATAAAAGTGACTTGACTATAAGGTATTATTCTTCTAACATATCACTGGATTGATCACTATTTCATTTGGGATTTCGGCCTCTATGTTCTTAAATGTGTAACCAGTGTATCAAACAGTTTGAAGTCAGCAGGGCATAAACATAAAATGGTTTTATTTCTTTGTCCATTCGCTTACCTTCAGGCAAGTTCTGTCAAATCTCTCCCTCCTGCCCCACACTGGCATTTGAACAGATCACATGGCTTTCTGGTCACTTTTAGTTTTTAAAAAATCCAGGCCAACCTATTACAGGTTTAAAACTTCTGTTACAGTGTAGGCAGCCTCACGTCCAAGTTTAAGCCTGTCAAGAATGTTTCCTTATCTAAGGCTGCCGAGAAAAGTTTAGGGCTCAGAACCCCACAGAAGAGCTTCAGAAGTGTGCCGGCACCTACAAATACTATTTGATCCTCTTCATCGCCAGTGTGAGTTATAGCAGGCTGAGGACATTCAGAACACCTGGAAATAGCAGATATCCTTTGGCAAGATCAAAGTGGTGACCACAGTGGCCTTGGGCAGAAGCCTATCTGTAAAGTACAAAGACAATCCGCACCAGGCTGGCAAGGAGTTTCTGGGAGAAGTCACAGGTCTCTGATCCAACAACCACCTAAGGAGGAAGCGAATGACATACCCTGAAATTAGCCACGTTCACCACGAGCCTGGACGTGGGGGTCTCTGGAGATACTCCCCTACTCCATGGATCCACACTTGGCCTGCTCACTACCCTAAAGAGGAATGTGGAAGAAATGAAGTGCTGATGCAGGTTACAACATGGACAATCCTTGGAAACCTAATACTAAGTGAAAGAAACCAGTCACAAAAAACTACATACTATATGATTCCATTCATCTGAAATTCCAAACTAGGGAAATCTATAATATCAGAGTAGATTAGCGGTTTCTTAGGGTTGAGGGCTGGGGGTTGGGGAGATAGAGGGATGATAGCTGAAGGGTACAGGGTTTCTTTATTTTGAGATGATGAAAATGTTCTAATATTGACTATGGTGATGGTTACACATATCTGTGAATTTACTAAAAACCACTGAATGATACACATTTTTAACAGGTGAATTGTATGGGATGCAAATTATCTTTCAATAAAGTTATTGAGAGAGAGAGAGAGAGAGAGAGAGACTCTCCCAGCTACAGCGTACAGGAAAAGCAATTTGTTAAGGCACAATAGGTCCCTGTCTATAGGTGTGAGATGTCTGAATTCATAGTGGCCATCTGACCCACGCAGCGGTGCAGTTGGGAAGTTCGCAGTTGCGAATCAATGATTATGAGGCAGGAAGCACGTCTAAGTCCTCAGAAGTACGGGAGGAAGGGGATCATGACTACTGGGGTACTCAGGCCTAAGGGCATCCCCTGCCCCCCAGGTCACGGGACTCTTCTTCCTGCCCTCCCCTCCCTGGGAATCACTTAGTTGATGCTGGTCTGGGGACAAGGAAGGGAAACAGAGAAGGACTATTTCTTTGAAAAAAAATAATTTTTGTCTGCAGATAATTCCCTGTGGTAGCAAAAGGGCCATTTCTTAGAAAAGAACTCTGAAGTCATGCTTTCTTCTGGATTTCCAATATCAGAGCTTCTTCCCAGTCCTGGTTGTGCTGTAGATGCCCATGCACCAGCAGCTTCCTTGCACTGGGAGTGAGCAGCAGAAACTTCAGAGCTAGGATGTCTCTCCTTGCTTTTCCTCTGGTTGGAATGAAGACTTGCTGAGGGACATGAGCTCCCTGGTGACCCTAACCCTTGCCTCATCCCCAACTCCCACTGGGCAGAGGCCTGGGTCCTGCTGTGCCTTAGCCCTATGAATGTCAACTAGAAGAGAAAAGAATTCAGCAAGGTTAAGGCCCCTGGTGGAGCTTAGGGGGTGTAGGATAGGTGAGTGATGTTTTCAATAGCCAACAGTGATCTAAGAGGTTTCTTCTCCTTGGGGGTGACTCAAATGGAGGGTTTTGCCAAAATTGTTCCATTCATAGAGTAGAGAGGAGTTGAGAAAAAAGCTCCTTTGGTGCATGTCCCCCCTTTTCTATCACATTCAACAAAGGGAGAGCCATTGCGGACCCCACTGTTGAGAGGCCAGGCTAATTCCCTAATTCCACTGAAGGAGGCTGGAAGCAGCAATACCTCAATAGCAATGAGCACACCTAGTGCCCAGATCTTGACTTCTAAATACCAGTATACACTGAAACGAACAAAGACTCCTTGGAGAAATGGCTGACTCCAGGGTTTAGAAAGGGAAAGTACAGATGAACCTGGAACATCTTGTCCTGCTAGAAAGTAAGGAAGTACTCAAAGGACGATGGAGGCACAGGAACCAGCTTAAAGGCACTACCAAACACCAAATCTACTGGCCAACGTCTAATCTACTTTCTGTCTCTATGAATTTGCTTATTCTAGGTACCACGTGTAAATGGAATCATACAGTATTTGTTCTTCTATGTCTGGCTTCTTTCAATTAGCATAAGGTATTCAAGCTTCATCCATGTTGTAGCATGTATCAGAACTTCATTCCTTTTTAGGGAGGAATAATATTCCTTTGTATCTATATGCCACATTTTGTTTATTCATTCATCTGTTGATGGACACTTGGGTTGTTCCCACCTTTTGACTATTGTGAAAAAGGCAGCTATGAACATTGGTATACAAGTATCCGTTTGAGTTCATGCTTTCAACTCTTTAGGTACAAACCTAGAGTGGAATTGCTGAATCCCATTTGCTTTTAAATTCCTGCTTCACTAAGTTCCTCTTATAGATAGCATATAGTCTAAGAATTTTTGTCTTAAAGAAATGCAACCCATTTACATTAATTGTTGTAACATATATTTAGTATTATATCTATCACCTGAAGATAATTAAAAGCTTTTTTTCTGATAAGAACTTTTAAGATCTATTCTTGTCAAAAGGCACAATCTGGGCTTCCCTGGTGGCGCAGTGGTTGAGAGTCCGCCTGCTGATGCAGGGGACATGGGTTCGTGCCCCGGTCTGGGAAGATCCCACATGCCGCAGAGCGGCTGGGCCCGTGGGCCATGGCCGCTGAGCCTGCGCGTCCGGAGCCTGTGCTCCGCAGTGGGAGAGGCCACAACAGTGAGAGACCCGTGTACCGCAAAAAAAAAAAAAAAAAAAAAAGGTACAATCTTCCAGTTATAAAATAAATTAGTCATAGGATGTAATGTACAGCATGGTGACTATAGTTAATAATATTGGATTGCATGTTTGAAAGTTACTAAGAGAGTCATCTTGAAAGACCTAAAGATCATTTTAATTCTTGCTCTTTTGAGTGTTTGCTGTTTGGTGTGGGACCATGTATTCTTTGGTTTTTATCTGAGACAGAGAGAGAGAGAGAGTATACACACATACGTATTACATTATATCTCATGTATTATACATTTTAATGTATCTTATATTATGTATATGTATATATGAGATATATATTCTGTCTATAATTCAATAGTTTTAAATTTTTTTAAGTATTCTTTAATCCACTTTTTTTTCTAAATATCAGACAAGAGTAAATCAGTACTTCCTGAGTCCTCTTGCCTCTTTTTGAGAATATTTTTAACTTTCATTATTTTGTACCACTTTTACAACTTCTTATATTTTTCTATGTTTAACAGGCACTTGCTCCCTGCCCTCTTGCACCAGGGCTTCCCCACTTTCAGTTCTTAAATTTGCTTCATCTCTTGACAATATTTAATGCTTTTTCAAGTTTCTTATTCAAAAGGGTACAAGGTGGTATGTCCTTTAAACTCTTGCATACTTGAGAGTATGCGAACTTTAAACTCTTGCATATTTGAGAGTATCTTTCTTGAGATTTCAAATATTAAATGTACCTGGGTGGGGCATCAAATAATGGATTGCAATTTTTTTCTTTATTCTTCTGAAAACTGAGGGCAGTAAGAGTTTGAAGCCAGTTTGATTTCTCTTCCTTTGCAGGTTCCTCTGTATTCTGCGCATATACTTGTAGGATTTTTAAGATCCTGCTTCTTAAATATTTTTGTGAGGTGTCTAGATATAGTTCCATCTTCAGTGATGTTTGCGTGACACACGATCTCTTCTGAGCTGCACACTCAGGATTCGTGTGGTGTTCTCTTGTCTATTGCAGTGGTCCCCAACCTTTTTGGCACCAGGGACCGGTTTCGTGGAAAACAAGTTTTCCAAGGACGGGGGTTGGTGGGGGGGGATGGTTCAGGCGGTAATGTGAGCGATGGGGAGCAGCAGATGAAGCTTCAATTGCTTGCCTCCGCTCACCTCCTGCTGTGCGGCCGGTTCCTAACAGGTCTCGGACCGGTACTGGTCCACGGCCCAGGGGTTGGGGACCCCTGGTTTATTGGATGATTGCTACTCTCCAATCTCACCCGCAAAAGCATGGAGTGTCTGCTTGGCACTGCTTTAGTCTCTGGTCTCCATACCTATCTTGTCATTTGAATTTCTTTGTCTTTTCCCCTGCATTTTTGATGAGAGTTTTCAACCTTGACCTCTACAGCACTGATTTAATATTTTACAGCACTCTTTTCTTTAATCTCACCAAGGGATTAATGGGGAGTTTTAATTCTGTGATTACATTTTTAGTTTCTATCACAGTGTTTCCTTTTCTCATTAATTCCTTTTTCATTTAACTTTTTAAAAAATCTCATTCTGTGACTTGTCTGTCCCTCTATTCCTATGGCTTTCTGCCTTTATTTCATAGGGGCCATATCTTTTGCAATATGCAACAGAATGTTGAATAGGTTTTTCCTTATTGACCCAGAGTTGTTGTTAAGACCCAAAATGAGGATAAGGAGCTAGGTGCCCAAGTTCAGGGGATGCAGCCCATGTAGACCCCATGACTTGATCCTGTGGATTTGTCTTGGTGGGGGCTACAGGGCATTCATGGGGCTCCTGAACAGACAGCCAGGCCTGCATTTCTTTCTTTTTTTTTTTTTTTTTTAATTTATTTATTTATTTATTTTTGGCCGTGTTGGGTCTTCGTTGCTGTGCACGGGCTTTCTCTAGTTGTGGCAAGCGGGGGCTAATCTTCGTTGTGGTGTGCGGGCTTCTCATTGTCATGGCTTCTCTTGTTGCTGAGCACAGGCTCTAGATGTGCAGGCTTCAGTAGTTGCAGCACATGGGTTCAGTAGTTGCAGTGCATGGACTCCAGGGTGTGTGGGCTCAGCAGTTGTGGCTCGCGGGCTCTAGAGTGCAGGCTCAGTAGTTGTGGCACACGGGCTTAGTTGCTCCGCGGCATGTGGGATATTCCCCGGCCAGGGCTCGAACCCGTTTCCCCTGCATTGGCAGGCGGATTCTTAACCACTGCACCACAAGGGAAGCCCCAGGTCTGCATTTCTGAGAATGCTCCCACAGAGGGATGACAAAGACCCTCCTGCCAGCTTCCCTCCTTCCCATGAAGCTGGCAAAGCAGACCTTCCAGAGCCCAGGAGGCTTCTTTTACAGGAAAAAGCTCTAGGGCTTCACCTAGTCAACATCAACCCTGGAGGGAAACTCAGCGTTTTCCCCAGCTTCAAACTCCTTCAGTTTTCTCCCCAGCACTTCCTCCTTGCCTCAGCCTGGGAACAAAGACATTTGAACACATCCGCAGGAACATGCTAATTAGCAAACAACTCGGGCTCCCATTGCCCTGAGGGGGGTCATAGGCCTATTGGGCACTGCTTGGGCCCAACACCTTGGCAATAGCACCCGAGCCTATATTTTAATGTATTCAAATACGTTCCCTCGAGGAGTTTGCAGGCCCTCAGGGATACAGGGAGTCTGAGCTGAAACAATTTCTCCTAATTGCTGAAGCAGACACCCAAATAGAATTCTGGATACGAGGCTCCCACATGGAAATTGGCTCACTCTGGCTACAGGGTCTGCAAAGACCCCATGTAAATCAGGGTCTGCCAAAGTGGGTTTCTCAGAGCACTCTTTCCACAGAATGTCAATAGGTATTTTTGAAAATAGGGTCCCAGTGAAAATAAATTTGAGATATGCATAATAAACAAAGGGTCAGTTTCCTTTCTGCAGAACTTCTTGGCATCTTGCATATTAATGGCCTATTACAGTATTCAGTCAGTCATTCTGCATACATTGAGTGTCTACTGTGCACCAAGCATTGTGGAAACAGGCGAGATTCCACATGGTCCATGCTTGCAAGCAGCTGACAGCCGAGCATTCCAACAGCTTTAGTACTCAAATCCTGGTCTGGGCCAGTAGCAGCAACACCAACTGAAAACTTGTTAGAAATGCAGATTCTCCAGCCCCACCTCCAGACCTACTGAATCAGAATCTGCATTTTAACAAGTTCCCCAGGTGATTCATGTACATTAAAGTATGAGAAGCCTGGAATAACATATTGCTAGGGAAGAAACATAAGGTAAGGAGAGGGCTACTCTGGGAAGCTGAAGACCTTCTGTTGTGGAGCCCAAGTAAAACAGTAAGTAGCAGAGTTGGGGAGTGGCTCATTGCCTCACTCCAGCATGCACACAGAGAGGCTCTGGTCAGGAGGACTGAGAAGAACACAGTTCCATTTTGGCATCAGTATTTGTTGAGGTAAGTTTCAGCTTTGAGGAAAAGAAAAACCCTAAAAATACTGTCTTAAACAAGATAAAAGTTTATTCTTCTCTAACTTTTGAGAAGTCCAGCAATAAGAATTACTGGGCTGGTATGGCATACCACAGGATCAAGAACCCATGTTCCAGGCTTCCCTGGTGGCGCAGTGGTTAAGAATCCGCCTGCCAATGCAGGGGACACAGGTTCGAGCCCTGGTCCAGGAAGATCCCACATGTCACGGAGCAACTAAGCCCATGTGCCACAACTACTGAAGCCCGCGCACCTAGAGCCGGACTCCGCAACAAAAGAAGCCACTGCAGTGAGAAGCCTGCGCACCGCAACGAAGAGTAGCCCCCACTCTCCACAACCAGAGAAAGCCACGCACAGCAACAAAGAACCAAAGCAACCAAAAGTAAATAAATAAAATAAAATAAAATAAATAAATAAATAAAAAGAACCCATGTTCCTTCTATCTTGCTACTCTACCTCGCATTCCCAAAGTTGACTCATGGTCCTATGTGACTGCCAGACCTCTAGCCATTACAGCTGCATTCCAGCAAGCAAGAAGTAATAAAGAAGGGCATCTCTTCCTACTTTTAAAGATACTTCCTTAAGGTTTATATACCATCTCTATTTATATCCCATTGTGTGAACACATGTGGGACATGCTCAGGGAACAACCTGGAGAGAAATTAAGAGGTGGCTGAAGAACTAGCAGAATTTAAGTTATTATTGTTAACTTTCTTTGCACCCACAGTGAGTTAGGACCAGGGAATTAAGGAGACTCTGTTTCCATAGGTTCATTCTCCAGAGAGAATGAGACAGTTGGACACAGTTGTCCAACTTTGGTGCTTTGGGAGTTGAATAGGGTCATCTACTCAATGGTTTCCACATAATGATAATAACATTAAGTTCATAGGGAGAATGTGCTGAATTAAAATTTTTTATTTGACAAATTTTTCTTAAAACTAGTGCTTGGAACTACTTGTCTACTTCTGAGCAAAGATTTTTTTTAACAAAAATAAGTGAACAAATGGCAAATGGAGAAATGAATATTAATGGGAAACAGAATAAAACTGCAAGTTCAACAACTTTTCCATGAGCGTATGGTTTTTACTATATTTTGCACACATAGAACAGAGCCCTGTTTCCTACAGGTAAACTGTTTCTGGTTCTCTTTTGCACGATGAACTTAAATGTGTTGAGATTTCCCAGGGAACTACAAAGCGTACAGCGATGTACAGACACTCCATACTTGAATGGAGTTGAGGTCCACTGCTCTAGGCCAAGGCCAAGGCAGGCCCTGAAACCTGAGAGGCTGAGTCGAAGGACCCCACCGTCCTCTGTGGCCCAAACCAGAAACCTGGGAGCATGTCAGAGTTGCCCTCACCCTCACCCACACACCCCAGCAGTCACAAGGCCTGCTCAGTCACCTCAAATTCCTCCCTCTGCTCCTCCTGCACACTGAGAGACAGGAGAGCTTACGGCAAAGGGTCTGGACTATGGAGCTCAACTGCCTGGTGCAAATCTTGGCTTGATTTAGTAGCTGTGTGTGGCCAAGGGCAAGTCTCCTAACTGCTCTGGGCCTCAGTTTTCACATCAGTGAAGTGGGGATAATAATAGCACTTAGCACAGAGGGCTATGGAGGGTAAAGGAGTCCATGGACCTGAAGCAACTGAAACGATGCCTGGCTCACAGGAGCCATGTGAGCGTCAGCAATTCTCACTATCACTATGGCCACCACCTTAAACGAGGCCTCACAGAGGCCAGTAACCATCTCCTCAAGGCCAAGGTCCAAACCACTAAACAGCAAGGGCCCAAAGCCCTGAACCCTCCACTATTTTATTCAGAAAACGCCAGGGGCTTCTTGTGAACCACAGAATTAAGTAGAAACTTTTAATCATCCCATTCAATGCCCTTTATGATATGGAGCTCGATAGATATCTAAGGAGGGAAGAAGAGAATAGAACAAAAAAATGCAGGAAAGGAAGAAAACGATGAGCTAGAAAATTCCATCATCAGCTCTGCTTATTGGCCACTATTCTAAATAAGTGGTCAAGTTGGCAAACACACGTTGACATGTGTTTGTTCCACATCAATCGTTAGATTAAGCTGGTCATCTCAGGAGAATCTATTCTCTGTGCATTTCAAAATCTAGACTGTAAATGGGTTAATGTCAAGAGTGACTTAGCACTCTGAGATAGGCAAGTCTGTACCAGCTTGAAGCTTACTCCTTGGAGTTCTGTGTGTGTGTGTGTGTGTGTGTGTGTGTGTGTGGTGTGTGTATATGTGTGTGCATGAAGGTATGTGAAAATAAACAAAGAAACACCAGGTCTTGGTGTGCTTGCAACAGAGTCAAGCTAAACGAAAGGCTTTGTCCTCAATACACACATACATACTCATGTTCACATTCATTCATTCATGTACACATGTTCTCACACACATGAAGTAGCCTATGTCCACACACAGGGCCAAAGTCACAGGCACAAAAGCTCACTCACCCACACATACATATGCACATGCACTCACATGCACCTCCAGGCCTGAGCAGGGGCCACCTCCTGGATCCCACATCTGTCCCCCTCTCCTGACAGTGATAGTGCCATGCCAGTAGCACTCAGAAGTCAATTTCCAGGTATAGTAGTGCCACATGCTTCTATCCTGGCCAGTATGTGGCTATCTCCAGATCTTTCCGTCCATATTCCTGGAATTATGCTGAGCCTTCCCTCCCACCTGTGGCAACCCATTCCCAGAACAGCCTCAGGACAAATGAATCACCACAGTGTTTGTCATCTTGCCACTGGGTAGCTGCCATCTCTAGCCTACCTCACAGGATGTGAGTTGCAGGACCTCCTTTTTTAGTTGAAAGGTGTCTTAGAGATCATCCCTTCTGACCTCCTCAATGTGCAGATGGGAGACTGAGGCTCAGAAAGGGATAGGATTTGCCCAAGGTCGCCCAGCAAGTCAAAGGCAGAGCTGAACTTGAACCCTAACTCTAGGGCCAGGGCTCCTTCTACCTCACGGCCCCCAAAAGAAGCCCCTCTCTTCTACTGGAGTCCTGATCCTACTAGTGGGCCTTCCTGGAAAAGTTAGGGGGGAAGAGCACAAGATAACAGCTACGAGTGGCCAAGAGTGCCCAGTGACACACTGACCACAGTCAGGAGGGGCCAGGGGTGCTGCTGTCCAGCCTGTGAGATGCCTCCACACACTGCCCTCATTTCCCCATGCAGGCCCCTCAAATGACTTACTATTCTTCGGTCCCTGGAGCTCAGGGTGATAGAGTCAGGGGAGGCAGTGGGCAGAGAGGCAGGCAGGGAGGCGGCCAGAGCTCCAGCACCTTCTTTTTCTAGAAAATAAAACATAACTCAGTCATTCCATAAATCACCTTTTTTGCTCCCCATGCCTGCTCTGCCCCCACCAGGTCCACCCATTCTCCCTGCCTGGTGTCCAGACCCATGACAAACACAGGGGTACTAAGAGGAATCAGAGCTGGGGCTACCACCTCCCCGCAAAATCCACCACTGCAACCCAGCATGGGAGGAGCAGAAAGAGCTCGGTGGAGGGGTGCTTTCCGGAGGAGGGGATACCCCAGCAAGGCTGGCAGGGGTTAGCCCCATGAAGGGGTGGGGGGAGGGGCATTCCAGGAAGAGGACAGGCAGGTGCAAAGGCCAGGAGGGGAGAGCACTCTGACGGATCATTTAGCATGAGTGGGGCAGAAATGCAAGGAGGAGAGGAGTCAGAAGAAAAACACAGAGACACCACAGAGGCAGGAGGAGGGCAGTGCTGCAGGAGGGTAGTCTGGGTCCCAGGCGCACTCTGGTGGTCCTCAGAGCTGAACCTGATCCCAAGTCAGCCTCATCACAAGCCTGCCAGAAACAGCGTACTAAAGAAGAACAAGGTCAGTCCTCCCCTACCACCAAAGGGGAAACTGAGGCCCAGAGAGAGATAGACACTTGCGCGAGGTCACATTGCTAGCAGAAGCAGTGTGAACACCAGAACCTCAGCCTCCTAACTAATGATTTGATTATCAGGTCAAATCATTCCTCGCTGCTTGCAAGTTCTGCCCATCCCAAGCTGGGGTATCAAGACAATCCTAGTGAGAGTGGTAAGAGCACAAGGTTGTGGATGGTGGTAGCTGTTCCTTACAGGAAACAGCCCACTGAGAGCAGAGATGGGAGCCCCAGAGAGACCCATGGCTAAGCAGGTGTTGGTTCTCATGAGGCCGATGTTCCAGGCAGTACACAGCTTGAAAGTTCAGCTCTGAGGCTGGGTGAGGCCCTGAGCCCGCGGAAGCCTCTGGAGACAGAGGAAGCATCTTCATGTCCTGTCTGTTGCTGTGTATATTTGGTCAGGAGAGTTATCTCAAGAGAGAAGAAGCAATTATCTTTAGGACTTTCTGTCCCATACATTATTCAGTTGAAAAAAGAATGTCACCTTTGCTGTAAAAATCGATTGTAATAAGGGAAATACTTCTACACTCAACAAAATTCTCAGCCTCAGGATACACAAGCATTAATTAATAATGCCACCATTCCATCTTTTCTGTCACTCGCCCCCAACCCCAATTCAACAGGAGGACACAGGGTCAAAGAATCCCATGGAGTTATAGTTGAAAACTTCCCTAATATGGGAAAGGAAATAGTTACTCAAGTCCAGAAAGCACAGAGAGTCCCATACAGGATGAATCCAAGGAGAAATACGCCAAGACACATATTAATCAAACTGTCAAAAATTAAATACAAAGAAAACATATTAAAAGCAGCAAGGGAAAAACAACAAATAACACACAAGGGAATCCCCATAAGGTTAACAGCTGATCTTTCAGCAGAAACTCTGCACGCCAGAAGGGACTGGCAGGACATATTGAAAGTGATGAAGGAGAAAAACCTACAACCAAGATTACTCTCCCCAGCAAGGATCTCATTCAGATTTGATGGAGAAATTAAAACCTTTACAGACAAGCAAAAGCTGAGAGAGTTCAGCACCACCAAACCAGCTTTACAACAAATGCTAAAGGAACTTCTCCAGGCAAGAAACACAAGAGAAGGAAAAGACCTACAATAACGAACCCAAAACAATTAAGAAAATGAGAATAGAAACATATATATCAACAATTACCTTAAATTTAAATGGACTAAATGCTCCCACCAAAAGACACAGATTGGCTGAATGGATACAAAAACAAGACCCATATATATGCTGTCTACAAGAGACCCACTTCAGACCTACAGACACATACAGACTGAAAGGGGATGGAAAAAGATATTCCATGCAAATGGAAACCAGAAGAAAGCTGGAGTAGCAATTCTCATATCAGACAAAATAGACTTTAAAATAATGACTATTAGAAGAGACAAGGAAGGACACTACATAATGATCAAGAGATCGATCCAAGAAGATATAACAATTGTACATATTTATGCACCCAACATAGGAGCACCTCAATACATAAGGCAAATACTAACAGCCATAAAAGGGGAAATCGACAGTAACACATTCATAGTAGGGGACTTTAACACCCCACTTTCACCAATGGACAGATCATTCAAAATGAAAGTAAATAAGGAAACACAAGCTTTAAATGATACATTAAACAAGATGGACTTCATTGATATTTATAGGACATTCCATCCAAAAACAACTGAATACACATTTTTCTCAAGTGCTCATGGAACATTCTCCAGGATAGATCACATCCTGGGTCACAAATCAAGCCTTGGGAAATTTAAAAAAATTGAAATTGTATCAAGTATCTTTTCCGACCACAATGCCATGAGACTAGATATCAATTACAGGAAAAGATCTGTAAAGAATACAAACACATGGAGGATAAACAATACACTACTTAATAACGAAGTGATCACTGAAGAAATCAAAGAGGAAATTAAAAAATACCTAGAAACAAATGACAATGGAAACATGACGACCCAAAACCTATGGGATGCAGCAAAAGCAGTTCTAAGAGGGAAGTTTATAGCACTACAATCCTACCTTAAGAAACAGGAAACATCTCAAATAAACAACCTAACCTTGCACCTAAAGCAATTAGAGAAAGAAGAACAAAAAAACCCCAAAGCTAGCAGAAGGAAAGAAATCATAAAAATCAGATCAGAAATAAATGAAAAAGAAATGAAGGAAACGATAGCAAAGATCAATAAAACTAAAAGCTAGTTCTTTGAGAAGATACACCAAATTGATAAACCATTAGCCAGACTCATCAAGAAAAAAAGGGAGAAGACTCAAATCAATAGAATTAGAAATGAAAAAGGAGAAGTAACAACTGACACTGCAGAAATACAAAAGATCATGAGAGATTACTACAAGCAACTCTATGCCAATAAAATGGACAACATGGAAGAAATGGACAAATTCTTAGAAGTGCACAACCTGCCAAGACTGAATCAGGAAAAAATAGAAAATATGAACAGACCAATCACAAGCACTGAAATTCAAACTGTGATTAAAAATCTTCCAACAAACAAAAGCCCAGGACCAGATGGCTTCACAGGCGAATTCTATCAAACATTTAGAGAAGAGCTAACACCTATCCTTCTCAAACTCTTCCAAAATATAGCAGAGGGAGGAACACTCCCAAACTCACTCTATGAGGCCACCATCACCTTGATACCAAAACCAGACAAGGATGTCACAAAGAAAGAAAACTACAGGCCAATATCACTGATGAACATAGATGCAAAAATCCTCAACAAAATACTAGCAAACAGAATCCAAGAACACATTAAAAGGATCATACACCAGGATCAAGTGGGGTTTATTCCAGGAATGCAAGGATTCTTCAATATATGCAAATCAATCAATGTGATAAACCATATTAACAAATTGAAGGAGAAAAACCATATGATCATCTCAATAGATGCAGAGAAGGCTTTTGACAAAATTCAACACCCATTTATGATAAAAACCCTGCAGAAAGTAGGCATAGAGGGAAATTTCCTCAACATAATAAAGGCCATATATGACAAACCCACAGCCAACACTGTCCTCAATGGTGAAAAACTGAAAGCATTTCCACTAAGATCAGGAACAAGACAAGGTTGCCCACTCTCACCACTATTATTCAACATAGTTTTGGAAGTTTTAGCCACAGCAATAGGAGAAGAAAAGGAAATAAAAGGAATCCAAATCAGAAAAGAAGAAGTAAAGCTGTCACTGTTTGCAGATGACATGATACTATACATAGAGAATCCTAAAGATGCTACCAGAAAACAGAGTTAATCAATGAATTTGGTAAAGTAGCAGGATACAAAATTAATGCACAGGAATCTCTGGGATTCCTATACACTAATGATGAAAAATCTGAAAGTGAAATCAAGAAAATACTCCCAATTACCATTACAACAAAAAGAATAAAATAGCTAGGAATAAACCTACCTAAGGAGATGAAAGACCTGTATGCAGAAAATTATAAGACACTGATGAAAGCAACTAAAGATGATACAAATAGATGGAGAGATATACCATGCTCTTGGATTGGAAGAATCAACATTGTGAAAATGACTCTACTACCCAAAGCAATCTACAGATTCAATGCAATCCCTATCAAACTACCACTGACATTTTTCACAGAACTAGAACAAAAAATTTTGCAATTTGTATGGAAACACAAAACACCCCGAATAGCCAAAGCAATCTTGAGAACGAAAAATGGAGCTGGAGGAATCAGGCTCCCTGACTTCAGACTATACTACAAAGCTACAGTAATCAAGATAGTATGGTACTGGCACAAAAACAGAAAGTTCAATGGAACAGGATAGAAAGCCCAGAGATAAACCCACACACATATGGTCACCTTATCTTTGATAAAGGAGGCAGGAATGTACAGTGGAGAAAGGACAGCCTCTTCAATAAGTGGTGCTGGGAAAACTGGACAGGTACATGTAAAAAGTATGAGATTAGATCACTCCCTAACACCATACACAAAAATAAGCTCAAAATGGATTAAAGATCTAAATGTAAGGCCAGAAACTATCAAACTCTTAGAGGAAAACATAGGCAGAACACTCTATGACATAAATCACAGCAAGATCCTTTTTGACCCACCTCCTAGAGAAATGGAAATAAAAACAAAAATAAACAAATGGGACCTAATGAAACTTAAAAGCTTTTGCACAGCAAAGGAAACCATAAACAAGACGAAAAGACAACCCTCAGAATGGGAGAAAATATTTGCAAATGAAGCAATTGACAAAGGATTAATCTCCAAAATTTATAAGCAGCTCATGCAGCTCAATAACAAAAAAAAAAAAACAACCCAATCCAAAAATGGGCAGAAGACCTAAATAGACATTTTTCCAAAGAAGATATACAGACTGCCAAAAAAAACATGAAAGAATGCTCAACATCATTAATCATTAGAGAAATGTAAATCAAAACTACAATGAGATATCATCTCACACCAGTCAGAATGGCCATCATCAAAAAATCTAGAAACAATAAATGCTGGTGAGGGTGTGGAGAAAAGGGAACACTCTTGCACTGCTGGTGGGAATGTGAATTGGTACAGCCACTATGGAGAACAGTATGGAGGTTCCTTAAAAAACTACAAATAGAACTACCATATGACCCAGCAATCCCACTACTGGGCATATACCCTGAGAAAACCATAATTCAAAAAGAGTCATGTACCAAAATGTTCATTGCAGCTCTGTTTACAATAGCCCGGAGATGGAAACAACCTAAGTGTCCATCATCGGATGAATGGATAAAGAAGATGTGGCACATATATACAATGGAATATTACTCAGCCATAAAAAGAAACAAAATTGAGCTATTTGTAATGAGGTGGATAGACCTAGAGTCTGTCATACAGAGTGAAGTAAGTCAGAAAGAGAAAGACAAATACCGTATGCTAACACATATATATGGAATTTAAGAAAAAAAATGTCATGAAGAACCTAGGGGTAAGACAGGAATAAAGACACAGACCTACTAGAGAATGGACTTGAGGATATGGGGAGGGGGAAGGGTAAGCTGTGACAAAGCGAGAGAGAGGCATGGACATATATACACTACCAAACGTAAGGTAGATAGCTAGTGGGAAGCAGCCGCATAGCACAGGGAGATCAGCTCGGTGCTTTGTGACCGCCTGGAGGGGTGGGATAGGGAGGGTGGGAGAGAGGGAGACGCAAGAGGGAAGAGATATGGGAACATATGTTTATGTGTGACTGATTCACTTTGTTATAAAGCAGAAACTAACACACCATTGTAAAGCAATTATACCCCAATAAAGATGTAAAAAACAAAAAAAGGATCCCATGGTGGGAGGGACAGGAAATACGCCTCGGGGAGGGGCCCTATGCTCTGCTAACAGACTATATTCCCTAACTTCTTGGGGCAGCACCAGCCATGGCACAAAAGTAGGGAAGGGAGCAGTTTATCCCAGAAGACAGGCGGAGGGGACCTTGCCAAAGTCCCAGCAAAATCCCTTAGCTGTCCAGCTTAGCACAGGCATCAGCAAAGGGACCCAACACATAGCTCTGCCCTCTGCGACTTAGTTTCCCCATCTGTATAATAATGAAGGAGCTGGCTCTTCCAGCTATTATGTTCTGTGATCTGGAGTCTAGACCTGGTTGGCAAACTATAGCCTGCAGACCAAATCAAGCCCATAGCTGTTTCTGCATGGCCTGTGAGCTAAGAATTGTTTTTACATTTTTAAAGGGCTGTAAAAAAAAGAAAGAAAATCACAAGGAAGGCTATGTGACAGAGACTGTGTATGGTCTGAAAGACCTTAAATAAACTATCTAGCCCTTTACAGAAAGGTTGCTGACTTCTGCATTAGATTATGTTGGATCTGTGCTCCTTCCCCATTAGAGTTCATAGAACTCTCTGGAACTCTGTGGGATAAGTAGGATTTCTCACAGCTGTGCAATACATCTTTAATTCTCTCCCCTCCACTGTCCTGTGGCTCCAAGGCACTCCTAGACCCTAGCATGTAGCAGATCTTTAGTCTGAATGAATGAAGTTTATGCTTCTTGCATCCTTGTAGCCTATATGCACACTACTCAGGCTGAAAAATTACTCCTGCATAATGGAGACTGTAACCATAGGCTTATATTATCCAATTAACCACCACTAAGGGCTTTACTAGTATTCCATGCTAGGCTGGTGCTCAGGGTTGGCTCTGTCCACCAAAAGCTCACAGTCCAATAAGAAAAATCAGACAAGTAACGATAATACAAGCTAGACCATGCAGAAAGGTAGAGAAAGTGAAATGCACACACAAAAGAAGGAAGCAATTAAATCTGAACAGAATTAACATGCCACTAGATAAATGGGCAAAACCAGGAAAACACAGTTCACAAAAGGGAATATACTCTAATAAAACAAATATATGAGAAAATCTTCAGCCTTACCAGTAGCCAGAAAAATGCTAATAAAAATTACAGAGATATATTTTTATGATTATTAAAATAGTAAAAATTCTATTTCAAGTCATAATGCCCAATGTTCTCAATGGTACAATGAAAAGGCTCTCTCACACAATGAGAGTGAATTGAATAACTCTTTGAAATCAATTTGGTAATAATATCATATATAAAAATTACGAACTTTGTGATCCAGTCATCCCACTTTTAAAAATTGGACCAAAGAAAATAATTCAAAATAAGGAAAAGTTTATATGCTAATACATGCAATGACTGCTATAGCAGTTATTTGGAGGCAATATAAAATCTCACCATAGGATTCTCTTCCCAGGATCCCTTTTCTACACCAGCTACCGGGTTATTCAAGGATGACCCACATTAGTAGAATGTGACCCTGACCCTAACTACACAAAAGGAGTCTGCTCCTAAGAAAGAGGGACCAGTCTCTGAGGGGTGGCTGAATTATCACATGTAAAGCTTGGGCATGGTGTGTGGGTGTTCTCTGCCATGTGGACAGGAAAATCAGAGGAAGATCAGCTGGGAAAGAAGGAAGGAATGAAGTTGACACAGACACAGGATAATACCTTATGGCATTTGCATTCCTGTTCTGGGGGTCCCCAAGGCCCAGCCAGAAGCCTACCCTTGGCTTCTGTGAGATGCTCCAGTATCATCTGCATAAAGATTCCCTTTCTGTTGAAGCTTATTTAGGTTGAGTTTCTGTCACTTAGAACCAAAAGATTAGTAACACACAATGGAACAATGTACAACCATTAAAAACTGTGATGAAGACTATGGAAGCAAATGGGAGAAAAGCCTTTTGACCTAATAAGGATAAAAAAGAAATCAGCTACAACATTACAAGCATGCTACATATTCAAAGCATGTGGACAGGACTTCCCTGGTGGCGCAGTGGTTAAGAATCTGCCTGTCAGTTCAGGGGACAGGGGTTCAATTCCTGGTCTGGGAAGATCCCACATGCCACGGAGCAACTAAGCCCGTGCGCCACAACTACTGAGCCTGTGCTCCAGAGCCCACGAGCCACAACTACTGAGCCCGTGTGCCACAACTACTAAAGCCTGTGCACCTAGAGCCCGTGCTTCACAAAAAGAGAAGTCACCGCAATGAGAAGCCCACGCACCTCAACAAAGAGTAGGCCTTGCTCGCCGCAACTAGAGAAAGCCTGTGGCAGTAACGAAGACTCAACGCAGCCAAAAATAAATAAATAAATAAATTTATTAAAAAAAAAAAAAAGAAACATGTGCACAGAAAAACTAGAAAGGAATACATAAAATGATAAAAGTTGTGCCAGCAGTGGGATATTAAGTGATTATTTTCTCTATTCCCATACTGTTGCATTGCTTTTCTTAAAGTTAAGAAAAAATTCTGAGTGAAGAGATGAGTCATAAACCAAAACACCTGTGATACTAAGTGAAATAATACCTGTTGCCCAGACAGAGGGCAGATATAGGGTCATGGAACCCAACGGAAGGATATTTTTATTACCTCCACTGGAAAGATCAGAGAAAAAGCCATGAAGGACACAACATTTGAAATGGGCTTTCAGCAATGAGAACAAGGAGCAAGGTATCCAGACAAAGAGGGAACTGAAATGGAGAGAAAGAGAAACAAAAGCTTGGAGGTGGAAGGGCACGCATGTTTGGGGAAAGATGAGCCATTCCCTCATCTTTCCCTAAACATGGTAAGAGCAGAAGGACAGAGTGAAGATCAGTAGGAAATCAGGTTACACTGCAGAGGTTTTAAAGTAGCCACCTTCGGGCCACATTGGCCTAGTTGTTTTTTATTCAGTCAACATAGTGATCACACCTTTCTAAATTAGTTGCTATGCCTTTCATCTCTAACCCTACTCCTAAATTCTGCGTTGTGATGCCAGACATGGGACTCTGTTGTTGTTGGGTTTGACCAGTTGGCGCCTTCTTAGCCTCTGCCAATAGGGGGCACTAGAGGGAGACCACAAGGTAAAGGAGTGGCGGAAACACACACTGCAGGTGGGAGTATTTGTTGATTTGGCTTTAACTTATGGGGTTGACTGTTCACATACTATATGATCCAGCAGTCCCACTCCAAGATATGTCTTTGAGAAACTCTTCCATTCACACTGGGAGACATGTCCAAGAATGGTCATAGCAGCATTATTCATCAGAGCAAAATACTAGAAGCAAACTAAATGTCCAGCAGCAAAAGAATAGATCAATAATATGTGGCATTCCACACAATGAAATATTATACAGTGGGGAAAATGAATTAACTATAGCTACATGTATCAACACAGATGGATTTTAGAAAAAAACATTGAGTTTAAAAAAGAATGCACACGGGCTTCCTGGTGGCGCAGTGGTTGAGAGTCCGCCTGCCAATGCAGGGGACACCGGTTCGTGCCCCAGGCCGGGAGGATCCCACGTGCCGCGGAGCGGCTGGGCCCGTGAGCCATGGCCGCTGAGCCTGCGCGTCCGGAGCCTGTGCTCCGCGACGGGAGAGGCCACAGCGGTGAGAGGCCCGCGTACCGCAAAAAAAAAAAAAAAAAAAAAAATCAAAAAAAGAATGCACAAGGGCTTCCCTGGTGGCGCAGTGGTTGAGAGTCCGCCTGCCGATGCAGGGGACATGGGTTCGTGCCCCGGTTCTGGGAGGATCCCACATGCCGCAGAGCGGCTGGGCCCATGGGCCATGGCCGCTGAGCCTGCGCGTCCGGAGCCTGTGCTCTGCAACGGGAGAGGCCACAGCAGTGAGAGGCCCGCGTACTGCCAAAAAAAAAAAGTATAAAAAAAAAAAAAAGAATGCACAGAAGATAATATAGATTATAATACTACTTGAAGTTCAGATGCTGGCAAAAGTAAATAACGTATGGCTTTGGGATCTATACATGTGTGCTAAAACTATTACAAAATAGGAAGGAAATGACAAACAACGAAATCTGGGTCGTGGTCACCCCTGGGGGAAGCAAGAAGATAAGATAGGGAAGATGCACCCAGACACATGCAAGAATGCCAGGAAAATTCTAGTTCCAAAGGTGGGTGGTGGGTCACAGGTGCTAATTTTAACATTATGCTTTTCCATGAGTAAATACATCACAAATATCTGTGTGTGTATAGACATATATGCATATACATATAATTACATAATAAACATCTTGAAAAAATTCAATCACAAACTAGCTTGTGACCAACAAGTAGTATCCATAGGTGGTCCCTGTGGGCTCTGCCCACAAACATGGGCTCTGCCCCCTGCTGAGGGCCAGGAGTGGATGGAAGACGGTGGGCTGGACCCTGGCCAGCACCACGTCCAGGCATCCCACCTGTCTGCTGCATCCACAGGCATGGCCACTCCTGAGGGGAGCAGGGAAAGCCCTGGCCTAGAAGTCTGGGCCCCTGGGTTTCCAGCTCTGCCTCTAATTACTGGGTGACTTTGGTCTGGCCCTCCTGCCCAGTCTTAGTTTCCCCATTTGTTCAATGGGTGGTCAGAGCAGGTGCTTGCTCAGAGCCTTTGTTCTTAGTGTTATTGACTGACCTGGTTTCTTGATGGCAAGATCTGCTGGGAACTTGACAGTCCTGCCATGACCTGGGGGACTTTGAGCAAGTTACTTGACTTCTCTCTGCTTAGTTTCCTCAAGTGTTACATGAGGATGGAACTAGTATCTGTCTCATAGGGTTTTTGTGAGGATTGAAGGAAATGAAACTTGTAAAGTATCTAGCACATAATCTAGAAAGAGGGAGTTCCTAATAGATGACAGCCATGGTGAGGAAGACCAAGCAGCCAGGTAACCACACCACGCCTTAGAGGGTGTCTTCCCACATTGCCTCACTCCAGGAAGTGACACCCGGCCAGGCTATCTCCAGCTTTAGCTTTAGCCATAGTTGAAACTGATCACATCACTCTTGCCTTCTCTTTATTACCTCCTTAGCCTGGCATCCAATCCCCTCCAAAGCCAAACCCCAACCTCCTGCCCTGACTTCTCCCTCATGTCACCCTATAATGTGGCTCATTCTTTGGATGCTCCCTCTGGCTCCTGCACCACTCCCATCCCCTATCTGGGACATCATTTTCCCAACCCTGTCTCTCCTGGGCCAAAATTCTCTTCCATTGAGGTTCAGTAGGAATGGGCCCTCTTCCAGGGAGCCTTCTCTGATTTCGGCAACTAGGGATATAACCATGCCCTTGTTCCACACCCTCGACCCCTCACACCCACCCCAGCTTTTTGTCCCTGTCTCAGGACTACAAGCTCTGCACCCCAGCATCGCAGCTGTTTGTGTCTGCCCCAGCTGACAGAGAGGCCCTGGAGAGCATGGCTGCATCTGACAGTGTCTGATTGTAGTCTGCTACACCGGCGTGGATTATGGCTTCACTTCAAAAGGAGGGTGCTAGTCCTATTCACGGCCCTTGTGGATAAGAGGCCTGAGGTTTGCTCCACAGCTCACAGGGCACAGGAACTATTTCATACTTTCTATAATAAAGCCATTTGCCCACACATGTCCATGGTCGACAAGAAGTCCCTCCACCTCCCTTGGATGGTACAAGAAGCCCCCAGGTTTACACAGTCCAGGTCTTGGGGCCTCTGCCCCTCATGGTCACAGCTGCCTATGTTCTTGCTCAGACCTGTAGGGCCATCCAAAATCAGGTCACTCTGCTGGTCATTCTACTCCCTTCTGCCCCAAGAAATGCCATCAGGGTTGGGAGACAGTCTCTGCTGAGGCTCCTGGGGTTCCTGGGCTCCCATGCAGTCACCCCCACCCCAGGCCACTCCCCCAGGAGCCACACTGTGGTGAGGTTCAGGCCTCCCCATGCAATTAGGAACCCAACCCCCCCCCAGGGTAGAGAATGGGGAGGGAAAACAGGCAGGCAGTGTATCCTAGGGTTGCGCACTCCTTTTTCCAACCCCCAGAGCACAAAGCCTCACACCCTCTCCTCAGACCCCCTGGGGTCACCATCCCCATTCAAGGAGAGCCTCAGTTAACCTCCACGAGGCCAATTCTCTACTCTGGCCAGAAGACACCAGAAAACCTGCTTCCTTCCCCAGTGAATGGTTAAACAAAAGGCCCAGACCTTTGGAAAAACAGACAGGTTCCTCCCTGGGTAGAGATATCAGGGCTATGGTAAAGCCTGGGGAGAAAATGCTTTTGTTCCTTCTGCAAAGCCTACAATAGTCAACAAAACAAGACACCAATTAATTTCTCAATAATTCTGTCTGTTGCATAGCCAGTGTTAGCCAAAATCCAATCTAGCCTACTTTAAAAGAATAATTCTTATCTGCCCCATCCCATAAAATACAAGCTAAAAGGAGAGAAAGCTGCAGACAGCAGGTAAGTAATAATCTTCAGAGTGGCAGGAAAAAGACTGTCTCCTCTGTGAGAGAGTTGTTGAAATGCATCCTGGTTCCCTCTGAGCTCTGTGGTTGGCTGAGGAATGAGCCCAGAGATAACCAGGCCCTCATCCTGGAACCTGGGAATGTCACCTGATATGGCAAAGGGGCTTCACAGATATGATTACGTTAAGGGTGTTGAGTTGGGGAGATTATCCTGGATTATCTAGGTGGGCTCTAAATGTGATCACAAGGAAGCTTATAAGAGGGAAGCAGAGGGAGATTTACACAGACCAGGAAAATGCAATGTGACCTCGGAGGGAGAGTTTGGAGTGATGCAGCCACAAGCCAAGAAACGCCCACAGCCACTAGAAGCTGGAAGAGGCAAGGAAATGGAGCATCCCCTGGAGCGTCCTGAGGGAATGGGAGTTAGCCTGATAAGATTCAATTTAGACTTCTGACCTCTAGAACTCCAAGAGTATAAATTTCTGTTTCTTAAGCTACTAAGTTTGAGGTAATTTGTTAGAGCAGCCACAGGAAACTAAGACAAGCCCTGACTGCCAGAAACCTGACCTCAGTGACAGCAACTTTCTTAGCCTCGGAGGGCTGGATAATTAGTTTCCCTTGACTTATCTATAGGGGATAAAGAATATGCATCTAGGAAGAAGAAGGGAAGTGAAACTGAATAGGTAAACTGAGGCCAGATCATGAAAGACCTTAAATGACAAGCTAAAGACTATGGTCCTTACCCTGAAGATTGTGGGAAGCCATAGGTTTGCAATAGGGAAATGATATGAATAGTTTTTTTTAAAATACACCTCAGTTCAGTAGAGAAGGAAATGAGAGGCACAAAACCATATGCCAGGGTACAGGAAACAGGTGACTGCAATAACACAGGGAAGAGATGAGGATGAATGGAGCCTGGAAGAGAGGTCAGGTGGAGGAATGCCCGCAAAGGCCTTAAATCTGGCAGAGAAAGTGAAGAGAAGGTATGCAGGACAGCAGGTAATTTCCAAAAAGGACAATGCAGGTTCCGTCTTATTTAGATGACATATACAGGAAAAGGAAGCCATTTGATCACACCTTTCTGGATATGTTTTTAAATGGCAAAAGCCAACCAAAATAATTCACTTAAAAAGAGAAACTTTTAAATTCCAAGAAGACCAGCGCAATTCTGACTGATCCAACAATCAGGGAAAGCCAGCTTGCACACTTCACTTTTGACCCAAATTTTGAAGAGCATCCAGCTGCATTTCACATGGGCCTCGTGTGATCAACCCAGGCACACAGATGTGGGGCTTTTACAAGGGAAGCGGCTGGGGAAGGAGGAAGATCCTTCAGGCTGGGATGCAGGAGCTCATGGGTTCAGTCCTGGCTTTGCCACTGGCTGTGTGGCTTCAGGCAAGTCCTTGCCCCTCTCTGGGCCTGTCTCCCCCTAGTCAGCAGTGTTAAAACTGGGTGGCAGAGCTCTCGAATTCTGAAGAGGCACCCAGCAGCCATACAGTCCTGGGAACTGTAGGGAGAGGGTAGGAGTCCCTATCGTGCCCTGAGGAGGGCTGGCCATATGTTGTCTTCCTTTAGCTGACATTTATGACTACTCGCTATTTGCCAAGCACTGTTCTAAGGCCCTACTTATAGTATGTGTTTGGCACAGGAGGAAACTGAGGCACAGAGAGATGAAATGGCTTGTTCAAGGCTGCAGAGCTGAGAGAGGACAGACCTGGGATATGAACACACATAGTCTGGCTCCAGGGCCTGTGGTTTCAGAGGCCTGTTTCATGTGCCAGGTTATGTGCTCTCCCTCCTCTGTGCTCACAGAGCCCCAGGTTGTCCTCCATCTCACCCCTCTAGCACACTGTCCACTTAGCCCTTCCCAGTCACACTGGGAGCACTTTGAGGATCAGGACTGAGTCAGGTTTATCTCTGTCCCTCCACAGCACTGCCTGGCCACGGGCTTGGCTCTTGCTGACTGTTACTGAGGGGCTATCGAATGAAGCTTTAAATGGAGTCAGAGGGAGCCCAGCAATGAAGTGGGTTCTCTGCCCACTCACTGGGCACTGCCTCTGTACCAAACCCCTGTACTGGTGCTGTGGATGAAGAGAGGAATCCAACAGGCCCCTGACCTCCGGAAGCCCAGCCTGGCCAAGTAGACAGATCTGGAAGCTGATAACGAAACCCTGTATGCTACTGTCTAGTGTCACCCAGACAAACCCCACTGCACTGGGGATATAATAACGGGATCAATGAAATCTGC
The DNA here is from genome assembly GCF_964374135.1 of Grampus griseus. Taxonomy (NCBI): domain Eukaryota; kingdom Metazoa; phylum Chordata; class Mammalia; order Artiodactyla; family Delphinidae; genus Grampus; species Grampus griseus. Next base: position 34,548,217 of record NC_139000.1, read on the forward strand.
CTATGCCCCTGACAGCCACCACACCCAGCCCCGGACTTGGAGCCTGGCTGGCCATGGGGGAGGGCAGGTAGAGGGCGACACCGGCAGGCCAGCCCCCCTTCCTCTGCCGCAGAAGGCCCTTCCTTCCCTCATTCAGCCAGACATGATCAAGCAGTGCCGGGGCAGGCCCTGGAGGGCACAGACAAGATGGATCAGACACATTCCCTGCCCTTAGGGATTTCACAGGCCAGTGGGCATGGTGAGCTGTGGACACATAACTGTCCCACTAACACACAAGACTCAGACACTGGCAAAGCACCTCCAGATGCCAGGCTGGAGAGACAGATTCATGGATCACAACTGCTAAACACACATTTAACCAAATCTTGATTTTACAGGTACAGAAATTGTGTGCCAAAGTAGGGAGGGGCCTTGCCCACGGTCACACAGAGACCAGTGGCAGAAGCAGGACAGGAACCCAAGCATTCTCTCCCTCTTCACACCCCACTCCTTTCCCCAGTTTGGAAGGTAGAAATCTTCCCCAAATCTCAGCAACTGCTCTCCCAGCAGTTGCTGAGATCTGGGGAGCAACAGACAAAAGAACTCCATGCTCCCATTCCCGACACCCACCCCCCCAGGCCCACATGAACAGCAGCCACAGCCCTGGTGCAGCCACTGCTCTCACACTCATCCTAGACCAGGGCCTGCCTGGGGACCTGGCCCCTGACCTTCACATCTGCTCCCAGAGCCCCAGGACCTTGTCACCTGCTGAGGCACTTCTGTCCAGTGCGGGAATCTCCGGGAAGGGGAGGAGGAGGAGGTGGGAGCTCCCACTTGCTGAGCACCTACTAGGTGCTGGGATAGGGCTAAGACCTTCCCACGTATTGTCTCCATTCATCCTCACGACTCTCGTCTAGGTGGGTAGGATGACCCCGTCTTTCAGATAAGGAGACTCAGGCTCAAAGAGGGGCTGCAGGGGTCACTGGTGGCCAGTCACAAAGCTCTGCAAGCAAGAAGGGGACTCGGCATCACCCTAAAGACCTGAAGGACCCACCGTCCATTTGTGAACACCATTTCCTGTAGCTTTGTTCCCTCAGTCACGGCTGTGCTTCCTTCTACAAGTGCAGGACTACAGGTTCACAAAGCATGCTCTCATCAGGCGTCTCTCTGAGCCCCAAGGTCCTATGAAGGAGGAGTGGGGAAGTCAGCCTCCCGTTTCACAGACGAGCAAGCTGGGGCCCAAGAGCCAACAGGTGGTCAAGCTGACCCAGGTCTCCCTGGCCAGAGTTCTCTGAGAAGCCTAGACCCAAAGTTAGTTTTTGCCAGGAATTATTTTGGGGTTCATTGTGATCCTGGGTTGAGATGGCAAGAAAGGAGAAAGCTGCTAATAGCTTTTCACCAAGGAGGAGAGGTAGTACGGGCATGAAGCAGGGTTCAGGGTAGGTCAAGGATTCCAGACAGAGACACATAGTCTGGGTCCCTCAGCCCTGACTCACACTATTGGTCAGACACAGTCGTTCAGGACCATGGGTGTCCCCAGATGGAGTCAGTATCATCACCTAAACAGGCCTCATTCTCAGGCCCCATTCTCAACCCCCTTTATAGTACAAGTAGATGCTATAATGGGTTGCAGAGGGCTGGGCACAAGCCGATACTGGGAGAGTCTTGTCAGTATGTTGAGGCAACAAAAGGGGCTCCCAGAGGTAGTGTGTGTGGTTGGCAGGAACATGGGCTCTGGAAGCAGATGGAATGTAACCTCAGGTAAGGGGCATAGCACCCAAGAACCTCAGTTTCCTCATCTGTAAGATGGGGATGATAGGTACCACCTCCAAAAGGCTGTGAGGACTGATGAGTTAATGCACGTAAAGCACTGAGCATGGTGCCTGGTGAGGAGGGAGAACTCAGAGGACAAGAGCTGCTGGGAGTAGTAACAGCACCATGAGTGGTATCAAGAGTGGTGTCCCGGAACGGATAAAGGCCACAGGTTTCGGACTGGGTCTGCAGGGCCTTGGGGCTCTGAGGAGTTACCGCAGAGCTCAGGGGCCACTAGACATGGTGGAATCAGGAAGGGCTGTGCCTAGCAGGGAGCAGAGCCTGGGGCAATTCAACTAATACAGAGGCTACCTTATCAAGTATGTAAATAATATAAAAAGTAGGTGCTTGATGGTGTGAACCTTAGTATAGTACAGTCAGCAGTGTCTCATGGCACCCTGCCTTTCCCCCCATGCAATGCAAGGGGTCTAGGGATGTAGGGAATTGCCAAATGTTTTTGCTCATTCCCTGTTCCCAGTACCTAGCACAGAGCCAGCCACCTAGTAGGTCCTCAATAATTTTTGTTGGATGAAAGAAAATTCAGGCATGGCTCTGACTCCAGTCAAAGGAGAGCCTTTTTTTTTTTTTTTTTTTTGGCCGCACTGCACTGCATGCGGGATCTTAGTACCCTGACGAGGGATCGAACCCGTGCCCCCTGCAGTGGAAGCGCAGAGTCTTAACTACTGGACCGCCAGGGAAGTCCGAACTTCTCTCTTCTGTTTTACATAATAGGCTTCAATGTAGATTTTCCTTTGAATGAAAAAGGGTTTTTAAAAAAATAAAATTGAAATCCAATGATGTAGTTCATGCTCCTCCTTTTACAGAAAGTCGGAAGGACTTGCCCAAAGGCACACAGCTCAGCAGCTCGGTCAGAGTTCCCACAGACTCAGGCTTTCTCCTCCACCCTGCTAGGTCATCTTCCAGGATGCTGAAGCTATGGGCCCAAGAGCAGGACTGGGCTGGGCACTGCTGGAGATGAAGCCTCTGGGTGCCTGGTGCCAGGAGTGCAGGGAGGGTGAGGATTTTCCAATCACTCCCATCGCTGGAAATGGACCTTGAGTGCAGTCAGAGATGGCATCCAAGATTTACGCACCAGGATGTTTATCATCATGTTATTTATAATATCGAAAAATTGGAAACGACCTAGAAACAGTTTAATAAATTATGCCACAACCTTTCAGTGGAATATAATGCAGCTATCTAAATTCATCTCTTTGGAGACTGTTAAATGATAAGTTAGAATCAAGGCAAGATTCAAACCTCTTAAGGCTGACACCAATTTTTAAAAATACATATATACCAAAAAAAAAAAAGGCTGTTGGAAATATATCCTAATGTTAAGAATGGTTATTTCTGGAGAGGTTGGAAGGGGGTGGTTAATAGGTGATTTTTTTTTCTCCTACATATTTTTCTGTATTTTCCAAATTTTCTACAATAAGCTTTAGAATCAGAAAGGGAAAAAAATTAAGATTCCCTGACCAGGGCCAGGTCCCCCTAAGAGGGTCAAGTCTCACTCATCCTTTGATCCAGTGAATATTCACTCAACATCTTGTTTCAGGCCCTTGTGTCTCCAGACATTGGAAATGTCTCAGCTTAAAGGCATACAAATGTCATTTTTAATCAATTTCATGAGTCAGTCACCATATATTAATAGGCTGTCTCTTAATTGCTCAACCAACAATTAGAGATTCTGAAAATGATGTAGTGCGTATTTTGCATTTAGGAAAGCAATTTGAATGTTCAAGCTTTAAAGCTCCAAAAGATAGTATTTGTGCCTTTTGCACACTGTAGACTGCTCTTTATCTTCTAAGAAGGAATCATGACAACTCTCTCCCCTGCATAGACTGAAGGTTCTTTTTTCTTCCACCTGATCTTATCACTGGTGCTAAAAGTCCCTGGTATACTGTGTGATTTTGAACCAGTCCCTTGACCTTTCTGGACTTTAGCGTCCCCTTCTGTAAGGGCTTTTCCAGCAGGAGATTCTTAGCTTCTCTGTTTCTTTGGCGGTAGGCAGCTTCCAGTGTCAAAATTAAGAGTTTCAGCCTCCAGACCCCTTGACTGCATCCTTACAAGATACCCCTCAAATTCTGGGCTGTTGATTTCCATATCCAGACTTCCAGGCATTTCAGAGAAGAAGTGGCATCCTTCAGGGGTGATGCTAAGATAAAATCAGCATCCTAAATGTGCAAATCATTCTGATCTAAATCTTTGTGGGCTCCCAGTGCCTCATTAAACATCCAAGGCCCCCAGGCTCTGAATCACAGCTCCTCTTCCCTCGCAGCCCTTCAAGAGGACTTCTGATTACCCCATAAATTACATGGTGTCAGAGGGTACCTGCAGGCTCTTCATCTTGCAATCCAGCCACCAACGTTTTTATGGGATATGGATCCTGCCAGGCTCCTACTCTCCTCCATCCCCATGGTTACCAGGGAGGGCCCAGCAGAACATCTTTCTTGGACGTTCACTGGCTCACTCTCCACTGATGTCTCTCCCCTCCCAGGAATGCATTAAATCCTCTGGAATGGAGAGTTCTTTCTACCAGAAGCCTTTGTTCTCAGCTCTCCTGCCAAAATGAAGTCTAGGTGGCCCATGGATCCTGCTGCCTCAGTGAAACTGACTGACTTTCCAAACACTCTTACCCCTCTTAGGAGCTCAAAGGGGCTTTCCCAGTGGCCAGACCCCAAATAGTAGCCATAGTGACCAGCCAGCCAAGCACGAAAATGATGGAGCCATAAAAACATCAGGTCAGGGAAGCTGTAAAAACATCAAATGTAAAGAAGGTCAACACCCTCTCAGCTCACACCCTAGGCTCAAAATCTCTGTCTCTCAGCTCCAAGGGGCTTGCCTTTGATTCCCGTGTCTGGAATGCCTCCATCTCACCCCTCTGGCCACTTAGGTCCATCGCCCACCGTGTTAACTTGGGTTTTCCCAGATGTTGCACATGAGACAAGCATTCAGGCGTTAATAATATATTTGGGAGGTGAGCTCAGGAAGCACCTACTGGAGGCAGGGAAGGGAAGGCAGCCAATAAGGCGGCGTGGTCCAGCCTCAACCCACTGGGGAGCCTGGGGGTCAGAGTTCTCCATCCCCCTCGGTCATTGGTTGGAGGCTGCTGGGGAGGACACTTAGTTCTCTGGCACTTCTGACCTGCCATGGGCTCTGGCCAGCAGGATAAGCCCCTGGGAAAAGAGATGCAGATGCTAACACTGGAAATCAGGTGTTCATCACAATGGGAAGGGCAAAGGAATCATCTCCTACAGCTTCTTAGACACTTGGCAAGCAGCTTATCTCCCCTGGGAAGCTGTTCTGGCTACCACATCCTGTACCGAGTTAGGCCAACTTGATCCCCTTTCATAACCTTGCCTCCATTCGGGGGAAGAGGGAATGTGTGGACACTGGGCCCCAGGGAAGAAAGTGAGTGCCCTAACAGCCAGTGGCTATGAGGATAGGACCCACCTGCTAATATCACCAGGTATGACGGTCCTTCTCCAACCTGATGCCCCTCCATTCCCAAGGTGATACATTTGTTCTCGCAAGAAAATTTGGGGAACCCAGATGCTTGATGATGCATCTCTAGTGGCGGCCTTCCCTTCCCTGCCTTCCCTTCTCAGTCTCCTACTACTTGCACTCAGGTCCACCTCTGGGGAAACCAAACAAAGGTAGCAGGCAATGGGCAGAAATGGTCAAAGAGGTGAGATGGGGGCACCTTTTGGAGAAGTCTGTATACCAAGACTGAATAATATAAAAATGTCAGTCCTTCCCAAATTAAATTCTCTGCTTAATATAATTCAATCAAAACCACAGTGGAACATTTAGAACTTAGTTTTTAAAAGGAATTTTAAGTTAGTGTATCAGTTTCCTGTTGCTGCTATAACAAATTGCCAAAAACTTAGTGTCTCAAAATAATACAAATTTCCTCTCCTACAGTTCTGTAGGGCCAGAAGTCTGAGGTGAAGCTTAAGGAGCTAAAATAAAGATGTTGGCAGGGCTTGTTCCTTCCAAAGGCTCCAGAAGATAATCTGTTCCTTGTCTTTTCCAGCTTCTGGAGGCTGCCTACATTTCTTGGCTTGTGGTCCCATCATCTTCTCTCTCTGCTACTCCTGCCTCCCTCTTATAAGAAGCCTTGTGATTACACTGGGCCAATTTGGATAATCCAAGACACTCTTCCCATACCAAGATCCTTAAATTAATTACATCTGCAAAATCCCCTTTGCCATGTAAGGTAACATTCACAGGTTGCAAGGATTAGGACACAGACATCTTTGGGAGGCCATTATTCAAGCCTACTACAGTTAGATTAGACAAATAAATGAATTGGAATTGCTAAGAAACTTTTGATGAAATAAAGGGAAATGAAAGTAAACTTGCTTACTTGATAAATAAACTCTAAAACTCTAATAGTTAAAAGTATACTATGTGTAGAAACATCAGCAGTAACACAGTAGCATAGAAATAGATCCAATTATATGTTAAAGATTGGTTTAAGATAAATGTGTTAAATCAAGTAAGTGGGGAAAGAAAGGAGTGATTATTCAATATATAGTTCAGTTGGTTAATTATATGAGGACAAACAGTTTCCTTACAACTTAAAACAAAAAAAATTATAGGTAGATTAAAGAGTTTAATGTTTAGGAGTTTAATCAGTAAAGTAGTAGAAGGAAATATAAGTAAAAAGTTCAGAGATGAAGAACACTGAGCCCAGCATGTTGTCTATGCTGACCATGAATTTTTATTCTGACTCACAAATTCCTTCCCACCTCTCTCATCTTTGTAGCCACCACCATGACCTAGAGTCCTAGCCTTTCAGTTCTCAGTCTACACTACCCTCAGTCTTTTCAACCATGGCCTCCCCCCACGTTCTCATGCAAGAGATTGACTTGATAATCTGGTATCAGTCAATAACATCCCAGAAGGTCAAAGAGCCTGAGGCAATAAGGGTTTCCCTGATATGTATAAGAATGTGCTATCCATCAAATGAGCAGAGAAGAGGGACAGGCAGTTCAGAGAGATGAAATTCAGTTAATTAACAAACATATATAAAAATTCAACTTCATGGGTAATAAAAAAAATCCAAATGAAATTAAGGCCCTATTTTTATCTACAAAATTAGCAAAAATTAATTTTTATTAACAAACCCAAGCTGATAAGAGTATAATGAAATTGGGGGTACTATGTATTGTACTGTCCCTTGAGAAAGCAATTTGACAATATGTATTGGGGCATAAAAATGTCCACGCTATTGACCCAGCAATCCATCTTCTGAAATGGTACACTAAAGAAAAAAGTCTAAAAGAGAAGAGAAAAAAGCTTTATGTACAAAGATGTTCACAGTCATTTGGAAACAACATAAATAACCCACAAGAATATAGCTGAATAAATTAGGACACATACATAAAATGAAATATTCTGTAGGCCTTAAAAGAGTGTGACTCATTAAAATGGAAAAGCAATTGACTGAAAAATGATCAGCCACCCTTGTGATTAAATAAATGCAATTATAGCAATAAAGATATCCCATTTTTCACTTTTCAGACTAGTAAAGATTAAAAATTTTGTTAATGTCCTCTTGGGAAAATGGGAGCATGCTCATTTACTGTTCGTGGGAGTGTAAATACTGTGTGTGTGGGGGGGTAAACTGTCCAAGCATACAGAAAAATATGGACAGGAATATAATAAACACCTGCATATCTCCAACTCAAATTTTGAAATGTTATCATCTATAGCACTTCTCCAAAAAGCAATTTGCCATTATCTATCACTCTTTTAAAAGTATATACTCTTATATACTCCAATAAGTCCATTTAATAATATATATTCTCGGGCTTCCCTGGTGGCGTAGTGGTTGAGAGTCCGCCTGCCGATGCAGGGGACGCGGGTTCGTGCCCTGGTCCAGGAAGATCCCACATGCCGCGGAGCGGCTGGGCCCGTGAGCCATGGCCGCTGAGCCTGCGCATCCAGAGCCTGTGCTCCGCAACAGGAGAGGCCACAACAGTGAGAGGCCCGCGTACCACAAAAAAAAAAAAAAAAAAAACAATAATATATATTCTCTTTGAATGTATATATTGTTACATACTCCAATAATTCAATTCCTAGGAATTTACTGTACAAAAATAGTTCTTTCTGCACACAAAGATACCTGTAGTAAAATGCACACTGAAGTATTATTTCTAATGGCAATAGATTGGAGACAACAGTAAGTTCATGCAGTGGAGAACTGGTTGAACAGACCCTGCTCCAGTCCACAATAGAACACCACCCTTTTGGAACAGAATGAGTGATCTCAATACATGCTAATAAGGAAGTATCTCTAAGATACATCATTGAGTGAAAAAAGCAAGGTGCAGAACAGAATGCACTCTAGGATCTCACTTGTCTATTTTAAAATATATGTATATATACACTTACATATTCATGAAAAGTTTGGGGAAGAATTCCCAAGAAAACTTTTAAAAACAGTTATACCTTGATGAAGGCAGCCTGGGGGAAATGGAAAAGACCTTTATTTTATATGTTTATTCCTTTCTGAATTATTTGCATTCTGTTTTATCGTATACAAATGTTATTTTTGTAATTAAAAAACTAATTTTAAAAGATAAGTATAAATACTCTAAGGCAAGTGGGAAATACATATGCTGTAATATTAAGTCACCAAAACAATAAAAAACAAGATGGATTGTGCACTCTGCATGTAGCATGGCTGTGTGCAGGGGGTCTTTTGGAGACAAAGGTAATCCTGCTGCCTCTGTCCTTCATTCCAGCCCTGCCCATGTCCTCCAGCCTTTTCTCCCCTTCAACCTCTCCCTTAAGCACTAACACTAACACATGATCAAGTGTCTCCTCATTAAGACAACAAAAACAAAACAAAAACTCACCGACCTCTCTGGTTCCCTCACTCTCTTGTTCCTTTCATAGCCCCTCCAAGCTGGCTTCCATCCCACCCATCCCTGGCTTTTTGCAAGCTCATCAGTGGCTTAATTGCTAAGTCATGGACACCTTTCCACTACTGATTCACTGGAGCTATCTGCAGTGAATCACATCATCACTTCCTCCTTGAAATGTCTCCTCCTGGGGCTTGGGTTGACCTGGACCCTTCCTGCTTGTCATGGCTCCTGGAAGACCCTTAATGGCCACTCTTCTGCCCATACTCTTGCCCTGAACTTGGGCAGGTTGAGCATTGAGCCTTAGTCCTCTCCTCTCGTCTCTCTACCGTCTCATCCACTCCTCTAGCTTCAGAATCACCGTTGTGCAGTGAAGCTGCCCAGACATAGCCCGTGGATGCTGTTGTGTTCATTGGCCCACATGCACCCCCAGCAACAATACCCCACTTCTACTTTAGAGAATTCCTCTCTCCCTATTCCACATGGTCATAGTGCAACTGCCAATCATAATGGCAGCCCTCCCTTTGCCCCAGTGCTGGGTACCCTTATCCAGTCCTGGCCAATCAAAGTTCTCCCAGGACTTCACTGCTGGCAGAAATTAGCCTCTTTCCACTGAAGATACTAAGCCTATCTGATAGAGAGAGGCTACATGAAGAATGAAGCCAAGCAGAGACCACAGCAGAACTGGAATGTGAACAGACAGACAAAGCTCCAGCAACTTCACTGAACCCCTAGATGCAGCCACATCTAACAGGATCATCATCCTTTGGACTTACATGAGCCAAACAATTGCTTTTGGCTTCACATAGTTAAAGTTGGGATTATGTCTCTCACAACTAGAAAAACCCTGGCTAATATACTCCCAAATCTATACCCGAGACTTCAAATTCATAAACACAACAGTCTTCTGGAAATCTCCACTTGGGAGCCACCGTGCACCTCAGGCCAGAACTAAACATGTCTTCCCCTCCCCCAGCAGACCTGCTCCTCCATCTGTGTTTCTTTTCTCAGCCTCTCCAGCCGCTAGACACCCAGGCAAAAACTGAGCCAACAGGAAGCTTAAAATGACAGCTCTTTCTACTCTGTTTGAGATTTTCCAATTCAATTGTTAAAGCATCAAATATTCAGTTGTACAAGCTCCAGGAAACTAGGTTAAAATGGCATCCTTAGAAAGACTGAGGATCAGCTGAACAGGACCTGTGCGCTGATGCCTCAAGCAACCGCTTTCCAAAAGGTTAGACTTGCTCCCACTTCACTGGCCCAGAAATCATTGCTAATTAAGTCCACACATATTGGATTTCACTCTTCTCAAACCTAATACTTTTAGCTAATGGCAGTCTCAACACTGCCATTAGAAGTGACTTGCTAATCACTACACACCTCCCGCCCCATCACTCCACTCTTCAAGAATATTCTGTGCATCTCCGTCACCAAAATGCTCCAGCCATCCGAGATCCAAGCCATTCCCTAGACATAATGCACAGGTTCCTGCTCCTGGGGCTGCTCTGACTCTGGTCCCTCATCCTTCTATTTCACCTCTTCTCCGCTTCCATTCTCCCAAGGTGTGGCTCAAACTCTGTCTCATCCAGGATGTCTTTGGTGACTCCTTCATGCCCAATTAGGAAAAAATGTCCTCTTATTCCAAAACCCAAAGTACTCATTTGTATCTCTAATGCCTCTGAGAACATATTGCCTTTGGCCTGTGTGTTTGCACAGCTCTTCTCTCCAGGGAGGTTGCCAAGTCTACTTGAAGCCTCGCCTGAGGCTGGATGGACGTCTTCCTCCTCCAGCTCCCACTGCAACGGGGAACGTCTCCTCACACTCACTGCCTATCACAGTGACTGTCACTACCTTTTCCCAAATCTGGCTCTCCTCTTGGAGTGCAGGGCCAGGCAGACTCATCTCTGTCTTCATGACAAGACCAGAAGAAGGACCCCTGATGCCTTTGCCTGATGCCCTCTAATACTATCTCTCTAACCGGATGCCCAGGTGCCTATGGGAGCTTCAATCAATTGAACTCAACCCGAAAGGAGCAGTTGCTGCTTTATCTAGGGCAAGAGAGGCAAGAGGACACAGTGGAACTCCTCTGAGGGCACCAGCAATCAAGGCTAAATGTGTGGGCCTGGTCACCCCTTCAACTGCTGACAACCCCTGCCCTGGGATCCTGATGGCAGGTTTGCACAAGCGCATCACACTGAAAGCTGCCAAGGCTTCTCCCTTAGAAACACTTCGGGAGCTTGAAGAAAAATCAGGGAAGACAAAGAGGAGTGGTCTGAGAAGAGGAGAAAAATCAAAAGAGCCAGGTGTCAAGGAACCAAGGAAAGAGTTTCAAGAAAAAGAGAGTGATCTGCAGGGCCAAACGCTGCATCCGAGGAGAGGTCTGGAGAAGGAGCCTGAAGGCACTGGCTCCCCTGACCTAAAGGAAGGGCAATCTGGCCCGCAGGGATGGGGAGGGCGGGATAAGTGCAGAGCAGCTGGACTCCTTCAGACCTGCCCCCATAACTACTAGGAGGAGAAACTCTCTAATGTCACTTCCTTCCACCTGCAAAGTCCTCTCTACCTTCACTGCCCAGCTTGATATCACCTCTCCACTAAGCTGTCCCCGGATGTCCCCAGGTGGGAGGGATTGCCCTGTCCTCTGAGCCTAATGCTTTGACTCTTGTCAAAACACATTCATCCTGCTGCACATCAGTTATGTGTGGTCTATCCTGCCCTCTAAGCTATGAGAGCAAGACAGATGGCAAGTGGGGAGGAGGAAGGGCAGCAACTCCTGTAAACCCACTGTGTGCCAAGTCCAGGTCCAGGATGCTCTCTCCGCCTCTGGTCTGAAAGATCCCGAGGGCTGAGAAGCCTGAATGCACACACCCCAGGCTTTGAGGGTGAGGTTCAAAGCAGCAATCAGAGGCAAGATATTTCTTTTCCTTTTAAAAATGTAGGCACAAAACCACAATGAGGTACTACCTCACACCCATTAGGATGGCTACTATGAAAAAGAAAACAGAAAATAGTGAGTGTTGACTGGGATGTGGAGAAACTGGGACCTTATGCACAGTGATGGGAATGTAAAATGGTACAGCTGGTGTGGAAAGCAGTATGGCAGTTCCTCAAAAAGTTAAATGTAGAACTACTATATGATCCAGCAATTCCACTTTTGGGTATATACCCAAAAGAATCGAAAGTAGGGTCTCAAATATTTGCATACCCATGTTCACAGCAGCATATTCACAAAAGCCAAAAGGTAGAAGCAACCCAAGTATTCCACAGATGGACGAATGGATAAGCAAAATGTGGTATATACATACAATGGGGTGTTATTCAGCCTTAAAAGGAAGGAAATCCTGTCACTGCTATAACATGGAGGAAACTTGAGGACATTATGCTAAGTGAAATAAGCCATTCACAAAAAGGCAAATACTGTATGATTCCACTTATACGGAGTACCTAGAATAGTCAGACTCATAGAGGCAGCAAGTAGAATGGTGGCTGCCAGGAACTGGGGGGAGGGGAGGATGAGAAGTTATTGTTTAGTGGGTACAAAGTTTCAGTTTTGCAAGATGAAAAGAGTTCCGGAGATTGGTTGCACAACAATGTGAATGTATTTAACACTATTGAACTGTATACCTAAATGTGGTTAAGGTGGTCAATTTTATGTTAAAAATTTTTACCAAAAATTTTTAAAACTGTGTAAAACATGCATTCTATTCCATAATATATCCATCTGATTTTAATATAAAAATGATGCATATGGGGCTTCCCTGGTGGCGCAGTGGTTGAGAGTCCGCCTGCCGATGCAGGGGACATGGGTTCGTGCCCCGGTCCGGGAAGATCCCACATGCCGCGGAGCGGCTGGGCCCGTGAGCCATGGCCGCTGAGCCTGCGCGTCCCGAGCCTGTGCTCCGCAGCGGGAGAGGCCACAACAGTGAGAGGCCCGCGTACCGAAAAAAAAAAAAAAAAGATGCATGATTTTTCTCTTCCAAAATCTTTGATAACAACTGATGCTCCAGGAAGATACTCTGTTTATCCTGACCCAGGAGGGAACCCAAAGACCAGAATCTCTATGAGGGGAGGCCATGTGTCTGACCCTTCCCTGTTCTCCCCATCTCCAGGGCCTCAGGTGCTCTCCTGTCAACAGCCAAGCTGCCAAGAGCTTCCTCTTCACCACAGTGGCTGGCCAGAACTTCGGATTACTCCAGGCCCTAAAGGACAGAACCTAATTGCCTACCTCAACTAGCTAATGGCAGAGCCAAGGCCAGGGAAGGAAAGCTAAGTGAGATGTTAGAATTTGACCAAAAGCAGCTTCTTCGGTTGATGAATTAAGTTTCACAAAGCAATCCCTTTTCTCTTTCCTTAGAGTAGTGATGTCTCTCTCCTGGCTCCCACGTGGAGAAACAGCCATACGGAACAAAGGAGCTCAATTATGCTAATATATCTTTTCCATAATTGTGCATGGAGTGCTGAGGCCACCCTAGGATAAGCCCGTGGCTAAAACCCACCCCCTCTTCCAACTTCTATCTTAGCCCTTTCTTTCCACACACCACTGAAAGGGAGATCCTAAAACAGGCCACTCAGCAACCCTATGCCAGACAAACTGCTAAGCCACATAGGACAGAGTCACTGACTCCATCACTTTCCTGTCCTCCGTGTCCCCCAATTGCCTTCAGGTCAAATCTGAAACCCCGTAGCCTCGTTCATAAGCCTCATCTCCTGCTACCTGCCCCATACACTGGAGGTTCCAGGTTCCCACAGCTTTTACACATTCTGCTCTCTCTCACTGATTCTAAAACTGCTCTCATCCCAGAGCACCACCTGTCTCTCCTTTAGCCCTGGGGCACTTCCTGCCTTGTGCTTTGTTCCCAGGTTCAACTGTGATGGCCCTAAATCTGAGGCTGCTCACAGCTCAGCCCCAACAGGTGGTGGCATGTAGGAGATACCAACAAGCACTCTAAAGAAATCGACCAGCATAGGCTCCTGGAAGAAGGATCCCTTAGCTCACTGTGGTTTCTGTTCTCTGGAGACAGACCCCAACACCCTATGGTTCAGGCCATGGGTAGACATCTCACCCAACCCCAGGATGGTTTAAGTCCTTCTGGGGATGTCCCCAACTGGACCTGAGGAAAAAGGAGCCATCTGTCCCTTGTGGCAAAGCTCTGAGCTGTGGGATACTGGAGAATGGTCAACATTGTGTCCCCTAACATGCAAGAAGCTGTTAGAGAACGGGGATGACACACAGATAAGCGAGCTGAAAGATGGGAGGAGGGGCTTGGCTGCCTCCTCGAATTCTTGTGTCCCTGAAGTCAACCTGGATATGATTTGTTGATGTGAGAAAGGCCTTTCCATGATTTAGTGGCATAGGAAAGCCCAGTATCTTCCCAATAACCTCCTCTCCCCCTTGTCCTACACGTATGTGAGTTGGGTTTCTGTGATAACCAAAAGCATCCTGACTGAGTAAACAAAGTGCATTCTGAGTTTTGCCTCTATCCTAAGGAATCCTGTAGTCAAGCTTGGAAGACTCCCTGTAGGAAGAGGCCCCATTAAACCCCCTTATCTGCCTGGGGCAACAAGAAGTCTCAACCATGCCTCTGCTCCTTCTTCACCTGCTCTAATCTCCCTCCACCTTCCCTTCTAGAGAATTCTATGAAATCCCAAAGGACCTATCCTAACAGGCGGCTGCCTGTCTATCCTCCTTGGTTCCAGAAGCACAAGCCCAAAGGAGTTACTCACTATTACTCACTCCTCACCTGCCCAGACTTTGCCCTGAGACCCCACACAGATAGCCTGGCCAGCAGACGAGCAACTGGGAGGGAGGCCTGGGGTGGCTTCCACTGCTGGGCTTGGGTAAGGGGCATGGGAATGGGGAAGGATTTGTCTCAAATGATACACTATACAAGCCAAGAGCTATTCAAAAGTCAATTTGAAGATCCCATCTCAGTGCTGCCTCTCCAGCCCCTCATCCTTAATGAGATGAGACAAGATGAGATGAGGTAAGATAATCGGCAAGAGACAGCCTGAAGCACTGGAAAACCCCTCGCTGGTTCAGAAGCCTCAGGCTCTAGTCCCAACTCTGCTCTGACTGGCCATGTGGCCAAGCACAGCCCCTTCCACACTCTGGGCCTCTTTCTCCAGCTGCGAAATGAGGGGGCTGAAAGATTTCAAAGGGCCCTTCTAACTCTGATGTTGGTGGATTCCCCTGTTGCATGGAAAGGGAGAGGTAACGGAATTCCCAGGTTGGGAAGAGAGAATACAGCACAGACATCAGGGGTGAAGAACCATATACATGTCAGGCTGGGAACCCAGTCCCAGGCACAGCCTGAGACCAATGCTTGCCACCCTACCCAAGCCCCTCACTCCAGACAGCAGGGTGACATGGGGGCCTCATACCAGAGATAAGGCCCTCATGAACAAGTTCTCAGCTCTAGCCCCAGAATGGAAGTCTCTGCAGCCTAAAAAGTCATCTCTCTGCATCCTACTATGTCTCCTATTCCACTTCATCTTGGCCCTTTTGATGGCAGTGAAAAGGGCAGGGAGGACCAGGGGACAAGTCGGAATAAAAGGCACCTTTGAGGGAGGCTTCAGGAGTGGGGGGACGGGGGACGAGTCCCTGGCTAGGAGACAGGAGACCCTGGTTCACAGCCCAGCTCTGCCACTGTCTGCTGTAAGCCCCCAAGCAGTCCCTTCCCCTCTCCAGGCCCAGGTTTCTGCACAATGAGGGGTGAGAACATTTGACTGCTGAGGACCCTCCATATCTGACATTCTGTCTTCCTGGGAGAGGCTACTCCAATAATGATTCCAGGTCTCATTCTCCCAGGGAGGTGCAGCTTGATAACCTCATAACCTCATTTACCAGGGCATTTGATGACCATTGAGAAGGAGACAGAGAAACAGTCCTTTTCACTCAATTTACAATCTTCAGCCCTCCATAGGCAGCCAAGGTGCCTTACAGATGAGACCTGTGCCACCTCCCCATGCCAAACCTACCACCACTCCCAACCTCAGGAGACAGGCCACATCTTTTATGTGGCTCAGAAAAGTGGGGTGAGAAGGATTTGGGCAGAAACAACCACCCCCCTGCCCCAGGGAAGATGTGGCCCAGCAGAGCAGGCACCTGTGCTGTGGAAAGACCCCAGGACCTAAGAGTCAGCTGTGTGGTCTCAGTCTGGCCGAGAGACAGGGTAATGCACAAGATCACAAGATCAGGAAAGGGGAGGCATAAGGAAGGGGAGTTGTGGTCTCCTGGCTTCTCTGCACCCAGAGCATCGGAGCTTCCTGGTGGACCCCATTTAGCTCCCTGAGTAAACACTCCCACATTTAAACATAGGCCCAGGGCAGCCCAAATATGGAAAAAAATGATTTGCGAATTGTATCAACCGCACCTTCACTCTATGTGAATAGATGAAGAGTTGGTTCTACCCCAGCTAGACCTTGTCCTCTAAGATCTGGGCCCTGTCCTGGGACCTTGCTGATGTTCAATCACTGAGACTGTAGGACTGTTTTTACTGCAGGTCGCTTACCCTGACTCATATATTATCCAAAGTAAGTAACTAGATTCACCTTTCCTTAACTGCGTGGTGCCTGAGGTTCTCCTTGGTATTTTCAGGATCCCCAGGAAGCACTCCCATTTCTCTGGGGAGTCCTCGTCTACTCTAGCTCTCCATGTCTGCACCCAGATCAATCCCCCCTCATTCCCAGCATTTCATCACCAGCCTCCAGGCCTGGCCCTCTGCCCACAGCCCTTTACCCCACCCCCACCCCAGAACCATCAACCACTAGAGCCACATAAGTTCACTGAAGGTCTGAGGGTCACAGCAGGGAATTACTTTACAGAATAAGAAAACCATTTAAAATTAAACATCAGGCATCACTCTTGCTAAAGCTTGTCAGCCAAACATACCATGGGGAGTTCCTTATTGCTTCAGCTTCTGGTAAGACTCCAGCCTCCTTATGTTTACTTATTCACTCAACAACACCGACTGTGCACCTTCCATGCTCTGGGCACCCCTCCTAAGTGCTGGGGACATGCAGAAAACAGCACAAAGTTCCCACTATTATGACGCTTACTTTCTAGTAGGGGCAGAAGACAAAAGCAAACAAGCATATGATGTCAAAGTTAAGAAAAAGTATTCAAAATATGAAAATAACACCCTTTCAGCTACAGCATTATCTAACAAGCTGTCTAACTGTCATCAGGGGACTTCCCTGGTGACGCAGTGGTTAAGAATTCGCCTGCCAATGCAGGGGACATGGGTTCGATCCCTGGTCCAGAAGATCCTACACGCCGCGGAGCAATTAAGCCCATGAGCCTCAACTACTGAGCCTGCGCTCTAGAGCCCACGAGCCACGACTACTGAAGCCCAAGCGCTGTAAGTACTGAGCCCGTGTGCTGCAACTACTGAAGCCCGTGCGCCTAGAGCCCATGCTCCACAGCAAGAGAAGCCACCGCAATGAGAAGCCTGCACACTGAGACGAAGAGTAGCCCCTGGTCGCCGCAACTAGAGAAAGCCAGCGTGCAGTAACGAAGACCTTTATAAATTTATTTTATAAATAAATTTATAAAAAATAAATAAATAAATGTCATCAGACTTCCCAGGGCTATGCTGTCCAATAGGGTAGCTAGTAAAATTTATGGTGGCCACTTAAATTTAAATTTTAACTTATTAACTTTGTATTAATTAATGAAATATATTTAATATAATAAATATATATTTACATATAATTTCTATTTATATCATATTATTGATATCACACTATATTTATATCACATTGTTATATATATTGGTATGCACATAAAGTATATTTATGTATCAATTAAATTTATTGAGATTTCATTTAATTTAAATAATTAAATACTAAAATTCTGTTTCTCAGTCACACCAACCACATTTCAAGAGCTGACTAGCCCCATGAAGCTAAGGGCTATCATATTGGATGGCACAGACATATTGAATAGAACATTTCCTTCATTATAGAAAGTCCTTTTGGACAGCACTGCTCTAGGAGAGCAACTTTTGTTTGACTTACTATTTGCTATTGATTAGGGCCCAGACTCCTAGAAGTAAAATGCTAACTTAAAGAAGACTGATAAGCGGCAAATGATTTTTGTCCAGCAGAGATGCAAATGATTTCTGTCTGGAGGAAAGGGCAACCCCAAAGGTTACGGTTTTGTTGTGCTATAGGACATTAACCAGCTTAGTATCTAACTTTGCAATCTTATTCCAGTGCTCTTTTTCTATTGATTATATACATCAGTTTCTCATACTTCCTTTGAACCAGCTTCGTCATCCTGCTGATTCCCTCACTATGAGTTAAATAAATTACTGGCACATCCCACTGGATGCTTGTGAGAGGGTCATGTTTTTGACTCTTTGGGAATTATACTTTGACATCAGGTAATGATGGGGGCTTGAGAGAAATTTAAGCAGAGTGTGGAGTTAGAGAGCGACAGAATGCAATTTTAGCTAGGCAGGTCAGGGGGGTGCCTTTCTGAGCAGGTGACATTGGACCAAAGACTGAATTGAAATGAAGGAGCAGGCTGTTTGGATATCTAGGGGTGCATGGTCCAGCACAGGGGGGACACAGGTGCAAAGGTAGGTGCTGAGGCTGTCTTGTGCTTGGTGTCTGAGGCGAGCTGGGAAGCTGGTGTGGGTTGAGCTGTGTGATCCTGATGGGCGGAAGAGCTATGGGAGAGGCAGGGGCCTGATTTTATAGGGCCTTGAGTCCAAGGTAAGGACTCTGGAATGCATTTTACAGATGGCTGATTATTTTAAGGCAGAAGCATAACTCCTTTTCATATTCCAGGGGTAGTGTTGAAAAGCATCCTTTGTGATCTATCCTGCTGAGGCTCTCCTGGGCAGCAGGGGTGGTGGGAGGGAATGGGACACCCTTCACCACGTGCTGAGTCCCATTCATGTAGAAGCACTGTGGGTGAGCACCTAGAGGTGCAGAAGGCCCAACCTGGGAGAAACCTCCCCTGACACCCCCAGCCCCACCCACCCCCTGTGTCTCACTTAAAGGTTCTTAAAAGAACTTCTCTAAAGGAGCAATTATCTCTGGAAGAAGACTCTGGCAGACCTTCCAGAAGGTTCCAAAGTAGCCAGCTTTCAAACGAGAGGTTTTTTCTCATTCCAGATAGGTGAAGCTGGGTTTTCACCAGACATGGTAGCAGGTCTGGGGCTTCAGAGAGCGGATGAGGTTGCTAGTACGAGTCCAAGGATTGGGGATGATAAAATGAAGATAGGAAGGGCTAAAAGACTGGGTGAAATGGGGGAGGGTACAAAAAGCACCTAAAAGTGTCTCTAAGGTAGAAGAGCAAGGGCAGAGGGAAACTGTAGCCAGGGAGTGAGATGTGACAGTTGAGATTTCAGGGATGGGGAAGGCCCTGGTGGATGTGGGTCCTGGCACAATGGTGCTTGCATCAAATCCCAGCTCTGCTACTTAGAACCTGCATGACCTTGGGCAAATAATGTACCCTCTCTATGATGCACTTTCCTCATGTGTAAAATGGTAGGATAATAGTATTCCCTTGGAAGAGTTCGTTGTTGGAGCACAAAATGAGATAACATGTGGAGGCTTTAAAACAGTGCCTGGCATGGGGCAAGTGCACCACAATTACTAGCTGCTGCTATTGTTATAAAGGGCTATCCTGAGACTGCAGGGCTGAAGCTGAGTGTGAGTCCAGGGGACACTGAGGTCACTTAGGATGGCGGTGGGGCTTAGGTAGAGAGGAAGGGTGTGTTGAATTGAATGCTGCCGTTGGTGTGTTGAGGCAAGGGCTGTCAGAATGATGACCTGGCTGCCCGGGCGTCCTCCAGGGACATCTTCCAGGCTCCAACTCCCGCTCCCCTTCCCCCAGAGGAGCCCAGAGTAAACCCCAAGCCACTCAGAAGCCCTCAGTGCCTCCCAGCATTATGAAGTCCTGGGAGCTTTACATGCATCATCACATTCCATTCTCTTACAGCCCTGAAAGACAAGTATGACCATCCCCATCTCACACTTCAATCCATGGTTAGGGGTGAGTTGATCAAGGGCTAAGCTAGGCAGGAACTTCTTCCTTTGCTTTAACCAGAACAACTCCTTTCTGTTGGTGTCCATGTGGATTTTCACTGAAGATATTGCTTGACAAAAGAATGCCACAGCTTAAAAAATAACAAGGATGGAAGGACTGAAAAGACCTGGACTTGATCACCTTTAAAAGGCTCTTAAAATTCGGATACTTTTTTGCTCTCAAACTGCACTGAAAACTTCCAAGTAACCCTTAGTATCAGTAGGACCCAAAGAGGTCTTTTCCCCCAATGTCGTTGCTAAGCATGCTCCTTTGGCATCACACAGATCCACAAATAAACAGAAATGTCAGGGACTCTGGGAGGCTCTGCTCATGGGCAGAGAAGGAGAAGGAGTGGTGCCAAAGGGAGCAGAGAAAAGGAGTATGATCTTGTTCCTTTCCAGATCTCCCTTGCTCATTGAGATTCGGCAGCAGCCTACTTCCATACACTTCAACACATTCCCCGGGAGTGACGCACAGAATGCAATGATCTGAGAAGCTTATCTGCTCACCCAGGCGGGTCACAGGACAAAGAGCACGCAAAGGGAGAGCCCATTCTGCTCCACCCAACCCCACCCTACCCCTGTCCAATTCTGTCAGCAGTATGTCCACTTTCATTGCCCCATGTGTCACTTCTCTTCCCCGAGGGAGGGCGGGACCCTTGCCCCTGGTAATGGACATGGCTGTTCTGGAACAATCCCTACCCCTTAGACACTTTCATTCCATCACTCATACTGCTTCCTCCATCTGGAAGAGAATGTCCTTCTGAGTCGGGAACCTCTCAACCTCCATGTCTGAGTGTAAAAATGACCGCTCTTAGCACTTCCCTGGTGGTCCAGTGATAAAGAATCTGCCTTCCAATGCAGGGGACACAGGTTCGATCCCTGGCCGGGGAACTAAGATCCCACATGCCGTGGGGCAACTAAGCCTGCGTGCCACAACTACTGAGCCTGCACACCTGAACTACAGAGCCCATGTGCTCTGGAGACCATGCGCCACAGCTACAGAGAAGCCCGCATGCCACAAGGAAGATCCCATGTGCCGCAACTAAGACCCAACGCAACCAAGAATAAAATTAATTAATTAATTAATTTAAAAATAAAATGACCTCTCTCCCCCATCTTTATGTCTAGGAAGTGAGATTTTGGTTAATTTAAAATTTTTCTTATTTGTACTTTTCTATACTTCCTGGTTCTGTTGAATTAGCAGGTATTACAAATATAAAAGCAATAAAACTATTATTTTTATGTAGATTTCTTCTTTTATTATGGCTATTTACCCTTCAGGGTCCAGGAAGAACTTCCTGAGCCCTAGCCAGCAAAAACTTCTATCTCTTCCAAAACCCCAAAACTCTTAATTTCCCTCTCTCACATCCCTGAGCATTGTATGTCTGCAGTTATGGTGTTATGGCCAGGTCATACCTCCTTCCCAACCAGACTGCAAGTGCACTGTGGACCAGACTGGGTGATCTGTCTCCACTGCCCAACTTGCCACCTCCAATATCTCCATCATTTACCACCACCATTCCTCTTTTCCACAACACCACACTATCACACCCACCACCCACTAACATCATCACTGTCACCTCTATCCCCATCACTACAACCACTATCACCCATTACCATCACTACACTCACCATCACTGACACTGCAACCAACAGCAACCACCAGAGTTACCACCACCATCATAATTACCATCACCACCATCACCACCACCACCACCACCATAACCCCTATGATAGGCAGAAAAATTACTTTCCAAAGATGTCCACAACCTAATCCCTGGAACATGTAAGTATATTACCTTACACAGCAAAAGGACTCTGTAGATGTGATTAAGGATAAGGACCTTGAAATGGGGAAATTATCCTGGGTTATCTGAGTGGATCCAATCTAACCACATGAGTCCATAAAAACAGAGAATCTTTCCTGGCTGTGATTAGAGAGATTGACAATGAGAGGAGAGTCGGAGAGATGTGACATTGCTGGCCTTGAAGATGGAAGTAGGGGCCCATGAGCCAAGGAATGTGAATGTTCTCTAAGAGCTGGAAGAGGCCAGGAAATAGATTTTCCCTTAGAGCCTCCAGAGTGGAACTCAGCCAGCTGATACCTTAATATTAGCCTAGTGAGCCCTGCATTGAACTTCTGACCTACAGAACTATACGGTAATAAATTTGTGTTGGTTTAAGCCACTAAATTTGTGGTACCTTTTGTGACAGCAATAGAAAATACAACCTCCATCAACAATACTGCCACAGTCACAACCACTCACTCATCATCACTACCCCCCAAAACACTACCCTATTACCATCATTAAAAACACCATCACAACCACCATCTCCAAAGCCACCACCATCATGAACAACAAATCACTGTTACCATTACCCCCATTAAAAATACGTTAACCCTAAAACAACACCTGTCACTACTATCCCCACCACCACCACCACCATAAATGACACTCCCCACCATCACAACCCACATTAGCACCACCACTTTTACCCCATTAACAACACTACAGTCACCACTGCCCATCAGTACACTCCCCCCAAAAAACACCCATCTCCCGCCACTACTACCCATCGTTACCAATACCAACAACCTATCACCACCACCCACTACCACCACAACATCAGCACCACCACAATCACCAACACTTAACAATACCACCCACCACTTAAAGCACCCTCTACCACTACCATCATCACCACCAATGCTACCCACTTCCACAACCATCACCACTCCTGAGAATGTGCATCATGAATGACTGGTTAGTTGGTTACATGAGTGAATGAGTAAGTATATGAATGAATAAGTAAAGGAATAAAGAAAAAGCCCCAGAATGCCTATGAAAGTCAGCTCCATCATTTGGTGATTTGTGGTGTGTAATGTAAATAGATTTGCACGTCAGAGCTTCATCTTTTTAACATCCCTTTCATCTTCCCAGCTACCCCATCTGCTGCCTTCTTCAGCCACTGTCTAGCACTCCCCAAAGCCTGAAGCAACCTCCTCCAAGACAGTGCTTGAGATCAGTGTGTCCAAATAGATGGACTGGCAAGGCTTTGAGACAGAGGAGCTGAAAGTCTGAGTTCTTGGTGAATGAAAGGTAAGTGTGCATCCAGTTGCCTCTCAGCTCCTGGAGCGATGATGTGGGGCTACCCAACGAGCTCTGAATAACAACCTAATTTAAAGTGTGGAGCAGGAAGGGAGAAGCAGTGCCACTCAACCCAAATTCTGGGGATGTTTCTGGTGCCTTGGCTATTCTCACTGCCTATGAAACCCCAGTCTTTTCCTCCCAACTTCCCTCCTTGCCACTCAGCATATAGCCTAACACCCTGGGACATGGCTGGGAGCCAACAGATCGAAGTTCTAGCTTCTAGCTCCTGCCCTGACAATGGTTTTCTGGGTCTCTGTCTCCCATCTGAGTAATGGGTAAATTAGGAAAGATGTGTCTGGTGTTCCTCCAGTTCTGATGGTCTGTAACTTAACATTTCTACCAAGAAGATTTTTTTGTTGGAGGCATCAACATGTGAAGTCAGTCTCCTTGGACGTATAATCCCTCTCTGTTCACATGCTTGATGGCAGACACAATTCCAAAGTAATGACTGAGCATCCAAGAAGAGGTGGAACCCTTTACCTTTATATCCAATGGCTCAGTCATGAATTTTAAGCCAGAAGGCCTCAAGGGTCAGCTGATCCAAAGCCTGAGTTGAAAACCTTCTCAAGATACCCAGTCAGGCAGTGCCATACTCCAAACCAGGGCCAGAGTTCCTGACATCCCTGCTCTGCTGAGCTCTTTCTGCAGCCCCAGGAAACCTGGAAGAAGCTACTGGATAAACCCCAACACTCTTCTTGAAGTCTCACCTCATACCCACATAGCTGCTGCAGCCCACACACCACCTGAAGAGCTGAAGTCCCAGCCCCCAATAAAGAAATCTTAGGACTTCTGAGGCCACATCATCCTATGAGCCTCAGAGAACCCAAAGGGAACAATAGCTGTACTCACCTTTGAAGCACTTCCCAGGGCTGGGTAGAGGAAGGAGATAGGAAGAAGAGGGGAGGGCTCGGTAAGTATAGCCTTCCCCCATCTCTGCTTCCTGTCTCTCTCACACACTGTCTCCTTCTGACTCTCTTTTGGTCTCTTTGTCTGTCTGTTGGTCTTTGATCATTTTCCATCTCTATTTCTTTCTGTCTCTTGGTCTCTTTGTCTATACTTCATTCTCTATGTGTTTCTCTCTGTCTGCCTCTTCTCTCATCTCTTCCCTCCCCCTTTCTCTCTCTCTCTCTTTCTCTCCTACTCATCCATCAGTGGTTCTGCTCTTAGAATTTAAAAGATTGGTGCCAATTTCAAGGTCATATTAATCCAGCTCTAGGAAAATCCCTGTTTGTGAAACAAGATATCCAGGAGTTACAACAATTCTTACAAAACTCCATGGCCTGGTGGAGAGGGAGGAGCTCAGGCCTAGGAGTGAGAGCCCTGGGTTTCTTTCTCAGCCCTGCTCCAACCTGCTGGGTGACCTTGGGAAGCCTTCTTGGGGCTTCAGCTTCTGTATCTATTTGGACACACTGATCTCAAACACTAGCTTCAGCTCTGACAACCTAGTATTTGGAAGGATCCAGATGTTCAGATTCCCCAGCTCAGCCAGTGCAAATCCTAACTGTGGGCCTCATCAACCACTTGCTTTTGTGCACACTGGCAGGGAATTCCACCAGAGTTCCCCATGCCAGTAGGTGTCTCTATGCTCAGTGATAAGGATCTTGCACTAATCCTTGCTTCTTTATGTTCCTCTGTTTAAATGTGGATGAACATGAGTTGGGTTTGGCAGCAGATAAACCGAGCCGCCCTTTGGGAAGATCTGTCTATGATAGGTGGTTTGGAGGGGGCCTCTCAAGTAGCCTGGTTGGGGCCCGAGTCTAAAGGCAGAAAGCCAGAGAGGAGTTATTCCCTTTTTCAACAGATGTTTACTGAGCACCACCTATGTGCCAAGCACCCGACCAAATCAGACACTGCCTTTGCCTTTGTTATAATACGAAGAAGAAAGTGATTCTTCTCTGCTGAATGAGTTAACATTCTGTGGGAATCCAGAAGCTACAGTGTTTTGCTTTGAATGAAGAAATCAAGAAATGCTTCACAAGAAAGTGATAGCTGATCTGAGCCCTGGTGGGTAAGTAGGATTTCAATGGACAGAGAAGTTGGGGGGGAAGGTGTAGTCCAGGCAGAGGGAACAGAGAGCAAAAGAATAGAGGGACCATTCCTTTAGAAACAACTGAGTAGAGAAACTGAGTTGAGTTCAGACTGTAGAGGGGTGTGGGAACCTACAAAAGGAGGCTAAGGAAATAAACTTTATCCTGGGGATATGGGGAGCCACTGAAGGTTTTTCAGCAGGGTAGTGACAAGCTCCAATTTATGCTTTAGAAAGATCCCACTGGCCATCAATGTGGCAGCTGGATGGAATAGCAGAGACAGGATGCAGAGACTCTCTGGAAAGACCAAGAGAACACAGAAGTAGAAGCTGTGTCAACAATCAGAATAAATTTATACATCAGCATACATACCCTAGGCTACAGGGTAAGGGAAGAAGCCAAGTGGAGTGAGTCAGGGACAGGAAATGAGGTCTGAGTAAGACTTGGCAAAAGAGAATTCACCTTAAAAGACAAGTCTGTCAAAGCAGGGAGAGAGAGAAGGAAGAACATCTCAGAAGCCCCATGAATGAGCCCTGTATTTGAAAGAAATCACATGTGATAAATCAGCATACATCAGAGCTGACAGGAGCACATTCAAAACAGTTCAATTCTGCATCCTCACTGCATGGATGGGGAAACCAAGATCCAAAGAACATGAAGGACTTGCCTGGGTTCTCTAGCAAACCCATGGTAGAGCCTTGTCCAGAATCAAGAACTCCTGCCTCCAAATCCCACAGTTTACCCCCTCCCATATTTTGTCTGGCTAGTGTGTGGCTCCATCTTGCCAGGAAAAAAAGGACAATAGCCACAGGGACCACAGGAAGGTGCCTGGAATCCTAGCTCCTGTTAGGCAGACAGAAAGCTGTGGTATCAGGGAGTGTCACTCCATTCAGAGTTCAGTGAGGGCAGAGCCAGTGAAGGTAGAAAGAAAAGATGGGGAGAGGGATATTTTGAAAGAAAAGTTATCAGGCTTAAATGAATGATGCTCCAAGAAGAAAGAAAACAAGAACCCAGGCATCCAAAAGCTCTGGTGATGCTGGATCCATACGGGATGTCATCATCATTAGGGAACAAGACCAGGTTAGAGGTGACCCCCAAACTGAGGAGACTGGGGGGCTGGAGAGGGCAGAAGACAGAGGGGCTTGTTTGGAGTGAAATTATGAGTTTGCTTGGGATAGGCTGAGTTCTAAGTGGTGGTAGAACCCCAAGGCTAATTTTTTGAGCACTTACTCTATCATGGGCATGTGATAAGAGTTTTCAGCCTCACAAAACTCCTTGAGATAGCACAATTATTATCCTTATTGGACAGATGAAAAACTGAGGAATGGAGCTGTAAATAAATTTGTCCAAGGTTCCCCAGTTTGTAAATGTCCAAGCCAGATATCAAACCCAGGTCTGGCTAACTCCAAAGCCTGCTCTTGTTATTACTATGCTCCAGTTCTATCACCAAGGAGCTACAGAGAGGAGACATTTGAAGAAATAAGAATAGATAAACTTGGAAGTAGAGAGGACAGAGAGAAAAGTGAGAGTATGGTAAACCCCAAGCAAGACAATGAGCCCAGTAAGGAGTCAGAGAGGAGCAGAAAGAGATAGAGGGAGAATAAATAGAGTCTTTGTCACAGAAGCCAAAGTTGGGGGAAGTTTCAAGCCAAATGTCAAGCCTAGAAGACTCAGAAGAGAAAGTCAGAGTGCAGATGAGAGCTCTAGTTGGGGCAGGGCTAAAACAATCAGATCTGTGAAGGCATATCAGGAAACATGCCCTGACACACTCCAGGGAATAGCAAAAACAAACTCTGGGGATGGGGAGAAAATCTGATCTCCAGAGTTGCCTTTTGTATTATTAGATATGTTCAGTGTTCAATAGCAACAAAAAAATATAAGACATGCAAAGTAAAAGAGAGAATGTGTCATACATGCTGGGAAAAAGCAATCAATAGAAACTGTACCTGAGGAAATCCAGATATTTTAAATTAGCTCTTTTAATTATGTTCAAAGAACTCAAAGAAACCATGTCTAAAGAACTAAAGAGGGACTTCCCTGGTGGCGCAGTGGTTAAGAATCTGCCTGCCAATGCAGGGGACACGGGTCCGATCCCTGGTCTGGGAAGATCCCACATGCTGCAGAGCAACTAAGTCCATGTGCCATACTACTGAGCCAAGCTCTAGAGCCCCTGAGCCACAACTACTGAGCCCGTGTGCCACAACTATTGAAGCCTGCACGCCTGGAGCCCATGTTCTACAACAAGAGCAGCCACTGCAATGAGAAGCCTGCGTACCACAATGAAGAGTAGCCCCCACTCGCCACAACTAGAGAAAGTCACAGGCAGCAGCAAAGACCCAAAGTAGCCAGAAAGAAAAAAAAAAAGAACTAAAGAAAAGTATGAGAATAATGTCTCAGCAAATAGAGAATAACAATAAAGAGGTAAAAATTACAAAGACAAACCAAATAGAAATTCTGAGGTTGAAAAGTACTATAACCAAAGTGAAAAATTCACTACAGGAGCTCAGTAGCAGAATTGAGCAGGCAGAAGTATGAATCAGCAAGCTTGTCAATTGAGATTATCCAATTGAGGAAGAGAAATTTGCAAAGAGTGACTTAAAATAAACAGACCCTTAAAGACCCGTGGGACACTACAAGCATTCCATTATTCACATACTGGAAGTCCCAAAAGGAGAGAAGAGAGAGAAAAGGCAGAAAGAACATTTGAAGAAATAGAATCAAAAACTTCCCAAATTTGATGAAAAACATGGATCTACCCATCCAAGAACCTCAACAAATTTGAAATACAATAAACACAACGAGATCCACACATAAATACATCATAACCAAAATATCAGAAGCCAAAGAATAATGGGGAATCTTAAAAGCAGCAAGAGAGAAGCAACTCATGTACAAAAGGGCCCCAATGAGGTTAATAGCTAATTTTTCATAAGAAGCCATGGACATCAATAGCCAGTGGGATGACATAGTCAAAGTGCTGAAAGAAAAAAACTGTCAATCAAGATTTCTATATCCAGACAAAAACATTATAAGAAAAAAACAAAACAAAACACCTAGAGACCAGTATCTCTTATGAATACAGATGCAAAAATCCTCAACAAAGTACTAGCAAACTGAATCAGGTAAAATATAAAAAGGTATTATGCACAAGGACCAAATGGGACTTTTTTCCCAGGAATGCAGGGTTGGTTCAATATATGAAAATCACCCAATGAGATATACCCTACTAATAGAATAAAGGGGGAATAATCATCTCAATAGACACAGAGAAAGCATTTGACAGACTCCAACGTCCTTTCATGATAAAAGCACTCAAGAAACTACGAATAGAAGAGAACTTCCTTAACCTATGAAAACTCCACAGTTAACCTTACATTTAATGGTGAAAATCTTCATGGTGAAACCATGAAAGCTTTCTCCCAAGATGAGGATCTTCTCTTACTACTTCACAGCATTGTACTGGAGTTTTTAGCCAGGGCAATTAGGCAAGAAAAAGAAATAAAAGACATCCAGATTAGAAAGAAAGAAGTAAAACTAGCTCTATTTGCAGATAGCATAATCGTGCATACAGAAAATCTTATGGAATACACATACACATACACACACAATTAGACTAATAAATTCAGCAAGGTTGCAGGATACAGGATCAATATACAAAATACAGTAGTATTTCTGTACACTAGCAATGAAGAATCCAAAAATGAAATTAAGAAAACAATTCCATGTGCAGTAGCATCAAAAGAGTAAACCATTTAGGAATAAATTTAAGAAAAGAAGTATAAGACTCATATACTGAAATTCCAAAACATCATTGAAAGAAATTAAGAACTAAAAAAAATACAAAGACATCTCAGGTTCATGAACTTAATATTGTTAAGATGAAAATACTTCTCAAATTGATCTACTTATTCGACTCAATCCTTATCAAAATCTCAGCTAGGGAGCTTCCCTGGTGGCGCAGTGGTTAAGAATCCTCCTTCCAATGCAGGGGACACGGGTTCAATCCCTGGTCCAGGAAGATCCCACATGCTGCAAAGCAACTAAGCCTGTGCACCACAGATACTGAGCCTGTGCTCTAGAGCCTGCGAGCCACAACTACTGAAGCTGCGGGCCTAGAGCCCATGCTGTGCAACGAGAAGCCACGGCAGTGAGAAGCCCGCACACCGGAAGGAAGAGCAGCCCCCGCTCAATGCAACTAGAGAAAGCCCGTGCACAGCAACAAAGACCCAACACAGCCAAAAATAAATAAATAAAATAAATAAATTTATAAAAAAAAATCTCAGCTGGGTTGTTTGTTTATTTTTAAGAGACTGACAATCTAATCCTAAAATTCATAGGGAAATGTAAGAGATCCAGAAAGTGCAAAACAATCTTGAAAAATAAGAAAAATGTTGGAGGGTTTACACTTCCTGATTTTAAAACTTACTACAAAGTTACAGTAATCAAGACTATTTGGATCTGGTGCAAGGACAAACTTACAGATCAATGGAATAGAACTGAGAGACCAGAAATAAACCCATATATCTATAATCAATTAATTTTCCCCAAGATAGTTCAATGTGGAAAAAATAGTTTTTCAACAAATGGTCCTGGAACAAGTAGATATCCATACGTAAAAGAATGAAGTTGGATCCCTCTCTCATACCACATACAAAAATTAAATCAAAATGGGCTAAACACCTAAATGTAAAGGCTAAAACTACAAAACAATTACAAGAAAACATGGGTGTAAATCTTCATCACCTTGTATTAGATAATGATTTCTTAGAATGACAACTAAAGCACAAGCAACAAAAGAAAAATAATAAATTGGACTTCATCAAACTTAAAAATGTTTGCTCTTCAAAGGGCACTATCAAGAAACTAAAGAGATAAGCCACAGAATGGGAAAAAATATTTGCAAATCTGAAAAAGTATTTGCAAACCCTTATATCTGATAAGGGTCTAGTATCCCAAATATTTAAAGAACTTTTAAAACTCAGCAATAAAAAGACAAATATCCCCCCCAAAAAGTGGACAAAGGACTTGAAGAAATAAACTTTTCTCTAAAGAAGATATACAAATTGCCAATAAACACATGACATTATTAGTCATTAGGGAAATGCAAATCAAAACCACAGCGAGGGCTTCCCTGGTGGCGCAGTGTTTAAGAATCCGCCTGCCAATGCAGGGGACACAGGTTCAATCCCTGGCCCAGGAAGATCCCACATGCCGCGGAGCAACTAAGGCCGTGCACCACAACTACTGAGCCCGCGCACCTAGAGCCCATGCTCTGCAACAAGAGAAGCCATGACAATGAGAAGTCAGCGCACTGCTACGAAGAGTAGCCCCCGCTCGCCACAACTAGAGAAAGCCCGCGCACAACAACGAAGACCCAACACAGTCAAAAATAAAAACAGATAAATAAATTTATATTTAAAAAGAAACCCACAGCAAAATACTACTTCATACCCACTAGGATGGTCATAATAGAAAAGACAGACAATAACAAGTGTTGTCGAGGATGTGGAGAAATCGGAACGCTTATGCATTGCTAGTGGGAATATAAAAGGGTGCAGCTGCTTTGGAAAATAGTTAGGCAGTTCCTTAAAACCTTTTGCAGAGAATTACCATATGTCCCACATAGTCCACTCCTAGATATACGACCAAGAAAAGTGAAAACGTATGTTCAGATAAAAACTTTTACATGAATGTTCACTGTAATATTATTCATAATAGCCAAAAAGTAGAAAAAACCCAAATGTCCATCAACTGATGAATGGATAAACAAAATATGGTATATCCATACAATGCGATATTATTCAGCCATAAAAAGGACTGAATTACTGACACATGCTACGATACAACGAACCTTGAACACATAATGCTAAGGGAAAGACGCTAGACACCAAATGCACCGCATTATATGATGCCATTTCTATGAAGTGTCCAAAATAGGCAAATCCATAGAGACAGAAAGACTAGTGGTTGCCAGGGGCTAAAGGGAGAGATGAATGGAGAGTGATTGCCTAATGGGTACAGGATTTTTTGGGGGGTGATGAAAATGTTCTAGAATTAGATAATGATGATAGTTGTACAATCTATGATCATACTAAAAACCACTGAATTATACACTTTAAAAGGGTGAATGTTATGGTATGTAAATTATATCTCAATGAGAAAGAGTAGGTAAAATTTTCCAAAGCAAATATTGAGTGGTTGCTTAATCCCTGAGAACATCAAGAACTCATTTAAATTATCCAGAAAAAAACAGATTTTATTCAACTGTTAAATTCTTTTGAATTTATTACTCTGAAGGCTAGCTTATGTTGCATTTTGTACTACCTTCTTACGAAGTGGTATATTAATTACAGCTGGATTTATAGAGAAATGTCTGCAAGGTTGTTATCTGAAATGTCAACAGTGGTTGCCTCTGGGAGATGGTATCTTCTGTAGTTTTAAATTTATTCTAATGCTTTTATGTATCACCTACATTTTCTATATGCATATATATCAACTTTATAATCACTAAAATCCAAAGCTCTTTTTTTTTGGCAAAAGAAAAAACACTGGCTATTTTGAGAAAATGTTGATAGATAATTTAAAAAATTCTTTCTACTCACATGAAACCCATAGCATTTTGCTAGTTGCTCCCAAGGCGGGAAAAATGCCCAATTAGCCGAGTGATCACAATTCAAGAATTATTTTTTAGATAATGAAAAAGGCCCTGTTCTAAGCCATGCTGTGTGAGAGAGAAGGACGTTTAGGGCATGGTTTCTGCATTCAAGAGTCTTTTGATGTAGTAAGGGACCTCAGATATGTAAATAAATAACTGAAAGAAGGCAGAACAGAAGTCTAGCAGAGAGGCGCCCGAGACGCTGCAGAATCCCTGAGGAAGCTGTGATTCACCACCACCGGATTCAAAAAGACCGGACAGCTTTAGAGTCTGGTCTTGAAGGCGAGTTGGATTTCACTTGGGAGGGAGCGGGGAGCCAAGGCCAAGGGTGAGGCATTTCTGAGCCCTGCCCACCTTTCCTGTCCCCCACCATACCTCCCCTTCGAGGCCCTGGCCTTCCTGAACCACTTACACTTCTGGGCACTGGCTGCTGTTTCAGGCCTTCATGCTGTTGTTCACCTGGAGTGCCCTTCCCTCCCTCATCACCTCACTCTCTCCTGCTATTCTATAAGACTCAGGTTCCTGTCACTCTTCCAAAAGAATTCTCCTTGACTGAAACAGGTTGAGTTCAAGGCCTCCCACCTGTGCTCTGACAGCATTCTGCGTCTGTCTCTATTGCTGTACTCTACACCCTGCATTGTAATGATCTGTTGAGTATTTGTTTCCTCCACCAGATTGTGAGCTCAGGTGAAGGAGGGGCTGGGAACCTCGCACAGAGCACTAGTGCTCATTACTGAATGAAACACACACTGTAGCTAGTCCTAGGGATGGCAGCCACACAGCTCTGTGTGCCCAGCACACTCTTCTACTCCCTTCTTCTAGGAGCCCACCCTGCCCTTCTGGCCACAGAGTTGGGCCAGCAATGCTGGCTGGGCCAGTTATCACTCCCCATGCCCCAGATAGTGAGATTGGTCCAGGGAGGCAGGAGGCTCAACCAGGCAACTCAGAGTCCCTCCCCCAGGGCAGCGGGGAAGAGGTACACTTTCCCCATTGAGGAGTTCAGCCTTATTGCTTGCCAGGTAGACAAAACCTATCTGCAGGAGAGAATGACACACAAGACAAGCAAGCACAAATGAGAGGAAAGCAGAAACGGTGTGATGGTAGTTACTGACAGTCTTGCAGACTCTGGTTCCAGTCCTTGAGAATCCCAGAGCTGGGCTCATTATCTTTCAATAAATACCTTCGTGGGTATAAGCTAGTCAGGCTGGGTTTCTGTCACTTACAAGAATATCCCTGTCCAGTGCTGGGGTCCTCAGTAAGACATACAGCTGGAAAGATCAGTGAAAGCCAGATTGAGGAGGATTTCTAAATGCCACATAAGGAGTGTTGGAGTTTATATTATAGGTGCAGTAATGGGTAATGGGTAGTCAGAGCCTCAGGAGATGACACCAGCAACATGTAAGTTTTGAATCAGAGGGAGAGGGGAGAGGGAAGGCCAGTTGGAAATGCAAAATAAAACCACCCCTATATATCAGAGAAGTCAAGGAGAAAGAAGGTTGAAGAAAACCCTGATTTTATTAGGTAGGAAAGAGCAACAAGGCTTGTGATAAATGGAGAAGTAAAGGAGAAAGGTGGACATGTTGAATAAATTGTCATTTCTAAAACACTGCAAACAGCCCCATGTGCAAACATTAGTCACTAATACAAATGTCTCAGGGGTTTTATAAACAAGCAAGCCATTGCCAAGACTTACATCTGGCAGATGATACATCCATCATGTGTAAATACTTCACGTAGCATCGATTACCCTGATCAATTTTAGGCATCTATCATTTTCCAGGCCTGCAACCCAGCACAGGGAAATTACAAAGAAATAAAATGTTCTGATCATTCTAGAGCTATGGCTGGCTCATAGGAAAACAGTGAATAAATCCATGGCAAAACTCAGGTGGCTTCTGTAGCATAAAGAAAAAAATTGCTATTTTGTTTTTCCATAGAATTCTTTCTTAACCTATATCAAGAAACCATCATTTTCAAAATTCACTTCAAAAACCATCCTCATCTTCGGAGGGAGAAAGATCAATAGTGATATCCAAGAAATATGGACAAGAAATGCTTAAAACTAGGAGCCGCAGTCATTGGACCTGATACAGCAGCATGACATCTGGTTAAAGGAAGAGAAAGTAAGACTGGAAAGGTGGAAGGCGGTAGGGAGGTTTTATTGTGTAGGCAAAGGGGAGTTGTAAGAGGTTTTTTAAGCAGGAAAAAGACATGGTCAAAACGGTTCAGAAAGGGCCTTTTCTAGGCAGGCATGGAAGGTAATAAGATCGCTGCAAGTGGGGAGGAAATCAGCAGACTCAGGAATGTCAGTCAAGAGAGATGATGGGGGTTGAAATGGGATGTGAGGAGCCCTTAAGACAGAGGTGGTAGCTGAGGCCCTGCAATGAACAGGAGAGAGTGACTGACATGCTAAGGACAAAGAAAGCAGCTGGTGCTCACTGAGCCCTTACTGGGTACCAGCACTACCTTGGGCACTTCCTACTTACTATCTCATTTAGTTCCTCAAAACAATCCTGCAGGGTAGCCTTTATTATTTCCAAATTTATATATGACAGAAAGGAGGCTCAGAGAGGTTGAATAGCTTGCCTGAGACCACAAAGATCTTTTGGACACAAAAGCCTGTGTCTTTTTCAATATGAGACACTACCTCCTGGTGTACATTATTTAACCCTCTCAAATTCATCAGGTAGGAGCTGAAGCTAAGATTTAAAACTTGACTGACACTTCCAGCCGGCGAGTGCCCAATTCTGGATGGGAGCCCAAGTTCGACCTGCTCCCATTTCCCCCTCACCTCCAAGGCAGCTGACCTGTTTAATGAGCCTTTGTTCTGCCACATTGTGTAGCTCCCTCGTGTTCATTGTTAAAGCAGGTCTTATTGGGTTTGTTTTAAAGGGGACCCTACGAAGGGCCTGGGGGAGGATGTGGG
Organism: Grampus griseus; assembly: GCF_964374135.1. Taxonomy (NCBI): domain Eukaryota; kingdom Metazoa; phylum Chordata; class Mammalia; order Artiodactyla; family Delphinidae; genus Grampus; species Grampus griseus. Next base: position 34,582,686 of record NC_139000.1, read on the forward strand.
ATGGGGATGGCTCTTCCTCCCACCAGGAGGAGCCTCAGCACCTTTGAAAATAATTCCTCCAAAGTCTCCTAAAACCCTAGGTCTCTATCCAGCAGCCCTGGCCTGCTGAGGTAATTTCCAAAGCCCCAGACTTGAAGGCTCACAAATCCTCTGTTCATGTTCAGACATATAAATTGCATTAGAGGAGAGGAGAACTATGCGCCTGGTGGTGTGATCTCCGAAGAAAAGGCGCTGGAGTTCAAGTGCACACACGTGAGCACACCTGGCACCTGGCCCATCTCTAGCAGAGCCCAGCGGGAAGGCTGGGCCTCTCCAGCCCTCTCCAGGCTAAGATGAAAGGAGCCCATTTCCCTCTTAAGAGCGTCCTAGTTGTGAGGGAGAGGGATCTCCCGCACTAGCAGGCTCATGCACACACACTCCAGGTCATAGTCACTAGAATTAACAATGTTCTCTCGAGAGGCTTGGCCCAGAGGGTCTGATGGAATATATGGGGCAAACAACTTTTCCTGCAGACGTACCAAAGATTCTGGATTTTTTCCTTCAGCACTTCCATCTAGTAGTTTACCAGAATTCCCAAGAACAAAATATTTTTCAATCTGTTCACATCTACCTTAAACCCCTGATCTGTTTTAGGTTTTGTGCTGGGTTCTAAGGACCCAGAGGTGAATTGGAAATGGCCCCTGATCTCAAGTTCTCAGTCCAGGGGGGAAAGCAGACAGTGAATGAGGTCAAGGACTTAAAAGGGCTCTTGGCAGGTTTGGACGCAAACAGACTTGGGTTCACATCTCAGTTTTCATGCGTGCTAGTTGTGTGGCCTTAGGCGAGTCATTTGAATAAATGAGCCTCTGTTTCTTCATCTGGAAGTTAAAATCTACCCAGCAGAGCTGGTATATGGAAGAGAGAGAGAGGATTGATATAGTATCCAGGACAGAAAAGATGTGCCATATATGCTATTGATTATTAAGAGAAGAGAGTAAATATTTTCAGTTGAAAGAATTAGTGAAGGTTTCCTGGAGGAGGTAATATCTACATAAGACCCTAAAAGATGGATAGATTTTGACACATAAAAAGCCAGGAAACATGGTTGTGAGGGATTAAAGGGAAGGATACACAGGTGGCGTGCAGGGGCTTTTTAGGGCAATGAAATCCTTCTGTATGATACACTAATAGTGGATACGTGTCATCATGCATTTGTCAAAATGTACAACACAAAGAGTGAACCCTAATGTAAACTATGGACTTAACAATAATGTGTCAACATTGGTTCATCAGTTGTAGGAAACGTATTACATTAACACAAGATGTAAATAATAGGGGAAACTGGAGGGGGTGCTGTGTGTGGGAACGCTGTACTTTCTGATCAATTTTTCTGTAAACCTTAAAAACAAACAAACAACAACAACAAAAAAGCCAGGAAAGAGAACTTTACACAAAAAGACCAGCATAAACAAAGCTCGGGTGGCTGTGACATGTGGCTGGAGCATGAAGCACCTGAGAGAACAGTGAGCCCAGAGAGGTGGGTTGAATATCATGTTATGGTGTTTATGCTGAGAGTATGGAGAGATGGCAAATATTTCAAACAAGGTGCTAAAATGATCAGTCTGCATTTAAGGACTATCAGTTAAGACTGCCGCTGAACAGACGTGAATCTGTAACAAAGGCCAAGACAAGAAACAATGAAAATGTGAGTTAAGACAACAGCAGTGGGATGGAGAAAGGGGGCCAGATGCAAGACATATCCTGAGGTTGTCTCGGTCAGGACCTGGTGATTGATTGATTAATTGATTGACATGAGTGGGAGAAGGGGAGGAGTCTAGTAGAATGCCTGGTTTCTGGTTTATGCTAGATGGGGTGGGCAGGGCCATCCCTTCAGAGACCTAGAATGTAGGAGGGCTAGATCCGAAGACATGATGACCTGGCCAGCTTCAACATGTTTTTAAGATAACATTATTTCAGATGTTGTGCAAGACACATTAGAATTTTCCTGATCTGGCCCCTTGGGGCTGACTGGGGGATCACTACCTATAGACATGGGCCCATGCTTGCCTGTGTGGACACTCAGCCTGTTATAGAGGTCTTTCCAATGCTGAGCTGAAGGCTACCTCCCTGAAGCTCTCCCCCACTGGGCCCAACTCATCCCTTGGCAGCCTCACAGACAGGCTTTCTCAGCCTCAGGACAGTCCATTCGAGATTTGTAGGCAATGTCCCTTGAATCTGTCCTTCTTCAGCTAGAGAGCTCCTAATCCTTCACTTGTTCTAACACAATACAGTTTCCAGGCTGCCCTCTCCACCCCAGACATACTCCAGGACACAAAACCCCAGGAATGTCTGGTGCAGCCCAGAGTGTATAGAAATTTAACATCCTTCCTTCTAGACATTATTTCATTAGAGCACTCTGAGAGCCTCTCAGCCCTTGCAGATGGCCCCTCATACTTCCTACTCATCTCCATCAATTCCATCACCTGAGCCCTTCTCTCACTTACGTCTGTTGAGCCAGAATTCTGCAACTGGATTTTTAGCTCCAAGAGTAAGACTTGATATTGATCCTGGATAAACTCCACCCTGCTATGGGGCCATCTACAAGACAAACCAGTTGGAAACTGGAACACAAAGAGCTCCAGACAAGCCTTTTGGAGGACTTAGAAGCAGGTGAGGGGCAGCTGAGATGGTCCTGGCCCTGCTCTGGCCTCAGCTCCTCCATCTTCCACATGGGCTTTCCTGACAACCAGGAGAAGTGATCATACCCAGGTGATCATACCCCACCCCCAGGAACAACAGACTCTGAGAGGTCAACTTATACATCCTTCTCCTGCCGGACAACACCCCCAATCTATCTGAACAGGAAATTCTACAGAAGTTCTGATGTGCAAAAGTGTCCCCATAACTTGTTAACACACGGCCTTCCCAGGGTGGAGCACCCTGGTGGCTTCTGGGGACCCCTGCTCATGATAAATCATAAAGCTGGGAGTTCGAAGCTTGGAAGACATTCCCACAGCCAGTCAGGGACACAAGCCAGCCTCCTCCTACCGGCCAAGGGTGCTCATCCCCCATCCCAGCAGCTTGCACTGTGGGAACCCGGCCTTCTCTCCAAGAAACACAATTGCGCTGTTCCCAGCCCTGAAGCCCTATCCAGAAGCTGATTAAAGGTCTAACTTGCTTAGCTGCCTCCTTATGTCATTCAATATTTGGCCCATTGGAAAAATATAAAATTAAAAAACAGAGGCAGGTGATGTTGCTGACCAGAGCAATGATCTAGAAGACAAACCTAAGGGTCACTTACCTTTGAAATTCAATTCATTTTGATTCATCAAATACTAATATAGGGTTTAAAATGAAGTGATCCAGAGTTACACTGGCAAAATGGCAGGGTAAGGATTTCCAAAAATCCTCTCTGCACAAGCAATGAAAACACTGGCAAAAATTGTCAGAATCAACTTTTCCTGAACTCTGGAAATTAACCAAAGGCTTGCAGCAATCCAGGGAACATTTACTCAAGAAACTGCATGTTCATTCAAAGATTTGCACATGAATGCTCATAGCAGCATTCTTCATAATTGCCCAAGTGTGGAAACGACCCAAATGTCCATCCAGTGAAGAAAGGAGAAACGTGGTATATCCACACACGGCAATATTATTTGGCCATAAAAAGGAATGAAGTACTGATACAAGCTACAAAATGGATGAACTTGAAAACATGGTAAGTGGAAGAAGCCAGTCAGAAAGGCCACATAGTGTATCATTCTATTTCTATGAAATATTCAGACAGGTAAATTCATAGGGACAAAAAGTAGGTTAGTGGTCACTAAGGGCTGACAGGAGTGGGAAATGGGGAGTCATGTGAATGGACATGGGGTTTCTTTTTAGGGTGATGAAAATATGCTGGAAATAGACAACGGGGATGGCTGCACAACCTCATGATATAATCAAAATGACCGACTTGTATACTTTTAAAGAGTGAATTTTTATGGTATATCAATTACATCTTAATTTTTTTTAATACCCAGTAAACTAAAAATACAAACAACAAAACCCAAAAAGCAACAATAGCAAAAACACATAAATTATCTCTGGTAAAGCCAGAGATATTTTTATTTAACATAAAAATAGAATTTGGATAATAAAATAAAGTCTAACCTTTTTTTTTTTCTCCTCTGTGCTTAGTCTGGCTTGACTTGCTCAGAGGGGGCGCTGGCAAAGTCCTCGTGCCCCGCACTTCAGACCACAGCTCCTAGTATGGAAGGCGGCGCCGCCGACACCTCAGCTCCGGGCCGTGTGAGGAAGCCGCGCTCCACACTCAATTCAAGATGGCGGGGCTTCAGTAGTTAAGAATAGCGCAGTAGTTAAGAATCTACCGGCCAATGCAGGTGGCGCAGTATTTAAGAGTCCGCCTGCCAATGCAGGGGACGTGGGTTCTGAGCCCTGGTCGGGGAAGATCCCACATTCCGCGGAGCAACTCGGCCCGGGTGCCAGAACTACTGAGCCTGCGTTCTAGAGCCCGCGAGCCACAGCGACTTAAGCCCTCACACCTGGAGCCTGTGCTCCACAAGAGAAGCCACCGCCTGCACGGCTCAATGAAGAGTAGCCCCCCGCTCCCTTTAACTAGGAAAGCCCGCGGGCAACGAAGACCTAACATATCCAAAAATTAAAAGATGGTGGCGGCAGCGGGTCGCGTGCCGAGACACTGCACAACGGCACTACAGAAGCACAGCTGCTCCCGTCTCGCGAGAACTCCTCTGACGGACTGACGCGATCCGGATAAAGATGGCCTGTCGGAGAAGCGTGTACTCTAGAGCGCAGACTCACACCTCTTCATTGTTTGATCAAAGAATAAAACTTTGTGGGCTTCCCTGGTGATGCAGTGGTTAAAAATCCGCCCGCCAGCAGGGGACACCGGTTCGATCCCTGGTGCAGGAGGATCCCACATGCCGCGGAGCAACTAAGCCCGTGCGCCACAGCTACTGAGACTGCGCTCTAGAGCCCGCGAGCCACAACTACTGAAGAGCTAGAGCTCGTGCTCTGCAACAAAAGAAGCCACCGCAATGAGAGGCCCATGCACCGCAAGAGTAGCTCGCAGGAACTAAAGAAAGCCTGCACACAGCAACGAGGACCCAACGCAGCCAAAAATTAATTAATTAATTTTAAAAAAACCTTTGCTTCTGAACTTTGTCTCTTTCTGTTGGCTCGAATGACACCAGGCAGGAGGACCCTTGTTGGGGCCCGACAGGAAAGTGTCAGCAACAAAACTGCATCTGTTCTGCTGTTTAAAACTCTTCAAGAGTTCCCAATTGCTCTTAGATTGAATCAGACTCTGCATGACCCCCCTCCCCCTGCAGCCCACACCAGTCTCCCTGCCCTGCATGGAAGCCACAGCGGCCCCTGTTGTGTCCCAGGACTCATGCACTCTGCCTGGAGCACCCTTCCCTTCAGGGCTACTCACTCTCAATCACTGGGTCTCAGCTCACAGTCCCCTACTCTGTTCATCCACTCCACAGCACTCGACTCAATCCATACCCACCACGTGTGATTTGCTTTCTTGTTTGTTATCTAGTGCCCACCCGAGAAATGAACTCCATGAGGGCAGGGACTTGGCCTGCTTTGTTCACCATACCACACAGTGGTCACTCACTGCGTGCTTTTTATAATGAATTAGTGATGTCCTCTCAAAGCTTGTTGTTGTTTGGAATTAAACATTTTTTTTTCTTCTATTCCTTGCAATATGTCTCTTTCCAAGAAAGACATTTAGTCTAATTGGTCCCCTGATCAGGATCTTTTTGAATCACATGAAAGACATATGATGATGGTAGGGGTTGGGGTCATGACACTTGTCTAATAAGGGGATATTCCACTCTGTATTGGAATGTCTCAGGCCAAGATGAACTAACTCCTGTCCTATTGGCCATGTTAGCAGCTTGAGGGGCACCAGGAGGCACTGCTGCCCCACAGAGCTCTCACTTTCTGGTAGAATGACTTATTTTCCCTGTTTGTGGACACACTGAAGTGAGCCGGCCTGGTGCCCTTCCCGCATTGTGTGACTACCGCGTTAAGGTGCCATGCTGAGAGGAAGGGCTCCTCTTGGCCGTTGACTGGAAGATCCTGCCAGATCGTCTCCAGCTTTTTTCTTAGCTAGTATCAGCCCCCTCCTCACCTCAGACTTCCACGAAATTTCTCACGCAGATGTCTCTGTTTCACAGGCATGGAGAAGACACCCACTTAGATGATTTTCATACTGTTTTCATGAATACCAACAGTACTTCCTTCTATACACATCCCTGTGCACACGATTTTGCATTCTTATCTGTTTATTTCCTCAGATACATTCTTAACACTAAAATTACTGAGTTCAAGAGTATTCATACTTTACAATTTGATTACCAAGTTGCTCTCCATAAGGGTTGAACCAATATATCCTCCTCCAGGAGTATATAAATTCCTGTTTTTGAAGGCATTTCCCAAGAATTTTTAACTCCCAATTCCTACCTTACTATATTTTACTTTTCATGGAGGTTGAAAGTAATTTGAAAGAAATTGAAAGAAATTTGGTGGAGGGGGGAATCCGTCCTGTAGGGGAGCAGCGTGGACGAAGCGGAGAAGGGTTGCTGCCTCCCGGGTACATCCTGGGGCAAACAGTGTCTCAGGCGGTCGCCCGTCCTCTGGGTGAAAGTATCCTAATTTCAGGGGCCCCAGACAGCAGAGGAGGAGTTACAGTGAAGCAGCCTTTGTAGGATTCTCTGAAACATTCCAGACACTTCCAAAGAGCTGCTTGGAGAAGAGCCCTGCCAGGACTTTCCTCAAACTGTTCTCTCTGTGTCTTTCCCCACCTCCCCAGGCCACCCCCTCTTCTGCTGGCTAAGGTCAGGCTCATCTTAAGCAACAAGAGAGCACTGCTCCCCTCCCCGCGCCCATCAAAATGGTGAGGATTTAAATCAGAAAATACTGTTGGCAAGTGTGCAGTGAGATCGGAGAGCGCCTGTGTTACTGGTGGGAGCGTGATGGTCCGTAGGATTCCAAAGCCAGAGCAATGTTCACACCCTTTTTCTCCAGGAATTCTATTCCTCAGGATCTGCCTAAGGGAATAACCAGGTGCTGTCACAGGTTTCACATACGAGGATGCTCACTCAAGCATTATTCATAGTAGCAACCAATTTGGAAACTACCAAAATATCCTATGATAGTGAAGTGGTTATACACAAATCCAAAGACTCAAATACTGAACAGCCATTCCATAACATGTTTTTGAAGAATATTTAATGACATGGGAAAAGGCGACACATGAAATGAAAAAAAGAGACTGCTGCCAAATTATATCTACACGACGATTTCAACGTTGTTAAACGTAGGTAAGAAGCCTTGACGGTTACTCACTAAAATGTTTATGGTGGTTTCTCCGGATTAAGCGTGGTTATAATTATCTTTTTCACTCATTTGTGCATTTCCCAAATTTTCTTTAAGGAGCGTATATTATTTTTAAATTTGAACAAAAATATTAAAAATAAAGTCCTATCATTTTCCAAGGCTCAGCTGAAATTATACTTTTTCCTGGAAACCCTCCTAATGGGTGTGACAAGCGTTTCAAAGATGTGGCCATTAACGTGACAAGTTTCTGTGCCTGTCAGCTCTGGTCATTGAACCTTAGCCCTTGCACCTCTTTTGTGGCACTCATCTCAGTCTCTCTTGCTTTACAGTTATTTAATAAAGTGCCCACCTGCTGCCCTCTCCCCAGGGAGAGGAGGCAACCCGAGGGACAGGGACAAAGTCTGTGTTTTTGTCCTGTTTTTCTAGGGCAGAGGACAGTGAATGTTTATTGAATTTGTTGACTGTGATCAGTCAGATTGTCCAGAGAACAAGAAATTCTAATTGTATCCTGAAAACCTAGATCAGTGGAGCTCATATTCCAAGATTGGATCAAGACCTCTGCTTCTGACCATGGCCTGTAAGAAAGGGCTTGGCCGGGGCTTCCCTGGTGGCGCAGTGGTTGGGAGTCCGCCTGCCGATGCAGGGGACACAGGTTCGTGCCCCAGTCCGGGAGGATCCCACATGCCACAGAGCGCCTGGGCCCGTGAGCCATGGCCGCTGAGCCTGCACGTGCCCAGCTGCTGCGCAACCACGCAAGCAACGGTCCGCCCCATGCTCACAACTCCTTGGTCGTACTCGCTGTCTCCCTCCATCTCTGGCCCATGCCATGCTCCTTTCAACCTAAGGGCCTTCACACTTATTCCCTTGGCATGTTCCCTTTGTCCCCAGAAAGCTGGCCATCTTCTTGTTATCTGTCAAGTTCAACTCCACAATAGGCTGGTATGGTCCTCCCAATAGTCATGTCCCTTCTTATCCTTTCCCACAGTGTTCATTCTACATTTGTGTGAACATTTGCTTTATGCTTGTCTCTCCTGCTTCACCAGAATCCCCAGAAAGCCAGGTCTGTCTTGATTGTTACAGCTGGTCCCAGCCTCTGGCACACAGCTTGGCACAATCGGGGCTGAATGAACGAAAGGAGACAGATGATGTGGAAAGGACCTGGCAATTAGTAGGCATATTTTTCCACTTCCCTCCATCCCCAGATCCCAGAGCTGATCCAATTCCCTGCATTCAAGCTGATGATGTGGCATCAGAGTTTTACAGCCAGCCAAGGCACAGAGAGGTGAAGAGTCTCGTGGGGCACACAGCTTGTTTACAGTAGGGTGGGGTCCAGAGCCCAAGCTCCCGACTCCTGGCACAATACTCCAAAGAGCTAGCACGTGGAGTTGGAAGCAACCCGAGGACAGGCTCTATTTTCCCACTTCCCAAGTCCCTTCCAGGGAATGAGTCCTGATATGGTAGATGAGAGTGAATAAAGTCTTTCACGCCATTATTTATCACCAGGGCAGGGAACCCGGAGCTCTGGCCTGTTTGGATCTAGGTCAGTGCAACAACAGTAATCCCTTGCATCTTTACACTGCATTGTCATTTGTAAAGCACAGTTGTTCTCTTGTTTTAGCTTCACAGAAATCCTGTGAGGATGGGCAAGCAGCTGATTAACCCATATAACACGTGAGAAACAAGAAGCCCAGAGAGGCATGTCAGTTTGCCCAAGTTCACACCACTGGTTAGTGGAAGAGCCAAGCCTGGAAGCCAGGCCTCCTGATAACTAGTCCAGAGCTCTTTCAGTATTTCCAGCATCTAGCCATGACACGCAAATATTTCTTTATTTTTCTTTATTTTTTCTTTATTTGTTTGTTTATTTTTGGCTGTGTTGGGTCTTTGCTGCTGCGCGCGGGCTTTCTCTAGTTGCGGTGAGCAGGGGCTACTCTTTGTTGCAGTGCGCGGGCTTCTCATTACGGTGGCTTCTCTTGTTGTGGAGCACGGGCTCTAGGCACACAGCCTTCAGTAGGTGCAGCATGCGGGCTCAGTAGTTGCGGCACACAGGCCCTAGGGTGCTCAGGCTTCAGTATTTGTGTCTCATGGGCTCTAGAGCGCAGGCTCAGTAGTTGTGGCGCACGGGCTTAGCTGCTCCACGGATGTGGGATCCTCCTGCACCAGGGATCGAACCCATGTCCCCTGCATTGGCAGCTGGATTCTTAACCACTGTGCCACCAGGGAAGTCCCAAGTCTTTGTTTCTTATAGTACTTTTTAGTCAATGACATCTCAGTAGTGTTGGCCATTTGAAAATAGCTCAGGGAGGAGCTGATGGTGTGATGGGTGTGGCCCCCCATGACTCTGGCAGTCTCCAGGCCCTGGTTTCCATCACCCCAATCATGTGGTCTGGACCTTATGGCTTAAAGTTCCTTTCCTGGCCCCTCTGCTCCGATCCTGACTCTAAGAACAAAACAGATCCTGTACTCTTCCTCCAGGCCCAGCCCCTGCAAAGCAGGCAGGACAGGCATGGGGAGTGTTTGTGATGGAATCAGAACCAGGGATTATGTGTACCAGAGAGGAAAGTGCAAGCACTTTCCAGTTGACAAGAATTTGGGCTGTGAAACAGAGAGAGAAGAGAAAGGATGAGGGTCAGGAGCAGAATTCAGAACTCTTAAGAATCTGTCATAGAGATCTTAAGAACAAAGAATCATAGGGACTTCCCTAGCGGTCCAGTGGTTACAACTCCACGCTTTCACTGCAGGGGGCTCGGGTTCAATTCCTGGTCAGGGAACTAAGATCCCTGCATGCTGCGCAGCCAAAGAAAAGAAAAGAACAAAGAATGATATATATTGGGAAAAGCCCAGCTTGGATGTTAAGTTCTGACTTCCAGTTAGATTTCATGCTATAACCTTAGATAGGTCACTAATACATCCCTGGACTTTCATTTTCTCATTTGTAATATTGCATGGAAGGGGAGGGGTTAAGATGTCAAGCTTCCAGTCTTCCCAGTTTGTTCTGGCTGACCCCCAAACTGTTGCTGGGACGGTTCCCATGAATACCTTACATGAAGGATCACTCAGTAAAATATCCAAAGAAAGCAAGTCCTCATTATCTGGGACACCTTAGAACAGTGCTTTAAGAACATAGGCTCAGAAGCCAGACTCCGTGAGTTCAAATCCAAGCTTGCCACTTATGAACTGTGTGACCTTGGATCAGTTACTAAATCCTTCTGTGTTTCAGTTTCCTCCTTTGTAAAACAAGAATAATATGTATACCATTGCATAGGGTTGTTTCTTGGATCAAAGGAGTTAATGCAAGTAAAGCACGTAAAATAGGGCCTGAGATATGGTAAACATTCATTAAAAGTGACTCTTATCATTACCTAGCAAAATCTGATACTCTCCATTCCACTTAAATGAAATTTACTGATAACTGATGCTTTCCCTTGGCCCCAATGTTAAAAAGTATAATTACTTTGGATATAAATTAAGAACTACAATCATTTTGAATGTAAACCTTTCCAAAGCACACTGTAAAATGCCTTGCTTTCTTAAACAGGATCTATTCATTATAGTTCCCCTCCTTTCCTGATTCAGGTTGAACAAGAATGGGAGATCACTGTAGACTAGATCATTTCTAAAAACCTTCCTAGTCTAAATTCTAAGATCTCACAGGTAGAACAGGTAAGGTAAGCCCACCTCCATCCTGGGGCGGCTTGTGACATGCCCCTGTCACGGCCGAGTCCCTGGGTGTGGATGGGTCCCCGGGAGCCCAGTGCCCATACCATCCCTTCCACCTTCTGTGCTATCTGACTCTCTAGGGTCTTCTTGGGCCGAGCATCAGGGTCGACAGCAAAGTTATGCTCCCAGGCTCCTGTGCTCTTCCAATATGTTGAAACTCAAGCCGTCTGGCAAGAAATTTGACTCCAGTGGTGCCAAGGATGGCAGTCTGCCCACTGCCCCACTGTGTGCCAGGGCTGGCCTGCAGGCTAGAGCTTGCTTCCCTTCTACCCAGGGCTTGCATCAGACCAGGCAGGGACCATGGGCTACCTGGTTTCCCACGTGGGCCAGGAGAAGGTTTCTGGCAAGACCACACCAGCACTCAGGACGCCCCTCTCAGCCCCTTTGAGGAGAGACCCTCAGAGCTGAACGGGAGCCAGTGATGGTGGGGTTCCTTGTCACTGGCAGAAAACCTCCTATCCCAAACTGGAGAGCCTCTGATTTTTTCCCCAAATGGGAGAACCTCTGCCTCTTGCAACCTCACCTGAGGCAAGGTTAGACGTGAACTCCTGAAACTTGATGAAGGAAATCTCTCTAATGGTCCACAGAAAATGGAGGGAATGTCTCTGCTTAAGCTTTAGGGTCAGACAGATAAGCCTCCAAATGTGTGGTTACCTAACCTCTCTTGCAAGACTGGTGTTTTTGGGTTTTTTGTTTTAGCTCTCAGAATGGTGTCTGGTATATAGCTTAATAAATAGTAGTTGACTCTTCCCATTCCTGGAAGCTTCCTCATCATATGCCCAACACACACAAACACACACACACACCAACCACACGCACATAAACACACATGCCTTTCCCAATGAGGGCCTGGAAGCCTGGATTAAAGAGGAATTAGAAAGAAGATAAGGGACCAGTTCACTCCTCACCATTGCCTCCCTTCCAGGTATGACTCTTTCTCTCCTCCACCACACTGCCAAGACGACCCCAAAGCCCACTCCCTCTTCACCCCAGATAACAGCAATTATACCAAACAGTTCTTGAGTGCTTCCTCTGTGCCAGGTGCTAAACACCTCTCATGCATCATTCCACCAGCCTAGGGGCCAGGTCAGCCATCCTCAGGGGTCCCAGCCAGGCCGGGCTATAAAGACAAAAACTTCCGGGTCTCCTGCAGTCCCAAAGTCCAATTCCTTTAGACAACACCAGCCCAGAAGGTCGCCAAGCATCATTTTCTGACGTCAAACATTCCTGAGAAAGTGCCTTACCTTCCGTGCTCTCCCATGCTCCACCTTTTTTTTAATCTTCAGATTATCATTTAGATTTTTTCCTGAACTGATATAGCACTGTTCTTTAAAAAAAAAAAGGTTTTTTTACATGACAATTTACCAAAGTCTTCTTTTGTTGCCTTTTTACTGGTTGATCAACTTTGCTTTTCAGATGAGTTTTACTGATTTTGACAAATTGGAACTACAAGAATAGCTTTCTTGGGCTTCCCTGGTGGCGCACTGGTTGGGAGTTCGCCTGCCAATGCAGGGGACACGGGTTCGAGCCCTGGTCCGGGAAGGTCCCACATGCCATAGAGCAACTAGGCCTGTGTGCCACAACTACTGAGCCTGCACTCTAGAGCCCGCAAGCCACAACTACTGAAGCCCCTGCGCCTAGAGCCCATGCTCCGCAATAATAGAAGCCACCGCAATTTAAAGCCCGTGCACCGCAACAAAGAGTAGTCCCCACTCGCCGCAACTAGAGAAAAGCCCACGTGCAGCAACAAAGACCCCAAAACAGCCAATAAATAAATAATAAATTCTTAAAAAAAAATAAAGAATAGCTTTCTCGTCCTTTCATAGAGACCCTCAACTCTGAAACTTGAAAGGGAAGGAAATTATCCATTTAAATAGACCAGTTGTTTTGCCCATCATCTCCCTTTCCCCTTCCTTTCTCTCTCTCTATACATATTAACATAATTTCATAAGACATCTCCAAGCAGCATTTCCACTGTAATTAATTGCCTTTCACTCAAAGTGACACATTTAAGAAGTGAAATAGCACAAAGAAAGATATATTTAAGAAATTGAGAGCTCAGTTAACTTTGTTACTGATTGCTGTGAAAATGAGATGCTCTTCCCTAGGAAAAGAGCGACTCAAGGATTAAAGAAGTTTGCCTCATTTAGGGGAAAAAACTACAAGAAACAGAATGAAATATTATCAGGGTTGCCTCAGCGTGACGGAGTGATGGATAAATACTTCCTTGCTTCTAAAGTTTTTCTGAGCTTTCTCATTTTTAAAAACTAAGCATGACTTGTTTTTATAATAAAAAGAAAGGAAAAAACACACTCAGGGTGATGATGGCTGTGATGAAGGTGCTTATCTAATGAGTCATTTCCCACCTCTCACTTCCTGTCTTTTCCTGGGGGAAACATCAGGGCAGAGGAGGGAGGAGGCTATGTCATCAAGAAAGACTTGTCCCCAGTGGGCAGATGGAAATTCAGAGGTTGCACAACTTGCCCAGAGTCACAAAATCTTTGGCAAAATTAGAATACACTCTGCCTGTTGGTTATCAGGTTGTCTGCCCAGAGCTCAGTGCTATGCTTTCCCCATTGCTCAATGCCAATGAATAATTACAGGCATCCTAAGCCATTCCAGAAACACAGCCTCCTAATGAAGACTAGGTTCCAGACAACCTCATACACATTAGGAAGGCTACTATCAAAACACAAAAACAGGGGCTTCCCTGGTGGCACAGTGGTTGAGAGTCCGCCTGCCGATGCAGGGGACACGGGTTCATGCCCCAGTCCGGGAGGATCCCACGTGCCACGGAGCGGCTGGGCCCGTGAGCCATGGCCGCTGAGCCTGTGCGTCCGGAGCCTGTGCTCCGCAACGGGAGAGGCCACAGCAGTGAGAGGCCCGCGTACCGCCAAAAAAAAAAAAAAAAAGAAAAAACAAAAACAAAACAGAAAATAACAAGTGTTGACGAAGATGTGGCGAAACTGGAACCCTTGTGCACTATTGCTGGGATTGTAAAATGGTGCAACAGCTATGGAAGACAGGATAGAGGTTCCTCAAAAAATTAAAAATAGAACTACGTTATGATCTAGCAATCCGAATTCTGGATATATATCCAAAAGTATTGAAGGCAGGGACTTGAAAAAGTATTTGTATACCCATTATTCATTATTATTCACAAAAGCCAAGATATGGAAGCAACTTAAATGCCTATCAACGGATAAATGGATAAACAAAATGTGGTTTATATATACGGTGGGATATTCTTCAGCCTTAAAAAAGAAGGAAATTCTGACACATGCTACAACATGGATGAACCTTAAGGACATTCTACTAAGTGAAATAAGCCAGTTACAAAAAGACAAATACTGCATGGTTCCGCTTATAAGAGGTATCTAGAGAAGTAAAATTTGTAGACATAGAAATAGAATGGTGGTTACCAAGGGCTGGGGGGAGAGGAGGAAAGGGAGTTGTTTAACGGGTATAGAGTTTCAGTTTTACAAGATGAAAAAGTTCTGAAGATTTGTTTCATAACAATGTGAATGTATTTAACACTACTGAACTGTGCACTTAAAAATGGTTAAGATGGTAAGATGTGTTTTTACCACAATTAAAAACAGAAAGACTAGATCGAAGGCGCGAGCAGGTTACTATCTACTGTTTCCATAGACTTGAAGAGGAAGGGTTATTACATTACTATAATAGCCTTGGTAGTGCTCTCATTGGATCACATTGGTTCCTTTGTGTAACATACATGCACACCCATGGCAAGAGCCAGGCGCAGGCGCACCAGACACCGAGGGACTGGAGCCCAAGAATAAAGAGGGCCCTGGCACCAAGCTTGTTGACTCCCAGCTGAGAGCCCCTGGTGGGGGTGGGAAGGAGACAGGATTGGCCTCAGAGCTTCACTGGTCTGGGCCTCTTACGAGAGGAGAGGGTAGCTTCTGCTCTGGGAAGAAGAGGGCTCTGCGGCTGGAAGAGAGTAACGGTCAGGCCCCTGCAGAGATGTGAAAGGTTTGGGACACGAGAATTACTTTCCAAAGCAGAAATCAGAAGAAATCAGCCCCTTCCACAGCTGAGCTGCCTTTTGTGTGCAAGTCACTGATGCCCTGAGGTTCGTTCACAGCTTTGTGATATCTCTCTGACTCCTCCAGCTTCTGCTCTCCCTCACCTACCTTGACCCCCACCTCTTGTGTCTTCCTGATTTTAATACCTATTTCCTGCCTTTGTTCATGCACTCCTTCATTTGCTCTTCCACTCATTCTTCTGTGCAGCCAATCATTCAATATATCACAGAGGTTAACAGCACAGACTCTGGAGCCATACTGCCTGGGTTCAAATCCCAGCTTTGCCCCTTTCTAGCTGTGTGACCATGAGCAAGTTACTTAGCTTCTCTGTGCCTCCACTTCTCCATCTCTAAAATGAAAATAAAAATAGTGCCTATCGGGCTTCTCTGGTGGCGCAGTGGTTGAGAGTCTGCCTGCCGACGCAGGGGACACGGGTTCGTGCCCCGGTCCGGGAGGATCCCACATGCCGTGGAGCGGCTGGGCCCGTGAGCCATGGCCGCTGAGCCCGCGCGTCCGGGGCCTGTGCTCTGCAATGGGGGAGGCCACAACAGTGAGAGGCCCACGTACCACAAAAAAAAAAAAAAAAAAATAGTGCCTATCTCAGAGTACTATTCAAAGACTAAAGGCTTAAATCCATGTAAAGTGCTGAGACCCATGCCTGGCACAAAAGTATGTTAGGAACTCAAAGTATGCACTCAAAGTATGTTAGGTATGATCATTCATTCATCAAACATTCATAGTACCTACAACATATCAGGCACAGGCAAAACAATACTGGGGCCATGAGAAAAAGAATCTAGATAAAGTGCCCCTGAGTTGTTCACAGTCTAGTAGGGGAAACAGCCTTATAAGCAACTAGATATAAACCAAAATGGGCAATAAAGTGCTATTAGGGGGTGGGATAGGGAAGGTGGGAGGGAGACACAAGAGGGAGGGAATATGGGGATATATGTATACATATAGCTGATTCACTTTGTTATACAGCAGAAACTAACACAACATTGTAAAGCAATTATACGCCAATAAAGATGTTAAAAACAAACAAACAAACAAAAATGCTCTGGGGCAAGAGGACAGAGAGAAAGGAGAAGCTGATTTAGGGGAGACGTCTTCACAGAAGTCAGGCATTTGTGCTGGACATTGTAATGACAGTATAAGATTCAAGAAGCTGAGACTGGAGACAGCCTCTTTCAGGTGGAGCTTGAACCCAGAAATATGTAAGTACTCAGGAAATGAAAAGAAGTGCTATGTCCCTGGGGTCGGGTTGCCAGAGAAAATGCAGGACTCTCAGTTAGATTTGAATTTCAGATAAATATATAAAGTTTTAGTACAAGGATGCCTCAAATATACTAAAAAATTATCTGTTAACTGAAATTCAAATATAACTGGGCGCCCTATATTATTTTTGCTGAATCTGGCATCCCTACCCTGGGGAGAAAATGAGCCCTTTTGAAGCCTGTGCCCTGGGCCTGAGCTGTGTCCCCACCTCACCCATGTGTGGTTTGCTACCTTCCTGAGTCACTGGCATTGTTGACTCCAGGCTCCAGAGGGACCCTGATGAACTGTTGGTGAATCATTCGGTGCCACTTTGTTATTAACAATCATGCTCCCCATGTCCAAGACAGAGATGATGGAAAAATCCCACATTTGTTCATTTTGTTGAAGGTCACTGGGTCTGCCGTTTTTATGTTAGCTTCTTTATTTTTCTGAGATCACATCTCTTTTTTTTTCCTTTGAGATTCATTAGAACTATGATGGAAAAGAATTCATTCCCTTCTTTGCTGTTAGACAGAGAAAGAGAGAGAGGAAAATTTTTAAAATACCAGCATAATGGAGTAACTAAAAACCGTAGCCTTGGCTGGGAAATGCACTGAGGAGACCGAGGTTTCCATGGTGGGCCCAGAATGTTACAGGCTGGTGGCATTTTGTGCCAACTGTTTGGGAGCCTCTCTCTGTAGCTTCCACCCACACTGGGCCTTTAAAGCTTCAGGTGAGCAGCAGTGAGTGAAGAGGACCGCCACATGCAAAAGAGGACCGCCACCTGCAGAAGAGGAACCTGGCCATCCACAACCAGCTCAGAGGCTGGGGAAACAAAACGCGGTCCTCAGGACCCTCCCCTCCCTCATCCATAAAACATGCCTCTTGGAGTCATTTCACGCCCCAGCATCTGCCTGCTCTTCCAGAAAGGTACACCTATTCATCTCTCTCAAAAATGTTTATGGAGAAAAATTATCAGCAAGAGAAAACAAATTCTCCGGCAAGATATTGCCCTTTGCGAGATAACTATTGCTGTGGAAACGTTGACAATGGGCATGGTGTCTGGCTTGAATGTGGTACGCCTGGGAGGACTGGGGGGTGCCCCTCTACAAAAATGCCCGAGCAGGGAGATTCTGCCTCCTAGGAGCCTGTCTATCTGGCTTGGCTGAAAGATATGGTTACAATGAAATTTCTGAGACTAAAGGGAAGTGGGAGGAGGTGTCCTTTTCTTCTCCAGGCACTCAAAGCTTGCTCAGGCTCCCAGGCCAGAAGACACAACACAAAATGTAATCACTGAGATGAAAGGGAAGAACCTACAACCAAGATTACTCTACCCGGCAAGGATCTCATTCAGATTCGATGGAGAAATCAAAAGCTTTACAGACAAGCAAAAGCTAAGAGAATTCAGCACCACCAAACCAGCTCTACAACAAATGCTAAAAGAACTTCTTCTCTAAGTGGGAAACATAAGAGAAGAAAAGGACCTACAAAAACAAACCCAAAACAATTAAGAAAATGTTCATAGGAACATACATAATGATAATTAACTTAAACGTGAATGAATTAAATGCTCCAACAAAAAGACACAGGCTCACTGAATGGATACAAAAACAAGACCCACATATATGCTGTCTACAAGAGACCCACTTCAGACCTAGGGACACATACAGATTGTAAGTGAGGGGATGGAAAAAGATATTCCGTGCAAATGAAGATCAAAAGAAAGCTGGAGTAGCAATACTCATATCAGATAAAATAGACTTTAAAATAAAGAATGTTACAAGAGACAAGGAAGGACACTACATAATGATCAAGGGATCAATCCAAGAAGAAGATATAACAATTATAAATATATAGGCACCCAACATAGGAGCACCTCAATACATAAGGCAGCTGCTAACAGCTATAAAAGAGGAAATGGACAGTAACTCAATAATAGTGGGGGATTTTAACACCTCACTTACGCCAATGGACAGATCATCCAGACAGAAAATTAATAAATGACACAATAGACCAGATAGATTTAATTGATATTTATAGGACATTCTGTCCCCAAAGAGCAGATTACACTTTCTTCTCAAGTGCACACGGAACATTCTCCAAGATAGATCATAACTTGGGTCACAAATCAAGCCTCAGTAAATTTAAGAAAATTGAAATCATATCAAGCATCTTCCCCAACCACAATGCTAGGAGATTAGAAATCAATTACAGGGAAAAAAAATAAAAAACGTAAAAAACACAAACACATGGAGGCTAAACAATGTTACTAAACAACCAAGAGATCACTGAGGAAATCAAAGAGGAAAAAAAAAAAAACCTAGAGACAAATTACAACGAAAATGTGACGATCCAAAACCTATGGGATGCAACAAAACAGTTCTAAGAGGGAAGTTTATAGCAATACAATCCTACCTCAAGAAGCAAGAAAAATCTCAAATAAACAATCTAAACTTACACCTAAAGGAACTAGAGAAAGAAGAACAAACAAAACCCAAAGATAGTAGAAGGAAAGAAATCATAAAGATCAGAGCAGAAATAAATGAAAGAGAAACAAAGAAAACAATAGCAAAGATCAATAAAACGAAAAGCTGGTTCTTTGAGAAGATAAACAAAATTGATAAACCTTTAGCCAGACTCATCAAGAAAAAGAGGGAGGGCTTCCCTGGTGGCGCAGTGGTTGAGAGTCCGCCTGCCAATTCAGGGGACACGGGTTCGTGCCCCGGTCCGGGAAGATCCCACATGCCGTGGAGCGGCTGGGCCCGTGAGCCATGGCCGCTGAGCCTGCGCGTCCGGAGCCTGTCCTCCGCAACGGGAGAGGCCACAGCAGTGAGAGGCCCGTGTACCGCAAAAAAAAAAAAAAGAAAGAAAGAAAAAGAGGGAGAGAACTCAAATCAATAAAATTAGAACTCAAATCAATAAAAAAGGAGAAGTTACAATGGACACCACAGAAATACAAAGCATCATAAGATACTACGACAAGCAACTCTATGCCAATAAAATGGACAACCTGGAAGAAATGGACAAATTCTTAAAAAGGTATAACCTTCCAAGACTGAACCAGGAATAGAAAATATGAACAGACCTATCACAAGTATTGAAATTGAAATTGTATTAAAAATCTTCCAACAAACAGAAGTCCAGGACCAGATGGCTTCACAGGTGAATTCTATCAAACATTTAGAGAAGAGCTAACACCCATCCTTCTCAAAGTCTTCCAAAAAATTGCAGAGGAAGGAACACTCCCAAACTCATTCTACGAGGCCACCACCACCCTGATACCAAAACCAGAGATACTACAAAAAAGAAAATTACAGACTAATATCACTGATGAATATAGATGCAAAAATCCTCAACAAAATAGTAGCAAACAGAATCCAACAACACATTAAAAGGATCATACACCATGATCAAGTGGGATTTATCCCAGGGATGCAAGGATTCTTCAATATATGCAAATCAGTCAGTGTGATACACCATATTAACAAACTGAAGAATAAAAACCATATGATCATCTCAATAGATGCAGAAAAAGCTTTTGACAAAATTCAACACCCATTTATGATAAAAATTATCCAGAAAGTGGGCATAGAGGGAACCTACCTCAACATAATAAAGGCCATATATGACAAACCCACAGGAAACATCATTCTCAATGGTGAAAAACTGAAAGCACTTCCTTTAACATCAGGAACAAGACAAGGATGTCCACTCTCAGCACTCTTATTCAACATAGTTTTGAAAGTCTTAGCCATGGCAATCAGAGAAGAAAAAGAAAGAAAAGGAATCCAAATTGGAAAATAAGAAGTAAAACTGTCACTGTTTGCAGATGAAATGATACGGCAAGGATACACAATGGAGAAAAGACAGTCTCTTCAATAAGCGGTGCTGGGAAAACTGGACAGCTACATGTAAAAGAATGAAATTAGAACACTCCCTAACACCATACACAAAAATAAACTCAAAATGGATTAGAGACCTAAATGTAAGACCACACACACTCTAAAACTCTCAGAGGAACATGGGAAAAACACTCTTTGACATAAACCACAGCAACATCTTTTGTGATCCACCTCCTAGAGTAATGGAAATAAAAACAAAAATAAACAAATGGGACCTAATGAAACTTAAAAGCTTTTGCACAGCAAAGAAAACTACAAACACGATGAAAAGACAACCCTCAGAATGGGAGAAAATATTTGCAAACAAATCAACAGACATAGGATTAATCTCCAAAGTATATAAACAGCTCATGCAGCTCAATATTAAAAAAACAAACAACCCAATCAAAAAATGGGCAGAAGACCTAAATAGACATCTCTCCAAAGAAGACATACAGATGGCCAAGAAGCACATGAAAATCTGCTCAATATCACTAATTATTAGGGAAATGAAAATCAAAACTACAATGAGGTATCACCTCACACTGGTTAGAATGGGCATCATCAGAAAATCTACAAACAACAAATGCTGGAGAGGATGTGGAGAAAAGGGAACCCTCTTGCACTGTTGGTGGGAATGTAAACTGATACAGCCACTATGGAGAACAGTATGGAGGTTCCTTAAAAAACTAAAAATAGAATTACCATATGATCCAGCAATCCCACTACTGGGCATATACCAAGAGGAAACCATAATTCAAAAAGACACATGCACCCCAACATTCATTGCAGCACTGTTTACAATAGCCGGGACATGGAAGCAACCTAAATGCCCATCGACAGACGAATGGATAAAGAAGTTGTGGTACATAGATATAATGGAATATTACTCAGCCATAAAAAGGAATGAAATTGGGTCATTTGTAGAGACTTGGATGGATCTAGACACTGTCATACAGAGTGAAGTAAGTCAGAAAGAGAAAAACAAATATCGTATATTAACGCATATATGTGGAACCCAGAAAAATGGTACAGATGAACCAGTTTGCAGGGCAGAAATAGAGACACAGATGTAGAGAACAAACGTATGGACACCAGGGAGGAAAGTGGTGGTGGGGGGGATGAACTGGGAGATTGGGATTGACGTATATACACTAATATGTATAAAATAGATAACTAACAAGAACCTGCTGTATAATAAATAAATAAATTAAATTAAATTAAAAAAAATGTAATCACTGAAAGAAGTGACCCCCGGCCCCAACCCTGTCTCAGCTGCTTCAGGCAAGAGGGTTTTAGTCATCAGGTGCCATAGACACAGGACTGAGGACATACAATTTGGACATACAAGTTTTTTAAGACCCTAGAAAAACCCTTGCACACCACAAACATTCTCATCGACTCCAATTTACAAAATGAAAATTCCAAAATTGAAATTTAACTAAATGTCCATGAAATACAGTATTATGTCAACTCTAAATTGTTCAGTTTGTTATCCATAAAAATGTTATATTTGAAAATGTTGAGTGGATTCTTTCACTTCAAGTTATCCCTAACTCTGCACAATGATTTCTGAGAAATCATAGTCACTGAAAATTAAATTGGCAAAATAATCTTGAAAACTAAATTATTGAAAATGCCCTCAAGACTACTTTAAAGCAAAATAGTTGCATTTGTAGTGGGATATGGGGGCATTTTGATGTGTGCTATGACATGCGGTGGTGCATGTAAAAGTTAGACTGCTTGGCTCCCACAAAGGTAATTGAACAGCCTTGGTCCCCTGGGACCGGGCCCAACTAAAGCTTTAAAGAGAACATGTGGACACAGACAGGGTAATGAAGGTTCTTGTAGCCAACTGAACTGGTTTGTTCTTATAAACCCAGAGGCCATCTAAGCTGGAAGGATCCCTGGCCATCATGGAGTCCAGTGTAAAGACAGGGCCAGTCTCTGGGTCTCTAGACACCAATCCTCTTTGTATAGGATGAGACATCTGAGGCTCAGAGAGGGGCAGATCATTCCATAGGTCACACAGCCAAAGCATTCATCAGGCGCCATAGACACAGGGCTGAGGACCTATAGGCTTAGAGATGGGACTCCAAGACTCCTCCCTCCTAGACTTTGCCTTGGCCACGATACCATGCCTGGACTTCCTTCTTTCTTCACCAAAACACTGAGGCAGCCCCCTTGTCCTTAGCAAAATATCTAGATATCTTTAAAGATCACTGATTGCTTTGATTTTGTAGGGTCCAGCTCATACTCTTAGATGCCTGTTGATGTCTGCCATCCACTTGTTCATCCTATGGCTTTCCCAACCTTAGTCTAGGTTGGGATAAGGCCCACCTTATGAGTTATCCTGTGCAAAACACTTAGACCAAGATCTCCTTTCCAGCAGGGCTCAGCTAGCTGACCAGCTGGCAGATCCAAGTGCCATACCTACAGTTTGAGAACTGGACTGTGCCCTCTGCCGCCCCCTTGTGGCCATTAGGAGAGGTGCGCTGCTTGGGACCCACCCATGTGTGCCAGGCCCTTTTGAGCGAGCTTGATTGCTCTTTCTGGAAAGGCTTCTTTATTCCTGGATGGCTGGCACCTGGACAGCATTCATCTCCTCCACGCCTACTCTTCCAGTTTATTGCCCATGGCAACTTCAGCATCCTCACTGAGCAATCAGTCCATCAACTCCCTGGTATTAATTGAGCACAGGTCAATGGTGATAAACCTGGGGATGGGGGATTGCAGAGGGGATGTAAGATATAGTCCATGACCTTGAGGCGTTCAGTCAATAAGAAGAGTCAAAACACACGAAAAGATTTTAATAATTTGATGTTCGAGTGTTCTGTGCCAAGAACTTTAAGAATTAAGAAATGAGGTGAAATAGTTGAGGAGGCCCTGGAGAGAGCAGATTTGAACTGGTGTTTGGAAAAAACGAAGTATTTCAGAAACAAAAGTGTAAAGGAAAAACACTCCTGGGAGTTCCCTGGTGGCCTAGTGGTTAGGATTCTGGGCTTTCGCTGCCATGGCCTGGGTTCAATCACTGGTTGGGGAACTGAGATCCTGCAAACTGCGTGGCGTGGCCAAAAAAAATAAAATAAAATAAAGGAATATACTCCTACATATCTCCTTTAATCTCATTCTACCACCACACT
This sequence comes from Grampus griseus, assembly GCF_964374135.1. Taxonomy (NCBI): domain Eukaryota; kingdom Metazoa; phylum Chordata; class Mammalia; order Artiodactyla; family Delphinidae; genus Grampus; species Grampus griseus. The sequence continues at coordinate 34,606,086 of NC_139000.1, forward strand.
ACTTCTGGCACCAGATATGTGAGTTTTCCAAACATCAAGCAATTCTGTGACACCAACTGGGTATCCAACAATTTAACTCAACTCTGACACTGTCTACCAGGAGATAGCATCAGATCCCATAGATTAAGGGCTTAGTCCCAGAGACCATATCTCCCCACCTTCAGATGGCCAATTGCAAGTCCAGTTACCTGTGCTTCTGACAGACCAGTTATAACTTGGAGATTCCCACTACCCCCTCCTCAGGTTTGATTAATTTGCTAGAACAGAACTCAGGAATTACTAGATTACTGGTTATTGCAAAAGGATATAACTCAGGAACAGCCAGATGGAAGAGACACAGGGCAAGGTATGTGGGAAGGGGCACAGAGAGCTTCCATGCATTCTCCAGGGCACCACTCTTTCCAAATGTGTTCACCAACCCAGAAACTCTCCACCCTCTACTCTTGAGTTTTTAAGGAGGTTTCATTACATAGGCACGACTGATTAAAAATTAGCCATTAACAATTAATTCAACCTCCAGCCCCTCTCCCCTTCCTGGAAGGGGGGCTGAAAGTTTCAACACTCTAATCACTGGTTGTTAGTCCCCCAGCAACCAGCCCCCAGCCCGAGGAGCTTTCCAAAAGTCACCTCATTAACATAGACTCTGGTGTGGTTGAAAGGGGCTTGTTCAGAATAACAAAAGACACCCATTTCACATTTGTGCTCTTAACACTTAAGAAATTCCAAGGATTTTTAGGAGCTCTGTGGAAGGAATGGGATGAAGACCAAATATATATCTCTTATTATAAATCAAAACATCACAAGAAGGAAAAGAAGAAGAGTATTCTGGAAGGAAGTAACAGCCATGAGAAGTAACAACTAAGAAAAAAATTATGGCTAAAATAATATTTCCAAGATAAAAGATAAAATGGAGGTGAACTCTCTTCTTATTACCTTCTCCTCTGGGTGCTCCTACCACTTTCTTCACTTTGTTCTTCTTCTTTGCACAGCACACATTGCCCTCGGACACTAATGTCCTTCCTGCTATTCATTAGGACCCTGTTGGTTGCAAGTAACAGCAAATTACATTAGCTTAAGCAAAAAACAAATTTATGAATTGAAATAATTGAGAAGGACATGGACAGCAGTGGCAAAGGGTATGACCAAACCCAGGGCTGACACCATGTCACAGTGTCATCAGCTTTCGTGAGTGTTGTCTCTCTCCCTCCCTCCCACACCCCATCTCCACCTCCATCTCTCTCTTCCCCTCCCTCCTCCCCTCCCTCTCCCTCTCCATCTCCACCTATGTTTTTCACTCTGTCCTCACTCTTTGAGAGCCTCATTCTCCCCTACCATAACTGGGCTTCCTCCAAAAGTCATGGAGGATGGCCTTCAAGGTAACCAGTACAACCAGTACTTCTAGTTGTGACCCCAGAACTCTTCCCCACTAGTTCCATCAGAAGACTCCCCAGGAAAGACTTCTACTGGCCCAGTAAATGATAGAGGCAATGACCCTTCTATGTTCTTCCCTTTATCAAGGGGCTAGAAGTCTGGGAAGTGCATGTTCCAGAATTCCTGCCTTCAGAGACAGCAGTTCTTCAAGGAGAAGCACTTGCCAAGATGTGAAAGGCAGAATAAGGCAGAAGCCAGGTTTTCGCTACTCTGGCACCGTCAAACTTTAGGCTTAGGCAGACATGACATTTTGCTGTGGTCTCTAAGTATTTTCCTGAAAATCTCGTGCCTCAGGATGGGAGGCAGCTGTGATCATCCTTACTGGTTTCCTGAGTTCCTTCAAATTCCTGTCTCTGGAAGCTGGAGGCCTTCCTTGACCTTTGTCCAGATTTTCCAGATGCCCTTCATTAAGTCCCTTCCTTCTTAAAATACCTGGAGCAGTTCCTGTTTGTGATCATATCCTAACTGATACATGCGTACACCCCAAGGGTGGAGCGTGGGGTAAGGTCTGTAACACTAATGAAGGAAGAAGAGGAAGAGTGTGCTGGCAGCTAAATCAAGAGCAACCACAGTCCCCCATGAAAACAGTGGGAGGCAAGTTCAGGTGGGTGGAATGAGGTAAGACTATAGGGAAGGCGCTGAATGCCGGGCATTCAGAATTGATGTACCCGGGAAACAGGAAGCCAAGTGAATATGACGGCAAGGGCCACATTTTAGGGTAACCAGTGGTGGTGGTATGGGACAAGTTAGGGTGTGGGCAACAGAAAGGAGACAGTGACAACAGAGGTGCCCTAGAATGGGAGAGGTGTGAAAGCACAAGAAAAGGTGCACCTGAGAGATGTGTGGAAAACAAGGATATTTTGGTATGTCACATTTAAGGACTTCATAATAGCTGCCATTTATGAAGTTACAATTAATTATACATCAGATAATCTGCTCATTTCTTTTTTACTTATGTTAGGTATAACCCTGCAAGGCAGGAATCATAGACATTGACAAATGAGAAAACCAAGGGTCAGGAAGAGTAACTGATACGCTCAGTGTCAATCAGCTAGAGGTCACAGCCAGGACGTGAACTCACTTCTATTGCTCTTCAAGGCCTGCACTCATTCCCCCAAGCTATGCTGCTTTTCTTCCAAAACTGGTCCTTATAACAGTACAAAGGGCCAACCTTGACCCTCACCTGGCAAGAGGCAGTGGAGGACAATCAAAAGGGCAAAGCCTTTGTCCCTCTGACACAAAGCCCTAAGAAGACTACAATCATGAGGAAGCAATGTGACAAATCCAAACTGAGGGATATTCTGCAAAGCAACTGGCCTGGTCTCTTGAAACGTGTCAGTGTCATAAAAGACAAAAGATAAAGACTGGAATGCCAAGCTCTAGATGAGAAGAGACTAAAGAAATGTGACAACTAAATACAATGAATGATCCTGAATTGGATGCTGAATCAAAAAAAAAAATGCTATAAAGGACATTTTAGGGCTTCCCTGGTGGCGCAGTGGTTGAGAGTCCGCCTGCTGATGCAGGGGACGCGGGTTCGTGCCCCGGTCCGGGAAGATCCCACGTGCCGAGGAGAGGCTGGGCCGCTGAGCCATGACCGCTGAGTCTGCGCGTCCGGAGCCTGTGCTGCGCAACAGTGAGAGGCCACAACAGTGAGAGGCCCGCGTACCGCAAAAAAAAAAAAAAAAAAGGACATTTTATAAACAATTGGTAAAGTAAACCAAATATCAAATAGCAATGTATTAATGTTAAACTTCCCAAGTGTGATAATTTTACTGTGGCTTTGTGGAAGAATGCCATTGTTCTCTGGAGATGAGCTGAAATATTTAGGAGTAAATCAAGCGCTTTCAAGTCATTCTCAAATGAATTAGCAAAATTGATAGACAGATAGATGGATGGATAGATAGATACAACTGAAAAATGTTGCTCACCATCTGGTTCTCCAAGAATGAAGTCTCTAGCCACTGCAGTCGCTGACCTTCAACACGCCCTGAAAGGAGTTCAGGATGGAGATCAGGAACAAGGCACTCTGATCTGGAAAAACCGGCAGAACAGGCCTTCAGACAGTTAGATATTTTCAGGAGGAAATTTTATGAACCCAATTTCTTGCATCTTCTCATACCTAGAAAAGCACTAAAATCATTAATGGAGGGCTTCCCTGGTGGCGCAGTGGTTGAGAGTCCACCTGCCGATGCAGGGGACACGGGTTCGTGCCCCAGTCCGGGAAGATCCCACATGCCGCAGAGCGGCTGGGCCCATGAGCCATAGCCGCTGAGCCTGCGTGTCCAGAGCCTGTGCTCCGCAACAGGAGAGGCCACGGCAGTGAGAGGTCCGCGTACCGAAAAAAAAAAAAAAAAAAAAAATCATTAATGGAGACATCTGCTCCCTGTGACCAGCAGCAACCTTCTGCAGAGATGTGTGCTTGACTGCATGTACCCCCTTCACCAAAATCATATATACACTGACCTCCCCCCCACCTCTTTGGAGCAGTCCTCAGAGCTATCTGAGAGTCTGTCTCCCAGACTATAGTCCTCAGTAAGTCCCCAAATGAAATTGAATTCACAGCTCTCAGGTTGTGCAGTTTTGTTTTGTTACTTTCAGTCGACAATAGATAGAGTGCAGATGTGGCAAAACGTTAAAAATTAAAGGGTCTGTGGGGTTGGTTGTACTATTCTTGCAATTTTTCTGTAGTTTGAAATCTTTCACAATAAAAAGTTAAAAAATTTTAAATGTATCCATCCCTACTCCAAAACAAACAAACAAAAAACCCAAGGAAAGAAAGGAGGCCTTTACATCGAACATACCTGAGTCCAGCTCTTATTAGCTGTGTGACCTCTGAGCCCTCACGTCCTCAGCTGGAAGATGGGTGTTAGTGCCCACCATATGCGCTTCTGTGGGATGACGAAGCCTGGACCTGGAGCACAGTGGCCAGCACAGCGTCCTCTTGTGCTCTGTGTCCACATTTGTTCTCCTCCCTTCCTCCCGCCTAATCCCCACTTCTCAGAATCCGTTACACTGGCCTCTGAGGGAGATTTGCTCAGGATAAATAAGAAGAACCATATGTCCCTTAGAATGCACAGGTGAGGTGACATGATGCCCTGCAGGGACACACTGCCTGAGAGGCAGGCTGGCTGACCCTCTGAACGTTGGGTCTTGGGAACAAGAGTAAGAAATGCCTCCACCCGTGATTTCTTGGTTCACACCGTGGATCAGAGCTCAGAGACTAGCCAGAGCTTCTCATAGTGGGATAGTTGGCTCGCCTGAGCAGAATCAGCTGTGGTTCATGTAAAAATGCAGATTCCTGAGCCCCACTATGCTCTGAGTCGGCTTCTCTGCAGTGCAGGCAGTGTACATTCTAATGCTATTTTCTGAGGTGATTCTGAGGCATACCCAGAGTTTAAGCACCCTTGACCCACACCGTGGCCAGGGTGAACGTGTTATTTTATAGCAAAATTGGTCCATTGGAGAAGTGGATTCTCTGTGGTTAGAGCCTAACAATAACATTAAAAGGTTATACCCACCACAAAAATGGCCACAAATGGGAACCAACGGAAATACGAATCGCGTTGTACATAAAGATAAAAGCAGGAGACTTAGGAAAGCAATGTTTCTCTCTGGGCTTTGCCAGCTCCAGACTCAAAGTATATGAATGAAATGCTGCCCCGGTCTTGGGGGTGAGGGGACCCCCCCAAATCCATCACTGTCTGCACCTTGGGACTAGAGCGATCAGAGCGAGCTCGAGGCCCAGGCAGAAGGAACCCCTCCACTCAACATGACTCTGGGAAGCCACAAAAGCCAGCAGTTCCCTCCTCTGGACACGTGCAATAAACGGTGATGCTACAGCGTCTTGCAAACCCCAAGGGCTCCAGAAATTCCAGGGACTGAGAGGCTCACTTAGATTCTGCCCTGGATCTGATGGGACCTCTCCCACTGGCCTTACAGGACTCTGTCTGGGGATGGTCACTCTGTGGGCTGCCATCTGGGTGAAAGAAGCTGACAGGGATCACCTGGTTTTCCCTGGGGCCAGGTGAGGGCTTGTTAGTGGACATTTGGTTTGGAAGGTGCTGGGCTCCTCTCTCTTCCAGCCAGGAGATCAGATCATTTGGCCGGGAGAGCTCCCCTCTGATCCTGAGAATCTTCTATTCCAAACCAGCTCTGGGCAGGCATTTACCCACATGGTCAGAGTTATTTTGGGAGATTCAACATCCTGCACTCAGCCCCAGGGAGGGAAAGAGACAATTGGGCCGTCTCCAGCCCCACTCCATCCCCAAACTGAGACAGATGACAGACTGCCCTTTGCAACTTTAACTCTTTCCTGGCTCTGGCTAAGAACAATGCACCCCCTCAGGTAAGGCTCAGATGGCAGCATGGTAACCACTGTCATCCAGGAAAAAAATAAAATGTAGCGCTAGAAAATTATGCATGGAAAATGATTTTTAAAAATTGTCTTTAAGAAAAACAAATACCGTATGCTAACACATACATATGGAATCTTCAAAAAAAACAAACGTTCTGAAAAACCTAGGGGCAGGATAGGAATAAAGACGCAGACGTAGAGAATGGACTTGAGGACACAGGAAGGGGGAAGGGTAAGCTGGGACGAAGTGAGAGAGTGGCATGGACATATATACACTACCAAATGTAAAATAGAAAGCAAGTGGGAAGCAGCCACATAGCACAGGGAGATCAGCTCGGTGCTTTGTGACCACCTAGAGGGGTGGGATAGGGAGGGTGGGAGGGAGACATAAGAGGGAAGAGATATAAGGATATATGTATATGTATAGCTGATTCACTTGGTTATAAAGCAGAAACTAACACACGATTGTAAAGCAATTATACTCCAATAAAGATGTTAAAAAAATTTAAAAATACAAATTGTCTTTAAATATTACAATGAAAATGAAAGGATGCAAATTGCATCAGAAGAACATCTGTGTGTGTGTGGTTTAACATTGAAGAAATAAATCACTTTCCCAACTGTAGGGCTTAAAGTAATATTGTACCTTTTAGGAACTCCGAAGTTTATTTTGGAGATGAGAATCAGACTAAAGGCCTCAGATTTATAGTTTTACACACTAGCACACAAAGTCATTCGCATTAGAACACAGGTAAGTGTAATCTTGGAGGTTTTGATGTTTGCTGCCTTTATGCCTTCTTTTTCAATTGTTCCCTACAATGTCGGGGAGCTGTGCCTTGTACAGGCGAGGAGCTCTGTGAAAAGAAGGGAGAAAGGCAGGCAGCAGGGAGCAGAGTCTGCGATGATCCTACAAGGGTGACAAGTGCCCTTTTGCATGTGGAATGTCTGTGGTTCCTCACTGGTGTGGTTTATTAGGGCCTGAGGTGGTAACTCATATTTAAGAATCCTGCTTTGCTGGATCTCTGTGGGATTCAGTTCCACACACAGTCACTCAGGGTCTAGCGTTTGGCAGGTGCTGAGGGAATCCTGGGGGTGGACAGCAATGAATCATGCACAGCCCCAACGACTTGCCCTCCAGAAGTCTCTCAAGGACAGGAGAGTCACACATCCTGGGCACCTGGCATCCCCCAAAATAAATCAACCTGGAACTGTGAGACTCCCATAGACAAAAACCTGACGGTGCCAGTGGGCTTGTATTTTAGTCTTCCGAGGCTGCAGAAAAACCCTGCTCTGTTCTTGATCATCACAAAACAAGCACAGCCTTCCTTCTCCACCTCCACTGGTTGGCCTCAGCTCTGGCCTGCCCTGGTCCTGGCTCCTCGCAGAAGCAGTGCCTGACTCAGCCTAACCAGCCCTGGAGATATCCTTATTTCTCACTGCTTCTCCCCACCCCATCCCCACCTCATATCCTTGGGACCTGGGCTGACCTCCTGCCCCCTCGACCCTGTCTGGTTCCTTTCTGTCACACTTTCTGCTTCCTCCTTGCTCATGGGCTCCAAGCCCCTTCCGCTGTGCCTTCAGGCTGCCTGACCCAGAATTTTATGCCCTCAGACTCCTCTGGCCTACTTCTGGCTTTTCCTGGCCTAACCTGTCATGCTGCCAGGTGACGATGGTAGCCTTCAAGACTGCCATCAGACCAAAGTTTGAGACTCAAAAAGTCACTGCATTTGGTGGGTTGCAAACCCCATAATTAAGACTGCAATTGCTAGAGGACAGGCAGTTTGACCATTAAGATGCATCACTGCAAATCAACCAATTCGCTTTTCTAGCACCCACTTGCTGATCAGGTGCCCCACTGGCATCAAAGGAACTTTTAAACTGGCTCTAAAACTTTAGATACAGCAGAGTCCCTGGAGGGCTTTCTGGGCTACAACACCCAGTTTCTGATTCTGAAGATCTGCAAGCTGGAATTTATATTTCTGCCAGGTTCTCAGGTGAAGCTGATGCTCTGGTCCTGGGACCTCACCTTAAGAGCCCTTGCTCTAGCCCAGTGGTTTTCAAACTTGGCAGCACATTGGACTCATCTGGGGAGATAAAAAAATATAGACTAATTCCTGAATCCACCCTCAGAATTCTGATTTAATTGGTCTGGAATACAGACTGGTCACTAGATGTTGTATAAGCTCTGTAGGTGATTCTAAATTTTCAGCTGGAGTTGAGAGGTCTGCTCTCATACATTTCATCAGCAGAGGCTGGGCTAGGGGTGGGGAGCCGCCTTTATCTCCCATGAGAACAATTGCCTGAGATCACCAGATAAAATATAGGACACCCAGTTAAATTTGAATTCTAAATAAACAACAAATAATATTTTACTATAAGTATATGGCAAATATTGCATGGATGTCCATTTTTGTTATTGTTATTTTGTTTCATTTTTTCTAAACCTGGCAACCCTGCCCTTAGACACTCCATGACATGGAATGAGAAACAATGATCTGCCAGTTCCCATTTTATAAATAGTAACATCGAGGCCGCAGAGGCCATGTAGGAAGTCAGAAGAGAGCCAGGATAACAACTCAGCAGTCTTGACCTCCATCCAAACTCTTTTCCTTCCATCACACTTAACTGTGCTAAAGACACTTGTATCCTTCTCTTGTTAGGGGGTTATTGTCAGTTTCCTGGAGGTGACTTCAAAGGGGTCAGTCTGATTTATGTCCTCTCTGCTGCTGTCCCAGTCCTCACCTCCACCCTCCCTTTCTACTGCTGCAGGTACCATAGAGGCTGTCCTGGGGTATGGCCATTCTCGGGGCCATATAATTAATGGCCACCTTGAGGAGGCAGTGGGCTGGAAGTGGTCCCAGCCACATACAGCCGTGAGGGAGAGCCCATAATTGGGTAACACAAGGACAAGTGGGATTTGGCACAGGCAAATGACAGGCAAAGCATGTTGGGAGAGGCCCACTTAATTCACAGAGACACTTGGAATTAGTTCTAAATTCTCTGGGAAGAAATCAAGGCAGCAGCATAAACAGCTCAATTAAATTGTCGGCTCAACATTCAGTGCACAGTAATGGTCAAAACACAGCCTTTAATCTAGATATAGAGGATTATCTCTTGACCAGCAATGAGATTCCTAAGATTAGTTGTACCTGAGGTGGAGGGAACAACAGAGCTGGCTCAGCGACACCCCGGACAGGCTTGCGTGTCAGCACGACTGGGACTTGTGTAGAAGGGTCTACCTGGACCCTGCAACCTTCCTGGAGCCCCCTCCGGATGCTGGGAAGACAGGGATGAATCTCGCTGTGCTTCCTCTGTGGAAGAGACACAGTCTGGGAACAGATCCCCTGAACACATCTGCTTTAAAAATGTGGCAAGTCTGACATGCTCCCACCTCCAGACCAAAGCTAAAGCCACTAGCACCAGGTCCGAGGCAGAGAGATGGCGAGCTTTAGCCCTCTGCTATTCTACCCTCCACGATCAGCCACTCACGTTCACTCATTCATTTTGCAAGTATTGATCCCATGCCTGCTAGGTGTCAGGCCCTGTTCTTGACACAGAAGATATGCAGTGAACAAAGAGTAAAGATCCCTACCCCATCGTGGGGCAAGACAAAGAATAAACAAGAACAATAAATATGCTGTGTGTGAAATGGGAATGAGTGATAACTCAGAAAAATAAAGCAGAGATGAGGATAGGAAGTGTTGAGTGTGGAGGACAATTCTAGATATGGTGCCCAGGAGAGGCTTCACTGAGCACGTGCCATTTAAAAAAAGACCAGAAGGGAGTGAATGGTGACAGCAGTGGGGAAGCATTCCAGGCAGAGGAGATTTAGTGCAAAGGCCCAAGGTAAGAGAGGGTTCAAGGAACAGCAAAGAGGCTGCCTGGCTGGAGTGGGAATTTAAGGGGACTAGGTCATGTGAGGCCTCATGGGCCACTGTAACTATTTTTGGCATCTATTAGGGACATGGGGATTTTTTTTTTTCTTTTTTGGCTGCAAGCCTGCCATGTGGGAACTCCCCGACCAGGGATCGAACCTGTGCCCCCTGCAGTGGAAGCATGGAGTCTTAACCACTGGACTGCCAGGAAAGTCCTGGGACATGGGGATTTAATGGGGGATTTAATCAGATTCTTTTTTTTTTTTTTTTTTTTTGCAGTACGAAGGCCTCTCACTGTTGTGGCCTCTCTCGTTGTGGAGCACAGGCTCCGGACGCACAGGCTCAGCGGCCATGGCTCACGGGCCCAGCCGCTCTGCGGCACGTGGGATCTTCCCGGACCAGGGCACGAACCCGTGTCCCCTGCATTGGCAGGCGGACTCTCAACCACTGCGCCACCAAGGAAGCCCCCAGATTCATTTTTAATAGGATCACTGGCTGCTGCGTTGAGAAAGAAACCAGGAAATGGGTAGGATACGCCTGCAATGATACAGTCAAGGGATGAAGGAGTTGGACCGGGGTAGGGGCAGTGGAGGTGGTGAGACATGGTAGGATTCTGCATATTCTTTGCTGATGGGATGGATGGAGCAGGAATAAAACAGGTGTCAAGGATGACTGAGGGTTTTGCTTCAGGCCTTCACTGAGGATTAATGACTCTCAAATCCATGCTTCCAGCCCAGACTCCCAGGCTGGTACATAGCAAGTGACTGACATTAACATTTGACAGACTGAACTGAAAAAGTTTTGCTTGATGAATCTGTTGGGATGGTGGCACCATTTTTCTAGGCCTCCACCAATGGCAGAGCCTAGCTCCAGATATTGGGAGTGCAGATAAAAGAGCTGCCACATCCCCACCTTGGTCTAAAATGAGAAGTTGAGACAGGGCAGAAACAGGAACAGGAACACACCCAACCCTTCCAATAAGAAAACTGGGGACAAGAAGGAGGGATATAAAAGTAAAAAATGCCAAGAATGATGGCCATAGAATTGGGTTTGTGATGTCAAAGACACTGGATGCCAATCCCAGCCATGCCTCTTGACTCAACCTCTTCCCTTCACTGGTCCGCCTTATCTCTGAAATGGGGTGGCTGGCTTTCTGAAGAGTCTGTCCAGCTCTAACCATCTATAGCGTTCTGATCCTTTTCTTACAAGTCCCTGTCTCCTCTAACCATTTGACACACTGCTTCTCCAACATCGTCTTTCGGGAACTTTTCTGTTTCCTTTCAGACTGATTATTTCTGACTCTGAGTCTTGTAAGATGTCACTATTAGTTCCCAAAGGAAAACATCCATGTGTTTTTTTGCCTGCTTGAAATAAATACTACCTTAGGTCAGTTACCCCATCTGTAAACTGGGAATAACATGAGATTGTAGGGATGCTGAGGAGGGTTAATTATATACAGAACATGTAGGGGTTGAGCACACAAGTGCTCTGGAAGTTTTTGGCATAATACTATAGCATTACAATAATTTTGGCTTGCAAATTATACCCCAGCAGAGGCATCACATGGAAAAGTGGGTCTGACCCCATGGCCTGCTGAAAGTGAAATGGGAAATATAAGTTGTGAAATATAACTTCTCTTCCTAAACCTTTGGAAAAGGCAGAGATCACTCTTCCATGTGCAACCCACGTGCAGGGAACAAGTTTCCAGATCCTGGAGAAGACTCTCTTGCCCAGGGTGTCCTGGCCTGCTGCCAGGATCTGGCCATTCCTCCTTCCTGAACCTAGAAGCAGAGATGGGAAGGAAGGGAGCAGGAGAGGATTTGTGGTTGGTTGAAAGGTGGGGCTCGCAAGAAGAATGTCTTTGCCTTTCAGGTTTTCTATTTGAGCCTCTCTTACTTGTGGGATAATTAAGTGCTTATACAGTAGAGGAATGAGTTAAAGGGTAATCTGAGATAGTTAAGTCTAGGGACACCCAAAATAAACATCTTAGCTCAGGTCAACTTCTGGGTCCTCTCACCATCCCCCAGACACCCCACAAACGCCCCCCCCCACATCATAGATTATTTGCTGTGAAATTCTAAAAAAGTAGATCTCAGGCAATGAAGGGGCTGTGTAGTTGTTGATGATGTCTGTGACTCTGGCGTCATATGGTGGGTTTGTAAAATTTAACTGGCTCATAGAGGATGACAGTCCTGTCTGACCAGAGGGGAAGAGCAAATAGCTTGATCCTGAAGGGACAGTTTGCAGTCAATTCCACTGCATCACTGTTTGTGGCTGAGTGGACAGAGCACAGGCTACAGAGTAAGACCCAAGTTGGAATCCTGGTTCTGCCACTTGCCCCACGGTGGCCTCAGGCAGGGGAAGAGGCCCTCCCTGCCCAAGAGCCTCAGACTGCGAGTCTGACCTCCACCTCCAGTTCTGGCCGAAAGAGTCACTGGCCTTGCTCCCTGATCTAACAGGTCCCACTTTACCTACGGGATACAGGAAAAAATAGATTCCCCCAAAGCCCATCTATAATATACAGGTTGCCAGTGGAGGTAATTAATGATTTGGACTATCATCCTAATAAGTTAGCATCCTTAGAGAATTTCTCAGGTGTCAATTCATACCTTAGGGTATGCCATATTCTGGAGCTTGATTAGCCTAATTCAAAGGAGCACCGGCTCTACTGGCAGTTAGTTACCTCATTTCTAGGCAGCTCCTCTTCCTCGGCCGAGCATATGCCGCCTCCCAGGAAAAGCTTTACCAAGCAAGCTGTGCTCCTCACCCGGCCTCAGTTTCCGCATTTTAATAATCAGAGGACGACCTTAAATTGCAAAGCAGAGACTAGTAGAAATGACACAATTTCGGCGCCACCATACCGGGAACTGGCAAACAGGCCCACCTGGGTGACCTTCCTCTGAGCCTCAGTTTCTCCGTCTGTAAAATGAGGGCCCTGGATTAAATGGAGCCTTGCCAGCTCTTACAATCTTAGGCTTTAAACGTTCCCACAGCTCGCTCTGCCAGGTTGGCCGCGAACGGAGTTAAAGCCACGACTTCCTCAGAGGTGAAAAGGTAAGCAAACATTCCGACCTCCCCTTAGCTTGGCTCTCCAACTGGTGGGGGGTCGGATCCCTGCCGCCTATCCTGGCCGCATCCGTCATCTGGATTGTTAAAACGCTCATTTGCATAAGGATTCCTCCGAAGGTCTGGCACAGTGGGCTGAACCGGAGTCTTCGTTCCTTTAAGTAGGGAATAGACACCCTGTCCCTAAGGGGTCTCGGCACCGCAATTCCTCCAAGCGGGTCACGCCGTAAACTAGAAAAGCCTCGTGTCCCCAACAGTGGGGATCCCTGGGTAGCACAGCGCGCGGGTCCCGGGGAAGGGTTTGGCCTCTGCGCGCTGCAGGCTTAGGCTGGCAACCTCTCGCCCTAGGAGGCGGCGGACTGCGAGCGAGACGGGGCCGGTTGCGCCGCGGGACCCCGGCGCCCTCAGGCGAGACCCAGGGCCTGGCGCCGAGGCGGCCACAGGAGGTGGCGCGTGCTGAAGAGGGGAGCTGCTTCTGCCCAGGACCCGGGCGCAAGAGGGGCGGAGCCAGGGCCGAGGTCTGGCAGCAGGACGCGTGGGGGTGGGCGGGGCGGGGCGGGGTCTGCGGGGGCGGGATGGGGGCGGGGCGCGCGCGGGCTCAGGGAGGGCGGGGCCGCAGCGCGGGGCGGGCGCTGGCGGCCCGAGTGTCACACACGCGGCGGTTCGGGAGGCGGCGACAGCGGCAGCAGCAGGCGCCGCCGGGACGGGCACGGGCGCGCGGGCTCGGGCGGGCGCCGGCTGCCTCCTCCCTCCCTCGTCGCTTGCTCGCTCGCTCGCTCTCCGGCCCGCTTGCTAGCCGGCCGGGTGCCGAGCTCGCTACAGCGTTCTCGGGAAGGAAGAAGTGGGGGGCCGAGGACGCCGACAAGTTCCAGCAGTACCGGGAATCCGGGCCAAGGCGGTGGCTGCGGTTCCGACGGGGCAGGAGCGCGCTCCGTGGCGGAGCGCACGGCCAGAGCGTCCGAGGAGGGGGGCGCCCGGGCCTTTAGTTATCTGTGGGGCCGCGGCCGGATCCCATGAGACGCGCCCGCGAAGGGCACGAGATCCGAAGCCTGGGAGGCGCGCGGAGGAGGCGGAGGGCGGTGCTGCAGCGGCCGGAGCCCGGGAGCGGCCGGCAGGAGGCGGAGGAGAGAACTTGAACTTGGCGTCGGGAGCGGGCGCCCCGGACGCCCCTCGCCGGGGCGGGGGCGCCGAGGGACCTGGGCGGCAGCACTGCCCCCCGAATGGCCGCGGCGGCGGACCCGGCTCCCGCGCCGCGGCCCTAGGCGGCCTCTCGCCATGGCCAAGTGGCTGAACAAGTACTTCAGCTTGGGCAACAGCAAGACTAAGAGCCCCCCGCAGCCGCCGCGGCCCGACTACCGCGAGCAGCGGCGCCGGGGCGAGCGGCCCTCGCAGACCCCCCAGGCCGTGCCGCAGGCCCCCTCTGCCACCTCGGCGTCCTGCGGTACGGCCGCCGCCTCCTGCTTCTCGGCCTCGTCGGGATCGCTGCCCGACGACAGCGGCAGCACTAGCGACCTTATCCGCGCCTACCGCGCACAGAAGGAGCGCGACTTTGAGGACCCCTACAACGGGCCCGGCTCGTCTCTGCGCAAACTGCGCGCCATGTGCCGCCTGGACTACTGCGGCGGCGGGGAGCCAGGCGGGGGGCAGCGTGCCTTCTCGGCCTCGTCCGCGACGGGCGCCGCGGGCTGCTGCTGTGCCGCCTCTGGCGCGGGCGCCGCCGCGTCCTCGTCGTCGTCCTCGGGCTCCCCTCACCTCTACCGCAGCAGCAGCGAGCGGCGGCCCGCCACGCCAGCCGAGGTGCGCTATATCTCCCCCAAGCACCGCCTCATTAAGGTGGAGAGCGCCGCGGGCGGTGCCCCAGAACCCTCGGGGGGCTCCTGCTCAGGCGGTCGCACCTGGAGCCCGACGGCCTGCGGAGGCAAGAAACTGCTCAACAGGTGTGGCGCCTCGGCCGCGGAAGAGAGCTGTGCCGGCAAGAAGGACAAGGTAAGGCGCCCCTCGGCCTCACCCGAGGTTCCAGAGCCACTGTGCGCACGGGTAAACTGAGGCACCTGTCTAGTTTCGAGTTCCTACATCCACTCGGGCTAGGACCTTTGGGGTCAGGCCTCTCAACGGTGCTTCCCAGTTCTGCCTCTGCATGCGCTTTTTCCCCGATCGCCGGCCTCCTGACACAGTCTCTTTCACTGCTGCTGCCAAAACGTCCTGTCTCTGAGCCCACAGCCAGGTGCCCCTTTCGGAAGTAGCCTGACGAGAGCGCCCCGCCCAGCCTTGCCCAAGAAAGAGACACCTAACTAGCCCTTCAGACCCCCGAGGAGGAAAGTCAGAGAGGCAGAGCTGTCACGGACTTAACAGCGTGTTTACTCTTGTCTACCTCCTCTTCCTCCTGCCCGATTCTATACATGGGAAACTGAGGTCCGGAGCTGGGAAGGGACTCGCCGGATATTACCCATTTCCGATGGCAGATTCAGACCGGCTGTCTTTAAATGGATATATGTAAATCACTCTAAACGCCCTGCCCTGACCCACCCCCCTGCGCCAGGTTTCGAAATGGGACGGCCTTTTGTACTGGAGCTGCACCGGGAACCCCAAGCGTGCTCTTCCAGTTGCAGTGAGCTGGCCTACAAGAGCGCTCCACTTAGACCTGTCAGTTCCTCCAGCCGCGCATGGGAGGGGTCCGCCTACCCAGCCAGCTGGAAGGAGACCCACCCCTCCAAAACCTCACCTTCCTTCCTGACCTTACCCCCACCCCATACAGCCCCAGGGATGAGGGGGATGATTTTGTGCAACCTCCCCTCCCTAACAAATCAGACCATCTCGAGCCCCACCTTTGAAGCAGGTTAGTTAATTCCAGCCAGATGGGGCCCTCTCCTCCCCCTTCACACTCCTGTGACACCCTCCTTTCCCCCACGAAATAATACTTGTTCTGTCTACTTCTGGTGGAAGGCAGTGTTTTGATTACATCTGAGGCCCAGTGCCTTGCAATGGCTATCAGGCCGCTGTCCCTCTTGTTCTCCTCTGGCCCCCTACGTTCTCCCAAAGGTAAACTTTTGCCCAGGTGTGGGCTGGGGGAGACTGATAGAGTCTGAGTTTCTTTTAGGACTGGATGTCCAGACAGGAGGGAGACAGGCTCCTACCTGCCAGCTGGTGCTTGGAAAGGGATCTTTTTTGTTTTCCAGGCAGGAGGAGTAAGGGGATGCCCCTCCTGATTTTTTTCTGCCTGACTTCCTCTCCCCCAAGGTCCTAGGTCCCCCGAGTACTCCCTCCTCCCCCCACTGGGTCTGCTGAAGGCATCGTGGGCAGTTGGTGGATTCCACCTCCCTCTGGGCCAGTTTTGGGGACACATCTTGGAAGCATGGACCCTGGGCTTCCTAAGCACCCAGGATGCCATACCTAAATGACGAAGAGCTGGAAGCCAGGTGGTCACCCAGGTGCTGCCTTGGGGACAGAGGAGGTTTCTCCGAGAGCCCCCAGGATTATGGGTTTGTGGTTGATCTATGAGGGAAACAGCAGAGAGGCTCCCTGCTGCCTTATGTGTGGCCCAGGCTTGGCTAGGTGCTGGCCTGGGAGAACCTGAAGTCCCTGGGGATGGAAGGACGGCCCACCCTAGCTCTCCAGAGAGATTGTGCCTTCCCCCATTACTCCATGACCACCTCCCAGGTGGGCAAATCTCCTTTCTCTACCACTGCTTGTCGTTCTGCTTGCTCACTGAAGTCTTTCTTTATGGTTTTCAAAACTCTAGTAAATGTTTTTTCTTATTATAATTAAGACTGTTTCAAATACTGAGGAATAATAAGTTTTATAGCTGGAGTGTCAAGTGTGTTGAAGACTTGGCTTGTTTGTATTTCTTACAGGTCTTCTCTGTGCTCTCCCTTGCTGGGTACTAGAGCAGGGTCTAGTGAATACTGTGGCCCAGGCCACAGTGTGCATGGTAAGTGCCGTGATGGGACGTGGTCAGGGAGGACCATTATTATGGTTGGCTGCAGAAGAGAGCCTGGTGCTGTAGGGGACTGCAGGTAAAGGCCCTGTGGCCAGAATTCAGAGGTTAGAGTTGGGCAGGACCCCAGAGGGGCAGGAGGGCCCGGGTGAGGGAGGACCTTGAAAGCTAAGCACAGTGAGGGCCAGTGAGGGGGTTTAGCTGCTAAATGATGTGAGCAAATGTGGTTTTTAAAAAAGATCTCTCTGGGGACTTCTCTGGTGGCACAGTGGTTAAGAATCCACCTGCCAATGCAGGGGACATGGGTTTGAACCCTGGTCCAGGAAGATTTCCCCATGCCGAGGAGCAACTGAGCCTGTGCGCCACAACTAGTGAACCTGTGGTCTAGAGCCCATGAGCCACAACTACTGAGCCCACCTGCTGCAACTACTGAAGCCTGCGTGCCTAGAGCCTGTGCTCTGCTCACTGCAACTAGAGAAAGCCTGTGCGCAGCAACAAAGACCCAACACAGTCAAAAAAAAAAAAAAAGATATCTCTGGGCTGTATTTTCACATACTAGGTTTTGACTTTGAGCCCTTTGGTCTTTTAAGAAGTTGTTGTGATCCTTGGAGTTGGAGGGATTGTGGCTACCAGATGTTCTTTCTAACGAGTAGGAGGGGAAGGAGCCCAGAAGGGTCATAGTATGCAGTGGTTCTCAAACTGGCACCCGGAGCACTGGTTAAAACACAGATTGTGGGACCCATCGCCTGAAGTGCCTGAGTCACCACACCTGGTGTGGGGCCTGAGAATGTGCATTTCTAACAAATTCTCAGGTGATCTTTTGCTGCTGATCCTGGGACCACACTTAGAGAACACTAATGAAACAGTGGCTTCTTAACCCTCCCTCTGGGTCTTCTGGTCAGAGCTGCTTTGGGATGCAGACTCTGGATGTCCTCATCTCTGCCCTCTTTGTGGGACTGCCTCCTAATCCGGGGCTAACACCCACCCCCAATTCCTGGCCAGGCAGCCAGGAGGCAGCCTGGTTTTCACATTATTTCCAGCCAGATAGCTTTTGGAAGGTCAGGCATACTGCAGATCCAGCCCTGAACACCCCAGAGCCCGCCTTCTGCCCCTCACCCACAGATCCAGGAAAACCTACTCTAGCCCACTTAATCTCAGACCCAGCTTCCTTTTTTCTGTTGTTAGGAGTTAGGACAAGAACCCCTAGGGCTGCTGAATGCCGCCTGCGTGCCAGGCCCTGTGTTTTTAACATCGGCCTGTGTTGAGGGTTGCTATGGCATGGGAGTAGGAGCTATTGGTCCATAGATCCTCCTTTGAGGGCCTCCATTGCCACCTCCCAACCAGCTTTATCTTTGGGGGGCCCTTCTCCTGCTTCCCTTAGTTACCTGTGCTTCCTCCTGACACATACGTGGGCGTCCTTCTACTCTCCCAGATAAGTCCCGGGGCACACACACACCTGGTCACATATGCACCACTCAGCCAGCCTCCAGTTTGGGGCATTTTCCCTTTTAGAATCATCTGTAACAGACTGTGTTTTCAGTTTAACTAGCTTTTCCCTGCACTTACTTTTGTGCTCAGAGATCTCTTGGTACAAGGGCGAGCTAGGAGGAAGGGAATAAAGGCTGCAAAAGACTTGGCAGTAATCTTTGACCTAAGCCTCCGGAGGATATCTACACACATTGTCTTTTCATCATTTGTTTCCCAGTGTTTTTGTCTTGGGGAATTTAGTGAGGTCTTCACCTAGGAGGCAGCTTTGAGCTGGGGAGAAGGCTGACTGAAGCCTGCGGGAGCACTTAGGTGCCTGTGCTGTGAGTGTACATGCATACGTGTGTCCATATATGTATGTGTGTGGGCGTATGTGTGTGCAAATATATGTATGAAACCTTAATGTGGAGGGTGTTCTTAGAAACTAGAGCTTTCTTGCAGTGGGCCTCACTTGGGGAATGAGAGGTGACAATGTGAGATACGTGGGGTCCTGAGTTTAGATCTCACAGGGGAATCCTTGAAGACTGTTGAGTCAGGAAAAGGATAGACTCAGAGCCATGGTTGAGGAGGATCCCAGGTTACACACAGCTGCCACAGTCTGGGGGAAATGGGTTTGGAGTTAGGAGGCAATTACAATACAGTCCGAGTGAGACACAGTGAGGGCCTGAACTCCTGGGAAGAGAAAAACGAAACTTTAGTAGGTGGAAATATTATTCCTTCAGGTTGTCTTTATAAAAAAATAATGATGACAAAAAGGCCAGTAACTTGGTAGGTCTCCTTTTGTGCAGCCGAACAGGGCTCATCCAGTTGTATTTTCTGCTGAAGTCTTGTTCTTTTATCAAAATTAAGTAAATGTTTCCGCTGCAACTGAGAAAGTCAAGATGCACCATGACATCAGTTCCCCAAGTTTTAAATACATGCTGATGTGTACCAACAATTTATATTTTGTCAGCATCCACAGAGTTGAGTTAAATAACATGTTTCCTAAGGAATAAATAATATCATGTTCAACTTTTTTTTTTTTTAAACACTCAGCAAACAGTTTCTGAGCAGCATGCTAAGCAGGGGGCAATTCAGAGAGAATAAGTGGTGGCCAGCTTTCCAAGAGAGAAGCTTTTCAGTTTGTAGTTGAACACGAGCTTTTCAAGATCTAGTCTGGGAGACAGAGACGGGTAATGAGGCAGTGTCGCAACATGTGACATGCCAGAACAGAAGGGTGTGCAAAGGGCTGGGAGGGCCTCAACTCTGTCTGTGAATTCAAGGAGGGCTTTCGGGGGTGGCAGCATTTGAGCTTCTCCATGCAGAGGCTTGTGCCAAGAGAATGGTTGGAGGCTCTGAAGGGTGGGTGTGGCAGGAGGTTGCAGACGGAGGTTAGAGCCACAACAGGAAGAGAGTGTCTCACTGTCTTTGTGGGGAGTTGTGACTTGTCTTTCAATCCTTTTCACTTCAAATCATTGATGTATAGCTTGATTGAAGCCAGGGTCAAGCATGAGCTGTCAGTCATTTCTATTTGGTTAACAACCACATTCTCCAGTTCTGAGAAAGTAATTGATTGGAAAGGTAAGAGCCAAGCTTGGTAGCTGTGGTTTGGCTTGGAACACTTTCTTCTTTGAAGTCCTGTCCCTTGAAAGTAGTGTGAGAAAAACGCTGCATATCAAACCCAGTTTTTCCCATTGATTCCCCGGAAGAGAAGTATGTTCTCCAGGCTTCAGGCTAACCGCTTAATTGGTCCTTGAATCCTCACAATCACCGGAGAAGGGGTTTATGTACTGTATCAGTTAGCTATTGCTGCGTAACAAATCATGCCAAACTCTGGTTTTAAACCAGAGGTTAGCAAAGTTTCTTAGAGCCAGTTAGTAAATAATTTAGCTTGCAGGCCAGACAGCCCCCATCACAACTATTCAACTATTCTGCCATTGTAGCTTGAAAGCAGACTTAGACAATATATAAATTAAAAGGGTGTAGCTGTATCCAATCTTTATTTACAAAAACAGGAAGCTGGCCTGTGGTCTGTAGTTTCCAACCCCTGCTTTAAATGATAAGCCTTTATTATTGACCATGAACCCACACGTCAGCTGAGTAGTTTTTCTGGCCTCAGCTGGGCTCACTCAGGCATCTAAGGTCAGTGTGGAGTGTATGTGCTGCCCTGCCAGTCCTAGCCAGGTTCTCTTACATGTATGGGGATGCCTGGTTTAGGATGGCCTTGGCTATATCGAGTAAGCTCTGTTCCATGTGGTCTCTCATCTTCCAGCGAGTTAGCCTTGTTCATATGATGGTGGCAGGGTTCCAAGAAATTACAGAAGCCCATACAGTTTCTTGAGGTAAGAAACTGGCCTACTGTCCCTACTGTCCCTTCTGCTGCATTCTGTTGACCAAAGCAAGTCATAAGGCCAGCCGGGATTCGGGGAGAGAGGAGGAGCTGCGAAGTCCCATGGCAGAGGACAAGGATACAGACAGGCCATTAGTGCTATTGGGGCCTTTAGTGCTATTCCTCTACCATGGATAGTATTGCCCCCATTTTACAGTTAAAGAAACTGAGTCTCAGAGGTAATAACTTGCCTAATGTAACACAGCTACCAAGTGATGGGGCCCAGTTTATACCTATTCAGTCTGAATTCAAAGCCTATATGCTTTTTATCAATTTGTTCCTCTCCTTTCAATGATTTAGATGGAGATAGTAAGACTCTGATTTTTTAATCTTTTTTTTTTTTTTTTTTTTTTTGCGGTGCGCGGGCCTCTCACTGTTGTGGCCTCTCCCGCTGCGGAGCACAGGCTCCGGACACGCAGGCTCAGTGGCCACGGCTCACGGGCCCAGCCGCTTCACGGCACATGGGATCCTCCCGGACCGGGGCACGAACCCGCGTCCCCTGCAGCGGCAGGCGGACTCTCAACTACTGAACCACCAGGGAAGCCCCTGATTTTTTATTTATTTATTTATTTGGCTGCGTTGGGTCTTCATTGCTGCGCACCGGCTTTCTCTATTTGCAGCGAGCAGGGGCTACTCTTTGTTGCGGAGCGTGGGCTTTTCATTGTGGTGGCTTCTCTTGTTGCGGAGCATGGGCTCTAGGCGTGCGGGCTTCAGTAGTTGCAGCATGCAGACCCTAGAGCGCATGGGCTTCAGTAGTTTTGGCACGTGGGCTCAGTAGTTGTGGCTCGCAGGCTCTAGAGCGCAGGATCAGTAGTTGTGGTGCACGGTCTTAGTTGCTCTGCGGCATGTGGGATCTTCCCAGACCAGGGATCAAACCCGTGTCCCCTGAATTGGCAGGCGGATTCTCAACCACTGCGTCACCAGGGAAGTCCCAAGACTCTGATATTTACTGAAATGTGTGTTGTATGTCTCCTGCTCCCCTTCACTTAATGCTCCTCTTCTTGCACCCCCTCCCCCATCCCTTTCAGTCTGGGCTTTGGTGGTCCCCAAAGGCTCCCCAGAGCTGGCTTTTCTCTCTCCCTCCCTCATCTCCCTCTGAGTTCCATAAATGAGATGTTAATGTAGCACTTGAGTTATTTCATAGAAAAATTCTGCACACAGAGTTGCCACTTCCCAAGGGACAGCTGCACAAGATCACAAGATGTGTGTCTTGTAACTGTTATGTCTTCTCATTCAAGGACTGGCGAGGCTGTGTGTACTCTTTTAAGAAAAAAAAAAAAAACTTATATCTTGGCCCTTGTCAACAAGGAACCTAAGTTTCCTTGAAGGAGATCTGATGACCGTCTTCTAATCTGACAACCTCAGAACATGACTGATTTCCACAGACTGAACCCCCAAGACTTGACCTCGTCCTCTCCCCCAAAGCATTTCTGACCCATAAAATAGGTGTTAAAAGGCAAATCTGAGACAAGTGTGTTTTCCTTTGGCCATTTAAGCAAAGCTGAACCTGCCTGTGGTCGAGTGCTTCCCTGGGCAGTTTCACTTGGAGCTGGCTTTCTCATCTTGTGCTGAGAGAGCCAAGTGGTAGTGGCCTGTGGCGAAGGGGTAGGTCAGGCTGGGCCCTAGAAAATAAATTGGGATTTGTGGCTTTGAAGCAGAGAGCCGGGTTGCTGGCTGGCTGATGGCAGCACCTCCGTCAGCTTTCTGAGGGAGGCTGTTCCTGCAGGATGGAGACAGGCTGCCGGTGGTGTCTGCCACACTGACTTGTAACTTGTTTGGCTCGTGTTGACTGAGAAATTGCCATATGCAGGCCACTGTCAGGAGCTGTGTGGATACAGGGATGAACTAGGAGTTGGGTAGTGCCTGCCTGTAAGGAGCTTGTTTTCTGGTGAGGACACAGGAACCAAGGTTAGAACACAGCTCTGTATGGCAGAATTTGTCTATAAACAAAGTATTGTGGGTGAGCTGAGAGCCATCCTGGCACAGAAGCTGTTCTGGGCAGAGCCTTGATTCCGTGGAGCTGAAGGAGAAGCAGGGTCAGGAGGACGTTCATTTCAACTGAGGGAAGCAGGGAAGGTTTCTTGGAGGAGGAGGCGTTTGAATCAAGAAAGAGTAGTCACTTGAATTGAAGGAGCTTTCCACAATAGCAGTATTAGCCAGTACTTCCATTGCATATACTCTAAGGCAGACATTGTTCTTTGTGCTCTACGTGCGCTAACTTACTGCTCACCAAAGTCCCTTGAGGTAGATGCTACTGTCATTCCCATTTTACATATGAGAGCACGAGGCAGAGAGGTTAAGTAACTTGTCTAAGGTCACCCTGCCAGTAAGTGGCAGAGATGAGATTTGAAGCTGGCTTTAGGGTCTTTGTTTTGAATCACTGTGCCATATCACCTCAGGCTGCACAATCTCATACCTGAATTTTCTCTGCCTTATTTGTGGCTAGATTTAAACTCTTATAAAAATCCCCTCTGTTAGCATTGTAGGACCCACCCAAACTCCTACATTTGGGTGAGTATTCCACAGCTGAAAAGATACTTTCACACCCATAATTAATTTAACTCTAAGAGTCACTCTGTGAGGAAGGTGCTGTAACACCCATTTTACAGATGGAAAAACTGAGGGTCTAGGGAGGCATGGAGCCCACCCTGCCTCCCAGCAGGAACTGGCCGAGCCAGTAGCCAGGCTGTTGACCTTGTGTTCTGAGCCCAGTGCCCTTTGTGCCGGGGTGGTGTGGAGGTGGTTTGGCCAAAGCTCCAGTCCACAGGAAGGGTGACAGCCTGATTGATTTCCGGTTCTTTCCGTGTTTTGATTCTGAAACGAGTTACTGAGATCATTAAGGAGCATCGACAGAGGACCTTGCTTCCACAATGGAATTTTCCTTCTCTTCCTGTTTGGTATTTTCCAGTAATATTTCTATTAATGTTTCACTTTCGGAGGCACTGGCTTCCTGAGAGTTTGCACTTTCTCAATTGATGAGCCAGGAAGAACTGAATTTTCCTCTAAATCATTCAGTTCCTTTCCATCTTCTCCAAGGGGAGCTCTCTCTGGATTTCCCATTATGCAGTAGAGGAAGGATCTTGGAGGTGGGTCCAAGGGATGGAGAGAGAATTAGTCAGGGCCCTGGGGAATGACTCAGGCCCTGAGTTTTCCAAGCAGAACTTAAGAATAATGGTCAGAAAGGGGCTTCCCAAGGCCGGGGAGGGGAGAAATGACTTGATAGGTGGGTGGGCTGGGGCAGGGCTGGTCCACTGCTGGGCCTTCACTTACAGGCTGGACTCCGAGTCCTCAGCTGGGCCATGAGAGCCCATACCAAGTCCTTTCTCCCCATTCATTCATTAAACACACATTGTTGAGAATGGGCTACCTGCTGGGTATTGTTCTATTTAGATGCTGGGGATACAGCTGTGGACAAAACATAAAAATTCATGCTACCCTGAGTTTACCCTCTCGTGAGAGGATTCAAGCAAATAAAGTATGTCGGGTAGAGTGTAGAGAAAAATAAAGCTGGGGTGGGCCTCAGTTTGGGGTGGGGTGCTGTTTCAGATGGGTGCTCAGAGGGCTTTGCTGAAGGGTGTGATGGTGTGATTCACACGGCTCTCGGAGAGAAGTGCATTCCAGGCAGAGGGAACAGTCAGGGCAAAAGTCCAAGGCAGGAGCATGCCTGGCTGCTTCAGGGAGATTGGCATGACTGAGTGGAGCAGGTGGAGAGGAAGTGGGGAGACGAGTTCTGAGAGGTGGGACAGGGAGGCTGAGTGTTTCGGGCCTCTCTCGCTTTATCTCTGGGTGAGATGGGAAGTCAGTGGAGGTTCTGAGCAGAGGAATGACGTCATCTGGCTTTTGGGTTTTGAAAGGATCACTCTGGCTGCCTACTGGAGAATAGACTGGAGGGGACCAGCCAGGAGACCAGCTGGGAGGACCTTCAGCCACAGGAACTGGGGTGTTAGCGGTAGGTGATGAGAGGAGACCAGATTCAGGACATGCCCTGAAGGTAGAGCTGCAGGATTTCCTGCCAGATGAAATGTGAGATGTGAGGGGTGAGGAGAGTCACAGATGACTCCAGGTTTTAGCTTGAGCAGCCGGGAGGGTAAATTGTCATTAGCTGAGATGGGAGGACCCTGGAAGCGCAGTCACAGTCCAGCCAGTGGAGTTGATCCAGCAACTGATTCTGGGACTTAAGAGCCAAACACGCTCTGAGAACCCAGAGAAGGCATGGGTGGCCTCTGTCTGGGGCTGGGGAAAACCACCAGGAAGAGGAAGTCATCTGGGAGGTGGGTCCAGAGGAAGGTGCACATGGGGCATCCCAGACAGAAGGGGTCCTGTCGACAGTGACTGAGATTGGAAAGGGACCCCTGCTGGGCGCAAGCAGGTGTGGCCAGAGCCTGGGGATTGACTGGTGTAACTGCACATGATAGAGGAAAGAGGCAGGGAGCTGGATGTGAAGGGCCACCTGCCACTGGTCGAAAATTGCCCCCATTCTCCAAATTGGGAGGCCACCTGCTGTGTTGTGTGCCTCAGCTGGGCACCAGAGCAGGGTGAAGAGGAGGCTGGAACCTGCCTGTTTTGCTAAGCAGAGCATTTCCTTACGGAGCGCTTGTGATTGTTGCCAATGTTCTTTCTCATCTGGGGCTCACCAGTAGGTGGGCTACGAGGAGGAGGCAAACAGAAGGAGGAAGAAAGGAACTTTCCTGGTTTCTACAGGCCACAGCTAAACTCTAAAAATGAAAATGACCAGAAAATTCTTCACAGTGAAGCTTCACTGTTTTGTGGGGCGTGCACTCCCAGAAAGCCAGACAGCCTCGTAATCCTCCCGGTGCATTCCAAAGCCGTGCATGTGATTTGGGGCCCGCGTGGCATTCGCGGAATGACTCAGCCCCTACCTGCTCTCCCATGTGGGGCAGATGCGAGTTGGCCGTGTTCTAAGGCCGTTCCTCAGAACAGCAAGCTTGGATTTTTTGATATATTTCAATGTTTATCTCTGTGTTAACTTTTCTCTTCCCCCTTCAACAAAACTAAGACAGGTTTGGTATAGAAAATGCTGATAAGCAAAACTAAAATAGAAACCAACTTTAATTCTACAATTCAGAGAAACCGCTGTTAACATTTCACTGTTTTTCCATCTAGCCTTTTTTTCAGTGCATATATATGTGTGTGTGTCTGTGTATATATATATTTCACTTCACAAAAATTAATATTGTGTGTATCTATTTGTGTTCTTTTTGCTTAAAGACATGGAAAGATGTCTACATTGTCTTAAACATTCAACAACAGTAATTTAATGTCTGTATAGTATTCTGTTTGCTTATTTAGGCTCTCCCAGTTTTCACTAATTTAACAGTGCTATAGTGAACATCTTTGTAACTTAATTCTTTGCATAAATAAGTCTGTGATTATTTATCTGGGATTGATTCCCAGAGGAGAATTGTTGGGTAGGAAGATAAAAATTTTGATACATTCTTTCAAATACTAGAAAGACCTTACAAGTTTTCACCTGCTTTACTCTAATGCAATTTAGTTTAATTTGCAGTTTCTTAGGTTACTGGTGCATATGTTTGTTGACTGCTTGTGTCTCATTTCCGAAATTGTGTACTTCTATCTGTCCATCCTTCCTGCCATAGGGTTTATCTTTTTATTAATTCGTAAGAGCTCTTTGTGGATTAAGGATGGCAGCCCCTCGCCTGCCGTTTGGGTTGCAGGGAATTTTTTTTTACAAGTTTGTAATTTGCCTTTCGGCTCTGTATCTGGTGGTTGCTTTTGTTGTTTACACTGAATGGTTTTCTGTTGCTGAATCAGTCGATGTTTCTCATGATTTTTGAGTGTGCTGCTTAGAAAAGTTTTCTGTACTCCAATGTATTTTCTTCTAATACTTTGATGGTTTCTTTCTTTCTTTCTTTGGCTGCGTCAGGTCTTAGTTGTGGCACATGGGATCGTTCGTTGCAGCACGCAGGCTTTTTTGTTGCACTGCGCGAGTTTCTCTAGTTGCAGCGTGTGGCTTAGTTGCCCTGTGTCCTGTGGGATCTTAGTTTCCCGACCAGGGATCGAACCCGTGTCCCCTGCATTGGAAGGCAGATTCTTAACCACAGGATCACCAGGGAAGTCCCTCTTTCTTTTTTAACGTTGACTTTAATCTGGAGTTTGATTTCAGGGTATGAGGTAGGGTTTTAATGTTATTTTTCCAAATGACCAGTCTGTGTCTGGACATCCTCTCCTCCTTGCTTGCTCTGTGAGCTGTCTGTATTTCTTCAGGTGCCTTTTTAGACTTCAATATTTTGACTCCATCTTGCCCTGACTGTGTTAAATTCTCATTAGCTATTATGATAATGATGATTTCACCTTGTCTTTATAAAATGACACCTTCCGTCTGCAGATACCCATGCACTTATTATACATTCAACTCCTGACACCTGAGGGAAGTAACTGGGTATTAGTACTTCATCTTTGGATGCCATACCTGACGCGGTGGGTGGGATGAGGCCAGGAAAGCTTCGCCTCACCTCTACTGGAGTCAGCTTCCTCCTCCAGGACCAGGGGGCCGGCTGTCTAGGTATATCCAGTGCAACCACTTACTGTTCGCCCTGCCTATGTAGCCTTATCTGGGTGGGTCCCTTTCAGCTTTCGCATGGTGACTTTTGTGGAGAGAGGGGTGCAGCATTCAGTCATCCATGCAGCAAACATTTTTTAGATACCCGCCATGTTCCAGCACTGGGCTGAGTCATGCAGACCATCAGCAATGAGTAAGCCCTGGCACTCTAACTCAAAGCCCAGGAGGGGATACTGGAAAGGCCCAGGAATATCTCTGCTGCAAGGCAGAAAGTGTTCAGTGCCAGGATACAGAGGCAGGTAATGACTCTGAGTAACAAGAAGCATTGGAACCTGAGGTGGGCACGGGCAGCACTGTAGTAGACCATGGGTAGCAGAGCTCAGACTGGAAGGATGGAGAGGACTTGAAGGTGTGGTATGTGGGGACTATATTATTTTGGTCATTTAAATTTTTTTCACACCCACCAAAGTCCAATGCAAGTGACATGAATTCACAGAGTTCTTCCCCCACCCACCGACCTCTTCTGTCCCCTCAACCCAGGTGTCCTATGTCTTCAATTGGTGAGGGACCCTTTCCGAGGCTCTGTTGCACGTTCTTCTTTTCCTGGCTCAGGCCAGCGTCAGGATAATCCATCCTGCAGTGTCTGCTGTGGGGTTTGTGACATTAATGAATTGGTGTTGATGGAACAGATTAAGACCAGGAGTGTTCACAGTGAATAAGTCAAGGAAAAAAAGATGCAGAATTTTCTGCATGAACACGGATGAACATTTTTATGGGCCTAAGAGGCTGAGGGTGTCTGCCTAATTCACTATGCTGTGTGTCACAGCATGTCAATGAACCCTACCTAGACCAGCCCTGGCAGCACAAATCACCAGGAGAGCATTTTTCAAAATTTTTAGTTGCCTGGGCTCCACCTCACACTAATCACACCATGGTTTCTGGGGACAGAGCCTGAGTATCAGTACTTTTGGAAGGTCCCCATGTGATTCTGATATGCAGCCAATGCTGAAAGTTGCTGTCCTGGAACTTGGTTTGGGGTTCCAGGGGAGCCTAAGGATCATCCAGTCCAACCCTCCTGCATCCGTGCCTGAAAACTTCCAGTTATGGGGGGATTTGTCACATGAGCACACACTCGTTTGCACAGCTGAGCTTTCAAGTTTTTTCTGCTGTTCCCTCCAACTTAGTACAGGTTTGTTGAGTACCTGGTGTTTATGGGAGCTCTGCTGGCTGACCTCTTTCTCTCTGTGGATTCTGTTACTGTTTTAGTTGGACTCTGAGGTCAAGCAGAACCAGTCTAACCTTACTTCTTCCACATGACGACCCTCAGATGTGTGATCGTATCTTCAAAGGCAGAGGGAAGCTGCAGGCTGTAACATTTCCCCATAGAGCCAGATTCCCAGCCAGGACACCAACTGCTAAGGGCAAGTACCCTTCAGCATCACAAGCGTGGAGGGCATTGATGGACCCCCAGTCCAGGAGCTTCCCGGGCAGGAAGTGGCAGGCTGGAGCGGGTTCTGCGTTGGGGGGGCTGAGGTTGACCCTGAAGAGTTAATCCTTCTGAAGCGTGACCAGATGGGGAGCAGAGCATCGTTGGATTCGATTCCCAGGTGGATTTTGGGGGTCTCAGGGCAAAGAGAGCAGGAGAGCAGCAGTCAGGAGTAGATTCCAGGGTAGCGGGTGGGATCTTGCCATCAGGACCTCAGCGCTGAGCAGGTAACAAGCAGAGCAGAAGCTGCCTGGCTGAGAGCGGCGTGGTGTCAGGAGCCAGGTATTCTCGGGCCAGGTGTTTGCCCTTTGTGGGGGTAGCCGGTGACGCTACACACCACAGGTGCCCAGAGCTGTTGATCCAAACACGGCAGGACCCTAGGGGTGTCCACTGTGGTGATGTGAAATGAGCACTAGTTTTGGGGTCAGAAGTCTGGGCTCAAATCCTGGACCTGGTGCTCAGAAGCTTAGTAATTTGGGGTTAGCTTCTCCGGGCCTGCAATGCTCATCTGTCCTAACATGGGCATAGTAATAATAGAGAGTGTCTCCTGACCCCTCACTCTGTGCCTCGTGCCTGTGGGACACTTTCTGTGTGTGATCCTCACGGCCAGTCTTTGAGGTGGTCCTGTTAGAATCCCCTTTTTACAGATGATGAAACACTCTGGAGATGGGGTTCAGGGGCAGTACCTAGGGTCTTTGTGAGGATTTAACAAAATTATTTGTTTAAATGGCTGAGCACAATGCGTGGCATGTAGGAAGAGCTTTATGAATTCTTTTGGCCACAGTCTGTCCTGGGCCTCAACCCAGCCTCGAACTCTGGGCTTCTTATAGCCACAGTCAAGCCAGTGGGACTTCCCTTTCTGGCCGGGTGAGGTTGTCCTCAAAAATTATCCCTATCCTATATTGACAGTCAGTTTGTGGTTGACCTATGATTCTCTGCAGTGGGAGAACAGAAGTAAAAACTCTACCTGGATCACCACTCTGTTCCGAGTGCTTTATGAATATTAACTCACTGAACCTCATGACACCCTAGGATGTAAGTTCTATTGAGTCCCATTTTACAGATGGAGAAACTAGGGCAAACATGTGTGGGTTGTTTTGTTTTTTTTTAAGTACTTCGTCAATAGGTGACACAGCTAGTAATGGGCAGAGCTGCAGGTGGGGGTGTGAAGCCCAGGAAGTTAGTTTGGCTTCTGTCTGCCCTTAACCTCTATGCTACACAGCTATAGGGAACAGTGACAGAGGTCAGTTCTGTATCATCTGGTTGTTCCAAAACCATGAGGCCAGAGCCATTTAAAAACCATAGCCTTCTACTGTTAATAAAGCATCTGGTTTGAGCCAGGCACTCTCCATATGTCTTCTCAAGATAATGCTGCCAAAGTAGCATCAGGAAGGCTTCATGGAGGAGGTGGCACGGGAGCTGGGCCTTCATGGATACAGAGGATTTGGATATTTAGAGATTTGTGGATGTTAGGAGGACATCCTGGGAGGGGCGTTGCGAGTGGTCCGAAGTGACTGAAAGAGAGGCTGTGAGAAGACAAAAGAGAAAATATACAAGAGTGAGAGATAAGGCCAGGTGACAGAAGGCCCAAAGGGACAGGCCACAGAGTTTGGTCTGTCCTCTGGTAATGAAAGGTGGTGGAGCACAGGAGTGACAGGGTCAGATCTGGGCTTTAGAAAAAAACCTATCTGTCTCTCTCTTAAGAGGATGGGTTAGAGAGGGCTGGGAGAGGGAGGCCTAAGCTGAGCCTGGGGGTGGGGAGCCCCGTTGGGAGGACACCAAATGCTTTATGCAGACTGGCCTGACCCCAGTCTGCATTCTTTCTTTCTTTATTTTTTAAAATATTTATTTATTTATTTATTTATTTGGCTGCATTGGGTCTTAGTTGCGGCACGTGGGATCTTCGTTGTGGCACGTGGGATCTTTCGCTGCAGTGCGGGCTCTTCATTGCGGCATGCGGGCTTCTCAAGTTGTGGCGCACGGGCTCCAGAGTGCGTGGGCTCTGTAGTTGCGGCACGCGGGCTTAGTTGCTCTGCGGCATGTGGGATCTTAATTCCTTGACCAGGGATCGAACCCTCATCCCCTGCATTGGAAGGCAGATTCTTTAACCACTGGACCACCAGGGAAGTCCCCCCCGCCCATACTGTGACTGACTGCTCAGGCAGCTCTCAGATGACATTGGGCAATGGAGGGAAATCGACTGAGTGCCTGTCTAGGGGATAGATTCTCTGGATCACTCTCATCAGTAGTTGAGATATGCCCTCTGTGTAGTTTGTAAGTTACCCAGTCCAGGAGAGCTTTTGTCCACATTCTGTCAGAGTCAGACGGATGGTGCACCAGGGGTCCCGGGGCCTGCGTCAGACATAGAGTTACGTCTCCACCTATGGTCTTTCTGGATAGTTGGGTGGGAGGAGGCCTTGTATGAACCAAGCAGCACCTCAGCTGCTTGCTTCTGTAGAAACACGGAGCAGGAAAGGGCAGAGCCACTGAACAGGGAAGTTGTGTGGGGTGAAGGAGGTGGGAGAGCATGCACTGTTTGTTCTGGGGGGCCACAGAGCTAGTCACCTGACCTTGAGACTGAGGTCCAGCTCTCCCATCTGTTGACAGCACCTCGGGGAGTTGGAGGCAGCCCAGGATGTCCGGGCAAACGATAGCAGGTCGAAGGAGCCACAGTAAAGCTGCTGCTGGAGGCTTCAGAAGAAGGGAATGCAAAAGGGAGAAGGGAGCGCTGGGGTTCTGGCTGCCACTAGGATGCCGACCTTCAGAGGACATCCTCCACCGGAGGAGCTCTGAGAAGCAGGAAGTGCTCAGGAGGCTTTGGGTCCCCAGGGGGGAAGAAACATTAGCCTTGATGAAGATGTTTGCTGGGCTCAGTTGAAGGGTCCCCTGAGGATCCCTGTCCAATTCCTCTCTCATTCATGGCTGAATCAGAGCCCCCTCTGGCCAGCAGAGCACGCTTCCCAATTCCTGAAGAGACGCTTTGTAAATAAAGATCTAGGAATAATGTGCCATCAGGCCAGCTCAGGGGGCTCTTGCCACATGCTTGGGGCACACGCCTGGGGAATTCAGCTGTCATTCAGCTCCTCCTTGCTGGGCTTCTGCAAGGCCTGGGATCCATCTGAAGGCCATCTGTGGCGTGACTGTGAAGTGACAAGATGGTGGGAATTGGTGTCATCACTTCCGAGTCACCCACAGGACAGCTGAGAACATTGTCAAGGCCTGGATCACACACGCAGGCCTTGGGCCTGATGTTCTCAAAGTGCAGACGCCCAAACCAGGCGTGCGTCTGGGGCCTTGCCTTCCTTCTCTTGTCCCGCCCCACCCTGATTTTTGTGTGCACCCTTGATTCTGGTTCTTTATCACCCTCAGACTAGAGCAGAAGTGGGCCTGGTTTTGAAAAAGCTGAGGAACTTTTCTCCATCCAGGCAAACCCTTTGTGTTGAGGAGTCCTTAAACTTATTAGACATGAAGCCTCCAGAGGAAGCAGAAATTGCTTCTGACGGCTCACAGAGATCGCTGAATGAAGAGTTTGAAAGTAAGAAATCAGTGGATGAGGGTGCGGGCACATTTTTGGGGGGGGTACTATTTAATTCCTCTCCTAAATTAGAAATGCCTTTCTTTATACCTGTCAAATCCTTTGGGGAATGGTTATTCCAGAAAATTTCATAACTTCTTTGCTTTTGATGGTTTCTTCTGGTTTTACCTATTTCTCTACAACCCAGCAAGTACCTTGGAACATTGAATTCCTTCAAGTTCAGAGGCTATAGTTCTGTCTGTGCTCAAATATTTCTTACTCTGCAAGTAAATTTCAGTTGTACACCTTCATTCAGTCAGAGGGTCATTTTAACTGGGACATTGCTGATAGGTGGGAAGGAAACTTTAAATTTATAAAGGGTACTGAAACAAAACAAGAAGTTCATGCCGTCTTGTGTTCCCCAGACTTTTCTTTAAAAAATTCGGAAAGGGAAATCAGGGCTTCCCTTGTAGGAAGAAGGAAGGCTTCCTTAGAAGATCTGGATTTTTGAATTTCAAAGGCTTGTTTGAATGTGAAATCTAAGGTCATCCTGTATTCACAGTCTAAAAATCAGAAAGAAGTGAGTTAGATTGTCATTATTAAGTTTATCCCTGCAGCCACTAGGGGCATGACATTTTCTATTCCTTAGTTCTTTAGTAGTAAAAGAGAATCTTACCCATTGCTGAATAAAAGACCACTTGAGCCCTGTTGCTGAAGAACCGTGGCATGTTTCCCTGCATTGGTCTGTGGTTGGATGGTCAAGACTGACAAACATTGACAGGTGGACCCAGAATCACAGGATGTGTCTCAGGGATTTGTAGCAAGCTGTGTGTGTTTCAGATCATCGTGCACTCGATTTTAAAACACTCCGGAATGCCCGCTCCGACGCTGGCCTAGGGATCTGAGAGCAGCAGTGTGGAGCAGTGAGAGAGCACTGACTGTTCAGGCTTAGTCTGGGTTCAAGTTGAGGGTCTATGACCTTGGGTAAGTCACTTGACCTTCCTGAGCCTATTTTCCCATCTTTAAATGAGGGTGTTCATCCCTATCATGAGGTCAGCCAATAAGGCCACTGTAAAAGGACCTTATAAATCAAGGTTGCCTTAAAAATGTTGTAGACTTGGTTCCAGGTCAGAAAGAATAAAGGGAGACTGAGGGAACAACACAGAGAAGCTGAAAAGTTGCTACTCTCTGGCCCAGTGGTTCCCCTGTTAGGAGTTTATCCTAAGGAGAGAGTGAAGAGAGTCACAATGATTTAGCTACCAGTATCCTACAGCATTTGGAAAAAAAAAAAAAAAGGAAATTACTTAAATATCCAGCTGTGGGAAATGGTTCATGTATATGGTGGAAAGGAATGCGGCCACCCAGAGCTGGGTTGAGTAACTCAACTGCAGAAGAGTCAAGAGGGGAAAGGCTCACCACAGAAGACTTTAAAAGTAGGGTATAAGAACCCGAATAGTTGTAGTCTCCCCCTACCCCATTCCCACCTACACAGGTAGAAAAAGGGCCAGAAGTAAATAGACCCAAATGTGGATAGCGGTTGTCACTGCAAGGTTGGATAGTTTTCAGTTTTTTAAAAGCAAACACTATTTAATCACAAAGGAACATTTTTTCCAAGTAAATTAATGACATGGCAAGGGCAAGGGGAATGGGAAGGTGAGCCAGTGTAGGCTCTCTGCCTCCCAGCCAGGCTCTGCCCAGCCTTGTGAATGAGCAGTTGAACTTCAAAGCCAGGGCAGAGAGAGCGTCTCATTGTGTTGGAATGTGGGCGATGAGGCTCACAGGAAGTGATGACAAGCCCTTTGTTATATAAGCTCACCAAGCTGGCTCGGCGGTGCCAGTGGTGGCCCTTGGTGCCCGATCAGGACATCATCTGTCTGTGTCTGTGGTCACAGCCCTCTTATCGGAACTGTGCAGCCAGGCACCGGAAGATATAATGCACACCCTCTCTTCCTTTACTCCCACTGGCATATTCGGCTATCGCATACAGGGAGAGAGGCCAGCGTGAAGGAACTTACTGGCATTATTTACGACCAGGGAAGGTGTGGGGATTTTCCCTTGACCCTTCGGAAGACATCTATCCTGGCTGCCTCCAAAAGCCAGGGCTACCTGCCTTCATCTACTTCAGTTTCTCGGTTCCTATTGGTCTGTGCTGTGTTTACAGCTGTGGTCCTGCTGAAGGAGTTAGTCCCGGAAAGAGGGGATGATTCCCTCGGGCTGGGAACGTGGCTGCTCCAAAGGCAGATTGCAGTTTCCCTCTCTGTTAACTTCCCTACAGCAGGCAGGCCGAACCCAGCCAGGCATAGGACAGGTGCCCACAGAAGCTGTGCAGTCTTGGAGTTTCCTGTATGCAAGGGTGTGTCCGTGCAAGCGCTGTGGCTAAAGATGGTGGAATGTTGCACCCAGTTGCACTTGCCCTTGCACCAGAGATTCTGAGCTACTTTGTATTGAGAACCTATTCTATGCTGTACTCTGCTGGGTGCTTTAGGTAAAACACTAAACTGTAATCCTCCCAGGAACTCTGCAAGGAGGTTATTGTCCATTTCTTGTATATGAAAACAGATTCAGGGCAGGAGACATGGCCAAGGCCTGTTAAATTTCCATGCTTTTATTGACATTCCTGTCTTACTGGATACCAGGGACTCAGCATGTACTCATTTTTTATTTACACTCGCAGCTCCTGGCTCAGAACTTGGAACACTCTAACCATTCTGGATGAATTGAACCTTGAGACTCCATGCTGGGTGGCTTTGGACAAGTCCCTTCTCCTCTGTGGGCCACAGTGTCTCCATTTGTAATGGCCAGGTGTCGTCCTCTGTCAGCAGGCCCCGTCTTTTCCAAAGACTTCCCAGGACAGCCATCCCCAGACCACAGGTTCCTGTGGAATGCAGTTGGTCTTATAAGAGGTCTTTTACTATCGGGCTGAGGCCCGAACATCAGATGACTGTTGTCCCCAATTAACGAGACACGAGAAATAAAGTTGCGCAGCTTTATAATGAAACCACATTTCTCACTGCCATTTCAGTTCACCCAGTGTTTAAGGCGCACGTTCTGCCCTTGGCAGGCTCATGTGTTTCATTCCTTGGTGTGATCACCCACCTTTCACCTGAATTGGTTTGAAATGCCTTGGGTTGTTTCCAGAAATTAAATCCACTCTAGAGGACGGAAGATTTACCACCCCAAGATGTTTAAAGAAGTGTGTGGCCACCTCTGGGGGCCGTACTCAGATAGGAGCGCAGAGGGGCTTTGGGAACAAGGTTGTTCCTCCCAGGGGGGTCCCTTGTTCTTGTTTGCATGTGTCAGTTCCCACGCCTCAGCAAACATTCTGTAAAGGGCCAGGTGGTAAGTATTTTCAGCTTTGGGGACAACATGCAGCCCCTCAATTCTTCCCTTGTTGTTAGAAAGCAGCCATAGACAATATGTAAATCAGTGGGCATGGCTGTGTTCCAATAAAACTTTATTTATAAAAATAAAACTTCGCAGATGTCTAGTCTAAAATGTTAGGCACATCTGTTCATAATCACAGCCCATGTTGACTCGTTCCCTCCGTGTTTTGTACGTACTTGTTTTGACCTCCTGATTGTATGGAAGTTCCCCCCACCCCGACCCCAGCTCCCACCCCTCCCCAGACCCGTGGGGTTTTTACAAGCTGTCTCTGACCTAGACATGCTGTAAGAGCTTTCATCAATACTTAGTTGCACAGAAGTAGCCCACATTCTCATGTCAAAAAGTGTGTCTTTTAAAAATGCACCATTTTTTCCTACAACTGTGTTGTCCTGTGTAGGGTCTCTTGTTGTACAGTCTGGCTCATTATAAAGATGTAGGAAGTTGATATATTATCAAATTGCTTACTGTTACAGATTTTTTAGATGCTGTCAGAAGAAAATCCCCATCCCTGACGTCCCATAGTGCTTGAGTCTTGACTCTTCTGGCTGGTCCTTCATCTTCTGTCTTTCAAAAGTGACTCCAGTCATGTCATTACTTAAACACTCTCCACAGCTTCTATCATGTCTAGACTCACAGTGTGACATCAAAGCTGACCCTTGGGCTTCCCTGGTGGCGCAGTGGTTGAGAGTCCGCCTGCCGATGCAGGGGACACGGGTTCGTGCCCCGGTCTGGGAAGATCCCACATGCCGCGGAGTGGCTGGGCCGGTGAGCCATGGCCGCTGAGCCTGCGCGTCCGGAGCCTGTGCTCCGCAACGGGAGAGGCCACAACAGTGAGAGGCCCGCGTAACCGAAAAAAAAGAAGCTGACCCTTACCTCTGTGAAAGGCTCCCTCTGGCTCCATGATTCCCGGCCAGCCGGTTGGAAATTGCTTGCCTTCTGCCAGGATTTTACCTCCATGCCTTTGTATCTTTACCTGTAATGTGTCTTTATGCTCCTCATCCTTCCCAGTGAGAGCACCTCACACAGGGCCGGACCTGGAGTGGGCCCAGGAATGCTTGTCAAATGAGTGGCCTCAGTGAGGTTGATTGAGGGCGCAATGTGCTCTGAAACTCCTGGAGTCCCCAAACCTCCAGTGACTCCAGCACAGGGAAACACCCAAACCCCAGTGCCCCCCAGGGCAGCCAGCACACTCTAAATCATGGCACCTAGCGGGCCTCCAACAGGCAGAGTGGCTTTTGTGCCCACCTTTGTGGTGTGGTAGTGAGACTTACAGGAGGGTAGGGAGGTAGGCATCTGCGACGGGCAGCTTCCCCTCCACAGGGGCAGGTGGGAGTGATGATAATAACAGTTACCAAGCTCTGAGCATCTGCTGTATGCAGAGCTCTAAGCCAGGGACCTGTATGTGATCTGCACAGGCTTCAGGGTGGTGGCACTTAGGGATCCTTCAGCTCCTTCAGCATTGTGCCCAGCACCTAGTAGGTGCTCAGAAAATTTATTTTGAATGAATAAATGAATTAGGCTAGAAGGAGGTTTTTCTGGAAAGATTTGTTGTGGCCAGATGGAAGGGCCACAAATGCCGTACTAAGGAGTTAATTGAACCTTTGCTCTGTAGGCAGTGGGGACTTAAGGACAGGTTTGTGCAGGGAGGGGCATCTGTGCAACATGTGTCACGCTTACCCCATTATTTGCCCTTTCCGGTGTTACTGAGATGCCAGATAATGAGGTGTTGGGCTGCACAAAGCACTTCCTTGTGCCGGAGAGAGGCAGGGCCGGCCTTGAAGCCAGTTGGCCACTGGCCTCCTCCCTGTAATTCATGTGCAGCGGCAGGTGGGAATGAGCTGCCAGACAGAGCCAGCGCTTGCCTGCCTCTCCAGGTCGCCTCCTTGGCTTGCTGGCTCCAGCACAGGGGCCGTGGCCCTGATGCGAGGCCTGCCCCTCTGAGCTCTCCCTGCTGCTAGCATGTTCTGGGAGGATTAAAGGCAGCTGGCCGGCTCTTCCCAGGACTTGCTGACTCAGTTGATGGTTCCTATGGCAGGGGAGGGGGGAGGACCATTGCCTCTTGATTTCTCTCCCCATGTCAACCCCCACCACTCCAGCTCTGCATTCCCGGGCTGGGTCACCTTGGGCTTCTCCCGTCTAAAGGCAGCTGGTCCCACAGCTAAGTGCTTTTGCCCCCTTGTCCCCCAGAGACCACTTTTCCAGGGAAGATGCAACTCATTGTTTTTAGGTTGGGAAATGCACAGTGAAGATGTAAGTCCCCGGAATCTAAGTACGTGGAACCGTTACTTTGTTCATAAGGGGCTGTTTTAGTGGTTCAGGTCCCTACAAGTGTACTGGGTAAGCCCCCTGGCGTGGGCATGGTGAAGAATGCAGAACAGGGCATTGTGGAATAGGTGGAGAGAAGCTGGGGGGCAGGGCAGCAGGCACAAGGCGTTCCACCACACAGCAAAACGATCAGGGTCGCAGGGGCATCTGATTGATTGATTCTGGGCGGAGATCTGGGCAGATTCCTTGGAGAACGTTTCAGTCTGGCCCCAAAAAGTGGCTGTGGGAAGAATGAGAAGTACTCTGGGCAGAGGGCACAGCTCGGCCAAAATCGTGGAAGTCAGCAAGTACGGCTGGGGTCTGGTGGGAAAGTCTTGGGGCCGGAGCAGGCGGGGCTGTGGGTGACCTGGTAGATGGAGGCCTTCGAGTGGCTCTGAGGGCCTGGCTAGACAGTTAGCCATGCGGTTCTGCAATGTAGTAATGGGTCTGAGGGGCCCCTGGCCGGGCCTCTGTCACCCAGGGACCCAGTGAAAACCCAGGGCCTGGCCCATGGTGAGAGTTAAGAGGAATGTGACATCTAGTCTGGGCTGGGTTGCTCCAGGAAAGCCCATGCTTGGCCAGGCTGGAAATGAGCCCCTGCTGTTCTGGCTGTGACATCTGCTTCCTTGGGCTGGCCTTGGAAGAGCCTGTCACAGTGACTTCTGAGGGAAGCCAGCAGATGGGCAAGATGGAAATGCCCCTCCTGTGGAGTAGGGGAGCAGTGACCCTCACACGGGCACTTAGTTTGCCCTGAGCCCTCACAGTGGTATTGTCTCAGCTGCCACAGGGGGCAGAGAGAGCGGGGATTTCCAGTTCCCATTTTAGGGATGGGGAAGTGAATTGCTTGAAGTCCCCACAAAGTCAGGGAGGCCCCGAGCAGGGCTGGGGTATTAGTCACCACACAGCACAGTCCTCCGTAATTAAAGGGCATGGGCACAGTTAGGAGGTGAAGTTTGCAGTTAAATGACAGTTGAAGATGGTGGGTGATTTCTGGCTTCACTAATACATGTTAAGCTCCTCCTGTGTGCCAGGTGCTGTGCTAAGCTCTTATTGGCGTCATTCTTGCGACAACCCTCGTCAGTAGGTACTTTTCTTATCCCCAGTGAGTGGAGACTGAGGCGCAGCAGTTTGAGTAACTTATGTAACAACCCAGCACAGGACAGACGTGGCATTTGAGCCCAGGCAGTCCCACCCCAGGGTCTGTTCTAGCCCAACGTCCTGGGGCCTCTGTGAGGCCAGACGTGGGCACGATCCCCTCATCGGCCTCGGCAGACTCCTAGCATGCTTTATAATTAGAACAGACTGCAGCTCCTGCTAATGACTTCCTCATGAGATGCATACTCAGAAGCTCGGGAGAATATTGAAGAACGAGAAAGGAAATAGGTAGAGAATGAGGTTTCCACTAAGGCCCAAAGCACTATTTATAAAAAGTACGTGTGCGGGCTTCCCTGGTGGCGCAGTGGTTGAGAGTCTGCCTGCTGATGCAGGGGACACGGGTTCGTGCCGCGGTCCGGGAAGATCCCACATGCCGCGGAGCGGCTGGGCCCGTGAGCCATGGCCACTGAGCCTGCGTGTCCGGAGCACAGGCCACAACAGTGAGAGGCCCGCATACCGCAAAAAAACAAAAAAAGTACGTGTGCAAGCCAACTTCGACCAGCTACGTTTGGCAGTCGGCTGACTCCTGCCATAACTCTGTCTCCTCTGCTGTCCTTGATGCATTCGGTACTGGCCACACCTACCACTCCGTTGTCCTTGATGCATTCGGTACTGGCCACACCTACCACCCCGTTATGGAGGACAGCTGACATCATGTCCCTCCAGTAAGAGCACAACTCTGATCTGATCACTTGGCTTCTCAGAACCTCCAGTGGCTTCCCATTGCCTTTTGGAATAATGTGGAGTTGCTTTAACCTGGCATTCAAGGCCTTCTACAAGGTGGTCCCCGTCTCCTTTTCCTGATATGCCAGAGAACATCCTTCCCTAAACTCACTGAATTTTTACCCCTATGCACTTTGCCCATGGCCATTTCTTGAGGCTGGCGTGTCCGTCTTCCCTCCCAGCACTCCATCCTGTCTGGCAAATGCAGGTTCAGCTCAGATCTTGCCTCTTGACAGAACGCTGACACAGCCTCTCTATTCTGCCCTCCCCCACCTGTGGGTCGTGCTTCTGCGCCTTGCTTATGATGATCTGACCCGCCTCACAGGTACTTTTGCGGTGCTGTGACTGTGCCCCTCCCCTGCACAGAGCTCCTTGCTGGGTGATGGGTTCACCTGTATGTGTGCATGGTGATGGGAAAGACAGCTCAAATAGAGCCTTTTGGGGCAGAGGTAAAATGAAGGATCCTGATTAGTGAAAAGGGCTTTCTGGGTATCAGGCATGAAGGGCTTACTTACGATTGTGTAGAAAACAAAGGACCTGGTGGTGAATGTACTTAGACCCTTCGTCCCTGGCTGGAAGAAACTGAGCTATGACTTTTTAGTGTGGAGAAGAGGATCTGAGTGAGGATAAATGTCCTAAGCTCTCATCTCTTCCAATCCCTGCAAGTGCCAGGTCCTCTAGAAGTTAACTTCCCTCTAAACACCTGTGGGGCAGGTATCTTCTAAATCAACCCTGTTACCTTTCCCTGGGACAGCTGCATTTCCCTCCCACCCCTGCACACTCCATCACCCCTCCTCTTGCTGACTACATGTTATGCCTCTGCTTCAAAAGGTGTGTAAACACGTTCTCTGTTTACAGTAAAGCCCCAAACAGAGCCCTCAGTCCACCCCCAAACTCCATTTCTATGTGTCTTCGTTACACACCCATACAACCCCTTCAGCATTGTAGCCTGGTCACTTTACTCTCCCTTCCCTCACTTGCACACCCCCCCCTCCAGATACCTTACTGCTGATCCGCCCGCCTCGCATGTAGTCACTCCCGCCTGAACCCACGGGAGATGCGCCACCTTCTCCAGGAGGTCACCCGACCCCCACCAGCATTGCCTGCCTGCCTGTCTGCCTGCCAGTGCTCTCTCGTGACCATATCTCGTCTCCTTTAGCAGAGTGGCTGGAGCCTGCGGGTGGTCCCCTCGCTGCATCCGCCCCTCCCCTCCACCTCCACCGCGTAGGCGCTAATGCACGTCTGAGGGGGCCACTCTTCTGCAGCCCGGCTTCAGTGATATGGTTTGCCAGCCATTGTGTGGCTTCACACGTGGTCTCATTCCCACCTGAGACAGCCCTCAGGTCACCATGGTCTCTGTTTTCCCCGCAGGGTGGCTGGGCCTCGCCCAGGGTCAGACACATTGCCAGCCCGTGGCCCAGGTGGGACCACAACCCTTCCTGGCTCTCTCTGCCTCTCTGAACCTAGAAGTTTAGCCACTGTTTGCGTTTCTCTGAGGGAACTGAGCCTCCGGGGAGAGAACTGTGGGGGCAGTTCGCGAATGTCTGAGGACAGATGATAAGCCCTGTCCTCTGGGAGCGATCACTCTGCAAGACTTAGGCCGCTCCCCACACTCCCGTCTGTGGTGCAGCTTTAGAACGCAGCCTCAGAATCCGAATGAGCCATTCTGGCTCAAAATACGACTGTGGCCCAGGGATTTGTGGAGAGCAGGGCAGGGCTGCCAGACCTTCTGTCAAGAACCACCTGGTGGGATTCCTCCTCCTCTCCCCTCTCCCTTCAGCCCTGAGCTACCCTGGGGAGGGCTTGGCCTTTTGGAACTGAGTCGCTGGGCATGGCCCCCGCCAGGGCGGGTGGTCGATGGCGGACCCTGGGCCAGGGGTGTCTTGGTCTTGCAAGGTGCCTGAGCTTCCCTGAGGTGTTTCTTACATCAGAGCTGTTTCCGGACAACTGCGGGTTGTGCGGTCAAGTTAAAGAGGTTGTTCAGAAAACCAGACTGGCACCTACAGGAAGTAGCATTACAAGGGGACCTTGTGGCTTTGTGACCTCTGCTCTGTAGATGGGGGAGGGGCAGGGGGTTGTAAAATCCGAGGGTTTGAGCCAAGAATCATGGAATCCATTCATCCACACGCCCCTTGGCCACAAAAATAGGATGGAGTCCTTGGCCCTGGGGCCAAGACCCCCTTTCTTTGGATCTTGCAGCCTTGATATCTGCAGCAGCACAAACAGGCTGATGACAGAGTAATTCCAGAACCGTAATAAAGTCTTGCACTTGGTTTTCTCTTGGGCTTATTTAAAGTGCACTTTTTTTTTTTTTTTTTTGTAAAAAAGCCCAGTTTGTCAGTTTTCTTATTTAGATGCAATGACAAATCAGAAAAAAAGTTTTGAAATTTTTTAAGACCCCCATTGCCTGGTTGGGAACTATAGTGGATGTCTAAAGGCCTGATAGCAGCATCTGACAGAGCACTTTTTTTTTTTTTTTTTTTTTTTTTTTGCGGTACACGGGCCTCTCACTGTTGTGGCCTCTCCCGTTGCGGAGCACAGGCTCCGGACGCGCAGGCTCAGTGGCCATGGCTCACGGGCCCAGCCGCTCCGCCATGGCATGTGGGATCCTCCCGGACCGGGGCACGAACCCGTGTCCCCTGCATCGGCAGGCAGAGTCTCAACCACTGCGCCACCAGGGAAGCCCTAAAATTCATTTTTTTACTTACTGAGCACCTTATTATGTGCCCGCCCCTGCGTTAGACACAGATACCAGAAAGATGAGTAGGCATAGACCCTGCCCTAGAACCCCAGTTTAGGAGGTCTTAATAATCACGACAGTATGACTTCACGGGTGTTTCAGAAGAGCAAGTGACATTCTGACATGGAAGGGTTTATAAACTGTAAAGTACAGTGCACGTGGAAAGAGTATTGGTTATTGGGGCTCCTGGGTCCATCGCTTTTACAATAGAACAAGGCGACTCTTGAGTCTGGAGGTCCCTTCAAGCCTGGTGCCTGTGCACCCACCCTGTTCTGCGGCATCCAAGCCCTAGTGTGCATGGAATGCATGGGGCTGGGCACACATATAAGGGGGCTGCAGAAGTGGAGAGGGCGGGACCTGGATGGCCAAATCCAGACTGTAAAGTAAGGGAGCGGGGAAGTTCTGGGAGCCATTTGTAGTTCTCTGAATGTGGTTTGACCTGATTTTTTAAAACTCTTATACAACTCATCAGGAGTTAGTGAAACTGCCTTTAGTCAGTGAGAAGAGAGCCAGATTTTTAAAAAATCTTGTTAGAGTGTCACAGGATGTGAAATATCACTTCTTAGCCCTCACAGCTATTTGTGAGTCTGTGTCTATCCCCCTGACTGGCCTGGGAACTCCTGTAGGACTGCAGTAGTGTCTCGCTCTGCTCGTGTCCCAGAGTCCAGCGTGAGACCTGCCCCAGAGTCAGCCCAGGGAAGCTGAATGGAGGTGCAGACAGAACTATGGGGCTCAGAGGAGGGAGAACTCACTTCTAGCTGGGGTGGGGGGATCACAGAGGAAGGTACATGCAGGCTGAACCACGATGATAGTAATACAGTGGAGCCCCTACTGCTGCCACGCACAGAGGTGGGCTCTGTTATTATCCTTACTTTATAGATGAAGAAACTGAGGCTCAGAGAGGTTGAACAAGCTTCCCAAAGTGACACAGCCAGGATTTGAACTCAGCTTTAACTCCAGAGCTCATGTTCTCAAGCACTGTGCCTTGCAGCCTAGGCAGAATTTGAACGTGCAGTTACCAGAGAAGGGAGCATCCTTGGAGGGCAGAGTGTGGGCAGAGAGCCATGGCAGGGGAAGCTGGGGGCTGGTGACTCCTGTGATTGAGTGTTGGGTGAGGGGACAGTGAGGGGCTGACGTTGGAAACAAGCAGACAGCCCTCTCCACCACGCAGGTGGGAACAGGAAGTTCCTGAGTGACATGGGGTCTCCTAGCGGGCATTCCTTCACGCAGGCTGGCAGACAAGAGCCCTGTGAACTGGCTCTTTCTCCAGTTCTGCAGGCCCTCAGCACCTTGTGTGAGCCCATTCTTATGTGTCGTAGAAGCTGGCAGGACCCTTCTCCACGAAAAGAGAGGGCTCTCTGAGGGGTGGTACGTGGAATTGGTTTTGCCCCAGCCCCCCATGTGTGACCCCACACACCAGCCCCTTACTCTCTCTGGGTCTGTTTCATCACCTCTGCAGGGAAGAGTTGCCTTAG
The DNA here is from genome assembly GCF_964374135.1 of Grampus griseus. Classification (NCBI taxonomy): domain Eukaryota; kingdom Metazoa; phylum Chordata; class Mammalia; order Artiodactyla; family Delphinidae; genus Grampus; species Grampus griseus. The sequence continues at coordinate 34,649,924 of NC_139000.1, forward strand.
TAGAGTCACTTTCAAGTCCTTTGAGCATAACATTAAGAGCCAAAATCTGGGACAGAGCAGCTGAGTTTGAATCCTAACTCTAACTCACTGCCTTGGTGACCTTGGGCACATTACCCAGCCACCTGGTGCCTCAGTTTTTTCATCTGCAGAATGGGGACAACGTAAGAATCTACTCCATAGGAGTTGTTGGGAGCATCAAAAGAACTGCACATAGTCACTTGTCTCAGTATTTAATGTATTATGATCGTGCTTGTCCCATCCTTGCTCTCTCCAGCCCCTGACTGACCCCATGACTCAGTGGAAGGGGAGGGTCTAGGGCTCAGAGGCTCTCTGGCCACCCGCAGAGCTCCTGCAAGGCCAGGGATGCCTCGGTTTGCCCCGTCTGCTGAGCGCGTTTGCACTGTAGAAGTTGAGATCGTTGCTGCCAGTGGCCGCCCAACCTCAGCCAAGCTCTTGCAACATTCCCCAGGGTTCTTGGGGTTCCTTGTGCCCCAGTCCTGCGTGGGCAGAGCTCCAGGCAGGTGGCATATTTTGGCAGGTCCTCAGTGGTGTCATTGGTAAAGAGTTTCCTGTGACTGTGCTAGTTAGGACTGTAAAACTACAGTTTTTACAGTCCCCTTTTGTTCTTCCCAGGTGCTAATAAACTGTTTAAAATTTGGTCAAAATGCTGCTTCTCAAAAAAAAAAAAAAAAAAAACGGAGTTGTTTTGGGAATTCTGTTCCCCTCTTTACTTTCAGGTCATTGAGGTTGGTCTGGGGAGAGGGCCTGTTCCCATGCATTAGAGTGTGTCGGGTGAATGTGTTTGGTATTTATTTCTGCAGGGTCCTATCTTCCGGGAACAGCGGGGCATGAGCTAAAAAAAAAGCACCTGCATCCCAGGCTCCGAGATGGGAGCACGAGCCCATCTGTGTCTGCTGCTGTGGTGTAAGGGAAAGCTCATGGGCTGGGATTCCTTGCCTCTTGACTCACTGTATGACCTTGAGTGAGTCACTTCCCCTGGGCTGGGTTTGTGAAATCCTGTGGATTATTGTGAGATAATAGTGGGATTACACGTGCCTCTCTTCTGCTAGAGATCAGTGATTCTCAGTCTTGACTGCATGGTACCATCACCTGGGGGAGCTTTTAGAAAACGCTGATCCCAGGCCCCACCTTAGACCATTTAAATGTTATTTAAATTTAAACGTTATTTGGAGGCCTGAGTTTAGGCATTGGTGCTTTGTGAAAACTCCCCAGGGGTTCTAATGTACAGTCTTTTGCAAACTGAAGGACTAGCCCAGAGGTGGGCACACTGCAGTCCTTGGGCGAAATCCAGCTGCTGCCTTTTCTTTTTAAAATAAACTTTTATTGGCACACAGCCACGCACATTCATTTAGTGGAAGTGAGAGAAGGCGGTGTACTTTTATAAGGTTGGACCAACCCCTGCCTCCCTTACCCTCAGTCCCATGCTTTGGGATACCATAAAAATCCCAGGAGGAGCATAGAGATTCCAGTGGCAGAGGATCTTAGTCTAGGTCCTTCTGCTGGCTCAACCAGGTTCTGCCTGGAGATCCCTGTGGCAGGGAGTTCACTGCCTCCTAAAATAATCCTGTTCTATTTTGAACAGCTGTGTCTGATCAAACAGTCTTCCTAAAATTGAGTTGAAATCCTTTCCATAACCTCCACCAACTGGTCCTCATTTTGTCCTCTCTGACCCCACAGAACACGTCTGCATCCGGTTCCAAGGATTAACTGCCCGTCCTGCACTGCGCACACATGCCCCTGAATCTTATCTAGAACATACACACTTCTTGGTCTCTTTAATTATACTCATGAGACTTGAAGTCCAGGCTCTTTATCATCCTGGTGGCAGCTCTTAATTAAAGTGCAGGGCCCAGAGCTGGACATGATTCTCCAGTGACCCTAGGATTTGTGCAGATTGGAGGGAGACAGTCCCTCCCTGGTGGTGGAAGTCATAAGGTCACACCACTGTCAATGCAGCCAGTGGGCAGGTTGGCTTTTGAGAAGCTGTTAGACCGCGTGAGCACAGCATCACTTTAATAAAGGTCTCAGGCACCTGAGACCCCTGGGTTATTGCATATCTATGGCAAGTTATGGCGTTATTTCTCCTTCCTGCCCACAGTTGGCCTTGTGGAGTGTCAGTGGGCTTCCCAAAGGGCTCTGTCCCTTCCTGGCTTGCCCCCAGGGGTGAGAGGCACTCACCCAGCCCCCTCACCTGGCAGATGGGAAGTGTGGTCGTGAGAGAGCTCTCGTGGGCCTTGGGTTTATGACATCGCTGGGCCAGGAACGAGGTTAATATTTTTAATGACAAAGAGTGAGCCCCATTATTACCCCAGCTCATTAATCAATGGCAGAACCCGTTTTACCTGTTAGGTGCCCTGGTGTGGGGAGTTCATGAATGGGAATCCAATTTTCTCTTTAAAACCCAAGCCACCTCTCCCCTTCTTAAATCCGGGGGCAGTTCTGGAGAGGGTGTCGATATTTTATAGAAAATTTTTTCTTGGGTGGAAAAGGCTGTGGGAAGCCTTTGAGGGCCCCCCTGCCTTACTCACCTGGCCAGGGGTGCAGGGAAAGTAGCAGCAGCTATACAGCCTGCCCAAGCCAGTCCCTAAGCCCGCGACACTGGGCCACAACAGCTTCATTTAGGGGACCCAGAATGGATGGGGAGCTCCGGGCCATCTGTTTAAACCTGTTGCCCACAGATCGGAGGATGGGCATGACAGAATTGTGGGGAGAGGGGAAGTGTGGCTGGACCACTCAGGTGGACCAAGTTGGAGCCCTTTCCAATTGGCTGGTCAGCTGGGGCGATGGTTTAAATGTCCCCAGGGAATACATTCTTCTGGGGTCTGTGGCCCCCTCCCCAGTATGGTGGCCCTGTCACCTGTATTATCCCCATCTAAGAAATGGGCATGATGGAGCGCCCATAAAGACGAAAAGGTGCTCCCTTTTATCTTAGGAGAACACTGCTTTGAGTTATTCCTGGAAACCCCTTCCCCCATCCAGGCACCATCATCACCACCTCTGGGCTGTGAGGGCCTGTAGGGATTTCAAGCTGGCCACCCTGACCCCGGGGCCATCTCCTCTACAAGGGAACAGCTTCAGTTCCTCCGGTCCTCATTGCATATGTGGATACTTGGTTTTCTCCAACCTGCTTGGCTTACCCTAACAAGGTGAAGAATGAACCAGTTCTACCACAAAATCCCCTCCCACTTTACAATGAGAAAAATGAGACTTACAGTCAACTTTGAGAATAACAGTAACTTACTGCAGGTTGGGCACTGTCCAAGTATTAACTCTTGTTAATGAAGCAGCGGGCCAGGATTCAGGTTCACCTTCTGGCTCTCATTCCCCTCCTGTGCTGAGTGATGCTTCTGTGTGCAGAGGTTTGGGAATGTGGGGAGGGGGCCCCAGGGTCTCTCCACTGCCTCATGGCTGCTGTGAACACCTTCAGAACATTCCCTCTAAGGTAAGGACGTGCCTGCGCTACTTCTGGAGGCATGTTGGGGGGAGTAGAAGGAGGTGGGATCCCGGGCAGAAAGGAGAAAGCAGTAGGGGATGGAGGGAGGTAATTGCTGGAAGCCGAGCACACAGCACGGCAGCTGCAGGCGGAAGCGGCTGCTTCCCCAGGTATGGCCCTGGCAGGTTGCAGGTGTTTTTCAGTCACAGGGCGGCTGAGGAAGAGGAAGGGAGACTTCCAGCACCCAGCTGACTGAGGGAGTGTCAGGGGTGGCCCTTGCCCAGGTTGGCACATCTGAGCCAAATTGGCAGAGCTGCTTCTTCTTCCTTTCAGACCTCCCTTCAGAGATTTCCTCCTGCTGTCAGGAAGGAATCCAGGATTTTAGAAACTCATGCAGCAGGCCGTGGGGTGGCACAGAAGAGCCAAAAGTTGGGAGGGAGGCTGGCCAGAGTTGAAACCTGCACTACCTTGTGTGCTCTGAGGCCTTGGGGAAACTACGAAACCTCTCTGGGCTTCGATTTTCTTATCTGAAAACAATGTAATTAGGAGGATGAAATAAGACAGTGTTAAAATCGCAGTCTTGCCTGACACGTAGTAGGCGTTCCCTCCATCGTCAGCATCACCTCTCAGCCTCTTGCCGGTTCTAATCCTCTAGCACTCTTAGGCTCTGGGAGGGTCTGGTTTAAGGTTCTCAGGTCCTGGCCCCAGAGGACCCTAGTCTCCAGGCGTTAGTCCCTGGGAGTCAAGCAGGGCCTCACTTCCTGGCAGAGAAGTGTGTGAAAAGAGGAAGCTGATGATGGGTTGGGGATGTCTCCTGACGGTGTGTTGTCAGCGAGGGGCCAGGCCTCCACGATGCTTGATTAACACAGCAGCAGTAGATCAAAGTTTGCTCTTTTGAAATTAATAAGTCTGTGACTCGTTCAAGATACCTTTGCCTCCCTTTAAGGACAGAACACTTCCGGTGGCAGGTGATTTATGACCTTGTTTGGAAGGAGATTTTACAATGTGCTCCGATAATTAGGGCCACTTCATGCTTGATTCATGAGGCTGCTGTCAAGCGCTGTGTTGGCATTTCATGGAGACCAGTCCTCGGTGGTCTAGAATGTGCTCTTGGAGTGAGCGGCAGGAGAAGCCAGTCCCCTTAAGTAGTGGATGTACACCGCACCATTGAAACCCAAAGGAAGACTTGATTTTTTTTTTTTTTTTTGGAAGGCTTGATTTTTAAAATAATGTTGGAAGGACTGAAATGCCCGTGTGGTCCAGTGCTTCCCTCAAAAGCATAGTGATCTCCAGTGGAATAAGAAAAATGAAAACTTGGGGAGTTTTTTTATGACACTAAATTCATTCACTTTAAAGGACTTCACTTTATTCTCAATTTCCTTTTAACTGTGGTTATTGTTCTTTCCTTTAGCAAATGTCGGTGAGGACATATGGTAGTTAGGTTTCTTGTAGTATTCCTGTGTCTTTTCCCCTCCTCTTTTTTGTAAGTACAGTTGTCCCTGAAATCCAGAATTCTGGCCCTGAATGGGACGCAGTTTACTCTTCCCATTTTACAGATGGGGAAACTGAGGTCCTGACAGGGAGTGTGACTTAGCTAAAGGTGCCCAGCTGGAGAGAGGAAGGGATTAGAGTTTGGACCTCAAGCTCCCCATGGAAACTTCTGGATGTGGAGGACCATCAGGATCAGCTACAAAATGTGTGGGGCCCACCTAGTGCAAAACAAGAATCCACAGGCCCCTTGTTCAAAAAGTACTACTAATTTCAAGGTGGTGACAACAGAGCATTAAGCCGAGTGCAGAGCCCTGTGTGACTTCACAGGCCACATGCCCATGAAGCTGGGCCTGGGCACCATAAATGCCACACTCCCTGAAGTACTGGCATTTAAAAATACAAGCCTATAGTACTTAGCTCAAGAAATGAAATGCACTGGACTATGCCTTTGAAACTCCCTGAAATCCCCACTTAGAGCATTTCCTCTGTTCTCCACACAGCCCTTTGTGAGGAAGCCTGAGGTTAGAGAAAGAAGCCAGTGGGAGGAATTACAGAGATGAGGCCCCTTCTAAACCTGGAGGAAGGAGGCAGGACAGGTGGTGGTTATCAGGGCTTCTTCTGCCATCTCACCTGCTAGTGTTTGCTCTGGTGGCCCCATATCTCCAGGGAGGGGTGTTGTGCATCACTGAGGACCAGTGGGTCTGGGGTCACCTGTCACAGGAGCCTGGGCCAGGCAGATAACTGAGTTGATGCAAAAGGCCAAGGTTCACGGCCATGGCTGTCGGTCAGTGCCCTGGCTGGACTTTGCTCATTGGATTTTTTTGGTTTAGGGCAGACCACAGCCCTTCTCTCTTTGCCCATTGGCTGTGGTAGAGGGCATACATCTGACCTTACAGCATATCTGGAAAAAACAAATCAAGGTCCGTGGCCTCCTGGAGCATGTGTGCCTTTGTGGACATGCATGTACCTGCATGTCTAGGTGCAGGTGCATGTGCTAGGCGAGTATGTATATATTTACTTATTTTATTTACTAAGCACTTAACTGATGCCTACGTTGTGCTGTGTGCACAATTCTAAGCATTTGACAAATATTTAAGACACTTAATTCTTAACAGCAAACTAATAAGCTACATCTTAGTATTATTCCCACTTTATAAATAAGGATACTCAGGATGGAGAGTAAGTCATCTGGCCTGCCTAAGGTCATGCAGCCCATTGGTGGCCCAGCCAGGAAGTGGGCAGGTGGCTTCAGTGAAAATGTGCCCTAAGCACGAGGGGCCCTTATTGGCGTGGAGCAGGCTTCCCCCTGGAGAGAAATGGCCCAACAAACCCTCCGTTGATTCATTAGCTCATTGACTCATTCAGCATTTACTTGGACCCCTTTATGCCAGGCTGGGACTGGGCGTGGAGGTGTGGATGGGCAGAGCCAATTGGACCACCCTGTGTTGAAAGCTTCGGGCACTGTGGCATCACCCTGGGGTTCTCAGGGCAAAAGCTGCAAGTCTGAAATCACTCACATGTTTACAAATCTGGCACCTCTGGGTGGGACATCCAGGAGCAGAGGGGGTGTGGAAAAATGTGTCCATGAGCCTGGAAAGCTCAGTGGTCCTGAGTCCACCGGTCCACCCCGCCAGGCTCTGGAGGGCTTGATCAGAGAGGAGCCTCGTGGAGTGGCGGGTGATGAGAGGGAGGGAGCTAGTGTGCACACCCACATTGCCTTGTTTTACTGAATTTCCTTCCAGTCCTTTTTCTATGCACTTAAATGTACTTCTTTCTCTCTCTCTCTCTCTCTCTTTTTTTTTTTTTTGGTGTTATATTTTAGAAAAATTGAATCCTCCTATTAGTTCTGTTCTGAAACTGGATTTTTTGTCAATTGCTGAAGTGCCAAGAATAAGGTTTTTTTTTTAGTCAATAAAGATTCTGTAACCTCTTTTGCTGGCTGCATAGGGGGTATCTTCAGGCAGCTCACCCCATCCTGGAACGGGTCCGAATCCCGGCTGCCGGGTCAGATTTTCTCCCTTCTGCACTTTTGGCCGTGGCCTGAGCCAAACATGTCTGCACAAAGGAGAGTCGTTTTTAGACTATATCAGGAAAGGTGTTACTATAGGCCGGTGGCTACTCTGACTGTGGAGTCAGGAGCCAGCATGGGCTGCCAGCATCCTCGGCTGCAGGGTGGGTGATGTGTGGGTACCACAGTGCTCTGGTGCTCCGTTAGCCAGTCATGGGGGGCTGCAGCCCATCCGCACACAGGCTCACCATGGTGAGGGTCTGTGCCCCTCAAGGCCTTCCCAGGTGCTCACATGCTGTACCAGCTCACCCGCTGGACAGGAGCTTGGGCTCTCCCTGAAGCTGCGAGGCAACGTTGCAGGCCTCTGTAGGGACTAGTGGCCCATCAGGGTCCCCATTTGGTTTTGTCCAGGTGCTTGTTCAGGGAGCTGCCCACTTGTTCTCTGGAACAGTGGCCTCAGCCCGGGAGAAAATGGCCCAGGGCTTCGTGTGGGGACTCTGCCTGTACTAGGGAGGGTGGCTTCCGGGGACGACCTGATTCCATGATTCTGTACAGTCCCCACTGCCTTTGCAAAGCTATTATCTGCTCAGAACCCTGGGAGGGAGATGGAACAGGGAGATCCTTCTTCCCTTGGCGCAGATGAGGAAGCTGAAACTCAGAGGAGAGCAGCAACGTGGGCAGGGTAGGGGCCAAGTAGGACAGGAGCCTGGGGTGATCTGATTGGCCCTCCTATTGCTTCAGCTGGAGTAAACTCACCAGGTGTGAGGTTCTTCCCAGACCCAGGCAGCGATGCTGTCAGCCTCCACCAAGTCCTTCCTGCTCACCAGTCCAGCCTTCTTCAGCTGGCTTGTACCTACATCTATCCCCAAGCTTCGTGCAGGTCCTGGGATGGGGCAACCAGCCTTCCCACACTTGTGAGGCAGCCCAGAAGCTGGGGCCCAAGAACAGCCTCCAATAGTCACTCCTGGGAGTTAGTTGGTATCTGGCTCCGCTGCCTCCTCGCCCTTGGTAAAATGACTCTGAGCAGTGGGTTGTGTGGACAGTTTCCCAGAGTTTCCCTTTTCGGTGGAGTTTTGGTTTGTCCACCTTGGTAACTGGCTTGATTACCCAGCCAGCTTTCCTGCTACCTTCCCCTCCCTGGCCCATTTCCCCATCCCTTGTGTCAGCTCCCAAATAAACCACTTGCACCTGAATCCCGGCTTCAGGGTCTGCCTCTGGGGGAACCCAGACTAAGGTACCTGGCCTGTGGCATCTCAGAGGTGGGAACAGCATCCTTTTCAGGTTCTCCGGTGCCCTCGCCCATGCCAACAGCTTGTTATCCATTGGTCCATTGACTCAGTCTCCTCCTACCCCTGGAGGAAGATGTTTTCTCAGTGAAGGTGGGAGAGCTCAGGCTCAGAGAAGAGAAGAGATGTGCCCAGAGCTCCACACGTGGTGAGAAGCCAGGATGCACTGAAGCTCGGGTCCTTGAATCCAGTGTTGCCCTGTACGTCCCTGCCCACCCCTGCTCCTGCCCAGCACACCTTGTGGGGGCCCTGCTGTGCCCAGAGGCTGGCTGCCACATGGAAGGAACCTGCTCCAGAGCCTGCCTCCCACCAAAGAGCTTGTTACCTGGCACATCATGAGCACGGGTAACTATGATTGAACAAGCCACTGACACCGTTACGGACGGGTATGACATTGTAAAGCTCTGTCCTCGGTAACTTTCCCATACATTAGGAGGGTGCCAAGGACGTATAAGAAAAAGTGCTTTGGGGCTCAGGGACAGCTTTGTAGCCTAGAGGACTGCACGTGAGAAGGTGTTAATTGAGGCTTGGTTGCTGGAGGGTTCGAGAACATGGCATTATTTTCAAAAGTGAATCACCGTTTATTGAGCACCCACTATTAAGCTGAATATAATTGGAAACCCTCAAATACGGTGGTGGTGATTATGGCCGATGCTGCATGTCCTCCATAAAAAGGCAGTGACTCTGGGGGAGGGCAGCTGTTCAGTGCTGCTTGCACTAAACACTTAAAGACACTCTGGCCTGGCCTGGCCTGCCTTGAGGCTGTCATGTTGGAAATGTGCATGAATCATCCTAACGGGCCTCATCCGGAGACAATGTCCCTTCACTTAGAATGGGTCCTGCACCACTGTTGCTGGTTATTGAAATTCCCTGTGCCAGCCTGAGCCCCATCTCCCCTTAATCCTGGCTCTGAGCACGGAACACAGGCTGGTGGGAGACGCCGCCTTGCTCGACCACTCCTGCTCCCTCCCGGCCCTGCGTGGAGCACGGAGGCCTGGTTTTCAGAGGTGCCATAACCCTCAGGAGAGGCCTTGGCGTCTGGGCTCTGCATTTTGCTTTACATACTTTTCCTGTGAGTCCACGGGAGAAGTTGTTCTTATTGGACAGAGCCTCCTGTTACTGTGAGAAAGCCCCACGGGCATTCCCGATCTTTTCTTGGGAAGGGAATGGTGGATGGGACAGAAAAATGACTCAAAGTCAGCCATCTAAAACCCACTTTGGAAGCAGGCAGGCTATAAATATGTATGTAGGTCACCAAATGACTTGGATTTTCATGCAGCTGGCATTTGGTGGGAGGCCGGTTTTGTCACCCTGCTAATGAGCATTCCCTTACTGGACAGGACATCCAGGTGACCTCTGCAAGACCCTTCCCCTCCCCAGGCCTCAGTTTCCTTCTCAGTTAGAGGAGGGAATCCATCATGCTGGATGATGGGTTGAGATGATGATGATCGGAACTGACATTTCTTGGGGCTTGCCGTGTGCCAGGCCCGTTCTAAGTACATCGCTGAGGTTGGCTTATTTAATCCTCACTCCGCTGTCATTTTATAGGCAAGGAGGTTGAGGCACCAGAGGTAACTGACTTTCAGAGCCATTCCATTTCCCTGTTCCTGATGATACAGCCTCCTACCGAGTGCCCTGCCAGGGGAAGGAGAAAATCCTGACCTTACCCTTCCTGTCCCAGGTCTGGTCTGAGAGCACTTTCTAGTCAGTGGCCCCAAACCTCAGGAGGGGCACCTGTCCCCCTTTGAGCAGGAAGCTTGGAAGAAAGGACTGTCTGGGAAGGTGGGTGCAGGTTGATGGGGTTTGCAGGAGGGCTGGGTAGTGCTGAGCCAGAGCTCAGGGGAGGAAGAGGGGAGGCCCAATGGGTGACCCCAGGTGGACTGAGCCTGGCCTGGGGCTGCCTTCCACAGGGAGCTGTCTGCGGGGATGGGTGGAGGTACTTGCAAGAGGCGCTAGGGTGTTTTTTCTGGGGGTGGGGTAATTGTGGTGGATATGCCCTGAAATTTTTAAGAAAGACTTTAAGAGAGAAATTAGATAGCCATCCAGGTATTGCAGAACCATGTGGACCTGAGAGTGAGGAAACATTTGGTTACCTGTTTCTGGCAGTGACCTTCACTCCCCCCTCCCCAAGACCTCATGCCCCCCAGTAGATTCATGCTTTTCAGGCTGTGGAGAGTGGAGCATATTGGGGTTCCTTTGCACAAATTACACACATAAAAGTTTGAAACCCACTGGACTAGACCGTCTCCCAGGGCCCTTTTAGCTCTTGACCTCACATGTAGTGACTCTGCAGACCCCATGTGCTTCTGTCCTCAGGAGGGATGCACTGAATTCTCTGTCCATAGGTCCTGGCTGAAAGCAGTTCTAGGATAGAGCTATTTCTGAGTTCAAAATAGAACCTCCCACTGCTTGAGAGATGCTGAGAGGCCAGTCCCTACCACATAACAGCAAGGTTCTGGGGTAAACAGAGGGCCAGGCTGGGCTCCGCTCCCGCAGCCTCCCACCCGTGACCCACAGCCTTCTCCACGGGGTGAAACTGAGGGAGGGTGGGGTGTGCATGTGAGCGAGAGGGGGGCCGAGAGAGCAGGGCCCGAGAGGCGCTGACGGAGGCTGTAATTTGGAATGCATTTTTCCTGACAAGTTGGAGCCTGCAGGTGTCTAGGCAAGCAGCTGTGGCCTTGGGAGGGGCAGGACTGGAAAGACCAGTGGAGACTACCACCTCCTGACATGGGCCAGCTAACTGGCTGGTCTGTAAAGAAGCATTTACCCTAAAGTACCCAGGGTCTGCACAAAGAAACAGATGGCGGTTGCTTGAATAGTGACGACTGCCCCAAATGACTGAAGCATGAAGTTGTGAGCTCCTTCCCCCGGAGCCTTGTGGGCAGAGCACTTGACCTCCATGCGTGAAAGTGGGGCCTAGAACTTTGAGGTGACTCTGCATGACTGAGTCAGACCTTCAGGGAGAGAAAGGGAACTGGTCCTAGGTCGGTGTGGAAAAGCATCCTCCCCACCATCTGATTTCCAGGAGTTTCGGCTGAATGCAGGAAGGTAGCTAATTAATCTTCCCCAAATTAATTTTCTTACCATGTCGGAAATGATTTATTGCTGTGCCTGTAAGGTGAGTTAGTCTATGATGGTCAAAGCCGGGGACAGGGAGAGGGAAGCAGGGACTGCTTGCTTGTATCTCTGCATGGGGCGGGGTGTCCCCATAGCCCTACGTATGTCACAGCCCAGTTCTGTGGACCCCTCCGAGCCCTGGACGCAGGCGTAGACCGGGAGCACACTGCTGTCTCAGCACGTGGAGGGTAGCCCTGAGGTTCTCTACCTCTTAGCCAGGTGCCCCGACTAGGTGCATCTTACCCAAAGCATACAAGGGGGAAAAACGGATCATTCACAAACATTTTTCTTTTTGTGGTTGAGAAATGTGACAGCTGTTGTCATGCCTAATTGCAGCCAATTTTCTGTGTGTAATCACTGGGGCCTCAGCTGGGGTTTCTTCTCAGCTGAGAAGAAACCCCAGTTTGTTTGGTCTTCCCGACTAGATGTTCAGCTTCTCGTGGGCAGAGACCCCAGCTTGATCATGGGCTCCCAGAAGGGGCCACCATAGCCTGTTCTTTATCAACTACTGTCACGTCCCCAAATCATGTCATTATTTGCTTTTCACAACATTCATGTGAAGTTGAGAAACCAGGCAATTTTGCCCCGTTTCACAGATGAATTGCTCAAACTCAAAAAGATAAAGCAGGTTGCTCGGAGTTACCCAGTGAGGGTGTAGCAGAGCCAGCTGAGGTCCAGAACTCTCTGTCCCGGCTGTTTCTGCTTGGCTGTGTCCTTTCTGTGGTGCCACCCGCCTTTCTGTGTTTTTGCACAGCCCCAGGCAACTGCTGCAGCCCAGCTGCCGCTGGTCAGCCTTGGGGCTGTGGAAATGCCACCCGCCTCGGTCACAGTGGAGTTCCTGCAAACAGCCACCCACCAAGGCGTTACTTGTTAGCTTTCAGGGATCTCTTGAAGGCTGTGTTCTGCTGTGGGGGCAGCCGAAGCTGCGCTAAGGAACAGAGCACAGACAGATGGTATCCAGTTGCCTGACCTCGACCCAAAGCAGACGCCCACCTTAGAGCCTCTGCTTGGACACCCAAATGGCTGGCGCTCCAGCGCCCAGGCAGTGTGTCCTTTTATTAGCTGTTAGATGTCCTTCCTGACTCACTGAGTTTGCTTCTGTATAGTTCTCAGTCTATACAGAACATCTGTCCACTGCCTCTTCTCCAGGCAGCCCCCGGTCACTGGGAGCTCTCTTCAGACCCCCAGATCCCTGTTTTCTTAATGCCATCTCTTGGTCGGCATGGCAACAGAGCCTCCATCTTGGGGACATCAGGCCTGCCAGGGCCTGTGTCACAGTGGGTCCCAAAGGAAGACCAGGACTCCAGCCTGCCGGTCCCCTGATGGGGGCAGAAGCATGGAGCCATCTGGCTGCTGCTGCCATCTCATGCCTTGCACGCTGTTTGCTCACCTTCCAGGAGCCTTCCTGACTCCCAGAGCTGGGGAGAGGGCCGGGTTGCCCCTGTTCCAGAGGGCTGTGTGGCTCCTGGGTTTCAAGCTGGCAAGCCAACCCACAGAGTCCCAGGCAGTCCTCTCACGGTGCCCCCCTCCCCCGGCATGGTCAAACGGCAGGCCAGTCACACACCAGCCTGGATTTTCACCCAGGTGTGTTGAATTATGATAGGGTCAGCACCTATCACCTCCCTAAGACAGAGAGAGCACCTCTCCTCTTAGCTGTTCTCTAAAGTGGCTCGAATGCCAGGGAGCTTGGTCATTTTATCTGGGGCTCCTGACCTTTCTGAGATGTGCCCAACACTTTGCAGGCTTATATAAACATGATGGAGGGAGCAACCACTTCGTCAGTTATCAGATTCCCAAAGAGATCCATGACCCCCAAACCATTAAGAAAGCTAACACACAGTCTTAACGGTGAATTGATAAGGAAATGGTCCAACTGGGACCATGTAGAACATTACCAGGTTTGTTCACATGCAGTTTGCTTTGGAGTAGAGCAGGAAGAAGTCATGGGCTCGGAAAGGACCCAGGACCTCATGGGGTGCCGCCCCTTCACTTTCCAGGGAGAGGAGAGCAGCACAGGGTGGGGGAGACTTGTCTTGCCTCATCCCACAAGTGGCTGAGCTGGGGCAGCCCGATGCTGCCAGTTCCCACAGACAGCAGAGCACAGGTGCCTGTATGGCTTGGAGGGGCACTGCCTGTGGGGCAGTGGGGACAGTGCAGGCCACCCACTCCTGGAAGGTGGCGGCTACTCCGTCTCCTGTCCCTTTTTTTTTTTTTTTAGCAGGTTTGAGTGATTTTTATCAGGGATACCGGTATATTTCAGTAGTGGCTTCTCTCCACGGTCCCACCAGCCTTCCCTGGAGCCAGGTAATCTTCCTGGAGAGTTTGCTGAGAGCCAGCTAGTCTTGTTCTGAAAGGGTCTGTGCTTCCAAAGAGAGAGCCTTGCACATCCTCACGGCCAGGGCAAGCTTTGGCCCGGGCTCCCCTCCTGGGCAGGTCAGGGTCTTGCCTCCCACACTGCTCAAGCGTGTTGCTCAATCCGGGCCAGTCCTCAGGATTGCACAGAGGATGCCATTACTCCTGCGTCTCAGATTCTGGAGATGGACCAAGGCATGCTGGATCGTCTCTTACTCCAGTTAACCCCCAGGGAAGAAAGCAAGAGAGAGCTGCATTGAACACTGACTTCTTGCTTCACTTTAATGAACAAGGCTGAGAAACATCTGGGCAAAGTGGAACTCTAGAGTGGTATCGGGAGGCTTAGCTTTAGATTGGTGGGCGAGGGGGCTGGCTCTAACTTAGCCTTTCCCAAACTTTAATCATAAGAATCACCTGGGTTGCTTATAAAATATACAAGTTATTAGGGCTAGGAATCTGGTTTTTTTTAAACAAGTGTCATTCCTATCTTCAGGCAAGTTTGGGAAGCAGTTTATCTACTGTACCGAAAATAACCTGTGAAGAGGAGTGCTTTGGAAAAGTTTAGGTTTGCTTATAGTACGTTAATAAGTTTTTCTTGTTTGAAAAAATGTGCTAACATTACATACGAGTCTCCTTTTATTTTCCTTTCATCACCCAACTACCAGTCCTTCCCTCCTCCCAGAGGTGTCAGTTTGAAGTGTCTGTCTCCCCAGACGTTTTTGTTATTAAATAGAGATACAGGTTTTTGTTTAATTTTCATAAATAGGTATCATCTTTTTTTTGGGGGGGTGCCATGCCGCTCGGCCTGTGGGGTCTTAGTTCCTTGACCAGGGGTTGAACCCAGGCCCCCAGAAGTGAAAGCGCTGAGTCCTAACCACTGGACTGCCTGGGAATTCCCAATCATCTTGTATTTACCATTCTAGCCTGCTTTCTTCCACCCAAAGCTATGTCTCGGAGCACTATGTATAGAGCTATAGAGCGACTACTTTCCTTTTTTTAACCTGCTACATAATATCCCATAGTGTGAAACTGGCACGGTTTATTTAGCAATCCCCCTATTGATGGGCATAGCAGGTGCTTGCAGTTTCTCCTTATTACTTGCTCCAGTAAGCATCCTTGCCCATGTCTCCCTGTGCACATTTGGGAATAAATACTGAAATGTGAAATTGTTGGGTTAATCCATGTGCATTTTTGGATTTTAGTGGACGCTCCCAAAGTTATCTTTCACAGTGACTCTACCAATTTACCTTTCCACCCAGAGCCTATGGAGAGGAACCAGTTCTCAACGCAGGTGCCACTGTCTCACTAAAGCATATGGGCATGTGGCCAAGTGGAGACACCCACTTTCCACTTCCCTTTGGGGATAAATTGGAAGACTACCTCCTATCATGAAACTAAATCCCCAAGAAAAAACACCCAGGCCTCAGACTGCTGGAAGGGAGGGACCAGTTCCACCCAGCAGTGTATGCAAAGCAGCAAGGAGGCTTGTGGAGCTCCAGTCTGCAGCCAGCTCCCAGAGCCCTGTCAGAGAGGCGTCGGGTGTGCTGGAATTCTAGAATCCTCCAGCCTGCAATGGACCATGTACAAAAATGGGAGGTTGGAACAGGTCTCTCGAGGACACACCCCCAGCTCCCAGTTTCACTGCTTTATGAGCCTATAAATGTCCTTCAGGGCACTGGCTAACCTGGGGTCTCCAATTTTGTTTGACAGCAAGAAAAGGCCTGCCTGGGGTTTAGCCATAACCCTGCTTCATTTTTCAGAGATGGGCCGGTATGCCTATGCCAGGAGGCCAAGAAAGCAAAAGAAGGTGTGTTCTATGAGTTAGGTAGCCACACTCTGACAGCCCATCTTTCTGCTGCTCTGCTCCATGGTGGAATGGTGGGACCAGTGGCCTGGGTTCCCCCTCAGCTCTGCACCTGCCCTGTGTAAGGCAAGCAAGCCATCTGAAGGGTTCAGTGCCATGTTGGGTCTTTGCCAATCCAAGATCAAAATCAAGGAAGGCTTCTCATGTGTCCAAGTGGCCTGACCTGTGGAGGAGTCCTGGCTGGCTCCCTTTTGCTTGAATTGTTTAATTAGATTTAAGAGACTTGTCCGCTAACTGGGGCATTTTGAAGCAAAGCAAAAGCAACCCCCCCCCCCCCAGGAATCCAAGCCCACTCCTGGGCAAACTCTCGCTTCCTTTCTTTTAACTCAGAAAATCAACAGCCTTCACTCAAGCCCCCTGCCTGGCCATCCTGACTTACAGTGTCCCTGGGTCACACTACCCAGTCCTTGCACCTGAGGCCTGTGGCACATCGCACGGCACTGTGGTTAAACTCCCCACTCAACTCTCCTAACACCTGGTTAAATTTTTACTCCAAAAACCGGGACATGATTTTGTGAAAGGTCAGACAGCTCAGTGAGTGTTTGCTGAGTTTCACGTTGCTCAAACCTCAAATTCCCTCCCCTCTACCAACCTCACTTTGAAGTTTGAAAGGAAATTGATTAAATATACATTTTAGGAATCTTCCGATTTGCTTCTTAAACTAACAGAATTCTAAACTTTTTTTTTTTTTAAACGGAAGGATTTTCAACTGTCAGCAGGTATAACTGGAACCATATGTCAGCAGAGACCAAGAGCTTTTCCTGGTTTTAGGATTTGTAAATTCTTATTGAAACGGAAGTAAGCAGGGCAGGCAGCCGGAGGGCCCCCGTGACAGCCCACGCTCAGATCTCATTTTAATTAGAAAATACAGATAGCGCCTGCTGAACCGAAGGCCTCCCAGAGCTCCCATCCCAGGGCGAACAAAGATTTGGTTTACATCCTGCTAGCCTCTGTGTTTGCAAATCATAGAGCACTTCCGGGAGGAGCTGGAATGTTGATTTCTAGATTACGGAGATACTGCAGCCCAGCACCCTCCCCAGCTAATCCCCTCAAGTGATTTTGTTTTCTTGGGGAAATATTTGCTCCCTTCTTCATTGCAGAATAGACGGAGGGTGTTCATTCTGAAAAGAGACAGTAAGGAAGGCCGGGATGAGAGAAAAGAGATTAGATGTCATCCACAGCAGGTTCCTCATTTTCTCCTTTAGATTTCAGGCCCCTTGAACTCTGAGACCCAAAACCCTACATGCACTGGATTGGCATCTGAGCTGTTCTGTATGACAGTGGTTCACTTGTCTAATTTTCTCCCTAATGTGTTCTGCAAGTGGTAGAGTAGAAATGTCCTATGAAAGACATGGCGGGCCCTAGCGCTCCCTCTCCCCCATCTTTCCCTGTCTGGTGTCATTTGAGCTCAGTGAGTCTCCAGAAAGGCCACGATTACAGTGTCAGCATCTGGAAGCTCCCCTGCTGACACTGGAGCCTGACCCATGGCCACAGTGGAGCGGTGGCAGGGGGGCTGCACATGCTCAGACTGCGGGCGCTCCAGCCTTGGGTCTTCCACCGATAAGCCTGCTCTTCTTAGGGGAGCAGTGACTGCTATGTGCTATGCCTCCCGTCGGCCCTCCCGGCCACACGCCAGTGACAGGGCTGCGGGCATCACATTCCCGGCAACTGGAGGTCACTGGCTCCTGCTGCCAGGGTTGCTGCCACAAACTGCCATGACCCGGCAGACAAAGGGGGATTTTCCCTTCCCCTGGGTTTACAGGCCGCTCAAATGCTTTACATTCCAGGAGCTGGGAGAGAGTGGAGGCTCCTGTGGTTTCTAATTAACCCCACAATTTAAATAACAATTCATGAAACCCCAAGGGTTGAGAGAAAAGCTAACCTACCCCCTCCCGAGAAAGGCAGCTGGGTGGCCCTGGCTGGGAGGCTGAGGACTTGCCCTTTGCCAGATGTGTGACCAAAGGGGCAGAAGTCACAGTGAGTTTGTGGTGGAGCAAAGGGTGCATTGAAAGGGAACGGGTTTGGCGGGTTCCTGTCGTTTCCCCTCTGGTGAGAGTGCCTCTCCTGAAGGTTAGGTAGTCAGAAATGGGAGGAGGGCTTCCCCGGTGGCTCAGTGGTTGAGAGTCCGCCTGCCGATGCAGGGGACACGGGTTCGTGCCCCGTTCCGGGAAGATCCCACATACCGCGGAGCGGCTGGGCCCGTGAGCCATGACCGCTGAGCCTGCGCGTCCGGAGCCTGTGCTCCGCAACGGGAGAGGCCACAACAGTGAGAGGCCCGCGTACCGCAAAAAAAAAAAAAAAAAGAAATGGGAGGAAAAGTTGCTGTGTTTACTCTTAGCCTCCAACTGAGAAGTTTTACCCTTCTCCAGGGAAAATGTGGAACTTTGAAGTGTTCAAAACTCAGATTCTCACACTCTTAGGGGACTCCCCTGCTGTCCCCACTGCCTAGCCCCAGGTGACTGCTCTGTTTGTTGTGGAACTTTGCTGTTTTCTGGAATACAGACAAGAGAGGAGTCCAGGAAGGGCTCTGGGAGGCAGAGGGTCCAGCCAAGGTGCCCGCTCTGGACCTCAGTTTCCCCATCTGTTATGGAAGGGTCTTCTGATGTGTTGCTTCCAAGGCCCTCGCTGGCCTTGGCAGTCTATCCATTCATCCCTGAGCTGCTTTGGTGTTTTCACTGGGCCTGTCTGGGGACTCAGTCATCTCTGCAGAGCGTTGATCTCACCAGATTGTTGCCTGGTTACCCAAGGGATGGTTGTGTTCCAGATTTGGGGAAAATGGAACGCTGGACATAATTATCTCTAGGCAAGCTCTTCTATGCCTCAGCCAGCTCCAGGAGCATGTCAGCATTTCTAGGCTCTCTGCGAGCTCATTTCCAGCTTTCTTCTGTTTCCATTCCATTAAATCGAGCAAGTCACATTCCCCGAAGACACCTTCCAAGTTCTTGCCTCTGTGCTTCTGTACTGAGATGCCCTTCTGTCCTCACTTCACTGTGCCCGGAGCAGCCACCCTACATATGCAGGCTCAGCCCCCTCCCTTACGATGGAGCACTGCAGCATGGGCCCCTTGTCACCCCTGCAAGAATCAGAGTTCCCTGAGGGTGGGCACCAGCTCAGATTCCTGCCTCTGCCTCCTACTCCTTGCTCATCTGGCACAGGCTCAGTTTATATTTGTTGGAGAAAGCCTGGCTGTGAACAGAAGTGAAGTAGACAGCCACAGGTGGACTCACACGCTTGCCATCTTCCTTGCAGGTGACCATCGCCGATGACTACTCAGATCCCTTTGATGCCAAGAATGATCTGAAAAGCAAAGCGGGAAAGGGAGAGAGTGCTGGCTACATGGAGCCCTATGAGGCGCAGAGGATCATGACAGGTAAGCAGAGCCCTTGGCACAGAGACTTGCAACTCAGCAGGGAGGCAGACGGGCGCTGTGGTCACCACCAGCCTCCAGAGGTGAAGGTGTGTACTTTCAAGGTGGTGGTTGGGGGGCAGTGCCGTGTTGAATCTTTACCACAGTTTATCTGTTCGTGTTTCACCGACCTCAGGAAGAAACTGGCAGAGCACAGTGACAGTCCAGATACCAGGGTACCAAGTACAGTTAACCAAGATAGGGACTAAGAAGTACATGGGGAAGTGGGGGGGAAAGTTCTCTTAGAAATTTCAGATTAAAGAAAGATACAGCACTTGAGATGGAAAACTTAACTTGGAACTTCCTAGCAGCCAGGGCAGTAAAAGAAACAGCTGGGTCACCTTGCTTTTATTACTTAGTAGAAGGGGGCAGACTAGATCGTTAGGGACAGAATTATCCCTGGCCCCATACAAGAAAATCTTTATTTTAGGGCTGGAAGCAGCTTAAAGAGCCATGGTCTACGTGGCAGGTTTACAGGAAACACAGAGACTTTCCTCCTTTGGCTGTTTTCCTATTGGCCCTTGATGATAAAACCTGTCAGAGCAATGGTGTAGGGCTCAGGAGAATGTGGCCAGGTATGTGGTATCCTGGGGGCCTCTTTTTGCCAGGATGATGCTTGGAGCATCTCTAAAGAATGAGCAGTTATCAGATATCAGCCATCTCAACAGACCCCAGGCATGGGCGGATGGTAGGGAGATCACGGGCAGAGGAGAAGCCCCCCATGAACGTCCTCCTGGCTCAGGAGGATGGTCCAGGCACAGAAGAGCAGCTGTGTGGGTTGGCCCCCTCTGACCCTGCACAGGACAGTGATATGAGCAGAGTCACTACGTGCTGCAGAGCACAGGCGGGTAGCCCCCCGAATTTTGAGGCCTAGTGAGTTGGTGCCCTGTGTGTCTCAGGATTTGGGATTCAGGTGCCTCCTCCTGTGACTCTATTATTGTTTATTTGTGTTCATGTCTTTGAGCACTTTCTCTTGATTCCTTCTGAATTAGAAGGAAGAAGGGAGGGACTTCCCTGGCGGTCCAGTGGTTAAGACTCTACGCTTCCACTGCAGGGGTCGTGGGTTCGATCCCTGTTGGGGAACTAAGGTCCAGCATGTGGAGCGGCCAAAAAATGAAATAAAAATAAAATAAATATATTTTTTAAAAAAGAAGAAGGAGGAGGAGGAAGGGAAGAAACAGTTACTGAGCACTTAGTACATTCTGGGCCCGCGTTGAACGTTAGCTCTCGGTCTGCGGAGACCCTGTAGGATAATTGCTGAAGAATCTGGGTGTGAGTCCAGGCCCTGCTTCCAGGACTCTGCGTCATGCTCTTCCTGCTCATGGAAGGCAATTCTCTGGCCACCAGTGTGGCCTCCAGAACACCTGGCCACTTTGTGAAGGGCTGAGGCAGGAAGCAATTGACCAGAGGGACTTCGGCCAGCCTGCTGGAGGGCCACCTCTTGTGGCCGTTCCCATCTTTCTAGTCTCTCCTGGCAAAGCGGCCTCCATGGGCGGCAAGAACCCAAGAGCTGAGTATGTGTTTGGGGCCAGGGTCCCAAGGTGGGGAGCAGCCTGTTCTCTTCCAGCAACTCAGGAAAGCAGATCTGCTGGTGGAGTCTTCACCTCAGGCCTGTAGGAACACCCACTCCCGCCATCACGCCCCATCACCTCCACCCACGTGCCAGCACCCCCATCAGGCCCAGAGAAGCAGCCCCGAGCCCAGCTCAGCCCTGAGGGCCAGTGGTGGCAGCCGTGGCCCTGCGCCTCCCTGTAGCTTCCACTAGTCTTGCACTCAGCGGGCCTTGGCCTGGGTTAAAGGAGTGGTGGGTCCAGGAGTAACTTTGGGACACTGGCACATTCAGACATCAGGGCAGCAAAGGATCTTTGAGGTCATCCAAACCCAACAGCCTTATTTTACAGATGGGGAAACTGAGACTAGGAGGGAGAGGGACTTGCCCGAGGACACATAGTAAGTTGGAGGCGGACTGGCCAGCATGGCCTGTGCTCAGCAGGGCAGACTCTGGGGTTGGGTGCTGGAGGAGGTGTAATGTTGAGTTTGATGCCCAGGTATCCGGGCATGAGGAAATGGCAGGAGCTGTTGAGGCTGGAAGCCTCTGCCAGGTCCCAGGCTCCATACTGGGCCCCGTGACATATACACTCTTTAAACCTCACTGTGTCCCTGCAAAGGAGGTGTTGTCTTATTTCACAGGTGAGGGAGACTGTGAACAAGTCACTTCCCTGGGGTCACACCAGCAGAAGGGAGAGGCCCAGACCTGCATCTTTGGAACATGGGGGGCAGGGGGCTGAAGGGGATGGGTGGGAACATCTGCTGGGAGCCCAGACTTTGGGGAGGGTCCGCCACTGCTCAGTGTCTTTGGGGTGGAGCTGGGCCCCTCCTGGGTGCTGCCATGGACCCCAGCGGTAAGGAGCTGATTAACTGGGTGGAATTCTCCTGTGAGACTTTGACTTTTTAATGAGGCACACCCACGGGGGCCAGGTCCAAGGCAGGGCAGTGTGAGTTTGCTGGAAATCTGGTAGGATCTCAGGCATTCTGTCTCCAAAGAAGCATCCTTCTCTTTGCTGCTCTGTGCTTTCTTCCTACCTTGGAGATTATGCCCAAATTTACCCGTGTTTTTGTTTTTAAGGAAATACGTGATTAAACAGGACGTTTTCTGGGTGTAATGACCTTGCAGCAGCTCTCTTTGACTTGGAATTCTTTGTGTGTAACATCACCATCACCGCAGTGACTGATGGCAAGGATGGGGGCTGGGTTAGCCAGCACCATATAAATGTTCCAGGAAGTAGCTCACTGAGCTGCCACGAAGCTCCCGGGGGAGGGGGAGGTAACAGAGGTTGGTGCTGGGGATGGCAGTGGAGCAGGGGGTGTGGCACAGAACAAGTTATATTCAGCCTTTTAGGGGGACCATTTTTTTTGATGCTGTAACATTTATGTGTATGAGTACACGTAGCTTCTAGTAACGAGGCAGGCATCTTTGGTACGTAAGACTAATGCTGCCAGGGGAATTCCAGTGGTTAGGACTCCATGCTTTCACTGCCGAGGGCCAGGTTCAATCTAGTTGGGGAACTAAGATCCCACAAGCCTTGTGGCCAAAAAAAAAAAAAAAAAAAGAACAAAGGAAAAGAATAATGCTGCCAGGAAGAGCATGGCTTCCCTGCCTGAGATGGCGTGCATCTCTGTACTGGTTTGAAAGGAGACCAGACTGGAGTCAAGCAGATCTGGGAAGGCCAGTTGTCACCTAAGTGACCCCTGGGCCTCAGTTTCCCCCTGAGAAGCAGTAGCCTTGGAGTGGGCAGTCAACAGTACTTCTAGCTGCTTTTGTCTGTGAACTGGCCGTTTGACCCTGCGCAGCACATTCTGTGCCTCTGTTTTTCCCTGTTTAAGGAATGATGGGTCAATAATAACAGCAACAGCAGTGGAGGCCACTGCTAAGGTCTCTTGTACTTGTTTACAGCACTTGGTGTGAATTCTCATTGGATCTTCAGCGTCACTCTTCGAAGTGGAGGTGCCCATTTTACCAATAGACTGAGGCACAGAGAGACTAAGTAATTAGTCCAAGGCAACACAGCCGGGTAGTCAGTTGGGGGGCTGTCTAAGGCCCTGTTTAACTGCTACACAGGACTTCTCTCCAGGGCCCGTCCAGCCCTGGTGCACTCCCTGGAGCTTGGTCTTCAGACTCCCCAGCATGGCCGCCATGGCCTGTGATTAAGTGGTAAGGTTTTGTCCTCTGTGTCCTTGGCACCATGCAGCAGGTGGTGGGGAGCCTGTGGGAGGTGTGATTTTGTGAACAGAGAACTCGGCCCAGCCCATTGGCTGTAGCTAGGATGGAGGGCATGGAGAAGCATGCCTGTTTTTCTAGGGGCTCCTCTTAACCCTTCTCTCTGCCTTAACTTACCATCTCCCACAGACTCCCCTTTGTGTCAACCACAGGAATTAGGTTCTGGATCCAAAAGGGAGGCTCAGCTCTCCATGGAACCTCAGAACCCATGTATGCCTGGGCCTCATTTTCTGGCCTCATCACCTCTCTCACCTCAGCAGCAGCTCTGGAGATATTTCCTTAACACCCTAGGGCTCTATGGAACCCAGCTGGAAAGCTAGTGACCCAGTCCAAGCTTTCCTTTTTATAGGTAGGAAAACTGAGACTCAGAAAAGTCATGATCCTTTAGAGATTTTTTTTTTTTTAACACACTGATTAAATGTGAAGTTGTCTTGTGAGGCAGTGAGTTGCCCATCCCTAGAGACATCCAGGCAGAGGCAAGACAACCAGCACTGGGAGATGATATGAAGGTAGTTAAGTCTCAGATGTGTGGTTGGTTCAAGCTACCCCTGAGGTCTGTGTCAGTCCTGAGCTCCGAGATGTCATGATTCACTGTGTCCACCCCTATCATTAGACACCCAGGATCAGCCCCACGAAGGGAGCACCTGAGACCAACTCTGAATAGGAGAGGATCTGGTTAGGGCTGGCAGCTTCCTTTCTCAGTGCCAGCCTGACTCATGCCAACTGTGCAGTCCTGGTTCCGCTTTTCGTCTTTCTTGGCCCATCTCTTGAGGTCGGATTCTGGTTTTGGCTTTTTCCATGTGTGAATTGAAGAGGAAGGATCACACCACTTCTTGGTTTCCTTTCTGCTCCCTTGTCTATGTATTTGGCGTCCCCAGGCCAAACCTCCCACTGAGCCGATAGGTAGGCCACCTCTCTCCAAATCCCTGCTTAGCAGCCCATTCTTTCCTTCTTCCCGGAGACTTGATCCTGGGGCTTGAGGGCCCCTGTTGCACAGAGACCTGCTGATGTGGTGGGAAGGGTGCTGGGCTCCTTTTTTTTTTTCTTTTTTGGCCGGGCCACACGGCGTGTAGGATCTCAGTTCCCCGACCAGGGATCAAACCTGTACCCCCTGCATTGGAAGCTCAGAGTCTTAACCACTGGACTGCCAGGGAAGTCCAGGGTGCTGGGCTCTGAGTCAGGCTGACTTGGGTGACTGTGTGTGTCAGGATGCTTAGCTGGTTGGGGGCTGCTTTGTAAAATAGGGCACACAACACTGATGTGAGTCTTGGGTGGAGGAACAAACTTTGTACATGTGCTTGATATTATTGATATTGAGGGGCAGAGGGCCTGTTCGGTTCTTCACATGGTTTTCTGTGCTGTTGAATTCTCTGGCCAGTCCCTGTAGGGGCCCCTGCCCACTTGGAGGTGGGTGACAGGATACTGGAGTAGGTGGTTCCCCAGCCCCTCTGTGGTACCCTTGGTACCCTGGAGCCCTTGCTAAGCCCTGTTATGTTGGAATCTGGACCGTGTAACCTGGGCAAATAGTGCCCTGCCTTTAGCAATAATATCCATGCAACAGGGAGACAGGCATGGACCTGGGTGTCTGGTTGGTGCACAGAGGTGAGCAGGTGAATCTCCAGGAGTTCAGAGGAGAGACCACAGCTTCTAGTTTGGGCCATCCAAGTGGGGTGGGAGGTGGGAGTGGTGGGGATGAGAGCTGGGCCTGGCAACCAGGCAGAGGGAAGAGCTTGAGCAAAGGCATGGAGGTGTGGGAATTCTCTGCTGGAGAGGAGTGGAAGGAGATGAGGCTTTTGATAGGATCCTGATAGGAAAAGCACATGGGGCAAGAGCTTGTAAAGTCGGATTGTATCATGAGACCCTAGTTAGCCTAAAGGTACAGAATATTTCTCACCTGGGATCCTTCTTCCCCAGGCCTTCAGCCCCAGGAATTCTCAGAGGTACCCAAGGTGGTGCTGGTGACAAGGACTGTGGTAGTTTGTTTTTTCAGAGGGCTTTCCTCTCTGCCAGGCACTGCTCCAAACACTTTCCACGATTAGCTCATTTAATCCTCCCAAGGAGCCTGTGAGGTATAGGTACTACTATCATCCCCATTTTATAGATGAGAATACTGAGTCTCAGAAAGGTTAAGTAAGCAGTAAAACCAGGAAAAGCAGCGCCATCTGGAGCCCTTGCCTTCAGCTGAAACACTATCACATCCATCCTGGACTCCCAGAGGGTCTGCAGAAATAACTGGAATTTTACAGTTACTTAGGCATCATTTTTAGGTGTGACTCTCACCCCCCCTGCCCCCTCCCTGTCCTATATAAAATTGTTCAAAGTGTCATCTCACAGGATGAATCATATAAGTATTAATTGAAAGCATTTTCATATAATTTTTAATATGTAAGCAATTACGCATTAAAAAGTCCTTAGCATGTTTTTATTATTAAATCAACTTTATAGCACAATAAGAGGAAATTAAAAGAAAGCCATTTCACACACAGCCCCACTGCCCTGGCGTGGCTGTTTTCCTTGCTTAAGACTTGCCTTCTGCCCTCTTAAGCTCCATGTGCTTATAGGCACGCTCCAGGTAAAACCAGTCACCTATTTTTAAGGCAGGGGGTGGAGGCATCCTTTTGTATCTTCTCTTCCTCTGGCATGGCCTATTCTAGCAGCAACATACTTTCCTTCCAAGAGAATGGTGGTTATGTACCACGTTCAAGTCTCTGTATTCCAGTGGTGGCCTGTTTCAGGAGGAAGGAAGCAGGAAATGTGGATTCTAGCCCTGGCTCTGCCCTGGTCTGCTGTGTGACCTGAGGCAGGTTGCTTCCCCCCTCTGGGCCTCAGCTCCCTCATCTGAAAAATCAGATTCTGCCTTCTTTCCTGGGCTCCATGAGGATCTTTATAAGCACCTAGGTTCCCCGCTTCTGTGGTCACATTGGGCTTCTCCAGCTGTCCTGGTCAGGACTGCACCTTCCCCCACCCCACCCACACCCACTTCCACTTGGCACCAGCCCAGGTCTTGCCAGACTGTGAGGAAGAGCTGGCTCTGGCACCATCCCAGGAGCGTGCATGCTGCCCTCTGCTCTCAGGGCAGACAGGGCTGGGAGCTGCAGGTCTGCACCCTCTGAACAGCCAGCATCCAGAGGCCTTTCCTGGAGCTGCTATTCTTGAATTCCAGAATAAAAGCCCCAAAGACCCGCAAATGCTGCTCAGAGAAGGGGCCCTCTTGAGTCCTGACTGGCCATTAGAGAGGTCACCTCCAGCCACCCTACCTGAGATTTCTGCCTTCCTCGCATGTTGACTGTCATCTCTGCCCTCCTGGCTCAAGGCAGCATTGTTGTTGGTTTTTTTAATTGAAGTATAGTTGATTTACAACGTGTGAATTTCCGCTGTACAGTAAAGTGATTCAGTTATACATATATATACATTCTTTTTAAAATATTCCTTTCCATTATGATTTATCACAAGATATTGAATATAATTCCCTGTGCTATACAGTAGGACCTTGTTGTTTATCCATTCTATATATAATAGTTTGAGGCAGCACTGTTTTCCTGTCCTTTTGGTGGTGGGAAAGTAGAGGGCCTTTCTGTCTGGGCCCGGAGCCCAGGCCCTTCCAGCTCCACAGTGCCGGTGGACTCTGCTCCCAGAATGTCCATGCACTCGCCTCTCTTCCTCACCTGGCCGGCTCTGCCGCCCTGCTACCCGAACAGTCTCCGCACCCTTCATTCCCCTCCCCCTCTGCAGGCCCCGTGCTCCTCCCTGGCCTGCCTGCTCTCCAAGTCGCCTCAGGCTTCAGCCTGTCCCGGGGGTCACAGCTCTCCGCCGGCTGGGGGATGTCAGGCTGGAGCTGTCCCTGAAGAGCAGTCTTTCTGTCTTGCATCCTCTTTCCACTTGAGGCCCAGAGAGGGGTACAAGCTGGCCAGAGTCACACAGCAGCAAGCCACAGAGCGGGTCTCCTGACTTCTAACATAGGGCTCCTGGTCTGGTTTTGAAATGGAAACCTGCCCTTGCCCACTCCTGCCTGACAGATAGAAGGCTCGGTCATGGACTGTGCATAGGTCCCTGGCTGGTCTATCATTTACCAGAATGACTTACCTACTGGACAGGAAGGAGATAATCAAGTGTAAATAGATTTTGTATTAGTCACCCGATGACTTTCCTGTTCTTGAGAAAGCACAGCTCACACACACACCCAGCAGTGCTTTACCTGCTGAGCTCCAGGCCCAGGGAGGCCCAGTGGGGAGGGGAACTACAGAGGAAGACAGCAGGAAGCCCAGGTTCCCATGGTGACCGGTGAGCCCACACTGGCAGTTGCTTCCTATTCTCTCACCCCACATGCCCCTTGCCCTTTTGACCCTTGACACTGAGCTTGTTCAGCTTTTCAGGAAAGTTGCGACAGGACTGGGACAGGCCACGGAAAGCTGACAGTCATTGACAGCATTCCTGCTGTGTGCCAGACCTCGGTCCCTGCCCTCCAGGTGCCCCCTGGCGCATAGGGAAGGTTGACAAGGACCCAGACAAACACGGATGTCTGTAGTAGAAAACAGCCCAGGCAGAGTGATACCAGAAAGAGAACAGAGGAAGGGGTGCCAGGGGTCCTGAAGACCAGTGTGGGCTGTGCAGAGAGCGGGTATTGAGCAGAGCCACACTTGACGTCTTGACCCAAAGTGGCCTTCCCATCAAGGCCTTCCCTGGCCACTTAACTTCCATTTCAACCCATCCCCAACGCTTCTCACCCCCCTTCTCTGCTTGGTTTTGTTCCTTAACTCTGCTCACTATTTAGCATACTATATATTTTACTCACACTTTATCTGTTTATAGTCTGTCTGCCACTAAGGTGTGGGTTTCACAGGGGCAGAAATGTCTGCTTTGTTCCTGCTGTAGCCTCAGTAGCTAAAGTAGTATGTGGCACAAAGTAGGGGCTCAGTAAACAGTTGTTAAATTCATGAGGCTATTAATTAATTCCAGGGACCCGGGGCTGGTAGACAGATTTGCTGGGGCCCCCTCGGGAGCCCAGAGACATGCCATCCTCCTCTGAAAAATGCCAGATCTGGAAAGTCTGAGTTTAACCAGTTGCTAAATGGGCGGAAAGGTAGAGCAGGAGCTGGCTTGTTCTCTGGGTGGGAGTTGGGTGGGAGTCGGGCAGGAGACCTTTGGTGCCTTGCTCCGTCTTGGAGATCAGTTCTGTCTCCATGCTGGTGGGCTACCTGAGGTCTCTGGTTGTGCCTGCTCTCTCTGTTCCCTCCCTGGCCGAGAGCTTCTTGAAGGAGAGGACTGGGTCTTACCCATCCTCATGTCTCCTCTGGGCCCAGTACATATTTACTAGTTGAATGAATGAGCCCAGGAATACAAGTCTATGTGGAGAATAAATAAACGAAAAGGAAGCAAACAGTAAACAACTACCTGCTATAAGCAACTTTTTCCATTTGCCAAGACACAGTTGTCTGAAGTCACAGGGCCTTAGTCAGGGAGCA
The DNA here is from genome assembly GCF_964374135.1 of Grampus griseus. NCBI lineage: Eukaryota > Metazoa > Chordata > Mammalia > Artiodactyla > Delphinidae > Grampus > Grampus griseus. The sequence goes on from NC_139000.1 coordinate 34,678,142, forward strand.
AAGTGTGACGCGTATGTCCATTGGATGGGTGTTTGCAAGAGTCCACTGTGTGTTGGCCCCGTTCTGTGCTCTAGGGGTTGAGCAGTGAACAAAGCAGAGTCCTTGTTCTTGTGAAGCTTTCGCCGTGGGTACAGGATCAAAGGGGAGTGTTACGTAACTGTGATTCCCGTAAGCTCATTTCTGGGAACTCTGGTACTGAGAGGTCTGTATCCCAGACACTCTGCAGCCTCTGGTCACTTCAGCTCAAGGGCTTTCTCAAAGTCAAGGGCAGATTGGAGGCTTGTCCCCAGAGCCCTGACCACCTTCAGGAGGGCAGGATGGTCTCAGTGCTGTCTTCGGGGTTTGAGGGGCACAGCTTTGGCCCAGTGGCTGCCTGCCATGTTCCTCTCTCGGCCTCAGTGCAGGAGCACAGACTCTGGGGGTTGTCATGGATTTTCCCAGAGGAGCAAGCACCATCCTGTGCGCTGGCACCAGCCTCACGGGGGTGAGGGCCCAGACCCCGGGAACGCAGCCCCTAACTCCTCTCTCTCTCCTGACAGCTGTGAGAGAAACGGGCATCCTCCCAAAGGTGGAAATGAAGGAACGGGAATGTGAAATAGAGGAGCTCACCTCCCCATCCCTGTCTCTTGCCCTTTAGAATTCCAGAGAGACATTAAAAGATCTGAAGGCACAGAAACTGATGGAAATGCCTGTCCAAAAGTAGACTCAGGTCAATTGGCAGCAAAGTTTCTGGCATCCTCTGCCCACCCACCAGCGCGCCTCGTGTGTGGGCAGAGCGTGGAGGCTGCGGGGGACGCCACCCATCCTGAGCAGGTTAGGAAGTTGTTTAGGACGTTGTGCCGCCTGGGTGCGTAGGATGGACTAGAGCAGAGAGAAGCAAGAGGCAGCGAGACTGGTTCTGTGGTTCTGTGGCTACGACAGTCATCCGGGCCAGGGGACTGAGGCCGGAGCCAGGGCTGTGGCTGAGGGGTGCTGCAGGTGGGAGCAGGTGGGTAGGGCAGAAGAGCTTGCCAGCCTTGGGGTGCAGTTGGTGAGAAGGAGGGAGGAGCTGGGACCCTGGTGAGTGGGAGGTTGAGAGTGTCAGTTACCCGATGGGGACTGTCCTATCCAAGAAGGGGAGGAAGGTTCTTGTGGGGGGATTGAGTGGGTTCGGATGTGGCACCATTGCATTCATGTGTTCAGAGGAGGGCCCCAGGGGAGAGGAGCTGGTTTGCAGGGGCTGCCCAAGCAGACTGCCCGCCATAGTTTCTGCCCCACCAGAAGCCTGAAGAGGGAGATTTAGTGATTTGCCCCACACCCTATTATTTGACCAATTAATTAGTACCCTCCTCTAACTGGCACTCAGCTTGGCTTTCTGTAAGTTTGTAGCTATGACAGAGGGCTGTATTTAAAGGGCCCTTTTGTAGATTATGCCGGGAATCTCCCTAAGGCTCTGGGAGGAAGCAGTGTCATTATTTCCATTTTGCAGATGAGAAAGCTGAGTCATGGAGGCTAACTGGAACTGTGCCGAATTCCAGGCCCCCTCTCCCTGCAGGGTCAGTGCCTGGCCGCGCGAGAGAAGGTGCTGGGTAACAGCGGGTTCGCGTTTTTTTGATGAAGGCTTTCTGTCTAAGGGGTAACAGGTGCCTGAGGTCCAGTCCTCCTCTTCTTCCTCCTCCTGGCTAGTGCTGCCTTTCAGCTCTTTCACCTGGCTTAGTCTGTGTTTTGGGGGGTTTTTTGTTTGTTTTTTTTTTTTGCGGTACGAAGGCCTCTCACTGTTGTGGCCTCTCCTGTTGCGGAGCACAGGCTCCGGATGCGCAGGCTCAGCGGCCATGGCTCACGGGCCCAGCCACCCCATGGCATGTGGGATCTTCCCGGACCGGGGCACGAACCTGTGTCCCCTGCATCGGCAGGCAGACTCTCAATCACTGCGCCACCAGGGAAGCCCAGTCTGTGTGTTTTAATGTGGTATTCTGCCTCCTTTTTGGTCCTTTTCCAAAACTGGCAGTGTGACCATCATAAATAAACAAAATGCCTTTTTGCTCTCCCTTCTAGAATGCAGGCTTCTAATTGTACCTGGCAACCAAAAAAGTGATGCACTGGAGAAGGGGTCACCTTCTGGGGCCCGAGCCTTCCTGTGGGTCCTCCCTGGTCTGGTTCCGCAGTAGCTCTTTGTGCAATCTCACTGGTACAGCGCTTACCACATTGCTTTGTAATTTATCTGCTGGGTTGGGGCCCCCCTGGAGGACAGGGACCACAGGGCTTGGAACCCTTGCCCTCAGACTGTCAGCACCCGGTGCTTGAGATATTGGCCCAGAACTTTCCGGTAAAGAATGTCCCCAGGTCAGAATGTGCTGGTTTTGGTGGAGTGTTGTGAAATGATTGGTAAACTCTTCCCCCAAGGTTAGAGCTTTCAGGTCTCGAGTTGAGTCACGAGTCCCCAGTCGGCTCACCCCTCCACCCTGGCCAGCGGGTCCCCCTCTCCCTCTCGCTGATCCTGGGCTCAGCTTACTGCCTGTGCCTCTGTAGGTTCACTCCCATCACCAGGCCTCAGGTCTCCATGCAGGGACTGGCATGTACACTCGTGTCCCTATGAGCCCCAACCACAGAGCGCTCCAGATTGGGCGTCCTTTCAAGTCTGCGCTGTCCTTGTCACCCTCCCTTGGCCCTTGGTGTCACCAGCTGCCCCTCCCCCCCGCCAGCCGGGTGCCCAAGTGTCTGAGCCCTCGTCTCCCTCACATGACCAGCCTTCCTCATGCCTTTCCTCAGCACCAGCATCCCGCCTGCCGAAGCTGGGACACCTCTGGCCTGACCCAGCTGATCTTCCCAGCCAGCAGGCCCGGCACAGTGCCAGGTAGGGGAGAGTCTGCTCCTGTCCGTCTCTTCTTTACTGGGTTCCAACTCGGTGCCTTTGCTCACGCTCTTCCTTCCCTTCCAGCCCCAGCTCAGGGTCGCCTTCCCTCGAAGCCCTTCCATCCCCACCAACCAGCCTCTTTCAAAGTCAGCATCCAGTCAGGAACCCTGCCCTGCAGAGCTCCCTGTTTCCATTTTACTGGTGAGGAAGCTGGAGCAACTGCCAGGGACCATGAAGAGGATTTCTGGCATCCTGGGAACTGTGTTCCCAAGGCCAGGCAGGGGCAGGTCAGGTGGTCAGTGGGGTAGGGGAAGGACCCTGGGCTGAGGATGGTGGAGACAGGGACAGCAGCTGTAGGGTCAGACTGGATGGATCGATGGGTGCCAGCTCCCACCCTCCTCAGGGACAAAAAGCAGAAACCTGAAGGGGGGCGGGTGTCACTCCAGCAGCAACTTCACAACTCAGCAGAACTGCAAACAGCCAGTGGGCGACAGCGCCCCTCTGCCCACTCCACCCCCACCTTCCTTGGCCTCTTCTAGGGCCTTATTCCCATTCGCTAGCTCAGAGCTGCTTCCTTGGAGTCTGCGAGGGAAAGAGTTAATGCTGGGCCCTGCTTCTCCTGGGGTGGTTGGAGTGTGGGGAGTGTGGTGCCAGAGCAGGTAAGATAGAGGAGGGGCAGCCCCGCCCTTCCAGGTGAAGCTGAGGAGGGGGCTTTGTCCAGCATCTGTTGAGCCTCAGTTGGGCTGGGCGTTTGGAGCACACCTGGGCCTGCCCCCTGGAAGGCCATTCCAGTGGGAGGTGGCACGTGCTGTGGACCTGCTTCAGTGGTTGAGGAGGTGTGGGCATAGAAGTGAGTACCTGGGGGCTGTGGGAGAGGGCACAGACTGGTCTGCTTGGGTTGGTGGGGCGTGGGTTAGAACAGACTCCTCCACCTGGTGACTGGGCTGGGAAGGGTGGTGGGAGCAGAGGCGGTGAGGGGCGAGGCCCAGCCCCATGTGCCAGGGAGGCCTGGGAGGAGCTGCAGGACTGTCCCGACAGACCCCAAGGAGGCCCCAGTGTTTTGCTGAGGAGGCCTCAGAATTGTGAAAAGCACCCACCCAGGGCAGTCACCTAGGCTGCTGGCTCACCCACCTCTGCTCAGTCCTCCTCACCCCACCCCCAGCTCAGCCTAGGCTTTCATGCAAAGGAACCTTGTTGAATTGAGCCTCAGAGAAAATCCGGCAATGTTTTCATTATTTTGATAATTCACACCCAGAAAGTAGGAGGTAGGGTTTGTTTGTTATTAATACACTCAGCCCGTTTGACCCCTAGACTTGAAACTAATTTTCATCTGGACCAAGATGTGCTGTAAATCCCAAGGATCCCAGTGCTAATGAAAAGCTCCAGGTGGCCCTTTGGGCCCCTGCCCCACGCCCTGCCTCAGTCCTGAACATTCGCAGGAGAAGGGCGGAATCTCCTGGGCTGAGACCGAGGAATCGCCTTTGGTTTCATGAAACCCTCAGGCTTCACAGCTTCCCAGGGATTTGGTGCCCAGTCCTGGAGTCCGCAGGAAGTAGTGCTTCATCTGAAATCTGCCGTCAGTTTTTAGCTGCTTTTGACCTGAACTGTGTGTGGTGCTGTTTGAAAAACTTGAACTCGGGTGTTAAAACCTTTCCCCTCTCTGGAAATCATAGTTCCTAGAGTGAGGGTTTTAGAGCTGTGCTAGACTTAGGGACTGTCTGGTCCTCCCTCGTTTTACAGGTGAAGAAACAGAAAGCCTTCGGGGTGGGGTAGGGCTGCCACTGAGTGGTGGATAGATGAGGTCCCAGTCCAGGGTTCCTTCCAGTCCCCACAGTGTTGTTTGGTAAGTGATCCAAGGCCTCGTGAAGCCGGTGTCCCCTTGTTTCTGGGGAGTTCCTTACCATAAATGACCCATCTTCCCTCCTTCGTGCATCCCCTCAGCCTTTGCAGTGGCCGGCACCCGTGGGAGGTGTTGCCTCTGTCCAGTCTTGGGGGAGAATGAAACTTCTCGCCCCCCACCCCTGCCTTCCTCTGCTGGAGCCCCATCTAAGTCAGTCCTTCACTCCGCCTCTGGGGCCCCGTCTGCAGGCAGTGATGTCTCTTCCTTCTCTGGGACTCAAGAGTCTACAAGGAAAACATCTTTGTTTCAGGAAATCTGTGGGTCTTTGGAATATTTCTAATTAATATTGTCAGATTAGTTGGCCTTTCTCTCATTTTCTTCCAGGACCTTGGCTATCAGTTATACACATGGAGTGATTGCCGTAAAAGTTTACATTTACTTTTCCTTTTACTGATTATAAAGTGCTTTTTTAGACATTATCTCATTTCATCTTCAGAATGACCCTGGAGGCAGCCCAGTTATTCTCGTTGTTGAGACAGAGAAACTGCAAACTAGGGAGTAGGGGCAGCCCACACAGAGTCACCCAGCAGCAGGGCCAGCACGTGCGCTCAAGTCTCAGGGTGCCAGGTCCCGTGTTCACCTGCTGTATCACATCAGGCCCTGTCCCTGCCCCTTTCCTTCACTGACTGGAGCCTGTGCTCTGAGCTACATCCTACGGGACAGGTCATGGGAGTTAAAGACAGTCACAGCCACTCCTGCCCTTCAGAGCTCACCTCTTATCTACAGAGGCCTCAGCGGGGAAGTGTGGGTGACCTGCTGTGTGCGCAAGTCAGCATTCAGACTCGTTGACGGACGCTGGGGGAGAGAGCTCTGCGTGCCGGCGAGTGCATGGCCTCCAGGGGCACCAACCTGGGTTCCCTCTGGAGCCAGCCGGCCCTCCTTCCCGCTCTCACGTCAGGGGCTGCCTGTCAGCCCCGTGTCCCCCGGCCACACCCGGTCTCATCCTGCAGTGAGGCGGGACTGCAGAGGACCCAGCTCTCCTGGATGAGGCTTCCAGGTCAAACCGTCCAAAGGGCTGGGCCTACAGGAGCCACCCAAAGCTAAAGGACAGGGCTGCCCAGGGCCTCCCCATCCACAGAGAGCCCGTGTGTTTTCACACACAGGGTGAGGGGAGGCACAGTCGTGTCTGGAAAGAGCCCTGGGTTTGACGCTAGACGCGGAGCTATAATTATCATCTTTTATTACACGACAGTGCCTCTGCCAGGGAGACGTGCTGGCCGATTATCTCCTCTCCTGACAAGGGTGGTTCCATCTCCCTTTATAAGTACTGACATAAACAGCACACATGCACTTGAGATTTCAAAATTATGAAAGGCCCATTCAGAGTCGCCTACCAAGGACCCCTGGCTTCTTTTCCCAGAGAAAGGGGCCAGCCAGGTGGAAGCCATACAAGTGCTTTCTTGCCGGCTGCTGAAAAAGAATGCCCGCTTACCTCTGCGTGGCCTTGATCTTCAACACTAGAAGAAAAGAACACACCTTTTTCCCGATGCTTAAAAAAAGAAGAATAGTAGAAAACCACGTAACAATAGCCGTTGTGTTTGTGTTGATGTCCTGAACACATCCATGCTCCTCGATTCTCACACCACCCTGGGAAGGTAGACAGGGCACATGGTGTTATCCCCGTTATGTAGCTGGGGAGATGAAGGCTCAGAGAGGTTAAGGCACTTTCCTGAAATCACACAAGAAACCAGGACTGGAGCCCAATACCTGACCATAAGCCGGGCTTCCACACACACGGGGCAGTTTCTATGGTTCATTTTGGGAGCTCCCTCAACCCCTGATGCTCTGGGGCTCCGTGTTGCAGGTAAAGCCATTCTGGCCCAGGGTATCTTGCACATTATAGGGCTCTGATGAGGGGAGCCCCCAGAGACTTTGGAGGGCAAATCATGCTAGAGTCCCCAGGTGGACAGATTAGCCCCGTGTTGCAGACGGAATCCTGCCTGGCCTCAGAGCAGGTCCACCAGGGCAGGAGCACTCAGTGCAGGAGACATGGAGGCTCCGTGGAACACCCGCCCAACTCTCTGCCCCCGGCCCTGTTCTCTGGGCAGCCAAGAGGCCCCTCACCCCAGCCTGTCTGTAAAACATGAGGAATGTCAGTCCAGCACCCTGCCCACCACCCTGGGTCAGGGTGAGGGGCAAGCTGCCCTGAAGATGTGAGTTCAGGGCCTTCCAACGTCAGTTTGTGTCATAGTCACATGGGGAGGTGGGTGTACTGTGTTGCAAATGCAGATTCATAGGCCGCACTCCTTATAGGCTCACTGGGGCCCAGGAATCTGAATTTTAATAGCTGGCTCCATGACTCTGGGACAGATGGTCCCATGGTTTGAGAGGCCCTGCTTTAGCCTGGGGTCTCCTTCAATGCCTGGCCCTCTGGTCTGGTCTGCCAGCAGCATCGCACTCCCTGACTTCTTGCCTCACTCTCTTTCTACCTCCACTGCAGGGGCGTGGACATCCATTCTGGTGTCTCCTTGACATCCCTCTCTGCAAATCCTGAGCACCGGGGTCTGCAGAGAGGAGCAGAAACCCCTGCTCTGGGAGTGGGCAGTGTCGGGGGCCCAGTCTTGCAAGCTTATCTTGTTAGCTTCACAGCTGTGATCTTATAGTGAGAATCTTGTAAATCTTTGAGTGGCCAGATAGAATAAGGCCAGGGTGGAGGGTGTGTTATGGTTTGGGGGAGGAATCGTGAACTGAAGGACTCTGGAGCTCATCCCAGCACCGCTGACTCCTGGTTTGAGTGTGGGCAAGGCGCTGCCCCTCGGGGTCTCATTTTCCCCATCTCTAAAGTCAAAGCTTCGACCTGATCCTGAGGTGACTTAAGTGCTGATCTCCTCTGGTCGTGGCAGTAGCAGCAATAAGACACACTAGAAGCTCACAGATCCCACTGGGCCCTAAGGACATGATCCCCACACACACACAGAAGCCCTCCCGGGCACTGCCTGCTGGGCTGCAGCCTTTGTTTGCTTGTCACCAGTCATGATCAGACCTTCGCACGCCCTGTTTCACTCCGTGTCAGCAGCTTCCACTCAGCACCCTGGAAACCTGTTTGTGAGCCGAAGCCACACTGGAGACCCTGGGGGATGTCTTTCAGAGAAGCCTGCTTCTAAATGGAGAAAATTTCACCATGCCCACTTAAAAAAATTTTTTTTTAAATATATATTTTAAAGGGCTGTCATTTTTGCATGTGCGTCATCCCAGTAAAGAGGAAGAGCATTTGAGCCCCTGGGTACCCTGTGTCCCTGCAGCACATGTCATTCCCCTCTGAAGAGGGCAGCTCTCAGAGAGGGGAGGGAAGTGTCGAGGACCAAGCGAGGGGCCACGAGCCAACCTCCCCTCTCACCCCTCCCAGATCCCTCCTTCTTGCTCTCACCAGATGATTTCCCCAGACGCGGCCTGACAGTGTTACTCCCCTGCCCATAGACCTTCACTGAGCCCCACAGACCCAGGTGCAGACTTTCCAGGCCTTCCTCAAGCCACGCCTCCCTCTGCGCCCCACTCAGGGACCCCGGGCTCCAGGCAACACCTGCAACACCTCCCTGCTCTCCTGTGTCAGTTCTCACCATAACCTCCTTCTCCCAGGAGCCTTCCCCAAGCTCCTTGCTCCCACAGGACTCACATAATGCTTCTCATTCCTCTTTTCCTGTTCCTGCTTCTGAGTTCTGAGTGAGCCTCTCTCTCCTCCAGCAGCCTGGACAGGGCCCGAGTCATTCCCCAGAGTCTAGCGTGGTGCCCGGCACTTGGGAAGAGCTTGTTGAAACGGGATGAAAACAGGCCTTTCCTCCACATGCGTCTGAGCCTTGCCTTTGAAGTTGGTTTAATGGCTGCAAACGTAATAATCAGTTGGGATGTTGGATCTCCTGTTTGTCCCTGAAAAATGAGCACTCACACACAAATAATGATTTTGAGGCTGTCAGAGCTCATGCTCTCCTGAATGTGAAAACAGACGATGCAGAGACAGTTGGCCTCACCCTGGTGGGAGATGTCGCGGGTCTCTGGAGTGTCTGTGGTTCGGGGGAGTTTACAGTTTATGGAGCTGTTTGTGGTCGGGGAGTCCAGGCCAGCGGGGTAACAGTCTGGTCTGACCCCGGCCCTAGTGATTCGCCCCTGCCAGTGAGCTGCCGGCTGCTGGTCACTGGTGCCTTGGAATCATATCTCTGAGATCTCAGAGCAACAGGAACAGGGAGGTAAGCGGGGTGTCACTTTACAAGGGAAAGAAGCTCTGCCCCAGCAAGATGCAGCAAGTGCCCGTCACACGGCTTGCCTGCCTCCCAGCTCTATCAGCTTTGTTATACCCCGTGGGAACCAGGAGCCAGGAGGAAACATGGCTCCTGTTGTCCCCACCCCCATTTCAGGGCCCTCTGTCCTTCAGTGGGGTCCTGCCCGACCTCAGGTGTCCACAGCCCTGTTTTCCATTCTCCCACTTGCCCTTGTCACACAGTGAGAAGCTCCTGTCCACCCTAGACACCCTGACCATCAGCCTTGGGCTAGAGGAGCAGGGCCTCAGTGTCCATCTCTCTTTCCTGTGTGGAAGGCACAGGACTCCAGGCAGGCATGGGCCGAGGCGCGGTGGGCCTTAGGGAGGCGAGAGGAGGGTGGTGTCAGGTCAGCCACAAAGAGATGGCTGGGGTGGGGGCAGGCTGGCAGGACTTTAGGAGCATTTTGTCCATTCACCGGTCATTTTGCAGCCCCGTGCCATGACACTGACATAAGTGAGACCCTGGGAGGCAGCCGTGGATCCAGGTGAGGCAGCAAAGTGCCTTGGACTGCACTTTGTGGGGTGGCGGTCCACACCAAGATGGCACAATCACTTGGGTTCCAAGGGAAAATGAGGCGGGAAAGACTTCCCAAGAGCTGAAGCTTGACCCAAGTCTTGACAGACGAGCAAGCTTGGAAGAGGGGACCCACCAGCGGTTTCACAGGTGCTTAGCTGGGTCCTGAGGAAGCTCAGAAGTGGGTGTTCTGTTGGGGAGGGGGAGAGACGGCCAGTGCCATGCCCAGAGTGAAGAGAGCAGCCCCAAGTGGCCGGTGTGGCTGCAGTTTCAAGGCTTGTGGAGGGCACGTGAGGAGTTGTGCAACTGCGGGGTGTTTGATGGCCAGTTGACAGAGGGTTTTCCGAGCCCCTGGAAGGGTTGGGGCTTTACCCTAGGGACCGCTGGGAGTTACTGAACTGTAACCCCCCCCTCACCCCCTTCCCCTGAATCAAATCAAGCTTGCTGAGACGCCCCTGCTGGTACCAGGTGGGCACTGGGCCATTTGGGGTGCACACATTGATCCCATTGAGCCTCTACTCTAAAACCGAGGTTGAATTGGAAAATTAGTCTAGGATAAGGAGTTGGGTTGAGTCAAGTGGAAGTTAAAGCCAGTACTGGAAAAAAATGTCTTGAGGCCTTGAGTGCTTAACTAACATATGAATAGGATAGATCTTCAGTGCTAGAGTGGGCAGCAGAGGGGCAAAATGCCTCCCGAGGGCGGTCAGGAGTAGCGCTTGAAGGAGGTGAGCTCTAAGCCTTGTCTGGAAGGGCTTGGGGAGCTGAAAGGAGAGGTCACTGCTGGTGGGGAGCATGATATGGGGAGCAGGCGGTGACCTTGGCCCAGGGCCTGGCGCAGAGTGGACGTGCTGACTTTGTGATTCTGAATGTATCCAGCATTCAGGGGATGGGGAGCCAGCCTGGTGTTGTAGAAATGAGCGTTTTAGACTCTCGCCTAAGTATCAGCTGACCTACCAAATATTTTTAAAGAACTGCTGCACTATTTAAGTCCTTAAAGCAGGCTTCTGCCATCTGGTTACCTATGCATGTAATCACAGCTCCTGCACACACCCAGGCCATGGGCTTGGGTTAGGGACCCTCCGTCCAGGGTAGGCTAGGCTGCAAGTCTGTTCTTCTGACGTGCTGCTTCTCCCTCCTGAGCAGGCTTCGCCTGGGAGGCCCAGCTGAGCTCGAAGGCTGTCATGCACGTGAGAACCTGGGGAGCTCTTCTGGGGCGTGAGGGCAGAGGTGGGCTTCAGATCCTCCTGAAAATTGAGACACACAATCAAGCCTGCGGACAGGTGGCCCATTCTGTGTCTTCTCCCACCTACAGACCATGGCTGCCTGCGGGCGCACAGAATGGCTGCAGTCACTCCAGCTCAGGGATTTTTCAAAACAGCCATTTCAGGTTGTCCACCACATAGAAAAATCTCCATAAAGCACCCCAGCACATCTCATTTTAATCAGCAGGAGCTTCCTGGTGAACCCTGTAAGAGGAATTAGTTGCAAATTAAACCCCCAGGAAACAGAATGATTTGACCTATTGTAGAGAATTGTTGGACGTGAACCAATTGGATGTTGAAAGACATCTGCCTAAGATGATTTGGCTCTTAGAGTAATTGCTCCTGAGCCGTTCCTTCTGGCAAATGTGAGGGAGTGCAGTTAAGGGTCCTACAGCAGTGACCTTCTCTACAGAGCAGATGAGAACATTTTGAGCACCCCTCTTCTCTCTGTTCCCACTTCCCTGCCGCCTACAGTGTCACTCCCACTATTAATGTCCTCAGCATGGTCAGTGAGGGAAGCAGGTCAGGAGGAGGGAGGCTTTCTCCGAGTGAGGATGAATGAGGTTTTTATGGAACTTGGGTGACAGAAGCCTCCTCAGCAGGACCCCTGTTCTCCCTCAGGCTTGGAACACACCGTGACCAGTGCCTGCGGGGGAGCATTTTTACAGACTGGCAACCAGTGGCCAGCGGCTGCTGAAGGACACAGTGATCAGCCCACTGAGTTGGCAGGAAGACTCAGAACAGCAGAGCCTTCTCCGAGTCAGTGGTGGGCGTACCGGGCCCAGAGGCCAACAGGTTTAAACAGCAGAGGAGAGCTTGCCCTGAAGACAGGTTGAGAAATGCCTCCGGGGGACGGACGTCCCTGGCGAGGAATGGCCTCTTTGTCTCACCAGGATGGAGTGGGGAGCCCTGGCGGTCGTTTGGCCAGTGGCCGGTGCCTCCTTCCAGGGAGACGTGAGTGAAATCTGAAGTGCGTGTGTGTCTGCGTGGCGGCAGCTGTAACGTGACAGCTGCCACCCCCACCCTCCACCCCCCGACTCCTTCCCCTCTCAGTGCCTCAACCCTCGTTTCCGAGCCAGCAAGGAAGCTTGTCTGGCAGCACCAACTCAGCTGTCATACCACATCAGTTTTTGTAGGTTCCCAGCTAGTGGAAAAGTGCCAAACGCGAGCAGATGATACACTTAATGAAATGCTCAGGAAGAAAACTTTGGTTCCAGTTACTGGGGGCTTTCTATATAGCATAAAAGCACTCCTTTCCCCACAGTGTTTCCAAATTGTTCGGTGGTAGGTACCATGCAAAAAAAAAAAAAATGTCATGTTTCTAAACCCTGGAATCAGATCATGTCTTTTCAGAACCTTGTCACACATTGCAGGGTTCTTCCTTTTGGGGATAAATATGGAAAATATTGATAGTGAGGTAGAAGTTGATTCTGTTTGTTCAGCATCAGTGAAAGACCTAGTACATGACTGAAATTACAAAAGAAAAATGAAATGGGACGTCTTCTCCTTGTGAACATAAACTGATGGAATGGCGAGTCATTTATACCAGATGTCAGCTAGAAATAAGGCTGTGTGTCTATCTGTGCACGTGCATGTATATGCTGCTCTAATCTGTAACGTCTGCACAGGGTTTTATGGTTTACAAGGCTGTTTTTACATCCTTTGTCTGGTTTTATTTTATAACAGCCTCATGAAGTTGGTATTAGTATTCTCCCCACTCCACAGCAGAGGATGCCGAGGCTCTCCTGGGGCAAGTTGACCCCCAAAGGGTGTGAGCTGGTAAATGGCAGAGCCAGGTCTTGAACCTAAGACTACCGAGTCTGGTTCCGAAATGTACACACCAGTCAGTCTATCAGAGCTGCCAACACGTTTGGTACCTGGGATTAAAGCACTACATTACTGGGGGAAGTGAGAGGCTAATCATTTGAATTATATTTGCACTTATTCCAAGACAGTCAAGGTTTGAAACATGCTGGAGTGCGGGGGCGGGCGGGGACAGAAGACAATACTGTTTTCACGCACAGCACTCTTCCCTTGTTGCTTATTGGGTCAAGTGACATCATTTGGCCATTGAGGAGTTGGAGGCCCAGAGAGGTTGGAAGACTCTCCAGGGCACCCAGCTTGGAAGTGGCTTGGATCTGAGAGTCAAATCCAGATCCCATGGACACTTTCTGTGCTACTGGGTTGCTACAACCATATATAAATGTAAAATGTGGAAAGGAAGGAACAGTATGAAAAGGAGTGATATAGTAAATAAATGAACAACTGAGATCAATCGTCAGCCTAACGTTTAGTCACTTTACAAACGTGGAAGGTGCAAGGAGCCCAGGGTCTGCTGGCCGTGAGCTCAGCCAGGCTCCTGACCCACAGCCCGAGCTCTGCCCATTGCGTGCCAGGTCTTGGCTTGTCTGAATTTTCTGCAGCTCTTTGAACCAACAGATAGGAATGCTCTTGAGTTGATCTCTGTCCTCTATTGCCAGTTTCATAGTTGGAAGAGAACTTTAAATTCCAGACTGCGGCAACCCCTCCCTACCAAGTGAGACTGCAGTCTCAGGCTCATTTCAGAAATTCCGTATTTCTCAACCGTGAGTCCATGTTAGTCCTCCAGTTATTTTTAGGTGGGAACTTTATATTTTCTCTTTCATACCAGTTTGGCTTCCCTGCTTAGCAGGGGTTATATTTTCTGTCTAGCAGTAATATTGGAGCCGCCTTATTTTTAGCTTGGTTCGTTTTTCTTCCTGTGATTTCTTTTTTCTTCAAATTTAATACACACTCAAATAGGTTTTCTTTCCCTCCCTGCCCCCCCGCCCCAGTTCTCATTCACTGCGTCCTAAGACTTAATCCAAAGGCAGGTTCTAAATCTCATTTTGTTCCAGGGAAAAGGAAGAGGAAGAGGCTTCAGCAGGCCTTGAGTATCTCTTGTCACATGGGCTGCTACTTGTCATTTTATTAAAGTCTCTTCACCGATCACTCACCCTGTGTGCCCCTAATAAGAAATGCTTTTGACCCCTGCACTCCACCCCCATCCCACCTCTGCAGAGAAAAACCTACTGACCAGGGTAGCGTGAGGGACTCTGAGGGGCTAGACTGCTAGAGGGCCTAGCGTGTGAGCATGTGACTGTGCATGTGTATGTACATACATGTGTATGTTCATACACGTGTATGCATGTATGTCTGTACATGCAGGTACACACACACACATACTCTGGTGCTCCCCAGACCCTGTTTCCATCTCTGGCACCCGTAGCATTTGATTCTGGCTCACGGGCACCCCACAGGTAACACTTGAAATAGGACCCACGGTTGATGTAATATGTTGTCATCATTTAGTTCATTTATGCCACCCTGCACGTGGTGGCAAGGCAGCAGTGAGAATGCAGTCTAAAACTTGAGGAAACAGACCCCCAGGTACCTGACTAGCCCAGCCCCCAGCACAGGATAAGGTGAGGTGGGGCAGACCCGGAGCCCTGCTCACCCCTTGGCCTCCTCAGAAGCCTTTGATGGCTCCCTATTGCCTCTCCACTAGAGTGTGATCCTTTTAGCCTGGTGGTACTTAAGCAGATGACACACATAATCACGTAGCCCCAGAGAAGACTGTATTTTAGGCTGCGAGCTTCTCTAGGGCAAGGACCAGGCTTGACTGGCCACATTTCCCCATAAACCAGCAACACGGGAGCTCCGTAGGGAAGAGCAAGTGAAAGAACGAACTAGTGAAGCAGGTTGCCACGTCCAGACCTCCTCCCTCACCCATTTGCCGTATGGATTTCCAGGGTCAGGATCTCACTCCATTTCCCGAAGCACCTTCCTTGTGTTGGAGCCGGAATCCTATCTCACTCCTATGGATAAGAACTTGTCAAGCTGCTTGTAATCCCTTCTGATGCCCTCGGCAAGGAGTCACCTTTCAGGAGGCAGCCTCTTTTGCAACTGGGCCTGAAGGTCTAGACCTGCTTCCCTGAGCACCCACCCCCCAAAAAGGGCAGCCTCTTTGCTATCACACATCTCAAGTTGATTTTGGTTCATAGCTTGCTGATCAGTGTTGGTTGATGGGAATTACCTCGACTTGTCAGTTAGAGGAAAGGATAACAAGCCCCTGGGAGGGTGGGGTCCTTTGCAGTGAAACCGTGGGTCCCAAATGCTTTCAGGGATCAGGCCTGTCCCCATAGCTGTGTTTTGGGGAAGCTTTCGTTGTTTGTGGTGCCGAGACTTGTAACTACAGTTCTTCAACGTGTCTCTAAGCATGGAGTGCCTCCACGGATGACCAGGGACATGTTTGGTGGCTGTGTTATAATTAATATGTACATCTTAGAGTTAAAAACCAAAACATGGTCTCCTCCAAACTCTATTTCCTAAACTTCAAATGTGTAAACATGATATGAAACAGTAATTGTTTAAAAACAGTCACAAAAGCAGAAGCTGTTGATCGGAAGCCTGTTCCACAGGAATGTTAAGTAGAAGATGAGGGAATTCCACAGCCATGGTGCTTCCTGAAAGCAGCAGGGAGCAAGAAGGACAGTGTGCACGGGCTCTGATGAAGGCAGATGTGGCCAATCCCAGCTCTGCCCCACGACCTCACTCACCTACTCTTCCTGTTGCAGCCTCAGTTTCCCCATCTGTCCTGCAGTTAATATAAAGCTGTTGGCACCATGCCTCGTTCAAAGTAGACCATCAACAAGTGCTGTCACGAACAATAATAATAATAAAGAGGATAGTTTCATGTGCCACGTCTGCACGTGAAACTTCCTTTAAAAATATTTTTTTAATTATTCCATTAAAAAACCATGTGCTCTGGGTAAGAAAACATACAGGCATATAGGAAATTAAAAAATGAACTCTCTCTTCCAGAAATAAGAATCGTCATTAACAATTTGTTTTATATTCCTTTAGCCCTTTTCCCATTATCTTACAAAAATACACATCTCTACATACTACCAGCATTTTTTTTCCTACATAAATGCTATCCTACTAGACATCGTTCTGCATCACAGATCTTGTCCAAGGTCATTAGTCCTTGTGAGTGGTTCTATAATGTGACTGTAACACAGTGTATTCAGTCATTCCCCTATTCATAGACTTTTAACTTGTTTCAAGTTTTTCATTCTTACATTCTGCAGCAAACATCTGTGTATATTTATTTCTGCTTGTGGGTCTGGGTATTTCTGTAGAATTGATTTCCAGAAGTGGAACTTCAGGCCTTAGGGTATTTAATTTTTGTTAGATTCACCAATTTGATCCCTGAAAAGGCCATTTCCAGTTTATACTCCCTCCACCAGTTGGTGAGTTTGGCTCCCTTCCTAAGGTAGACAAATGTTTTAAAAATATTTTTTCCTGTGCTAAATTCTGAATTTGCAAAAGACTGCTTACGTTAGGACTCGCAGGGGATGTGTCAAGATGGATTGGACTTGAACTCGGCCCTCAGAAGCTGGAGTGGGGGTGGGAGCTGAGTGTGTAGGTGGCTAGAACCATGGTAGAGTCTCAGGGTCCCTGGGCTGAGGCACCCTCACCACTAACATTGAGGGTGTGCAGGGGTGGTAAGTACCATCCTAGCTTCTTGAAGGGAGGTGTTAGTGACAGTGTCAGATTCATCTTTGAGCCACTGTACCACCTCTTAACACACTGGGGGTTCGATACATGGGGTCCCAACCCAAACAGAAACTCGGACTTGGGGTTCTGGGGCTCCTAGAGGGTAGCTGGTTGGGAAAGGCCACCAGTGGTGAGAAGGCCATCTCCACTCAGCATCTCATGGCGCCTCTGCTCTCATGTTCCAGGCATTGATGGTACCTTTCACACAGTGTGGAGTCTCTTCAGGACACCTTTTTAGGGCCCCAAGAGGGGCTGTTCTTGTGTTTCCCAGCATAAAAACATTCATTATCCAGATGTTTCCTTCCAAAAATTCTTGAGATGGTCGTATGGATGGTGTCATCTGTGATAGCTGTTGACAGGAAAGAGCCGCTTGAAAGCAGTTCCGAAGAGTGGTAGCTTTCGGGTTCCTAATTCTTGTGTATAGCACCTCACACACACCTTCCCTTTCCCCACCCTTCTTTCAGACCAAACAAAAACACTCCATCCGGTTTTTTGTGCTGCGACACCAAGAAATACAAGATGTAATAGTACAGTCGGAAAGACCGGTAGAGTAGGAATCGTGTGGATTTCTCACTCTGACTTCGGCAAGTCCCTTTGATTCTGGGTTTCCTGTTTGCCCTATTAAATGGGGTTGTTGGCTCTGACCATTAGGATCTGTCTATAACCAGATGGTTGTAAAAACCAAATCACACAAACTTTGTGGGCCAGAAAGTTCTATCTGGAATGAGGGAGTCTTGCTGTTGGTCTTTCTTGTTAAGTTTGGATTGGTTCTTGGCAGGTGGTCACTCCTAGGCCAAGTAGGGATCCCCACTGAGATCCCCACTCTTGCAGTGGCTTTGCTACCGTGAGGTCTCCTGAGGGTGGAATTGCAGGTTCCTCTAAGAGAGCTGAGGCTTGGCTGCATCCCTAGTTCTTCAGGGTCAGGAAAAGTGGCAGGTCCCCTCTGCATTGTGATAAAGAGGTTTTCTTATAGACCTGGCTTCTGTGTTGATACACAGTCTTTTCAGGAACTGTTTGAGAAGGGGAGCAGGCAAGCAGCCCATCCTAAGACCGTGCATGGTAAGCATGTGAGGAAGGATTCTTCACGGAGGCATAAGTTAGGGTTCTCCAGAGAAACAGAACCAATAAGAGAGATTAATTATAAGAAACTGGTTCGTGTGATTATGGAGGCTGGTAAGTCCCAAGATGAGTCAGAAAGACCCAGTAGAGCCAATGGTGTAGTTCCAGTCCAAGTCTGAAGGCCTGAGAACGAGGAGATGCGCTGGTGTAATTCTAGTCCAAAAGCCAACAGGGTCGAGACCCAGACAGAGCCAGTGTTTCAGTTTGAGTCTGAAGGCAGAAAAAAAGTTGATGTCCCAGTACAAATGCTGTCAGGCAGGAAGAATTCTCTTTATTGGAGGAGGGTCAACCTTTTTGTTCTATTTGGTCCTTCAACTGATTAGACAAGGCCCACCACATTAGGGAGAGCCATCTGCTTTGCTCAGTCTGTGGATTTAAATGTTAATCTCATTCAGAAACACCGTCACAGAAATATCCGGAATAATGTTTGACCAAGTATCTGGGCAACCCTGTGGCCCATTCAAGTTGACCCACAAAATTAATCACAGGCAGGAAAACACAACTTTGTGTTGGAATAGAGCTTCTCCTCGTAGAGGGTTCTCATTGCATGTTGGGTTTGAATTGTGGAGGAGTTTGCTGGAAGGTGGTTAGGATGCCAAGGTCAGGGACCCTGCGCACTGTAGGATGGGTGCCCTTGTGTATGTCCCCTCCTCCTTCGTGTGCTGGAGCTACAACACTGGAACAAGAAGCCTGTGTGAACATCCACTCTTTGTAGAATCAGACTGAGGTCTCTGGAGCCAGAAAGGCCTCCGAGACCATCTGCTTCACCCCCTCCCGCCTTACCTGGAAGGAATCTTAGCCCTAGCGGATCAGGCAGCTGACCAGGGTCACACAGCCAGTGAGCGGAGGGCCAGGCTGGTCCCAGGCCGGCAGCCTCGTCATCACCATCCAGCAGGCTGAGGTTGTCTACAAGTCCTCAAGGAGATTAGTTCCTCTCTTGAAGCAGTTCCAAAGCAAGGAAGCCTGGGGCAGAGAGCTTGCCAGATCTCAGCAAGTCGCTTCCGCCCGGACAGCTGTGCTGGGCATGCGGCACAACGCCAGCAGCACCCCTCAGCATGAGGCAGTGACCCTGCAACCAGCCCCAGGGCTGCCGCCTCCACCAGATGGGTATGGGTGGGGTTTGACCAGCTTGACTGCAAACCTGTCACATGGCAAGGGGGGCTGTTAGGTACAGATGGAGGGAAGGGTCATGCCTGGAAGGGGTCCCTGGCTCTGCCCTGGGAGGCTGGCACCCTGCACCCAATGCCAGTTTGTAATCACTTGCTTAGAGCCAGCCAGCCTGGGACCAGCGCATGCATTGGCCACCCCTCTAAAGATCTAGAATGTGCTTAAATATCTCTTTGATGGGCAGCTCTCTTCCTCCTGATACCATCCTTTGCTTTCCTCCCAGACTGCCTAACGATTCCTATAGGTAACTACGTGTGGTCCTGGTCAGATAAAGCCCAAGATGACCTGAGTTGCCTTGACTAATGAGCAAACTGATGACCAGAGGGAGGAAGTAACCTGCCTGGCGTCACTCAGCACGGTGAAGCTAGGACCAAGTTAGGCGACCAAGTTGGCGCTTCCAGTGCTTGCATTCCCTGCTGACCTGAACATGTTCATGTTATTTTGGACCTGGTGAAGCGGAAGGAGCACCAGCTAGTGTTGGAAAGGCGGTATAGACAGCTGCATATTTAAGAGCATGGGCTTTGGAGTCAGGCTGCCTCCATCTCTGGCGTGCTGTGTGACTGTCTTTAAAGTGGTGATGCCAGCAGCACCCCCTTATAGAGGTGTTGTGAGAATTAAGTGAGAACTTGGAGGCACTGCGCTTGGCGCAGACCTTGGTACACCGTAGGCACTCAGCACTCTTCAAGGGTATTATTTTTGGTTTTGTTTTTTTTTTTTTTTGCGGTATGCGGGCCTCTCCCGTTGCGGAGCACAGGCTCCGGACGCGCAGGCTCAGCGGCCATGGCTCACGGGCCCAGCCGCTCCACGGCATGTGGGATCTTCCCGGACTGGGGCACGAACCCATGTTCCCTGCATCGGCAGGCAGACTCTCAACCACTGCGCCACCAGGGAAGCCCTCAAGTGTATTATTGAGAGGTGAGTCTCCTAGACCTTGGCTGAACCGCTCTGAGCTGCAGATTTCATACCAGGCAGGTGAGGAGGGGGCTTGGGTGTGGTCTTGGATCCTCCAAGGCTTTGCTCTGGGAGGTTCCATGAGAAAGGGCTGGCGATGCTGCTCAGTGAGGAGTGTAGCCAAGGTGGTCTGGCATGAAAGCCTGTCCCCCGTGGCTTTATCACATTAGAGTGTGGCCCAAGGCCTCTCTGGAAGCTGAGACCTCACCGTGACTAGCAGACTGGAAGATCGCACCAGAGGGGTGGCTAGCCCTCTCTGTAAGTACAGTCTGTCAATACTTGGAAGACACGAGGCTGGACCGTCTCTGGCTCTGTTTGCCAAGGCCCCTGGCAGTCCCCCCTGGGCCCCAGCCTCTGTCTGCAGCACGGGGGTCAGGGGACACCCGCCCCTCTTGAGGTTGACCTGAGGGTACTGGTGCCACCCCGACTCTGCCTCGTATCCCAGTGGAAATGCTTTCTTTTCCACTTTTGGGAACTGTTCGCTGGAGTGTGTTTTTCTTTCTGGAACCCCGGGCATCCTCTCTCCACTATTTGAAAGGGTAGAGACCTAATTGTTTGGAGGGTTGAACCTTCAGGTCATCACAGTTGATCACCACGCCCTGGTGTTTCCTGCCAGCTTCTGTAAAAGCTTTTTTTCTGAAAGCGCAAACCTGATTGAGACTGCTGGCCCACATTTTGCAGTTTCCTACCCCTCCTCCTGGCATTCAGGGCCCTCCATAACCCAGCCCCAGTTTCCTTTTCTAGCCACTCCCCATCTCCTCTTCCTCAGTAGCGCCGGGCTCGGGACAACTCACAGTCTTTCGTTTTACCTCACAATCCTTCAAGCTTTTCCTCTGTCCACGACTTGGCTCTGTTGCCCTTTATCCTGGGGCCCTGTCTTCACCCGTCTGAATCTTCCTTATTTCCTTGAGTATATTCTACCCTGGGCCCCCCATTCATTGTCTGTGATGCCAGGCAGGTCCCTCGGCTTCTGTGGCCCTTGAGGGGCCTCTCTGCACTAGGACTTGAGATCCTCTGAAAAGCCACCTTCTCCCTAAGGTTTTTCGAAATCCCTGGGACTGCCTTTGCTTTCTGCCTCTTCCAAGCTGCCACTGTCTGTACCACTTTAGAACTGGGTTGGTCCCAGCGGAGGCTCTGAGGCTGCCAGTCACCCTTGCCTGTCTGTGTCATGGGGACAAGGAATGACATGCAGCCAACACCCAGGACAGTGCCGGGCACAGGCAGGTGTTCAGTAACTCGTAACTGTTATTCGCTCAGCACTTAGGGATGCTGGTGTCCCGATTCTCCTGCTAAACCACAGCTCCTCTGGGGGTGGGGGGAGCCTTGTCTCCACATGAGTGCTCAGCATTGGCCTGGGGTCCGCCTTAGCACCCAGTACGGGCTCAGTGATGTTTGAGAAAGAAAAGCAGGCAGGCTCCCTGATTGCCTGTGAATGTGGGTCTCCGTTGACATGGAAGCAGAGAGCTGTCTTCCTGAGAAAGTTGCTGCACTAAACGGATGCTCGTTGATGCACTGCCTTGAGCCTGGGAGCAGCCTGGATCCTGGAGCGGCAAGTTCGCCTCAGTGAGTCTCTGCAGGGGATGGCGACAGAACTCAGGCCTGCAGCCGCTCGGAGGCCTGTGCACGCGAAGGCAGTCACTGGAAGAGTGCAGAGTGATGGGCAGGGCGGAAGGGCCTGGCCATAATTGCAAGCAGCTCCCGAGAGCTCTGTGAAGAGGCCCATGTGGCCTTTTAAATCGTGAGTGAAGCACATTCGGTGTCATCAGGGGTGTGGGCTCGTCTCCCCCAGGGACCACAGAACAGGGCCCTCCAGGGGAGACCCCGTCCTGTACAGATGTCCAAGGGCAGGGATCAGACCGGGCTCCCTGAGTCAGACCTGGGCCTTCCCCTCGCCCTTGGGCTGAGCGTGAAAGAGCAAGCGGTGCAGGTTCCACCGGGCAGTGACAGGCCTGCACGGCTCCCGCCGACGTAACCATTGTTCTTGTTCCACACCCTTGTCCACAGAGCTCACCCTCTTTTTCTAGGGTGTTTCTATGCACGTCTGGAAAAGAGATGGTAAGAGAACTCCAATTAGTCAGTCTCGTGGCTTCTAGACAGCTCCGGAAACCAGACTAGATGGAGGAGGGGGTGGGGCCTCTGCCTGTGTTGTGTTGGGTTTGTGTCCAGGCTCCGTCTCCAAGCTGCCCTACCCTTGCTGCCCGGCGGGGTCCGCCCCGAGGACCCCTGCTGCCCCATGCTGCCACCTCAGCCTCCGGGGGCCCCCTGCATTCAGGCATTCATTAGGAGGAGGGTCTTTCTCCAGCAGATGTTTTAACAGTTTAGATGAGGAGAGCGTCCCCTGCCTTCCCTTTGATGTGGTGCCCGGAACTTGGCGGGATTTCGGCTGTGTCTAATTAGGAACAGCTGCCCGCCCCTCCTGTGGAACTCCTCACTTGGGCTGTGGTGCCGGGTGTGCTTTTTAACACCTCAGGCCTGACTGAAGTAGATGCCCCTGCCTCCAGAAGATTACAAACAAGACAGTCTGATAAAAGAGACATGAGGAAGCATCTGGGAAAGGTAGGAAGAAGAGCCCTGGTCTAAGAGTTAGAGGACCTGGGGCCTCGTCCTTCCCCAGGCCTCAGTTTCTCCATCTGTAAAATGTAGTCATTAGACTCCTGGGCACTGAACCCTCCCCTGTGTGTTTTGTGTTCCGCACAAGAGTTGATCTGGAGCAAAGCTCCCATGTGGAGGCGAGAGACTGCCAAAGCAGCAGCTGAAATCAGAAGTTGTGGATCCAGAAATGGAAGGTTCATAGATGGGTGGTGAAACCCTGTCATCTCCAGCGCAGGGTTGCCTGTTAGAGTTCATAAGCAGGCCTTCTGTGGCTCTGGGGGATGAAGGGTGATCTCAGAGGAGGAGGGCTCTTGGAATGGTATTCCAAGGATGCCCCAGTAGTGGTAACTGACATGAAGTCAACATTCCCGGAGTGCCTTCTGTGCACCAGGCGCAGTTCTAAACACTGAACGTACAAGAATTCGTTTGATCCTCATAACATCGTGGACACTGTTGTCTCTGCTCCAGAGATGAGGAAACTGGGGCAACATGCTCTGGGTCCCCCATTGGGGCCGGGATTCGGGCCCCAGCGGTCTGGCAGGATCAGTGTTTTCAGCCACCACACTGTGCTGTTGAACCTATCGCTTTCCTGGACCCAGGGCTTTGCCTCCCAGGTGGCGGGTGCGGGGCAGCACCAGTCAGTGGCGCTGCATTGTCCTAATAGTGCAGCCCTGGCCCACGGAGGCCTGAGGGCACAGCCAGGCAGGCCCACCACCGGCTGAGTAGAGGTTTCTTGGGCTGACAGGGGATGGCAGGGCCTGGGACTGGAAGCCTCCTTGACCACACATCTCTACTGAGCTCTGCCACCCTGTCATTTGGGATCTGGTGTGGATTCCCAGACAAACCAGCTGGGAAGATTAGAGGTGAGGGACCTGCAGGCTGGCATCTGTCATTTCCAGCTAGGCTCCTGCATGTCTGTGCCAGCCTCACCCCGCCCAGCTCCACCCTGCCTGGGGGTTCTCCAGCCTGCACCTCTCCTTAGACAGTCTTGGGGGTGCTGTCCCGTGGCATTCAAGGCCGTCCAGAACCACTTCCACCTGCCTCAGCATCCCCTCTCAATGGGCCCCCTGGACGGCCCACCTTCCCCACATACACCTCGTGCTTCCAGCCCCTGTGCCTCTGCTTCGATCCTTCCTTCATCAAACACCCAACTTCCCTGCCATACCACCGTGCCATGCCCTCATGTCTAAATTCTTTAAGGCCCTCCCAGATTTCCCTCAACTGAGTTGTAGAGTCACATCTGCTCCCTGTTGAGGACCCTAAGCCTCCTCTGTCTGTGTTGGGGGCTCTGGCCCTCTTTCCCCAAGGGCTCCCTGAAGACCAGGACTGTGTCTGCTTCATCTCCGTCTCCTCTCGTGCTGGGCATTCAGTAGATGCCTAGCGGGTGTGAGGACAGGTGGATGCTGGCGCTCCCAGAGAAGGCTGGGTGCACCAGCGAGTACATTGATTTCCTCGGCCTGTTTCCCAGAGGTGAGGCCAAGCCCTGCCCTCCTTTCTCTGTTCCTGAAAGGAAGGTAAAGAGGTAAAGAAGAGGTTTTTTTTTCTTCTAGTCTTTTTCATTAGATGTGTGTCCGCCTGCTTTCAGAATACTGACCTGAGGCTCTGCATAATAAAAAGAAATGTATATGATGAGGCTGTTATAATAGATATCAAGATCCACAATAGAAGGAAGGGCAAGTGAAAATGATTCTACCCAATATCTAAGCTAACCTAGCTATCGAGGTTAAGCATCAAAATTAACCCTGAGCTTCCTGACAGCCAAAGGAAATAAACAAAACAAAAACACACAAACAAAAAATTGTGAGGGGGAGGCACGGAGTTGGTGAACACCAGAGCAAAGCGTAGCTTGTTGCCAATGGACTTGGGGAACTCGAAACACTTAGAGCCACTCAGGAGGCCCCTGGTTTGCACCAAGCTCTGTCCTGGGCCCCTCACTCAGATGATCCCCTCGGCTCTCCTTGCCTCTCAGGGCCACGGCCCTTGGTCAGTACACCAGCCTCACCCTCCTGGCTCTGTGCCCTTGGTGAATACGCCCAGGGCCCCTTCCAGTTCCAACATTCTCCGATTCTAAAACAAAGTGCTCTCCTTTTTTTTTTTCCTCCATATATAGTTCTACTTGAAAACCTTTCTACTTCAGAAGCCGACAGAAATCCCTACCCTGTCAATTTAATGTTCCTGCTCCCTGCCTAAGAGGCGTAACATCACAGCCTGCCACCCAATATTAAAGGTCATTTTCCATGAATTTATAGATGGTGATGTCGAGATAACTTGTGACTTAAAACATACAGTTACTAGCTCCCCTATTAGGTCAGTCTCTGGACCGTCCCAGATCGGTTTGGGTAATAAGGAGGACGGACCGTCCCAGATCGGTTTAGGTAATAAGGAGGACGGACCTGGTCATTAGGCAGGGGACAGTGATGTCTGGTGAGCTGTCCTGGCGCAACTGCCCTTGACTTCCTGGGGCTCTTGGCAAACGTCTCCTGGGAGAGATGTTCCCTTAAATGGGTGTTTTCTCAGGCAAAGGCAGCTGCTTCCGAAACACGCAGCTCCTATAAGCCCAACTTAACATCGTATTTACTTTCATGTGATCCACTCTTAACTACATTTTTTCTTTACTAACATACTTATTCATTATTTAAAACAACTTTGAAAAATTACTATGCAATAATTCCTCCCTCTATACACAGTAGCTGTTTATCTTCCTGTATCAGGTTTTCTGTCCTTTATTCACGTGTATCTGTACTTACAACATCGCTGTCATCAGAGTTTAGATATTATGGGCAAAGTGTGTGATGACGGTGTTCAGCAATTCCTAAGCAGGGAGTAGAATTCCTCTGGGGCATTGTTCACATTGCCCAGGACTTGTTTAGAAAGCCCACATTATATGGTTTGCTCAACACATAAACAGTCTTGTATTTCACTTTTTAACTTAGCATAATTTCATGCACGCTATTCCATGTAGCTACATAATCTTCAGATTTATCATTTTAATGGCTGTTTAATATTCCATCCAGTTAGCATGCCGTAATTTACTTAACTGCTCCCTATTGTTGAGGCCTTAATGAAAATTTGAATTCACCATGTAATCGGGGGGAAGCTTGTTTTAATGATTACCATCATAACATCCCCTACCCTAACTGCATGCCATTACTAACCCAGCTTTGGTAAGGTGCAGATGCTTTGGGGACAATAAATCCTGTCTGAGAGGTGTATGCCCAAGTCCCTCTGATTTAATAGCTAATCTGTTCCCTGCACATGTTTTCCTTTTAAGCTAGTGTTTGTGTAGACTATCCATCTCTTCTGAATATTGTGTAATACTGGGCTATATGCATTTTTCATATTGTTCCAGGTACCTTATCACTGAAGTCAGGGACTTTCATACATTGGAATTTGGGGGTAAAGAGGGGTTTCTGGCTGTCAGTTGTATTCATTTATCCCACCCACATTCATGGAATATCTGTTTGCATCTGGGCTCTGTGTGAGAGGGAGAGAGAAAGCAAGGATGTTCATGATTATTGGGGGCCCACAGAAGTGCATCCACGAGTTGCTTTGTGGCCCAGGATTAAATGACGATTTGCATGCAAAGTGCCTGTCAACTGCATTCCCAATGTCCCTATCCCTTGGAATTCTCCAAAGGCAGGAAGCTAGACTGCACTCCTTAGAACCAGGGGCGGCAGTGGGTGCAGATGATGATGACCCCACAAAGCAAGCACCTTGGTAGATTTCGTAATTTACAGAGTTGTCTCCAGTACTTTACAGTTGGTCTTCGCCTTAAAATGACCAAGTCCTGCCTTTTATAGCTCTTCTCTTCTCCTCTTACTCCCCCATAAAAAGGAAAGCATCATCCTCAAAACTAATAAATCATCCCAGTTTACTCATGGGACCCAATAAAGCCGTGTTTTGCCAAAGTAAGGGACATCTTCTCAGAGGAGACATGATTTTAGGCAGCCTGAGAACCACATAGTGAGGTTTTTCCCTTTTCATTTACTTTCTTTCTAAAAAGAGAAGGTTATTCTTGTTTGCCAAAGAAAGTATCTTGGTTTGCTGCTTAGACCTCCCGCCTGCCCCCACCAGCTCTCCAGTACTTGCCATCTTCCTTTTCAGCAGAGAGAAAGTGAGCCTTGGGCTTGCCTCCTGGCAGTGGCACCCACCTAGTTGGTTTTGTTCTTGTTCATTCTTTTTATGTTTATCATCTGTTTTTGGTAAGGATAATGGCTTATGGGATGGTGATTAAAAGTTTCCTTTTTAAGTGAATTTATTTACTGTAAAAAATGAGGCAACATCAATAACAATGGTAAATGATAAGCCAGGTGGTACTTGAAAACAGCAAAATCATGAAGTCGGTATGTAACTCAGTGAAGTTTGGGAGATACTACCACAGCACTATTTAATGTCATCACTAAAGGTCACTACCCAGCATTGGTTAGTTTGTGTTGTATCAGGGCCTGTGCGCAGAGGTGGATTTTTTGTCGACCCTATGAGCTGGCCTTGGATCATGAAGCCCAGCCTAAAAGAATGCTCTTTCTCAGAAAGGCTGACGTCATTCATGTGTTTTGTCAACTGCTCTTCAAGGCACATGGCTCCTGTGGGTTTCTACTATATCTTTATGGCACTGGACCTCTGATTTGGAGAATGCCTCGAGATTCCACTTAAATAGCTCACTCTCACCACTCTCAGTGCTTTTTTATCAAGCCCCACCACCCCTCTCCCACCTCCTTGGACCTGGTGCTCCAGCAAAAGTAGACAGTGAATAGACACACGGTGGAATATTATTCAGCCTTAAAAAGAAATGAACTTCTGACACACGCTATAACATGGAAGAACCTTAAAAACATTATGCTAAGTGAAATAAGACTGTCACAGAAGGCCAAATACCATATGATTCCACTTATATGAGGTACCTAGGTAGTCAAATTCATAGAGACAGAAAGTGGAAGGGTGGTTGCCAGGGGCTGGGGGAGGGGAAATGGGGAGTTAGTGGGGGACAGTTTCAGTTTAGGATGAAGATAAAGTTCGTGAGATGGATGGCGGTGATGGTTGCACAACAGTGTGCATATACTTAATGCCACTGACTTGTGCACTTAAATATGGTATAATGGCAAATGTTATATACATTTTACAAATAAAACAAGAAAGTGGGCAGTGAGCACGTTCTCTCCAGCTGCACTGCCTTGGCTTGCCCTGGTCCTACCACAGGGAATCCTGTCCCTCTCCTGTTTCCACTTGTCAGAGCTGTCAGTTCAAATGTCATCTCTCCTCCTGTCTCATCCCTCCCAGGCCCTGCAGCAGCCCCTTTGCTGCAGAGTATTATGGTGATTTAGGTGCCCGTTGTATCTCTTCTGGAAACAGTGGGCTTGCCGAGAGCAGCCTCAACAGCGAACCCCCTCCTTTCCCCCTGTCCTCACGTTGGCCCTGCACACAGTGGGTGTTTATGATCAAAGCAAGAAAAGTGCCCCTGTGTGAGGAGGAAGCACCTGATCGTAGCATCATCCTGGAATCCATCATTCAGCCACTGCTGGCCTCTCAGGAATAAGCAGCAGCTGAAAGGAACATGCCCTGTCTGGGGCCTCATCTAGATGGGCGGTCGCCCCTCAGCCCACACTGGAGCCAGGCCTTGGCATCCTCTCCAGAAGATTAAGAGCTTTCCTTCCTTATTCAGAAGTGAAACTGGACATCTGCTCTCAAGTTTCTTGGCTGTATTCAGTGTGTTAGAAGATAGGCAGGCCCTGGGGGAGGTAGAAATGCAGGAAAAGGGTCATTCCTGGGGCTTTGTAGGGGAAAAATCAGTGACCCTGCGTTCCCTGGGGGTGGTTCTTGGCTTCGTAGGTCTTTAAAATGAATATGTGAGCTGGGTGGAAACTTGAGGGTCATTTGGCCCAATCTTCTCGTTTTATAGCTAGGGAGTGACAAGTCCAGAGACCAGGGAGTTGCCCTAGTGGGAAGACCACCCCCGCCTCCATAAGCGATGGGGCTGAGAGCTCTGCCTGTCCCGGGCTGGTGTCAGAACACACCCGGAACATCACGCTCACTTCTGCGCCGTGCCCTTGAAGACTGCAGGCGGTGGCAGGGAGGCTTCTTGTTCTATTGTTTGGTCCAGAGCCTGAGATCTCTGTGAGGAAGCCTTGAGCAGTGAGAGCAGAGACCCCGCCCTCGAGGGGTGGGACAGAAGGTAAATACAGCCTCCACCTCCCTGGCTGGTGGCTCTGAATTCCTTTGGCGTCACCTGGTGGGTCCCAGGTGAGGAAGCACGTGCTGTGCATGCTTTACATCTCTGCTTCCTTCCTTTTTGACTGCAGAATTTCAGAGGCAGGAAAGCGTCCGGTCCCAGCACAAAGGCATCCAATTATACGATACCCCTTACGAACCCGAGGGCCCAAGCATGGACTCCGACTCAGAGAGCACGGTCAGCCCCCAACTGCGGGAGAGCAAGCTGCCCCAGGATGACGACAGGCCCGCTGATGAATACGACCAGCCATGGGAATGGAACCGGGTCACCATCCCAGCTCTGGCAGGTAAGGAGCCAGTGGCCCTGCCCAGAGGCGGCCGCTGACCCACATGGCACTCACCTTTGTAAAGGGAGTAAGTGCACGGGTCCCTGCCTGCTCAGGTAAACCACAGGGTTTCTAGTACAGCTGGGCCCTTCAAGGATGAGGAGGGTCCTGGCGGAAGTCCCTTAGGCCAGGCCTAGGGGAACTCCTGGGTCTGGCCTCCAGGGTCTCCGTTCCAGTCCCTCCCCCCATCCCCAGAGACAGCCCAGATGATCTCATTGCCTGACTCTGTCTTGGTCCTGTTGGTAATGCTCTAGTTCACTGAAGCCAAGATTTCAGATTTCAGAAGGAAATCTTAGAAGCTAGAAGAAAATCAATCTGCAGAGTGGCTCCTATTGGGCCTTGTGGAGCCCAGTGGCTCCGTCCTGTCATACAGCTGCTACAGGCCTGCATGCATCCAGGGCTGCTGCGTTTCCTGTCCCAGCTTCAGCACGAGCCCATCCACAGAGCACAGGCCGTGGCCACATCCTGACCTCAGGAGTTGACCCCACCCCTGGCCTAGAGCCCCTTGAATGACTCAGGTGCCTCTCCTCTCCCACAGCCGTATGGAGAGCAGTCTGCCACATGTGTCACCTGTCCTAAGCTATGTACACACCCTTTGATCCTAACCCCAGTCCTTAGGATCCAGGCTGAGGTTATGATCTAAAGCACATGAAAGGCATGATGATCATGAGAGATGGAGAATGACCTGAATGTCCAGCAATGGGGGTCGGTTAAATGGAATATTGTGCAGCCACTACAAAGTGATGTTGACACAGAGTTTATAACAACCTAGGGAAATGCTTATGTTTAATGTTAAGAGGGGAAAAGTCAGATGCAAAAACACTTTTATGCTTCTAAGAGTTGAGGCATATAAACAGACATCGAGTGAGTAATTTAATTCTTACCACATTGAAGGTCAGAAAGGGAGTTTTTTTTTTTTATTTAAGATTCATTTTGCCTTGAATCTCCCATTTTCATGCACAACTAGACCCTCCCTCCCTTCCTAGCCCCCCAAAGTGAGGCCTCTGCCCTCCACTCATCTTGATCCCCTCGCTCGAAGTTCTGACTGTTCTAGCACAGACTACTCACAGTCCCCTGGATGTAGCACGCTGTGCAGTCCCATGCCTTCTGTCTAAGTGGCCTTCCCTGCTGTGTCCTATCTAGAAAAGTCCTGTGCCTCCTTCGCCATCCCTGTGAGCCCTCCTGGTACGCAGCCACATGTCCCACGGGCTTCCTTGCTGCCTCTCTGAGCCTGTTGAGCTTCCTGCACGTGACTCTGGTGGGGCACTTCCCTCACCATATGGACTCAGTGCTGTAGGTGCTGGGCCCGCCTGCCAGGCCTTGATGCCAGTCAAGAGCCAGAGCCGAGAGTAGTCATGTGGCTGAGGTCCTTGGTCACCTCAGATCTCTCCCGTGCATTTCACAGCCTCCTCTGCCCTCGGCACAAGGGAATCCAAGGCCTGTCCACTGGCATGGCTGACAAGGCTGTGCTCCTCCCGGGTGTGGGAGGAACTAGAACGGAGCCGATGATGTCCCAGAGGTGGCTCTTCACAAACACCAGTTTGATTAAAGGGCTAAAGGGCTCATGTGACAACTGTCCTAGATACCAAGGGCCCATGGCAAGAGATGACATTCCAGGCGGTGTGGCGTCTCACCCTCTCCTGGACTGACCACCTTGCAGGTCATGTCCCCTTAGGTGCTCTAGTCTAGTCTGGTGCTTTGCTGCTCAAAATGTGGTCTCTGGACCAGCAGCATCACATCACCTGGAAACTGGTGAGATATGCAAGGTCTCAGGCCCCACCCCAGACCTGCAGAGTCAATCTGTTTTAAAAGACCCCCGGGTGATTCGCTGGCATGTTAAAGTGAAAAGCCCTTACCCTACAGGACATCATCTCTTCAGAAGCCTCTCAGACCAGAACTTGCCCACTTCTGCCCAAAGCTAGTTTTAAAACTACTGTACATTTAGTTTTTCACAAAGGATCACAAGGTCTTAGATAGAACTGTCTCCAGACAAGTTTCTGAGCCACAGGTATCCACTGTGGACTTGGTTATATGTTGCTGAGTTGCTATCACAAGTGTCATTATAGGTCAACTTCTTAGGCTGCGGATAGAAAGTAGACTCAGTCTCATGTCCCCACCTGTGTCTCATCAAGTCACTTACCTCATCAATTGTGTGTCTTGCTCTGGGGTGGATACCGATTGTGCTTTTCCCCAAGAAGCTTTTGGCTCGGTTCTGATTTCTGGGGCATAGAAGGAAGCTGTTTCACTTGGGCTGGAGGGATGCTGTGAGCACCAGCCTTTAGTCTTGACCAGATCCCTCCCCACATCTGTGGACAGAGCCTGTCAGGTGCGGCATTGCAGCCAAGGAGCACCCTCCTGTCTCCTAGCCCCAAAGTGCAGGTGGAACGAGGTGGATGGGCCACCTCTCAGGTAATAAGGACGAGTTGAAACAGTTCGATTAGGTTGCTAAAGTGCTGCCGTGGTCCCATCTGTAAACCCAGAAGGATGACTGCTCAGAAACAAAGGATAATGTTCCCATCTGAATCAGTAGTGTGTGTGGCACGCGCTTTAGCACATCATTGGCGGTGTCAGGGAGCAAGGCAGGGTGGGCTGGCCCTCGTCCTCCTTATCGCAATACCTGTTTGAAATGCCCCACACAGTTTCTCTGGGCCCTCGGGAGCTCTGTGATGGGCCCCGAGAGCCTGGGGTGCAGGATCTGTAGCCGTGGTAGAATCCACTGGGCAGTATCGTTAGCATCTCTTTCCATTCCTTGTTTTTTGTTTGGTTGGTTGGTTTTTTGCCGCACCGCGCAGCATGCAGGATCTTAGTTCCCCAACCATGGATCGAACCCGTGCCCTCTGCAGTGGAAGCGCAGAGTCTTAACCACTGGACTACCAAGGAAGTCCCTGCATCCCTTGTATTCTGATTCTGCCTTTTTAGCTTGCATGCGGTATCCTGGTCAGTGTTTTCAGATTTCCAAAGGTGTGTGGTGTGGGGACCCCCAAAGGGCAGAGGTAGGCCCACCAAGAAGGAGTCATAGGAATTTAGGGTCACAGTGAGTGGTAAGAATTTCAGGTACACCTGAAAGTGTATAATGAGCTTCCTCTCACCAAGATTTGCCCGCAGAAGCTTGAATGAGGCAGGACTGGTGTTGGGAGGGCTTTGCCCTGCAGTGGGAGGTTGGCCTGCAGCCCTCTCTGGGGCTGCTTCCAAGCTTCATTCCTTCAGGATCCCACATGCTGGTCAAAGGCCAGGAGAAGGGAAGGCCTTTGAACTACTCTGTGATTCAGTCTACGAAGCAGAAGTGCTTTCCGCCTTTCAGAGTGCTGTCCTGCACTGCATTCGTGAAATGAGGCTGTTCTCAAAGGGATGCTTTGGCATTCTCCGCAGAAGTAGGCCTTCTCGGCCAGTGCAGCCTTTCGGGAAGGCTTGATCATCCCTTCCCGGTTGTCGCGAAAACAGCTCTTGCAGGGTATGAGGTGGTCCTAGCTTCTTGGGAATGATAGTCTTCCCTTTTCTCAGAATTCTGTGGCCAGGTGAATGAGAGACACCGCAAGCTCCCCAGGAGCCCTCGGCTTCCCTTGCCTGCCCTCCCTCCAGGAGGCTGGTGGTGGCCTCAGCCAGAACCCCTGCCCACACCCATCCAACACCGGAGTCCCAAGCCACACACATGGCCTGAGCTGATCCCAGCCCCGGGACAGATGCCCAGTCAGTTTTACCACCAGCTGCAGCGAACAGAGCGGTGCGGTGGCTTCCATCAGGCTGACAGCCCCCTTGCCACCCAGCAGAAACACCTGCCTTCAGAGCTGGCTGGACGCAGTTCTCCACCCGCTCAGTTCTCCAGGGGGTGAGTTCTCCACTCACCGCCTCCTGGAGTCTTTACAGCCGGCAGGTCCAGCCCCCCCGTTGCAGCTCCCTGCTCAGCGTGGGGCAGGAGAAGCAGCCTGGGTGATTCCACGCTGTCTTGGGGGTGACGCAGCTTGTCTGACCAGCCCCTGGGCTTTGTGGCACGAATTGTGGGATGGACAAAGGAATTCTGCCCAGGAGGTGGCCACACAGGCAGGAGGCCGAGGAGCTGGGTGGATAACCTGGCAAAGCAGGCATGGATTTGGAGTCTTCAGATCTCTGAGGGGCCATTGGAAGGACAGGGACTGAACCTGTCCTGGGGCTTCTATTCCCTCACCTGGGAAATGTGTCTACTGCAGAGGGCCCTGGTGGGGCTTAAAAAAGGGCGCTGCGTTGGGGAAGTGCTGATATTTACAGAACACTTGTGCATGCATTATCTCATTTAATCCTCACAACCACCCTTAGTTTCCTCCTTTTACAGATAAGAAAACCGAGGTCCAAAGAGAAGAAATGATTGCCCAGGAGCCTATAGCTAGTCAGCTGCAGAGACAGGATTTGAACCTGGGAAGTCCCACTCCAGAGCCCAAGCCCTTACCCTGTCAATGTCTGGGCTCTCTGACACCATCCAAGATGCTGTATATAATGTGGCTGGAGCCCTCGCCCTCCCAGAGCCCACAGGAAATGTCACACGCCTTTCATCGCCCTTGCACCAATTTCTCCCTGCGTCTGCAGCTGGTAGGATACGTGCCTAGAGTGTATGTTCCCACTTGGAACAGTTCCAGCTGAGGATTCTGTGGGAGCCCAAGTTCTGGAGGTTCATGCCTGCATGGGGTGACCAGAGCCATCCCACGGGTTGGTCCTCTTTGCCATCCCTCAGCACAGGAAGGGGTCCCCACCCATGGCATCCCACTCCCCCTTGTCCAGCTAGGGAAACTGAGGCCCGGGGAAGGGATGGGGACTGCTGGAGACCTCATAGCAGTCATGCCGTACACGGAGGATGCATCAGCGTTTCCTTTTAATTCAATGGGTCAAGTTAAAAACTACATCCTTAATGATTTGCAGTTGCTTCTGTGAAGCGAGTGATCAGAGTGCCTGCTCAGGGTGCCAAGTGGCAGGAGAAACAAAAGTCACTTCATTTTCGATTCATTGTCTAGAGATTTGTCTACCTGGAAGCTACTTTTCAGGCAATGTCCTGGGTTCAGCCAGCGACAGGCCTGCCTCCCAGTGAAAATAGAAGACAGACCTGTGACTCAATGCTGAACATATTTATTTTGGGTACTTGTCTGGCTTCCGCGCTAGCTCCTTGGCCAGTTTCTCCGCCCTGGAAAGCTCAACACAGTGTCTTGGTGTCGGGAGCCATTGGAACAGTAACCGGAGTCAGACAATCCCAAGTTCACATGCCAGCTCCACCACTCACCCGCTGTGGGACCTCGGGCTCTTCAGTCTCCTGAGCTTTAGTCTTCCCATCTGTAAAACGGGGATAGTCACAATCCTTATCACACTGGATCTCTGTGTTGATCAAGGGAAAAAATTGGATGAAAAGACTTCGTAACCTCTAAAGGGTCACACATGAGAGAACGGTTGTTGGCACTCGGGGAAGGCTTGCTGTATTAAGTCAAATTTAATTGTATATATTAAAACAATACTGCATAAAGAGGTACTCGGGGGCACAGAGGGCCCATTTATGAAGTTCATTCCCAGTTATTCCTGGCAGCGAGAGGCATGGATAGTGCGGAAAGCAACACTTCTGTAGGAAGTACTCCATCTCGATTCCAGCAATAGTTCTCACCATGAACCACCTGGTTCTTCCATCCTTTATTCAGTCCCTCCCGAGGATTGGGCCACTGGTCCCCAGGTGTGAGAGGGTCTCTACTGCCTTTCTCCCCCACAGCTCTCCCTCCCCATTCTGGTTCTGACACGTTTGTTGATTGGTTGGTTTGCCCAGAGCGTGCAGCAGAATCACCTGGAAGAAGTATCAAACATTACAGGGTCCCACCCCTAGAGTTCCTGATTCAGTAGGTTCCAGGAATGAGGCATGAGAATTTGCATTTCCAGCAAGGTCCCACGTGTTGCTGATGCTGCTGATCTGGGGACCCCACTTTGAGAACCTGAAGTATACTCAGTACATACTATGTTTTAGGTGCTGGGGTCAGGGAGGAGTTAGGGAGGGGGTGTCACAGCTCTGCTCGGGTGGTGTCCATGCCACCTCCTCCAGGAAGCCTCCCCTGACATGACCAGTCCCTTCCCCACCCTCATCCCAGGTTGGGCTGGGCCCCCTCTGTGCTCCTACCACATCCCGTATGGGTGTGCATTGGTTTATTCTGGAACCGCCAGATACACACTTGTTACTGTCAGCATGGGGGTTGCTAATGCTGTGTTGGTCACCCCTTAGGCAGGCACCCTCTTGAGTTTTGACATTTTCCCAGCTCATCAAGTGAGGCTCAAAGGGCAGAGAAAGGGGAAAGTAAGGTCTCAGGTATGTCTGTTTCCTAAACAACTGTGAGTCATCTCTGAGCCAGTTCAGTTGGCTAATTTAAAATAATCCTATGAAGGTAAGGGGATGACGGAGGAGGGGCAGGCAATTAACAGCTAGTGAGCACCAGTTAGGAGGCTGGCACAGGTTAACCCTATGAAGTTCTGCAAGGTGGGTGTGGTTTCATTGTCATCACACAGATGACACTACTCAGGCTCAGAGAGGGTGAGCAGCTTGCCCACAGTCACACAGCTAATGAACTCAGCTCAGGCTCTCTCCACTGCTGTGTTGACATCGAGAGTGCGTAAAGGGCAGGTCTGAACATTCTCTTCAGCTGTGCTCGGGCAAGGTGGCTTGGGCTGTTCTGGAGGCAGAAGCAGTTGCTCCCACTTTGTGCTGAGCTTGTGACTTGTCACTGTCACCGTGAAACACAAATGCTCTGAAGGTGGTAGTGCTGACACTGAGTCCATCAGACCCTGCTCCAGGCTCACTGTTCCCACCAAGCCCATGACTCATCCTTGTGTACTCAGAATAAACAGGCTCGGACTCTGCAGAAGTTTCCATGGGGAATCTTAGACCTGCCACCATCACCTGGCACACCCAGCACATGCCACCTTCTCCTCACCATTGGCCCCACTGGGGCTCCGGCAGTGCTTCCTGCCCCCTGCTCAGGTTCCCAGAATGCCTTGGGCCTGGGAGGAAATTAACAATTGTGTTTGTACTCGGAGCTTTTTGCTATGTAATGAGTAACAGTTGTAATTAATGTTTAACACGTGTGAACAGCAGGTCTGCAGAGAGAAGGGGGCTTTAAACAGAGAACTGGGATCACTCGCTTCCTTTGGCTGAGGGACAGGTTTTTCCAGTTATTTTTTCTGTTTGACATATGAATGAATTCATTTAGTAACATAGAAAAAAAAAAGAAAAACACTGGTGCTTCATAGCTTTGGTTTGCCTGCTAATTATATTGATAGGAATGTTTTTGCTTCAAGTACGTTTGTCTCCTGTGTGGAAGAAACCCAAAGGTTTAGTAGAATATCTTTGCCCTTCTGCTTGGCAGGTCAGAGATCTTTGTGTGGTTAGAGATTTTTAAGCTCTGTGAGGTCAGAGACTCTGCCGGCCTTGTTCACACCTGGGTCCCCACGTAGATCAGTGCCTGGCACATAACGAACACACAGATATTTGTTAAATTATTGAATAAATCACGTCTCAGGAAAACCAACCCCAAGTTCTCTTCAGGACACAGAATACATAGGTATCATGCAGCCTGCTCACACAGAGGTGATACGTTTTCACATCATTCTTTCGTGCTGTATACCTATCTTCTCTCCAGATGAGGGTGAGGGACCTGCATGAAAAGGGGCGTTTGTGAGTGGCTGTTGTCTGCTGTGGTTGCAGCCCCTGGTCTGAACTCAAGGCCGAGAGTGTGTCCCTGGGTGTTTGAGGATTGACCCGTGCGTCCGGATGCCATGTTGTGAGTGAGGAGACTGGTGTGCCAGTAGGTGGCAAGCAAACCCTTGAGAGCCATGCACCTGCTTGTCCCCTCCTGTCATTCCTCCCTTCCCCCACCACCATCTGTGGAGGGGCAGCAGCAGAAACATATAAGCAGCTCGGCTGGGGCTTTGGGACTCCTGGAAGGGGAGACTCATTTCCACAAATGCCCAGCCTGCTCCCTGCAGGTCCTCAGAGGCTTGTGGATGGGGGAAGTCCCTTTCCCAGGCCCTAGGATTGATTCTAAGTGTCTGTGGGTGTCTGCAGGTTAAAGTGTCAGGAGACACACTACATCAGACCTGAGGGGACACCTGACACTGAGCCCAGCTCAGAACTAGGAGAGCTGGAGGGTCTGGATTTAAAGCCCTGTGCTGCCCCTTGCTAGCAGGATGACCTGGGGCAAATTGCCTGTTTCCTCATCTATAAAACCAGGTGGTAATTGGTGCCAGGAGTCAGGGGCACAGTCAGTGCTCAGTGCAGGCTGGCTTTTGATATCATTATCATTACTATTGTTGTTTTTGAGAACCTGTTGCACTGTAGACAGGATTTGCGCAGAACTTGTTAGAGGCTCCTGGGATTCAGAAGACGTGGGTTCAAGTCCAGATTCAAATCTGGCTGTTGACATGGGGCAAGTCAGTCCCTTTTGCAGCTCTTGTTCCTCATTTATAAAATGAGTTATGATGGTGGAGGTGGCTTGCTTCATCAGCTGTAAAGTCCTCTGCGTTTGGGTCATTTCATCATTTTCATCAGGATTTGTCCCTACTTTTCCTGCAGCCAAGCAGCAGCCCTTGGGGCAGGGTCTTTGCACCAGGCAGCGGTGTCCATGCTTCCTTTTTGGGGTGCAGAATAGGAGGATGCAGACACGCCCCTCATGCCAGGCCCTCCTTCCCCAGTCCAGGCTTGGGTGTACATGCATGGACAGCGTTCCTGGAAACCAGATGGGATTCCTGGAGCCCAAGTGGGTTTCCCCACGCCCCGCTTCTCGGGGAGTCACCACTGCCCCCTCTCATAATGAGAACCTCTGTTCTCAGGCACTGCCCACGAGACGTGGCAGCTTGGTGCCCTGGGGCCTGCAGGTGTCTGCAAGGAGAACACAGAGGCCTGTCATAGGTGATCCTGGAAAAGCAAACCAAAACATTTGCTAGGCTGCCCATCACCTTACAGCCTACCTGGAGGCACAGCCTTCACTAACTGGGCAGAGGGGAGAGTGAGGCCTGCTCTTGAACTGCAGGGGAGAAGAGGGCTTCACCTCTCTGGGCCTTAGTTTCTCCAGCTGTAAAATGGGAATTCTAATACTTGTCTTACTATGAGGAGCAGGCGAGACGAGGCAGAACATATGTTTAGAAAGTTGAAGCAACAGAGGACCGTTGTCATAGGAACAGAGTTTTAGTCAAGTGCAAGTGTTTGCTCATCGTTGTGAAAGCTTGTGGTATTTCCATACACTCTGGGTCATGGGGGCCCCCCACCTGCCCAAACCAACGCGCAGTCT
This sequence comes from Grampus griseus, assembly GCF_964374135.1. Taxonomy (NCBI): domain Eukaryota; kingdom Metazoa; phylum Chordata; class Mammalia; order Artiodactyla; family Delphinidae; genus Grampus; species Grampus griseus. The sequence continues at coordinate 34,716,138 of NC_139000.1, forward strand.
CCCTCCTTGCCCCCTCTTGGGGGCTTATGACTGCCTGGGCTGCAGCCCCTTCCATGCCTCTGCACCCCTGCCCTCCCCACTCCCCGCCTGTCCCCCCACTACAAACCCACCCGGCCATCAGCAGTGTGGAGGAATCAGTGCCCAGGACTGTGCGGAAGGGATGCCTTGGGCACCTTCATTCTGTTCTCTGTGCCCTTGTGTTTTCAGAGTCATAGGACATCCATGAACAAACACCAGGCCTGGAACACTGTGCAGGCCCCTCCTGTCAGCCCCGTATTCACTCCCACCTCATCCACACGGGGCCTAAAGAAGCCTCTTTAGCACCTGAGAGCTCCATGCACAGGGTTTTGTTTTCAGTTCTCTAATCCTTGTTGCCTTATGCTTAAAGGACTCTGTCCTGTACTAGAGAACTGGGAGGGCCGGAGACTCCAGGCCAGCCAGAAAGAAGCAGCCACTGAACCTGGAGCACATCGCAGGCCTCACCTGGGACCCAAGACCCTGGGCCCCCTTTGCTCCCTTCCGGTTCCCTGTGAATGACCCCTGTCCTTAGGGGCCACCATCCACACTCGTGGTCCGCCCAGAGGGCTGGGGGATGTTTGGCAGACTGTCGACTCTTCTCTCCCTGCCCGTCCCCAGAGAAAGGCACTTCTAGAGGCTTTCCAGGGTTTCCAGGAGGCTGCCCAGTGTTTCCATCCCAAAGCAGAGGGACAGGGACTGGGGTCTGGGGCTCGCTGCCTGGGGTGACAGCCTGCTTCTATCTGCTGGGGCAGGCTATTCGCCCGCACCAGGCCCTGTTAATAAAAATGTGGGTGAAGTTGCACCAACCTCCTCAGTTCGTTGTGAGGGTCAGAAGAGAATGTCACGTCGGATCCTCACGTATGCTTGCCCATGCACAGGAAGCACTCAGTAAAGGTCAAGCCATTTTTCAAAACTATTTTAAAATAATTTGAGGTGGGGAGTCCAGCTCCTAAGTTTCCTTTCTTGATTGATGAATGGGTTTTTTTGGTCCTGCTGACCATAAATCTGGATGGGGATTCATTCACTCAACAGATTCTAAGCATCTACTATATATCAGGCACTGTTCTAGGCATTGGGAATTTGCCTTTGAATAAAACAGAATATGTCCTGTCCTCTTGGAGCTTCCAACTTCGGAATTCCAGCACAGGTTGGAGAAGATGGTTTCTGATACAAGGTACTTTATCTTCTTGAGTACATGAAAAGGAGCTGCTCTGAGCATGGATGTGACCATGGGGAGAAGGGACCACCACATACAGGGGGCCTGCCTGGACTTTGGTACATCATCTGTTACTAACCACCTCCACAATCCTTTATGGTATAGGTGTTGTCAGCCCTGTTTTACAGAAGAGGCAGCTAAGGCTCAGAGAGGTTTAGAGTCTTGCCCAAAGTCACACAATAGTGGCAGAGGCAAGGTTCAAACCCGGATCTTCCTAACTCCAGAGTCCACGTCCTTTCCATGATGCTGAGCCGCTGCAATTCCTCTGTTCTCTGGCCTTGTTGCAGCCCATGGGCTGTGTGTCGGGCATGGGGAAGTTCAGAAGAGGCTGAGGCACGAGGCCCCATCTCCATCCCGTTCTGAGAAGACACCTACATAATGCACTGTAATACAGACTGGCGCGGGGTCAGACAGTGGCACAGACCGGGGAGGCGGGGTTCAGAAGAGGAGAAAGGAATTCCACCTGGGGGGGTGTCTAGGATAAAACTTCCCCCCAGGAGTTATCATTAAAGCTGAACTGAAGAATGGCTAGGACTTTTTCACCAGAGATAGTGAAGAAAGGGATTCTATCGGACAGGCACAGCATAGCAAAGTCCTAGAGGCAGGAAGGCAGATGATGGATTTGGGACCAGCCATTCTTTGTGACTGGAGCCTAGGGGTGAGTGTGGAACCCGGAGGGGTTTTTTTAGGGGAAGATGCATCCAGAAGGTCAGGTTGTCACCAAGTCACAGAGGACCTCAAGCATCAGAGTGAGTTCTCCGTCCCAGGGAAGTAGGAGCCAGCAAGAGCTTCTGAGCCCAGAGAGCTGTGCTTGAGAGGCCCTTTGGCATTTTGGAACCTGATCTCTCTGGCCAGCCCTGAATGATAAACAGGAAGGAGCCAGATCCTGAAGGAACACATTTACTTCATCTAAGCAAACATTCACTAAACACCATCTCTATGCCCAGCACTACAGTCAGTTTAGGGACAGACGAGATTGGAGAGGAAAAAGAGGCCTAAATCCCAGGCGCTGCCCCCGCAGAACACCCGGGCTGGCTGGGGGCCCACTGAGCTACAGGAGAAGGGCCAAGTGCCACGAGCCGCCCAGGAGGAAGGTAGCTCTCGGCAGGTGGGATCAGGGGAGGCTTTGTGGGAGGGGGACTTTTGTGCCAGACCTTTGAAGCTTCTAGACTTCATACAGGTGGTGGTCGTTTCAAAGACTAAATGAGTGAGGCACAGCTCCTGCCCGGCCAGCCCCGCTCCTTAGCTCTGAGACTCTGGCGGAATTCTTCCTCCCCTCCTCTGGGCCCCCACTCCCTTGCCCACAGGGTGGCAGGGTTGTTGTGAGGGTTAGAGCTCGCATGGGCACCTGGAAATGCCGTCTTCTGTCATTGACAGTGACCCAGCTTCAAGGCTGATTGGTATAAAATCTACCATACATGTAGGAAGGGGACCACCAGCGGCAGAGGCTAATCTGCAGGGAGGAAGGGCCTCCCGGAAGATCTGAGCTGGGTCTTAAAGAATGAGACGTGTCATTAGACCAGAGCTTTTGGAAGGACATTTGGGATATCACGAAGGGCCACCTCACCCTCTCGGGAGACAGGCTGCTAGAGCTGTCAACCGGGCCACTTCTCCCACTGCCACCAGGGTACTGGTCCCCATCATCACACCAAAGGCAAAAGGGCTCCAGAGTCCTGGCCCTGCCCGTCTGAGTCTCCCCTCCCTCCCTCAAAACTCAGACTTCTGTTTGTAATTGCCTATAGGTGGAATTAATTAGTTACTGTCATTCTAACAACTCACAAGGGTGGCATATTTTTTCTCTAAATGCAGATATTCTTTTGAGGGCTGTGTCTTCCTTTACCTTTTGCAGAAAATCACTAACTTAAAAGAATTGCCTTTTTAAATTGCAGATTAAAGGGAAGCTTAATTAGAAGGAATGAAAGCAGTTGTGTTTGGAGCTTTTGTTCTTAACTTTTTTTTTTCTTGTGCTGCTGAATCACTTGGAGTTTGTATATTTTTACTTTAGGTGGAATGATTTGCCTAATTAAGCCTGTCATTCATCACCACCTGTTCCCTCTAAAATGTATGGCTATATTATTAAGCTTGCAAGCGGATGTATGAATTAATTCAGTGGGGATTTACAGTGTTGACTGGGACGTTATTAGGTTTTATCCAATTTATCTGGTATGAAAACCGATATTTTTCCCCAGTACAGTGAAACAGCAGCTCATTAAGTTTCTTCATTCAGTCATTCTTTGAGCACCTGTTATGTTGTGGGCATGCTCTAGGGATGGGAGGTAGGGGCAAGTATGGTGTAGCCCCTGCCCTTGAGGGGCTCATGAGGAGCCAAACAAGGAAACTGGCAATTAGGGTACCATAGGCTGAGATCAAGGGGAGTCTGGGAAGGAGGTGAGGCCAGGGAAGGCTTCCTGGAAGAGGTGACCCCTGAAGAGCAAGTGGAGTCAGTCAGGTGGACAGTGGGGAGGGGAGGATGTCCTGGTAATACAGGCAGAGAGCATGGCCTGGAAAGGGACCTGGTGAGACCTGAGACCAGGCAGGTTGCCAGGTCGTTGGTCGTGAGAGCTTCAGTTCCTTCCATGATCGGTGTTCCATGCTCCATGCCTCTCTTTTCACCTTCTGTGCCAGGAGGTGTGTCGTGGGATTGTATACTGGGAGAGAGCCCCCAATTCTGATTTTAGCCGGTGGAACACCCAGGTTGTCAGAGGTGAAAGTGCCTTACAGTTCATCTGGTTTCTCCCTCTCCTCTGCCTGTGGCAAAACTAAGCCTAGAACCTCATCTCCCGCCTAGCCCCTTCCCCAACCCCCACTCCTCTGCCCACTCCAGCACTGTTCACCCCCAGGGGCCAGAGGCCTGCCGAACTGCCTCCTCTCCACTCCCGACATCAGAAAGTTAGCGGAGGGGAGGCTTCGTGGGAAAGTACACACTGGCCCTGACCCCCTCCCCTGCTGTGCCCCGATCTCCATCTCGGTGTGGCATCACACAGGAGTCTTCTCTGACTTGCCCCACACGTAATCAAGTCCTGTTGGAGTCGCCTCCCACATCCCTCTCATCACTGAGGGATTCAGCCTTCCCTAACTGGTCTCTCTGCCTCCAGGGTTGCCCCCAAACCCACCCTCCTTCAGCAGTCGGAGAGGTCTCTAAAGCCCAATCTGAAGAATGGCATTCCTTCATTCAACCCATCGTAGGATCAAGTCTCAGCTCTTTAGAAGGGTGACCAGGCCCTCACCTGTCTACCCGATCGCAGTGCTCACCGCTGCCCACGGTCACCCGTCCAGGACTCTGCAAGTTAGGGGGCTCAGGTCAGAATCTGCTTCACCTCTTCCTCACGCCCCCTCCCAGAACATACGCCCCATTTGACTGGTTGCCATGAGGGCTGGTGTGGTTCAGTGGCAGCCCTGGTGGGGGAGCTGGGCTGCTGGGAAGCCAGGGAAGGGCCCGCGGTGACATGTGTGCCAGGGCCCCGGCTCTGAGCTTCACCCCCATCACCACTGTGAAAGCCCAGCTCATCAGCCAAATGGAGGAGGCCTTTCTCAGACACACAAGCCCAGGACGTATTCCCTGCAAGGGTCTTGAGGTCATTGCCATCTTGCTGTCTGTCCCTGTGGTTGGACACAGGACAGAACCGTAGCTGGAGACGAGGGCAGGAGCCCCCAGCCAGTCCTCGCTCTGCCCCTACTCCACACTGCCAGTCCTGGCATCACAGGCTGTGGGCGTCTGGAGGTTGGAGCTTGGCCTCCATCCTGCCTTCTCACGGAGCTTAGAGTTTTCTGTGAGTCTTCTTCACCTGGACGATGCCAGCCCCATCCTCCAGCACTCAGGCCAAAAGCCTGTAAGTGACCCTGATCTTCTGTCTCACTCTCACTCCAGCCTGAAGACACAGACCAGTCCTGTGCCTCTGCCGGAATCTGGTTTCTCACGGTCACTTCCACCCACCTCTCCCATGCCAGCCCATCCTGCAGGAGCTTCCCCTCTGCTCGGCCTTGCTCCCCTTCCATCTTGGTCTCTCTTTTTTTTTAATTCACAATTTTTTTCTTAAGTAGGTTCACAGCAAAATTTGAGATGAAAGTACGGAGAGTTCCCATATACCCGCGTCCTCTATCCCTTGTCAGTCCAGCAATCCTGTTAAAAAGTGCCAGGTTGGGCTTCCCTGGTGGCACAGTGGTTGAGAGTCCGCCTGCCGGTGCAGGGGACACGGGTTCATGCCCCGGTCCGGGAAGATCCCACATGCCGCAGAGCGGCTGGGCCTGTGAGCCATGGCCGCTGAGCCTGCGCGTCCGGAGCCTGTGCTCCGCAACGGGAGAGGCCACAACAGTGAGAGGCCCGCGTACCGAAAAAAAAAAAAAAAGTGCCAGGTCAAAAGGCTTCCCCGCCATCAGAACATCAGAATGGCTCTTCATTTCTCTCAAACCGAAGTTCTTCCCAAGGCCTCCAGAGCCCCACGACCTGGCCCTGCTCCCTCCCACTCCCCTCAGCCTCAAACTCCGCCCCCCCCCAATCCCTCCAGTTGCCCTGGGCTGTGTTTTCTCTGTCACCCTTGGCCTGTTCCTAAATTCAAGGCCCTTGAATTTTCTCTTCCTTCTCCCTGGGATGTCCTTCCCCCGGATGTCCACGTGGCTCGGCCCTCCTTTCCTCCAGTCATTTATTCAGATGCCATCCTTCAAGAGGCCTGCCCTGTCCTGCTTTTGTTTTCTCCGGAGCACTTAGCACCAGCGGGTGTGCTGTGGATCTGACTCATTTCACTTGTCGTCTGTCTCTCCTCACTCGGACCCTGAGCTCCAGAGACAGGGATTTCTGTTTTGCTCACTGCTGTTTCCCCAACCCTGAACTGTGCCTTGCACATGTGAATGAGAGTCTAGGGTGGACAGCCTGCTGGACCCCACTGCAGTCATGACAGTGACCATATATACATGCGTCCAACCTGTTCAGGGCCTTCCATTGGCAGGTACCTCCTCGCCCCTTCCCTCTGTTTTCTGTAGTGATTAACAGAGAAGAGTGTCTTGGAGGGATGGAAATGTTTCACAGTCCTGATGCGTGATCTTGCTCCGCGCCTGAGACACGCAACAGGTTCATTCACCTCCGTCCCCGTGGACAGGACCACTGTCAGGGCAGGGGTTTCCCAGCACCTTCTGTGAATGTGAGATTGATTGCCATGCAGCTGGTGTTGGAGGACAGCTGGCCACATCCACGCTTGCTGGTTAGGGGGAGATTTTATACCATTGTGTGTCCGTGGGCCTGCACCTTGATGTGGCCTTGGGAACATTGTTCCGCAGGCCCTGGCCCAGCTTACTAAGCGCTCTGTGTATGCTGGGCCCATAGGATGCAGTCCCTCATGTGATCTCCCCAGCAGCCTGGTAAGGTAGGGAATGGGGCCTCAGAGAGGTTGAGCAGCTTAGCCAAGGCACACAGCCAGTCACTGGCCAGCTTAGGAGGGGGGGACTCAGGTCAGTTTGGAAGCTTCTGTGAAGTGCTTAGTACTGTGTCCACACTGAGCAGACATGATAATAAAAATAATAATATAAATCATAGTAAAAGAAAATATTTATAATAGCATTGACTGAGCACAGACTAACTGCATGCCAGGCGCTCTGCTAAGATGGCTGTACACCACCTGGCAGAATCCTCACAGCAACCCCATGAGGTGGGTACGGTCGTTATCCCTATTTTCCAGGTGAGGAAATTGAAGCCCAGAGAGATAACTTGCAAGGTGGACTAGCCAGTCTCCAGGAACACTTCTGGCAACTCCAGTTTTAGCTCAGTATTTTCTGCTTTTTGTGGGGTGTCTCCGGGGTCCTGCCCTCAAGAGGCATCCTCCCCAGCCCGTGGGGTGAACAACACTCTCACAGGTCCAGGGCGGGAGGAAGGCACACTGGAGGACCCATTCCGCTGTGCCGGACACTGCTCCAGGCTCCCCTGGGTGCTTGGGTCCAGGACAAGGAGCAGACTTGGGTGATGCAACATGACCCTCGATTAGAACTCTCTAGGGTTGTCCTAGGAGAAAGGGGGCAGATGTGGCCTGTGCCACCCCAGGTGGGATGGGAGAATGGGAGGAGGAGAGGAGCCGCTTTGAGACAGGTTTTTGGCAGAAAATGAGGAACTGTCTAGGGGACTGTGCCCCCTCTGGGAGTGCCATGTCACCTTTGGTGGAGGTTGCAGGAGGGTTCCTTTGGGGACCAGGCTGAGCTCAGTGGCCTCTGGGGATTCAACCAGCCTCTCGAATGCACCGTCTGTTTCTGATGGCACAGGCTTGTCCCGTTTTAGGAAGCCCACGTCTTTCGAGCCATGTTTGTTCGTTGCCTGGAACCCTTCTGCCTGCAAGTTGTAAAGCCCCAACGAGAACCATCAACCGTGACCCCACTATGCGCCACTCCTTGAGCTGAGCTCTGGGTAACCAGGTAACCGTGCTCTTTCTCTCTCTCCCCCACAGCCCAGTTTAATGGCAGTGAGAAACGGCAGTCATCCCCCTCGCCTTCCCGGGACCGGCGGCGCCAGCTTCGAGCTCCCGGAGGGGGCTTCAAGCCCATCAAACATGGGAGCCCCGAGTTCTGTGGGATCCTGGCAGAGAGAGTGGATCCTGCTGTCCCACTGGAGAAGCAAATGTAAGTTCTTAGGGAGCAAAGCCCAGTCTCAGCAACCAGTTCATGGAGTCACTGTGGAGGCTCATAGAAGGTCAAGGCCACTGTCAAGTCTGTCCGATTGGGGTTAGAGTGCGTGTCTCCTGATTTCTGGCCCTGTCTCTCCACACTGTGTCGCCTGCCTTCCTTTAGTTGGCTAGTAGGAAGTTCTGTGAAATCGTCCGCATGGTGCACCCCTCACTCTTATATGCCCCTTTCTAATTTCATCATCCAGCAAGTGAGTTTTTGAAAAGCTGAATGTATACTAAATCTTGCTGCCTAATTATATATTAGATTTATTTTTATAGCTGTAGTGATGGTTTTTGTTGTTGTTTTTTTTTTTTTTTGTAGTGATGGTTTTGCCCCACATCTGCTTGATATTAATTGGGCAAGGCCTGGACACTCTTGACTTGGGTTTTTCCCAGAGATTTCCCAGCTTTAATCGACGTCCAAGTCCCATCCCTGCTGCCCCTTTCCCTCCCTGCTTCTCCTCAACACCGCTGGTCAGTGTTTTTACTGCCCCTCCCCTTGACCGTGATGACCATCTCCCTTCTCTGCTGGGGTGTCAGGTCCCTGCTCTGCCCTGAAACTTTCAGTGGCTCCCCATCACCGCCAGGATGAAATCCCATATCCCATCTGCCGCTCACTCTGTGAGTTGCCCCCAGACTGCTTTTTCAGTTTCTCATCATTCCACATACCTACCCTAGAGTGAGCTTCTCCAGGAGCTTAATAAAACACGTCCTGGATCCTGTGCTGGCACCGTCAGGTGTATCATCCTCTTAACAAGCGAATGTGGGATAAATGGGGTGATCATCTTATTGCAAAATGAGAAAATCGGGGCTCTAAGAGAGGTGGAGCCTTGGCTAAGATATCATGGCTCAGAGTGCAGAGGTAGGATTCGCACTCCATGACTCAACCCCACACTCTCCCCTCACTTTCCTCTCATATACACTTCCCCCTCACCCTTAGCACGTGGCCGGCACAGAGTAGGCACTCAGTAAGGCCAAGAGATTAGCTGACACCAGGCCGGTTCCTTAGGAGACTTCATTGTGTGCGTTATGTACTATGTTAGTCTCCGCCCAGGGGATTCTGGTCTCACCCAGCCGGCAGTGCATCCCTCACAGGAAATGCTCCCTTGCTGAGCAGGATGCAGAGTTTTCCGAATGATGTCATGTGCTCCTGTGCCCCTTTTTAAGCGTGTGCTGCAGCCTCCTTTGTGACAGCCCTGCGCCTGCTACATCAAGCACATTGGAGGTGGGGTGCGCTCCCAGCGGGTGTTGTGTTAATCACTTCTCACAGCCACACAGATTGGGTGGCAGGTTTTGCTTATTTCTGATCAAACTGTGAGCTTTTTAATCAACAAACAAAATATGATCCAGAGATCCCTGGGAGTTGGGAGCTATTCAGCATGCATCCTGACCAGGTCTGCCTGGGTCAGTCTCAGCAACCAGTTCATGGAGTCACTGTTAAGGCTCATAGAAGGTCAAGGCCACTGTCAGGTCTGCCTGATTGGGATTAGAGTGTGCATCTCCTGATTCCTGGCCCTGTGCTTCCTCCCTCCACACTGTATCACTGCCTGGGGTCAGCGGCCCAGCCTACCCTCTCCCCACTCCCAGATGGAACTTCATGGGCCCCTTGAGGGCAGTTCTGCCTTTCCTTTCCCGTTCCCACCCAACAAGGCCCTCGGCCAAGTCCAGAGTCGTGACTGGCTCCCCCCCTCCCCGCCCCCGTCTCATCTCTCTGGGATTATTCTGGCCTGCTGGAGACCCTGCCTCATCACCCGAGAGACGGGCTTAAATAACATCCCACTTCCAGAGGAGCCTGAGGACCCAGGTTCACCGTATCCCCCCACCTGGACTGGTGTTGCCTCAGAGATTAGGGGGCCCCTTCAAGGCCCGACTTCTCTCCACCCTAGCACAGAGGAGAGGGAACATGGGGACACTGAGGGATGTGCCCCAGTCTTAGAGGGTTATTGAAGGTGGACAGTCACACATCTGCCCGGGTACCCCTACCACTTGCTTGCTCTCCTGGGACGGTGGAAAGGCTGCTCAGGTACTCAGGGCAACTGCTCCCGGCCTTCTTCAGGCAGCCCACCGCCCCCTCCGTCCTGCGTCATTATCACCATCAGCATATAAACATGTGCCAGTTGTGAACTTCTTAAAGCAAATAAAGAAGTAATCCTGACGGGACATCCCCCTCTGGCTCTGGCCCCTGTTGGGAACATAAGCTCCATGAGGGCAGGAACTTGGCTGGGTCACCACTGCTCAGTGCCTGGAACAGTGCCTGGCACATAGTATGTGCTCAGTGAATAGCTAGCTGTCCACTCAATGGACAAAGTCCCCAAAGAGGGACTTTCGGAACCTTTTCCCACGTGTCAGCACGTCTTCTCTCCCTTCCATCACCTGCCACTCTCTCACCCACCACAATCTGCTTCCCTTTTCTGCCCGAGTCACCAGGTGACCTCCTCTGACCTCTGTGGCAGCCAGCACAGTAGACGGCTCCCTCCTGCAGAGACAGTCTCTGCTCCTGGTTTTGCTCCTGCCTCCCCCGCCGGATCCTTGTCTCAACCTGACCTGAAAGTCAGACTGTCCGAGGCTCAGTTTCCAGCTACATGCTCTCCCTGGGTAGTCTCAGGATGCTGGTGGTGATTCACCAGTGCGCTTCCCCAGCCCACAGAACTCCCAACTCCTACGTCCAGCTGCCTTTGTGGAATCTTCACTTGGCTGACGAATGGGCATCTTGAATTTAACATGTTCAAAACTGGACTCCTGATCTTCTCCTGGACACCCCCTCCTCCCCAGCTTCCCCACCTCCACAAACGGCATCACATCTACCTAGTTGCCCAAGCCACAACGCTGGAGTCATCTTGATTCCTTTGTTTGCATTATACCAGCATCTAGTACATTACTAAGTTCTTCCAGTTTTCCATCCAGAACACAGCCCGAATCCATCCATCTTCTTATCTCAGGTCCTCCCATGTGGACCACTGCAGAAGCCTCCTCTCTCGTCTCCTGCTTCATTTCCCCTCTGGCCGCTCTTCAGGGAAGCCTGGCTAACCTTTTGTAAGATCATCCAGAGCAAGTATCTCTTAAGCATCTCTGTTTAAAACTCTCATTGCCCTCCCTATGCTTAGAATAAAATCAGACTTCTTCCCTTGGCCCACAAGGCCTCAGGGAACTGGACCCTGCCTTCCTCTCCATCCTCATCCTGTACCACTCACCACACTCACAGTGCTGGACCATTCTTGCTGCCTTTCTGCTCCGTGGACACCCCAAGCTCATTCCTACTTCTGGACCTTTGCATTTGCTGGTTCCTCTGCAGAGAACGTGTTTTCTTTGGCTCTTTACATGATCGACTCCTTCTCACAGTGCAGATTCTCAGGTCAAATGCCATCTCCTTGGGGTCCTCCCCTGTCCATTCATTGCATAGTAAGCACCTCCCCTGCCCCAGTCACTGCCTTCTCACAAACCCAATATTCCTACGTAGCACTTGTCACTATCTGACATTGTTTCCTGAATCTGTTTGTTGATTCTCCATCTCCCTGCATCAGTCCTGTGAGATCAAGGGTGTAGTAAGTGGTGAGTAAATATTGGATGAGCTCATGGATATTGGTTGGACTGGATGGCTATGGTTGAGTCTTCTTAATCCCTATGGTTCTGGCCTGAGTGGCCAGCTCTGCAAAGTCCAGCACATCCCCAAGATGGCCTGCTGCCTGGAATCTCTTTTCAGTCCAGACAAAGCCTCCTCGGGCGCAGGGGTTGGTCCCCAGCCGTGCCCCCCAACCCCAAGGACCACCCAGGCCCATCCTGGCTGCCCTCTCCCCATCCTCCAGTCTAGTGTCCTTTGCCCCGTCTCTCCCAAACTCCTGGTTCTCCTTTGATCCTCGACCCTGAGTCCCCTGCCTTTCTCTCCGTGTGGAGTGACTGGAGCAGCGGGGGAAGGAACCAGCAGCTTATCCTGTTTACCCACCAGGGATTACCCTTAACGAGGATCCAGAGCCCCCGGAGGCCTGTCTGCCACCACCTCCCTTAGTGCTGCTTGTCCTGTGTTCAGGGGGCAGATGCGGACAGCACTTCCCTGGAGACCACTTCTTAGGCCTTCACTGAGGACGGCTCTGCTTCAAATATCTGAAACTTGTTTTCCGAATAAAACAGCATTTTGTCAGCTCACTGGGGCTGTGTTACACAGGTGAAATTTCTCTTGTCTAACCTCTTCTCTCAAACACAGTCATGTATCCTTTCTTAAGCATATCCTGAGCCTTCACGTCTCTGGGAGGGTGAGCGGTCACCTCCTGGTGATCAGTGACCCGGTCACATGCTCATTGGATGGGGATGCTCACATCATACTCACCCTCCAGTCCTTGCTTTCCTAGAGCTGGTTGGGTTTTTTTTAGGTTATAATTATGTCATCCTCACTGCAGCTAACTATTCAGAACACTGCCTTATAAACGGCAGAAAGTGCAGAGAAAGGCAGTGCGACGCTTTTCTCCAAGCAGAATGTCTGTACCAGAACTTTCACGGCTACTGTTCACAGGGCACTCCTGGGCAGGTCCAGGAGGCAGCCTCCCCCATACACCTGGGAGCTTAAAATGTAGTCTGCGCGGGGAGCAGCAGCCTGAAATAGTGATAGTTGGGGAAGTGACCCTTGGCCATCAACAAGTTCAGTCTCTTTCAGCTGATGCTCGTAGCTGCCGTTTGTGCAAACTCACCCCATTGCAGGCTGTGCACCAGCCCTTTAATGCATCGTCCCATTTGATCCTCACAACCCCCAAAACAGGGGTGGAGTGATCCTAACTTGGTAGGGAACCCCGAGGTGTACCCAGGTTCAGCCACTTGCCCCAGAGTGCCCGGCTGGCCAGTGGCAGAGCTGCATCTGTGACTCAGCGGCCAAAGGGTGATCCATCCTTGACCATCCAGCACCCCTGGTTCTCTTCCTGACCCCATCTCTGGCCACCTTCCCACTGATCCAGCCCCTCAGAGACTGTCACGTAAACAGAGACCCGTTCTGAGTATACCCGCTGGTCGGCATCTTAGGATCCTCACTCTGCCACTGCAATTTTACCTTCAGCTTTTTCAGTCTTGAAAATCAACGTTCCCCTTTTGTTCTGCAGTCAAGCATCTGTCACTGCACCCCTCCCTTCTGATTCTGCCACTCACCACATGCTGTCCAGAAGCAGTGGCACTGGGATTTCCACGTGCCCAGTCGATGCCAGATGCACTTGGCAGGAGCACTGGTGTGACCCCCCCCCACCCCAAATGCCTGCTCTCCTGAGTGATGAGCACCGCCCACTAGTCCCACAGATGTCGCAGAGCCAGCACGTGTCCCTCCTGTCAGCGCCCTCTGACGGCTTCTGTGTCACTCAGATGGAGAAAGCCAGAGTCCCCGCATTGCCTTGCGCGCAAGGCCCCCGAGCCGGCCCTGCTGCGTGGCCTCTTCGGCCTCAGCACCCACCCCACTGCCTTGCCTCGCTCCAGCCACACTGGCCTCCTTGCTGTTTCCAAAACATGCCAGGCACTCCCGCCTTTGCTGCCCTTCCTTCTACCAGGTGCGCTCTTTTCCAGCTGCTGTCCTTCGTGGCTTCCTCCCTCACCTCCTTCAGGTTCACGCTGAAATGTCACTCTCTGCAGAAGGCTTCCCTGGCAGCTGCTTAAAGTAGCGGTCCCTCCTGCCAGCTCCAAGCCAGGCAGCCCTGCTTCGTTTCCTCCATAGCCTCCACACTAGACCGGAAGCTTCATGGCGAGGAGATCGCAGGTCTGCTCACTGTTCTCTCCCCAGGACCTGCGTGCAGCAGGCATTCGGTCGATGTCTAGTGAATGACTGAACGCACGGATACACACAGGTGCACGCACACACACAAACGCACGTGCACTGCCTCGTGACAAGGAGGCCCGGGACGCCGACAGCTGCCCTCGGAGAGGCTGAGCCTCGTCGGGGAGGAGCGGATTTCAGGGTGTCAGCTGTGGGGGTCCGTCCCTGCTGGGTTCTGACCCCGTCTCTTCTCCGCAGATGGTATCACGGAGCCATCAGCAGAGGAGATGCGGAGAACCTGCTGCGACTCTGCAAGGAGTGTAGCTACCTTGTCCGGAACAGCCAGACCAGCAGGCACGACTACTCCCTCTCCCTGAAGTGAGTACACCTTGGCCACCTCCTGGGCCCTCGGCAGCCTCCAGCGATGCGTGGCCTGGCCCCAGTGTCTGGGGCAGAAAGACCCGCCAGTGTCCCCCAAGGGAACTTGCCAGCATGAGTTATTTCAAGCCTTGCTTTTCCAATTTGATCTTATTCTGGGATACAGAGGAGTTTTTATGTCCTCTGTTTCTGCCCCCCACAAAGAGGGGGGGCATTTTCCTAGAATTTATATTAAATATCCAAGAATAGCTTTCACACGTACGGTGAGCCAGGGACTATAGAAGTGCGTAGCATGCCTCATCCCTCTCTCAACCCTCACACAGCACTTTGATGAGAAACATCTTGTCCCCATTTTGCAGATTAGGAAACTAAGGCTCAGAGAGGGGCCATGGCTGGCCCAAGGGGCAGGGCCAGTACTCAAGGCCTGGTGTTTGACTCCCCACTGTTCCTGCTGCCGCCATGAGAACCACCCTTTCCTTACGTTCTAGGTTGCTGTTTGGGAAAGTTTCACTTTTAGGTGTCACACAAAGGTTGTGAGGAACACTGGGAAGAGCCAGGAAGAACCTTGCTGGCATTATCACCTGTCAGGTCTTTCTGGATACGAGGCCATTGCTTTCAGGATAGGTGGCCCTGCCATAAGAAAAGGGTTTTTTGATTGAGGGCTTCATCATTTAGTGCCGTTACTGACTGGATGGAACCCAGCGGATTGTCTGAAACCCATTTTACAGACAGGAAAACTGAGGCCTGGAGAGAGGACGGATTTAAAGAATTAGTGACAGAACTGGGGCATAAACCCAGGCCCTTCAGCCAGCACAGACCATCAGGAGTGGTGCAGCCCTCTGCCTGCTTCCTTTCTGCTCTACTCACCATTGTTCAAGGCCATGTGATGGAGAGAGGGCCTGCTGGGATGCAGCTGTCAGGAGAGCCCTGTGCAGGCCGGGTTGTGTAGTCAGTAGGGTCAGTGCAGCCAAGGAGAGAGAGATTGGCCTGTGTTCTCTGCTCAGGACTGACCCCACCTGAGAGGGACAGTGACAAACTGCAGAGCAGAGCCTGGGCAGGAAGCAGAGGCACTGGAAGTCCGCCTGGAGAAGGGAGGGTGTGTGGAGACTTGGGGACACCACAGATCTCTCAAGGACATCAGGGCAGAAGTGGTAGATGGGAGAGTTATGGGCAGGCAGATTCCAGGTCAGTGAGAGGCGCAGTTCTCTAACAGCCAATCAGGAATCAGAACGATCCAAAGCTGCCTCAAGAAGTAGCGAGTATCTCATCACTGGGGGTGTGTGCAGCCAGGAGCCGGACAACCGCCTTGCCAGGGAGGACGTGGAGGGGATTTCTAAGCAGCTGGGAGGGCACTCAGGACAAACGGCACATGCATGCTTCATCGTCCACCATCAGGCCTGACAGCTTAAAGAATCAGGCCAGTTATTGCAGCCCAGGAAAATTCAATACACTAAACCGTGGCTGGGCTGGAGGCGGCCAAAGCCAGAGGGCCACAGTGGGGTCAGGTGCACACCGCTGGCTGTGCTGCCTGGGGCCAGGGGGTCTTCAACTCCCCACTGCTCCATGCAGCCCCCTCCCTCCCTTACTGTTCGAGGTAACCTGGCAACCCGGGTGCCCATGAATGATGCTTCCAGATCTTCACCTTCCCGCCTCAAGGTGAATTGTGCCTTTCTGGACTGCAAGAGGTAAAAGAAGCAAGTGACATCAGAGATGGGACTCCTGTGTCACCACCTTTCCCTTGTGACCCAGACAGCCTGCCCACGCCCTGGGCTTCCTCACTCTCATCACGCTGGCAATCTCTGAGTTCCTCAGTGGATCTCATTCTTCCTGGAATTCTGTCGTCTGGGACCAGGCCAGAGGCGTCTTCCCGAGAGGGCTGATTGAATGCACAGAGAAAAGGGTGGGGCTCCCCGTGCCAGGCCCAGTCGTTCATCATGAGGGCCAGGGCCCCATCGCACTTTTGTTCATTCACTGGGCGCGTGCTGGGCCCCTGCACTGGGCAGGCCTGGCTGAACATTGGGGCCCCTGGTGACCCCACCACAGCCCTGCCTGCAAGGAAGAAACAGCCTCCCAAGTTCCCAGGATGTTTTGGGGCTGAGGCGCCAGCATGGGAGCACACAAGGAATCTCGAGCCAGTGGCAGGAGTACTCATGCCAGCGGTGCCTGCGTGGTCCATTCCTCAGTGCCCTGAGCCCATGCCCTCCGTTATACAAACAGGCCCAAATGCCAGCTCACCGATGGGTCTTCAGAAGAGTGTTTCTGTCAAAGTCCTAAGAGCATAATTCCCTTTTCGTTCCTGGTTTGCTCCCTTCCCTAGACCGTAGGACCACTCTCGGGATGGAGAGCGCCTTGATTCTCTTCTGCTCTGTAACAGGCTTATAGTCCAGGGGCTGGGCTTCCCCACTTGCTGGCCTTGTGGCCTTGGCAGCCACATCACCTTTCTGAGCCTCAGTGTCCCCATCTGTGCATGAGAGGTGACGCTGCTCTCCTTACATCGATGCTTATCAGTGTCTCTGGCTTTCCGGGGTTCCCCTGCCCGTGGGCTCAGCCACCCATTGTCCTTGGAGTGCTGTGGCAGGATCCCCTGCATCTCCCAGGCGAGGGGAGGAGGTGGAGGAGACTGAGGGCGCAGCCCAGGGGCCTGCGCTGGGATCCCAGATCAGAGCACTCTGCCGTCAGGCCCAGGTTTGTCTTCCTGGACCCGTCCTGTCAGTTCTCATTATCAGGAAGTGCAATTTGGATGACTGATCTCTGCCCATGGGTGCTGGAGGTGGAGGGTTTAGTTTCGCATGCTTGTCAGGAGCCATTAGCTCCCAAACGCCAGAGGGGTGGTCTTACCTGGTCAGCCTTCTCTTGAAGAAGGCCAGAAGTGGGTAGGAGGGCTAGGCCACCCGTGGCTGGCCAGAGCAGCCCGCTAAGTGGAGGTGGGCTTGTTTTCCAGAGCAGCCTCAGTTCCCAGTGACCAGTCAGGCTGCCGGCCAGGGAGTGACACCTGGCATTCATCACCTCAACCGCAAATGGAACTGCCCTGGTACTGAATGTCCCGGCTGCTTGGGGCAAGTGCCAGCTTTGCCAGCCACCATGGAGGTCCAGGGACTCCACATCCCGAAGCCTCCCTGGTGGGGGTAGGGTGGGGAGTGGCATTAGCAGGAGTGAGGTGCAAATGTACATTGGAATTCCAGCTATGTTATCATGTGAGCCTTGGGTCATGCGATGAGGGTATTCCAGGGTGGAGGAAAGTGTTTGGGGGAGTCTGGCCCCAGAGGACAGGGCCCTCCACCCCTCCCGTCCTTCCCTCAGCACATATTTGTCAGAGCCCTTGGTACCAGGCACTAGGCCGAGCAGCACAGGGAGCAGAGGAGAGGACAGCCCGGCCCGGGCTGCAGAGCTCCCAGTCTGGGCCTTGTTGCTTGCATGTCTGCACAGAGGCCCTTGGGGGCCAGAGCTGGCGCTGGAGTGAGAGGGTCTGGAGAAGCTGCTGCGCAGAGGTACACTTAAGCCTTAAAGAAAGGGTAGGCATTCCCCAGGCAGGGACAGTTGGTGGGCATCTCAGGTGGAGGGGACAGGCTAGGCAAAGCCCTGGAGATGCAGAAGAGCCTGGGCAGGACTTGCGCCCTGCAGAGGAGCTGAGACTCAGTTCTTAGTGACGGGGCCACTCTCAGGCACCCACCTGTATGCTTAAACCCCACTTCCACCCTGCAAATCCACAACACTTCACGATTTAGAAAGCCTGCGCGTTCGCCTCGGGACAGCCCCATGGGGTGGCCAGGGCAGAGACCACCATCCTCGTTCTCACCTTAGGGTAGAGGAAGCTGACCGACCAGCTGAGAATGGAGTGGAGGCAGAGGACTCCCAGCCCAGTGTCTCCCCACCCGCTCCCAAGCACTCCTTACACCGGCCAGAAGGTCATCGGTGTCGAACCTGAAACGACCGTAGAGGCCTGCCTGGTCCAGTCCCTTTGCTTCATGGCTGGGGAGACTGAGACCCACAGGGGATTTGTGACTGACCAGCTCCCCAGCTGGCAGCTGACCACACTGACGAGAGATGGCGACTGCTTCCCACTGTGGGGACCAGGCAGATCCCTGGACCAGCCTAAGCTGCCACCCACCTGCCCCTTCACCAAAACCCCCCGCACCCGTGGCAATCCAAGATGGCGCCTGCCTCCCTCACCTCCTCGCATCCATCCAAGTCCCCTCCATGGCGGACGCCCCCACCCGTGAAGCAGTCTTGCAGAGGTCCTGCCTCATTGCTTTTGAACACTGCCCTCATCCCCTCCTTCTGCAGAACTCTCCCTCTTCCCCTCTCCAGCCTGACCTGACAGGGCGTCAGACCCTTGGCGCCCTCTCAAGCCATCAGCACACACGTTGGCCCCAGCACCAACCATTGACCCCTGCTACACTCACTCTAGCCTCGGGGAAGTGAAAGGTTGAGCTTTTAGAAGTTGGCAAGAAAACATCACCCTCTAATACAGTTTACTGTTTGGAAAGGCAAGCAGTGGGGGAAAGGGATGAAAAATCTCATTAAAAGGGTTCTTTAGGCACTTTGGACTGTGAATGACTCTTTGCAATTTCTAGTTTCATGAGTTTTTGCAAAGGAATCTGGACAAGATGAGGGAAACAGGACTCCAAAGACCAGAGGGTTTGCTGCTGAGGGCCGGGGAGGCAGGGAGAACGCCAGGGCCTCCTCGTACACAGGGCAGGCTCTGCCTGTTCTGGGCACCCCCTGGGGATGGGGGCAGACAGAGTGGCCCTCCTGAGGCCTCAGCAGGGATGCCTCTGCTCCTTTGACAAGGGCCCAGCCCTGTTCTCTTTAAGCACTGAGAGCCCCAACTCCAGTGGGGGACATGGCCCCAGGGAGCCCTCACAAAGGGGCCTTCAGCTTTCAAATCCCCAAAGGCAAACTTCACAGCATCCTTGCAAATGTGTGGCCCAGATTCTGACCTCGAGACATTTCTGGGGTCTGACCTTTTCCCATCAGGGTACAACTCAGCCCTGATCACTCAGGAGCCTTCCTCAGCCCATAAGCTCTGCCCCTTCCGTGTCTTGTTATTTGATGGGCTCCAGTCTCCAGGAGTTCATAGCCCAATCGGGGAAGAAGTGGTATTTACACGAGTAACTCAGATACTCATAGAACGTGTTTAAGGCTCCCCAAGGCAGAAAATGCTCAGGGCTGTGAAAGACGGAAGGAACCAGAAGAGGGGTTGTTTGAAGGCCGGGCAGATCTTAGACCTGTGCACAAGGTAGAGAGGGCAGCCAGGCAGAGGGAATGGTACAGAGGCAGGAAGTGCAGAGCTTGTGTAAGAACAACAGATGACATTGATGGGAGCCAAGGAGACGGGTGGCCCTAGTCATCAGGCTGAGGAACTGGGGACTCTAACCTGTAGGGCAGGGAGCGTTCCTGAAGGTTTTGAGCAGCGTCGCAGTCATGTCCCCAGAGCTGTATTCTAGAACCATTCATGAACCAGGGTGTCAAATGGAACACTACTCTGCCTCCCTCTCCCCGACATGTCCACAGACATGCCACCCGAGCTAGCACAGTCCAAGAGGTGGGCAGCACGTGGCCACACGTCCCAAGGGGAGATCCAGGGCAGCCCTTTTAAAGATGTAGAGGGAAGGGGCTTTCCTGGTGGTGCAATGGTTGAGAGTCCGCCTGCCGATGCAGGGGACACGGGTTCGTGCCCCGGTCCGGGAAGATCCCACGTGCCACGGAGCGGCTGGGCCCGTGAGCCATGGCCGCTGAGCCTGCGCGTCCGGGGTCTGTGCCCGCAACGGGAGAGGCCACAACACTGAGAGGCCCGCGTACCACACAAAAAAAAAAAAGTAGAGGGAAAAGCATGGGCTCTGCAGCCAGAGATACCTGGGTTCAAACCCTAGCTCCATCTCTTACCTGCTGTTGGTTCTCGGCCAATGACTTTACCTCCCTGATCATCACCTAGAAAGCCACGTAGGCCACTCTCATGAAGTTGTTGTAATAATTAACGCAGCTCAGCAGGTATATGCCAGTCTCCGCTCCTCCCAGCTTTCCCGGAGCCTTTAGAAATTGCCGTGGAAGCAGCAAGGTGGACAGGGCTGCACCAGGTCAGGCGCCCTCAGGGTGCGTCTGGGCTACATCTGCTTCTGGATGACACGGGCGAGTGTCTTCCCCGTTCCCACAGAAAGAGGGTCTGGCATTTGATTCGTAAATTTGCTTCCAGGTCCAAGCTGTCTTTCTGCTCAGTCCTAAGCGTGGTGGGAAGGAGGGAGCGGGACAAGAAGATGCCTCCTGCTCTGATTGCTAAACGAGGCCCGTCAGGTTCCTGCTTGGAGCTGGGGGTCTGTGCTGACTGCTGGGCAGCCAGTCTTCACCCAAAAGATGCTTCCTGGGAGGGTGGTGAGCGTAGCAGGGCCAGAGGAGCTGATGGGCTGCGTTCCAGGGGCTCTGGGGGCACATTTCTGTTAGAGTTGTTTTTCTTTCTTCTCTCCCCTCGTTGATTTATATAGTAGAGGAGAGAGTTTTCAAACAGTAGGCATGTCTGGGTCTAGGCAGGCGGGCCAGTGATTAATCTTAGTTTGTTGCTGCTGACAGCCAGGAGCAAGAAATAATAAAGGTTTGCGGGGCGGGGAGAGGCGGGGGATGAGGAAAGGCTGCTCGCCCTGCGATCATTGGCAGGGAGCACGGACTTCATTTCCTTCTGCCGTCTGAGCACCCCTTGTCGGGTCGACATCTGAGGCTCCAGCCTCTCAGCTCCATGGGGGCTGCTCCCATGGTCAAGCCCCCAGGGTGGTCCCCCAGACCACAGTAGAGCCTCCCCGGCCGTTGTTGGGTTCCCTGCCCAGCATGACCTCCTGCTCCAGGATGTAGGACTCCATCACCACCACTTGCTCTCCTCTCCAGCCTGCCCTTGAGGGCAGAGCTTCGAGAAAGGCAGGTGTGTGCCGCCCGGGGCACTGCTCTGCTGACCAGGGCCCTGGGTTCCTGGCTGCCTGCTCCCGTGACTCTGCACCTCTCTGAGCTGCCAGGTGGGTGTGAGGGCTGGAGAAGGGGGAGTACAGAAGAAAGAGAGGTGGGGGTCAGGCAGACTGGCACAGGGGTAGCTGACTGACTCCAGGCAGACAGTGATGGCAGGAAGGGGTGGAGTGAGGAGGGGCCTTGGGAAGTGAGGAGGGTTGAGGCAGTTGGGGATGGGCAGGGTAAGGAGCTGCCCATTCTGAGGAAACAGCAGCCCAGGAGGACAGAAGCTGCCTACTTTCCAATCCACAGTTTTCAATATATCCCATCACTAACTCCTCCCCATCTCCCCAGGATAGAGGCAGCTCTGTGCAGCAGAAGACATGGGCTCTGGATCAGTCTGGATTGGGCTCTTGAACCCCAGCTCTACCACTTACTAGCAGGGTGGCCTTGGACAAAGGGACTTAACATCTCTGAGCCTCAATTTCCTCATCTATAAAATGGGTTTTACAGAGGTATTCCTGAAGAGATGATATACGTGAAGTGCTTGGCATGTGCCCAGCAGGCATTAAGTGAGTGTGGTAGCCCACTGTCTTTGTTACAGACTTTGGAGAGCCATGGGTTATTGAGGAAAGAGCTTGGTGTGGTCCAGAGCCTTGAGAATTGTCTGGATCTGTCCATGCCCGCAGCTACTCCCCTTTATGGTGGTGGGATTTTAGAATTTATGCAGGCTGCAACTTGAGAAAATCCTGCCTTGTTATGACTGAGACTCAAATCACAGGGCTAGAGTCAAATCCAGACTGCCCTTGTTCTGGCTGTGTGACCTTGGGTGAGTCACTTAACCTCCCTGATCTCCCAGTTCTTGATCAGTACCTGAAGATGATGACCACTTCAACAGGCATTCCTTTCTGTCCCCCTCACTGTCCTGCTGACCCCTATCTCTCCCTCCACATCTTCAGACATTATGAGTCGATTACAAGAACCAGAACCTGGTCCAGGACAGTAGCTCTCGTACATTAAGTACACTTGAGCAGAAATCTTGGGATTTAGGGAACAGAAAGAGACCTTTTACATCACCTGGCCCAATGCCCTGTACAGGTGGAGAAACTGAGACCAGAAAGAGGAAGAAGCTTGTTTGCCTCCTGGCTTCCCATGCAGGCCCTGTTTTCTGGCAGCATTTGCATTGGCCTGAGACAAAGGGCAGGCAGGGGAGAGGGGCCGTCTGCCTCTTTGCTCTCACTACACAGAGGATTTCACATCCTTTCAGGACTGATGGAGGGAAAATGAACTTTCTGTTCAATTAGTGTGCGACGTGTTTTCTCCTTCTAAAAGGTTTAAAGGAAGTGGTGCAATTAGGAGCTCCTCCAACGCCCCGTGCAGGAGACTAAATGAAAACAGTGAACTTCAGAGACAGAGGTTTGCAGAAACCCCGTCTGACCGTGGAGGTGTCTGGAAGGCAGATGGGGGTGAAGCGCTGGCTGCTGAGGAGGCTGCAACAGCTCAGCGAAGGACTAGGGCAGTGGGAGTAGAACAGAGGCCGTGTCCTGGTAGAACTGAAGAGGGTGAGAAACAGCGAGAAATCAGGGGCCTCATCCAGATTCCTGAACAGCTGGGTGAGTGGTGGCACCACCAGCTGCAACATGGACCTGGAATGGTTTTGAAAAACCCAGGAAACTCGTCCTAACTCAGCTGCCCAAAACCAGAGGCAAGGGGTGCCCACACTCACACTGCCAACCCATTGTCCAGAGCACCCACCAGCCTGGCAGTGCCCAGCGTGCCTGCTGATGGGCTGGGTTTTCCCTTCCTGACTTGCTGCATCTCCCCTCCCAGCCAAGCACACGGCATTGCCCTTTGCTCCCCCGAGAGCTCCCTGGTCCCCTCCAGAGTCAGAGCCACCCTGATTACATTTCCAGCTGCTTTTTAATTATCTCATATCAGCCCCCATAAATCTCTCCGTAAGGCTCGCCTGCCGTGGGAGGCGTTCCAACTGTTGCCAGGAAGCCTCTTGTGCCCTGGGACAGCTTCCCTTCTGAGGCACTGGGTGGTCTCTTCAAATGAGAAAAATATTTCTTTCCAATCACATTTCTAACATCTTGTTAATAGGACTTATTTAATAATACTTTTGCAAAAGCCATCTGGGAATGGCTTGATTGAGAGGGCATGTGGGGTGCAGCAAGGACAGGCCATGGTGACAGATACAGACCTTGTATCTGCCATCAGCAGATACAGCAACATGGAGAAAGATGCAGTCAGGAACCAGAGGACCAGGGCCTGAATCACTGCTTCCACCAGCCACGAGGTTCACCCAGCAAGTTATTTCACGTCTCTGAGCCTCAGCCCCGAGGCTCAGGGAGACAGCGGAAGGGAAAGCTCTTAGTAAACCCTGAGTGTCTGTATGAATGCAGGTGGTGTTATTTACAGAGCCCTGTGCTTTCCCCCGGGGAGTATTGGGGGTCTTACTTTGCTAACAGCTAGGTAAATAACTCAAAGCCCCGCCCCCCGCCCCCCCCACCCCCCGCCCAGAGGCATTTGGCGGGGCTGGAAGCAACCAGCTTCATTCAGTAAAATCCCAAGGTTTCCTGTTCCCCATACCTTCAGGCCCTTGCAGCCAGAAGGCTCTTGAATCATCCAGGTCAAGACCCTGGCTTTCGGATGAGAGAAACAGGCACAGAAAGGGAAAAGGACCTTCCCAAGGTCCCGCAGCGAGTTGCTGGCAGAGCCCAGATGTCTCAGCTCCCATCCCAGGGTTATTACCCTTCTGATCCCATAACACTAGATTTTCTCTCCCATTTTCTCCATAAACATTCTTGGTATTTGCGGCAGATTTATACAATCGGATGTCAGATTTTATAGCTCTCGTCTTTGCTCCCACAGTTCAAACGCTAAAGCTATAAAAATGCTATTTTGCTGTGTATGAGTGTGGGTGTGTCACATTCACACGTGCACACACTTCCATTTTGTGCCTCGAATCTGCCCTTTTCTGAATGAAATTGGGTCATTTGTAGAGACGTGGATGGATCTAGAGACTATCGTACAGAGTGAAGTAAGTCAGAAAGAGAAAAACAAATATCGTATATTAATGCATATATGTGGAACCTAGAAAAATGGTACAGATGAACCGGTTTGCAGGGCAGAAATAGAGACACAGATGTAGAGAACAAACGTATGGACACCAAGGGGGGAAAGTGGCGGGGGGTGGGGGTGCGGTGGTGGTGGGATGAATTGGGAGATTGGGATTGACGTGTATACACTAAGATGTATAAAATAGATAACTAATAACCCACTGTATAAAAAATTAAATTCAAAAAAAACCCTATGTTTTTCTGGGCAGCCCTCCCCCAGTGAGCAGCCCCCATCCTCCTTCCAGCTAAGGGTGCTTTCTGCCACTTTTAATACCTTTCTTTTTAAGGATTGTTTCACCTAGGAGGAATATCAGAAACAATTGGTTTTGGCAAAGCTGGCTTATTAGAAATGTTTTAATTAGAACTTTTTTTCTTTCTCTGTTTTCCTTTTGAAAATCTACACGCTGCTCACGGCCCTGGGCGGCTTGAGGATCAGCCTGTCACATTCTCAGCACAGACTTTCAGGGCAGGGGCAACAGTTCAGCAGTGTAGGTGTCACTGCTGCGTTTCTACCAGGCACCAGGCCTTTGACTGGATGGGGAGACAGAGGCACATCAGAGTCTAAGCTTGTAGTCCAGGCATGGGGACAAGAATAGGTGACTACTGTGATGGAGGGAGGTGTAGCAGAGAATGAGTAAGGGAGGAAGAAAGTGAGTCTGACTGGGGGCATCTCAGAAGGCTTCCTGGAGGAGGTGGCATGTGAGCAGGGCCTAGGACGATAATAATGTATTGGGAAGTAACAGAAAGGTAGAAGGATGATTAGGTTTGGTATTAGAGGAGAGGTCTCTGCAGTGTCCCCTCTCCCTGTGGTGCTAACTCCCTGTGGTGCCAACTTTTCAATTGTCCCCTCCACATAAGCCCCCCGTGGCCCAGGTGACTAATAATATTGTGGACAGAGATGTACCTTGTAAACTCTGAAGTCCTAGTCAGCTCTCTCTCTGTCTCCCTACAGCTTCTGCATCTCTGGTCCTTTATCTTTTCCACAATTCCTTCCCACCTCCCAACTTGCCAAAGAGTAGCCACATGCCCCTCATTTCCACCTGACACTAAAGGTGTGTACCCCACCCTAGCTGAACACAGCCTCCCAAGGGAAAATGCATTTACACAGTGCTGGGCAGGCGCTTTGCAGTCCCTGGTACCTGGTGTTAGAAATTGAAGAGGCTTCTGCAGCGTATCCTCTGAGGCAGGTAGAATTGTGCCAGTAACAATGATTAAAAACTTGGGGGGGGGCAGTATATGAGTTCTGACACAAGTGATGATGAAACCACTGAGGCGGCAAATGCATGAGGTGGTGTGTGCTGGGCACACCCACCTTTCAGGTTCACGGTCTCCCAATGGGAGCATAATCCTGTTTTGAGTTCAGATTTTCAGGCTAGAAAAATACTTTCTCCTGTCCTCAGTTGTTCGAGTCTTACCCCCTAAAAATCTTCTGTGATGAAACAAGGGTTGACTTTTACTTTTGTGGAAGTTGTGCTTTTAAAAAGCAATCAGTTCCAATAGTAAGTAACTTTTGGGAACTCAATTACTTGCAGCCATGCTGAAAAAAACTGTAATTAACGTGGTCAAACCCTAGCCAAATAATAAAATGAAAGCTTTGTTGTGTATCAAGACAGAAATCAATTTCATTAGGGAGCAAAGAGCCAGAGATTTAATTTTGAGAAAACTCTCCACCCTGTGGACAGAGGTTGTCAAGAAGCTGCCAGAATGAATGCCCAACATGAGAGGATTCGCCCTCCAGAGCCCAGATTACTAAGGGCTGGCAGTGACCTTTCAGAATTACATTTGCAAACCTTCCAAGTGTGGCCACAGCCAGTGGGACTTTTGCTTCTTAATGTTCTTGGGCTGGTGCCCCTTTTGGTTTGGTCAAGAGGTGCATGTTGTCTGCACCCACTGACACTTGCATGCCAAT
This sequence comes from Grampus griseus, assembly GCF_964374135.1. NCBI lineage: Eukaryota > Metazoa > Chordata > Mammalia > Artiodactyla > Delphinidae > Grampus > Grampus griseus. The sequence continues at coordinate 34,742,068 of NC_139000.1, forward strand.
GAGATCCTGTCCCTTGGGATGGGGAGGAGGAAGAAGACAGAGGTGGACTCTGGAGGTCGGAAGACACCAGAAAGGAGTTCAGCGAAGGCTCAGAGTGTCCACATGGTGATGGAGTCGTGTCCAGACAGCAGGGCTAATAGCCAAGTGGGACATACCCACTGGGGACACTGTCCGTTTGCAGGCCAGCATGTGTATGAGAGATTGTGAGCAGCAGGGGGGACCAGGACGAGAGAGGACAGCTGGAGAGGAGCAGCCTCAGGTCTGCGCCTGCTTCTGTATTCCGCTCTCCAGGGGGCCTTCCCACAGCAGGCAGAGGAGCTGTGACCTGCTGGAATGTGCTAAGTCACATTTCAGCTCAGAACGTAGAAGGACTTTCTCATGGTCAGAGCCATCAAAGGTTGGAAAAAGTTGTACCTGTAAGGAGTAAGCTCCCCAACACAGGATAAGCCACAAAAGCTGAATATTAGATGTGAATATGGACTTTGCATCATCAGATAGAACAGTGGTTTTCAAACTTGAATGTGCATCGGAATCTCTTGAAGAGCATATTAAAAGCTGATTCAGGTTCCAGAGAGGCCCAGGGAGTCGCAGGCTTAGCAAATCCCCAGGAACTTGATGTAGGCATTTTGGGGCACATTTGTAGAAACTCTATATTTGAGAAACCTGCACTCCTCTTCCAACCCTGAAACTCTGGGATGTCTGTAATGAAGGTCAGTCCTTTTGTTTAATATCTGAATAGTCATTCCTTCTTCATTGCATGGTGTGAGCACCTATGTGCTAAGTTTCAAAGGTTTAGCAGTTTGTGGGACCTCAGTGGTCACCTAGTTCTCTCCCTTTGTTGTATAGATAGATGGGGAAACTGAGGCCCAAGGGGACAGGAGCCAGGGCTGGGACCAGGTCCCTGACATCCAGTTCAGAGCTCTTTTCACTTGCTTTCAGTGACTTTAAGGAATATCATAAAGTCCGCCCCATTTCACAGATGAAGAAACTGAGGCCCAGATCCCCAAGGACTGTTGGGAGCTTTTCCACTGAAAACCACCATCACCATCATTCACATGATATGCAAAAGGCCCTTGGCCAGGGTGTCTGCGTGGCTTAGAGTCAACTGTGTGCCTTTGAAATTCCAGGGAGGAAGAACGGACCCTCAGGTTAGAGGAAAGACCACTGAGCAAGTAGGTCTGTTTTAGCTTTCAGTTTTTAAAGGCCCTCCTGGATTTTTCCTTCTTTACTTGTTTGAGTAAAACTGTGAGTTGGATCAGGTGCTTTGTGGGCGAGTCCCCTTCTTTGCTGTGCTAATGAATCGGTTGGTCAGTTAGCAAGGGACGCCCCATCCAGGAAAGGAGTTGGGTCTGGAGGATAGTGAGGGTAAGCACTGTGCTTTAAGGACAAGGATGAGAATTGGGGTTGGGGGGGATTGCTGCCTTCTTCCCCCTCCCTGCACGTCCACCTCCACCTTCCACCTTGTCACAGGCATTGCTGCCTACTCTGAGCATACAGAGGCTATGGGTAGTGCCCAAGAATCCCCTACAGCGAATGGCACGGGGGCGGGGTAGGGGGGAAAGGGGCACATTCTGGATGCACTGGAGAATGGGAGCAAACCTCCACCCCTTTCTGGGCCTTAATGTCGTCTGTAAAACAAGAGCAGGGAAACACATGGTCTCAAAAGCCTCTGCTTGGTGTCTGGTCTATCTCGGAAATGTTGAATACGGAGCAATACACACAGTACTGCCATAAACCAGTATTTTTTAAGCAGAGAAGCCTCTTTCCTCATCATTCCCATTCTGTTTTCATGTGGACCCTGCTGTGTAACAATGTGCTTTTGAGACTGTTGGGGAATACCACTCCATGTTTGGGAAAGTCGATCTCAGGGTCATAAACACCATGCCCATAGTCACCCAGCGACAGAGCTAGGGCCAGAACCCAGGCCTGCCACCCCAGCCAGGCAGGCTGCCCAGCTGGAGGATGTGGTCCTGCTGCCAACGTGGCCATGAATGGCAGACCAGGCAGACAGGGAGACACGCTCGGTGCTCAGCACGGAGCCAGCAAGGCAAACCAGATGGGCAGCAACTTCTACTCAGGCTCCTGCAGTGCAGGTGGGGACAAAGCCATGTCAGAACCCCTAGAGCCTTAGCACCTGCCAAACTTGCTCATGCACCATCCAGCTCGGATCTCAGGATGGTTCTTATGGGTGGGCAGTGAAAACTCCATCCCGCAGATGAGGAAACTGAGGCTCAGAGAGAGGCACAGCTCGGAGTGGCAGAAGGGGACTCAGACCCAGATCTGGGTCCCGCTGGGTCTGCAGGTGGTGGTCCCTTTGCCCTCGTCTTGCTGTCCTCATCCCGGAGTACTCCCCTCATCTCACTCTCCAGCCTCACCTGGCTCAACCCCAGGTTTCCAGCTCCCCTTTTGCTATAAAAGCCCCTGTGCCCCTGGCAGCTGGTGCTTACCCTTATGGCTGCCTTTGCCCAGTCCCTGTTCTGGACCTTCCTTCAGGTACTGTGTGTTCCCCCTGCACCTGCTGGTTGGTGGTGAAGTGGGAGTTGGTCCTTGGAAACAGCCTGGAGCCCTCTGGCAAATTCTGTGTTGTGTCTTAAACCCTTAAATAAGGAGCCGGATGACTAACCTTTATCAGGTGTTCATGCTTCCTTCACACAGTCATTCTCACTTCTCCCTCACAACTACTGTGAGGGTGGACTCTGTCACTCCCATTTCACAGATGAAGGATTTGAGGCCTGGGTGGCCAGTGAGTTGCCACTGTTGAAATTTGGGGCTGGATTATTCTATGCTGTGGGGTTGTCCTGTGCAGCATCCCTGACCTCCACCTGTAGATGCCAGCAGCTCCCCTGTCTCCAGACATTGTCAGATTCCTCCAGGAGGGAGGTAAACTCGCCCCAGTTGAGAACCAGTGCTCCAAGAAGAGTATGGGTGGAGAGAGGCTTGTCCTAGTAGAAGGAAACCCCCCTCTACCCCACCCCAGGCCTGAATGCATTCTGTCCATCCCGTTGGCACAGATGTTAAGAAGCCTTGCTTTTGCCACTGTGCTGTCCTCAAGCCTGGGGATTCCCTGTACCTGCATGAGGATAGCCGTCCTGCCCTGCCTTAGTCCTCCTGGCCGAGGCTGGCACACCCTCCACACCACTGTGATGTCTCTCATTAGCTTGAAAACTTCAGCACTGGAGGAACCCCCTCTACCTTTTCCAGACGGGGATGCTGAGGCCCAGGGAGAGGGGACCTGCCCAGCCAATGACATCAGTGGGATCAGAGTTTGAACCCAGGCATCTGACTTCAGTTCAGCCACCACCATCAACCCCACGTGCTTCAAACACAAAAGGGTCTTCGTGTTCCTGGAAGAGTCCTCTTTCCCCTTCCTAAAGCTCTGAAACATTTCATGTCATCCCTCCCCCTGCCTCCACCTCTCCCCTTGCAGTTTTCATGTGCATTTGCTGGAGCCTGAGGACTGCTAGGAACACCGACCAGAGAGACTGCAAAAGTCATCCAGCCTGCCCCCATGCATCATTACCCTCCCACTTACACGCCCCCAGTGATGGGAGGCTCACTCCCTCAGCTGTCAGTCTGGATCATTAATATCTTCCTGCCTGACACTTTGTTAGTCTACTCCTGAGAAAATTGCCCCAGATCAGTTCGTTTTGACCTATGCTGCCTTGTGTGGCACAAAACAAGCTTATGCGTCTCCATGTTTGCCGCGAGATGCATCTGCCGGCTCTCCTGCCTGGAGGTGGCTTTTCGTCACGATTTACTGAAGGCCCGCTCCCTGAGCCACCACCTTAGAGCTTGAGAAATGCCCGGGCTTCCTGGGGAGGCTTATCACTGCCAGTGTGCTTATTGAAAGTCTAATTATTTGGTTGTAAATCAAGTTGTTTGGCTCAGCGGTGTTCACATTTAGATGTTTGTTCACCATAACTTGGCGCATGTGTCTTTGGCTTGTCCCCTTGAAGGCTATTTCGGAAGGCAGTGGGTGGCATGTGACCTCATAAGCCCCTTCCCGCAGCTCCTCAACCCCTAGAACATCTCAGCTGGAAAGGGCTTCCATGCCCCTCACCCCATGCATTGCACAGTTGGAGAACCCCGACACACAGCTAGAAGGACTCACGCCCTGGTCCCCTGGTTCAGAAAGCCCTGATGTCCTCTCACTGTGACTCAGGCAGGTTGCTTCTCCCTCTGGCCCTTGGTGTTCTCATGTGTGCAGTGGGTGTCTTGCAGATAATGCCAGCCCTCCCAGCTTCTTTGTGAAGCCACAGGTTGGTCCAGTCCGACGGCAGGGGTGGCAATCACATTGTACACGTTTGTTCTGCCAGGCTCCCAGGACCTGTGCTGGTAGTTCTCAGCATGTGCAGATGCCAGCCTGACATCCTCAGGAGATGTCAACCAGGTACCTTTCCCCTGAAGGCCCCCATCACTTGAGATCTGGGTATTTTTTTCCCACAGCGGGCCCAGGGCTCTCCTCAGAACATGCTTCTGTGCAGGCACTCATGAGTGTTTCTGGAGTGGCTTGTTTCACAGATGTGGCGAGGAGTTTCTCTGTAGACACTTACCCAGCAAAATATCCCATCTCCCAGGAGGTCAAAGAGCAGACGTCCTGAATCAGAGCCATCTGCTTGCAGAGGCAGCATTGCCGAGCAGGGGGCGGGGTTATGGCAGGAAGTACCTGTTTTGTAGGCCCCTAGGTGGCCATGGAGGCAGGAGGTATCTTGCCATGGTCACCCTCCAGGCTGGCTTCCTTGGGATGCTCCCTCACCCAAGATCACAGCAGATCAGCATTAGAGCCGGGCCTAGAACGCACCTGTGCCCAGTTAATTCGATACAAACGTCCGTGTCCATCTCCACTCCGACTTGGGTGCACACTTCTGGGGTCAGAAGGACCTGATGGGCTGGTCTCATGCCCTCTCCACGCTGATCACAAGACCTGTGCTCCGAGAGCTCTGAGGGTGAATGCTGGTTGCTGTTGTCATGCTCATGGAGAGCAGGCGACACCTCCCTCCCCTGAGAATCATCCTGCAACCAATAGTTGAGGGCATTCAGGTGCCCAATTTCATCCTTCCTCTTCTCTTAACCGATCTGGCCTCAGGAATCTTTGCACAATGTAAGATTCAACTTTTTAATTAAAATAACCCACAAGAAGAGGAAGAGGGCTTCCCTGGTGGCGCAGTGGTTGAGAGTCTGCCTGCCGATGCAGGGGACACGGGTTCGTGCCCCGGTCCGGGAAGATCCCACATGCCGCGGAGCGGCTGGGAGCCTGTGCTCCGCAACAGGAGAGGCCACAACAATGAGAGGCCCACGTACCGCAAAAAAAAAAAAAAAAAGAAGAAGAAAAGGAAGAGATACAGCCACTTTGAGATCTGCTGGGCCCCAGAGCGGGGAGGGCCTGGGCCCTCAGGAAGATGTGGTTTTAGGAGGGAACTTGTGTCACATTCGTTTTGTTTATCTAGGCCTGGGCAGGGGGCACTGGCTGGCTCTGTACCCTTGAATGATTTCTTGTAGAATCCCAAGGAAAGAAAAAGGTTTGACCCATTCTTCTCTGTGGCTTGTGGCTTCCCTCAAGTGAGACTTCTCTTTCCAATTTGAGAGACAGGTGCCTTTGTACCCCCTGCAGAGGTGACCCTCTAGGTTCTCCCCATGGCTCTGCCCCTCACTAAGCTGGCTCCTCCTGGGACCAATGCTGACCAGGCAAAGCAGCCACTGTGCCTGGCCTTGAAAGAGGCAACTTCTACCCAGCTTCTACTCAGGGGCCTGGTGGAGTCGCCACCAGCCTGCCCTCTGGAGCTTACAGTCCAGAGAGGAAGATGCTCGGGGCCTCATTTCCTTGGCTCAAAATAGACACTCACTAGATAGCTGCTGGGTGGATGGATGGACAGATGAATGGAGTGCTCGGCTATGCGCCAGGCATGTGCTGAGGGCCCAAAGGGGAATAAGGCTTGACCTGCTGAGATACGTCCCAGTGAACAGAGTTCCCGACCTCAGGAGCTCACAGAGCTGCAGGGACCTGGACACCTGGATCCGTCTGGTTGGGTGGCTGAGCAGGGAAAGATGAGGCTGCAGTGGTAGTGTCAGGGCCCTGAATGCTTACCACAGGCTTCAAAGTCAGACAGACACAGTGAAATCCTGGTCCCACCGTGTCCCGTGGGACAAGGCACACAACCTCCTTCAGCCTCAGTTTCCCCATCAGTAAACAACGGTAGTCACACCAAGCAACTTATCGACCTTGCTGTGGGCTTAAATGAGGTAACGTGTAGCAGTGGCTCAGCTCAGTGCCTGGTGCACAGTGGGGTTCGAGCATTCATTCTGCAGTGGCAGTGGGGAGCCCTGGACGGTTTCGAGCTGAGGGACAGTGTTCTGGGGCATCTCAGTGAAGAGAGCGGCTCCCCAACCACCTTTCAGTAGAGGGAAACCAGAGATCACCTCTGTGTGTGGTTTCCTGTAACCAGGTCCTACATGCTAGTCCCAAAGGGCAATTTCCTTGCCTTCTCCTGCATAAATATTATATGCAAGTATTTTTAAGTCACTTCATTGTGAAAAGAAGCGATTTAACATAACTATTACCCAAGATTCTTCATGAAATATGCATCAAGCAATTAGGTCTAAAAGCAAGAGGTGAGGCCTCGCACCCTGTTCGGGCCAGCAGCTGCAGGCTGAGTGATGTTTTATTAAAGCCCGTGATTATGAGACAAGGTGGGGTCTGTTATTAGGCCCAGCGCGCCAGGCACGTTTGATAATCCTGGTGATGAGGACGTGCTTTTTATGATGATAATGAGCCATTTGAACGCCCTGACAGCCACAGCACCCCCAGCCTCTACCAGCCTTACAAGACTCATTAGTCAGGTCACCCACTGGAGACACCCCTAATTGTGACTTAGCTCTTGCAAGATGTCCTATCAAAGGAGACGGGGCTGACACAGGAGCTTGGCAGGCGGTGGCCTGTCTGAGCTCCCCGGGGACCCATGCCTTCTCAGAAGCAATGATGGGAGGTGGCCTGGGACCCGGCCCACCTGGTCCTGGACGCGTGGGCCCCAGGTTCTTGCCATAACCACAGCTTACCTTGCTGTGTGCCTTGAGCCAGAGTGCTGCTCTCTCTGACCTGTTTCCTCCAGGGTACCCCAAGAGGGTGAAACGAGATGGTCCCCAGGTTGCTTCTTGCTCCAAAAGCAGTGTCCAGAGCACCGCAGCATCCCTGGGCATGCTGGTTATCTGATGCACCCTATCTTCTGCCTGGAAAATTTAATCCTTTCTCTTATTGTGCTGGATGTCGTCTTCTAAGTAGAGTTGGGAGTCTTTTTTTCTTTTTTTTAAATATAAATTTATTTACTTATTTATTTTGGCTGCATTGGGTCTTCGTTGACGCTTGCGGGCTTTCTCTGGTTGTGGTGAGCAGGGGCTACTCTTCGTTACGGTGCGTGGGCTTCTCGTTGCGGTGGCTTCTCTTGTTGCAGAGCACGGGCTCTAGGCGCACGGGCTTCAGTAGTTGCGGCATGTGGGCTCAGTAGTTGTGGCGCACGGGCTTAGTTGCTCCGCAGCATGTGGGATCTTCCCGGACCAGGGCTCGAACCCGTATCCGCTGCATTGGCAGGCAGATTCTTAACCACTGTGCCACCAGGGAAGCCCCCGAGTTGGGAGTCTTTAAAGCCATCCCTGGCAGCTGTTTTTAAATCTTCAACTGTTATTAGGTGGCACCTTGCTCGTGGGGACCTTGTGACCCATCAGCGTGTATCACTGCCGCACACCCCGTAGCTATGTGTTGACAAGGCTCTGCCTGACCTTTGCATAAGTCCGGGTTTGATAGATTATCTCAGAAAGAAATCCTGCTTACCTCGCAGGGCCCACCAACTCCGTGTGATGGTCCCTCCGTGGTTGGGGACTCTGCCGGTCAGGACACACTGTCCCCAATCCCCAGGATGGCCTTTCACTGCTAGCCCCTGTGCTGCTCTGACCCATCATCAGCCCTGCAGGGTGGGTGTCGTGGGGACTGAGGCTTGGAGTCAAGGAGTCACTTGTTCAGGCTCTGATGCCTCTCGCCCACCACGCGCCTGGCCTCACATGGAGTGTTGGGGGCTAACTAGGGCTCTCTCCTGGAGCTGGACAGCACTGAGGTCAGGAGCGTGGGCTCTGGGAAAGGCCCACCAGGGAAGGAAGCAGCATCGCCACTGCTGATTGCTGTGGGACCCTGGGTCAGCCACCTCCCATTTGAGTCTCAGTGCTTAGCACATGGCCTGGCTCACAGGAAGTACCCAGGACACATCAGCCTGAGGGCCATCCGGACCAGTACCCTGTGACAGCGGCACTCCGTGGGCAGCAGTGGAAGGGAGTGGGGCATGAAGCTGCCTCGACCCCTTCCTGCAGGAAGCCCTCACCGTGTGGGCAGCAGATTATGCTCATACACATGGAATCCAGGACCTTAGGCCCAGAAGCACCCTCAGAGGCCATCCAGTTAGTCTCCCCATGGATCCAGTGGGGGCAGGGAATGAGCCCAGTACGGCCCAAGGAGAGCCTCAGGTCCAGAGAACCAGAGGGTGCAGTGCGTGAGCCCAGGGGGAAGGGCCGTTCCTGCCAGGGCTGCAGGGTGAGGGCCAGCTCTCCCTCTGCCGGGAATGGTCAGGCCCTGGACTCAGGGGTCACGGGCCTGAGTTCTCTGCCTTGGGCTCCGAACTTTGTAACCGCCTGCCCCCTCAGTACAGCCCAGCTCAGGGTTATAAACTAGTGTGTACTGAAATACGAGCGTCAGAAGAACAAACAGTGGGCCTGGAGAGTCAGGAGGGACTGCAGGAAGGTACCAGCGGCTGCCTGTGCCTGTTGAGGTGGAGGCGTTAGTGTGGAGTTCCTAATATCTGGTGACCTCGCAAGCCCTCAGCCTGGGAACAGAGGAGCTTCAGCTTCTGTCTCTGGCTCTGTCCTCTGTTACCACCATCCCTGCCCACTTCCCTCACTGAATATTTTAAGAAAAACTGGTGTGAAAATACCCCATTAACCCGTATGAGTTATTTCCTTTAACCTCCTTAGAAATTAAATCAGCTCCCCCTGCAACTTCGTACCTGCAGTGCCATCAGAGCTTTGGCGTTCAGACCAGCTCACAACTGGTTGCTGTGATCTAACACATCCTGCGCTTTGCAGCCCCAGCTGTAGACTGTGGTACATAAAGCCCAAAATATCACCCCACACAGAGGGCATGACATGTCCAAGGCCACACACACCCGCCCATGTCACTCACCTGCAGCTCCAGCTCTGCTGTCTCCCATACACACCCCTTCTCCAGGCAAGGCTGAGCACGTGGCCTCCAAGAATGCAAAGCTTTTTAACTGTCCCCGGTTTTCTTAGCCACACAATTTCAGCCCTGCATTCAAGCAATTACAGCCCTTTCCAGGCCAGCACAGATTTGCCATCTTTCCATGGATGTGGGTAGCAGGTAGCGGAGTCTTCACTCAGAGGGAGTTGCACGTTTTTTCACTTAAGGCACGCACCAGTTCCTTTCTAACAGCTTAAGCAAGTGTGCCTCCTGCTTCTAGATGTGACAAGGCAATTCTCCAATGAAATGACCCTTCACTGAGGAGCAGAACTTGCCACAGGCTGTGTAATTAGAACATTGTCAGCCTTAAAAAATCTTGATTTAAATTTCAGTTCTTTACAGGAATTATTCTCTCTTGAAACATAATTGCACTCCGAACGATTTCCTTTAAGCTAAGGGTGACATCTCTAAATACGTTATTATGAGCAGCTGTATTGCTCAGTGCTTGCACTTCATTAAGCATTTGCTCTGCCCATTTGAAAATGGTCCTGGAGTCCAAATTGACGCATTAATAGAGCAGGCGCCGGTAAGCGTGTGGAACCCGGTCCTGGATGGAAGAGATGTGGGAACAGCTGAAGCAAGAAGAATCAAAGCTCAGAAGGACTACAAACTGCAAACCTGTGTCCACACGGAGCTCTCGGCCTTGCCTGGGGTGGGCCTGGTCTCCTAGGAGCCGGGCCTCTAGGGCTGCTCACAAGTTATCGGTGCCCAAGGATGGGCTCTGGAGAAGGCGCAGGAGGTCAGAGCCCCAGCTTTCTCACTAAGTGACACACCCTCAGTAAATTTGGACTGTGCTTTGGAAACCAAGCATCCACAAGTGTGGTGGCTAAATCTTGGAGCTGAGTGAGCAGGGAAAGGGCAGCCTGAGCACAGGCAGGTTGATGGAGGGGTTAGTGACCCGATGTGGCCAGAGTCCTGGGTGGGAGGCAGGAGAGGTCTGCTAGGGCCGGGTGGAAACAACACCCCACCCAGCATGCTGGTGCAGCTGGCAAGCCGCGAGGGTCACGGACATAGGGCTCTGCTCTGACCTCCGAGGAACCCACCCACTACCCATTTCGGAGGATGCCGAGCATGGTGGGCACAGAGCCTGCGCACTTCTCTGGAGCTCTCAGGGGAATTGAGAAGATGGACAAGTAATCACAGTTCAGGAAGGCAAGTGCTGATGGAGGCGTTATATCCTCGGTGCAGCTGGAAGAAGGAAGGAGCTCTGCCAGTGGGAACCTGGAAGACTTCCTGGCAGAGGAAACACTACACCTGGGCCTTGGAGAAGGAGGCAGTCAGGGTTTACTGAGCAGAGAGAGGAAGTGCAGACAGGAGAGTGCCTGCGTTGGGGCAAAGCCGGGGAGCACACATTCTCCCTAGATTCTATTGGCTTAAACTAGTCACGTGACTACAGTGGATACAAGGGAGGCTGGGAAATGTAGTCCCTGGCTTGGCAGTTCCGTAGTACTGAAGAGAGAGCATCAGTTTTTGGAAAACAGCTCGCCTGTCATCCTGCCACACTCTGTTTCCTAATCTGTAAAGTGGGGGTGATGACCCCTGTCCTGCCTACTTGTCAGGGCATTGGGGACTTAAACATTGTGCCTGCCAGGCAAGGCTTAAATTTTCATCTGCATCAGTAATAGGAAGAGGGGCCAAGTTTGGGGGTTTCTTTGTTTTCCTGAGGAAGTCCCTCAAAGCTCCCGAGGTCGAAAGACTCTCCTGCTGTGTTTGCTGCTGATTCCCTGTCTGCTGCTGGGATTGAGGGGGCTCTTAGGTGCAGCTGCATTTCAGCCGGTCCTGGGCTCTGTTCCTGGCTGGGAGAGGTGCAGCTCAAGTCTGCTTCTTGGCTGGGATCTCTTCTGTCCCAGGCAGCAAGGAATCTTCACACCTTAGCAGGAATATGGCCAGAGGGAGAGTTCTCTCGGATAATGAGTGTGAATTCGTGACACACCTCGGTTCAGAGCAAAAGTGAGTAGCTCTATGGGAATTGCTTTCCTGATTGATCTTGGGCCTTCGTCACTCTGCACATCCTAATAATCTCTGCGCTTTGTTCACAGGAGCAACCAGGGCTTCATGCACATGAAACTGGCCAAAACCAAAGAGAAATACGTCCTGGGTCAGAACAGCCCCCCGTTCGACAGTGTCCCAGAAGTCATCCACTACTACACCACCAGAAAGCTGCCCATCAAAGGGGCCGAGCACTTGTCCCTCCTCTACCCCGTGGCTGTGCGGACCCTGTGAGCCCCTCCCTGCCCTGCGACAGGGCCCAGACGTGGAGGAGCCGGTGGCCCCTGCCGACCCGCCCGGCCGCTGTTGCCAGCCGTGTCCAGTTTGTGTCGTGTGTATGGTACTAGCACACCACTGCATGTCTCTAGAATGCTGTTGCCACTCCTGGGGGCTGGAGAAGGCCTGGATAAAGACTGAGGGACGGCCAGCCCGCCACCGCAGCCCCCTCCCCCAACCTCTCTTCGAGTTTCTGTGAATTAAAATATTTGCAAATCCAAAGAGATGCCTTCCAGGATGAACAAAGGAGAGCAGCTCCGAGGGGCGGGGCGGGAGCTCCCGGGGTTGCGGCTCTTTGTTCTCCAGCCGTCAGGAATTCACACCTGTGTACGGGGTGCAGTTTTCCCACCGGGGCCCCGCTGGTGCTGGGAGCCAAATGCTGGTGCTTTGAGAGCCCTGAAGGCCCTGGGAATCCCGCCTCCCCTCTGGTGTGTGTGTGTCAGCGTGTGTGTGCGAGTGTGAGCACATACGTGGGAGAACATGGCCACACACAGATATAAGCCCACTAATCCACTTTTAGTCATTCAGTGTAATCATTAGGAGATCTCCAAGGAATCATTGTGCGGTCAAAAAAAGGATTCAATTATTTATGAATAGGCTGTGTAAATAAAATAGTCATTTAATATATATTCTTATCCCTTTTTTTAATATACTGCAGTGGGTCTCTGGGGGGGCCAGTGCTTACCTGCGGGTTTCGTCCCCAGAGCAAGGTGTGTCCCCTCTGGGCACGCGGGAAGGAGGCAGAGCCCCCAGCTCAGGGCTGAGGCAGCCGCTGGGGCAGAGGGATTTGCTTTGCCCCCTGAGAGTCAAGCTGCAGGAAGGGGCATTCAGGCTCCAGCAATGGTAGCCTCAATTGTTGACTCAGCACCCACGCTCCCCCTTCTGCCTACAGCAATGCAGTGATGGCAGGTCTGTGTTAACCCCTCAGGTGCACAGCACCCAGCAGTGCACAAAGGGCTCTCCCCATTAACTGGGGTCACTGCTACCCTGTGAGGCATTTAACATGTGGGGAAAAGGAGGCTCAGAGAGGGAAAGTAGCTTGTCTAAGTTAACACAGCCCATAAGCAGAGGATGCTCTAGAGCCAGTGCTTTGGCTCTACATGGCCTTGCTGTCACCCTGGGAGAAGGCAAATCCTGACCTCTCAGGGGACATGGAGCCGGAGCTCCTGGTCGTCCGCACTGCCTCCATACAGACAAGAACACCTGCACACACACTCCCACACTCCACCCCTATCTAGCCCCTGCCCTTGACAGGAGCGGGAGTCTTGCTCACATAGCGCAGACCCTCAGTGAGATTGCTGTTACTCAGTTCCCCTTCCTTTCCCCCCCACCCACCTACCACCGCACCATGCATGTTAAATGCAGTGGAAGAAAGAGAAGAATCCCACCCAGCAGCATGAAAGGCATGGCTTCCATCCACTGAAGGAGGTGCAAGGGATCCAGAGAGAGCACAAGTGTCAGCGCCTTCGCCAAGCACACGTCAGTCTGCCTGCCAGTGGTCTGAGCACAATGGAATTTCGGTGACCATCGTCCCCAGCAGGAGGGGGCTGAACCGAGTTTGAACATCACCAGCGCTGCCAGGCCTTCCACGATGCTTCAGACTCACCGTTCACATTAGAGACAGAGGCCCAGCGAGGAGAGAGGACTTGCCCCGGCCGCCTGTCAAGCCAGGGCAGGGCAGGACTAGAATCCGTGCCCCTGTAGGTGGCTGCTGTGGACTTTAGTGGGTTGTGGCCAAAGCTGTTTCCTTGGCATCTGCTTCCTGCCCAGTCCAGCTCTTGGCTCAGCCTCCCGAGTCCTCGTCTCAGTCCGGGCAGCCCAAGACCCTCCCATCCATGGATCCCACAGGCCCGTCCACCTCATGGTTGCCTCGTTGCCTGTGGCCTGGGTCTAGTCTCCAAAGCCTCAGTCCTGACCTTTTACCCGCTTTGCGTTTTCCGAAACATCCTTTAAGGCAGGAGTACCTGGAATGGTTCACGCTTTCCTCTTTATTTATTTATTTTTCTGGTGAGTGAGAAGATGAGTGAGGAGTTGACACTTATCCAAACAGAGGTGCCGAAGGAGACTGGATCCCAAGGATCCAGTTAGACGTTGGGGACGAGGAAGGCAGCCCGTGGAGCCGGGGGTGGGGTGGATTTTGCATTAGTGCCTCGTCCTCCAGCAAGTGCAGATTCCCACAGGGCCCTTCCTGAGGCTGTAGGTGGGGCAGTGCAGGAGCCCACGACCCTTCTCAGTGGACAGTCTTCAGAGCAGACCTCTCCTCAGAAGAGGCTCTGCCTGTGGTCTGAGGAAAACCGAGGCTGCTTCGCCCTTTGGTCTTGCCTTTGCTCTTTTAAGGGATTCCTGGGCCCTCCCTCCTTCCCCTGCCTTCGTCTTCCTGAAGTTTCCCTGGGAGGCCCAACCGGCAGCTCCCCATGGGGACTGAGGCCGGCAGAGGAGCCAGCTTACAGGATGGGAGCTGCTAAAAGGAATTTTTTTCCTTAATTTTATGAACCTCTCCCTCTTCTTCCTCTAATTGTGACCGTTTCCTCTGTCGGCGTGTATTCATGTTTTCTTGGACATCTAACAATTGAAACAGCTTTTCCCTTTCAGAAACACTCACATTCAGGTTACTGGCGTTGGTTGGGGTTTTGTTTTGGCTTTTTTTTTTTTTTTTTCATCTGCTGCCAATTAATGGGGGAAAAAATGAGCTGGATTTCTTTGAGGGAAAAAAAAAAGCTCCCTGCCACACAATATCTCGCCTCAGCATTTTGTCTCAGAACACAACCTCTAGCCCCTAACAGGCTGCGTTGCTCAGAGCCACAGGACTGTCGGGTTTTTTCCCTTCTTTCCCTCCGTCGCTGGCTTCATTATTGACCATAATGCCCCGACCACTTCAGCAGTAATGTCCTTGAGCACTGAGGAGTCAGGGCCTTTTGGGCAGTGCCCCGCCCGCCCCAGAACAAGATGACAGCCCAGAAAGAAAGGAGGCTTTGTGGGGAGAGATGGCCCACCTGCCTGTCAGGGGAGAGGCTCACAGAGCACCTCTTCTAAAGAAAATGGTGAAAAGGCTCCTCTTCAGGAAACTCAGCCAATCCCAGCTGAGCTGTGCCTCCCCTCCCAGGGCAGTTCCAGGCTGGTGCCCCTCAGTGGCCAGTGGGTTAGCAGAGGGGAATCATGATGTAACTTCCAGGAAGGGCCTGGCATCAACAGGTGGCGCCCTTGGCAGACGCTCTGCTTCTCCTACTGTCACAGGACCCGGAGATTGCCTTTTTAAGATTTGGAACACCGAACTCTGGCTGGCTTCAGGGAAGTGCTTGCTGTCACTTGACCAAGGGCCCAGCAGGGACAGACATCCGGGCTTACCATGTGCTCTCACAGGCCCCAGGGACAGTGCGTGCAAAAGTGGGCAGACAGGGCAGGCTGGCGTTTGGAGTTGGCCCGTCGATGCTCATGAAGGGTCCTGGCTGGATCAGATGGTCATCCATCCAGCAAACCGATACCTTCCAGAATCGATTACCAGCAAAGACAAATGGGGCAAGTTGTCCGGTGGAGCCAGCACAGCCCAGGGCTGTAGATGCAGGAGCACCTTCCAGAACCCCCCAGAGACCCACTCAGGTATCCCCTAGGCACTGACAGCCCCCAGCCCCTCCCCTCTCCTCAGGGCTGTTGTGTCACTGCCAGGAGCCTTGGGACTGCCACCTACTGCGAAAAAGTGTCCTGTAAAGATCTACTGATACAATAATTCTGTGCGATAAGCTGTATAATGTATATTTAATGTGAAGCTTTTAATATACAAGTGTCTTGTTTAAATGTACCTCACTGAGCACGCATGTTTTATTTCCTTAAAATGCAAACGTGTGCCCCAGGATCTAGTTTGATTGCCGCCTTCTCGCAGAAGCTGAAGTTCTGCCATCATCCCCCAAAGGTGGATCTTACAAGAAGAAGGAACCTTCCTGCTTCCTAATTAGGAGGAAGCTAGAGCCCTAGTGAGCTTGTTAAATGGAAACACATTAATTTGTTCAGCAAACATTTGTTGAGTGCCTACCCATCCTTGGGCCTGGTGGATACAGAGGAGAATAGGACCCAACCCCTACCCTCAGGAAGTTTCCAGTGTGGCGGAAAAACAAACAGGCAACTACACGTGATGTAATGACAGGGGCCGTGCACGCCCAGATGAGGGGGAGTTGAATCTGCTTGCAGCTGAGGAACAAGTTGGGCCTTGGCGGATGAGTGAGGAGCCTGGAAGCCTGGTGTTCCCGGCAGAGGTAACAGGTGGGGGGATGATCGGGGGAGTCAAATAGGCCTGGTGTGGCACAGCCTGCATGGTAGGAGATGGCAAGGTCTCTGGGCCTCCAAAGGCTTCATCCGGTGGAGGCAGAAGAACAGAGCAGGGCAAGGGGAGGGGCGTTCATTCCCTTGTGGCAGGAAGCCATTTTTGGTCTCCCTGAAGACTAGGAGATGCTGGCCTGTTTCCTGGAGAGCGGCAGGCAGGGCGTGACGGGCACACTGTTTCCCATTGTGTGCCCTCATGCCATCATCATGATGATGTCCTTATGCAGCCTGAGCAGGACGGTCTGCAGCCCAAGCCCCTTCCTCACACACAGGTCGGCACCTGAGGAGGCATAGGGACCCCCGGCTCGCCTGGAAGCCTGCTCTGGAGTGGAGGCCGACCCCCACCTGGCCCTGGAGGAACTCACTGCCTCTCCCTCTCTCCCAAGGTTGTGGCCCGCTGTGCCCCAGTGGGCCTCTTCCTCCCCCACTACCCCCAAGTCTCAGGCTTCGATTCCATATTCCAGTGACCCAGACAGAATCCATACCTCCAACTCCTAAGCCCCTCAGAGCACACCCCCCACCACAGCGCACACACACACACATGCACACACACACACACACATGCGCGCGCGCGCACACACACACACACACACACACACACACACACACACGGCTCCCTGTTCAAGGGACGGCAAAGCCCTGGCATGTTCCTGGGCCCACCAGGCCGATGCCAGTGCTCTGTGACCAGGAATATTTCCTGAAGAGAGGAGAAAAATGTCTCTAGTGGTCACTTTTATGTTTGGGACAGTTTTTTATTTCCGTTTTGGTTCAATTTAACAAACACGGAGCATGAAACAGGGCCTGGAACGAGCTGGTGACCTGGAGCAGGAAGCTGAGCACAGGAAACATCTTCCTCAACTAGTCGACAGGAAGTGGTGGACGACCTGCCCTCCCTCATCTATGCACAGAGACCAAGCGGCGTGGGCCAGAAACTGAGGTTCAGAGAGGGATAGGAGGTTGCTCAAAGACACACAGCAAGTCCATCTCCACATAGCACCAGTGCTTGAGGGTGGCCAGCTCAGAGGGTTACCTTGGCCAGTGCAGCAGCTCTGGGAAGACTGGGGTAGGGGTGGGGATTCTTCTAGGACAGAGTTTATGAAGCAGTTCCTTCTCTCTTGCTCCCTCCTGAGTGGGAGCGTCCCAGCCTGCAGTGACTAGTATCATCTCTGGCTTTAGGGGACAGTTTTGAAGGGGCCATGATCTGACTGGGTGGCAGGATGTCACCAGTGTGGTTCTGGCGCCCTCACGTGGTTATCTTCAGCATTGCAGCCAGTCTCAGGGGGAGGGGAAGGCAGCTCTTAAGTCACTTGGCCTGTTACACAGACAGAAACTGAAGCCCAGGCTCATATCCTAACTCCATCCTTTCCAGCTGTGTGACGTGGGCAATGTGCAAAAAGCCTCCATTTCCTCCACCGTAAAATGGCACGAGAAGTGACCTCACGGGTTATTGCAAAGATTACACGCAGCCTTGGATGAACGCCCGTCGCGTGCCTGAGTTTTCGTCAAACTTCAGACAACGTCAGCTACGATGAGAACAAGGTGAGCTTTCATAGGAAAGGCAGGGGTCATTACAGCCACAGGATTTCAAAGGAAAGAGGGCCTGGGGTTCCAGGAAGGCTGGGGCATTTTAGGAGGTGAAAGAGGAGTCCACTTTACAAATTAAAAATGCCCCAGCTCTATTGAACATCATGAAGGATCAGCGTTCAAGATCCTTTTCCTCTCCAGACTGAAGTCCAGAGTGGCTCTCTCCATTCCCCTACCACGGCATCTTCTGCTGCCCCATCTTTATTTATTTAAATTAATGCTAACATACTAGACTATTTAAATAATAAGCAGGTGTTGTGTTTACTATTTAAATAATTGTTACATCTGTTTATTTCAATATTAAACCTATTTATTGTCTTTATTGTTTAAGCATCAAATCCATGCAGTGTCTTTACTGTTTAAATATTAAACACATATCATGTTCATTATTTGTCTGTCTCCATCCACTAGAATGTAGACTCCATACAAGCAGGGGTCTAGGAGAGCTCCTGGCACATAGCGGGTGCTCAACAAGTATTTGTTAAATGATTTAACAATGGTAACAATTCCCACTTACAGCGGGCTTACTGTGTGTGCCCTACACATCGTGCACACACCGGTCCCCCACCATGAGAGCAGGTGAGAAACTGAGGCTTAGAAGGTGAAGTGGTTGCTGGGAAAAGCATTAGTTCAGTTTAGTGGTGGGGGCCCTGCGTTCCTGCTCTGTACCTCACACCCCAGAGGACAGTCACAGCCCAAAGGTTAGCAGGATCGAGAGGGAACTACAGAGTCCCTTCTTCCCAGAACAAAAGAGAAGGGTGACATTTAGAGGTTTGGGTGACATATTCCCTGAGCCTCCATTGCCCCCTCCACGCCCCCCATGTGAAGGAGAATGAGCATCCGTCGTGCTGGGTCTGCCATCAGGAAAGCCTCCCTCAGGGAGGCAGAAGGTGGGTTCGGGAAGGATCCTCATTCTGAAGTGGGGATATTGAGGCTCTGAGAGGGGGAGAGCTTTGCCCCAGGTACAAAACCAGGAAGTGGTGGTTCTAGGATTCAAACCCAGGTCTGCTGACCTTGCAACATGCCACGTCTAGTTCAGTGCATCCTACCTTTGCCTCGTCATATAGTTCACGTGGGCCTCTTGTAAATTACAAATTCCTAAGCCCTTCTGGGAGATTTTGAGTCAGTAGGTCTTGGGTGGGCACCAGGAACCTGTGTTGGTAACAAGTTCCTCAGGTGCCTTATGATTAGAGAGTCCTGTGTAAAGGGCCAGTCTCCCCACCGCCCTGCAGCTCACCATCCACAGATCCTTCCCCAAGGGCCAGGCACCAGTTCTCAGCAGTGCTTCTGTTCTCAAAAATGGTGGAGGCGGTGCAGTCCCAGCCTCACCTCTTGATACATACTCAGCTCAAGCAGGTCACAGGACTTTCCTGAGCACACAAATGATGTGTAAACCAGAGGGAATAACTATCAAGTAACTGCTTGGAAGACCCAAAGACTATTGTGCAAATGTTTGATGTTGTTTTATTGACTCAGCCCTTGCTAGATAAAAATGTGTTTGTATTTCACAAGTATGTGTCACTTAGATACCAAGTAAAGTGTCCCAGGATCCCACCCAGAGGTCAGCAATTGTTCTGAGCCCTGAGAGCTACCAGGGGGCCTAGGCTCTGCCTGTAGGTGTGCCTGGGACAAAGGCAAAGTTGGGGAACAGGAATGAGGTCAGGGAGAATGAGAAACCTGGTGTCTCCTTCCTTATACACGTCCTCCCATCCCATGCTTCTTCTGGAGCCCACCTTGTTTTAAGTCCTAGTCATGCTTTATGGGCCACCTCTTCCAGGTAGCCTTCCCTGATTGCAGCTAGTGCATTTTCGTTCTTCTCTGTGCACTCACAGCACTTGGTATATGTCTGTTTCAAGCCCTGATCATTTCTCCTTAGGACTAGACCCCAGTTTCCTCTCTGGGCTGCAGGCTTATTCACGCACACATTCCTGAGCCCTGCAGCTCCCTGGGTTTCAAACTTTAGGTTACTATTATGGGTCAGGGTATCAGTTTAGAACTGTTGCTTCCCAAAGAGTTTGAGAAGAACTGCCTGAGGCTTGTGTTGGAGCTAGAGAGGCCAACTGGCCTCTCCCCCGGAAATTCTGACTTCATAGTAGGTCTGCTAGAATCTAGCTTTTCAATCTGTAAAGTGCATACGAGTCACAAAGGATAGCACTGTGGGGCAGCTCTGTGTCAGGTAGTTAGGTCAGGAAAAGCAGCAAGAAGCCTCTGTGTAAGCTGAGCAATGAAGGGTGAACAGGACTTTGCCATGAAGCAGGCAGAGCCTTTGAGGCACAGAGGACATTGTAAAAGAATGCAGGGATGTGAACCAGCAGTGGCTGGCCTGTGGCTGGAGCCTGGGGGTGTGAAGGGGAGTGGCTGAAAAGGGAAAGGAAGGTCACTGACCCCTTGCTAGGGAAAGACTGCTGGTGACCTTATCTGGGCAGAGCCACTCACAGTAGCCAAGGCTCCACCGATTACAGCTTGCGTAAAGCTGTTTTTGTGGACATAAGGGCCCACGGAGCCTGAGTGCACTAGACAAGTTTCTAGAAAGCATTTTGGTGGGAGGGGGAGGGGGAGTAGAGGGTGCTTAAGCAAAGATCCAACAGCAACAATCCCATGGCCCTTTTCCTAAGAACCCAGACCCTCTCCACCAGCATTTTATTGGGGCAAACACCCTTTTTGCCAAGCCCTGAGCTGGAGGGTCAGAACCAACTCAGATAGCTCTGCCCTAGTAGGAAAGGGAGACACCTTCACAAATGATTATAACATAAGCAGATATTAGAGGTGCCCCAAACTTTGTGCTATGGGAAGGCAAAGGCAAGAGCAACCAAGTTAGCCCAGGTTAATCAGAGAATGCTTTTCAGGGGAGAAGGCAAAGGACCTTGAAGGCGTAACATGTTTGATTGCTGACAGTCAGTGGTGAAAGGGGGGGAAGGTCTAAGGAACAAGGATTTGCAAAACATTGAGAGACTGTGCATGGCTGAAGCACAGAATGTAGCTGGAGACGAGGTGAACAGATTAGGTAGAGGGGCCAGGACATCGAGAGCCCGCGAGCCAAGTTAAGGAGTTTGGATTTGTTGAAGAGGCAAGAGGGAACACGTGGAAGTTTTTAAGCTGAGGACTGAGATGATCAAAACTGAGTTAGAGGATGTTATCCGACAGCTGATATGGAGGCTGGAGGTATGGAAAACAGTTTAAGAGACTGAAGAATGAATAAAACAATGGGTGGATGAGGACAGAAAAATGAAAGGATAACTTTATGATGAATCGTGAATCAGAAAATAGAGGTTTTTGATCTCCAACATTCATATGCCCAAGAAGAGCCAATTAAGGACCTGGGAGGTTTCTGACGAGGAACTAAGAGCTGGAGGAGCAGAGGCCAGCGCTGTGACCTGCAGCATAAAAGAAACGGACTGGCTCAGCTCCAGACATGCGTATGCCTGTCAACCTGGGATTCCCCTACTCTTTCAAGTCTGTTGTGCCCCGATTGTGTGTTTAATTTCAATCTTTCCTCCTCTTCGGGTTTTACCACAGGACAATAACCTCTCTATTCTAATCTGAAATGAATTATTTATGCTTATGAACATGCTGGATGCCTGCCTGATTTATTTATTTTTCAAATAATACATCTGAATAGGAGTTCACACAAGACAGGGCAAACATAATTCTGACATAAATGCCTTTCCCCAACTGTTGCCCAATTTTAAACACTCCAAGCTACTGCGTGGCCTTGTCATTATCCTGTGGAGCCCCAAATCTATCTCTGCACACTAATTAGATGCCAGGTGCCTGCATCTGACGGTCAAGATTTGCACTATCAGTCCCCACCACCTGACTTTTACAATCTTATCTCCTGCTGCTATGACTTTCTCTGCTAGTCCAAGTTCCACTCATTCATCTTCCAAGGCACAGTTCAAACACCTCCTCCCCTATGAAGCCATCCCTAGTTCCCTCTTAAGGGGAAAGGCCCCTCATGCATCTGAATTTCCAGAGTTTTTGTTTTTATATCCTTCGTTGGACTCTAAGTTCCCCGAAGAGAACACAATGGCACACAGTAGGTACCTCAGCAGAACATTTGCTGAAATTAGGTAGCATGATGTCTCACACCCCAAGAAGCAGTTAATCAGGCCAGCTCAAGCAGATGAGACAAAATTTTGGAGTCAATATCTACAAAGTGCTCTCAGGGGAAGTGGGCCGGGAGAGCCACCCACCTATAGCCATACCGTATTTCACTCCAGTGGAGTTGCTTATTGGACTAATCCCAAGTAAAGCGCATACACTTCACATATTTGATGAGCCTCCTGAGGAGCCTCGCTGTTGCTCTCCAGGCTGACCTTTCCGTTTCCTTCAACACCTCACATCTGTGTGCCTTCCAGTTTATAAGTTAGAGTCAGATCATTATTCTCAGTGATTCTTACAAGGGCCAAAGGATGCATGCAAGGCCGGCGTTACTTGTCAGAGATCTGGGGCTCAGGGGACAGTGACTTGTCCGAGGTCACTCCCAGCAAGGGTCAGGGCTATGACTTGACCTAGGCCTCCTAACTCCGGGTGCAGTGAAGTCCAAGACGTGCAAGTTGTCTGAGACTGAAAAGAAACAGGGTTTTTTAATGATTTGTATATTCTAAAGCACACACAGGTGTTCTGTGAACTGCAGGATCAGTAGCTGACACAAGGTCACTCCGAGGGTTTGATGAAATCTAACCAAGGATACAAAGGGAAGCGAGGCGGGGCCTTTCAAGGCCTAGGCGCACGTGCGCTTGCCACCCACACTATCACTTCCCAGTGGTCCTCCCGCAGCCTACGCACTAGAGAACGCGTTGGCTGTTTCTGGCACGGCAAGGCCACCGTACGGCACCAAAGGTACGGCATTCCAGCAAGTGGAACCCGAAAGCCTGACAACAGGTGTGATGGGTGACCCTACACCTGCCCTGCCGCGCCGAACCGCTGCCAGGAGTTGGCCGGCGTCACTCGACCCTCCGCGGGTTTAGAGAGAGGCGGCGCGGTGGCGTCTCCCTCACGTGACCGGGCTCGGCGGCATAGAGCGCGTCACGCTCCGCCCTGAGCTCGGGTCGGTCAAGGTCTGCGCCTGCGCCGGCTCGGTGGCTCGCGGGCTCGCGAGCTCGCCAGCCTGCAGGCGGGCCGCTACCGGGCGTGGAGCCTGGCGCCCGCGGCGATGGGTGAGTACAGGAAGCGGCCGAGAGGAAAGCACGGGGCTCCCCCGGCCTGCGCGTGGAGTGAGTGGAAGCACGAAGGAGGGTCTGAGGAGGCCGCCTGCACGGCCCTCTGGCGCGGCCGTTGAGGACTCACCGCCCCCCCGCCTCCGCGGGCGCGCGCGCGCTCGCAGTGCGCCCCCCCGCAGTACACCCCGCCGTTCCCGCGCGCGCCATCCCGGGTGGGACCTGCAGCCGCAGGGCCCAGCTCTTGCCTCCCAGCTCTGCCGCCCGCTGCCGGGCTTCGCTGGGCCGTGAGCGCCGTCCGACTGCCGGAACGAGCTTTTCCGGCGGAGGAGGCAGTGCGTTCATTTGGGCGCGCCCCGGGAAGGAAGGTGCCTCCCGGCGCGCATCGAGAGCGGGGCGGGGAGGGGCCGGGCTTTGCCTGCAGCCCGGGAGAGCAGCGTTGGGACCGCGGAAGGGCGCCTGCCCCCTCGGGGTCTGGGATACCGGGACCCCTGGCTCCGTTGAATGTCCGGGACGGAAGGGGCCTGGTCGACCCCGTCCGCCACCCTCCCCTCCCCCTCACTACAGACAGGGGAAATGGACGCCTGGAGAGCGGTAAGTTCAGCCACACAGCCAGACAATGGTTATTCTGCGACACCATGTTGCTTCGCGTTGTGGGAAACTCGGTGGTACAGTGCTTTTTTTGGAGATGCGGGGGGCATTGTTGTTAATTGAAAATCTCTGTACCAATTATTTAGTGTTAAGCTTATCTAGGTGGAGCGTGTCAATGCCTCAGCTATATTTACCCTTTTTTTTTTTTTTTTTGCTCCTTAGAGCTGTACACGTCTGGTCTTAATCCCCACCTTCTGTTTCTCTACCTGCAAGCTGTGAAACAGAAAACCTTAAATAACTGTGTAGTGCCCTTGCTAGTCTGAGCTTCCTCTGACCTTGTTTCGGAAGGATTCCATAAAATCAAAAGGTGCTAGGATCGGTCAGGTCCGCTAGTGGTTCCAGAGCACAGGTCTGGCGCTTTGGATCTGGAGTCACCTTGAGTGCATCTCGGGGAAAGATCACAAGCTGTTACCTTTAAGAGGAGTGGACTTGTCTGGTCTCTCCTTTGGTAGATTAAAGTAAGCCCAGAGAAATGGATTTTTAAATTGTAGACTTTGCTTTGTATTTATAGTAGCAAGATAGTGTCCTATCTAGGACTAGAACCGAGTTTAATCTTGTCCTGAATGCTGACTCAGACCTGCTGACTTGTGGGAGTTAACATCCTTTGAGAAATACAATTGCTTTCTCCTCAGTTTTTGCGCAGAGACCTTTGTGATGGATCACATCTCGGTCTTAACCACGTGGGCTATAAATTACAGTGAGCATTTAGACTTTACACTGTTTTCTTATGCCACAGAAGTTTGACTCTTGGAGTTGCTTGAAAGTCAGCTTAATTAACTTTGCTTCCTAATGTTGACATAGGTTGAGTGTTTTAGGTAGCAAACAAATGTAAAGTTATGGTAGATAAATTTTGCAATAAATTGCAAAGAATTATTATCCATGTTAAAGAATTTAAATATAGAGAAAAGTTTAGCAAAGAAATTTAGTCGTGTTCACAGAATAAACATGAAAAATTTTAAAGTCCACTGCTACAGAATACTGTGCACACTAGCCTTTGTTCTTTTGCCAAATTAAGAACCTATTCACACGATCCTGGTGTGTAGGGCAAAATGAGGGAGAAAGCTTTAAATCTGTGAAGTCTGGAAAGGTTTCATTACATTCCTTTTTCCTATGTCCAGGCCTGTTTTTAAAAATCTGAGACCCTAAATGTACACTAATGTTCTTTAAATTTCTTAGAATAGTTCAGTACAGCGGTCAATAAATGACTGGCTAACTTCTGTTAGCCACAGTTTTCTATCTGTTTAATAACAGACCGAAAGAGTCATGACAAAACTAGTTGAAGTAACTTTAATTTGCAAAATTTTGGAAAGTAATGCAAGTGCCATTCTAGTAAAAATTAAAAGTGAACATGGACAAAATTTTGTTGTTCAAGTGTATAAGTAACTTGGTTTGTATTATCAAGGAACATATATTGTTAAACAGCTGGTAGGTAGTGACTTTATAATTTAAAGTATATTGTTATGTGTTTAGTATGTAAAAATGAAACTTTTACATTCATAAATTGTCACAACGTGTTATGGTATAATAACACATAAATCTGGATATTTCTGTTGATTTTAACATTTAGTCCTGAAACTGAAGAAGAGCAAAGCATTACATAAAGTATTTCTATGCTAAATTGTTTTTAAATGTTGGTTAATCTTAGATTGGCAAGTATAGTACTGATAAGAGTTTAAACTCCTGTCTGGCAGCTAAAATGATAAGAAGTAAGAATGTAGAAGACTGATTAATAATTATCAAACTTTGTACCCTGGCAAACTTCTCAAGCATTTATAGAACAATTTTTCTTAAAATGCCATTGATTCCTTTCACTGGTTAACAGCACAAAATGTAACAGACAGAATGTCTGTTTTAAACAAATTAAAAAGCTGTGGGGTTTTTTTGGTTTGTTTTTTCAATTCTCCCTAAGTCAGATTTATGCATACCCACAAAAGCTGTGTGTGAAGGACAGCTATCATACATAAGGAGTTGTATCTGAATTAAGGGAAACAGCTGTTGAAAGGGAGTTAGTTCAATTAGTCAGCAACAGGTTAACAAGTTTAAAAATTGAGTCTTCAAATGCTCCTTGGCACAATGCTAATACTACATGAAGTGCTTCAGGTGTTGAGGAAGTCTATACAGCTTTTAGGAAAAATGCTTTTCTAGAAAAGCACGTCAGAACAATGGGGTCAGCAGGTTAGGGAGGTCCCACCTAGATATCAGAGCTACAGCTTCTCATATCTGTGCTGGAAAATACCATTTTTCCTGGATGGACTAAAAGTTCAGAACAGAACAGGGACATTTTTAACATTTCTTTCTTTCTTCATTTTAAGATCTCAGTTTCTTTCCCCCTCACCCTGTATTTCAGCATGATCCAGCAGAAAGATGGCTGCTTTTAGAAGTGGCGATTTTATTTTTCTTTCTGGGGTGAGACTGTTACGGAGCCTGGATACTTCAGGCTCGTATGCGTCCATGACCAGTGTCCTACTGTGGTCAAAAAACTTAGCAATGGACTTGGTGAACTTGGCTGCCTGCTGCTGCTTTGTTCTGCCACTGATGAAGGTCAACCTCAAGGTGTATTTGTCATCAAACCTTTTAAGACTGGAGGCTAGTTGCCAGATATCAGGGTCCATCCCTGCAGGATCTTTCCTGTGGGCCACGAGAAAGATGCTCTTCTCCTGAGCATAAATTAAGGATGTGCTGCGATGTCCGGAGCCTAAACAGGCTTGGACTCTGGAAAGGGTGCATATCACTCCAGGTCAAAGCCACTGTGGTGAAGAAACACAAGATGGTACAGATGGTAAGGTGACTGCCAATTAGACCAAAACGCTCCATGGAATGTATTACAAAGTAATAGTTAAGGTTTTGCTTAAAGCAAAATATATACCCTTAAACACTCAAATTATGAAACAAAGAATAAATAAAAATAAGAAATTTCCCTTCAATAAATTAGAAGAAAACAAACCCAGACAAAGCAGGAGAAATGAGATGATAAAGAGGAAAAACAAATTTAAAAACTGAAAAATAGTAAAATTGGTAAATTTAAGAACTGGTTCTGGGCTTCCCTGGTGGCGCGGTGGTTGAGGGTCTGCCTGCAGATGCAGGGGACGCGGCGGGTTCGTGCCCTGGCCCGGGAGGATCCCACATGCCACGGAGCGGCTGGGCCCATGAGCCATGACTGCTGAGCCTGCGCGTCCGGAGCCTGTGCTCTGCAACGGGAGAGGCCACAACAGTGAGAGGCCCGTGTACCCAAAAAAAAAAAAGAACTGGTTCTTTGCTGGGATGATAGGAATGTGAATTAGGTAAACTGACTACCCTGCTCAAGAAAAAGGAATATAGGCACACAAGATTAGAAGTGTTTTTTTAAAACAGCAAGTGCTTTATAAGACTATATAAATAAACCAGACTTTTTTTTTTTTTTAAAGGAAATCCAGTTATCAGAGTTGACTCCAGAAGAGAGAACCTAACAGACCTAACAATGGAAGAAATTGAGGAAGTTATCAAAAAGCTACCATCCCCCAAAACACCAGTCCCAGATGGTGTTTCAGGTGAATTCTTTTAACTTTCAAGAAAAAGATAATTATAAGATTTAAATTGTTCACCAGCTTAAAGAAGGAAAAATGACAGATTTCTTTTACAAAGCCAGTGGAACATTGACACCTGAACTTGACATGAAGATAGTACTGAAATTGGAAACTTGGTATGTTATGAATAGTGATGTGAAATTTTAAAATAAAATGTTAGCAAACTGTATTTAGTGATACATTAAAGGAATATTTCACTGTGGCCAAGTAGGATTCACCTCCATATTGCAAGGGCGAGAAATACACTAACGTATACACCAAATAAATACATCAGAAAAGAACAATAATAATAGTTTATCCTTGTTGAGCCACCTGCTGTGCTGTAGACTACTTTCCTGGGGGCTTCACATGTATTAATTCAGTTAATTGGCCGGCCTATGAGGTAGGTAACATTCTTATTTTATAAACGAGGAAACTAAGCCACAGAGACATTGAGTAACTTGCTGAAGGTCACACAATAGATTTGTAGTGGAGCCAGAATTTGAACCCAGGCAATTAACTGTATCTGTTAAATGTTACACTGGCTCTGTTTCCAGTATCCATATGATCTTCTTAGTAGCTTCCTAAAAGCATCTGACCAAAGTTCAAGATAGATTCCTGACTTAGTGGCAGTGGGGGTGGAGGTGGTGGTAAAACAGGAATCAATGTATATCCCTCCTGTGTTTGGAAATTCTAAGAGACCCTTATCATCAGTTGACCATTAGTACTAGAAAAATGGAATCAATTTTTAATGGGAAAAACAGGGGGCAGGGACTTCAATTATAATTGCAGATATACTGATTCTTAGAATGAATGCAGAATGAAGTTTTGGGAGTTATAGTGTAATTTGTCAGATGAAATTATATGATAGTACTGGGAAGACATGCTCCACTTCAAGTTTGCAGAACAATCCTAAAGATGGGCAGGGATAGATGGCAAACAGGGAATATTACTTGAGAGGGAACAAATTTTATATGGGCCAATTGATCAGTGAATATTTTTGTGTCATGATAACTTGTTTCCCTCTGTAAACTTGAAACTGCTAGGACTTGGATTATGAACACTCAGATGACAAGAACTTGCTCCTCAAACCAAAAGCCAGTGTCATGCTTCACAGTTAATCCCTGTGGAGTTGTCACAGATGTCAAAGTATAAGGATGTTTACTATTACCATAATTTAATTATGTTCAGGAGGTATATGCCAATCCAATAAGAAGAAAGAAAGATGCATACTGTAAAGGAGAAGGCAAAATTATTTGTGATATATAGTAGAAACAAGCAAATCCACCAAAAAACTGAGAAATAGGGGACTATGGGCTGCTTCTAACTTTAATACACAGGAATTGGTAGCTTTTTCATATGCAGACAAAAAGCAGTTAGAAAATTAATTGGAAGAAAACAACCCTTTCATAATAGGGACTGAAAAGGTAAAATACCTTTCAAGGTCTATATGAAAAAAATTTTAAATGCTAAGGTTTGTGAAAAGAAACAAGTAAACAGGAAGATATCACATCCTTGTAAAGTAAGGTACAATTTTTTTTTAAGGTTCAATTTTGAAAAAGTGACAGTACTTTAAATTTATAAAGTCACTTCTGCTGTAAAATACCAAGATTTTTGGGAGGAATATGACAAAAATACATTAAAGTTTATCTGGAAAAGTGTAAGAGCCCGGAAAACTGATGATTCTGACAAGAGTAAAAGGGAAAGCCCTACTAGTTGATGAAATCTACTCTGATGCTACAGTAGGTTAAAATCAGTTGTACCTAGAGAAGAAATACAAGGCTGTTGTGGAACAGAGTGGAGTGCAGAAGTAAATGCAGGTGCTTGTGAGTATTTAGATGATGCTAACCAGTGAGGAAAAGAAGGCTCATCAGTCAGTTTCTAGGCAATCTCTTATCTTTGCTTCATTCCTTATACTGTAGTTCCAGAGAAATTAAAGTACAGATGGTAAATGAAACCATAGAAGTTGTAGAAGGAAGCATGGATTACTTGTTTATAATTTTGGAATAATGAAGGACACAAAACCTAGAAGCCAAGATCAATAGAATTCATATCCATATTAGGAACTTCATCACAAAAATGATACAAAGTAGGGAAAGTATATGCCACAACTTGATTAATATAACTAGGATTGATTTTCTTCGTGCACAAAGAAATTTTCCAAATCAACAAGGAAAAAAACAAAGTGCCTACAGAAAAATGGATAATGTGAAATTTTACAGTACTAAAAGAAATTCAAATGGTCAATAAAAAATGCTGAATTGTATGTATGTATGTATGTACGTATGTATGTATGTATTGTATGTATTTATGTCTGTGTTGGGTCTTCATTGCTGCGCCTGGGCTTTCTACAGTTGTGGCGAGCGGGCGCCACTCTTCGCTGCGGTGCATGGGCCTCTCACTGCAGTGGCTTCTCTTGTTGTGGAGCACGGTCTCTAGGTGCACGAGCTTCAGCAGTTATGGCTCGCGGGCTCCAGAGTGCAGGCTCAGTAGTTGTGGCGCGCACGGCTTAGTTGCTCCATGGCATGTGGGATCTTCCTGGACCAGGGCTCGAACCCATTTCCCCCGCATTTGCAGGCAGATTCTTAACCACTGTACCACCAGGGAAGCCCCAGAAATTACTGTTTAATACCTGGTGCTGTAAATGGTAGGGCAACTGGGACTGGCATACACTTAATGGAAATATAAATCACAGTAAGTTTTCTGGAGGCAATTGGCCGTAGCTATCAAATTAAAATGTATTCCTGGGCTTCCCTGGTGGCGCAGTGGTTAAGAATCCTGCCAATGCAGGGGACACGGGTTCGAGCCCTGTCTGGGAAATTCCCACATGCCACTGTGCCACCAGGGAAGCCCTTTTTGTGTATTTTTTAAATGATGGTTAGGTTGGTGGGGATGGGATGGAGTGTGTGACTAGAGTCGGACTTAGTAGTAAGGAGCCTTTGGCAGTAGTCAGGCAGGAGGTGAAGAGGACCTGGGTTGGGACAGTGAGCCTGGAGGAGAGGATGTATGTGTATTTAATTAATTTACAATTTTATTTTTCTCTTAAAAAAATATACATCTTTTTTAAATGTCTTTTTTTAGTTTATTTTATTGAAGCATGGTTGATTTACAGTGTTGTGTTAATTTCTGCTGTACAGCATAGTGATTCAGTTATACATATATGCATTCTTTTTCATTATGGTTTATCACAGGATATTGAATATAGTTCCCTGTGCCATAGAGTAGGACCTTGTTGTTTATCCATTCTCTATATAATAATTTGCATCTGCTAATCCTAAACACCCACTCCATCCCTCTCCCAACCCGCTTCCCCTTGACAACCATAAGTCTGTTCTCTATGTCTGTGTCTGTTTCTATTTGGTAGATAAGTTCAAGTTCATTTGTATCATATTTTAGATTCCACGTATAAGTGATATCAAATGGTATTTGTCTTTCCCTTTCTGACTTGCTTCACTTAGTATGATCATCTCTAGGGTCATCCACATTGCTGCAAATAGCATTATTTCATTTTCTTTATTTTAAATTATTTTTGGCTGCGTTGGGTCTTTGCTGCTGCGCACGGGCTTTCTCTAGTTGCAGTGAGCGGGGGCTACTCTTCGTTGCGGTTTGTGGGCTTCTCATTGCGGTGGCTTCTCTTGTTGCAGAGCATGGGCTCTAGGTGCGCGGGCTTAGTTGCTCTGTGGCATGTGGGATCTTCCTGGACCAGGGCTCAAACCTGTGTCCCCTGCATTGGCAGGCAGATTCTTTTTTTTTTTTTTTAATATGAATTTATTTATTTTATTTTATTTTTGGCTGCACTGGGTCTTCGTTGCTGCATGAGGGCTTTTCTCATTGCTGCGAGCGGGGGCTACTCTTCGATGTGGTGCACAGGCTTCTCATTGTGGTGGCTTCTCGTTGGGAGCACGGGCTCTAGGCGCGTGGGCTTCAGTAGTTGAGGCACACGGGCTCAGTAGTTGTGGCTCGCGGGCTCAGTAGTTGTGGCACACATGCTTAATTGCTTCGCAGCACGTGGGATCTTCCCGGACCAGGGCTCAAACCCGTGTTTCCTGCATTGGCAGGTGGATTCTTAACCACTGCGCCACCAAGGAATGGCAGGCAGATTCTTAATCACTACGCCACCAGGGAAGTCCTGCTCTATTAAATGTATTTTTAATGTGTAAATTTAATGTGTAACTTTTTCTAAAGTAATATACATTTATTTTGTGAATTTCTGTTTAAATGATTCATTTGTTGTTTTATTGGATCTACGAGCGGCCCAGCTCCAGGGATTCTGGCCTCTTGGTGAAGCATTTTGGTGACTTCATAATCTAACTGCTTTAATACCTGCCAAAGTTAGAAATAATTCCTCTCTCTGAGCCGGGCCTTCCTTTGATTATTTAAATTGCAGTGGAACAAATTTTTAGAATGTCAGGGGAAAGTGTTTTACTGTCCCTTTATTCCCCATCATGATAGTGCTAAGCAGCATTTAGAGACAAGTCCCACTCCTCCAGCCTCTGCCAAAGTTGAGGTTAATTCAAATGAACACAGTTTTGGTGCCCAGGGGTAGTGTGGCTGCCCTGGTGTTGGGGGTGGACAGTGAAAGGTTGGGGCTCTGGTCCTGTCTAGTTCTACAGGTGTGACCAGGTGACAGTGGGGAGAAGATTCCTGACCCCTTTTATTACCTTCCTTATGGCAGATTTCAGGCCTGCAGTGGTTTCCAGGCATAATTCTTCTGAACTGAGGGCATGTTTATCTTTTCTAATAGAAATGTGATAGCAAGCCAGCTCCAACTACAGACAAAGCAGCATTGGGCTAGAGTGTACAGATGTTACATTTTCTTCTTAATATAGTCTGTCTTCTGGGAAAAGGGCACACAGATCTAGGTGTAACATGCCTAAGGAAAATAATTTGTTTCTATTAGCTTCCCATGAGAAAGGAAAAAAATAGTACATAGTAGCGTCAGGGTCTTGGGATCATCCTGAGGGTCTCTGGTGATGCAGGTCCTAGCCTGCTTTTCCATCATTGTCTGCCGCCCATCCATCTCGCACCCACATTAAGCTCCAGCCAGACACCCTCCTCAGGAATGTGATGCTGCTGCTCCTTTGACACGGGGCCTACACCTTAGCCTGTGCTGCTTTGGCTAAAATGTGCCCCACCCTTAGGTACATCCAGAGTCCTATTCACCTTTCAGAGCCCTGCCCAGAGGTCACAGACCCCCCTGTCTTTCCCTCCAGACAGCTAATTAATGACCCCTTCCTCTGTGGGGCCTTTATACCTTCTGTGTATTTCTGTGGTTGCATTTACCACACTGTGGTCCAGTTGTTTGCATGTCGTATCTCCCGAGGCCAGCGTCCTTTTATCTCTAATCTCTGAACATTACAGGAGTTGAATAAGTTGGTTGAATTAAAATCTCTTAGTATACTGAGGAGGCCAGTGTAAAAGCAGGCAAAGAAGAAATTCCCAACAAAAGTAAATGAAAATCTTCTTGATAATGTTATACTGTAAGTCTGAATGAAGCAAATACAAAAAACAGTACAGTGCTCACTGTGTCCCCAGAACAGCAGTGGGACCCGGTGCACTGTACTCTT
Organism: Grampus griseus; assembly: GCF_964374135.1. Classification (NCBI taxonomy): domain Eukaryota; kingdom Metazoa; phylum Chordata; class Mammalia; order Artiodactyla; family Delphinidae; genus Grampus; species Grampus griseus. The sequence continues at coordinate 34,774,442 of NC_139000.1, forward strand.
CAGCTGACTTCTGCCCCAGTGCAGGGTGGGTGGCCTTGGCCCATTGTAACTGGAAGCAGCCTCAGAGGTACAGCAATTTGCCTTGTTCACTTGGGAGCATTGTCACATCCTTTCTGTCACTGTTTGCCTTGTCCTGATTAGACCTTAGTTTTGTCAGTCTCCAACTTTTGAAGACAGTAAATTGAGACAAATTCAACTTGAAAAATATAGAAAAGGAAAATACAGCATTATTATGAAATTAGAAAATGTAAACTACTTATTTTGGCTTTTCTATATGTATATTGATAAAAACAGGATTGTGCCATGTCAATAAAAATATTCTCCTTTATTTTTTCTTCTGTAACACTTTATTGATCATAAAAAGGACTAACTGCTATCTGAAACTTCATTAATACCATTAAAAATTCAAAATTAATATACTGAACCTTAAATATAAATACTCCTTTATTTTTAGTACCTATATGACATCCCATCAGGTGGCTACATCTTCATGTATGCAGTGTGTCCCTTACTGTTGCGCATTTAATTTTTACTCTGTATTTCTGTTAAGAGCGTTGTAATTGTCCTATAATTGAGTCTTTATGTACCTCTCTTGTTAATAATTATTTCCCTAGGCTATATTTCTAGAAGGAAAATTAGAGTCGTATGTGTGTTCCATATTTTATGTTACATGTCTGTGGCTCCTGCACATATAAGCTCCTCAAGAACTGATGCTTTCTGATTATGTGCCTCACTCTGCTCTACCTTCACATGATGACATTTCTCTTTAACACCTTTTGTCCTGATGCTTAGCGGTTTACAGCAGCGTGTGTGTATGGGGAGGGGGAAAAAAAGGAACTTGTTTTTTGTTTGTTTTTGTCATAAGTCAAAGAGCTAGATGGTTTACGTGACTTATTTTGTTCTTATTTATTTATAATTGAAACTGTGGTTAAAAAAAAAATCAGGGACTTTCCTGGTGGTGCAGTGGTTGGGAGTCCACCTGCCAATGCAGGGGACACAGGTTCGAGCCCTGGGCTGGGAAGATCCCACATGCCATGGAGCAACTAAGCCCGTGCACCACAACTACTGAGACTGCGCCCTACAGCCCGCGAGGCACAACTACTGATCCCACGCGCCGCAACTACTGAAGCCCGCGTGCCCTAGAGCCTGTGCTCCGCGACAAAAGAAACCACCGCAGTGAGAAGCCCGCGCACCACAACAAAGAGTAGCCCCCGCTCGCTGCAACTAGGAGGAGTCCGTGTGCAGCAATGAAGACCCAGCACAGCCAAAAAAAAAATTAATAAATTTTAAAAAAAATTAAAAATCATAAGATTTACCATCTTAACCAATTTTAAGTGTAAGTTCAGTAACATTAAGTATATTTACATTGTTATAAAACAGATCTCCGGAAATTTTTCATCTTGCAGAACTGAAACTATACCCATTAAACAATAACTCTGTTCCCACCTCCCCCAACCCCTGATAATAACCGCTATTCATCTCTATGAATTTGACTACTTTAGGTACCTCATATAAGTGGAATTACACTCTATTTGCCATTTTATGACTGGCTTATTTCACTTGTCCTCAAGGTTCATCCATGTTGTAGCATGTGACAGGATTTCCTTCCTTTTTAAGGCCACATAATGTTCTGTTGTACGTACATACCATGTTTTGTTTATCCATTTGTTCATCAGTGGACACTTGGGATGCTTTCACCTCTTGGCTATTTGTGAATAGTTCTGCTGTGAACTTGGATGTGCAGATATCTCTTGGAGACCCTACAGTAAATTCTTTTGGATATATACCCAGAAGTGGGATTGGTGATGGTATTGTATGGTAGTTCTATTTTTAATTTTTTGAAGAACTGCCAGACTGTTTTTCCATAGTGGTTGCATCATTTTACATCCCCACTAACACTTGTTATTTTCTTCTTTTTTTTTTTTTTAATAGTAGCTGTCCTAATGGGTATGAGGTTTTCATTTGCATTTCTCTGATAATAAGTGATGTTGAGCATCTTTTCATATGTCCGTTGGCCATTTGTACATCTTCTTTGGAGAAGTGTCTGTTAAGTCCTTTGCTTGTTTTTAATCAGGTTATAGATGACTGGCAAGGACTGATCTTGCCATTTTAAAAAGCAGATGTATTCTAGGGGTAGGACCTTGCCTTCATTCCACTAAGTGGGCTAAGCCTGTGTATTTAGGCTTCAAATCTTTTTCAGCATGGTCTGGTACGGCCACTCTTTGTCCCAGGGCATCCTCCCAAAGTCATTGCCATCTGTGGTATGACAGCAGGAACATGAACTCTGGAGGCAGACTTCATTTCAAGATGCCAGCTCCACCAGTTACTAACTACCTTGGATGAAGATGAGTATTGGTTTTTCCATTTGTAAAACTGGGAAAATAATGTTTACTTTATGGAGTTGTTTTGAGAATTAAATACGTGAAAATTGTGCTTAGTATATACCTGCAGGCCTTCCTTGAGCCTGTTCTCCCAGCCTCCACCTCACAGAGTGTGTGCTCACTGTCCCTTACCTGTGTTCCCATAGTATATATTTATCATGGAAGGACTTACACTGTGGAGTGATTGTAGACCTTGGCAGAGCCTTCTGTTAGATTGCAAGTTCCTTGTCTTTGACTCTCTAGCACTTAGCAGAGGGCCTAGTTTACAGTAGATACTAAGTAAGTGTTAGTGAACAGAATGACTGAGTGTATGTCTTGCTCTTCTTTTTCTCATGAGAGGACTTTGTTTCAGAAGGATAATAGCATGTACCATTATGTAGTGTAGGCATTACATATGAACTAGTCCAGTGGTTCTCAAATTTTTGGGTCTCAGGACCGCTTTACACTTAAAAAATTTTTGTGGACCCCAAAGAGCCTTTATTTGTATGGATTAATATTCATGGTCTTAGAAATAAAAACAAAATTTTAAAATATTTATTAATTCACTTTAACAAAATGATAAACCCATTACATGTTAATATAATCAACACATTTTCATGAAAAATAATTATTTCCCCCCTAAAAAATTAATAAGTATGTTTTACAGTTTTGTAAGTCTGTTTAATGTCTGACTTAAAAGGTTGGTGGAGTCTCATATCTACCTCTGCATTTGTTCTGTTGTGATAAATTGTTTTAGTTGAAGTATATGCAGAAAATCCAGCCTCACATGGATATGTAGTTGGAAAGGGGAGGACCTCCTGGACTACTGAAAGGGCCTCAGGGCCCTCCAAAAATACTTGAAGAAACAGTGATCTAGTTTAAAAGGGAAAAATGTAATAGAGTCCAGAAATTGGAGGAAGGATTAGGGGAAATTTTCATATGTTTAGCACTGTATATAAAGGTTTACCTATTATCATTTTATTATTTGTAGGTTAAAAAAATCCTTCCCGAAGAAGATCTTAAGCAACACGATGGATTCAGAAGCTCATGAAAAGAGGCCACCAATCCTAACATCTTCAAAGCAAGATATAGCACCTCATATTGCAAATGTTAGTGAAATGAAGCATTACTTGTGTGGCTGCTGTGCGGCTTTCAACAATATAGCCATCACATTTCCCATTCAGAAGGTCCTCTTTCGGCAACAGCTGTATGGAATCAAAACCCGGGATGCAGTACTTCAGTTGAGGAGGGATGGGTTTCGAAATTTGTATCGCGGAATCCTTCCCCCTTTAATGCAGAAGACGACTACACTGGCACTTATGTTTGGTCTGTATGAGGATTTATCTTGCCTTCTCCGTAAGCATGTCAGTACCCCAGAGTTTGCAACCTGTAGCCTGGCCGCAGTACTTGCAGGAACGACAGAAGCAATTTTCACTCCATTGGAAAGAGTTCAAACATTGCTTCAAGACCACAAGCATCATGACAAATTTACAAACACTTATCAGGCTTTCAAAGCACTGAAATGCCATGGAATTAGAGAGTATTATCGAGGCTTGGTGCCTGTTCTTTTCCGTAACGGATTCAGCAATGTCCTTTTTTTTAGCCTTCGAGGTCCCATCAAGGAGTACCTGCCTACAGCAACAACCCACGGTGCTCATTTGGTCAATGATTTTATCTGCGGGGGCCTGTTGGGTGCCATGTTGGGGATCTTGTTTTTTCCAGTTAATGTTGTAAAAACTCGCATGCAATCTCAGATTGGTGGGGAATTTCAGTCTTTCCCTAAGGTTTTCCAAAAAATCTGGCTAGAACGGGACAGGAAACTGACAAATCTTTTCAGAGGTGCCCATCTGAATTACCATCGATCCCTCATCTCTTGGGGCATAATTAATGCGACTTATGAGTTCTTGTTAAAGATTATATGAAAGAAATCAGTTAAGTGCCATTAATCAACTGAATAGACCTAAGAAGAATGCAGTTTGGCCTTGTTTCTAATTGGCCAAATACAAGTTGGTGTCCTAAGTCCAGGGCACAGTGAATTACGGGCAAAGCTGTTTTTCTTAAGCACCAACAAATTCAGAATAAAAGGTTTCAGTAGGAAAATTTAAGGTTTTGGGGGGATTTTGGGGGGGACAGTGTTAGTACTTTTTTTAATCATTATCTGAGAACTTTAGGCTAATTGCCTGGTTAATAGCTGTCTATCTGATGGCTTTTGACAAGGAAACTAACAGCCAAGATATATGATACTTTTTTCCACAAATCTTCTGTATTGAAGCATAAGTGGCCATGACCAGCCAGAGGAAAGGCTCTTAGGGTCCCATGATTTCTCAGGCTTACTTCTATTACTCCATTTCTTCTCTGCTTTTAGGAGGAGTTACAAAGGGTAGTTTTTGTTAACTTAAAACATATACATGGTAGGAAAAAGGAGCAGAAGAGAGAAGAAAAACAGCTTATTATGTGTAGGTTTTTCATGATAAATTGTTTGTATTCGTTTTGAAACTAAGCACCTGTTGGGATGGTCATTATCCAAATTATTTCTCTTTCGACGTGGTAGACTAAAGCAACTAATGACATCTCCCATTTTGCTTTCTAGGGTAGAAAGTTTTCTCTGTATTTCTCAACATGACCTTAAAGCTTCCCAAAATATTTTTATATTAATTTCACTATTTCGTTGCCAGAAAACGTGGAGGCTTAAATTTTGTTAAAGGTGTTTCATCCCATTAAGAAGGTTCATATTACAGGTATCCCCCACTTCTCCAGAGTTTCCTTTATGCCACTTCGCTTTTACAAAAGACCTACACTAGTACCTGTTTTCACTAACCAAAAGAAATACAGAGATGATTTTTGCTTTTACAAGAAAAGGTGATTGCTTCCTCATTCTATGCCATTTCGGCTTACAAAAAGTTCCGCAGGAATGCGGGGGAAACCTGTAATTGCATTACAGATCCAATTCTGTTTAGCTCAGCTTCTTTGAATTGTTGTTGCCAATTTAGTGAAGAGCTTTGGAGTTTTGGTAGTTTTTCCTTTGAGTAGTAGTTTGTCATAGTCAAGTATCCTGTTCTCTTGAAACTCCCTTTAAAAAAACAACAAAATGCTTCCATAAAATTTTATTTTGGAAGTCTATTAATAGGACCTCAGATTTTTTTTCTGGTTTCTAAGTGTTCTGGGGAAGGGGAAAAAAACTCAGTACTTTTTCCCAGATAAATAAGGCAAAGTGACTCATACACCAATTGAATAACTAATAAAACATACGAGACATCCTAGAAAAGTGGTTTATCGATCTTTTAAAAATCCACATCTGTAAGTATTATGTAGTTAAGATTACCTTCCAGCATCTGACACGGAGCAGAGCACATGGGTTTTATTACCAGTCTTTCATCATTCTGGGTAATTGCATGTTACTCTGTGCACATGCTGACCAAAATAAAGTCAGGGTCTCAATTGGTAGTTTACTCAGTTTCTGGACAGATAGTCCAAAAACGATGTTTACCTCTCAATGCAGGGTGGCTGGTCAAGTGACAGGAACATCTTCCTTCCAGCTGTGAAGCATTCGGAGGCATTGTCACGCCTTTGCCAGGCAGTAGTGAAGCTCACTAGCTTTACAAAGGCTCTGTCTGACAGCGTTGTGCTGGAAATGGCCGTTAATTTTAGAAACCAAGGTGCAGGTGTAAGGATTTGAGAAAACAAGGATTTGACACCAAATAAATGAGAGTAGCATCCTTTGGCCTATGGAATAGAGTCAGGATTTCAAGTGGGTTGTTTCAGGAATGAGTGGCAAAGGCACTGGTGTCTGATCCCCTCGCTCGTGTGTGTGTGTGTGTGTGTCCAGCACTCCTGGGCATATCTGAGTGCTCAGCATGTGGCCGGTGCGTTAGCCTGGGGTCACACCCTGACCCTGGGAGTAGACTCCACTGGCCTTCAGTTCCACGGGGCTTCCTTTTGCCTCTACACTCCATGTAGGTGATAGAAATCTAAATTCTAAAGCACTTTTGTGAAATACAAGTGAAGTGAGAATTTGAAGGAGGGTGCTTCCTCTTCTGCTGTCTCAAACATGTGGCATTTAAAAACAAATATTTTTTTAATGGTTTTAACTCATTATATTTTTTGATTTCTTTGTCACTTTTTACAGCTTTTGAAGACCAAACTGCAAATACGTTACCAGGGTTGGTTTTATGTTGTCCTATATTTTCTTAAATTTGACAAAAAACTCAACAGAATTTGTGGTAGCCAACAGCTTTGTCTGAAATTTAAAAGAAGTCAAAATGTGTTATTAGTAAGGAAGAGATTCTAACTATTGTTTTTGCCTTCAGTGTGAACTAGTATGGTAATAATTTGGAAAAAGCAAACATGAGTGAATAACTTTTATCTGCACAGCTTTAAAAGTGGCCTTTCTGTGGCACAGACAGCTCATGAGCGCAGGGCACTCCTGGTCTTGCCTCCTATACTTCATTCTGATGCCACCAGAAATATGTTCTGGATTCTATACGTAACACCCTTAGAGTGGTATGAGCCCTCAGGACTGTACTACAGAGTAAACTCAACCTCTGTATGGTGGCAAATGTATGTGTCTTTGTTTCATTTGTGGTTGGAGACAAAGTTGATGCTTTAGTCTCAATAGTCAATATTCATCTTACTTTATGGTTGGTTATATAATCACCTGCTATATATTACGAACTGTGCAATGAGACAGAATTGTGCATATATAATCATCTTTGGAGACCTGCAATTCCTTGGCTTGATTACAGTGGTGATACTCAGTTACAGGGCTGTACAAACCTTAATAAGAGGATAACGGGTGGTACTGGAGGGCTTCACGGTAAGCCGATCACGTTGACCAGCACTGTTCAGTGTAGATGAAGTAGTGTCGTGTGAGGGGCGTGCAGTCAAGGTGGAAGCGAGGTGGGAGATCACATTTAAAGAAAGGGTAAGCGCTCAGCCTTGGTTTCTTTTAAAATAGTCTGTTTTCTCACGTGCTTATAAATGTGTATCAAAGACTTGAATAGGCATTCTCCTTAACGCCGAGGGTTTTCTGTTTTTAATGCTGTCTTTTTGCCTAATAGTGAATATTTGCTTGCCTAAATGGCTCCTAAATTGTGGAGGAGTCTACACGTTTCCTTTTTTAAAGTTTCATTGTTAAAAGTGGTTGTTTTTGTTTGATATTTTGAGTTTTGTGACTATATGAGTTTAAATGAAATCTGTTAAATGTTTCAGAGTTAACGTGTTTCTTTTGGTATTTCTGATCGGAATAAATTTTTTTTTAAGTCCATTTTTCTGGTCTCTTGTGGCTGGGTTAGGGTTAGTAGCACTGTCCTTTTTGTGGTAGATTAGTCTATTAGTCTTTTTGTTGGTAAAACATTCAGCACACTACTTTGACTATTAGTGACTTCACCTGATAACTTTGTAGGTAGAACAGTTCTTCAGTTATCCATTTTGTTTGGTCAAGAGGAGTTCCAGATAAGTTAATTTTCTAGATAGGTTAACTACAAAGCATTTTGTTTTTTAAAGGTTCTCAAATGAAATAAACTTTTCCCTACTGAGTATAAACTGTTTTGGTGAATTCAGTATATCAGTACTTTCTGTTGTAATTATGTACCTTCAGGTCATGCTTACCCCCAAGCTGAATGATCTGGACATTTGTGCTTTTTGAGTTTTTTATATCTGCTTTTGATTTCATACTGCTTGTTTCTGTTAGGAGACTGAAATCATATTAGCTACACTCTTGGTTTACACATTACATTTATAAGGTGCTTCCTGACTCTAGGGATAGTTGAGGTTGCCTGATGAGGTCCACCAAGTAAGGGAGCAGTTGCCATGTAATGCTTCTAAAACACTCCTGTTTTAGAAATTTTTTTAGAAATTCAGGATAAAAGTGAATATCCTGAACTCTAGAATTCATGAAACGGGTTTGACACATCATCTGATGAAATGTCATTGTAACCCATTGGCGGAGTGAGGGGAGTAGAGAGCATTTCTCTTGGTGTGACGGGGAGGGGCCGGAGGGAGGTCTGCAGTAGCTGCAGTGCCTCCCAGTCTCCAAAGGCTGGTCCCAGCTTAATCCCTTCAGCATCTAGTTTCCAGTAGGGAACTTTTTCTCCAGATGAGTATGTGATTTTGAAGTAGAAATTGAGGATAAAATAGGATTTATAAAAATTCTCATCTGCCTTCAATCCATTCTTCATATTCCTATCATTTTTCTAGATGAAATGATCCAGGCCCTGTCTCCCTTGTTGTCATCTCCAGCTAAAACTGCCCTGCCCAACCACTGCCATGGGGACTTCTGTACTCTCTAGCCTCCCAGCCTTACCCATGTGGAGTCCCACTGCACTGAACCCTGCTCTCTCCCCTGGTTCACGCAGTAACTCTTACTGAGGCCTTCAGATCTCAGCTCAAACGTCACTCCCTCGGGGAAGCCAGCCCTCACTTTAAGGACCAAGGCAGGTTCCCCTCTTACATATTCTTGTGCTGCCACATTCCTGTGCTGTTTTCATAGCATTTACCTGTTTTAATTATATTGTCATTATTTGATGCCTTTGGCCCTTTTGAATGTCAGCTCCATAAGGGAGGGACTCTGCTCTAGTTTCCACAGTTCAAGTTCCTGGCACAGTGCCTGACACCTTGTAGATGTCTGACAAATGTTTCTTTAAGAATCAAAAGAGTGAAGGGGGCTTCCCTGGTGGCGCAGTGGTTGGGAGTCCGCCTGCCGATGCAGGGGACATGGGTTCGTGCCCAGTCCGGGAAGATCTCACATGCCGCGGAGCGGCTGGGCCCGTGAGCCATGGCCGCTGAGCCTGCGCGTCCGGAGCCTGTGCTCCGCAACCGGAGAGGCCACAGTGGTGAGTGGCCCGCGTACCGCAAAAAAAAAAAAAAAAAAAAATCCTGTCTGACTTTAGTTCCTTGATGGGTCATGGAAGTTGTTTCAGAAACAAATTTTCTATTTTTTTTTTTTTTTTGCGGTACCGCGGCCTCTCCCGTTGCGGAGCACAGGCTCCGGACGCGCAGGCTCAGCGGCCATGGCTCACGGGCCCAGCCGCTCCGCGGCATGTGGGATCTTCTTGGACCGGGGCACGAACCCATGTCCCCTGCATCGGCAGGCGGACTCCCAACCACTGCGCCACCAGGGAAGCCCCTGAAACAAATTTTAACACTGCTTGTGCTGCCATAATGAAATACCATAGACTAAATATTTAGGCTTAAACAACAAGACATTTCTCGGTTCCAGACACTGGGAAGTCCAAGATCAAGGTGCTGGCAGATTTGGTTACTTGTGAGAGACCTCTTCTTGGCTGTGTCTTCACATGGCAGAGAGAGAACCTCTTGACCTCATCTAAACCTAATCACCTCCAGATACCATCACACTGCGGGTCAGGGCTGCAACCTGCAAGCTTGGGGTCGTGGGGGACACAAGCATTCAGCCCATAACATACATGAGCTAAATGATGAGGCTCTTCTTTGCTCTCCTTCTTCATGTGTAACACTTCGCTATCTTTTTTTTTAATTTTTATTTTATATGGGAGTAGAGTTGATTTACAATGTTGTGTTAGTTTCAGGTGTACAGCAAAGTGATTCAGTTATACATTCACCTATACTTTACTCAGAAACATCCAGCCAATCTGAGACAAGTCTCTGTACTAGTCAGGACTCCAATATACAGGCTCCATTTTTCTTATTCTTGCACTGTTTGTGAATTGTGGATCTCAGCTGAGTGAAGCTGACCAAGAAGGACAAGAAGAAAGTATTCCTTAAAATAATTAGTGTCATTGCTACTTTGTTACTGTAGAAGTGCCATGAAGGCAGTGGCTTGTTTTGTTTAGAGCAGACCACCTCAGTAGTTGCTTTACCTTTCACCATCATCATTCAGTTCAGGAACCAGTCATTAGTCAGCAGTGGCTTGCTCCTTACAGAGTACACCAAAAAGGGGGAATGCATTTAGTTACATTGAGATGCTATATACCTTTTTGTTTCAGATGATAATAGGGAAAAGAAACTAATTTCTTTCAAGGGTCATCATACCTATAGTAATACGAGGCACATGGTATATAGCTTTCTCCTTTCCCGTTGGTAAAAAGGAAGCCTCCAAACTTTCCTTGCCCCTCTCATACTTTGCTGAAAAAGAGTGATTAAACAAATTTCGAGGTTTTCTTGGGCTCCCCACTTCTCACTCCCCACTGAAAAAGAGCCATAGAGTTTTCAAGACAGGTAATAGGGAAAAGTGGGTATGTAAGGGATCCAGGTACTTTTCATTTGTAATTTGTGTGTAAAATATGAAGGTAACAAGTGAAAAGCAGTTAGGAGGTGAGGGCCTAAACTTGGAGATATAATGGGTGCGATAAGCCTTGAGAAAGCTAAGGCAAAGTCCAAGGAGATTTAAAGCTTTGCTGTTGCTGTTTGGAGCCCTTCAAAACTGCTGCCACTCGTGGTCCAGGAACAGAAAAGCATGGTGTTTTTATGTTTGGAAGCAATGCTAAATACATTTGAATGTATATCAACTCAAACTAGAGAAGAAAACATCCCTAATTTCAATTTGTACCTTTTATAGTTTATTTTGTTTAGCAGATTTGCCTTACATCTGCTCAGTACTGTAAATCTGCCCTCTTAAGGACAGATCATTTCAAGTTACAAGATTCTAGACTTGTGGACTATACAGAGCTGGCTGCCTGTGGCAAGTTCCTAGGTAAAACCTTAAATTTCCCTTGATTCCCTACTGGCTCCCAGGCTGGATTAGGTCTCCTGTGGCACGTGATGACTGTCTCAACCTCAGCCCTCTGGCCAAGATGTTTGTGCTGTATCCCTCAAGACAGTGTGAATGCCTTGAGGGCAGGGGCTGTCTTTCTGATCTTTGTATCCACGGACTAGAGTTTCTCATAATACCTATTCAATGAATGAATCATACTCTGATCCCAGGTGTTATCTTTATCACTATTATTCTCCCTGTTTCAGAGACACTGAAGTTTTTAGGAATTTGTCTTTTAAAAATCATCACGGAGAATACATAATGTCTGATTCCATTTATGTAAAGTTCTAAAAGAGGCAAATCTGTTGGGGAAAAAAACCAGTGGTTAACTCTGGGAAGGGGCGTGAAGGAACTTTCTGCATCTGGGGTAACGGTAGTGATCTGTATCTTGATAGGGGTTTGGGTTACACAGGTGTATACATTGGCCTAAACTTATTTAGCAAACATACTGTTAATATTTGTGCACTTCACTGTATGGAAATTTTACACCAGAAAAATATTGAACTTTAGTTAATGATATGTATTGCTGAGGAGTTTTAAAAGGATGGGTACAGATACCTGCAATTCATCAAAATACATCAAAAATTAAGATGGATTGATGGATGGGTAGAATATTGGATAACTGATAAAACAAGCTTAGTAAAGTGTTGACAGTAGAATCTTGTAAAATTCTTTCATCTTTGCTGTATGTTTGAACATCTCATAATAAAATGTTAAGAAAAATCATTAGGGTGTTTATCACAATATTTGATGTCACAATATATTGAGAGACTCAGTTCAGTTCTTTTAGTATGCTAATTATTCTAGACTGCCATGAAGTCATAGGATACTACAGAAATACCTGCTAGAGGGGAATACAGGCCTATGGCATATTACTAACATCCTTCCCACTAGTCCTAATGACGTGGTGGCCACCTCCTCTCTCTCCTCAAGCCCAGGATACACACCAGATTGTGACAGGGCTGGTGAGTAACATGGTGGCTGATGAACTGAAGTTTTTCTTAAGTGGGCCCCAAAAGTGAGTGGTCTACTCACCCCCGAAGTGACCAGGGTAGGGATCATGATTTTCCCGCCAATACTCTGCAACTTTCAACAAAGGCCAGGAAGTCCTTCTTTTATACATACATTTATTACGTACACACACAAAACCTCTTCAGTAATAACTGCCTAAGAATAAATACAGTGTATTCAGAACAGATCTGATACTTTGTATTTAACTTTTATAAAGTAATCCTTTTACAATGAAATTTGGATCCTTCATTTTACCCAGACAAGAACTAATCTTTTATAGTGATGGGCTTTTGCAAGTTAATGTAAGCACAGCAGCCTCGTGTACCCATAATTTAAATAGCTTTCAAAGGAGACAGCTGTTTCCCCCAAAAAAGGGTTTAAAAGCTGTTGTGAGCTGTCTGTGCTCTGCTTAGAGCTTCTGTTGTTCCTGTTTTGAATTTGTCCGTAGCAGTTGGAAGCTGTTTGGAGCTCACAGTGTGTTCTGTAGCGGCTCCTCTCGTGGAGTTAGAAGATAAGGCACACGGCACCAGGTCTGTTCCTGAGAAGATAAGATGATCTTAGTGTAATTAACTGTTCAGTAATTTAAATACCATTTAAAAATAGGGAAGCCTTAGCTCTCGCTGAAGGAGGATGGTGTAACTGATGGGATGCATGGTTGTCCATCTCTCAAGCTCCAAAGTTAATATGTTCTCCAAACAGGCTTTCTTTATCTTCACAGAGATCCATGGAACTGTCATCCATGAAGAATCTAAACCCTAACTGCATTTTCTAAATCCCTAGTTCTCAAACTGTGGTCCCCAGACCTACAGCATCAACTGGGAACTGGTTAGAAATGCAGAATGGGGCCTCCCACCCCAGACCTGTGAAATAAGCAGCTCTGGATGTCAACCTAGCAATCTGTTTTAACAAGCCCTCCTGGTGATGCTAATGCCTGCACCACTTTTCATGTGTTCTCTGCCAGAAGGGAAGGGCCTAGAAGGAAATCTCAGTGGACATGTATCTGTGTTGTTTTAACCATTAAGTTTGTGGTAATTTGTTACATCAGTAATAGGAAACTGATGTAAATATAAATCATTAAAATCACTTCCTTTTAAATAAAAAAATCTATTTTTAAATAGTCCAAAATATATCAGTCATATTTCAGGAATAACTGAAATAGTGATCATTAGTGCTATGGTTAGTTAAGTTAGCTAAAGAACGATTAATTTCTCAAAAAACTGAAAGGGATTCACTCTATTTTTCTTTTCAGTGACTTCCCAAAAAAGCATCCCAAGTAGGATTGTCATTTTTCTAGTAAATTTAAAATAGTATGGCAAAATGAACCATCAGTCATAGTTAAATAACACAAGAAAATGTCATTCTAGGGAACAGTGTGAAAAGTAGCATGTTCTAAATTTTATCTATATGAGATCCAATCACTGTATACAGCTTAACAAAAATTTATCAACTATGCTTCCTACTGGTATGAATAATTTTCACTGAATAATTTATAAAACTCTACACACGATTCATATCAAATAAACTTGTAAATGGCCAGAACATTAGTGAACAGATGTGAATGGTTCAGATCTTAGTAAATGTGTTTTCAGTGCAAAATGCCATTTCTATGTTTTAGAACGGTAGGCTTCAAAAAATGAAGTGTGCATATGCCAGTGGAAGGACAAGGTGAACCCTGGAAGTGCAAGAGGTAATGTAGAACTTTGATTTTTTAAACATCTTATCCTTTTAAAATTTCCTTTTTCCCTATACATGTTTTATAATGTACATAATAGATCAGTATAACAATATATGTAATTTATAAATGATCAAAATTTGGATTGTATTCTCTAATTTTTTCTGTTAAGAGTTAACATGATCAAAAAAGTTTAGAATATCACTAACAAGAACCACCAAGCCACTGCCTCTGTTACAGCCTTATGCTTGATTCTGGTCTAAAAGTGAACAAAATGTAAACAAAAATTTTCAAACTAATGCTAAATGCAAGTTTTTTGTTGTTGTTGTTTTTTCCAGAGGTGGGGTCTCTGACCAGATTAGGGTGTGAACAGGACTTGCACTCCCTTAATCTAGCTCCAGGTGGTCTCCTAATCTTTTTTAAACTTATTTATTTAATTTTGGCTGCTTTGGTTCTTCTTTGTTGCTGTGTGCGGCTTTCTCTAGTTGTGGCGAGCGAGGGCTACTCTTCGTTGCGGTGCGCAGGCTTCTCGTTGCAGTGGCTTCTCTTGTTGCGGATCATGGGCTCTAGGCGTGCGGGCTTCAGTAGTTGTGGCGCGTGGGCTCAGTAGTTGTGGCTTGAGGGCTCTAGAGCGCAGGCTCAGTAGTTGTGGTGCACAGGCTTAGTTGCTCCGCGGCATGTGGGATCGTCCCAGACCGGGGCTTGAACCCATGTCCCCTGCATTGGCAGATTCCTAACCACTGCAATGCAAGTTTGCCATCAACCTTTTAAATAGGTTAACCACACACAAAAAGTGTGGCAAATGTTTCAAAGTAGCATTTATTTTTTAAAAGCACGTTATGAGGTAGACTTAAACTAAAATATTCAGTGCATATATTAATAAAAGGTTTATTAAAACCTTAAAATTTTATGTAGATATGTATGTAGATAAATTCACCTACAATTCTACCATGCATTTGAAAAACAACTCAATTGAAAAGGTAAAAACGTCACATTTTTAGAAAGCTTTTCTAATTCTGAAATAAAGAACATTTGATCTGTTCAAAAACTTTGTGGGAGGGAGGTAGTTGTTTCAGTTTTAGATTTTAGAAGTTATTTTACTAAATCATTCACTTTATAGCTAGTTTTGAATGAATGTGAATATCTTTACTAGAAGGTAGGTAAAAGGTACTATAATGCAATTAAGAATTTCAAGATGGCTTCAGCAGAGCATTAAACCAAGCATGGGGCTTTTCTCAATGGAGACCCTTAAATGACTACATAGGTCACATACGCATGAAGCCAGCCCTGCATCTAAGTCTGTATCAACTGCAGTTATAGGAATACTAAAACCTTAGTTATCTTTGTCCCTTGAGCTCTAGACTAGGCATCTAGTAGGGAGTCACATGTTTGTTGAATGAAAAACTGAGTCTTGGCAGTTTTCCAAATCAATGAGAAATGCTTAGTTTTTCTGACCTATGGTCAGAACAAATTCTTACTCCAATGAATAGTCTGTTCATTATAATAAATGATGGATTCCTGTAGTACTGAATAGTTGCACATCACAATTCTGGCTTCATGGAAATTTGAGGCCACATATGGTGAAGATTCATTTGATTCATTCAACAAAAATTTATTGATCCTGCTGGGCACTGGGAATAGAAGAATAAATAAGAGTCCCTGCCCTCAAGGAGCTTATTGTCTGGCATGAGAATCTAGTGAGAAACAGCACCTCAGAATCTAGTGAGTAAACTTTCTGGTGTCTGGCATATTATCTGGAATACTCCAAATGTCCTGAAAATGTGCATCTAAAATTTATCAGAAAGCACAGTTTGGAAATGGAAGATGCAATGAAATTTAAAAGAAAATTCAAATATTCAACTTCTAATGTAAAAACCCTGAAATCTAAATGAGGAAGAAACTCGGGAAAGCTGAAAATTCTATTTTAAGTACTTTGGACCAGATTTAAATTTTTAAAATTATTTTATTATCTCTAGCATTTTCATTTATAGTGACATTTATATACACATGTATAGAGGAGGTGTGTGCATGTGAGATGTATTCCCTGGAGCATTTAATAAAACCCATTTTTCTATCACTAATTCATTTACAACTAAAAAAGCGGCATACAGGTAAATTTGAGACTTCCCTTTTGATAATAGTTTCCATTATCGTTTGAATGGAAGAAATTCTTATGAATTGTGTTCAGGGTATAAATTTCAGTACACTCTCATTTTGCACTGAGACTTAACTGTGTCTTTGTACAATGTGTGATAATTTAACCATGTATTTTATTTTTTAACCATATATTTTAATAATTACTGACAGTTCAATGGCATCAAAAATACTCGTCTATCTGGATTTTCACGGGTTTTTTTTTTTCCCTCTGCACTCTTCTTTTTCCTTAAAAGCATGAAAGACCCCTGTGCAACCACAGAGCCTTTGTTTTTGCTTCCCTGTACTTTGGTACATTGCTTCTCCTTAATCTAGCAGCATCCTTAGCTTGTAGTATTTTACTTAGTGGCAACTGAAAAAAATCACTAGCTTGGGCTTTAACTGGGAACTATTATCCAGAAGGTTACTGTGAACCTGTCAGGAAGGTGGTGAGCAACCAAAAGAGCTGTCTCACAGACTGTGCACCCAGAGCTCATCCAGCCCATTAGAAACTAAGCAGCCTTGGTTATCTCACGTCCCAGCTCATAACAGATGAACACAGCACATTAGAAGGAAGTGGGGAGCCTGTTAGAGGCAGGTATATTGATAGTGTGGCAGGAGACCACTATATAAGCAAAACAAACTGCTTAGCAGATACAAAATTTTTTAAATTAAAGAAAAAACAAAAACCACACCAGGAATCTGAGGCAAATGATTATATATACCTCGAGGCTGAGGGAATCACTTTATAATAATTAATATCAATTTGTTATAGCCCTTTACAATTTATGGATTATTTTACATACATCAGAGCTCATTAGATACTTGTAATAACACATGAATATAACTTTTACTTTCATCATGAAAAAGTGAATTGTACTGAGCATGCTGTTTAAGAAGAAGGCGGGTAGGTATACTGACATATCTGAAAGACTTGCATCAAAAATAATTACAAGTTTTGAATTTTGGCACTTAAGACAAATGCATTAATTATCCCAACATTAATATATATGCTTTCCTTCATGACCAACACTGTGTTACTGAATTTTCATAGCTCTCAGTGACTGCTGGTCATTAAATGGGGATGACTGTCATCAGTAAGTTATCAGACCATTTCTCCTGTTAAACACAAGCTTAACAGATTCTTATGGATGCCAACACCATATATTCTAATATGGGAAACACTAGGCTCCTAAAAGAGTCTCAGAGTGTTTTTCCTATATTGCATTTTCTAGAAAACAGCCTTAACAATGATATGATGTGATCTTGGTTCTAGACATAGGAGTGAGGAATATGTGATTTACCTTTTTCATGCTTGTTTTACTAAAATTTTTGGTATAACCTCTTCCCGGGGATGTAACAAGGAGAAACAAAATATACATGCTCTTTGAGCTTCTGAGAAAAAAGACCACAGACATTTTCAAAAGATAAAAATAGAGGTCTCTTCTGCATCAGCCACTTCATTTTCACAATTGAAAATAAGGAACTACGGTATATTTGATGTTTTTAAACTCATTCAACATAGCTTCGCCATAAATATACTGTTCTGCAGAAAGCTTTTTAAAACATGTATAATTTATACTATACTTACCAACAATTATATTATCAATTATAATACATTTACCAATTATCATGATTAAAAATGACTAAATAAAATTTTAGAGTTAAAAACACCAGATTAGATTTTATACACTAGGTGAAATGGGATCTTGAAATTTTAAGTGTAATCTCCTCCAATAGTATGGCATTCCTGATGCCCTTTAATTCCTTGATTAATATCCCCTGATGACTTCCTGATCATGACAATACCTCAGAGAGGACAAAGGTTTTGTTGAGTTTGCTATTAATTTTTAATTCTCATCTGTGAGGCTCTGTTTTTGTATAAGGCTATTAATCCTCCATTTTTCTCTACTTTATAGCTACTTACCCTACATGAGGGTTTTTAGTTAGGAACGGACTGTATGTGTGCCCTGCAGTTGATGGCGTTAATTCTAATGGAAATTGTCTATCTTGTAAATGTTCTTTTGTATGGTGCAGAAGATGAGCCAGCTCTGAAATAAACAACTTCCAGAGGGTGTTAAATAAGTAAATTAACAGGCCAGTTTACCATCCTTTACAAACTAAAGGGCAAAATGGTAGAGTAGTAAGCACAGGCTTGGAACTAAAACATTGAGTTTGAATCTCAGTGCTGCCACCCCATGCCAGCTCTGTGACTTATGTCAAATCAACCTTTCTGACCTTCCATTTCCCCCAAAGTACACTGGTGCTCATGCCACCTACCTTGCAGTTTTTGTGAGAGTTACTAGTAAAGTATCTACATTATTTGACACATGATAGATATTCTTGAATCACGGACTGAAATTTATTAGAGTTGGGCAACATTTGGGCCCAGCATCTGACATGGAGCACTCTCCCAAGGAGATGCAATATATGGAAACTTCTTTTGATTATCAATACAACCTTTGTACTTAGTAGGTTTTTTTTTTTTTTTTTTCCTGCGGTACGCGGGCCTCTCACTGCTGTGGCCTCTCCCGTTGCGGAGCACAGGCTCTGGACGTGCAGGCCCAGAGGCCATGGCTCACCGGCCTAGCCGCTCCGCGGCATGTGGGATCTTCCCAGACCGGGGCACGAACCCGTGTCCCCTGCATCGGCAGGCGGACTCTCAACCACTGCACCACCAGGGAAGCCCAGTAGCTTATTTTTAATGTCAACATTAGGTGTTTTTGTCTCTTTATTTTCTCTTAAATATGTGTTTTTAAGAAAGTTTATGGCAAACCTGTGTTTTCACTGTGGGTACTTTTTTTGATGACTAAAACATTTCCAATTTTTTTTTAACATCCATGGCAAGAAAGATCTAATTTTTAAAATTTGTCCTACAGCCAACTATCCAAGTGAGATGTAACCTCTGTACGTGCGTGAATGGCTGTCTGGCAGGTTCTACAAAAAGTGTCATTTTTATTCATGTATTTGGGTTGCTTAAACATTTCTATAAGATTTAAAACACTTTTCTTCTTATGGCTGGAATTCTCAGCATTGATACTCCCATGCCTTCCTTTTTCAATCTACTGGCCAGTTGAAAGGTATTCACAATAATACAACTTAAAGACAAAAAAAGTGTTCATAAGTCATTGTTTTAACAGCCAGCATAATACAGTAGAAATGGCCCTGAGCAAGGAATTAAGAGACTTGAATTCAAGTCCTGGCTCTGCCACTAATTTTGCAGGATGACTTTAGGCAAGTCACTTAACTTCTCTCATTCATCTAATAACGAGATTGAGTCCATTTTAAGTTACTTTCTACCTCTAAAATTGCTTTTATTTGCTTATTTTTTTAATAATCAAAACACCTTCTGGGAGTTGTGTTAAGCACCTGATGGGTACAGAAATATTTACTGATGTTTAAGGTAGTAATATTTGAAGCTGTGATCCAGGAACCACCTGAATACAGATTACTTGGGGTTCGTGTTAAAAATACAGATTCCTGTCCTCTCCCTGGCTGAATCAGAACCTCCTAAGGTGAGGGCCAGGTTTCTCTATTTTTCACAAGCTCCCCAGTGATTATAATGCACCCTAATGTTTGAGAACCACTGGCCTAAGAGAATGTGTTCTAAGAGGGAAAAAGCTAGCATGTGGCTCAAATTACTCCAGCCTCTGGCAAATCTCTTCTCAGGACAGTCCCATTCCAAGTGGAGGAGACTAGAAAAAAGCTGCTTACTTCAGCAGAGTAGTCAGCCTTATGCCTGGCCCCTGCGTGATGCTTTGTACTTGCTGTGTGCCATAACCAAACACAACAAAAGGTCTTAGTCATGACACCCAAGTCACGGACCACCACAGTTATGACAACAGCTTGAAGACAATCACAGTTCTCCCTTCATAAATGGTAAGAGAGTTAAGCTCAAGGAAAATGAGAAAAACACAACGTTTTTACTCTCGATTTTCCCTCCACCTGTCATCCTCTGTGATTTAAATAATCTGGCAGAGGAAACAAAATCTAAGCCACACTGTTCTCATCACTCTGTGGCCAGATAGAAAGTATAATCTAATAAATAAATCCTCTTCTATACAATAGAAATGACCAAAGCCCATTCCTTCTCTTTTCCTTTCTAATGCTGTTGACAGGAACAAAATACCAAGTAAGGACACATGCTACAGATTTAAAAGTTCATACAAATAAACTACAAAGAGAGGTGGTAATTTTTTTTCTAGAATTTCACAACAAAATCCCTCTCACAGTGAAAAATATGTATAATTTTAACAGGAAACTTAAAAGACATTTTGCTGCAAAACTATAACATTTGTAAGAATAATGCCATTATCTGTGCTCATTATAGAGAAACAACAGCAACTTTAAAAGGCCAAGTATACTGATAAGATGAAATTTCTTTTCAACCAGTATGCCAACATCGAACTTCTAGGTTTTATTCAACACTAGCATCACGAGTTTCTCCTAATCCAACCAAAACTCCTGCCAAATGTCCACAAAATTCATACCAAAATCGAAAAACAGAAAAGAGAATTAAAAGAAAGAAACTTGACAAGAGCTACCATGCAAAACAACCAGCAGAACTGGAGTTCAGTGGCACAGATCAGCAGGAGCCTAGGAATGCTGCAAAAGATGGTGCTGCCTGGAGTCTAACTTGGCGATGCCCCTGTGATGCTGGACGACCAAGTACTCAGGTCACAGGTGTGTTCATGGACCCGTAAGAACTAGGATCTTGACCCAAACTTTTAAGATCTTCTAAAAAGAAAATACTTCACCTAAATTGAAGTAATATATAATTCAAACACCAGAAGAGTTCCTTATTTGATGTAAGTTGTGCCTAAAACTTTGGCTGATACAAAGAAACCCGTCCACTAAGGCACCCGGAGGCGATCTGACAATGTGTTGGAGAGAACTTTGTCGTCAGTACCACATCATTATGAGAGTACAGAGAACGGATCACCCGCAGGGGACTGGCTTCTTTGGGCAAACAGTCAATAAGTTCACTGCACTGTTTGTCAAATCCCAACAAGCGAATCCCATAGCCATGTGGGGAAGAAATCATTCGCCCATCAGGGCTGAAGCAAAGTTCTTTGATATAACCCCTGCCTACGTTGGCTTCTTCAATGTAATGAGTCAGTCGTAGAGAACAGCGAGGTGAGACTGGTCGCACGGGGGCTCCTTCTTGGAATTCATAGACACAAGTCCACTAGAGGGAGAGAAGAGAGACAAATCATAGAGCCTCATAAATGGAGTATAACCTTTAAAAATTGTGAATAACTATACTGTCACCTGTAACTTAAATAATATTGTACAGCAACTATACTTCAACTAATTAAAAAACAAAAAGTTACAGAGTCCCAAACAGTGCTACAGATAATCTTTTTTTAAAAAAAAAAAAAAAAAAGCTCCACAGAATGCCAAAGCTACAGAATTGTTCCAAGAAATCATTCAGATGAATGCTACCCCTCTCCCAACTAACAAAACTTGCAGGTCCCATACTGTCTTATCTACATTCATATCAAGGTTATTCTGTACTATGACACTTTAAAGCCTTTTATTCCCTGAGGCCACTGTGACTTCTGAAGTAATAATTCCCTTTTCAAGAATTCCTGTTACTCAAGAGAGTAACAAGAATCTTGATATTTTAGGGCTAAGACATCTAAGCCCTAGAGTACCTCTCCTCCTACACACTTCAAAGACTCTTCTCTCCTGTTAGCTGTGGCTTCTAGAGCTAGTGACTAGCTAGCTAGCTCTGGAAAGACTCCTGCTTTCCAGAGTAAGGAGAATCATAAGCTCATATAGGATCTTTTCCCCTAGTTATCAGTTCAGTCCCTTCCTTTCCCAAAGCTTTCCCTGGTTTTTAAAAAGAGAAAATCATAATACTCCATTGGCTTATAGCAAAACCTCCCATTTAGCCAGCTTAGCTCAGTCCTATGTTTACTATATAAGGGGTTTTTCACATTGAGATGAAGGAGGCAAGAATTAAGCTGGGCTCAATCTGAGCTGATGACTCCTTTAAAGTACTTCCTGCTTGCCACACACAGGCCAGAGAGGAGGAAGGATTTTGAAGGGATAAAGACACCGTGAGCACACATGGCAACGGCAGTTTGTTCAGTCAGCCCCATTGAAGGTGGAGTGCTGCTGCCCATACCTCCTGATCATCAGTGTTGCTTGAGCACCGAAGAAGAGTGGCCCAGCCTTTTGGGTGCAGCTGTAACGATGTGATGCAATTTCCACGGTCTCTCTCACCAGGAACTTCAGGGGTTAAGACTTCAAGACTGTTTCGTGGTGAAATTCCTGAGATATAAGAAAATTAGGATGTGGAATTTGTATTATCAAAGGACTAAGGTAGCTCATCAAAGCTTTGATTTCTGGCAGCCACCCTCATGCCTTTATTCTTTCATCTGCCCCTTATGCTACCACATATAAAAAACCATGGTGCCCTTCAACGTATGGGGTATGTGTCTTTGGGGTGGGTATGGGGGAAGGGGTATGACAGAACTAAAGAATCTAAGTTCCTGCAGCAGGAATCAACAATAACCTAACGCTAAGACGTTAAAGCTGACTAGGAATCCTTTTGATTTGGATCTACATCTCAAGTTATGTGACATGAAAGGAATCTGGAAAAGTAAAAGACAACAATTCTCATCTCAGAGGACCTGATGCTCTCTAGTCCAGAGAAGGAAATACCTGGAAGCCGTGAGGACTGCCTTTATATAGATGAAAGATGTGTGCAAGGAGCAGGACTTATGGCCCCCAAGGACAGTGCTATAAACAACAAATCAATGTATAATTTTGGAGGTAAGAGAGGACAACTCACACAGGACATGTCAAAACAAGGGGTGGGAGATACTGCCAACTGTACATATTCCTGGTACTCTGCTATGGCCCATCATTTCTTTCTACCTGGCCCCCAATGAAATTGACTGCTGCAGTGAGCCATTGTTACAAATGGGAGTATGTCATATCCCTCAAGTATGTGGAGAACCACTTTCATACACATTGTAAGGAAGCAGCTTAGAAATTTATTATCAAGAGAAATATTTCAACACTTCTCTGCCTATAGGAGTTGCTTTAAAGATAATGAGCTGCCTCTGTCAGACCCTTCGTGAATTATTTCGCACTTAGATGTGCTATCTTCTTTTAAAAGCTTCCCTTAAGATTACTGCAGCATTGACAGAAACCTGTGACGGTCTAAATTACATTCTCACAACCAAATTATACCTAAAGAATTATTTCACATGTGATTGAACCTTAACAACAACTTTAGAAAAAAAAACAAACCCTATTTCAAGAATTTTGAAAATCTATAACAAAAGCAGAAAAGAAACCCATTCTGAATAAGTAAGCAGTGGTTTTTGAGCTCTGCTCCTTGGAGGTTGCTCAAGAGCTGGCAAAAGGGGGAAACCATACAGGGCCAGGGTGGAGATGGGGTAGGGAGGACTGGAGGGTCAAGGGCCTCCTTAATTTTACTTGAACCAAAGTTACTTCACTTTTATTTGTGCTACATCCCTAAGAATCCACAGGAGAAATGTTACATATGTGGGCATAAATCTCTAAGAGGAGGAATATTTAACCTTAAAATGAGACATCATAGTCTTCAACATCCAGAGGACAGGATGGTGGATAGTCTATAGGTTTAGGTTAGGAAGGTCTCTCAAACCATTCTTGGAAGTAGTCAGGCAAAGTAATCAAGAATGCATTTATTGAGCACTTACCAGATGAGGCCACCCAGGGAAAACACTAATTATAAGTCTAAGTATAGTCCTGCCTCTAAATATCTAGGTAGGAGATATGCTTATTTCCAAAAGGTGACCCAAAATTACAAAAAAATATATATCTGGCCATCAGTCCATCAAGAGGAGAACAAAAAGTGCTGTAAGAGCTTAGATGTGAATTAGTACGGAGAGGGATGATGAGTGAAATTTGCATAGGTAGAAAGCATTTCAATTAAGGGGTGGATAGAACAGACTGAGCAGCTAGTTCTCCCAGATTGGCTGGGGAAAAACTGGCAAAAGTAGAGTGGGGCCAGATTATAGCTCTTTATCCCACAACCCCTCTGAGGCTGCCAGACATTGCTGAGATAAGGAAATGGCAGAGCAAAAAGCCTGCTGGGCTGGAACCAGGCAACTTTCACAAGCACCTGATAAACTCATCCCTTTATATTTACATAGCACTATCACATGCATAGTCTCATTTAATTTCTATAACAACCTT
Source organism: Grampus griseus (assembly GCF_964374135.1). Taxonomy (NCBI): domain Eukaryota; kingdom Metazoa; phylum Chordata; class Mammalia; order Artiodactyla; family Delphinidae; genus Grampus; species Grampus griseus. Next base: position 34,798,545 of record NC_139000.1, read on the forward strand.
GATTGGAGTCTATATTTCCCAACTATTCCCTCTCCAAACTAGACCAAACTAAATCCAGAAAATAAAACTAAAGTTCAAATTCCAACAAAAATGTAAGCCCAAGATACTCAACCCTAGAGACTGGTTAGCTTTTTGGGGTTTTGTTTGTTTGTTTTTTTGGCCACACTGTGTGGCATGTGGGATCTTAGTTCCCCAACCAGGGATTGAACCCATGCCCCCTGCAGTGGAAGTGCTGAGTCCTAACCACTAGACTGCCAGGGAATTCCCTGGTTAGCTTTTTGAAAATTACTGAGGAGCAAGGAATAGCCTCATCTCTATTGGCTTTTATTTTTAAGGATTAAAATCAAACCAAAAAAAGCTATTTTAGAATCTGTATTCAAGATTATGAAATCCAACTTTTGACCTACCTTCTCTTTGTGAGGCTCGTGACATGTGTTTCTCAGAAGATGAATTAGAATCACTATGATGAGAAGGTGAACCAGAAACTCTAGGACCGGATGAACTCGACAAAGTGGTAAGATCTTGAAAATACAAAACGTTCCGACAGTAAAGCTAGCAAAACTCTTAACTTTTTAATCATCTACTTGAACCATATTGTTAAAGTTCATCTGAAACACGGCAAGTACATATCCACCTAAAAGTGGCCTATAAAAAAGACTGAGGTGGGCAAGACAGCTCTTTGGAATGTCCAATCTAAGGCCTAGTCCCTTTCTAAAACCCTTTTTACATCAATGACTTCCTTAAGTGAAATAAAAATGAAAAACCAAATAAACATAGGAACATCTTAGGTTTCCCATCATTTCTGTAGTGAAATGGAACAAGAAAATTCAGCAAGAATGAAAACTGAGCTGTTCAGCCTGTTGTTTTATGTTAGAATGGCATCCAAACAGGTCCATTACCGAGAACATGAACAGATCCTTCTTAAAGCATACCAACAACTTCTATCATCATTACTGAAATTATGTGAATACCATCTTTGAAATGCAATACAAACTTAACATTGAAATCTGGGAAAATAAAATGAATATCAGATAGGTGAGTCTGACGTATCACTCCAAATAGCAGTCTCTATTTCACACTTTTCTTGTGGCCGCACATTTCTGTGGGGACTTCTTATTAATCTAATTTCTTTGGATGGTATTAAGTATCAGAAGTACCTTTAGAAGACAGAAAACCTTCCTGGTTTTTAAGCAAAACATGCCAATTTAGACCTTCTAAATCACTACTTCTCACTAAGCTCACTAAGCTAAAGTTGATTATTAATGTTTAACCTAAAAATTTGAAATGAAAAGGACTGTACTTGCATATTAATGAAATCCCTTGCTTGCAAATAAGTTGGTAAAACTTAAATTTCTACTTTTAGCAGTGAAATTAGGCAATTGCAATACAACGAGCCCTGCACATTCCCAAAGGAGTCTTCAGAAGTGGCCCTGTGCATAGAGAAAGATTCCAACCATTTGAAGTTGATTTTAAACAACAATTTATGAACTTTATATTTTCCAAATGCTTAAGTATTTTTTTTCTGAGTTCTTGTTCATAAACACAATATTATAACTAACGAGTATGTTCCTATATCAGCCCTCTTCTTCCTAAAGGTAGATATGATATAGTCTCTATAATGTAATGTAGTACAGAGTTTTCCTGAGCCCCCATTTTGCTTAAGTCCAATGGAATTGGCAACAGGAAAAGGAACAGGGCTTTAGCAAGAGGATGTTTATAGGTCATGAGATAAGATGGCACCAACTACCTGTGTCTGGACATCTGAAAGTCTAGGATGCAATACAGACTTAAAATTAAAACTCTATATTGACTATAACTTAACAGCTCTGCTGGGTTCCAGAAAAACTTAAAAAAGATTGACAGTAATTTGGGCCATCACTAATTTTTGAGATAATGGTGATCTACAAATACTGATGAAGACTTTCTGGCTAGCAGAGGGCTAAAAAAATTTTTTTTAGAGTTAGAAGTTATTCTTCCTATATCATTTGTGAGACAGAGGCACAAATTAAAACTATGTCAGAGATACATGTAGATCATTATACTTCCTTACTGAGCTTTCCAAAGAATATCTTTTAACTTTCTTCCCTTCTTTCTGCTGTCATTCTCAGAATAGAAACATATACCATCCCCATGTCTGAGATTACTTAGAAAAAACTTTCTTTAATCAAAAAAGGAAAGCTTACCTGAACTTGATGTTGTTCTTCTTGCTCTCAGAATGGGATAGCTGCCTACTTCTAAAGACTTGGTTAAGTCAAGATCATGCAAAATTAAGAGATATCCAGAGGACGTTGAGATCAACATTTTGGAACAATCTGGTGTTAATCTCATTCTCATGAGAAAACGTGTGTGAAAGAATTTCTTATGTGGACACCCATCTTCTGTACACCTACAAAAGAAATCAAACCAACAAAACCTAGAGTTATCATAAATATAAGCATTCAGTGATAGTCATATTTTTGCCCTTCAAACTAGAATTTACACTTGATGTACACTCAGACTTATACATACGAAAAATTTTTGCTCACCATTCCTTCTTCCATCTCTAACTTTTTTTTAAAGATTATTAGTTCTTTCTGAAGTATATTAAATAAAATTTTGTTGAGATAAACTCTCACTTTTTATAGTTCTGAAAATCTTTATTTCACTCTTTGATTAAAGGTTTAGCTGAGCCTATAACTTTAGGTTGATAGTTATTTCTTTCTGAATACTGAGGATAATATTCCAGTGAGTTCTGCCTTCTATTGTTGCTATTTTTAAGTCTACTATCAGTCGAATTGTTACTTTGGATAATTTTTTTTCCTTTGGTTGATCTTCTCGTTGTTTTGGAGTATTGCAGTTTCACTATGACATGTAAATTTGGATTTCTTTTCATTTATCTTCATTGGGATTCATTTGACTTTCTAAATCTTAAGATTCATATTGTTTATATATTCTGGAAAATTTTCCATCATTATTCCAATATTGCCTCTCACCTATTTTCTCTATTTTTTTGGAGCTCTAGATAGATATCTGAAACATTCCCATTTGACTCTCCTTGTCTAATAACTGCTCTTTCATGTTTTCTATCTCCTCATTTGCATATGTTGCCATCTTGGTTTTTCAATATCTTTCTTAACCTGTTTTTTAAGCTGTGTCTGCTACTTGTTTTTATAGACTTCAATAGTTCTATTTCCTTACTTCTTTAAGTTCTATTTGGCTCTATTTCAAATCTGTATGACCTTTTGAATAGATTTTTATTCCTTGCCTATGTTTTTTAGTCTCCATTTTATTAACTATTTTTAAAACTGTGAACTTTGTCATCCCTACAGAAAAGTACATAAATAAGACATATGTAGAGTTTAAAGAAAAATGAACAGCTGTGATTCATCACCCATGTTAAGAGGTAGAACAACACCAGTACTTTAAAAGTCCCCTCTGTTTCTCTTTTCTGTAGCATCCTTCAGTCAGCATACAGTGCTTCAAGCATGCAATAACTTTTCTTATCTCTCTGAGGATATTTATAGGTTTTTAAAATTTTAAGTTTTCTTCTCCCTATGTAGTCTCTACTTTTTCCAAGATATCTCCCCATTTGTGTGAGTCTTTTCATAGAAACTTTTGTCAAATGTCTGATTATGTTTGGCTGTCTGCTCATAATTAAGAGTGGGGAACTAAAAAGCTGACTGGGAACTCTGAGTGCAAGGGTAGGCTTGAGCTTCACTAAATAGGGTGAAGCCATTTTTTGAGGAACTCCTAATGTCAGTACCTTTAGTTCATTAACGGAAAGAACTTGTGAGGATCTCTAAATTCAATATTCAGTGTGCATATGGTCACTTAATCCCCCTGATTTTGGTAAGGTACCCAAGCCTTCAACTGTGTCTGGCATCCTTTAATACAGATATTCTCTATTTTACCTCTTTAGAGAATAAAATTCAAAATTCCTGCTGAAATGCGAGGAGGTAAATAGCCCAGCAGTATGGATTAAGGGAGGAGATATAAGTTCTTAAATATCTTTCATTTGAATCCTTATTTTAGCTACCCTTTCTGTTACAGAGTACCGAGAGTTGCCAGTTACTGTGATTTTTGAGGATTTTGTATAAATATTCTTAAGTTCTTAACTTTTTCCCACTGCCAGTTTAGGATTCAGCTTTCTTGTACTTACTAGTAAGTAAGTTTAAGTGAGTTGCTGAGTCGGTTGCCACTCATCTTCCTGCCTTCCAGATTTTAAAACTTTATTGTCATTCCTTCCTTTCCTATTTCCCCATCTTATGAGTTTATACCCTTCATTTTAAAATTTGCTTATATTTAATTTTAGAGGAATCTTTTCATCCATAGATTCTATTTAGGTCTTACAATAACTTAAATGAAATTTTAGTTTTCTCCATAATAGTTATACAGATCTTCTGTTGCAATTTATTCCTGTGTACCAACTAAATTTTTTTAAGAACATTTATTTATTTATCTATTTATTTATCTATTTATTTTATTTATTTATTTATTTATTTTATTTGGCTGTGCCACACGGCATGCATGATCTTAGTTCCCCCACCAGGGATCGAACCTGTGCCCCCTGCAGTGGAGTCATGGAGTCTTAACCACTGGACCACCAGGGGAGTCCCCAACTAAATTTTTTAATTACTAAAAACTATGTACTTAAAAAAAATTTAAATTGTTTGTAGTGATGTATAGGAACACTACTGATTTTTACATTTTGATCTTATATCTAACAACCTTAGTTAACGCTAATTAATTCTGGTAATCTGTCAGTAGAATTTCTAGAGTTTTCTATATAGACCCTAGGTGTCTAAAAACTGTGGCCTATGGGCAAAATCTGGCTCACTGCCTGTTTTTATATAAAAAGTTTGTTGGAACATAGCCATACCCATTCATGCACTGTCTATGGCTGCTCAGAGAAAATATAACACACAAAGCCTAAAATATTTATTACACAGTCCTTTATAGAAAGTTTGCCAGCCCCTGATACAGATAATCGTATCATCTGAGAATGATATTGTTTCATTTTTTCCTTTCCAATCCTAATATATTCCAATCCTTGTTTTTTTTACTGCACCAACTAGGACCCTGCCTCCCTCCAACCCAAAACAATAGTGAACAGCAGTAGTAATAGCAAGCATGTTCTCCTTCCTGATTTTATAGAGAAAACGTCTAAAGTTTCACCATTTAAAAATGTGCTATAGGTTTTTAGTGCCTACTTTTGATCAGTTTCCTTCTATCTAGTCATCAATACAATCCAATTTTAGAACATTTTCATCACTCTAAAAAATCACTCTTGCCCATTAGCAGTCATTCCCTTTCCTACTCCCAGCCACAGATAACCACTAATCTACTTCCTGCCTATTGCTGACATTTCATATAAATAGAATCATACAATAAGTTGTCTTTTGGTTTGGCTTTTTCACTTAACTTTTTTGAGGTTCAGCCATATTGTAGCACGTAATAGTACTTTGTTCCTTCTCAGTACCACATAGTATTCTATTGTATCGATATACCACATCTTGTTCATCCTTTTACCAGTTGATAAGTATTTAGATTGGTTCTATTTTTTTGCTATTATGAATAACTATTATAAGCATTCTTTGTGTGGACATATATATTCATTTCTCTTGGGTAGATATCTAGAAGTGGAATTGCTGGGTCATATGGCAACTCTGTGTTTAACATTTTAAGCTGTCAAACTGTTTTCTAAAATGGCTGTACCATTTTATATTCCTACCAGCAATATATGAAGTTCCAGTTTCTCCATATTCTTGCCAATATTTGTTGCTGTCTTTTTTGTTAAAGCCATCTTATTAGATGTGAAGTGGTATCTCATTTTGGTTTTAATTTGCATTTCCCTTAAGACTAATGATGTCAAACATCTTTTCAGGTGCTTATTAATCATTTGTGTATCACCCTTGGTGAAATGTCTATGTCAGTATCTCGCCCATTTTTAAATTGGGTTATCTGAATACATATAAGTGAGTTAGAAGAATTCTTTATCTATTCTGGACACAAATCCTTTAGCAGATGTGATTTACAAATATCATATCCCATCCTGTAGTTTTTCTTTTCACTTTCATTTGTTGAACAGACTATCCTTTCCTGAACTACTGAATTACTTTAGTACCTTTATTGAAAATCAGCTGATCATAAATACAAGGGTTGATTTCTGGACTCAATTCTGTTCCCTTAATTTATATTAGACGTCTATCCTATGCCAGTACCACACTCTATTGATTACTATGGCTTTGTAGAAATTTCTGAAATCAGGAAGTGTGAGTCTTCCAATTTGTCCAAAAAAAAGGCAGCTGGAATTCTGATAGGGATTGCCTTGAATCCATAGATTAATTTGGAGAGAATTGCCATCTTAATGATATTGAGTCTTCCAATCCATGAGCATGGAATGCTCCCTCCATTCGTTTATATCTTTTTACATTTCTTACAGCAACGTTCTAGTTTTCAGCGTACAAATCTTGTACTTCTTTTGTTAAATTCATTCCTAGGTATTTTATTGTTTTTTAATGCTATTAGTGGAATTTTTTCCTTCATTTTTGGACTGTTCATTGCTTATGAATAGAAATACAATTGATTTTTATATATTAATCTAGTATATCTTATGACCTTGCTGAACTTATTAGTTCTAGTAGTTTTGTGAATTCAAGATTTTTTTTTTTTTTTTTTTTTTGCCGTACGCGGGCCTCTCACTGTTGTGGCCTCTCCCGTTGCGGAGCACAGGCTCCGGATGCGCAGGCTCAGCAGCCACGGCTCACGGGCCTAGCCGCTCCGCGGCATGTGAGATCTTCCCGGACCGGGGCACGAACCCGTGTCCCCTGCATCGGCAGGCGGACTCTCAACCACTGCGCCACCAGGGAAGCCCCAAGATTTTTGATATATAAAATCATATCTTCTACATATGAAGATAGTTTTACTTCTTTCCAATCTACATGCCTGTTATTTTTCTTGTCTGTACTTCCAGTGCAGTTGTACTTCCAATACAGTGTTGTATAAAAGTGGTGAGAGCAGACATCCTTGCCTTGTTCCCAGTCTTAGGGGGAATGTATTTAGTCTTTCAACATTAAGTATGATTTTAGCTGTAGGTTTTTCATAGCTGTCCTTTATCAGGTTGAGGAAGTTCCCTATTATTCCTAGTTTTATCACAAATGGGTGTTGGATTTTGTCAAGTGCTTTTTCTGACTTTATTGAGATGATCATATATATGGGCTTTGACCTTTATTAATGTGATGTATTACATTGATTTTTAGATGTTAAACCAACCCTATCTATATTCCTGGAATAAATTCCACTTGGTTGTGACATATAATCCTTTATATATCTTGCTAGGTTTGATTTGCTAATATTTTGTTGAGGACTTTTATCAAATTTTTGGGAGAGGGATATTGGCCTGTAGTTTTCTATTCTTAATGATGTTTGTCTGGTTTGGTATCAGATTAATACTAGCCTCATAAAATGAGTTGGGAAGTGCTCTCCCCTCCTCTATTTACTGTAAGAGTTTGTGAAGGATTAATATTATTTATTCTGTAAATGTTTGGTAAAATTCACCAGTGAAGCGTTTTGGACCTGAGCTTTTCATTGTGGGAAGATTTTAAAATTCAATTTTTTTTTTTTTTTTTTTTTTCTTTGCGGTACGCGGGCCTCTCACTGTTGTGGCTTCTCCCGTTGCGGAGCACAGGCTCCGGACGCGCAGGCTCAGCGGCCATGGCTCACAGGCCCAGCCGCTCCGCGGCATGTGGGATCCTCCCGGACCGGGGCACGAACCCGTGTCCCCTGCATCGGCAGGCGGACTCTCAACCACTGCGCCACCAGGGAAGCCCTAAAATTCAATTTTAAACCAATTCAATTTCTTTACTTGCTATGTAGGTCAGTAGGTCTATAGACTTTCTGTTTGCTCTGGAGTCAGTTTAAGTAATTTATGATTCTGTAGGTATTTGTTTATGTAAGTTGTCTGATTTGTTGCCATAGAGTTTTTCATTGTATTCCTTTGTAATCCTTTTATTTTTTTTTATAAGGTTGGTAATGATGTCCCTTCTTTTGTTTTTACTTATGAACAAATGTTGAATTTTATTCTTCAGTTGAAACAATCATATGGATTTTTCTATTTAACCTGGTGTGATAAATTATACTAATAGAATTTCTATTGATAAATCTTTTCACTTCTAGAATAAACCCAACTTGGTCATGATATATTTTTTTAAATTAATTAATTAATTAATTAATTTATTTTTGGCTGTGTTGGGTCTTCGTTTCTGTGTGAGGGCTTTCTCCAGTTACAGCGAGCGGGGGCCACTCTTCATCGTGGTGCGCGGGCCTCTCACTATCGCGGCCTCTCGTTGTGGAGCACAGGCTCCAGACGCGCAGGCTCAGTAGTTGTGGCTCACAGGCCCATTTGCTCCGCGGCATGTGGGATCCCTCCCAGACCAGGGCTCGAACCCGTGTCCCCTGCAATCGGCAGGCAGACTCTCAACCACTGTGCCACCAGGGAAGCCCGGTCATGATATTTTGATTAATATCTTACAGGATCCAATTTCCCTTTTTTAGAATATTCGCATCTACATCCATAGTACAGACTGACCTTTCATTTTGAGTTTGTGTATCAAGGTCATACCTGAGGTAAGAATTCCATTTTTCTGGAATCTGAACAGTTTAATAAGATTGGAATGTTCTGTTTCTTGTAATATTTGGTAGAAGTCACCTGTAAAATTGACAGGCTGCTGTTTTATTAGTAGATAGGTATTTTTTTAAAAAATATTTATTTATTTACTTATTTGGTGGCGCTGGGTCGTCGTTGCTGTGTGCAGGATCTTCATTGCAGCATGCGGGTTCTTTTCTTTCTTTTTTTTAAAAAATCTTTTATTATTATTATTTATTTATTTAGGCTGTGCTGGGTCTTAGTTGCAGCATGCGGACTTCTTAGTTGCCACACATATGTGGGATCTAGTTCCCCAACCAGGGATCGAACTCAGGCCCCCTGCATGGGAGTGTGGACCACCAGGGAAGTCCCAGTAGATAGGTTTTAATTGATTTTTTCATTTCTCTAATAGCTAAGGCAGAAGTGACAGCCCTGCATGAAAACTAGCCAGAGCTGATGCAGGTGGCAGTGCTGGAACTGGATCCTGCGATTACTCTGCTATGTAAGGGGGGCTTCAGCTACTAGATCATAGGGAGAGATCTTGAGGAAAGTATCTCTAGAAGAGGTGCCACGGTACCCAGAAGGTGCCAGGATATGACACGTGGGGATGATTCATGACAGTGACTATTTATCAATTAGTATGGAAGAAGTTCAATCTTTTAACAACCTTTTCAGCTGAACCAGTGCATAATGGTTAAATATCAGTCCTGGTAATAAGTCTATTTCAGGTTTTCTATTTCTTCCTTGATCAGTTTTGCACAGGTGTATTTTTTGTGTAAACTATTTCATCAAAGTTTTCAAGTATATTGGCAAAAGGTGATCTTACGCTATATTTTTTATTGTCTTCTTTTCTAATTGCTGAGATTGTGTCCTCTTTTTTCCTTAATGTATCTTATCAGAGAAGAGCAGGCTTTTAAAAAATCTTTATTGTATTTCATTTTCTATTTCATTAATTTCTGCTTTTTTAAAAAAAGATATTTATCATTTCCATACATCTACTTTCATCAGGGTTACTCTTTTTTATCATCTTTTTCAGACTTTTTGAGTAAGATGTTTAGTTCATTAATTTTTAGTCTATCTATCTCCTGATTTCACTATGATTTTTTTCTTTGATCCATTAATTATTTAGGAAGTAAGTTTATAAGTCTCCAAACCTGGGAATTTTTATTTACCTGTGGTTCATTAAACTGTACTGGGATCAGGGAAAATGGTTTGTGTGATAACAATTCTTTGATATTGGTTGAGACTTACTTCGTAGTCCAGAACACGCTCAATTTTTGTACATGTTCAAACTTTGCTTTAGAGGATGTATTCACTATTTGGGAGCAGAATTCTACATATGCCTACTAAATCAAGCTTATTAATATTATTAAAATATTCTATAGACTTACTAGTTTTTTGGTCTATTTTATCTATTAGTAAATGAGAGAATGATGTTAATATTTTCCACTGAGATGGAGATTCTCACTTTTTTCTTGTCTGTTTTTGCTTTTTATGGTTTGAGGCTATGTTATTAGGTACACACAAGATAAGAATTTTTATGTTCTAGTGAAATAAACCTTCTAATATAGTACCTTTTTAAAATCACTAATAATGCTGTATGCCTTAAACTCTATTTTGTCTGCTATTAATGTAGATATAACTATTTTTCTTTGATTTGTATTTATCTTTTATTTTTTCCCATCATTTTACTTTCAAACTTTCTGTGTTTGTATGTTTTAGGTATACTACTTATGAAGAACATAGAGTTTGTTTCTGTTTTTTTAATCCATCTAGTACTATCTAATAACTGGTTACATTAGTCCATATATACTTATTCTAATTGTTGATATTCCATTATCTGCCTATCATATTCTTGTGCTTCCTAATTTGCCTGTTTTTTTTTTAAAAAATGATTTTCCCCTCTTCTTCTCTGCCTCTATTGGATTGATTGTATTTTTTAGCTTTTATCCTTCTACTAATTTGGAAGTTATTTATATTCCTATTCAAATTTTATTTCTAAACTAAAAAATAATTAGTCCTAAATTTAAACAGACACGCTTGTCTTAGTTTAAAGATAATCAGTAGCTCTATGCTTTGCTCAAACAATATGAATAACTAGAAATCTTTAAGAATATCCCCCTAGTTTTACATATGAGCTCTAAAAAGAATATTTCAGAAACATTCCTGGTGTATATTACTGTATTGTCATTTTACCAAAGCTAGCAACAGGAATATTATAATTATTTCCCAAACTTCAACTCTTTCAATTCTCTATAAGGAGATATTCTACAGAAGTGTTTCACAACACAGGCATTAGTGACATTTTAGATGGGATGACTGGTCCCCTGTGCAAACTGTCCCATGCACTGCAGAATGTTTAGAAACTCTGATCCCTGCTCACTAAATGCCAGTAGAAATCCTCCTCTCTTCTCCTGTAGTGACAACTAAAACTGCACTACACATTATTTCCAAACATTCCCCTAAGGATCAGTACCACTCCAACTGAGAAACCACTCTTTTAATGCATGAAAACAAAGTGCAAAAATTACAAAATAGACTTAGAATTGAAGGACCAAAGAGTGAAAAACATTTCAGTTCCACAAAGGAAATAATAACAAAAATACTTTTCCTTAAATTCAGGAAACTCATCTTATAAACCAGTTTTCATCATTAACTATATTACTTGGTCTCCTTTCCACATAATTTTCTCCAAGTGTTTTAGTCACAATATGTGACTAAGTGCAAGGAACAAGATGGAATCACTTTCTGATTGTTTTTTCCCAAAGCCAGTTTCTTTCTCCTAAAGAGATATGAGAGCTAAGACAGAACACTGAATTTGTTTACCATCTTAAAAACATTTTTTTGTTGTTCAAAATCCTAACATGACCTCCTATTCACAAACCTGTTGGTGTCCCAAATAATGACATTTCCATCAAATCCTGACGTTACTAAGAGTCTTGTATTAGTATCATATTCGATGTTCTTCACCCAGCTAGTGTGACCATGTAAAGTGCATACTTTGCTGTTCAGTTTTCTCAGATCCCATAGTGCTATTGTAGTGTCATCAGAGCAGGTAGCAAACAGCCGGTTATCAAGAAATCTACAAAGCAGAAAAGAAAAACTAGTTCATTTAATCTCTTATTAAAGAAAAACTGAGAAGCAGTCTCTGTATTAGGAATCAAGAAAACAAATCAAAAAAGGACTACAAACTCACTGTTTAAACCCAGTGATTCTAATATATAATAAATAGTAAGTGTAATTCACATAACCACAGAGAAGGATACTATGATTTAGTGAGGGCCATGTTGCAATTTTATCTGTTTTACATTATTGATTTTTACTCAAAACTAGAAATAGGGGTGGGTGTTTAGAGAACAGTGCTAGAGAAAATGAATTTTAGAATCTGTATAGGAAACACAAATGGTGAGAGACAATTTAATAGGAGACAAAGGAGATTTTGAATACTTAATTGCAAGTGAAACATGTTAAGCATAAAGTGTTCAAAATTATGAGAAATATTTACTCTGCTACCAATAACATCTCTATCTATTTAGAGTACATTTCTCTTTAGAATACATTTACATATAAAAATTGCTACTAAAGTGCCATAATTTTTAATCTATTAATTCAAAGCCATTCCCCAAATAATCTCACTTCTAGGACAACCAAGAAGAAATGGAAAAATTCTTTAAAAGGTAGAGTTTCCCAAGACTGAACCAGGAAGAAGTAGAAAATATGAACAGATCAATTACCAGCAATGAAATTGAATCAGTAATTTAAAAATTCCCCACAGGGACTTCCCTGACAGTCCAGTGGTTAGGACTCTGCTTTCACTGCCGAGGGCCCAGATTCAATCCCTGGTCTGGGAACTAAGATCCCGAAAGCTGTGTGGCGCAGCCAAATAAATAGATAAATAAATTTTAAAAAATTAAAAAATAAAAATAGGGCTTCCCTGGTGGCACAGTGGTTAAGAATCTGCCTGCCAATGCAGAGGACACACATTCGAGCCCTGGTCCAGGAAGATCCCACATGCTGCAGAACAACTAAGCCCGTGCGCCACAACTACTGAGCCTGTGCTCTAGAGCCTGCGAGCCACAACTACTGAGCCCACATGCCACAACTACTGAAGCCCGTGCACCTAGAGCCTGTGCTCCGCAACAAAAGAAGTCACCTCAATAAGAAGCCCATGCACCACAACGAAGAGCAGCCCCCTCTTGCCACAACTAGAGAAAGCCCGCACGCAGCAACGAAGACCCAACACAGCCAAAAAATAAATTAATTTAAAAAACGAACAAACAAGGTCCCTGTGCTACTCTATAGCACAGGGAAATCTACTCAGTACTCTGTAATAACTACATGGGAAAAGACTCTGAAAAAGAATATATATATATATATATATATATAAAAAAAACTAAATCACTTTGCTGTACACCTGAAACTAACAAAACACTGTAAATCAACTATACTCCAATATAAAATAAATTTTTTTAATTAAAAAAAAGACTTAGGGTGGGAAGCTGTTGTTACTTAGTGATTATATATATTTCAAAATAATTTTATGGCTATGCATAAATTAGTTTGTAAACTACATTAATAAATTAATAAGATTTTTTAACAAACTTAAAAGCTTTTGTACAGCAAAGGAAACTATTGACAAAATAGTTTGAAAAGACAACCTACTGAATGGGAGAAGATACTGCAAATGATACAGCTGATAAAAGGTCAATATCCAAAATATATAAACAGCTTATACAACTCAACATCAAAAAATACTAACAACCCATCTTTTAATTTTTAATTTTTCCAAAGAGAAAATGCAGATGGCCAAAAGGCACATGAAAAGATTAAAAAACCACAATGAGGTATCACCTCACACCTGTCAGAATGGCTATCATCAAAAAGAACACAAATATCAAATGTTGGTGAGTATGAGGAGAAAAAGGAACCCTCATACACTGCTGGTGGAAATGTAAATGGGTACAGGCACTGTGGAAAACAGTATAGAGGTTTCTCAGAAGCTAAAAATAGAACTACCATATGACCCAGCAATTCCACTCCTGGGTATATATCTGAAAAAAACAAAAACACTAATTCAAAAAGATACATGCACTCCAATGTTTATAGCAGCATTATTTACAATTGCCATAGTATGAAATCAACCTATGTGTCCATCAACAGATGAATGGATAAAGAAGATGTGTTATATATATACAATCGAATACTACTCAGCCATAAAAAGGAATGAAACTTTGCCATTTGCAGCAACATGGATGGACTTAGAGGGCATTATACTAAGTGAAATAAGAGAAAGACAAATACTATATGATATCACTTATATGTAGAATCTAAAAAATACAACAAACTAGTGAATAAAATTTTTTAAAAGGCAGACACAGATACAGAGAATAAACAAGTGGTTACCAGTGGGGAGAGGGAAGCAGGGAGGGGCAGGAGAGGGGTAGGAGGGGAAAAAAAAATGGGGTTATTATGGGATTATATGAAATCATCTGTGTGAAACTTTTGAAAATTGTAAAGCACTACAGAACTTTAAAAAATCTTTCATTCAGTAAAAAAAAGAGAAAACATACCATCATTTTTTATCTATTAATTCAAAAGCATTCCCCAAATAATCTCACTTAGCAACATTTTATTGGACCAGTCAAGATTACAAAATAGATAATTAACAGTTTTCCAAGGCAATAGAAATAAAAGCAAAACTACATAAATGGGACCTAATCAAACTTATAAGCTTTTGCACAGCAAAGGAAACCATAAACCAAATGAAAAGACAACCTATGGACTGGGAGAAAATACTTGCAAACGATGTGACCTCCAAGGGCTTAATTTCCAAAATATACAAACAGCTTGTACAACTCAATAACAAAAAAACAAACAACCCAATCAAAAAATGGGCAGAAGACCTAAATAGGCATTTCTCCAGAGAAGACATACAGATGGCCAATAAGCACATGAAAAGATGTTCAACATTGCTAATTATTAGAGAAATGCAAATCAAAACTACGATGAGGTATCACCTTACAAAATGGCCATCATTAAAAAGTGTACAAATAAGGGCTTCCCTGGTGGCGCAGTGGTTGGGAGTCCGCCTGCCGATGCAGGGGACGCGGGTTCGTGCCCCGGTCCGGGAGGATCCTGCATGCCGTGGAGCGGCTGGGCCCGTGAGCCATGGCCGCTGGGCCTGCATCCGGATCCTGTGCTCTGCGGCGGGAGAGGCCACAGCAGTGAGAGGCCCGCGTACCGCAAAAAAAAAAAAAGTGTACAAATAATTAATGCTGGAGAGGATGTGGAGAAAAGGGAACCCTCCTACACTGTTGGTGGGAATGTAAATTGGTACATCCACTATGGAAAACAGTATGGAGGTTCCTTAAAAAACTAAAAATAGAATTGCCATACGATCCAGCAATCCCACTCCTGGGAATATATCAGGAAACTCTAATTCAAAAAAAGACATGTACCCCAATGTTCATTGCAGCACTATTAAAATAGCCAAGACATGGAAGCAACCTAAATGTCCAAGGACGGATGAACAGATAAAGAAGACGTGATGTATATGTACAAAGGAATACTACTCAGCCATAAAAAAGAATGAAATAATGCCATTTGCAATAACCTGGATGGACCTAGAGATTATCATACTAAGTGAAATAAGACAGAGAAAGACAAATATGGTATGATATCACTTACATGTGGAATCTAAAAGATGATACAAATGAACTTATTTATAAAACAGAAACAGACTCACAGCCCTAGAAAACAAACTTATGGTTACAAAAGGGGAAAGGGGGGTGCATAAACTAGGAGTTTGGGATTAGCAGAAACAAACTACTATATAGAAAATAGATAAACAACAAGGTCCTACTGTATAGCACAGGGGACTATATTCAATATGTTGTAATAAACCATAATGAGAGAATATGAAAAAAATATATATATAACTGAATCACTTTGCTGTATATCAGAAAATAACACAACATTGTAAATCAACTATACTTCTATAAAAACAAAGTAGACAATTAAAATACTCTATAATTCAGATTTTTAATTATTTTACACTAATTTCTCAATCCTTAGTGAGAATATATTTTATATAAACACTTAAAAAATAACCTACCTATCACATTTTAATTTCTGCTCAATTCAACATTAGGATGCCTTCTCTAACATATTCTTTTATATATAACTAATCTCTCACAGAAGAAATGAATTCTGGAGTTTCTTATATATATATATATATATATAGTTATTTTGAATTATTATTTAGAATTATATAAAATTATTTTGTCTCAGAAATCAATCTCAATATCCACAACAGCATAATGGCCTTCCTGAAACTAACACGATTTTAAAATCCCAGGCTTTTGTACAGGCTGTTTCTACTACCTGAAACCACATCCTCCCTACCTCTTGACCTGGATAACACTTGCTTTCTTTTTAATAGCCAGCTATCATCCCTTCCAGGAAGGCTTCTCTCTCTATCCAGCCTGGGCCAGATTTACCGATCTTCTAACTTCCCAAAGCACTCTACAGTTCTATGGTAATACTTAATGTTACAGTGTAAGGAATAAATTTACAAGGCTATAAACTCCTTGAAGGCAGGGGAAACCTGTCTGCATAATTCATGATTAGATCTGCAGTACCCAACACACACAGTCCCACTCACAAATATTTATTAAATAAATGAATAAGATAGAAGTTTACTGCCTAGTGGAGAAGACATTAGAAATACATAGTTATACAAAATACATGTGTGGGGAGTAAGCAAAGAAAAGAGGATGTTTAGGACAGGTTTCATGGTGGTGTCATTTGAACTGACTTAAAAAAAATGAGCAGGAACACCCTAAGTGGCCAAGGGGTAAGCAAAGTTACAAAAGTGTGTACAGGGATGGTGTACTCTGAGAGGCAACAGCAGTTAGAAGTGCTGTGTGTGGAAAAGTAGAGACAAGTAGAGAATACATCATGGTATTATTCTATAGTGATTCCCAATAACTATTTCTTAATTATAAATACATGCCCATTGAAAATATTTTTTTAAATGGAAAAAAATCCAACACCAAAAATAACCACTGTAATTGATATTTAGCCTAATTCATGTATTTCAAGCCTAATATTATTTCATAACTATTTTGCCATGTCATTAAAGATTTATTGACAAAATAATTCTTAATGGCTGAATAGCATTCACCGTATGAGTGAACCATAATCTTTTCTATTTTAAACTAATTTGCAATTTTTGTATGTTTAGATTGCTGCCAATTTATTACTATTCAAAACACAATGATGAATATGCTAACAGCTAAATATTAATCACATTCCTAGTTATTTTTCTAAATACATTTCCAGAAAAATGTATTGTTAAGTAAAAAGGGATTTTTTTTTAAAGGTAAGGCTTTTGATACATATAGACAAATTGTCCTCAAAAGAACATACCAATATCTAGTTCTACCAGCGGTTATGAGAGTGTCTGCTTCTCCAAACCCTTCCCACAGAGGTATTTTTTAATACCTGTGCTAAGTGCTAGGAAAAAAATATTGTCTTGTTTTAGGTTGAAACTTATTTTTAGTAAAGTTGAACTTTTTTCATATTAATTGGAAGATTATATTTAGGGAATTGCTATTCATATTCCTTGCTGATTTTCCTCTTGCAATATTAGTTTTATTATTGAGTTACAAAATATTACTAATATTCTTCAGTTTTTCAAATACAGTATGTTGAATATGTTTTCCATATATTTCTATCTTTAAACGTGGTTCACATGTTTTCTTACCATATCAAAAATTTAATTATTATATTGTCAAATCCATTTTTTCTCCTTATAGTTTTACCTTTACTGATGAGGCTTTTAAAAGTAAAAGTATTTCAATGACTTCCACACTTGACAGGAATTATACGATTTAAAAAAATACAAAATAACAAAGGCTACTGGAAAGTCAAGTCAGACTTTTAAAATAAATTGATCATCATCATAGAAGCATCTTTATATATTTGAAAAATTTAGGGGAAAAAACACTAAGCTATTTTATTTCGTACAGAAAATAATGCACATATGGATTCAAAACCCCAGTGGGATTATATTGCTGTAGGCCGCAGTGGTCCACCTTGAAGGGTTTTAAGCAAGAAAGTGACATGATTGGTTAAGACTTTCAGAAGGATCTCTGAGCTGGCTAGGTTCCAAAACTATATTCATAAAAAATAAAATAGAGGGATTGGTTTAAAAATTTTTGTCAGTAAGGCCACTGAAAAAAATTACTATTGTTGCATGGATATTTTAATATCAGTAATGCAGAAAATCATGGAACAAAAGTTAATAATTTTTAATTGAATAAGTTTACTTTAATGAAAAATTCAATACTTAGACTTTAGTTTTCTCATTTTTCCCTCAAAGTATTACCTGTTAAAAATTTTGGTACTGGAGAATCATTGGTAAAGAGAGTAGATAAATTATAGAAAATTAAGAATGTAGACTAGGAGACCAGTTAAAGCACCCTCAACAATTCTTATCCCAAAGTAAGTAGACACGGAAAGTGTAAAGTGGTAGATAAGTCTTGGAGATCTGGCCCAATCCTCTCAAATTAAAACTTAGTCTACCTAATAAGTTAATAATTATAAAGTATTTTTAACTACATGGTCTCTAATAAACAAGAGACACTCCACACACATTGAAATCTATGAGTTTCTGAATTACAGAACTTTTCCATATGTCTCCATTAAACTCCAGTATATGACAGCTCTGGATAAATTGAGGTCTTCATTATCAGAGGATGATTGGTAAAGGATAACAGCAACTGAAATTGAATTTTCTTAAAACAGGTACCAACATTTCATTGTACAAGGGAAAGGAAGTGTTGTATATTTTTTTAAAAACCAACTAAAAATCATCAAAAAAGGCCTTTTAAAATTTATTTAACTATATGCAAATTCTTAGAAGAATAAATTAAATGTTTGGGTTTTTTGCATAATCTTTCCAATGAAATTATGAAGCAGAATATGACATCCTTACTTCATATCTGAATTCTGTACTATAATAAAAAGAGGGCCATTTCTGTATAACATTCAAGGTCTTTATCAATTTTCCCAAAGGCCTTTCCTTAGTCCTGTGGGATATTCACATAATTCTTTGAAGTTTCTATCATGTCATCATTTCTGTCGTTCTCTTTTCTCTAATTGATAACTAGTCTCACTCTATCAGATCCTCATTTGCCAGTGATTTTGACCAGTTCTCTAACATCACTCTCAAGGCCTTGCAAAATTTTACATCCTTTACAAGATCAGAAATTTCATGTTCCCCATGATAAGCACTGCACCTACATTATATTGTTTGAAATATAACAATCAGGAAAAGACCAACAAAGACAGTGGGAGGGAAAAGCAGATCCTGGAATATTTAAATGGGTACTAATTTTTTAACTGCCATATCACTAAGTAAATATTCTTAGGATAACCTCAGTTCCCCCTCTAACCTCATAACTGGGGGACCTTGATTATTAAATGGACTCTTAAACTCTTAAACCTTCATGAATGAGAAGTAAGGCTGTATATTGGGCTTAAGAATTTAAATTACATATTTTTTCCCTTACTTTCATATGAAGCAACAGAAAATACTCTCCACAACTATCAATATTTTTATTTTACAATATAAGCAAACCTCAAAACTAAGAAATGAACTAGAAGACATTACTAAGTATGTGGAAAATGACTATCTAGAACCAAACCAGGAAATGCATGTCCATATCTCTGAACAGTACAGTGAGGTGGTCTAATGGAACTGAGTATGAATTCCAGCTCTACCACTTCCTATAAAAAGACCCCGGGGAAATCTCTTTATCTGAGTTGCAGTTTCTTCATTCCTTAAAATGAGTACAATATCTGTCTCACATCAGGATACTGTGAGGATTAAACAATATAATGTATCAAAAGTGCTTCACAAAAGGTTTGGCACATGGTAAGCACTCAAAAAATTAATAAGTAATACACAATTAAGCTCATGCCAGAGGACCTTTCAGATCCTTACTCAAAACACTTAAGTGATATGTACTTCTAAATAGCTTCAAAATCTGTTTTTCTAACAAACAGATAAGAAGCAAATTCAAATTTGTAGGTGTGGGGTTCTAGGGCAGTCACATTGATAGCATCAAATGAGAACTGACATTGAAAAAGAACACAAATTCTAATAGCAAATTAGTCAGAGGTCATTTTGAGTAGGGGCAAACAACTTGACATGTCTTTTCTTCTTGAGATAAGAAATTTTAAAATTGTAAAATATTAGAAACATAAAGAAAATTATGAAGAATATAACAAACATCTGTGATACCCACCACCCAGCTTTATCAAATTTTAACATTTGGTTATATTTCAGATTTTTTGAACATTACAAACACAATTGAAGACCCCTGTATATCCCTCCCCAATCCCATTCCCCTCCCTCCCTCTCCAGAGGGAACCACTATCCAAAATTTGTTGTTTGTCACTCCCCTTGCAAGTTTTTAATACTATGAATTCATAAGTATGTATCCATAAGTAATTTACAGTTTGGTTTTGCATTCAACTTATTCTGTAAATATTTAATGAGCACCCACTATGTGGCACAGTTCTAGGTGCTAGGGATAGAGCAGAGAACAAACAAATACATGCCTTCATCAAGTTTATGTTTATTTTTAAACTTTATATAAATGGTATCACACTGTACAGCTCATTCTACAATTTGCTTTTCTGGCTCGACATTTTAGTTCTGATATATCTCAGATGCTGATGCTTCTAGTTCATTTATTTTAACTGACGTATAGTATTCCATCGTATGAGTATATAATTCATTTATCTTCCTTTTATGTTTTGTTTTTTTGGCCACGAGGCATGTGGGATCTTAGCTCCCCAACCAGGGATTGAACCTGCACCCCCTGCCTTGGAAGGCGAAGTCTTAACAACTGGACCGCCATGGAAGTCCCTTATCTTCCTCTTGATGGAGATTTGTTTTCAACTTCTATTACTAACGATGCTGTAATGAACCTTCTTTACACGTTTCCTTGTTCACATGTGCTTTAATTTCTTTTAAACAATCGATCTTCAATTTTACCAGATATTGCTAAATTGCTCAAAATAATTTTACCAATTTATATTCCATCAATAATGTCTAAGAATTTTCTATTTCTCAGCATCTTTGTCAATATTTGATATTTCTTCATTGTTATCTTTATTTGCATTTCCATAACTAGTAAGCTTGAAAATCTTTCCATATTTATTGCTCATTTTATTTTCTCTTATGCGAGTCTCTGCCTATTTTGCTCTAAGGTAATTGTTTCATATATTCTGGATACTAATCCTTTTTTTTTTTTTTTTTTTTGCGGTACGCGGGCCTCTCACTGCTGTGGCCCCTCCCGTTGCGGAGCACAGGCTCTGGACGCGCAGGCTCAGCGGCCATGGCCCACGGGCCCAGCCGCTCCGCGGCATGTGGGACCTTCCCGGACCGGGGCACGAACCCGTCTACCCTGTATCGGCAGGCGGACTCTCAACCACTGCGCCACCAGGGAAGCCCACTAATCCTTTTTTTGGCTATGTACATTGAAAATATCTTCTCGCACCAGCTTATAGCTTACCTTCTCACACTGTTACGTCTTTGGTTATAATGAAGTTTTAAATTTTAATGCAGTTGAATTTATCAGTCCTCAATGGTTTATACTTTTTGTGTCTTAAAAAGAATCCTTTCTCGTACTTAGAACATAAATATTCTATATTTCTTCTAAAAAGGTTTGCTTTCATAATTAGGTCTTTAACTGGCAGTTATTTTTAGTTATGGTATGAGATAGAAATCTAATTTCATTTTCTTTTTTCATACATATAACAAATTCTCTTTTCCATTTTCCCCCACTGGTTTATAATGCCCCTGCTGTCATATATAAAATTTTCATATATGCATGGGTCTGTTTCTGGAAGTTCTATTCCATTCCATAGGTCACTTAATCTATCCCTGTCCTAAGACAACGTCTGATATCTGGAGGGGTGAATACTCCTACAATCTCAGTCTTCCTCAAACTTTTCTCAGACATTCTTGCCACTTTGCTGTTCAATATGAACTTTTAAATCAAGTTAAGAAAAAAAAAACATTCTGTTGGGATTTTGATTAAAACTGCACTAAATTCATAGATTAATTTGGGAAGAACTGACTTCTTTATAATACTTAGTTTGCTCCTTCAGAGAAGATTTGCGTTTCTTTTTGCAGGTACCTGACAGCCCTGCCAAGCTGGATCCAGTTTAAAATTGCTGGCTGGAGGGTTTTGGACCATATCGCAGTGTGAAGGCTGCATGAAGGCTGGCTTGTGGTTAGAAATTCAGAGATTTTCTGATATCCCTCTACCCAATGCCACAGTCTAGATGAACAAGGTGGTTTATTTCTAGATCACCTTTATGCTGAAATTGTAGCCCTTTGCAGTCCCCAGCCTTATGCAGAGTTTTCTATTAGACTCCTCACCTTGAACTGGACGTAGAATTAACTCTCCTGTCCTTTGTACTCCTCACACCTGTCAAAACAGAAACTCAAGAGTCACAGGCATTTGGCAGATGCCTTCAGGGTAAAAAGCCAGCTGAGTACGTGTTTACTTCTTTGCATTCCTGCTTCATTTTTGGCCCTAGGCTTCCTTTCTTTCTTATCAGTTCAACTCTACATTTAAAAAAATATTAAAAAAAAATTTATCCAGCATTTCTATTTTTAGTAGAAAGGTTGTTCAAGGTATTTACAATCTTCTACAACCTAATTTTTATCTGCTTGATTTACCAGTTTTGGACAGAACTGTATTAAAATCTCTTAATATGATTATAGACATGTAATTCATTATTATTGTTTTTGCTTTCTTAATTTGAAGTTGTATACAAGCTCATGATTATGATATCTTCTTGGTGAATTTTTCTTTTTATTAATATTTACTGTTGCACTTTCCTTATTAAAACCTTTGGTCTGGAGAAGTCAGGGAAGATGGCGTAAGAGTAAGACGCAGAGATCACCTTCCTCCCCACAGATACATCAGGAATACATCTACACGTGTAACAACTCCTACAGAACACCTACTGAACACTGGCAGAAGACCTCAGACCTCCCAAAAGGCAAGAAACTCCCCACATACCTGGGTAGGTCAAAAGAGAAAAGAATAAACAGAGACAAAAGAATAGGGACGGGACCTGCACCAGTGGGAGGGAGCTGTGAAGGAGGAAAGGTTTCCACACACTAGGAAGGCCCTTCGTGGGCGGACACTGTGGGTGTCGGAGCGGGGAAGCTTCGGAGCCACGGAGGACAGCACAACAACAGGGGTGCGGAAAGGAAAGCAGAGAGATTCCCGCACAGAGGATCGGTGCCGATCAGCACTCACCAGCCCGAGACGCTTGTCTGCTCACCCACCGGGGCGGGCGGGGCTGGGAGCTGAGGCTCGGCTTCGGTTGGAGCGCAGGGAGAGGACTGGGGTTGGCGGCGTGAACACAGCCTGCAGGGAGTTAGTGCACCACGGCTAGCCGGGACAGAGTACGGGGAAAAGTATGGAGCTGCCAAAGAGGCAAGAGACTTTTTCTTCCCTCTTTGTTTCCTGGTACGCGAGGAGAGGGGATTAAGAGCGCTGCTTAAAGGAGCTCCAGAGACAGGCGCGAGCCGCGGCTAACACTGCGGACCCCAGAGACGGGCATGAGACGCTAAGGCTGCTGCTGCCGCCACCAAGAACCCTGTGTGCGAGCACAGGTCACTATCCACACCTCCCTTCCGGGGAGCCTGTGCAGCCCGCCACTGCCAGGGGCCCAGGATCCAGGGACAACTTCCCCGGGAGAACGCACGGCGCGCCTCAGGCTGGTGCAATGTCACGCCGGCCTCTGCCTCCTCAGGCTCGCTCCGCACTCCGTACCCCTCCCTCCCCCCGGCCTGAGTGAGCCAGAGCCCCCCGAATCAGCGGCTCCTTTAACCCCGTCCTGTCTGAGCAAAGAACAGACGCCCTCAGGCGACCTACACACAGAGGCGGGGCCAAATCCAAACCTGAACCCCGGGAGCTTTGCGAACAAAGAAGAGAAAGGGAAATCTCTCCCAGCAGCCTCAGGAGCAGATTAAATCTCCACAATCAACTTGATGTACCCTGCATCTGTGGAATACCTGAATAGACAACGAACCATCCCAAATTGAGGAGGTGGACTCTGAGAGCAAGATTTATTATTTTTTCTCCTTTTCCTCTTTTTGTGTGTATGTGTATGCTTCTGTGTGAGATTTTGTCTGTATAGCTTTGCTTTCACCATTTGTCCTAGGGTTCTATCCATCCGCTTTTTTTTTTTTACTTTAAAAAAAATTTTTTTTCTTAATAATTATTTTTTATTTTAATAACTATTTTATCTTACTTTATTTTCTTTTATCCTCTTTCCTTCTACTTTTTCTCCCTTTTATTCTGAGCTGTGTGGATGAAAGGCTCTTGGTACTGCAGCCAGTAGTCAGTGCTGTGCCTCTGAGGTGGGACAGCCAACTTCAGGACACTGGCCCACAAGAGACCTCCCAGCTCCACGTAATGTCAAACGGCGAAAATGTCCCACAGATCTCCATCTCAACACCAACACCCAGCTTCACTCAACGACCAGCAAGCTACCGTGCTGGACACCCTATGCCAAACAACTAGCAAGACAGAAACACAACCACACCCATTAGCAGAGAGGATGCCTAAAATAATAATAAGTCCACAGACACCCCAAAGCACACCACCAGACGTGGACCTGCCCACCAGAAAGACAAGATCCAGCCTCATCCACCAGAACACAGGCACTAGTCCCCTGCCCCAGGAAGCCTACACAACCCACTGAACCAACTTTAGCCACTGGGGACAGACACCACAAACAACGGGAACTACGAACCTGCAGCCTGCAAAAAGGAGACCCCAAACACAGTAAGATAAGCAAAATGAGAAGACAGAAAAACACACAGCAGATGAAGGAGCAAGATAAAAACTCACCAGACGGAACAAATGAAGAGGAAATTGGTAGTCTACCTGAAAAAGGATTCAGAATAATGATAGTAAAGATGATCCAAAGAAAATAAAATAGAGAAAATGCAAGAAACATTTAACAAGGACCTGGAAGAACTAAAGATGAAACAAGCAATGATGAACAACACAATAAATGAAATTAAAAATACTCTAGAAGGGATCAATAGCAGAATAACTGAGGCAGAAGAACAGATAAGTGACCTGGAAGATAAAATAGTGGAAATAACTACTGCAGAGCAGAATAAAGATAAAAGAATGACAAGAACTCAGGACAGTTGCAGAGACCTCTGGGACAACATTATATGCACCAACATTCGAATTATAGGGGTTCCAGAAGAAGAAGAGAAAAAGAAAGGGACTGAGAAAATATTTGAAGAGATTATAGTTGAAAACTTCCCTAATATGGGAAAGGAAATAGTTAATCAAGTCCAGGAAGCACAGAGAGTCCCATAAAGGATAAATCCAAGAAGAAACACGCCAAGACACATATTAATCAAACTGTCAAAAATTAAATACAAAGAAAACATATAAACAACAGCAAGGGAAAAACAATAAATAACACACAAGGGAATCCCCATAAGGTTAACGGCTGATCTTTCAGCAGAAACTCTGCAAGCCAGAAGGGACTGGCAGGACATATTGAAAGTGATGAAGGAGAAAAACCTACAACCAAGATTACTCTCCCCAGCAAGGATCTCATTCAGATTTGATGGAGAAATTAAAACCTTCACAGACAAGCAAAAGCTGAGAGAGTTCAGCACCACCAAACCAGCTTTACAACAAATGCTAAAGGACCTTCTCTAGGCAAGAAACACAAGAGAAGGAAAAGATCTACAATAACAAACCCAAAACAATTAAGAAAATGGGAATAGGAACATACATATCGATAATTACCTTAACTGTAAATGGATTAAATGCTCCCACCAAAAGACACAGACTGGCTGAATGGATACAAAAACAAGACCCATATATATGCTGTCTACCTGAGACCCACTTCAGACCTAGAGACACATACAGACTGAAAGTGAGGGGATGGAAAAAGGTATTTCATGCAAATGGAAACCAAAAGAAAGCTGGAATAGCAATTCTCATATCAGACAAAATAGACTTTAAAATAAAGACTATTAGAAGAGACAAAGAAGGACACTACATAATGATCAAGGGATCGATCCAAGAAGAAGATATAACAATTGTAAATATTTATGCACCCAACATAGGAGCACCTCAATACATAAGGCAAATACTAACAGCCATAAAAGGGGAAATCGACAGTAACACATTCGTAGTAGGGGACTTTAACACCCCACTTTCACCAATGGACAGATCATCCAAAATGAAAATAAGGAAACACAAGCTTTAAATGATACATTAAACCAGATGGACTTGATTGATATTTATAGGACATTCCATCCAAAAACAACTGAATACACATTTTTCTCAAGTGCTCATGGAACATTCTCCAGGATAGATCATATCTTGGGTCACAAATCAAGCCTTGGTAAATTTAAGAAAACTGAAATTGTATCAAGTATCTTTTCCGACCACAACGCTATGAGACTAGATATCAATTACAGGAAAAGATCTGTAAAAAATACAAACACATGGAGGCTAAACAATACACTACTTAATAACGAAGTGATCACTGAAGAAATCACAGAGGAAATCAAAAAATACCTAGAAACAAATGACAATGGACACACGACGACCCAAAACCTATGGGATGCAGCAAAAGCAGTTCTAAGAGGGAAGTTTATAGCAATACAATCCTACTTTAAGAAACAGGAAACATCTCGAATAAACAACCTAACGTTGCACCTAAAGCAATTAGAGAAAGAAGAACAAGAAAACCCCAAAGTTAGCAGAAGGAAAGAAATCATAAAAATCAGATCAGAAATAAATGAAAAGGACATGAAGGAAACGATAGCAAAGATCAATAAAACTAAAAGCTGGTTCTTTGAGAAGCTAAACAAAATTGATAAACCATTAGCCAGACTCATCAAGAAAAAAAGGGAGAAGACTCAAATCAATAGAATTAGAAATGAAAAAGGAGAAGTAACAACTGACACTGCAGAAATACAAAAGATCATGAGAGATTACTACAAGCAACTCTATGCCAATAAAATGGACAACCTGGAAGAAATGGACAAATTCTTAGAAATGCACAACCTGCCAAGACTGAATCAGGAAGAAATAGAAAATATGAACAGACCAATCGCAAGCACTGAAATTCAAACTGTGATTAAAAATATTCCAACAAACAAAAGCCCAGGACCAGATGGCTTCACAGGCAAATTCCATCAAACATTTAGAGAAGAGCTAACACCAATCCTTCTCAAGCTCTTCCAAAATATAGCAGAGGGAGGAACACTCCCAAACTCATTCTACGAGGCCACCATCACCTTGATACCAAAACCAGACAGGGACGTCACAAAGAAAGAAAACTACAGGCCAATATCACTGATGCACATAGATGCAAAAATCCTCAACAAAATACTAGCAAACAGAATCCAACAGCACATTAAAAGGATCATACACCATGATCAAGTGGGGTTTATTCCAGGAATGCAAGGATTCTTCAATATACGCAAATCATTCAACGTGATACACCATATTAACAAACTGAAGAAAAACCATATGATCATCTCAATAGATGCAAAGAAAGCTTCTGACAAAATTCAACACCCATTTATGATAAAAACCCTGCAGAAAGTAGGCATAGAGGGAACTTTCCTCAACATAATAAAGGCCATATATGACAAACCCACAGCCAACATCGTCCTCAATGGTGAAAATCTGAAAGTATTTCCACTAAGATCAGGAACAAGACAAGGTTGCCCACTCTCACCACTCTTATTCAACATAGTTTTGGAAGTTTTAGCCACAGCAATGAGAGAAGAAAAGGAAATAAAAGGAATCCAAATCGGAAAAGAAGAAGTAAAGCTGTCACTGTTTGCAGATGACATGATACTATACATAGAGAATCCTAAAGATGCTACCAGAAAACTACTAGAGATAATCAATGAATTTGATAAAGTAGCGGGATACAAAATTAATGCACAGAAATCTCTGGCATCCCTATACACTAATGATGAAAAATCTGAAAGTGAAATCAAGAAAACACTCCCATTTACCACTGCAACAAGAAGAATAAAATATCTAGGAACAAACCTACCTAAGGAGACAAAAGACCTGTATGCAGAAAATTATAAGACACTGATGAAAGAAATTAAAGATGATACAAATAGATGGAGAGATATACCATGTTCCTGGATTGGAAGAATCAACACTGTGAAAATGACTCTACTACCCAAAGCAATCTACAGATTCAATGCAATCCCTATCAAATTACCACTGGCATTTTTCACAGAACTGGAACAAAAAATTTCACAATTTGTATGGAAACACAAAAGACCCCAAATAGCCAAAGCAATCTTGGCTTTGAGAATGGAAAATGGAGCTGGAGGAATCAGGCTGCCTGACTTCAGACTATACTACAAAGCTACAGTAATCAAGACAGTATGGTACTGGCACAAAAACAGAAATATAGATCAATGGAACAGGATAGAAAGCCCAGAGATAAATCCATGCACATATGGTCACCTTATCTTTGATAAAGGTGGCAGGAATGTACAGTGGAGCAAGTACAGCCTCTTCAATAAGTGGTGCTGGGAAAACTGGACAGGTACATGTAAAAGTATGAGATTAGAACACTCCTTAACACCATACACAAAAATAAGCTCAAAATGTATTAAAGGGTTTCCCTGGTGGCGCAGTGGTTGGGAGTCTGCCTGCCGATGCAGGGGACATGGGTTTGTGCCCCAGTCTGGGAAGATCCCACATGCCGCGGAGTGGCTGGACCCGTGAGCCATGGCCACTGAAGCTGTGCGTCTGGAGCCTGTGCTCTGCAATGGGAGAGGCCACAGCAGTAAGAGGTCCGCGTATCGGGAAAAAAAAAAGGATTAAAGACCTAAATGTAAGGTCAGAAACTATCAAACTCTTAGAGGAAAACACAGGCAGAACACTCTATGACATAAATCACAGCAAGATCCTTTTTGACCCACCTCCTAGAGAAATGGAAATAAAAACAAAAATAAACAAATGGGACTTAATGAAACTTAAAAGCTTTTGCACAGCAAAGGAAACCATAAACAAGACCAAAAGACAACCCTCAGAATGGGAGAAAATATTTGCAAATGAAGCAACTGACAAAGGATTAATCTCCAACATTTACAAGCAGCTCATGCAGCTCAATAACAAAAAAACAAACCCAGTCCAAAAATGGGCGGAAGACCTAAATAGACATTTCTCCAAAGAAGATATACAGACAGATATACAAACACATGAAAGAATGCTCAACATCATTAATCATTAGAGAAATGCAAATCAAAACTACAATGAGATATCATCCTACACCAGTCAGAATGGCCATCATCAAAAAATCTAGAAACAATAAATGTTGGAGAGGGTGTGGAGAAAAGGGAACATTCTTGCACTGCTGGTGGGAATGTGAATTGGTACAGCCACTATGGAGAACAGTATGGAGGTTCCTTCAAAAACTACAAATAGAACTACCATATGACCCAGCAATCCCACTACTGGGCATATACCCTGAGAAAACCATAATTCAAGAAGAGTCATGTACCAAAATGTTCATTTCAGCTCTATTTACAATAGCCAGGAGATGGAAACAACCTAAGTGTCCATCATCAGATGAATGGATAAAGAAGATGTGGCACATATATACAATGGAATATTACTCAGCCATAAAAAGAAACGAAATTGAGTTATTTGTAGTGAGGTGGATGGACCTACAGTCTGTCATACAGAGTGGAGTAAGTCAGAAAGAGAAAGACAAATACCATGTGCTAACACATATATATGGAATCTAAGAAAAAAAAATGTCATGAAGAACCTAGGGGTAAGATGGGAGTAAAGACACAGACCTACTAGAGAATGGACTTGAGGATATGGGGAGGGGGAAGGGTAAGCTGTGACAAAGTGAGAGAGTGGCATGGACATATATACACTACCAAACATAAAATAGATAGCTAGTGGGAGGCAGCCGCATAGCACAGGGAGATCAGCTCAGTGCTTTGTGACCACCTAGAGGGGTGGGATAGGGACGGTGGGAGGGAGGGAGATGCAAGAGGGAAGAGATATGGGAACATATGTATATGTATAACTGATTCACTTTGTTATAAATCAGAAACTAACACACCATTGTAAAGCAAATATACTCCCATAAAGACGTAAAACAATAAATAAATAAATATAAAAAACCTTTGGTCTTATATCTGTCCAATAATGATAACCTACATCAGTTTTCTTTACCCATTTCTGGGTAGTTTTATTTTTGGTATCTCCATAAAGAGTATATACGTGATTTTGTTTTTTATTCAAATTGCTATCTCTGTGCCTTTTAATAAAGAAGATCAATCCATTTATATTTACTGTGAACTATTAATATATTTGGAACTATTTCTACTTCCTGTTTTCTATTTATCCTTCCTTTCTTTTGCTTATTTTTTTTTACTTTTTTAAGCTTTCCTTTCTTTTACTGAACTGATCAAGTTTTCAATATTCTCTGCCACCCACCTTTGCTGGTTTGGAAGCTATAAACTATAGTTTTATTATTTTTGTTTTTTAATCATATATACTTAATTATAGATTGTTCTGAAAGAGTGTGAAATTAGTTAATATTTCTGTCCTCTTCTTGAACATGATGTGGACCTTAAATGTTATACATTCCCACTGAACAAAATTTCCCCACACGTACAACCTATTTGTTGTTACCATCCAGAGCTACAATGTGCAGTTTGGTAGCCATTAGCTACATGTGGCTAATGAGTCCTTAATATGTGGCCAGTCTGCATTGAGATGTGCTCTAAGTGTAACATATATACTGGATTTTGAAGATTTAGCATGAGAAAATGAAAGTATCAATAAAATATCTCAGTATTTTTTATGCTGACTGCATGTTGAAATGAGAACATTTTAGGCATACTGGAGTAAATAAAATATATTATTAAAAATTAATTTCATGTCTTTTTTTTAATGTGACTACTAGACAATTTTTAATTTAAAATTATAATTGTATTGGATAGTGCTAATCTAGAGTTTTCGTTTTAACTTTGTTTTAAATGCACCCTCCCCCACAAAAATCCTAAATTATTATCTTTCTGCTATTAATAATTAACATTTATAATTTCACTGAATCAAAATTCTTTATTCTAGAATAACAATTTACCTGGATATGAAATGGTATTAAACATTACTCTGTCTTAGTATTTAAGATATTACTCCTTTGTCTCCTAGCATCAACTGTTGTTGATAAGAAACCAGTCAGTTCAATTATCGTACCTCTGAAGGTAATCTGGCCTCTAACTTTGGTGGCTTTTAAGATTTTCTCTTTATCTGATATTCTAGAATTTCACCACAACCTGTCTAGATGTAGCTTTATCTTTGTTTAACCCACTTGATTCCAGAGTTTACTTTTGATTCAAGGATTCAGGTCCTTCAATGCTGAAAATTCTCAGCCATTGTGCCTTCAAATTTTAGTTCTCCTCCAATCTCTGCAACTTCTTTCTTCTGTAACTGAGATATTATACATCTCAATCAATCTCTGGGTGAAATTTTTACTAATATTTTCTAACCCATTAATTCTCTCATCAGTGGTGCAAAGGGTAACGTTTATCCCGTTTATTAAGTTTTTTAATATACCAACTATACTTTTAATTTACAAAAGTTCTAGTTGGCTTTTTTCCACATTAACCTATTTTTTTTCATAATGTTGAGCTATTAATGGGAAGTATCCCTTATTTCTTTGAGCATACTAAAAATGCTTTAAAGTTTCTTCCAATCAATGGAATACTATGCAGCCGTTAAAAAGAATAAAATCATCCCATGGGTACAAATATGGAATGATCTTAAATATGTCATTAAGTGAAAAAGCCAACGTATATAATAGTATGTGCAGAATGCTACCACTTATATAAAAGTTTATGTATATGTGTGTACATATGCTAGTACATGCATGAACTATCTCAGAAAGGATAGCAAGAAACTGGTAATAGTGGTTGCCTCTGGGGAGGGGAACTGGGTGGCTAGGGGAAAGAGGTGGGAGATAGACTTACTTTTCACTGTTTACCCTTTTGTACCTTTGAATTTTGTACCACGTGCATGTATTACCTAGTCGAAAAAAAATAAAATAATTCATTTTTTAAAATAAAGTCTTTGTTGGACTACTCCAAAAAATTAATTTTATCCAGAGAAAATACCTGTTCTAGTTGCTGGTTTTGTTATGATATTAATATTAGATGTCTTCATGAGTTTGGGAATTTTGGTTATATAGGCTTATTTTGAGCAAGAAAGATTTAAAAATTTTTTCTCTTTCTTCCTATTTAATGGTTTTATAGTTGCCCCCACTTGGATTTCTGGAACCAAATCCACTACTAGGCCTCATAATGACATTAAGGCCTCCAGTTTCATGATAATATTGGAGCTATCACATATATACCTTCAGTCACCGACTCAACAATGGCTTCATTCAATTCCTGGTCATGAGGCTGTATCTTTATCATCTAAAACCTACAGCCCCAGGTAATTAATAGCTTTTTCCTTTTTTCAGCCTCATTCCAAATAAACCCCTGGCTTCATATAGTAATTCTGGCTCTGGTTCCCGCCTCACATGAAACACTTTTAGCATTTTTGATTCCTGACAGGAGCTAAACTACTATATGTCAGTGCCTGACTGAAAACCCAGTGGGCTTATGGTTTCAACCCTGTAACAGCTTTGTGTCTGTGTTCCGGTCTGGTCATATGGCCACAAAGATGTTTATGTTGTTTCAGAGCCTGGCTGTATCTTTTGTGCTATTTAATCTATTGTTCTATATGTTTGGAGCTAGAGGTTACATCAAAATTCAATATGTCACCTTGACTAGAAGTAATTTCCTCATAAATTATTATTTTTTGAACATTAAAAGTAATCATTATGAAAGTCATATAATCTTATTATATAAAGTTTAGAAAATAGAAAATTACTCATAATCCATTCATTCTAACACATCCACTGTAAGCATTTAAAAATATTTCCTTCTAATCTTTTTCTTCTGCATCATGTCATATTTATATAATTTTTATGATTTTAACCTGTACTATCGCAAGCATTTGTCTATGCTGATATGTAGTCTCTGTAACCATCATTTTAATCACTGCATATTAGTCCACCAAGCTATTCAACTGTTATCTACTTCCCACATTATTGAGAATTTAAGGAGCTTCCAACAATGCTATAAAGAAGTTTTTCTGTGCATATGTGTTTTTTTCCCTCAATAGTATGAATTTGGGGGCTGGTGGTGACAGAGGCTAAGCAGTGGGAGTGCCCAAAAGCATTATAGGACTATCATAATACATGGCTGAGATTCATAATGATGACCCTAATACACAAGGAGAAAAGGTGAGATCACATGGAAGTGAAAATGCATTTCAGAAAGATTCCAATCCAAAATGGTTAACAGTAAGTTTTGTAATTAAAGGGCTATGTTCCACAATTCCAAATGTGTATCACCTAGTAGTGCTGGACAAGGCATTATAAATTTTCATTAACTTCCAAAACAGAATATTCTGGGTCACATTAATAAAGTTCACTTTTTCACTACAATACTAACCTTATATTATTTACACAGTCTTCATGAGCTTCAGAAAGTGTTTTTATGTGCTTTGAAGATATAGGATCAAAAAGCAGAACTTCAGTCTGTTCACAAGCAACTGTCAGCACTGACCTGGAAGCAAATGACACATTTCTCTTATTTAGTTTTTTAGCATTCTCTGGTTATTGATATTCAACTATTTATAACTACACAAGTTATAGATGAATAACTTCTTTTTGTCCACATTAGTAGCAGATATTTAAAAGACTGACACTACTCACTGTTGAAAGTAGTAGTAGGAAGTGGTACTCTCATACATTATGGTGAAGTGTAAACTGGTGCGGCTTGTGTGGAGAGTACCAGTATCTATCAAAATTTTAAACATGCATACCTTTTGACTCAGCAATTTTTTTCTGGGAATTCAATCTAGAGAAATAATTATTTCTAAATACAAAGAAGCACATTTAAAGATATGCTGCATTGTAGGGAGAAACTGAAAGTAACCTAAATGTACATAAAAGAAGGAATGGTTGATTACCTAAACCATAGTATATAATACTTTACAATATAGTACAACATTTAAAAAGAAAGGGATAACTTTATGTGGGTATGAAGAACTCTAAAACATTTTTAAATGAGAAAAGCTGGTTGCAGAAAAACATGCATAAATGAGGCAACTTAGGAAAAAAATCATGTACAACAAAATTAGGTATTTCATCAGTATCTATTAAAATGCACTGAAAAGGTCTAGCATATACCCTACCAAACCAGTTTGATATAGTCAAACTTAACCTTTTCCTTTATGGATTTTTAGTATTATCTCTTGTTTCAGCCCTTTCCTATTACAAAGTTGTATTTTTATAAACCTTTTCTAAACCCCATTTTGATTTCTGAAAATCTATTGTCATTTATTTATTTTGCCTTAGTTTTCTGTAGGTGCTGATCTTTCAGATTCAGAGCTAGCAAATGAAATCCTGAGTCTTTGAAAGTTCAGGTCTTCTCAATTTATAATTCCAATAACAAATGGTATTTTTACACTTTACGATGAAAGTGCATAAGACGGAATTTTAAATGGCCAAATTTTTCTATTCAGAACAAACTTTTTAGATAAAGTGGGGAGGGAAAAATTCTACTAAATTGAAATTTTTTCCATATGTAGTAATCATGAAATTATCCTTTAAAGGGTGTCTGCATAAACCCTTTTGTGAGCCATCTGGATTTCAAAAGTTTACTAATATGTGAAGGATTTTTGTAGGATTTTTGTGCTAGTTGACCATGATGAGTAAAAGTATTCAAATTAATATATGTAATTTTAGAGGATGTATAAATAATCATTTCTTTTGTTGGTCAGAAGAGTCATGAAATGAAATTTTCTTTTTGTGCATAAAAGTAATGAATCAATGATTCTGGGAGAGTCTTAATCTTAAACATTGTACATAAGTGACCTATTGAAAAAAAGAGAGACCTATAAAACTGATAGTCTTTCTTTTTAATTAATTAATTTTATTTACTTTTGGCTGTGTTGGGTCTTTGTTGCTGTGCGCGGGCCTTCTCTAGTTGCGGTGAGCGGGGGCTACTCTTCATTGCGGTGCGCAAGGCTTCTCGTTGCGGTGGCTTCTCTTGTTGCAGAGCACAGGCTCTAGGCACGCGGGCTTCAGTAGTTGTGGCTTGCGAGCTCAGCAGTTGTGGCTCGCAGGCTCTAGAGCGCAGGCTCAGTAGTTGTGGCTCACGGGCTTAGCTGCTCCGCGGCACGTGGGATCTTCCTGGACCAGGGCTTGAACTCGTGTCTCCTGCATTGGCAGGCAGATTGCTAACCACTCTACCACCAGGGAAGTTCCATTTTCTTGGTTTTAATACCAAAAAATCTATTACAATAGATTACAATCTATTTTTGTACATGGCATGATTTGTAACTTTTTAAAATGGATGTCATTTGTCCCAGCATCAAAGCCTATACTTTTCTAAATGCTGTCTTTATCATACACAAGTTTTTTGGGGGGACTCTATATTCTAGTCTATCCAATACCACCACAGTATTTTAATTTCTAAAAGGTTTGACAAGTGGCAAAGCAAGCCCCTCATTGCCCTAATAAACATTTTTTGGGGTGCTAATGTCATACTTTCTCTTTCAAATGAATTTTAGATATAGCATTATCAGGTACTACTAAAAAATCTTGTTGGTATTTTTATTGGGATGCAGTTATCTTTACAAATTAATTTGGTAGAATTTATATCATACAGTATTGAATCATCCCATCAGCAATATGCATAGTTTCCCACATATTCAAGATTTTCTTAGCAAGAGTATTGTAACAATCCTTGGAACTTTGAACATCCTTATACATTTAGAATTGACTTAGGAAGTTATGTACACACACACCCACACAGATCCACCTGTGGGTTTTAATTGAGATTGTAATAAATCTAAAGAAAAGTTTGCACAGAATTGAAATCTTGACAATATGGAGTCTTCCAATCCTTGAACATGTCATATCTCCATTTACAACAGAGATTTTCTCCATATGCATCATGCCTATCTTTTGTTATATCTATTCCTGGGTACTTGAGGGTTTTTTGATGCTTTTGTAAATGTTCTTTTTAAAATTGTTTCATTTGTTGCTGGTACACAGAAGAGTAACTGATTTTTAAAATATTATTTATCATCAATCTTGCTATTTTATTTAATAATTTATCATAGGTTATTTTAGGTTTTCTTTGTCAATAATCATATCTATAAACAGTTGCTTTGTTCTTTGTTTTAATATAAATTTATTTATTTATTTTTGGCTGCGTTGGGTCTTTGTTGCTGCGCACGGGCTTTTCTCTAGCTGTGGTAAGTGCGGACTACTCTTCGTTGTGGTGCGTGGGCTCCTCATTGCAGTGGCTTCTCTTGTTGTAAAGCATAGGCTCTAGGCACATGGGCTTCAGTAGTTGTGGCATGCGGGCTCAGTAGTTGTGGCTTATGGGCTCTAGAGCACAGGCTCAGTACTTGTGGTGCACAGGCTTAGTTGCTCTGCGGCTTGTGGAATCTTCCCGGACCAGGGCTCGAACTCATGTCCCTTGCATTGGCAGGCAGATTCTTAACCACTGTGCCACCAGGCAAGTTCCTGCTTTGTTCTTTTTAATACTTCTTTTCCTTGTTGCACTGGCTAGGACTTTCAGTACAATGTTCAATAGAAATGTTAATATAGCGTGCACTCTTATCTTGTTCCTTATCTTCAAGAATACATTCACCATTTCATCATTAAGCACAATGTTTGCTGTAGGGTTTATTTGTTTTGGTAGATTCCTATTATTGGATTAAAGAAATTAATTCTCTTCTACTTAAAATCTGCTGAGTGTTTTTTTCCATTAATATACATTAAAGTATATAAAACATTTTCTAACACTTATTGAAATTATCCTATAGTTTTCTTTTTAATATGTTAATGTAGTGATTTACATTAATTTATTTTCTAATGTTAAATCAATCTTTCATGTTTACCATATTGCTAGATTCAGTTGGCTAAAACGGTGGGTTCACATCTCTGGCTACCCTCCATTTGCAGATCTTGGCCCTGCAATTTCCTCATTGCCTCAATTCTCTAATCCTTTCAAACATAACTTTTTATATCTTACATTAGATATTTATGTTTTTCTCTAGCTTTTCTAATTATTCTCAGTTGGAGGGTTGGTCCAAACCAGTAGTAGATACTCCACTACTGGAAAGCTACAATCTCTACTTCTTGTATCAGAAAATATGTCCCCCTTTCATTCTGAATATTGTTTATTTGGGTATTCTCTTGATCAATCTAATGAGTGTTTTTCATTATTCTTTGTCTTTTTGAAGACACATTTTTCTGTTGAGTATTTCTACTTAATTTTTAGAATTTCACTAATTTTACTCTATTGCTGTATTTCTTTCCTTTTACTTTCTTCAGATTTACTTTACTACAACTTCACTATTTTTACTGTTTCTTGAGATGGACACTTAGCTAACTAATTTTCCTTGTCTTCCTTTTTAGTTTATTAAAGATTATAATTTTCCTACTGAGGATTTACTTATATCCCACAACTTTTGCAAGGTGGTACTTTCATTATCATTTAGTTCTAAATATTTCTAATTTCCATTATCATTTCTACTTTGACTTATGAGTTATTTATAAATGTTTCTTAACTTGAAAATACATGAGGTTTTTCTAGTTTTCTTTTAGTTACTAATTTCTAGCAATCACATTATACTGAGGAACTACTTAATGATAATCTTTTGAAATATGTGGCCTTACAGGAGAGCAATTTTTAAATCATCCTTGTATGTTTGCAAAAAAAAAAAAACCATGAGGCAGCTGTTACATACATATAGTCAAATGTGATATTCAAAAAACTATTAAATATTCAATAGTAATATAAATTAACATGAATAAAAATTTTAAAACATTAAAAAATTAAACTAACCTATAGGTTATAAAAATGCTTGCCAAGTGGTATTAGTTCTAACTCAAATTGTTCATCAGATTATTCTAGTAATTCCCAATCATTTATTAATTTTTGGAAATTGTAGCCATAATCGTTTTTTTGACACAGATGCTTTTGTCTGAACCATGAACTGCCACAGGAAATTGCATAAAGCCCCTCCAAGAATTTCCATGTTAAACAGGTAGTCATTCATATAAAACACACTTATGGTTACCAAAGGGGAAAGGGAAGGAGGGAAGGATAAATAAGGAGTATGGGATTGACAGATACGAAAAACAGATAAGCAACAAGAATTTACTATATAGCACAGGGAATTATATTTAATATATTTTAACAACCTATAATGGAAAAAAATCTGAAAAAAATATAACTGAATCACTTTTCTGTACACCTGAAACTAACACAATATTGTAAATCAACTATACTTCAATTTTTAAAAATTCCTCATAAATAGGTAGTCATCAAGTAACCTGTAGACTTGATAAGTAAAAAAAAAAGTCACTCTTAATAGCAACAGAATTGTTCATGGGAGGTGAATTCTCTTTTCAGCTTTTGCTGCAGTTAACAGTAAGTATATTAAAAATTTTTTGGCCCTTATAATGCTTGCTGTTAATTTTTATATTCAATTACATTAATAACTAAGTCACAAAATAATTTATTGAGACATCATATTTAATTATATCAAACTTAATCCCTCAGCCCAAATGAGACATAATGTAATACAGCAGTTAACAGCATAAACCAGAATACAAGTCTTTTGTTTTTCATGACCTTTCAGCTTCTCAGTTCTCTCAACTAAATGTTTCTGGTAAAGAGACTACTAATGCTGGCAGTCAAGTTCATTAATAGAGTGTTATTAATGTCCATGGTGGGCATGTATTCAGTGGCTTTTGGCAAACTTATCCCACTAAATAAATGTGAAATTCAGTAAGAATGATAAAATTAGGGAAGTACATCCCAGGAGTCATTCATGCATAAACCATCCTCATAGACCTCATTCACCTGCCATGGATTATATCCTGCAATGGGTATGCACACTTTGCCAAGAGAATTAATGTTTGGATGGTGCCTGCAGTAGTGCCATTACTCTCATCAGACTGCTCTTTTCATCTCTCTGGATCTCCCCAGAGGCTGCAGTTCCCACAAATGACCATGTGAGAATGACTGGGAGAGTGTGTGAGAAAGGCAGGCAGCCCCATACTAAGGGGAGCCAAATGGTCACTCAGCATTTGCCTATGGATTTTTTGTGTGTGGGGGAGGATACCTGGCATGGGGAGAAGAGCTTAGAGTGGATGCTAAAGGTCTCTAGTAAGATGTTTCTTGGCAGGTTGCTGTGCCAGTTCTTAAATCTTTAGTTGCTATATAATGGGTTACTGAGAGATCCTATGGAAGGTGCTTAAGCACTAGGAAGGCACTCAGTGAGCTTGGGGCAGTAACTAACTACTCAACCACCATGGATATATATTAATATTTTAACAACTGGTACAGGTGAACCAATGTGTACTAGCTGAATATCAGGCCTGAATGCAGTATTCTATACATGCCCTTTAGAGCAAGATTTTAAGTGGTGCTGTTTCTGTCTTGTGTACCCTTACGTTTGTGTCTGCCTGCTTAACTGAGGTATGCTATAATGTGTATTAAGATCATCCCCTATGATGATAAATTTTTCTCTTTTCTCCTTGAAGTTATCAATTTTTGATGTATATAAATAAAAAACCCTCAATTTCAGAACTGTTTTATCTTCCAGGTGAATTGAGCTATTATCATTATGAAGTAACCTTCTAACTCTAGTAATTTTTTTTTTTTTGCCTTAAAGCCTATTTTGTATATTAATATAGCTCACCAGCTTTCTTTTGTTTAGAATGTTTGATATGTCTTTCTCTATCCTTCTAGAATGTGTTTGATATATGCCTCTCTCTCCTACGTACAAGAAGTACTAGTACTTCTATATTATAATTAGTAATATTTGGATTTATTTTCAGCCATTCTTTGTGCTTTTTGTTATACCTTTTATACTTTTTTCTCCTTTCCCTTTCTTGACTTCTTTTGGAATTTTTTCTTCTCATTCCAAAATTTTTTCTTCTACTAGTCTGGAAATAATATATTTACTTGTCTTTTGGTGGTACGCACACATTAAAGCCTAAAGTTAATATATCACAATTCTCCCTCAAAAAAAAGAAAAAAGGAATTGAGCATCCTTTCATAATTTATGCTATTGTTGTCTACTATTTTAGCTACATCTTTGTTAATCCCAAAAGAGAAAATCAGATTTAATTTTACATACAAATTTTCCACTTCCTTTGTTCTTCATTCCTTCTAATATCTCTGACCTTACAGTTCTGATTGGGTGCATATGTATTTATTTCATCTTTGTTCTTGACAAGAACAAAGAACCTATCTTTGCTAGGTACAGACATCTAGATTGGCAGTTTTTTCCAGCATAGTAAAAAATAATCACGACTGTCCTCTAATTTACATGATTATTGATGACTAATTGGCTTTCACTCACATAGTTACTCCTTTGAAGGTTTTTTTCTCTAGCTTTTATGATTTTATATTTGTTGTCCTGCAGTTTCACTACATGGCTAGGGAGAATTCCTGCTTGGGGTGTGCTGGGCTTCTTAAATCATGGTTTGGTACCTTTCTTCAATTCTGGAAATCTCTCAGCTATTATTGCTTCAAGTTTGTTTCACCCTATTATCTATCTCATTTTCTTTAGGAACTGACCAAGTACATGATATGCATTTTCTCTCTACGCTTCATGTCACTAAGCCTCCTTCATATTTTCAGTCTCTGTCTCTCTTGTCTGCATTTTGGATAACTTCTTCACTTCTATTTTCCAATACACTAATTTTCTCTACAGCAGTGCCTAATGTGTTCTCATAGAGTATAGCCTAAGAAAGTCCCATATTATCTAATCTATTAATATCATATTTCCTTTTTCAAAATGTCATTTTAGGAGTTGACAGATTTATATTGACAGTGTTGCTATTGCTTAAAACATTTTTGGAATTCTTTAGAAATTACCTTCTAGTCCATGTATCCTTTCTTTTTTTTTTTTTAAGTGCCAAATTCTAGTCTGGTCTCTATCAAATTCACAATTTTAATTCTTACCTTCTGTATCACCTCTTCTTTTTGTACTGAGAAGTCCTTGTGACAGTGGTTACGGTATCCAGTAAGCTGATTTAACTCATATATGACTGAAGGATATGAGAAATCATTTCATTTAACAGTTTGTCATTTTATATAAAACCATTTTAAGTCCTATAAAAATCTGAGGTATATTAGTAGACGTAGTCAAAAGACTAAAAAATTAAAACACTGAACCATTTTCACCTACCACCTTGACATAAATGAAAAAGTATGGCAATGTGCAATATTGGCAAGGGTATGGGAAGACAAGTACTTTCATATGGGACTGACAGGAATAAGAATTGGTACAGTCTTCACAGAGGGCAGTTCAATAATAGGTATCCAGAATCTTCATAACCTTTGACTCATTCTAGGGACTTACCATAAGGGCATACATAAATCTAAAATATTTGTTTAGAGAGAGTTTATTTAAACTAATGAAAAATTTTAAATAATGTTGTAGAAATATATTCATTAACATAAATAATTTGTAATATATTATATGAAAAAAAGCAGGCTAAAAAATAGTTGATTCTATCTTTATGTTAAAATAAACATACACAGGGAGTTCCCTGACGGTCCAGTGGTTAGGACTTGGCACTTTCACTGCCATGGCCTGGGTTCAATCCCTGGTCAGGGAACTAAGATACCACAAGCTGCACAGCATGACCAAAAAAAAAAAAAAAAATTTTTTTTTAATAAATAAAATAAATATATACAAGGAAAAAATTCCTTAGATAGCCATTCAATCTCTGGGATCATAAATGATATTTAGCTTCTTTTAGCTCATTTACTGCCTACGTTTTCTAAAGTACATATTAATTGCATAATTACACATTATCAAATTATTTTAAGTACTAGAGTACCTAACCACCTTTTACAAAAATGTTACTATAGGAAAATGTAGCCCAGATTCAAACAAGAACTATCAGTAATATACTCCTCATTCTAATAGCACTGGCAATGAGAATTCCTTCTTCATAACTCATTCTATCCCTCTCACCCTCTACCTAAAATCCCACCTCCAAAGAGTAGAAATAGCTACTTCTGAAGGCCGGAGGTTGGGAGGAGAGGAACTGGGATATGTTGAAAAAAGGAACTGAAGGGTTATAAGGAACAGACTCCTGGTATTTTGGGAGAAGCTTTAGGAATAGGGCTTGAGGAAGAAAGTGGGGAGAGGAGGTTCCATGGATAAACTTCAGCAAAACAGTTTCTCCCCTCACCAATTTTCTCTGTATTCAGGTGCACAGTCACTGTTACAAGTCAACTGCTATAGGGAGAAACCCCAGAGATCCCAGAACTGAGTCTGATTAAGAAAAAGCATTTGCAACAGTGAAAGGAAACAGGTGATTCCAGGTGATTCCAGGTGAATCACTGGAATCAGTGATTCCAGATTCTGTTGCTTTGTTCCTTTGTTAGCACATTTTATGTCTTTCTTCAGCCCAATTTTTTACTTTGTTAACCTATCTTCTTTCAGCTTCTCTAGCATGATATGCTGCTCCTCCAACCACAGGTCCTTTGACATACCAGTTCCTCCACATAAAGTATTTCTATCCCCTTCCAAACACTATCTTGACTAATTTATCTTCTACTCATTTTTCCAATCTAGGTCAAGTGTCACTTTCTCAGGGAAACCTTGAAAACTCTAGTCCACAACAGATTCTTTCAAGCCTGTATCACAATTTGTAAATATACATTAAGAAATTATTTAGTATGGTTATTAATGTCTAGTTGAACCAATACGTCCCAAGACCAATGAAAGCGGTGCCATTAGCTGGTTTGCTCACCACTGCCACCTCTGCCTTGGAGCACAGCAAGTGCTCAACAAATATTGGGTTGGCCAAAAGGTTGTTCAGCTTTTTCTGTAAAATGGCTCTAGTAGCACTTAGGTGTCTTTAACTTCATTCAAAACAATTTTGTTAGATTGTATGTGACAGCTGTCATATCAGTGTACATTTTTAAAAAACTTATCAAAATTGATGAATTTTTGTGTAGCCATTTTATTATTGAAGATGGAAGGAAAAAAGCACATTTTCGTCATATGCTTTATTATTTCAAGAAAGGTAAAAACACAACTGAAATGCAAAAAAAGATTTGTGCAGTGT
Organism: Grampus griseus; assembly: GCF_964374135.1. Lineage (NCBI taxonomy): Eukaryota > Metazoa > Chordata > Mammalia > Artiodactyla > Delphinidae > Grampus > Grampus griseus. The sequence continues at coordinate 34,841,497 of NC_139000.1, forward strand.
ATGGAGAAGGCGCTGTGACTGATCAAACGTGTCAAAAGTGGTTTGCGAAGTTTCATGCTGGAGATTTCTTGTTGGACGATGTTCCATGGTTGGGTAGATCAGCTGAAGTTGATGGCGATCAAATTGAGACATTAATTGAGAACAGTCAACGTTATACCATGCGGGAGATAGCCGACATACTCAAAATATCCAAATCAAGCACTGAAAATCATTTACACCGGCTTGGTTATGTGAATCACTTTGATGTTTGGGTTCCACATAAGTTAAGCAAAAAAACCTTCTTCCCCGTATTTCTACATGCGATTCTCTACTTAAACGTAAAGAAAACGTTTTTGTTTTTTGTTTTTTGTTTTTTTTGCGGTACGCGGGGCCTTTCACTGTTGGGGCCTCTCCTGTTGCGGAGCACAGGCTCCGGACGCGCAGGCTCAGGGGCCATGGCTCACGGGCCCAGCCGCTCCGCGGCATGTGGGATCTTCCCAGACCGGGGCACGAACCCGTGTCCCCTGCATCGGCAGGCGGACTCTCAACCACTAAGCCATCAGGGAAGCCCAGGAAAACGTTCCATTTTTAAAACAAACTGTGACGGGCAATGAAAAGTGGATACTGTACAATAATGTGGAACGGAAGAGATCGTGGGGCAAGTGAAATGAACCACCACCAACCACACCAAAGGCTGGTCTTCATCCGAAGAAGGTGATGTCGTGTATATGGTGGGATTGGAAGGGAGTCCTCTATTATGAGCTCCTTCCAAAAAAACCAAATGATTAATTCCAACAAGTACTGCTCCCAGTTAGACCAACTGTAAGCATCACTCAATGAAAAGTGTCCAGAATTAGTCAACAGAAAATGCATAATCTTCCATCAGGATAACGCAAGACTGCATGTTTCTTTGATGGCCAGGCAAAAACTGTTAACAGCTTGGCTGGGAAGTTCTGATTCACCCGCCGTTTTCACCAGATATTGCACCTTCAGATTTCCATTTATTTAGGTCTTTACAAAATTCTCTTAATGGAAAAAATTTCAATTCCCTGGAAGACTGTAAAAGGCACCTGGAACAGTTCTTTGCTCAAAAAGATAAAAAGTTTTGGGAAGATGGAATTATGAAGTTTCCTGAAAAATGGCAGAAGATAGTGGAACAAAAGGATGACTATGTTGTTCAATAAAGATCTTGGTGAAAACAGAAGGCACTTTTTGGCCAACCCAATATTTGCTGAACGAGGGAGGGAATGAATGAATGAATGAATAGCTAAGCAAATGACTAAGAATCCAGAGGCCTTGATGGGGTAAGAGTTGTATTATCTATGTCCGCTCATGGTGGAACCATGTGTAAATTTTTTCCTTTGATTGCTGTTGAACTTGTTCCTGTACTCACAAAACAAAGTTTAAAAAATATATATATCACTTTGAGCCTCCTGCTCCAGCTCCATGGCCCGGCCAGCTCCCTCCCTCCCTCCCCTGCAGCCAGATGCCTGCCCTCCCCCCTCCGCAGCCCCCCCACACACACACACAGAGCAGCTGCAGGCAGCCGCTGACTTTCGAGGCTGAGTCATCACTACAGAGTGGGAAGGGCAGCAGCGGCAGAGAATCCAAACCTCAAAGGTGGTATCACAAAGTACCTTTTCTCCAAGTTGGGGGCTCAGAGGGGCACCATCATGAGCAACGTTACCACTGTGAAAGAAGGTTGGGTTCAGAAGAGGGGAGAATATATAAAAAACTGGAGGCCAAGATATTTCCTTTTGAAGACAGATGGCTCATTCATAGGATATAAAGAGAAACCCCAAGATGTGGATTTACCTTATCCCCTCAACAACTTTTCAGTAGCAAAATGCCAGTTAATGAAAACAGAACGACCAAAGCCAAACACATTTATTATCAGATGTCTCCAGTGGACCACTGTTAATAGAGAGAACATTTCATGTAGACACTCCAGAGGAAAGGGAAGAATGGACAGAAGCTATCCAAGCTGTGGCAGACAGACTCCAGAGGCAAGAAGAGGAGAGAATGAATTGTAGTCCAACTTCACAAATTGATAATATAGGAGAGGAAGAGATGAATGCTTCTACAACCCATCATAAAAGAAAGGCAGAAAACATCTTACTCCCCTCCTCAGCACAACATTTATATGTGTGGAAGAAATATGTTAACAACTGCCATTTGCAAAAACTGTTAGCCAATTATCTTATGATATGCTATTACATTGGTGTGGATGGTTTTTAATCAGGTGAATCTTAAACCTGTCATTGTTTAAGACCAAATAATTGAAACATCACTTTATTTCAGTGTTTCAGCAATTAGCACTGAATGTTGAAAGGGCTTGTTAGGAAGTTGTGATTGATGTGCCGTCATACTACTTTATATAATTTGCATTTTTCCCTTATTGTTTTAATACTATTTTAGAAACTTGGAAATAAAGTGTTTTCCCTAATGATATGGTCCTTTTCTATTTACCATTCTATGTTCTCCTGAAAGCAGAAGCTGAAATGGCTCTGGTGTACTTCATGCTTGGTGCCCTAGCCTCACTAATGTCAGCAGGAAAGTGAACAATCTTGGAAGTTATAGCTTTTTATTTTGGTAGCTGCTTCTGAGCCAATGAGGGAAACAGATTTTTTCTTCCCTCAGTGCTCCAGAATAATAAGCGCCAATTTATATATTTATAAGAATTGTAAATTATGGTTTTCATTGCTACAGAAAATTGAAAAGCAACTCCCTATTGAAAAAGTGGTATTTTAAGATTAACGGTACAAGTATTCAAAATAGATGAACATGCCATATTTAATGTTAGAATATATTTGTTATAATAGATTTTAAATTAATCTTCAGGTAGGAAAATGCTAATTGTTAAGGTAATTATCCATGTAATTTGGTATTAGTACAGTGATTAAGAACTCTGGAGTTAGACTGCCTGAATTCAAATCCTCTTTTTCCTATGTGCTAACCATGTGAACTTGGTGAGCTTTACAGTTACAACTTAGATTCAGTTAATCATCCTTTCCTTACCTGAAATTTCTATTCTAATTAGAATAATATTCTATACTTGATCTTGGCCAAATTTCTGAGAACCCTGTATGTCTTCCTTGAAGACTAATCTTCTATTTGTTAGTTGAATTGTATCCCTCTTTTCTTTTGAGTCACCTTAACCACGCTCTGCCCTTGTTCCTCAGTTACTGCAAAGAGAAAAACACAATCTAGCTTTACCCACCTTCTCAGAGAAAAAAAGCTTCTTGTACTCATGTATGTGCACATGCACACAATTTGAAATTTGACTGCGCTCATAAATTTAACGTCATATCCTGATTATTCTCACCCTTTGAGTAATAAACTACCTCGTTCAGTAAAAAAATATATATATACATACATATATCACTTTGAAAATTCTCCATAGCCCAAAGTAAACCGAGGCCAAACATGAAATTTTAGTCAGCCAGGAGAAAGGCTGGATACCCTTAACAGAAGAATGTAGTCTAGCGTGGAACTTCACAGATGTCCCACATCACAACATACCTCTCTGCAGTGTCTTAGTATCTTACTGGAGCAAAGGAACGACGGACCGCGCACTTGTCCCCTCAGGGCAAGTCAGCACAGGGAACAGGGAGTCTGCAGGCTCCGTACCCTTGACCAAGCTTAGGTGGGAAAAACACAAGCCTAGTGTGACAGGGAAAGAACGGGCATTTATTCAAAGCGTACTTATTGAGCATCTACGGTGTGCCAGCAAACCCTAGCTCTGGACTGGCTCTGACAGACCTGTCGGGGGGCTTTTGGCACTTCTCCTTCACAGAGCGCCGGTCCTGAAGGGGAGCAAACCAGTCCCGGGCTCGCCTACCTCCAAGGGCCGGACGGAGCCTGCAATAGCGACAGAGTGCTTCATAAAGAGCCAGGGGCACGAAGGCCGGCCGCCCCAAACGGACTCTCAAACCCCGGCCCGGGCCGAGCGAGCGGGCCCCGGGCAGCCGCCCACCGGCAGCCGCGCCACGCGGAGACGGGTCCCCGCCCTCCGAGGGGCCGCGCTTACCCGTCGGGCGAGTACTCGAGGTTGAAGACGGCCCCATGGGTGCGGGTGCTGAGGTACACCGAGTCCGCGGGATGGATGGAACCATAGAGGTTAGTCATGGTGCGGAAATTGTCTCGTGCCGGATCCACGAACAGCCCGCGGCCCAGGCTGCGCTCTCTCAGCCACCCGAACAGCTGGGCGCCAGGGCCGCCCAGGCGGGCGCTGAGGCAGTGCCGGCCCCGGCTCCCGGCCCTGCAGTCAGGCCCAGGTTGCCGGCGCGGCGGGGAGGGCGGTGACTGCTCTTCCTGGGCGGAAGCGGCTGAGGGCTTTAGAGCTCCGGGCGGCCGGAGCTCCCCCGCGCGCCCAGCCTGGGGCTGCGAAAGGGCGCAGGGGTGGCGAGGGCTCCCGCAGGGCGACGGGGGAGGGGCTGCGTCAGCCCCCGGCTGTAGCGACGGGGGCGGAGAAGGGAGCGGCCCGGCAGCTGCAGCCTGTCTCGCGTGGGGTGCTGGCTCCTCAGCCCCGGCTCCGGCCGCCCTGTCCCCTCCGGGGCTACCGGGCCCGAAGGGAAACATGACCAACGCACCGACCCCCAGCTCCTGGCTGCTGCCCCGCCCGCCGACACCTCGGCGCTCCCGCCCCAGCCGCCACTTCCGGCGTACGTTGGCCTAACCCCACCGGCTGGGAAACCCGGGCCGCCTCTCGGCCATCATCCGCTGGGGACCAAGAAAGCAGGGACACCGCCCGACTGTGGGTACCGCGTCCCGGAGGGTTGGAGGTCTGGAGCGACTAGGTGCGTGGGCGCGCAACTGAGGATGCCCAGGGTCTGGGCTGCATGGAGTAACTTTAGCATCTGGGCACCGCTTGTGACATTATCAGTATGTGGTTGTCAGTGACCAGACTGTGTCCTTGGGGATGACAGGGCCTGACTAGTCAGTCCAAGAGGCTGGGTATGATTATGTACTGTTTACATAATCATCTCTACACTGAGACCAGCGAAGGTAAGAAATGACCATATTATGGGCTGCTCACGCATAGTAAGTAGCATGGTGTACTGCCTACACAGCCTGGGAATCTAGGGACTCGGGTTAACTTCTGCACTAAAAAGCCCTGGTTTGTACATTGCCTGGAAATGGGGCTTACTGGTGCGCTGGAGCTCTGCCCAACTCCCAGTTACTTGACCTACTAGGTCAAGACTTTATCAAGGCCAAAGCCTTCCTCTCTGCAGGAAGGAACATATATCCAGTCAGGAGTCACTGAGGGGAGCTGAAGACCTGAATCAATTCAGCCTTACAAGCAATAGAGCCCACCGTCAGTCCTGCTTACCTCTGCCAAGCAGGGCATAACAGATGCAAGGCCCTTCACCACTGCTGTTGAAGACAAATACATAGGACTTGTTTGCAGAAAAAGATTAACGAACTGGTGTGTTTCTTGGGGAGGGAAGGAGAGTCTTCAATGAAGGGAAGCCTGAGGTATAAGAAGAGGTAGGTATAAGAACTGACAACCCTTCTAGGCCTTGATCAAGACCTGAGTTATAGAAAGCTCCCATCTGGTGACTGTTTAGGATAGTCTGAAAGATCTCAAAAGTAAAGGAATGAGACTCAGAGAGGGCTGAACATTCAGCAGTTCCTCCCACCAGCAAAGTTAGTAGTTATTCAACTCTTCTGTCCATGAGCTGACTGAAAAATGGCAAGAAGCAAGTGTCCAGTGTTCAGAGAAGATCAAGGCAGCCATTACTCTGGAGATATTCCCCATGTTAGGGGTAGAGGTCTGTTTTATAATTAACAAATAATGTCCCTTAGTGACCTACAACTTCTGGCTGCAACCGATACTTAATAAAGGCCCTCTACTTGATTCCCGAGTTATGGCCAATGGCTAAAATTATTTTGGTGTATAAAACCTTGACCATGATATATTCACCAATGTTATTAACTTTCTCAATAAGTAAAATAAAACTCAATATTTTTCCTTTTTTTTTTATGCCCCTGCCTCCTCCCCTCAAAAGTCAGTTTTAAAAGGTTACATATTCTAAGGTATTTAAGATATAGTTCCAACAGAATAACACAAGCTCTGCAACAAGAGTTGTGCTGTCTCAAGATAACCAGATTTCACAGTTCAGGCAATTCAAAATTAACTATCGCCCTAAAACTGATTAAGAACTATTCCCTGGCAATTTAGAGAATCTAACGAAGTCAAATGGAAACAAAGACATTTTGTAGGTTTGCATGTACCTCTATCAGTTAGATAATGAAAATGTCTCCTGAAAAGTTAAGACAGCCACACACTTAAGGCAGTGGTGGTTGTAACATGCAGAACGAGTCGCTTAGTAATGTCAGGGTTGGTTTTTTCTTATACTTCTTAAAATATGAGAACCTTCTTGTTCCAAATAATTTTTACTAAACCCTAAAATAAGGATAAACTACATAAGGACTAAAATTCTATTGAGATGACCATGATTTAAATAAAAATCACTGGAGGTTAATGGAGAAGGCACTAAAGATAGAACAACTTGGTGCCTGCTTCTGTTTACCCACTGCCTTTCAGAGCCTTTATATACCATCATGTTAACACAGAATTGATTTCAAACCACAGTCTAGGGCTTCCCTGGTGGTGCAGTGGTTGAGAGTCCGCCTGCCAATGCAGGGGACACGGGTTCGTGCCCTGGTCCGGGAAGATCCCACATGCCGCGGAGCGGCTAGGCCTGTGAGCCGTAGCTGCTGAGCCTGCGCGTCCGGAACCTGTGCTCCGCAACGGGAGAGGCCACAACAGTGAGAGGCGCGCGAACTCCCCCCTCAAAAAAACAAAACACAGTCTATATAGACCAATTTCCATGTAACACTATTTTTAAAAGCTAAAATATGTTCAACTTCAATTGCTGAAATTCACAGATATCAGTTCATCAGGAATGCCTAAAGCATCCTCTGAACTCCTTTGTCCCTGATGCTCCTTTCACATCACAACAAAAGTAAAAAAGTAAAAGGTTTCCCCGAGGCCCAGATATCACATGTCCCTTAGGATCTATCTCATCAAGCAGGCAGGGAACAAATTTATTTACTTTCTTCCCTATCCATTGACTAAACATTTAAAAAAATTACTTCCCAACTGGTGTCTTATAATGCAATGTGCTGGAAATGTAAACACTGGCCTTTCTGTTCAGACTTTTATACTTTGGGAGCAGCAGGTTCACTCCTGATGTCTTTGACATCATTGGTTCTGCCCATCAAATAGAATTCTTTGTTGGGAACAAGACTGACAAAATGAGCAAGGCATTTGGACATGGCATAAAAAGCTGAAATTGCAGCTATATCCCAGGCATCTTCTTGGTTGAATCCGTGCACCTCGAGCTTTTTGAAATGGTCATCTGTTATGTCATCAGCTCGGGAAATAGCAAGTGCAAATTCCAGCATTGCCTTTTCCCAGGCAGGGAGGTCAGACTTTCTCCAGTTCACACAGACCTGCAAGAAAACACACAGTTAGAAGCAGAATCTCTGTCCATCACAATACAGCCAATAAAACACAAGGCCTAACAAAATAAGCATTAATGAAAAAACCCAAGATTAGAGTAAAGAGGCAAAGTCAGGCCACAATAAACTTTCCAGACAGGTAAGTATCTTGGTCAAGTTCAATATAATGCAAACCTGGAACTCTAGCTCTGCTGGGAAATCTTCTTTGCTCACTCCAACTACTTCTTTCTCCTCTAAACACCCATTTCATCAGAAACAAGACTCAGAGACTCTTAATACATAAGGACCCCCAAATACCAACCTTTTTGTATGAGAAAAGTGAAGCTTAGATAATTATCCCTTTGTCCCCACTTAATCCTAAATGACACAATATTTGCAAAATTAATAGCTGATACTTAAGCAATGAATATGTGCTAAGCATGTACTCAATGCTTCATATTAACTGTCTCATGTAATTCTTATAAAAATCCTAGGAAGCAATGCTTTTTATCACTCCCCATTTTATTGGCAAAGAAACTGAAGCTCAGAGAGGTCACACACTTCCCCAAGGTCACACAGCTAGAGAGTGACAGAGCTGGGATATGAATCCAAGTGTATTTGATTCCAATGACTATACTAATAATCATTACCCTTGCTAAAGCAAAATACTGGAAACCATTAACCACCTGAAAATAGGAAGAATAGTCCAGCAAACAATAGTGTGACACTATATCCTATGGTCATTAGGGAGACAATGCTTGAGAGACTGATCCTGGATGAGCAAAGGTCTGGCGAGTAGGCAGAAGGATCTCAGCAGGGAAAAGGGGATGATGCACCTATCTCGTTTAGCTTCTGGCTGGCAACAAAAGGCCCTCAGGGAACAATTTTCAAGGTCTCCACTCAGGTGGGGTCAGGAGGGAAGGCTGGGGGATAGGAAGACTGAATCTGAAAGTGAAATTAAGAAAACACTCCTATTTACCATTGCAACAAAAAGAATAAAAAATCTAGGAATAGGGGCTTCCCTGGTGGCGCAGTGGTTGAGAGTCCTCCTGCCGATGCAGGGGACACGGGTTTGTGCCCCGGTCCGGGAAGATCCCACATGCCACGGAGCGGCTGGGCCCATGAGCCATGGCCACTGAGCCTGCGCGTCCGGAGCCTGTGCTCCGCAACGGGAGAGGCCACAACAGTGAGAGGCCCGCGTACCGCCAAAAAAAAAAAAAAAAGTATGAAATTAGAACACTCCCTAACACCATACACAAAAATAAACTCAAAATGGATTAAAGACCTAAATATAAGGCCAGAAACTATCAAACTCTTAGAGGAAAACATAGGCAGAACACTCTATGACATAAATCACAGCAAGATCCTTTTTGACCCACCTCCTAGAGAAATGGAAATAAAAACAAAAATAAACAAATGGGACTTAATGAAACTTAAAAGCTTTTGCACAGCAAAGGAAACCATAAACAAGACCAAAAGACAACCCTCAGAATGGGAGAAAATATTTGCAAATGAAGCAACTGACAAAGGATTAATCTCCAACATTTACAAGCAGCTCGTGCAGCTCAATAACAAAAAAACAAACAACCCAATCCAAAAATGGGCAGAAGACCTAAACAGACATTGCTCCAAAGAAGATATGCAGACTGCCAACAAACACATGAAAGGATGCTCAACATCATTAATCATTAGAGAAATGCAAATCAAAACTACAATGAGATATCATCTCACCAGTCATCAAAAAATCTAGAAACAATAAATGCTGGAGAGGGTGTGGAGAAAAGGGAACCCTCTTGCACTGTTGGTGGGAATGTAAATTGATACAGCCACTATGGAGAACAGTATGGAGGTTCCTTCAAAAACTACAAATAGAACTACCATATGGCCCAGCAATCCGACTACTGGGTATATACTCTGAGAAAACCATAATTCAAAAAGAGTCAGATGTGGCACATATATACAATGGAATATTACTCAGCCATAAAAAGAAACGAAATTGAGTTATTTGTAGTGAGGTGGATGGACCTACAGTCTGTCATACAGAGTGGAGTAAGTCAGAAAGGGAAAAATAAATACTGTATGCTAACACATATATATGGAACCTAAGGATAAAAAAAGGTCATGAAGAACCTAGGGGCAAGACAGGAATAAAGACACAGATCTACTAGAGAATGGACTTGAGGATATAGGGAGGGGGAAGGGTAAGCTGTGACAAAGTGAGAGAGTGGCATGGACTTATATATACTACCAAACGTAAAATAGATAGCTAGTGGGAAGCAGCCGCATAGCACAGGGAGATCAGCTTGGTGCTTTGTGACCACCTAGAGGGGTGGGATAGGGAGCGTGGGAGGGAGGGAGACGGAAGAGGGAAGAGATATGGGAACATATGTATATATATAACTGATTCACTTTGTTATAAAGCAGAAACTAACACACCATTGTAAAGCAATTATACTCCAATAAAGATGTTAACAAAAAAAAATAAAAAGAAGCCACCGCAATGAGAAGCCTGCACACCACAACAAAGAGTAACCCTCGCTCACCGCAACTAGAGAAAGCCTGGGCGCAGCAACGAAGACCCAACACAGCCAAAAATAAATAGATAAATAAATAAATTTACAACAGGAAAATCAGCATGCAGTTCATTTGTAATTTTTAGAATCCAGTGAACTAAAAAAATTTAAAGATTCATTCAAATACTACTTCCTTCAGGACACTTATCTTGACTCCTACCTTCCTCCCACAGAGGCAATCATTTCATCCTTTGTATTCTCCGGGCTGACACCCTAATCAGGTTGTTACAGACACCATAACCCTTGGTATTTTCACGTGGTGACAGTGAACTCCCCCAGGGCATGGAAGGTGCTTCAGCTGAATTTCTGGCTCAGAGCAAAAGCTCAATTAGTCTTGTTGATAGAAAGTTACAGACTCCACCTGTCAACAAAGAAAAGGAACCAAGAGATACCACTTTTCCAACTTCTCAAGTAGCAAGATTTCTAAAAAGGAAGTGTTGGGAAAGAGTCCAGAAGGCCGTGGTCCGGCCCAACCTCTCCGAAGGGCAACTCGGTCATTTCCCCGAGGGAAATACTGAGAAATGGTAAGGTGTATCCCAGAGGCAGTCGAGGGCAGCACCGCCCCTGCTGCACTGGCTCCAGGCCGTCAAGCCCCCCAAACAAGAAGCGGTCCTAATCCACCCAGGCGGATCTGCTGGGAAGACCCCAAGCTCTGGCCGAAAGCAAGACGCGGCCTCGACGCTGGAAAGCGCGCCGCCGACTGCACTGGCCCGGGCCTCATCTGCATTTCCCAGTCGCAGCGGCCACTTTCACACCAAGAAAAGGCTGCACACGCCGTTCCGAAACGCGAACTTCGCAACCGCTGCCCAATTGGACCCCAACACCGCACTGGCGTGCTGCCTTAGTCTGGGTCCGCGGCTCGGAGACTGTCTCCGCACACTTGCTTGCGGTCTTGGCTTCCAGCCATTTGCACGTGGACGGACCTCTGCATCCCCAGGCCTGCCCGCCACCCCGGCCTCGGCCATGCGCGGTCACTCACCATCGGCCGCACGACGCCAAGGCGGCAAAGCACTGACACAGCGGCACGCGGCGTGAAGGCCAGGTGCCCTTCCCATGTGCCCAGCCCTCTGGGCCCGACGTGCAGGGCACCGCCTGCGAGATGCTTTCAACCTAACCCCTCCAGGCCTGAGCTTCAGGTCTCAGGTGACTACTCTTCTCCAGGCCTCTGATTTCATCTGTGGACTTGGGAATGAGCCAGACGGATGCCCACGTGCTTCCCACACAGAAGTGCCCTTGATATGCCTCCTCAGCCAGGTTTGGGCCGAGTTTCTGACAGAGACTCCTCTATTGATGTGGGGGTGCCTGAGGGACAATCCAGGGACCATTTCCTGACCTCTCACTCTGTCTGGCCCAGACCCGACGTCATTGAGTACTATACAGGCATGGCCTTGGGTCAGCCGCGATCAAGGTAGTCGTGGTCACCGAATACCTGCTGGATCCAGACCCTCTGGAACTGGGTTGGAGTGGGGAGGAGAGAAAAAGAATCTGTGCCATTCCTTCTGCAAAAGGTAACCGACCAAGAACAGCTCCTGTGATAATCTGACTGCAAAACAACAAAAGTTACACTTCAGTTGGCCTCTATTATCTTATTCAGTTGGCTCAGCAGCATCTTACAGAATTTCAAGGGTATGTTAGAGATCATCTGTCTTAAACATCCTAAAACTCTAAAAATTAAGGTTGGAAGCAGATACCTCAGAGATGGGCAGAAGAAATGGAGGACAGCTAAAAGCCATCGGTCAGAGCCAAGCCTTTCCAGTCCCCAGGAGCTCTGACTCCTACTGGATTATCTGACCGAGTGCTAATTGGAGGTGCCAGTTGACAGATGAAACTGTGATTTCAAGTGAGAGCCCTGAAAGTCAGAAGGGCAGACCTGACATGCTATTGATTTGCAATTCAGCTGCTTCTCACATAGGCAACTAAAGCGTGCTCCAGCGACAGCAGCAGCAAGGATTTAAGTGCAGTTACTGATTTTCCCAGGCCATGTAGGGGCAGCTCAATTATGTGGAAATATGCATGTGATATGTATATATTTGCGGGGAAAAAAAAAAGCCTAGGGAGAAACGCACACCAAAATGTTAACATTCATTCGTTCACCAGGTATTATCTATTTCGTGCCAGAACCTGCGCTACCAAGAATGAGAACTAGCTGACAGCCTAGCAAGGGAGACAAACGGGGCTGCAAGACTAACACGTTTCATTTTCTTCTGATTCTTCCCTGTGTCTTCCACAATGTGGATAGATACAAGTTTCCCACTGAAAAAGAAAATACTTTTCCTGGCAAAAGGTCAGCAGTCCTTCTGAGGCCGGAGTCAGAAGAGAGAGCCAACTCCTGAAGGCCCTCTGCTAACTTCCCAAGGTTCCCACGGAAACAAAGGTGGCGGCGTCTTGTATCCCACTCTGCGATCCGAGACACTGGAAGTGGGTGCTCCGTGACTGACTCAAGCTGCGCGTTTCTGCTGCGGACCTGCAGACAGACTGCAGGACAGGCGGGGGCTAGAGACACAATCATAGCCACCTTGAGGGAACCCGCCGGCCCAGGCCTAACCGGCTTCACAACAGGTTCAAGTCCCACAGGCCTGTGCTGCCGGAAACGGAAAGCCTGGGGCGGGCTGGCGATTGGACGCTGAGCCGGAAATCGGAAACTGTGTGGTAACGCCCGCTATGGCCGAGGCGGCGGCTGTTGTTGCGGGCTACAGGGCTCGGGCGGCACGTGCGGTGCTAGAGCAGGTGGTGCTCCCGGGTGAGGAGCTGCTGCTCCCTGGACAGGAGGACGGAGAAGGCCCAGGAAGTGCAGGGGAGCGACCGCTGCGCCTGAACGCCGGGGCGCGCTCCCGGGGGCGCGTGGTGTGCGGCCCGGGCTTGCGGCGCTGCGGCGACCGGCTGCTGGTCACTAAGTGCGGCCGCCTCCGTCACAAGGAGCCCGGCAGTGGCAACGGCGGTGGCGTTTACTGGGTGGACTCGCAGCAGAAGCGGGTGAGCTGCGACTCCAGAGGGGTTGTACGGCCGGGAGAGGGCTGGGAATACTCTTCGGAAGAAGCACGGAAGGGGCCCTGGAGGCCTCTTCTGTTAAGGCTAGCCAAGAGCCACCGTAGTCCTGTGCTTACCTCTGCACCTCCTTTAGAGGGACCGTGAACAACTGGAACGTGGCCCGAGACGGGCGACCAGGAGAGAAAGGAGTCTGGGAATCTTGGCCTGTAAGGGGATAAGGGCTGTGAGACATGGTTATTGTCTTCAAAATCCCATAGGTCAAGGAGCAGAAGACTTGTCTTTCGGGGTCCCAAAAAGCCAGGCTTAATGAATAGATGTCACAGGGAGCTCAGTTTCTCTTAGAATAAATAAGAACTCTCACATAGGAAAAAATTGTCTGACAATGGAATGGCCTTCCTTGGTTGTAAGGACCCCTGTGTCACTGTACTCATATGCAAACAGAAGCTAGAGAGTTTCTGATAAGAATACAGAAGAGGTAGGTGATAGTGACGTAAATGAACAGACTGTTAGAAGCTGGAAACCCGAGAGTTTATCATGTGATTGTTTTTCTTTTACTGAAAGTGACATAATAAAGTTTGTTGTAAGATTTTTATCGATTTGTAAACATGGATTTCAAAGTATTTTCTAAATATTTACAATGACAAACATAAAGTAACCACTAAGGACTTGCTGAAGATGTCTTAAAAATGATTGTCGTTTGTGGTTGTGCTCTCATTCTGTTTTCTTTTGTAGTATGTCCCAGTGAAAGGAGACCATGTGATTGGCATAGTGACAGCTAAGTCTGGAGATATATTCAAAGTGGATGTTGGAGGGAGTGAGCCAGCTTCTTTGTCTTACTTGTCATTTGAAGGTGCAACTAAAAGAAACAGACCAAATGTGCAGGTAATGACAGGACCTTTGGTTTCAAAAGTAAAAGAAATATCCGTTCCCTAAACACTCAAATATCCAGAAGGCTACCGGAATGATCCTGTTTCCCTAGTTGTATAGGATGATCTTGGAGGATCTGTGTAATCACCCCAGGCTTCAAGAGTTCCTTCAGATGCTCCAGCTCTGGGATACTTATTTTACATTTGCTATGTTGTTGGATGTTTTCATCTCTACTGAGTTGGAAGGTTATATGTGTTCTCTCTGTTATTTGTTATGTCCATATACACCAGACAAGGAAGTAAGCCATAGGCTCAGAGAGGAAGGAGAGAAGAGTGGTGGAAATTGCCATATCAGCCATCCATCTATCTTGGATGTGGGTCCCAGGACTGGCATTTCACAGCTTCAGTCACATCACTGTTTCCCAACAATCCCTTTTTGCAGCCGACAGAGGAGCAGTCTTGTTACCTCAAGTTTTCAATTTGGGCTTTTCAGGTAGCATGGCCATACTCTTCCTGTCCATCCAAGCAAGCCAGAAATTTGGTGGTTTCTTTGCCCTTTCTCACTCACCTCTCTTGTGTCTTTAGTTGCTTTATCTTATTGATCCTTTTTGAGTCTCTCTGATCTTCCATGAACACCCCTTTATTTCCACTTTGCAAGTTCAGGCCTTAGCTATCCCTTGATTGGATTTAGTCACTGACCTCCTTAGTAAAGCCTGCCTGTACACTTTTGCCCCTCCTTTTAAGAGCTGACAGCCTCACACACCCCTTTCTCAAAAAAAAAAAAAAGTTCTTCAAAGCCTACATGTTTCCTTGGTATTATGCTCCAGAGGTCTTCCCTCATCCGTAATTATATCCTCCGTGTGGCCCTGCCTGAACCACACCAAACTATTTAAGAGCACTACTGAATTCATAATTTCCTGCCCTTGTACCTTTGCTCATGCTGTTCCCTCTGCTTGGATTACTCTTTCCCCTTCTTAGCCGGTGGAATACATGCTTATCTTTCAAGACCCAGGCTGAGCACCACCACCTCCATAGAAACATCCCTAATTTTCAGTCACTTTTCTTATTTACTAGATTCAGCCTTGAATGAAGTTTGTTGTTTATATGTATATCCCAACTGCCCTCCGAAACCAAATGCTTCTAAAGGCAGAAAATGTTTTGTTCCTCTAGTTCCTTGAGGAATTAACAATACTAGGTACTTAACAGAACAAGTTTACTCTCCCATTTCCTTAGTTTTGTCATTTTGAAGTTCAACTCTTTGAGGTTTTTAAAATAAAATTTTTTTAAAAAATTTGTTTATATTTATTTTTGGCTACGTTGGGTCTTCATTGACGCTTGCGGGCTTTCTAGTTGTGGCGAGCGGGGGTTACTCTTCGTTGCGGTGTGCAGGCTTCTCATTGCAGTGGCTTCTCTTGTTGCAGAGCACGGGCTCTAGGTGTGCGGGCTTCAGTAGTTGTGGCTTACAGGCTGTAGAGCACAGGCTCAGTAGTTGTGGCGCATGGGCTTAGTTGCTCCGTGGCATGTGGGATCTTCCCGGACCAGGGCTCGAACCCATGTCCCCTGCATTGGCAGGTGGATTCTTAACCACTGTGCCACCAGGGAAGCCCCTAAAGTAAATCTTGCATGGAGAAATGTCACTGAATTACCAGTGTTCCATTTTGCTTGGAATAATTTGCATGCCAGGGGTTTCTGTAATTCTTTAAAGCAGTGCTGTGTAATAGAATTTTTTGTGATGATGCTAATGTTTTACATATGCACTGACTATTATGGTAGCCATTAGCCACACATGGCTGCTGAGCATTTGAAATGTGGCTAATGCAACTGAGAAACTGAATTTTAAATATATAGTTTTAATTAATTTAAATGTAAGTTTACATAACTACATGTGGGTAGTGGCTACTGTATTTTACAGTGTAACCCCAGAGGGTATTCTCTGGCTTTTTTTTTTTAAATCAATTATTTATTCGTTTATTTATTTTTGGTTGCATTGGGTCTTCGTTGCTGTGCGTGGGCTTTCTCTAGTTGCGGCAAGCGGGGGCTACTCTTCGTTGCGCTTTGTGGGCTTCTCATTGCGGTGGCTTCTCTTGTTAAGGAGCACGGGCTCTAGGCTCGCGGGCTTCAATAGTTGTGGCGCAGGGGCTCTAGAGCGCAGGCTCAGTAGTTGTAGCACCTGGGCTTAGTTGCTCTGCAGCATGTGGGATCTTCCTGGCCCAGGGCTCGAACCCACGTCCCCTGCATTGGCAGGCGGATTCTTAACCACTGTGCCACCAGGGGAGTCCTATTCTCTGGCTTTGAGATGGCTCCCAGTCTGGGGATTTTTCTGGTGGGGGAAAGGTAGGGGTACGTGCGTTAATTTTGCCTTCTTTTAAGGCACAACTCCAGAGTGACTGTGAGAATCCTGGAGTGTAGTCAGTCATTTAGCCACAGAACTGCAGGTGGCTGGCATTGCTACCTATGGAAAAGAACCAACAGCAGCACCTATAGCATGGTTTGTTGAGAGGAAATGAACTGTTTTTTAATTATCATTGTAGGTTGGAGATCTCATCTATGGCCAGTTTGTGGTTGCTAATAAAGATATGGAACCAGAGATGGTCTGTATTGACAGCTGTGGACGAGCCAATGGAATGGGTGTGATTGGACAGGATGGTCTGCTTTTTAAAGTGACTTTGGGCTTAATTAGAAGGTAAGTCCTGATGCCTTCTGGCTTGCCTGTTGTCTTTTATATTATACCTTCTTAGAAAGCTGACTTATCTGTGGGATTTAGGTTCTTCATAACAATAGCTATAGCTCCTCAGTTAAAAATCAGTATCCATTTTAGCACAGTTGTAAACTCATGCATTTAGTCCCATCCTCTCAATGTGAATACATCAAATTCGGATGTATTTGGCGTTATAGTTTGTGTTGATATGGAGTCTGGATTTCTCTGCTGGAAGGTCGGTTGTTCCTTATAGCTGATATACTCATACCAAATGTGAAAACTGGCCTTCCCCCACTTCTTAGTCACTTGTATACAGGTGCAATTTACTATTGTACAATATCATCAAATTTCTCTTATAATGGAAGCCAAATGAAGCTAGGCTGACATGATCCTCAAGCTTATACAGACATTCACAGAAAGCTCCTTCTTTTCTGTCCTGGTAGATTTAGTAGTTCCCAGAAGCGGATTCTTTGTTAAGTTTAGACCTTTTCCTACCCAAAGCTATGCCCTATTAAAGGGCTTTACTCCTAGAGCCACTGAGGTTCTTGCATATCTTGCATATCTCTTTGCTACTTATTCTGCACATCTGCAGAATTAGTTCAAGAGATTAAAGAAGTATGTTATTAACCAAGCAGCACCTTTATGTTTTGAAAGAGTCAACACTCCTCTCCAAGTATTGAATTTAATACCAAGGAATAACTTACATGGTCAGGAAAATAAGGTTAAAGTGTTCTCTTAGCACCATAGACAGTAAAAAAGCTACAGTTTGAAAGTCAAGAATTAAGGTGCTCTGACAATGTGGAGGAAGAACTTTATACATTTTTTGTAAAGTTGGTGACATAGGGAGTTTGATTTCTTTGGAGAGGATAGTCCACCGTTGTGACCTGTGGTAAGCTTCTTGGAAGAAAGAGGGCAAACGTTGTCATGTGCCTTGTTCTTGGGATGATGTTGGTGGAGCTCTGAATAACTGTGGAGAACTGCTCAGAAAAGGAGACTTCTAAAGGAAAGTCAGGTCACACCCTGCCACTTTATTTTCATTTTCTTTCTCTTCCTCACCAGGCTGCTAGCTCCAGACTGTGAAATCCTACAAGAAGTGGGAAAACTCTACCCACTGGAGATAGTATTTGGAATGAATGGAAGAATATGGGTTAAGGCAAAAACCATTCAGCAGACTTTGATTTTGGCAAACGTTTTAGAAGCCTGTGAACACATGACAGCAGATCAAAGAAAACAAATCTTCTCCAGATTGGCAGAAAGTTGATCTATGTGGGCTTTTTTATGGGTCAGTTGAGCCAAGAGACTCTGGGTTTCCCTGGGGGGAATGTTTCTCAGGTGAACCTCTCCTCATTAAATCTTCAGAAGACAAGATGTCTTATTAGAGTCCTAAATAAAATATTTTTATTAAAAAGTTACTGGCTGCCACTCACGTTCTTGTGGGTGAGACAAATCATTATAAAGTAATGATGTAGTTTTTTGTTTTTTTACAATAACGTTTACGAAAAGTTACTATTATGGTTTATTTGATGTTAACTCCTTTAGTTTTGCTAGAGTGCAGCTTCTATAATAAACTGCAAGTGAGCATTAAAATAAGTTATTTTCTGATGATAGTAAAACATGTTCACCAAAGAAAATGTAGACTACGTAGAAAATATAAAGCAAACAAAAACCACTTGTAATCCTATTGTTTAATGGGTGAGTATGTAACAGCTAACAATTATCGTGTGCTTACCACGTATCAAGTATTGTTCCAAAAGTGTTCTGCATGGATTAAATCATTTAGTCTTAGTAACTGCAAAGACACTTAACCTCCCAGTTGAAGAAACCGAGGCACAGACTTTAACTTGGCCTACATTCTCAACTATTTGTGAATGTATATTTTTCAAATTAGAACTACAGGATTACTTTATATACTACTTTGTTATATACTTTGATTCAAACAACATTTAATATATTTCTTTCATGATTGCTATTAAAAATTCAATAGTTGTATAATATTTCATTTTCATATTATAGGATATTTTGGACATGTCTAGTTTTTTGTTGTTCTGTAGATACTACAATGATTAGGATCTCTGATTCCAAGTCTAGCCAAATCTTAACTTTGTTAGGATCATTTCCAGGAAGCCAAACAAAAAACTACCTGCCTGGGTTTTGAAAAAATAATAGAGGTTTGTGATGGAGAGGAAATTTGCATTTTAAGCAAAGCCTTTAAAGGTGAAAATGAAGCCTGACAGATGATCCAGGTCAGTGGTTCTGGGGTCAGAGACCTCCCTGATAATATATATAAGAGTTACAGACCCTGAAGCCTATCTATAGGAGGTCCCTTTTGGATGACAGAGATTATAGAACTTATTCAATATGTTGATAAAGACCAAGCAGCATTATATATTCCTAAAGATGTTTCCTGAAGACTGGGCCATTTTTAAGTAGTAAACTGATACAATTTATCAAGTGATCATAGCTGTTGAGAGAATAAATTGTGAAGGGGAGGGGACAGAGCACAGAAGTAACCTTTTGGCTCTTTTGAGATATAGAATACATTTTCTGAATTTGCTAGCAGTTTAGTTACCAAGTTTACTAACCCAAACTGGCCAGAGTAACTGAAGCAACTCTACCTGACTAGGACACGAGAAAAGATCACCGAGATTTAGGTTACCTAACATGCTTGTGTCAGATGCAATGTATTTTCTGGCTCTTTTCAAGTTAGACTTATCAATACTGTGTTTTTGCTTTTCATTTTGACCTGTTAATCACAAGTATATATGAAGAATCTAGTTTGCACAAGGCTCAGAAGGATACAAAGGTACTCCCACAAATTGTTAGGAGACTACTTGTTCAGAAGAGAGAAGCCCTCCACGCTCATACTCAGAATAGGGGAGACAGAGTAGGAGCCATAGATGGAAAAAAGTGCTATGGGGGGGCTTAAAGCAGGGCTAGGTTAGGAAAGGCTGGTCCTGCAAAGCCTATGTACAACATATTACTTGAGTTGGGGAAAATCAGCATGATCGAGATGGCTGGAGAAAGTCATACAACTTTATGGTGCCCGTGTAGTGAAAATTAGACTCAATAGAATAATACTTACTTGATTATTTAAGCTATCTCTAAAGAGTAGGTATTTCACAAATAGATGTACAGAAGATGAATTAACACATCCAAAGCCATGTAGTTTTAGGGCTAATTCATTATTATGTAAACTTTTTAGTTAGTCAACATATATCTGGGCACTTCCTGTGAGCCAGGCACTACGGGAGATACAAAAGAGCATAAAATATGGTCCCTGTTAGTAACTCCTATCCCAGTGAAGAGCCAAGATGTCAAGTAAAGGCAAATGAGTACCACCACCATCCTCTGATCTGTTCTTTGGTCAAGGCAACTCCAGCAACTTCACCTCCTGCAGCTGCAACCTTAGGCTGTCCATCATTCCACTGAGTTCTGAAGAGTATAGCCTTTTCTGGAAGAAACTCCTTTCTTCAATGCTTCAGGCCAGTTTTGAGTCTCAAAGTAAGTGGACAGGATATCAAACACTGTTAGAAAGGTAAACAGAAAACATAGTGACCATACAGAAGAAAAAGAACTAGGAAATGACTAATGAGGAAAAAAGTGTTCTGGAATATTTTATTCAACAAACTTACTCTACCACACACGGTACTAGATCCTGGGGAGACAGAGGTAAAGACACAGGCCCTGCTTACCTACAAGGACCTCAGCCTACACTGAGAGATACAGGCCTGTGAATGGACAATGCTGCAACAGAGAGGAACACAGTACAATGGGAACAAAACAAGCCCTGACGTGGCCTGGGATGTGGAGGGGAGCAGCCAAGATGCCTGTGAACTGAATCACTGTTCAATGATAGATTGAAGGCATGGCATTCACTGTTCAATGATAGATTGGAATTCACTGTTCAATGATAGATTGAAGGCATGGCATTCTAGGACAAGGGAACAATTTCAACTATCTTTAACATAGTTGGGAACCAGGAAGAAAATGAAAACTGCCTCTGAGAGGCCAGAATACATGTCACAAAGTACATACAGTAAAGTCCAAGCATATCAGTCACAGGGGAGACTGCTTCAGGGGTCGTTTATACTGAAACACAATGCAAAGAAGCAGCATCAGAACTAATACACGTTAAGCATGGGCCATGTGAGCAGTACCTTGATTGATGGCCAGTATCTCTGAATGATAGTTCTTCCCATTCTGGCGTCTGATCATGTATTCCTGGATTGGTAAGCGAGCAGTCTTGACAGAGTGTTCTTGGGCCTTTTGAAATGTCACCTTCTGTAAATCACAAATATTTTTCTTATAAAAATAATAACAAAGATAGTCTCATTGTAATATGCAGAGCAAACTGTAAAAACCCTAAATGTACCACCACCCCAATTTCCCTCTGTAATCATAATTAAATGATAAGTGTATTAAAATTAAGTAGCCTATGGTAGAATGGAAGAAAATGTAGATAAGGAAAAATGGCTTGTGCAGCAACACCTCACTTATTTGGGATTCATTTATCTGCTGGCTTCCACTCACTACTACTTACAACCAAGAAGGAAATAAGTAAAAAGAGGCACATCTGCAGCCACAATCTGCATCCAAAAATCCAAGCCGTCTAACCAATGAGAGGAGAACACTCCTGGCCCTAACTCAGTAAGACCCAATTCTGGACATCTGGAGTTTTCAGTCATAGCCAATTGGCAGCAGCAAATTAGAAATAAGGGAGACAGGATTCGAGTCAGGTATACCACCAGCAACAAGACAGCGTTAAGGTATGACAGCATATACCCCAATGAAAAGGAAAGGCTCTGAAAACTACAAAAAGAAGGCAGAACTCAAAAAATCCAACAATCTGAGGCCATTTAGTGTCAGAGTACAGTAACTAGTGTCCCTTTAAAGATGTCCCTGAGTCATGGACTGAACTTTAAATGATACTCACTACCTGGTAAGAAGCTCTGGGAAGGTCATCTAACTATTTGTAATTTCAGGATTAAAGGTTTAGATTACTGAGAAAATTAGCATACTTAGGTTTGGAAGGGACCTCAGTAGTTAACTATTCCACTCCAACCACCCATCCAATGTTTGTCTATCCTCTATGAACTTTCCCAGATGGCCTCTGGCTTTAAATGGACAACTCTTGTGACAGGGAGTTCATGCATCCTAGGGTAACCCATTTCAATTTTGATAGCAGCAGTTAATAGGAAATCTTCTTGATATTGAGGCAAATTTTCTATTTTCCCTGAGACTTCCAGTCATCTGTCCTAGTTCTGTTCCCCCAGGGCCACACCAGGCAAGTAAAATGGCCCTTCCACAAGACAGCCATTCAGACACTTGAAGGCAGGGATCATGCCCTATGAATCCTCTCATCTCCAGACTGACAACCTCAGTTCTGTTGACCTTTCCTTGACTATGATTTAGTTTTGAGTCCCTGCATTATTCAGGTCAACCTCTTCTGAACTTGTTCTAGCTTGTCAATGTCTATTCATTTACTGTCCCATATTGACTGGCCACTGTGAGTATGGTCTAACCAACTGGAACAGTGTGAAGCAGGCCTAGCACCTTCTTTGTTCTGACACTGGACTACCTGCCTCTCAGATTCACATGAAACACAATTCCAAAAGAGGACATCCAAAAATGTTTTAAGTGATGCAGTTCAGATGGGATAAAGGTACAGCTACTTAAAGGACTTCTCTGAAGGATAACACTCCTTTGCATATATGAGCTATGATTATGTTTTAAGTCTATTCCTTTATAATCACTCTGAACTGAAGTACAGAATTCAAAGTTAGTAGGAAACTTGGATGCTGCCCTGAAGGAGTTTATAGTCTAGTTTCTGTTCTCTGAACATTTAAAGATAAAATGACTCCCCTTGAAGAAATCTTGTTCTTAGCATATTTCTGTGAAGAAGCCAAACTCTTAAGTAACAACTAAACAAATCTTTGTGCCAGTTATTTTTCAGTTTAAATGTTGGTGGAAAATAAAAAGAGGACAGTGTGTTAAATTTGCACATCTATAGATCATACACTGCTCACTGGCCCTCTAGAATTGTCTGCTTCAAAAAAGGGGATGTCACTCTGCTGTGGAAGACTGTATTTGGTTGTTATGTCTCTTTAATCTCTCTTAACCTTAAATAGCCCCTATGACTATTTCAGTTTTCATTACATTGACTTTTTTGAAAGTCTGGTCCAGGTGTCTTGTAGAATGTCTCACATCCTGGATCTGTTTATGATTAAATTCAGTTTAAACATTTTCTAATAAGAATACTTCACAGGTAAGATTCCATCACATCAGGAGGCACATGTCACTACTGGTGATTCTAGGTTTGATCATTTGTTAAGATAGGGACCTCCAGATCACTTTATTGTAATGGTACACTTTTGTGGGCTGGTACTTCGAGAACACTTGGAATAGTCAGTTCCCTCACAACCTTTCGTTCAGTCAATTCCCTGAATCAGTGATTACACTGAGAGTGACAAAATGATGATTTCTCAATTCTATTTTGCATTTCTCATTTATTAACTGGCATTCTTTAGAGCTCTCTCCTCCCCCCACCTCCTGCCCATTTTTTAGATTATCACTATGGAGTCATGGAACTCTTTTTTAGAATAAATGCAATTCAATTAAGTATCATCTGTGTCAAATATGTGTATGTATCTCATATATACATGAAAAAATACACTCACATATATGAAAAAAATATATATATAAAATATACCCATAAACACATACTTGTGTGATCACAGACTATATCAAGAGGGATACACAAGAAAACCATGGTTGCCTCATGCAGCGGATACTGGGTGACAAGGATGAGAGGCAGACTTACTTTTCACTGTGCTCCTTTTTATACATTTTAACCATTATATCATTATTTATTAACTATGCAATATGCTAATTAAATATTAAAAAATTATCTCAACAAATATTTGTATAATAGAAACATATTTCAAAACTCCAATTATTCCAATAAAATTCCAATTCAACAAAAGAAATCTGAATGTCCTACTAAGGTAGAGATTATGGGATAAGACTTCTGTCAACAGGGAAGATGGCCTAAGAAGGAACAAACTGCTCTTTCACAAAGAACAAACAGCTGGTAAGAATGCTGAGTCAAAGCTTCCTTGGTCAAGATCAGAGTCATCCTTGCAGGACTGAAGAGAGGAGAGAAGAAAGGAGTTCAATAATGGTTATTTATGTAATTACTAAATACTTCCCATTCCAGTCCCTGACTGGATTCTGTCAGGTCAGTGTTGCTGACATTGCTGATGAGAAGAGAGGGAAGTTGGCAAGTAGGAGGGCCAACCTAGGCAGAATAGGCTCCTACTTCCTATTGCCTCTGAGTTTTTAGGCCTTTTGGCCTAAGATTACGACAGGGCAAGGATTTCTTTCTCTAAAAGAAAGTGCCACTTTTCAAAATGCAGTTGTCAGGCCTAAAATGTACACCTACCTTCTGAATGCTTTCGTCCACAAGTCCACCAAGGATGTAAACTTTGTTTAGATCAACATCTTCAAGAGCTAATGAAAAAATGAAGGCCACTGAGGTCAATCTGTTTTATAATTTCTAAATCCAAAGACTGTAAAAGGAAAGAATTATTAATGATAAAAGTAGAAATTTAATGAAATAGAAAACAAAAAGAGAGTAGATTTGCTAATTAGATTTGCTAATTCCCTGAAAAGATCAATTAAATGTCAATTAATTAGACATATCTAATCAAATATGCAGACTCAAATCACCATTAGGATTCAGAAAGGAGGCAAAATGTCAAAGGAAGGTAAAATTGAAGAGAATACTGAGATCAACTTAATACAATAAAATTGAAAATTATGTGAAATAGATGATTTTCTGGGAAAAAAATATTTATCTAACATCAATCTGAGAAGGGTCAATATGAGGAGGTGACAAGGAAAACTCATGAGGATTACCAGGTAACTCACAAGCTCCAGCTGAGGATGGAGACCCTAAATCTGTGCAGCTCTGTGCACATGGCAGGACAAATATGAAGCATTCAGTGAGGTCTCTGTCCATAAGAGGTGTGCAATTAACGTCCATTCCTTTTTTTCTTGGATACACCTTGGGTGGCTTTAACAAACTCTGACCCCGGGAATAATGAAATAAAGGGCTGGATGCAATGTGCTACATGAATGCATGCAGTAAAGTACATACCATGTTCTGAGTCAGGAGTCAGGTACACAAGGGTTTCCAGAGGAAATAAACTAAAGCAGTCTTCTTCTGTTATGTCTAGCTGAAAAATGTAAACAATCCAATGTAGTGTGAACTAGGTTAAGACACAGCCCACGCTGCAGCAACTAGTTACAGGGCATGTAGTTTCTAACAGGCATGGCTCCAGGTACATCAAGAGGATACATGTCTGACAACCTGTTCTCAGAAAGTGCTCAGTTGGGTAGCAGAAGTAGAAAGGTACAGACATTCGACCCTACAAAATGAGACAGAAAGTGGTAATGAGGCCCTAAGAGACATACCGGGAGCATGCCCCAGGACTACAGAGAGGGAATGACAACACCAGGGACAATGTTCTAGCAAAGGGAATGCTGGAACTGGGTTTCTGAAGAGGTGAGATTGACACACATACAAAAGGAAGAAGTATTCAAAGTAGAGGAAATCACCTAAGAAAAGCATGAAGACAGGAAAGCAAGGGGACTGAACTACGTGGCTCTTAGAGTGGATCTGTTTGGCTCACATACAGGAATCATAAAACACATACAGAAAAGTAAAGCTGGGAATGGCTGTGTTACAGGAGGGATCATTAAGGTAACAGCAACCACGACTAACTGTGCAGCACCACATAGGGTGCTTTTCACACTCGTTGCCTCAGAGGACCTCTCTGGAGAAGGCCACACTACCCAGTCTCAGCTACATAATGCAAACACACAAGGGCACTTTTAGTGGCACTTCTTAGGCACTGATCTGGATTCTTGCCTGTATGTCAATCACTACATTTAAGAGATCCTAGAGAAAGTATTGAAAGTAACTTAGTACTCCATAAAGCTCATCTTAAATCCATATTACTTCCATAAGGATTCTCTCTTTCCCCCAAAATTCATGTTCCCTAATTCTGCACTACTAAGAACAAGAAAGGAATCATGGCATGTCCCTAAAACATTCCTGGTACATAGTCTAGCATACAATACACTGGATACAAAAGACAGCCCTAGATACTGGTAATATTAGTTTGCCAATGCAGTGGAAGGATGAAAATTTTAAAACGTAAGAACTGATGAGAGGTTCTAAATTTTTAAAGATTGTAAGAGTGAAAACATATATACACATAAACATTTTTTTTTACATTGAAATGTGAAAAAGTAAAGAAAAATTACTATTACCCCCTCCAACCTACTTTTCAGATGACAATCCAAATAATATGCAAAATGAGGCTTACCAGATAACTAGAAAATCCATCATTCATCCTCAAACACTCTTCATACAGGGGACTGTCTGTGGTGAATCCAGTGAGGCAGATCCAAAATGGCCTGTCAGCTTTTTTATTTGAGCCATACAACCTTCGGATCTGTCCAGCCAGTCTACTTAATTCCTTCGAAGAAGTAAGGACAATTTATGGTAGGAACATGCCCACTCTTTCTAAATTCATTATCAACAAATGGTTACTCAGTAAGTTCACTGAATACTACTCTGGGAAAGCTCATGAATTCAATGGCCCTTTTACTCCAGGAGTGAGTACATGCATGTATGCACGTGTGTTACATCCCATGGTATCACACCTTATAGATGAAACTTAAGGTAATGATACTAGCCCAGAAAACCAAGACCTCTCCCTCCTTCTGGATCTGCTGATATATATGTATATATAAATATATACATATATATATATAAAATTTTTCTTTTAGCTTTTACCTAAAATCTTACCATGTGGGCTTCCCTGGTGGCAGAGTGGTTACGAATCCGCCTGCCAATGCAGGGGACACGGGTTCAAGCCCTGGTCAGGGAAGATCCCACATGCCGTGGAGCAACTAAGCCCGTGCGCCACAACTACTGAGCCTGCATTCTAGATCCTGTGAGCCACAACTACTGAGCCTGTGAGCCACAACTACTGAATCCCACGCCTAGAGCCCGTTCTCCACAACAATAGAAGCCACTGCAATGAGAAGCCGCGCACTGCAATGAAGAGTAGCCCCCGCTCACTGCAACTAGAGAAAGCCCGTGCCCAGCAACGAAGACCCAATGCAGCCAAAAATAAATAAATAAAATAAATAAATTTATATATATAAAAAAATCTTACCATGTGATGGCTACTGTTTATCAAAAAGAGATTAGATTACTGCACAGATGTTTTTATACTCCATCAGTTAAACTTGGCACCTTCTCCCTAACTTCAGGAGTTGTCATAGGTTTGGAAGTTTTAACTTTCCATTCTGATTTATTAGAGATATCACCCGTATAGAAAGGTAGTTTCACAATCTGGCCTGATTTGGTTCAGTACAGGAAAAAAAAAAAGCTTTGGATTTGATTTAATCTGATATCTCAATTAATATAAACATTAGAAAATTCTTAGTTGACCTTTTCAGAGGACTATAGTTAGAGGTTCCATGGAAGAATCCTAATCCTAATTTCTCTGAAAAACATGCAAACACTAGCATGTATAACAGGGACGTTGGAAAACACAGATTTCTTTTGTGGTGTAAGGCCTAAAATCAAGGCCCAATATTGTGTGCCGCTTTGATAGCTGGTGAAAATAAGAGGCCTTGAATGGCCTAACTGCAAGTTCCCCTCCCAATTCTGCTCCCATGGATAAGGTTCACTAGCTAAACAATTTTTTTTTTTTTTAATCAAAGGGATTCCTTTGATAAAGGGTTCCTGCTATCCCTGAGTAGTGGGTTTCAATTCTCTGCCAGCCCATGGAATTATTACAGCAAACCAATCACATCTTCCTGTAGGAATCTAATTTCTTGATACTACAAAACCTACCCCCCACGGCCCCTGGTTGTTCATTCTGTTCCCGAGTGCAATCCCATGTGGCCCTGCATGATGTCCAGTGTCATCCTCCCCTTGGGCTAAGTATATGTGACCAATAAACTGCTATAGATCTTATCTGTCCAGTGTCGAGTGTTGTGTGTTCAGCCATCCCCAGAATCATAGAGTGAAAAATCCCTCCTTCACCGACAGGGTAAATGGGCAGCTTTTTAAAACACACACATTGTAGAAAGACCTCCCACCAGGTAATCTCCCCACAACATGCAACCAGGCGAATATTCCTCTCCCCGGCAGAAGGCCAAAGATTTCATCTCTGGAGAATTCAACCTGAAAGGCTCCATCTAGACTGGGGATACCATAAGCACAGAGGCAAAGGCAGTGGGCTCAAAACAGAAGATAAAGGAAAAATTTTTAAACTAAACCATATGTCTATTCTCTTCCTGATTCTTTACAACAGCCACCTCAGAACTTAGTAGCCATGTGTAGAAAACTGAACACATCTGCTGGTTTACCAGAGAATCATAGAAGCTGGAGCTGGGTCATGTTCTTTGTGAAAGCTGTTCCCACCTGGACCTCCCTCAGGTGAGCAGGAATTCAGAGTTCAGTGGATGTTTTACCTTCTTAGACATATGGTGGGTCATACTCAAATCGATACAGAGTCTTGGTCCTGAGTGTTTGGCTTCCAAAAGTCTTTCCTTGGTTAAGGATCTCAGAAAACGTTTGCTGTGCTGGGGGTAGATGCCTAGAGTAGAAATATCAGAAAGGAATAAACACGGAAAAACTGAAAAATGTTATTCAGTAAGAAATAAATCTCCCCAGCCAGGTGAGTAATTTTTGCATATGAAGAGAAACTGGAAGCTCATGCAAAGTATTCACTCATTAGGCAGTTTAGGTATAGCAGAACGGTGAAATGAGTGCTCTGGAGCACACTGCTGGATCTAAGAGTTCAGTTTGTTCATTTATTACCTATATGATCTTGGGCATGTTATTTAATTTCTTTGAGCCTCAATCCCTTCACCTAGAAAATGAGGATAATAAAAGTACTTACCCTTATGGTAATCCATGTAAAATTCTTAGCACTGAACCTAGCACACAGTACTGAATAAACATTGGCTGTTGTTGTTATCATTCTTTCTACTTCTGAGCTTATAAACACATACATGCACTAGACAGCTTATATTTGAAAGGCAGCCTCAAATGTTGCTCTCTTTGATACTTTGATTTCCAACAAAATAGGCTAATAGGTCCTATCTCCCAGATGTTTGTTTTACTTAAAAACACTATCCCTAACTCTCCTAGGAACAGGCAGATACCAGTTTGCTAAGAAATAAATATAATTACACCAGCAATCTGATTTATTGTTACCTGAATTTTCTACACGATTGGCTTTTCTTCTTTCTTTCTCTTGTCTTCTTTTACTCTTCTTTGCTGCAACTATCTTTTCCCAGTGTCTCTGTTTTCTTTGGACATTTTTCTTATGTTATCCAGAAAACAAAATTGTTTGAGAACTTCATAAGCACCAAAAAGGAAAATGAATATTACAAACAGTTACTTAATTATTTTTTAAATTTAGATTAAAGTTAGGAGAGAAAAAGGGTATTAGTCTTAAAAACAAAAATGGGAGGGGAAGCAGAAACTAACACATCATTGTAAAGCAATTATACCCCAATAAAGATGTTAAAAAAAAAAAATGGGAGGGAAGAGATATGGGAACATATGTATATGTATAACTGATTCACTTTGTTATAAAGCAGAAACTAACACACCATTGTAAAGCAATTATACTCCAATAAAGATGTTAAAAAAAAAAAAAAGGACTAGATTGTGTTTAGAGAAAGCAGAACCCCAGAAAAGAGATGTGACATGCCCAAGGTCACAGTAAATTTATCAGGGACAGGGTTGAGATTTCCTGACCCTTCTGAGGTGTACAAAAATTCCTCTTAAGTTTACTTACTTTTTCTATGACTCAAATGGAACTGAAACCTTAAGCCAGGAAACTCATCCCTGGGAATACACCTAACTCATTCCCAGTCTTTTTTTTACCAATATCTATCCTTAGAACAGGGGTCTCTGGAACATTCCGTCGTCTCAAAGCCCGTGACCATAAACAATCCATTCCACTCACCGAGCGCCACACTGCATTGCTTGTAGGCAGGGTCATCTCCTCTTGATGCTCACATTCCACGTCAATCTGTAGAAGCTGGAAGCTTTCAGAGATGCCATCTTCACCTGTGTCCTCTAGGGTGACTTCTTGCTCCTGCAGCACGTGTGACTCTGTTTTCTGAGAGCTCCCTTCTAACTTCCAGTCCATGTGCTTAGTCCTCTGTCCTTTTCACCCAGATTAGGAAAAGGCACAATTATGTGAGACATTACATTATTTAACTTGCAGAGGTATTTCCCTATATCCAAGTGACAAACAGGGTTACTGCATTACTGAAGGAGTAGAAGTGTGTAAAATACTAACACAGATTAACTGAACTGAGAAAAGCATGTGTGTCTTCTAGAGAAATAAGTCAGCACAGAAACCTTTCAGTAGTAAGGAAGCCAAATTCACTTCTTAGAAGACAAGCACAACTCCTGACAACCCCAAGAAATCAAAGATTATTCACTGCTGCAGTGACACAGATAATGAGTTCATTTACTGTATTCTTTGAAATGCACGTATGAGTTGAGGGCGAGACAGAGATGGCAAAATCCACCTATCCCATTATGTTTCTGTTTATTTTCAAAACCATTCCTTTAGCAAATATTTACTGAGCACCTACTCTATGCAAAGTCCTGTACTAGAAACATCCTGGGAGGTTTAGAGCTAGCCAAAAATTATGGTGAAGAGCGGCCCCAAACCAACCAAGAATTCTAGGTTGCACACATTCCCTCCCCCAACTCAGTATCACTGCAGCAGAAAGCCACAGTCATAGTGGAAACGGCTAATATCCATCAGAAGTGCCGAGGTAGAAAAAAATGAAGAACCATTGTTACAACACACTTAACTAATGTAATAATTTCAAAGTGGTGTTCAAAATCCTTGAGGAAGATATGACTAAGAAGTGTTCTAGTCTACAGCTAAGTGTCACAAAGAATGGTATAACCATTGCTCATGGCTGCTCCTCTGAGCCTAGTGTGCTACCTACGTATTAGGAAAAGTGTATCGTTGAAAAAATAAATTATGTAATATGATCCATGCACATGGTAAAAAGACTTAGTTGTAAGAAAAGTAATGATCAATTCTCTGACCCCTTCCACCTTGGGGGGGTGGGGGAGCAACACTTGTTAACCAGCTGTTTTTAGTTCTGGTAATTTACTCCTTAACCTGAAATCATATGCTTACACCATTACTTCCTGATTCATCAACTTTCCCTATGAAACACTAAAATTCAAATCACTTTAATTAGCCCCTTTTATTTTTAGCTCTTCTCTTAGTTACCTTGACCTTTAAATTCTTTTGAGGTATAATTTACACACAATAAAATGCCAAGATTTTAAATGGTGTAGCTCAACAAGTTTGTGTGTTGGGAGGGATGGTGGGGAGAGGTTTGAAGGGGTGGGAAGTGAGGGATGGGAATATACAAGCTCAATGAGTTTTTGACAAGTGTGTAGGGCCTGTATTACCCACACCCCATCAAGATATAGAACATTTCCATCACTCCAGAAAGTTCCCTTCCTTCTGCACTTTCCAAGTCAATCTCCATCCCATTCTCACTGCTTTCCAAATGCAATCATTGCTCTTTTTTCTATAACCATAGATTAGCTGTGCCTTATGTTATTTAAATGGACTCAGTGTGTACTCTTTTGAACTTGGCATTTTGCCCCACAACTTGTTTTTGAGATTCATATATATTGCTTCATGTATCAGTAGTTTGTTCCTTTTTATTGCTGAGCAGTATTCCACACATGAATATACCACAATTTGTTTATTCTCCTGTTGATAGACATTTGAGATTTTTCCAGTTTGTGGCTTTTACGAATAAAGCGGCCAAGAAATTCTCATACAAGCGTTTTTGTGGACATATGTTTTCCTGTCTGTTGGCTAAGTACTAACAGATTTGCTGTGTCATAGGATGAGTGCTATTTAACTCCTAAGAAACTGCCCTCAATTTCCCAGAATGATTGTAACATTACACACTGCTGTCAGCAGTCTGTGAGAGTTCCAGATGGTCTGCATCATCCCCAACATTTGCTGTTGTCAGGGTTCTTAATTTTAACCATTTTTGTGTAGTGGAACCTCACTGTTTTAATTTGCATTTGTTTGATTATTAATGATACTGAGCTTTTTTTTATGCAACTTATTGGTAATTCATAATATATCTCTGTGAGATACCTGTTCAAGTTGATGACATTGAAATTAAAATGGAGTAATAGTTCAGGAATACAAAAATGGGGTTGGATGGCCATTGAAGATCTGGTCTCAGGCACGGCTGCATCACTGAGAACTTGAACTTTCTCTGAACTGTACCACACCCAAGGACACCATCAGTCATACTCTAACACCAGCCAGCTGCAATATTACAGTCTCAAGGTCTCCCCTTGTAACTATGCAACAATTTCAGACCCCAACCAATCCTTACTTAATAAGCACCCTTACTTCTTGCCACCTCCAATTATAATTCTTGATAAATAACTCATATAACTAACTGTAACCTTGCAGTTTTTGCCTTTATAAGCTTGCCCCATTTTGTAGCCTGGAGGAACACAATT
Source organism: Grampus griseus (assembly GCF_964374135.1). Lineage (NCBI taxonomy): Eukaryota > Metazoa > Chordata > Mammalia > Artiodactyla > Delphinidae > Grampus > Grampus griseus. Next base: position 34,873,687 of record NC_139000.1, read on the forward strand.
CAAGTGCTTCTTGAATCTGTGTCTCCCATGCTATAGTCCTCAATGTGGCTAGAATAAAACTCTCTTCTATTCCTAGTATAGATTGTTTACTGATTATTTGTCTGGACACTTACAATGGCCTATATTGATAATTAATGATCATCCATTGTTCTCTGCACTATCTGGTCTACTTGCTGTTGCTGTTCCTTAAACATACCAAGGATGTTCCCACCTTAGCGCCTTTGCACTTGCTGGTCTTTCTACCTCAATCCTCTTCTCCTAGATAATTATATGACTACCTTCCTCACTTCATTCAGATTTTCATTAACCAACATGGAACACTTTTTACTTATTTTTTTTTGTCTGAATTTTCCCCTTCCTATAATGTAAGCAAGTGTTCTGTTTGCTTCATTCACTACATCCTCAGTGCCTGGCAACGAGCTTCGTACATAACAGACGCTCAATAAAGACTTGCTGAATTAATAAATCCTCCACTCCACCATCTCTGCGTTGACAGAGGCCTCAGAACTTTTTTCTAACCCAAGTCCCACCTGATGAGCATATCCCTGGGCGCTAAGTGATGGAGACTTCTCTCATCTCCTCGTTCTAAGTTTCAGCCACCAAAGCCGGCTCCACTCCTCGGTCACCTTCAGCACTAGAACACCCTGACCCCAATCTCGAGTGTACACCGCGTGCAAGCCCAGTCTGGTCCATAAGCTGCGAGCACGACGGGAAGCAGGAAGGAACAGCGCCAAGAAGGTGGGGTACATGAGGCCACACGACTGCTGGGCGGGCGCCTGCTCCCCAGGCGCCTGTCTGCCCTGCCCGCGAACGAGGCGGCATTCCCAGGCCGGACCCCCAGCCCCCACCCCTGCCGGCAACGAGGCCCCGGCGTACCTGAACCCGTCACCTCACGCAGCAGCAGAGAAACCCACCAAGCCCCACCTCCGACTTCACTTCCGGTTCCTGCCCCTCTCCGAGTAGCATTCTGGGAGTTGTCGTTTTCAGCCTAGCGGCTGTGTGTTCCGCGAAGACTTGGGCTTCGGCTGCCGTGCCCACGGTAGTACTAAGGAGCTGCGTCCCGCCAGAAGGTTGCCGCGCCTCACTGAGCCTCCGTTTCCTCGCATGTTAGCTGGGCATACAATCCCAGCCGCTCGCCGACCTCACAGGGCTGCTGCAGGTGACCAGGCGCTTTGATGGCTGTCAAGGGCTGGACACGGCGAAGGTGGGCTGAAACCAGACTCGAACCACCCCTCATCTCGCAATCTGGGGGCCTTGCCTTCCCCTGGTCTCCCTGGGCTTCCCCACAACCAGAAGAGCCCACGAGCTGACATAGTTCCCCTCACCACTAGCTGGCCATCCAGGATCATAACAGATATCCCGGCTTGGGCAGATCACGAATTAGTCTAGCCTCTGGCCACTCTCCCTCCTCTTTCTCGCCTCACAAATCCACGGGGAAACTTGAGTCTCAGAGACCTGAAGCGACTTGTCCAAGCCTTGGCCTGATAAAAGCTATCAACCACTCTTCCCTTTATTCCTGCAGTTCTAGGGGTCTCATGCTTTCGAGAGACCCTACCATGAATGAGCCTGAAACACCTCCTGCCCAAGAAACCACAGCCTTGTTGGATCCGTCCTTGGCCTCACGGTTTCCCCTCAGGACTTTTCTTTCCACAGCTTCTCCAGCACCTCCCACCCCATCCCCAGTCCATGCTTTAACCCATCCTTTATAATCTGCTACTGGAGCAACTTGTAAAATACTAAAACTAAACATGCTTTCTTCCTCAAAGGGCTTTTTCGGAAACCCAGCTGTCTTCTCTGCTCAGAAGCTGGCCTTGGCTTTCCACTCAGCAGGACTTGCAAAGTGGCTCAGATGGTCTTCAGTTGCTCCCACCACACCTTCCAGTCCCTGCACCTTGCACTCAGCTGTACCGAATACCTTTCCTCCCTCCCTGCCACTGCTCTGGTGTCTCTTCACTTTTCAATGAGCTCATGAAGCTCATTCAAAAGTGGGGCTTTTCCCCACAGAAAGGCCACCTAGCTGGTATCACTGCCCGGCCCGCTCCGGCGTCCATCCATTTGCCGAATGATTATGTGTCTCCCTTACTCCAAACCCCTCAGTGGTTTCCCATTGTAATTGGATGTAAAATCTAACCTCCCCAAGGCCTTGCATGGCCTGGTTCCTGGCTGACCCTCCGACCTCATCTATCACTCTTCCTCCAGCTTGCTGTGTTCCAGTCACACCCATCTTCTTGAAATGCTTTAAACACAACAAAAGCCTTTGCAGTTACTGTTCCCTTTTCTCTCACTTTTTACATGGCTGGCTCCTTCTTACCCTTTAAGCTTCTGCTTAAACCTTCCCTCTTCAGAGAGGGCTTTACTGACCACCCCGCACCCCCAGGGAAGATTGGCTCATCCCAGCCCCATCTTGGCACTCTTCGTTTTCTTTATTTCAATCTTCACCTATCAGTAATCTTTTTTTTTTTCTATGTCTTCCCTGCTGATTATAAGTTCCTCCAGGGGACTTACATCTATCATGTTAGTGATTGTATTCCCGGTGCCAATGCACAGTAAATATTTGTCAACAGGATAAACAAACAAGTGATTTTTCTCCCTTCTTGAGAAAAACTTACCTTCCTATCTACCAAAATCAGAACCTGACACACAATAGCTACTCAATCAATACTTTTTAAAAAAAAAACACTACTTTATTTTTATATATTTATTTATTTATTTATTTTTGGCTGTGTTGGGTCTTCCTTGCTGTGTGTGGGTTTTCTCTAGTTGCAGAGAGCAGGGGCTACTCTTCCTTGCGGTGCGCGGGCTTCTCATCGTGGTGGCTTCCCTTGTTGCGGAGCACGGGCTCTAGGCGCGCGGGCTTCAGTAGTTGTGGCACACAGGCTCAGTAGTTGTGGATCATGGGCTCTAGAGCGCAGGCTCAGTAGTTGTGGTGCACGGGCTTAGTTGCTCCATGGCATGTGGGACCTTCCCAGATCAGGGCTCGAACCCGTGTCCCCTGTATTGGCAGGCGGATTCTTAACCACTGCGCCACCAGGGAAGTCCCCAATCAACACTTCTCGACATACTAGTTCTAATTAATGCTGCCTCCTACAGGAAGCCTTCCCTAATCACCACTCCCCCCAACACCCCCAAATTACTTCTCTCCTCTGAGCTCTTACAGCACCTTATCTGTTCTCTTTGGTAGTCCTGAGCACACCATGCCTTAGGTAGGTCTCTATCTCTACATGTCATCTTACCTCTCGGACCAGGAGCCCTTGCAGATAAGATTCTCACCCAGCTATTTACATCCATAATCCTACATCAGGCACCCTGGCATGGGTGTACCATAAATGTTTGTTTAAAGAAATAAATCCGCCAATATGTTGGTGGGTGGAAAAATGAAGGAGTGTAAATATCCAGTCGTTTCTCAGTCATTAAACAATTGATTCTTGTGTTGGGGAGTAGGCAGTCCTGTCCTGCTCTCATGTAGGGAGCTGTGTATCTCAGAGAAAGTGCTAAACATGGCAAACCTCCTGTACTTTAGCTTCTCAACAAGCAATGAGGGGTTGCTTCAGAACTTCTGGGACTTAGTACACCTCATGGAGGCTCAGAGCAAAAATGCCGGCTCCATACAGTAGCAACCCAAGGAAGCTAACGGATTTGAGGGGAGAGGAAGCAAAGGAAGAAGGAAACAAAACATCTGAGTGCCTGTGCCTGAGGCTTCACAGTCTCCATCCTGCCTTCCATGAGAATTTATTTCTCACAATAATGCTGAATGTGTATTATATAACAATCTCTAGTTTGGGGTGTTGTGTTGATAAGAAAATGTATTCAAGTTATCCAAATAAGGCATCTGGCACATTGTAGGCCATCACTAAATGAGACTAGTGTTATTTCCTTTTGTCATTTGGGGAAAATGAGGCTCAGAGAAGCACCTATAACAACACTGCCAGGATTCAAGCTCTGATTGCGTTGAAGTCCTGAGCTCCTTCCCTAAGCTTGTGAACACAGTAAAAGTATTCAAGTCCTGTTTAGCATCATACAATTTTTAGTATTTGGGTGTCCTATTGTTCCTATTTTCCATTGTCATGAAATCACTTTAAATCTGTTTTCAAGAGCCTTATTTAAATTTTATTCAAAGTATTCTGTGAAAAGAAACAGGTCTTTAAGAAAATAAATCTTTTCCTGGCACTAGTACTGGTTAACTGGCTACTAAGTAACTGGTAACAGGGGATGGGTAGATTCTCTTCTCTTCTCCCCAAATATTGCTTTCCTTCTGATTGGCAAGAGCTTGGGTATGTCACTTAACACCCTCACCTTTGCCCTGCTTTTGCTGGGTGAAGGAGAGAAATTAGGGAACTTTAGAGGAGACAAATTGCAGAGGAAGCACTGAGCCCACAACTGATCAGGAGCCCCAGAAGGACCCCTTGCGTAAACTCTGATAGCCCAAAGTGAGTGTCTAAACCACCTTTTGCCTGGACAGAAAAGCCAGGGGAAAAAGACCTCCCAAGGCTGTCTTCAGGTCAGTTTTCCTGGAGTCTGAAAACAAAATGCAAGGAAGGGTTTCATACTAGGAGAAGAATCCATAAACTTTGGGGATTATTACTAACTTTTTTTGAGTATTTACTAGATTTCTACCCTACAAAGCAGGCACTAGTATCCCCAATATTCAGAAGAGAAAACCAAAGCACTAAGAGGTTAAGTAGCATGTCCGACCAAGGTCCCACCAAGATTAACAAGGATTAAATGGCTCTACTGGAATTAGTGAGAAAGGTACCGAATATATTTCTTTTGCTCTAATATTATTCTTAAAAAGGCAAATCTAGTTCAGGGTTTTAATGTTTGCCTTTTTAGATATTTAAAACGGATAGAGGGTGGAGTCGATTTCAGATAACGCACAGAGCACACACCTGGATATGGGGGGCCAGGCAACTAAGGTGCTTACTGCCACCTAGTGGCAACCTATGCTTATCGCAGCGAGGCCGCCAAGAATACCAGGCCTCCAGGCGCAGGTGCTGCAAACCAAAACTTGTGAAGGTGGAATCTATCAAATATCCCAAGTATTCACTCCTATTTGCAGAGGTTATTGCCAAATCAGTGTGATGTGAGAAGTCAAGACAATTTTTCAGTGGCTCCACCTTCCTCCCTCATCCCTGCCTTCTTGGGACAGTTTGTGGCTTCTTGCTTCCACACTCGCAGGGTATGCTCCTCCTAGGGTACACACATTACTGATGGCAATCTGCTTATCTGTACCCACCCAGAGGGGCTGTGAGCATCCTGGCCAGGGGCAGAGGCTTGTCTTACTCATCTTTATGAATGAGCCAGTGAATGTTTGTTGAACATATATGAGCGGATGCTTTTGGCCCAAACTTGTCATCACTCTGTATGATTCAGGCAAAGATTAAGCAGCAGTTTATTTGAACACTCTAAATAATAAACATTTGAGAGGGGTGGGCAGAGGAATGGTAGGAGCTGCTCAGGGAAGTGTCCAGGGCAGGGCAGGGGGTCTGGCCAACTGGCCCGCTCACAGGGCAGTGGAGAACCAGAACTTCTGGGTCAAACAGAATACAGCAGCTGTGAGGGCCGTACACTGACGGGCCAAGAGTTTCACACTCAGGTCATGGTAGCCTCTCTCACAGGTGAGCTTAGCGGCCTCCACAAACTGGTGGTAGGTGTACACCACATCCCTCAGGTTCCCCGCTGCCTCTCTGTGTCGGGTGGAGCAGTGGCTGCAGGCTGTGAACTGGAAGCACAGGCCGGCCAGCTGGACCAGGTGCTGGAAGGTGTCGTGCACAGCACCCTGCATCTCCTCGGGGGACTGGTCCATTCTGATCACGTGCTGACAGCTCAACAGGAGCTTTTGGGAGCCCATGCAGAGGCGGCTCCGGCTTTCAGAAAAGTGCCAGGTGCACTTCTCGGGAGGGTGCGTGTTCCCATTTCCCCAGGAAGCTTCTAAAATGTTCTGTAATTCCAGCAAGCTCTCCGTGAGTTGGATGAAGCCCTCGGGGGTGCTTGCAGGGGCAGCTTTCAGCTGTCTCAGAGCCCTGGCGCAGTACTCTGGCCAGATGTGGCTGTTCCTCGACAGGGGCTCAGTGCTGCAGCTGTGGACCCGGGCAGGCCTCCAGGGCAGGGCCAGCTGGCCTCCTGCAGAGGGTGGTGAGGTGAGGGGGGCTGTGGGGTGTGCTTCCAGGCCCCTGTCTTCCTCCTCCGTCTCTGGCTGCAGGCCACGGAAGCACGTGGCATAGGAGAACTGGCAGCTGCACTGCTCCATCCCAGTTCTAGGGGCCACAGTCTCATTCACGCCTGCAAACCCCGAAGATGTGGCCATCCTGAGACTGGCAGAAACTTTAGGATAGCTTTCTGGGGCAAAGCACAGGAAAGACTTCTCATTAGGAAGGCACATGCTAGGGCTTTTGTCTTTGCTTCCTGGCAGTGAACAATGATTTGAACCTTCTAAGTGGGGCTCCTCTTGGGAACACGGTAGTGGCTCTGGCAGAGAAGGCCCTGGATTCAAACAGACCTGCTGAGGAGTGTCCCTAGGGGTGGTATCTTCCCCTATCACATGGTTAGGTGGCTCTGCCTTGACCTCCTCCAGAGGGAAAGCTGATGAAATGGTCTGGTCCCTAAGCAAGAAACCCAGGTCTAAATCCAGCTCTGCCAATAGTTTTTGTTCTTGGGCCTGGCAGGCTTGGCCTGGGGTTTCTCTGCTTTGTCCTTGGGGGTCTCTGGGGGAATGTGGTGGGGTCTGTTCAGTCCTTGTTACAGGAGCCTCCAAGGAGAGGGAGGCTACCATGCCACCAGATGGAGCACTGACACCAACAGTCTGTTGAACAGCATTCAACACGTCACCCTTGGGGTCACCTGGATCCTTCTCAGATTCATCATGAAATAAGTTGGTGCCATTTTTGTTTGTAACTTCTCTGTCATGTTCCAAAGATAGTTGTCCTTGCTGCTCCTCCTTCGTAGGGAAAGAAGCCATCTTCTCTTCTGAATTTATTCCACATTCACCACTTCTAGGCCTGTCTCGAGGAGACAACAGAGACCCTGTGTCCTGGGGGGCAGTTTCTTGCATATGATTTGTAAACAGAGATCCCAGTCCTCTTTCTATCTGGACTCCTCCCAGCTCTAGTGTGTCTCCTTGAGAGAGATTATGTGGCCCTGGGCTGATGGTCAGGCAGACTCTGTCTGGGTTCAAGTCAGCACTGGAGAGGGAGGAGGTGCTGTCCCCAAGCTCCATGGCAAGTTCTCGGGGGGCACTGCCATCCGAGTCTTGAAATGGAGATGAGGTCTGGGGAAGCTCTACCTGAGCCGTATCTGGGCCAGATAAGCCTGCGTTGGGACTGTGAGGAGTGTTTGCTGGGGAACTGGCAACACTGGCGGTCAGAGGGGCAATCCCAGAATTCTCTTTATGGCTGGGGTCAATCCGGAGGCGAATGGCAGAAATAGAAAACACTCGAGAGTCGATGACCGACTTGGTTTCCATGGTCTCAGGCTCCATCTCCATGGCCCGGGAGGCTGGGTTTTTGCTCTTGATCTCCCTCAGGGGAGCCAGCAGCCCCAGGGCCTTGGTCTCCAGGAGGCCAGGCTCACCCTGCACGTCTTGCAGACAGGACACGGTTGGGGAGGGTGCACTGAGGACCAGGTAGGGCTCCCGGTCATAGTAGCACACGTCGTCCACGCTCTCCAGGGAGGCTGATGGCTTTAGGGGAAATGAGACCTGACAGGTGTAGTCGGTCTTTAGGAAAGACCTTCTTTTGCTCAGGGTCTTGGCATACTTTTTCACCCCTCCCCTTCTGCTTGGCTCTCTTCCCCCTGGCTCAGGATTCAGGCTGTCCTCAGGGCTGCAAGTGCTGGCCTTATTCTGTGAGCTTGTGGCACTGGTTTCTGCAGCAGAAGCAGCTCTGAGCCCTGAGAACCAAGAAAGAAAAAAGAACATGAAAAGCACAAAAACAAAGAGACTTGTAGATCTTGGGCTCAGGACTCAGGATTGCCTGGGTTCAAATCCTGGCTGGGCTGTGTAACCATGGGCATGTTAAATCCTGAGCTCCTCAATTTCCTCTTCTGAAAGATGGGGATGATCACCGTGGTAGACCTTTTTTGGTTCTTGGTTGCCCAAGATCCACTGCCTTATCTTTTGGTCACAGTATCCCAGCTTCCTTCTGGGGAATGACATCTCCCCAGTTACAGTCTGCTGGAACTATTAATGAAGGGGCCCTATCCACATCAGCCAAGTGGTCAGATTTGTGACCTAGAAAGTCAGTCACAAAATTTCCTAAAATGTCAAACTCAAACACATTGATTAAAAAAAAAAAATACAAAAAAAACCAGTAGAGCCCGTTCTTCGCAGCCACAGTATCCTGACAGTACAATGAAGAATCCTGCTACCCCACCCCCGATCTGGTTGCTGCTTGTGTCTGAACCAGGTCTTCACCTCTGCTGGCAATTCTCTAAGCTATCTTACATCCTTTCAACACTTTCTCTCTGTGCTTACATTAACCCAAGTCAGTCAGTACCAGTGGTGTCGATCAGCACTGCCATGCTGGTTAGATGACTTAGTACGTATCAAGCTCCTGGCACAAGGCCTGTGCCTAATGGGTGTGCACTAAAGGGAGCCAGTGCTGTCATTGTTATGATTGTCACTACATGGGTGAGGGTCCCAAGCGAGCTTTCTTTCGACAAAAAGTGGCTGTGACTCTCAGTCATGGGCATGAGGGGTCTTGCAAATACCAGGATGGATCTTTCTGCAAGGAGATGCACTTTTGTGAAGAACTCCTGGGAATCAGCCAGAAGGAATTAAGATCACAGGCTAGCACCTGAGAATCAGAGGGCTCTTAGACTCAGACCAGTGTTTTGCACCCTGGCTGAACTTTATTAAAAACTTCATCAAATCCTTCATCAACCCTAGGCTGCTCCTCAGACCTCCTAAATCAGAATCTCTGAGGCTGGGATCTAGGAATATACAGTATTTTAAACAGGTCCCTTGGGTGATTTCGATGTTTTGGAATTCCAGCCACGTTTTGGAATTGCCGCTCTAGGCCACCAACAGCCACTGACCAAGGGTGTTTCTGAAGCCTAAAAAGGGAGAGGCTCCCACACTGAGTCAGGGGCCAGACCAGACCCCCAGGCTCAGGAGTCCCAGGTCTGGGCTGTCTCCCCAGCACCTCACTGGCTCTCTGTAAAAGAGGGAGTGTCCAGTGTGGACCTTATATCCCTGACTGGACTCCCATAAAGGAAGGCCTTGACTGATGGTCTGTCTCACACCCATCTTGCCTCTAGCATAATGGCTGAGCCAGAAGGGCAAGGCTGGGGGCATGGATGGCAGTTGGCTGGGTTCTGTGGGAAGCAGGGCACAATCTGGCCATAGGTTTCTAGGTCGGTTAACGAAGTCAGGGTAGATGGTGGAGAGTGCATTCATTTATCCATTTAGCAGCAACCGCCAGGCACTATGTGCCAGGACACAGAGATGAGTGTGAAACGCACAGTTCCCACTCAAAGGAGTTTTCGGTTTAGTGAAGGGGAGAAACATCAATACAAAAATCACACAAATAAATATGCAACTACAGGCAGTGCTAAGTGCCACGCAGGAAGCACCCAGGGTGTGTGACAGGGATGGGGAGACCTGCCCTAGTCCTGGCAGTCTGGTTAATATTCCCAGAGGAAGTGAATTTGAGGCCTGATAGATGGATGGGCATCAGCAAGCAAAGATCAGGGTGAGGAATGTTTCAGGTGGAAAGAGCAGCATGTGCAAAGGCTGGAAGTAGAAAAGAACTGGGCACTTTTAAAGAATGGCAAGGAGGTCTGTGTGGCAGGAATGCATGGAGAGGGCTCAGGGGGAAGGAGACAAACAGGCAGAGGCCATGTCACAGAGGGCCTGAAGAAGCCTTGCAGGGGCTGCTAAGAAGCTGGCCTTTCTCCCACGAGCAACGGGAAACCACTAGAGGGCAGGGCGCAACAGGAAAGGGCTGGAACAAAGAAAAGGGCTGCAGCTTCCCCAGCTCTTAGTAGGTCACCCCTAATGTCTGTGTGCTATTTTCCAATTTTTTTCTTCAGAGTTCAGAGTGAGAGTGTGTGTGTGTGTGTGTGTGTGTGTGTGTGTAAATGTCCCGCAAGGATCTCTGGTCAGCTTAGGAAGTCATTCTGTGTGGAAAGACACCCCACACCCTTTGTGGAGGAAGGGATGAGGATCCGGAAAGAAACATGATCCCCCTGCCTTATGTCCGGGTCCCTTCAGGGCCACCAACAGCCTGTCAGTTAGGTTCTTTTTGTTTCAAGGCCTCATTTAAAGCTTTGGGGTCAACAATGGCACAGCTGCTTCCCTCTGCTGGGCTGTCAAACCCTTTTCTTTCTGTGTAAATTCTGTCCATCTTACAACGCCTGGCCCATTTGCTGCCTCTTCTGGGAAGCCTTCCCCGATTCCCACTGTTGAATTAATGCCACCCATCTCTGCCTGCCCACAGTTCTCTGAACCTCCCTTGTAGCCCTTACTTGAAGTCGGGATGCCCGTAATGTGATCCACTGAGCCCAGCTGGCCCACCTCAAAAGAGAACAAGGACCGTGCTCTACCTACCTGTTTACCCATCAAGCTTGGCCCCTGACCCCGGTGGGTACTGAGGAGCTGCCTGCACAGTCCACAGACCTGCGAGGGAGGGCTCACCTGAGAAGGCATCTGGGGGTGAGAGCTTGTCAGCTGCATCATAGTATTCCTCATCCGAACTGCCATCCTCCAAGGCCAGCGGCAGGCACAGGGCCAGCGCTTGCAGCGTGGAGCTGGGCTGGGCCTCAGGCCCTCCCTGCTGGGCCCAGGCTGCCAGGCCCCGACCCTGCCGGGAAGCTGTGCTGTCCGAGCTGTCACTCAGGTGGCTGGCGGGGGAGACATTGGTGCACAGGTTGTAGTAGTCAATCTGGCTGCCCTCGTACATCCTGGGGTCCAGCCTGACCGCGCTCAGTTCCGGTCCCCAGCTGAAGGTCTCAGGAGCGGGACTCTCAGAAAACTCTGTCTTCTGGCACTCAGGGTTGGCTCTCCGAGCCAGGTCCAGGAGACAGAGAAAGCCACTGGTTTCGATCCTGCTTCTCTCCTCTTGGCTGTCAGAATCAAGATTCTCTGGGAAGCCTACTGAGCCCAGGTGGAAGAAGCCGGAGCTGCTGGAGGAGCAGGCGTCCAGGTCATCCTCTTCCAGGGCATCCATGGACTCGCTTGAGCCACTGGTCCTGCAGCCTCGGCTCTCAGCGTTGGCCGAGTCCGATGCCTCAGACTCAGCACTGTCTGTTTTGCTGCTGGCCCCGCAGGTGCTTGGGCCTTTCTCGGCCACCTCAGGCATGGAGCTGTCCCCAGGAGGCTGCTCCTCTTCTACAAGTGGTCTGCAGGGGCCCAGCTTCAGCAAGTGTCTGTCAGAGAGGGGCTCCAACACGCAGTCCACTTCAGAGGACTCCTCGGAGTCACTGCATGCCCTGGATTCGTAGCCTGAAACACAGGAGACACCAAGGGTTACAAAACAGCATTTGGGGACAGGCAGATGCTTATGTATCCTCCCGCCCCCTCTCTGCCTGCCCTCCCAGTTTCCAGATGAGAGGACTGAGGTTCAGAAGGGTGGCAGGCCCAGGTCATGCTACACTGACTGACACAGGGTCCATGGGACTCCAAATTCCATGTTCTCCCCACAGTGTCAAGTCTTCTTTCCCACATCTATCTGAACAACCACTAAAGGAGACAGGATTACCTCCATATCCAAGGAGATCTATCTGTCCATGGAAACATCTGGGTATTTAGTTGGTTTCCTAAGGCCCTCCTAAAACTCTCAGCTCTGTTGTCCTGACTGGGCATCAAAATCAGATAGGGAATCATATTTAAAAAAACAAAACAATAGATCCCTGGACCTAGCCCTGATGAACTGAGTCTGATATCTAGGGAGTGCGGCCCAGGAATCTGTATTTTAGCAACTTTATTGGAGGTTCTGAGGCTGCTAGGCTGGCACCATTCTGAAGCCTGGCCTAGGGACCTACTGGTGCCACAGGGCTTTTAGGAAAGTTAAAAGTCATCCACTGCTGGTACTTGGGAGGGATTCTTGGTGAGAGTGTTGGGGGGGCATTGAGCCAGGTCTCCAATTTCTCATGCACCATAAGCCTCCAGGTGTGATCCTTCTAAACTTCTCTCTGATCACATTACACTCTATTTAAACCCTCTTTTGGTTTCTCTTGTCTACAGGGAAGCACCTAAGCTCTCCTACTAAGGTTGGGGCCTCTCACAGGATGGCCCTGATCCCCTCAGCAGCCTGGTCACCCTCTAACAGGATGGCCCATACCCCTCCTCAGCAACTTTGTCACCCTGTCACAGTGCAGCCCCCACCCCTTCTCAGCAGCCTGGTCACCCACTGCAGCCTTCCCATGCTCCAGCCACTACAGGGAGCTTCTCACACATCACGACCTTACCCTTCGTGTCATGCCTCCATTGTGTCCCCTCTGCTTCAAAGGATCTCTCCTCCCTTCTTTGCCTGGTTAACTCCACCATGTCCTTCATGACCTCTTTCAAATACCTCCTGCTCTGGAGGCCTCCTGTGACCACTGCCGCCTGCCCTGCGCCCCCAGCAGGCCTCCACAACAGCACCACTCCACGGGGCACTGTCTCCCTGACCATATTCAGAAGTATCATCCCTTGTTCATAAATTGTGTGAAAGACAAAGGTAACAAGCACACAAAATCTTCACTTCCTAATTATTTAACTTTAGTCTCATCCAGTATCTATGATTACTTATGCCTATTTTATCCACATGGAGGAAATGCCATGTAATGGTGCACTACCGAGCACCTCTCCCCACCTTCATGTTCAGTGACAGCACATCGGGGGCTTGAAATTAGTCAGTGGGGAGTGTTTATGCCATGGAAATAGGCAATTGCTTCAAATTAGAATTCTGTTTTGTTTTATCCCTGCAGAGACAGTTGTTAAACATTTACCAGCAAACCAGTGGGAAAATGCTGCATCAATAGTGCTGAAGCACCAAGGGAGGAAAGGGGGGGATGAACTGGGAGGTTGGGATTGACATATACACACTAACTAATATGTATAAAATAGATAACTAATGAGAACCTGCCGTAGAGCACAGGGAACTCCACTTTGCTGCGCGGTAGAAGCTAACACAACATTGTAAAACAGCTATACCCCAATTAAAAAAAAAGTAGTGCTGAAGCAAAGCCTGGTAGAAACTGGGAGTTGGCCTGGGAAAATGTTCATCTCATCTGGCCTCCCCTACTTCATTCCTTACATCATATGATTTTCCCTTCTATCTCCAGGGACCCCCTTCCTCTAAACATGTGAGGTTGAGAATTTTTATTATAATTCAAGAAAATGCAAAAGAGTGCCCAGGAATGGGATGAGAAGCTAGGTCAGCTGTATTTTCTGAACAAATAACTGACATCTTGTTTTACTGGCAAAGAAAGATAAAATGCAGTGGATCTTAGAGATGATTTTAGAAAATACTGCAGGGAATCAGAGACCTTCCAAAGCCTTCTTTGGCTTTAGGGGACTCTCAGGTACAAAGAAAGTTTCTCTATTTAGGATTTTGGAAAGATCAACTGCTTACTTCCACTTGGAGTCTCAGCTCCATTCAATGTACCACCTCCTTTTAGGCTGCCCTGACCTACAAGGCAGTGAAGTGGGCCTGTCCTTACTGGGGCAAGCCTCAGCGCCTCACCTTCTTCAGCGGATACCCGGTGCACCTGTTGTTTGTTTCCCGGCCAGAGGAAAACGGAGGTAACTGGGTCGACATATAGCCTGTAGTACCCAGCAATCAGGCAGGCTAGGTCTTTTGCACTGTTGGATTCCAGCAGCAAAGTCAGAACCTTTGAAAGTAAAGAGAGCTCTTATGTTTATAAAGGGCTAAGGGATAGTCTGAAGACTGGGAACAAGGCCATGTGGCGCCAGTGAGAGATTCCAACTAAATCCAGCCACGGTCCACAGGCAGGCCCCCTGGTGTCCCATTTTCTCATCTACAAGACTTGAAATGAGTGTGCACACGTGTGCACACCCACAACCACACATGCATGCACACACACTCACACATGCACAGTGGGATCCTCCCATCCAATCTCCACAATGTCTCCTGTCCCCCTATCCCAACCACCCTACCCTGTTCATTCATACCATGGGGCCCCTTCAAGACCTGACCTGGAAAAGGAAAAGAAGCAGGAGTGAGTAGAGAAGGAGGAGAGGGGGATAAGAAGAATGAAGCACCAGCCCTGAGCATGTTGGGATTAAATCAAAGGAAGGCAGGATAACTGTAGGACCTTCCAGAGAGGCTCAGGAAGCACCCCACGCCATTTACCAATTTTAACTGCTGCCACCCAAAATCCAGGGCAGCCATTCTGGTCCCATGCATGTAATAAAACCCTCTGGTGCTCCCATCTAAGTTTCTGAACCCATCAGGAAAGTACATGGTCCAGCTCAGTTTATATAAAAAACCTTTTAGGACCTGTCCAGGAAAATGCATCACTTTCCCTTTGGTGGGACAGGATGGATAATTCCACCTCTTAAGCAAATGTTGGACATTAGACTTTCTTAATATCCAAACTCATATAAACTACCCTTGAATATTTAGCCCCAGATTCCAGAAGCTGGACTCAAAAATCTCTTCCCCATGTATTACCTTGATGTTCTGAAGATGCACTTTGACCATGCTCACTTTCTCAGACTCTTCTGTCAGCTCTACACGACTGATGTTTGCGAACTCCGCCAACGTGGACATGATGTTGAGTTTGCTGTTGATAATGTGGCTAATGCCATACTTGGCTCCAACTAGAAGGGCAATGTAGGATTCTCTATCCTGTAACTGCAGAAGGCGGGAAAGGGAATTAGTTTCCATTCACAAGCTAGTGAAAAAATACATTATACATGTAGGACATGATACCTCTCTCTGCAAACCCCTTGATTCTTATTTCAGGTCCTCACCACCACTCCCCTAGACTACCAAGTTAGGTAGCCTGGGCCCCATGTACAGATAAATTAAGTATAACTTTATCTCCCATAATACACTTCACAATAGAGAATCAAACCACAGGACTTTGACCTGTTCCATAAACACAACCATATAGTTTCACACCTATGTACCTATATTCATGCTGTGCCCTCCTCTTGGAATCCCTTACCTGTCATCACTATCTACTGAAATCCTGACCCTTCTTTAAAAGCTTCCATCAAAACCTACTGCCTACAGAAAACATCGGCCTGACCTGCTCCTCAAACCACAACAGTCCTTTTCCTCTGTGTTGTTTTCACACCATATCCTCTGCACTTCTCTGATAGCACTGAGGTAAGACTTCTTACTGTAATTTTTTGTATTTAAGTCATATTCCATGCTAAGGTCCCTGACAACAGAGTCTGCATGTATCTACATTTGTAACCCCCAGTGCCCAGCAAGCACCCTGAGCCAGTTCAACGTGGTTGGTTTCTCCTCCCACTACCAGCTCTTTCCTTAGACAGGAAAGGTAAAGAGGAGCTGGGGATGGGACCTAGACAGTTGGCAGAGGGCAGGTTTAGCCCTTGGGAAAAGTGGGCAGTTTTTCTTGTACTTTCAAGTTTCCTTGCTGTGATCTAGTCTCTTTCCTACCATTTAGTCCTCTACTTGTACAAAGACTCAATCTACTTTTCCCTTCCTCTGACTATCTGATGCTCTTCCTTTCTCTCAAAACACTGATTCTCTTTTTCCATTTACATTGTTAGCTCAGCAGTCTGATTAAATTGACCCATCACTGCTGTAAATGACTGAGAGGCACACCAAATGCACTGAAAGGAGTTTTGCTATTATAAAATATATATAAAACTGGTAAATTGTCTGGCTTTGTGCTGGAGAGTTCTGGGGCTGACTGAGTGGTGAGGGAGAGTTCCCTTAGGCCACACCCCCCATCACTGACTGCAGCAAAGCACATAGCTCTAGGCCTAGTCTCCAAAAAGCAGGCCAGGGGAGGAATGGGTAACACAGCAGGGGGCTCTTTTGCTTCTCTTTTCCCTTCTCACCCTTCCACCCCTTACTTATTCCCTTCTTTTGAACAATGGGGCCCCAGCATGGCAGTCAGTCTAACATTCTTATCTTTCCTTCGTGCTTTCCATTTTTTCCTCTTTACCTTGATATACCCAAAGCTCCAGGGTAAACTTCTTACAGTACCCTGCCCTCAAAACGCCTTTCCTCTGTAATGAAATCTGGCCAAATCCAACCTTCCTGCCTTTCCTTAACCCCTTCTTCCCCACTCAACCTGAAGCTAGCAGTGGTGGCCTCTGTCATCAAACCCCACAGCAATGGTCCTGTGCCTCTTGTGGCTTTGCTTTGTCTTGTTGGGTGCCTTGCTCCATCATTTTAGGGTGGGAATCACATCTCATTCAGCTCTGCCTCCCCCAGCATCTGTCAGAGGGCTGGCTCTAAGCAATGTCTTGATAGACACTCCCTAATGGCATAATATTTAGTTTCCCAAACAAATTCTAGTCCATGACCCAGTCCTCAGGAATTTTAGGCTAACAGATACATTGATCTTCAGAGAACCTCTTGCAACCTTTATAAGGGTAGGACCCTACAGTTCTTTAATACATACCATTAAAGTAGCATTAAAGATTTTCCCACCATATGTCTTGAGTTCCCCAAGGATCTGTAGATAATTTAAACGTAGCTGGGCAGCAGAAATAAGTTGCTTAAGTAAGGAAAAAAGAAAATGAAAAAGACCGTTGAAGTCAGAGTTTTCATTTGTCTAAAATGCAGTCAATGTTGAAAATTCTTTCCCTGAGGTTTCACAACAGACAGCTGTGTGATCGACAGGGGCCATGGCTACATTACCTTCTGTCTGGGTTCCAGCAAATTCTGGTTCCTCTTCATGTGGAAGCTGATGGCTTTCTTGATGTCTTTTCCTTTCATGTTTCGTAGCAAAGTTGGAGATATAAAGTTCTCTATTCCCCAATCCTTCCTGCCACAAGACATTGGAGACAAGGAGGCCCATTTTTACAGTGTACTTGACTCTAATGAAGAGCATAATTATATTTGATTCAGTACTTAGTGATCTAAGAATACTGTAATTATAAGCTTCTTTTTCAGCAGAAGATATATATGGCTGGTTTTGTGGAGTGTATGTATGTACATGAAGAGTGTGTGTGTGTGTTTGTGTAATTATCTATCTATCTATCTATCCATCCATCCATCGATTCAAACACACACACACTCCACAAAAACCAGCCATTCAGGAATTAAACCCCATGGTCATTCTAGGAGCTCATTACTCATCACACCTGTATAGCACACTCTCATGGGGCAACACATAGCACCTGTGAATCCCTGAGGCCATGCTTCAGAATGATGCCAGCCTAACGGCCTCAAAACCTCCCAACAAACTCATTAAAAATACAGATTCTCAGGTACCACTCCCTAGAGATTTGACCTAGTATATCAGGGGTAAGGCCAAGGATTTGTTTTATTTTTTTAAATATAATTCCCCATCCGATTTTGATGCTCAGGCAAGAGGTTAGCAAATCGGGGTGACACCACACAGAGCAAGGTGAAATTTTAAGCTGAGAATCAGGAGGTATCAGAACCTCAGGACTTGAAACTACCCTAATAGGAATCTAAGGCAACACGACTGGTTCACACCAAATGAATCTTCAAGGCATTCCTGCCCTCAGAAGAGCTTTATGCTGAAGTTGTCAACTGATTTCCCGAGACATCCTCCCAGGAACTGGGAAATTACAAAGGGATCCTGTGTCATTCCATCTGGAGTTGGTTTCTGCCCCAGAGGGAGCAGCCAGGTTCTGGTATCTGGGGAAGCCAGGCTGGGTTGGACAGGGTGGAGAGGGAAATGAATGGGAAGACAACAGACAGATGGGTAGGTGGGTGACTATCAGCTTTCTGTGAATCCGGCCATCCTGGCCCAGGGCCAGCCAAGTTACAAATGCAACACAGCTGCTGCTGGCGGGACACAGAAGTCCCCTGCCACTCACTCTATGTATTTCAAAGAGATCTTCTGTGGCTGGGCACATGCGTAGATCCGCTCCTGGATGTGCAGGGCCGCGAGCCGGAGCGCAGAGCTGCATTTCATTTCCACGGCAAAGCGCTCCTGGAGCACATCGCTGCAGCTCTAGGAGAGATTAGATCAGAGGAACTGGGAAACAAGAACAGATTGTGTTCCTTGTTCTCTCAGGTGAAAGGCAGCTTTGAGACCTGGCTCTGCCAATTCTGGGCTGTGTGACCTTGGTTACTTGACTAAGACTATCTGCGCACTGGTACTTCCCCTTGATAAATGAGGATAGTCACATCTACCTTACATGGCTTCTCTGAGGTTTAAATTAGATAATGCATTTGAAAGCAGGTATAGGCGCTGTGTTATTCAAATATAAAGTACCGCTGCTGTTGTTGTTATTATTTGCTGCCACCATTTTTATAAGACTTTGGACAATCAATACACCTAGTTATCTCATCTGTAAAATGGTGATGTCTCCCAAATGATTTTTTCATCAGAATAAAAATGACATAATAAACCTCACCTAAGGAAGTAGAGCAGGTGGAACACCGGGCTAGGAGGTCAAGGAACCCATTTTTGGCTCCACCACCAAATGCGGAACCCAGGCAAATTATGTGACCTTTCCAAGACTCAGTTTCATCGTTTCTGAAGTAAGGCTCTGAAGTACTAATGCCCCTTTTAGCAGTAAAAACTGTAACTCTAAAGATCCTAAATGGTATTAGAAAATGTATCATCTACATTGAGGACTAAGCCTTAATTTCATTAATATATTGCAAATCTCCTAACATAGCAACTCAGTAACATTAAAAGGAACGCTGAGGGATAATCAGGCCCACTCTCCCTCAGATAAAGATAATCCCTACCAGGGAGCTGCTTAATTGCCTTGAGCTCATGTTCAAAATAACCCAATGTGCCCCCTTCGAGAACAACCACTGTTATTTTAGGAAGGGCAGACCGGGTCACCTGCAGATAGAGGTATTCAAAGGCTACTGGGTCTTCTTTCAGGAGGTCCAGGGGGTCCTTGGGAACAAAACACACCCTGAAGAGGCAGCGGTAGTCATGTGACTCTTCCCTTTGTACCACCTGG